>NC_030827.1:42917270-44228270 GCF_001704415.2 Capra hircus
GGGTGTTAGTTCTAAAAGGTCTTGTAGGTCTTCTTAAAACCTTTCAACTTCAGTTTCTTCAGCGTTACTGGTTGGGGCATAGACGTGGATAAATGTGATATTGAATGGTTTGCCTTGGAGATGAACAGAGATCATTCTGTCATTTTTGAGATTGCATCCAAGTACTGCATTTCAGACTCTTTTGTTGACCGTGATGGCTACTCTATTACTTTTGAGGGATTCCTGCCCGCAGTAGTAGATATAATGGTCATCTTAGTTAAATTCACCCATTCCAAATAATCATTACATTAAAACTATTAACAGGTAGGTTAATAATTTACATTTATTGAGAATTTAGCATCTATGTTAAGTCTTCTATATGCTTTATCTTATTATTCAAAATCCCTGTTATATAATATGGATACATATCTCTGTTTTTCCATTAGTAGATGAGTTTATAGGGCTTCTCAGATGGCACTAATTGTACAGATCCTGCCTGCCAATGCAAAAGACGAAAGAGACACAGGTTCAAACCCTGTGTCTGAAAGATCCCCTGGAGGAGGTAATGGCAACCCACTCTAGTATTCCTGCCTTTGGAATCCCAGGGACAGAGGGGCCTGGTGGGCTATGGTCCATGGGGTCACAAAGAGTTGGACATACTGAACAACTTAGCATTCATGCATGCAGATGTGTGTATAAAGGACATGTAACCTGCACCAAGATCTCTCTAATAATCATATTTCTAATTCCTGAACAACATTGTAACCCAGACATTATTTCCACCTTTATTGTTGATAGATCCTAGTTTTACTCACAACTTCTTGTCAGATTTGAGAGGGAAAGTGGCAGCTATTTTTTATCTAAGCACTTAGCCTAATCTAAAGATTCATTCTCTAATAGTTGTATGGGTATAAATGCATGTGTAATGGTGAATACATATCCTAATATACATGCTTAACATTTTAAAAATGCATACCAAGAGTTCATCTCTCATATAAGGAATAAAAGTTGTGACAGTGGCCATTATAAGGTGTTAAAAAATTCATGGCAACTTTTGAAAAAGGCGGAATGTTATTAACCTTGGTGTCTTGACCAAATTACAGTTTGGGTAATTACATTTGTCTTCCCTAATCTCCCTTTCAATTTTCAATTGGGTAGTGTATTCTTAATGGATTTCATTACCCAATTTCCCTTAGGAAAAAAAAATAGAACTTATATTTTCTAAAACTTGGTTCACACCAAATTTATGTTCTCTAACATCACTTGAGCTGTCACTGAAACTCTTCAAATGTGTGTGTATGTATTCAATTCATTCCTCATCCTTTTTTTTGTTTTTTGCTTTCTCATTTTGACTCTTCTAAATCATTTCTGTTCTCCTCAAGATCCAAATACACATTTCAGCTGAGCAATTATTTCTGAAAGCCAGGTATGCAACCACTCTCCTATTTACTGAAGTGCCAAGATCAATTGGGTGTTGTTTGCTAGTTTCCATATCAGAAAATACTGCTTTTTTTCTCCCTTTTAGAGGTGAATTTACCTCTTACTTCACAGAAAAAGAAAAAGAAAAATTAGTTATCCAGAGTGTACTTCTGCCAGCTATCCCTTCCCTGTAAAAATATCTTCCTATAACCACACCCTTGACTTTTCAAAACTCCACCATATCATTCTTCCGTTTCTTATTTCTTCCTTTCTGTCTGTATTAAACAAAAGCATGTGTCTTCTTCCCTAACACAGCTGCCTTCACCTGTTCTCTTGATCCCTACCTTCCTTATCATCTTACTTCTCCACTCTTAAATCAATCACTTTTACTAACAACATTCCATAGGCATTTAAAACATTTGTTTCCTACTAATGGGGAAAAAAATCCATTTCATCTTGATTTCTCTAGCCCTTAAGGAATCACATATTCTTTTTATTCTTTTTATCACCATGTCCTTACTTCTCATTTTTTAGTCAATTCCACACAATATGATTTCCTTTCTTACTATTCTGTTGCAACTCTTCTTCAAAGAAAACGAGTAACTTTCAAATTGCAAAATCAATACCCTTTTCTTAGCACTGAAATTTTGTGTTTGTCTGTTGGCTTTATTGTTGCTGACTGCTCCTTTTTCATAAGCTCTATGTTTTTTTGACTTCTCATATGTTGTTTTTCTTATCCTGCCTTTATGAATTCTTTAATATTCATGATTATTTCTCTTCATTTTTCAAATTTTAGTGTAAGGCCTTATTAGTATTGTGTCTTTGGCTTCTTTCTGTAATCTTTTTGTTAATGATCAGTTTTAATTAACTAGTTGATTGAAGGAAAAGTAAGACAAATGCATCTTTTATATACTATGTTGTAGCCATTAGAACAAATACATGAATAATTTCATGTATTCTGGGAATCAAAACCAGAGATAATATTAGCATTTTAAAGAAAAAAAAAACTGAGACTAAATATGACCTAAATATATTTTAAAAGTACCTCTTGTATATCTGGTTTTTTATTTTATTACTTAATTCAAATCATTCCATAATCTTAGACTTAGATATTTTCTCTAGTGGTCAATTGCAGTATTTCAGACAAAAAAAAAATTTGAGTAAGTTATCCAATGTTTCATACAATTTTTTTTAGTAGGTCCAGGATACAAATTCAGGTATATTCAATTGCAAAGTTTATGTTTAGTCCTCTACACCATCTTACTTCAAAATGGAACACTCTGTCATGTATATACCTTCATTTATGAACTTTCTCTGGAATAGCCATCCCATGGCCCTGAATATGCATTAGTCATATTTATATGGGTATCTAGTTTTCATTATATATTCCACCCATGTAAGTAGTTTAATTGTAATGTTTTCTAAAAGCTCATTTTTCAATATGGTATCATTGACTTTCTATTTATTTCTCTCAAGAAGGGCTTGATTAAAAAAAAATTCAAGTATAGTTGATTTATTCTGATGTACAGCAAAGTGACAGTTACACATACACACATGCATATATATATGTGTGTATATGTGTACAAATATATATATATATATAGACATCATATTTAAAAAGTAGATGCATTATTTTGCCAACAAAGATCGATCTAGCCAAAGCTATGGTTTTTCCAGTAGTCATGTATGGATGTGAGAGTTGGACTATAAAGAAGGCTGAGTCCTGAAGAATTGATACTTTTGAACTATGGTGTTGGAGAAGATGCTGGAGAGTCCCTTGGACAGCAAGGAGATCAAGCCAGTCAATCCTAAAGGAAATCAACCCTGAATATTCACTGGAGGCCTACCAATCCATTCAAACAACCCACCATAGTAAAGGACCCACATAGCCGTCATGGAGGTAACCCTAGAGTATATAGCTTTGGTGATCAGAGGGCAATGTGCTACTGGTAAACACAGAACATCTCCTACAAAAGACCACTTCTTTAAGGCTGAGAAATGTAACCAACCAATAAGAATAAAAACAGCCACCTAGGCAAACTAAGGCAACATAGGAACAGGTTCCAGATGAAGGAACAAGATAGAACTATAGAAGAAGAATTAAGTGAAGACAGAAAATCTACCCAAGAAATTGTTCAGTGTAGTGATCATAAAGAGGATCAATGAACTTAGGAAATAATGAGTGCACAGAGAAGTTAATAGTTTTTAGCAACAAGTTAGAGAATAAAAGAACAACCAAATAGAGATAGAGAATATAGCAAGTGAAATGAAAAATAAAGGAAAATAGTGGTAGACTAAATAATGCAGAGGAACAGATCAGTGAGCTGGAAGACATAATAGTGGAAATCACTATTGGTGAACAGAAAAGAAGAATGAAGAGTGAGGAGAATTGAGGACAGTTTGAGATCTCTGAAAAAACATCAAGCACACTAATAGAGATCCCAGAAGTAGACGACAGAGAAAAAGGGACTGAGAACAGATTTGAATGCATAATAGATGAAAAATTCTCTAACCTGGGAAAGGAAACAGACATCCAAGTACAGGGAGCACAGAGAATCAAAAACAGGATTAACCAAAGGAGGACCACACCAAAACAAATTGTAATTAAAATGGCAAGAATTAAAGAAAGAAAGAATATTAAAAGCAGCAAAGGAAAAGTAACAAGTAACATACAAGGGAATGCCCATAATACAACTGAGTTTTCAGCAGAATTTCTGCAAGGCAGAAAGGAGTGACATTGTATATTTAAAGTGATGAAAGGGAAAACCCTACAACCAAGAATACTTTACCCAGCAAGGCTTTTGCTAAGATAGGACGGATAGAACAAAAGCTTTACAGACAGGCAGAAGCTGGAAGAGTTCAGTGTCACCAAATCAGCTCTACAAGAAATGCTAAAGCAGCTTCTCAAATTGAAAAAGAAAAAGCTACAACTAGGAACATACCATAGATATAGTAAATCACCCACGTAAACATACAGTAGGAGGGTTAAAAGTCAAAGTAGTAAAATCATCTACTTCCACAGTCAGAAGTTAAGGGATACATAAAACAATAAGATGTGAAATATATCAAAAACAGTATCATTAGAGGAAGAGAGTACCAATGCAGAGTTGTTAAAAAGCATTTGAAATAAGAGATAAGCAACTTAAAACAGTCATTTTGTTGTTTGCTATAAAACAACTATATATATATATATATATATATTTTGTTATAAAAAACCTCAAGGTAACCACAAACAAAAAAACTATAATAGATTCACACACAAAAAATAAAAGGAATTCAAACGTAACATTAAAGACATTCATTAAATCAAAAGAGAAGAGAATGAAAGAAGAAAGGAACTAAAAAGACCAACAAAGCAACCCCGAAACAACAAAATGGCAATAAGATCATATAAATCAGTACTTACATTAAATGTAAATGGATTACATGCTCCAATCAGAAGACAGAGTTCAACATCTATTAATAATAAAATCATTCAGGAAGTTGTCTAGAGGGAACATACATCAACATAATAAAAACTATATATGATAAAAGTGAAGTGAAAGTGAAAGTCACTCAGTCGTGGCTGACTCTTTGAGACACCATGGACTATACAGAATACTGAAGTGGGTAAACTTTCCCTTCTCCAGGTGATCTTCCCAACCCAGGGATTGAACCCAGGTCTACTGCCTTGCAAGCAGGTTCTTTACTATCTAAGCCACCAGGAAAGCCCTTGTAGGAAGCCCCGGTTCAGTCCCTGAGTAGGGAGGATCCCTTGGAGATGGGAATGGCTACCCCCTCCAGTATTCCTACCTGGAGAATTCCATGGACAGAGGAGCCTGGTGGTTCATAGTCCATGGGGTCACAAAGGGTCAGACATGACTGAGCGACTAACACTGTCACATATATGACAAGCTCACAGTATACTCAATTGTGAAAAGCTTAAAGCATTTTCTTTACTATTAGGAGCAAGACAGAATGTCCTCTTTCACTGCTTTTTTCCTACATAACATTGAAAGTCCTAACCACAGTAATTAAACAAGGAAAAGAAAAAAAGAGGAGTACTCCAAATTGTAAAGAAAGAAGTGAAACTGTCACTGTTTGAAGGTGATGTGATACTAAATGTGAAAATCCTAAAGAAGTCAGTAGAAAACTGCTAGATCTCATCAATGGATTCAGAAAAGGTTCAGGATACAAAGTTGATATATAGAAACCTATTATTTTTCTATACACTAACAATATACCATCAGAAAGAAAAACTGAGAAAATCCCATTTTTAATCATATGAAAAAGAATAAAATGCCTTGGAATAAACCTACATAAGGAGGTAAAAGACATGTTCCCCAAAACTATACTATATTGATGAAAGAAATTGAAGATGACACAAACAGATGAGAATATATACCATGTTCATGGACTGGAATAGTTAATGTTAAATGACCACAGGTTCAATGCAATCCCTATTAAAATAACAAGGGCATTTTTCACAGAACTGGGACAAATAACTTTAAAATTTGTATGCAACCTCAAAAGTCCCTGGGGCTTCCCTGATGGCTCAGATAGTAAAGAGTCTGCCTGAAATGCAGGAGACCTGAGTTTGCTCCCTGGGTTGGGAAGATCTCCTGAAGAAAGAAATGGTAACAAAAGACCCTGAATTGCCAAAAATATATAATATGCATATAGTCATACCCATATAAATATAATCTATATTATATACCACATATACATATCATATATATTGCATAATTATATGCAGCATGTATATTATATATATACAATGTATATTATACACACACACACACCTTGAACCATAAAAAAAAAAATGAGATTTTTGCCATTTGCAACAACATGGATGGACCTCGAGGGTATTATGCTAAAAGGAATAATACCAAGAAGACAAATGTTATATGATATCACCTATATGTGGGATCTAAAAACAAACAAACTAGTGAATGTAACAAAAAAGAAACAGACTCACAGATAGAGAGTGAACTAGTTGTTTCCGGTTACCAGTAGGGAGAGTGAAATGGGGTAGCAGAAAGTTAGCGGTAGGGGATGAGGAGGTACAAATTACTATGTATGAAATAAATAAGCTACAAAGATATACACCACAGGGAATATAGGCAGTGTTTTTTTATAATTATAATGGAATATAGCCTTTAGAATTTGTGAATTATTATACTGTGCACCTGAAGCTTATATAATAATGTATACCAACTATACCCTTCTTCTCAAATTTTAATTTCCCCTTCTTTGCCCTCTCATGTGTTCTTGATGTTCAGAAACAATCATTCTCATTTCTCTATCTCTCATGCGAAGAGTTGACTCATTGGAAAAGACCCTGATGCTGGGAGCGATTGGGGGCAGGAGGAGAAGGGGACGACAGAGGATAAGATGGCTGGATGGCATCACCAACTCAACGGACATGAACTTGGGTAAACTCCGGGAGCTGGTGATGGACAGGGAGGCCTGGCGTACTGCAATTCATGGTGTCGCAAAGAGTCGAACACAACTGAGTGACTGAACTGAACTGAATTCTTTGGAAGGAAAGTTATGACCAACCTAGATAGCATGTTAAAAAGTGAGACATTACTTTGCCTGCAAAGGTCGTCTAGTCAAGGCTATGGTTTTTCCAGTAGTCATGCATGGATGTAAGAATTGTACTGTGAAGAAAGCTGAGCACCGAAGAATTGATGCTTTGTTGTTTTTGTGTGTGTGTGTGTGTGTATTTTTTACTTTATTTTACTTTACAATACTGTATTGGTTTTGCCATACATTGACATGAATCCACCACGGGTGTACATGCAATCCCAAACATGAACCCCCCTCCCACCTCCCTACCCACAACATCCCTCTGGGTCATCCCCGTGCACCAGCCCCAAGCATGCTGTATCCTGCATTGGACATAGACTGGTGATTCGATTCTTACATGATAGTATACATGTTTCAATACCATTCTCCCTTTGAAATGTGCTGTTGGAGAAGACTCTTGAGAGTCCCTTAAACTGCGGGGAGATCCAATCAGTCCATCCTAAAGGAGATCAGTCCTGGGTGTTCATTGGAAGAACTGATGTTGAAGCTGAAACTCCAATACTTTGGCAACCTCATGCAAAGAGTTGACTCATTGGAAAAGACCTTGATGCTGGTAAAGATGAGGGTAGGAGGAGAAGGGGGCAACAGAGGATGAGATGGCTGGATGGCATCACTGACTTGACAGACATGAGTTTGGATAAACTCCGGGAGTTGGTGATGGACAGGAAGGCATGGTGTGCTGCTGTTCATGGGGTCTCCTAGAGTCGGGCATGACTGAGCGACTGAACTGAACTGAACTGAACTGAAAGAGACCCTACTTCTGAAAATGCTAACATGAGTAAATTCTGGGATTAGTACCTGAACATGTCTTTACTAAACCCAGTACAGGGGGTTTGATTTTCATTTTGGTACTCACATTTTTATTTCAATTGTCTTATAGCTTAAACCATTTACCATAATTCCTAATTATAGCCCATCAATATATGCAATGAAAATATTTTAGAAAGTAAAATACAAAGTAAAAATGCAATTTTATAAACTACACATGCACTGCCTGAAAATATTGACTGAACATTAATAATATATTTGGTGGGAATATTTAATTTTGATGAAATCAGAAATATAGCTTATGTAATAGACTTGAGTTTCTTCCCTCCTGCCATGAACTCTATTAGTTACTTAGACAACCCTGTGCTTCTGCATAAAATAAAATGTTCCAGAAAATGCCAATTGGAAGTAAAATGTCAGAGTGATACCTTTTATACCATAAAGGATAGAAACAAAAGGGAAAGAACTGGAAAAATTTGAAGCATCTATATAAGAAAAGGTAAATGAAGAAAGAAAGAATTTTAATAAAATAGAAACATTTATTAAAAACAGCAGAAATAAAATGGAAACACATCATTTACTTTACTAGGCACAAGTGAAACAGATATTTGAAAAGTGATGAATTCGTAGGCTGTTATCTCAGATTTTCTGGTATATTCTGCTTCTCTCCTGAAATTCATATATCTAACTGAACTGTCTCAGAGAACACTGGAGTTGGAAAATTATTTTGCCTCTTTGGACATTACAAAGCTCTTCATACCTCAGGGACAGTGATCTAGTAGGTACCAATGGCAAGTCAAAATGGCCATTAGTGAGAATACAGAAGACCCACCCTCTGACAACATTTACTTACCCGCTGTTGCATTGCTCTGAGCCCATCATCTCCTTCACTATTAAAACTTGCCTTTCAGTGCTGCACTGAGGCCTGTTTTCCTCTCTAAGGAAGTAGTAATGCATTTGATTGAGCCTCCCTTTCTCTGAGAGTGACCAGTGTAGATTTATTTGTTTCCTCTCTTCTTTCCCCTGTGTAAGGTTGCAAAACTTTTCCGCTTCAACTACAAAACTGCACTAGGATCCTTTGGTTCTCTGTGTTCTTGAACAATAAAGAAATATTTTACCTCAGTTCAATAACAAATTAAAGACAGAAGAGCAAAAGCAAATTTACTGATTTAAAAGTCATCATTTATCCTTGTTCTTTTTTACATCTTTCAAAAGAGAAGGAGAGTTCTCTGGCAGAAATTAGGTGATCCCAAGGGGATGGTGGGCATGTTTAATGAAACCAGCACTATTTGATCAACTGCTTTTGCATAATTGAGAGGAAAAGATTTGCTGTCACTCCAACTTTTATGATGGCTCAAAAATACCTTCATAAAAATCAACCTTTTAAAATTATATAGCCAAAGCCCTAGCATCCTACTTCATTGTCTTTATTCAATAAAGATTTTAAAGGGGAATGAAATGATCATTATTCAGTTTTCATTTTCACCTGAAATCATCTGCTGGTGGTAAAATCGGTCAATGTGACATGGATGAGTTCTAATGGAAATTGACATTAACTCACTGTGAGGCCACTAAATCAGAGGTAACCAATCAACTACGTTCTGCACCTTGCGTTTGATTTTCCTACTTATATGTTCCGTATGATTGTCAGTTTTATACTCGTCACTGAGTGCTGGGTTGGACTTGGTAATATGAGAATATAAAATGTACAGTACTCTCAGTGGCTAGTGAAAGCTGGTGTAACTTGATATTATGTTGCCGGGAGAAATATTTTTCTGGCAGTTTGGAAGAAATCATGTAAGAAGGTGCTATGACCTTTGGAGGAAAACCCCAATCCAAATTTAAGAGGTGTTATTTTGGGCTTGAAGTTCTTTGCAGATCTACTTTAAATATTTAGCTATCTTGTTATGTAATATGAGTATTACAGTTTTAATCTCTGCTGTGATTTAGAAAGGAATAAAGAAGTAGTGATCTGTTTACAGTACATATTAGCTGAATGCATTCATTTGCATAATACCTCTTTAGGGATGAACTACATTATACAGAGATTTCTATATGTAGAACTGCAGGAATATTTTAGGCTTCAGTGCCACTGAGGTCTTAACTTAAAGTCTATTAGATTAGCACAACAACATTTCCTGATTAAAATTTCCCATTACTGATGAGATGACTTCTGAGAAGCACTTTTCACCTTATGGTGCCAGAAACAGGGTAGAATACATTTTCTTGTTTGAAAGTGAATTTCATATAGAAAGGCATGCAGTTGCTTTTAAGGATATGAAAGGAATCGCTCTTTGATGCTGGGGAAATTTAAATGATCTGGAGAAAAAAATCTACCACACAACTCCACACCTTAAAAATATTAAAATTCCAAATTTCTAATAAAAATTCCAAGGGCAGTAATGTAAAAATATTGATTCCATGGAGATTTCAGTTTTGACGCATTCCTTAAAAAATGAAGTCCTGATACTTGTTCTTGATTGCAAGCTACTCATCTTTCTTTTAATTGGTTAGTTATTTGTGGTAGATTAAATCTTGGTTTCTCAGTGTTTCCTTTCCTTCCCTGTGAGAAACACCCTTCTCCACAATCAGGCTTGATCATGGGATTTTTATTACTCTTCTTTATGAGAAGATTTTTCTTCTCCACACATTGACCACAACCTTATCCAGTAACTTGGTTTAGCCAATGAGCTGTGAGTAAGCAGAGAAAAATCTTTAAGAGCCACCAATGTTCAGTCATCTCTTTTAGCATGCTATGGAAATGGCAGTATCTATCCTATATGTTCCTTCAACCCGGATATGAAACAGATTTCCACTTGACATACAATGTAAAATACAGTAACCTTTGTTTATTCACATGAGAGACCTTTGTTATGGAAATCACTGGCAGTGTGTGTGTGTGTGTGTGTGTGTGTGTGTGTGTGTGTCTTGTGTTGCTGTTGTAGCCATTGATGTTACTGTAATGATAAACTAGGGTAAGTTAAATGGCACAGCATTTTAGAATTCAAAATAATTATTGCAAATATTGGGGAGCAGGAAGATAAAGTTTAATCACAAAAAATAAAAGAACAATGCTGCAATATCAATGCATGTTTCTTTTTCTCTTTGAAGGTTATATAATATTTCACAGGGCCGATTACATCAATTTTTACCTCTTACATGGACTAAACCAAATCATTCCACAATTTAGATTTTCATGTACATCACATGAAGAAGAGGAATGCCTCGATTGTCACCCCTTCTCCCTCCTCCCCTTCCCTTTCTGCTGCTTCTCCTTCTCTTTCCTTCTTTCACAAACCTTTAAAAGCACTTCTAGCAGTCAAACTTTTACTTGCTCTTACCCTATGAAAATAATATAATTGGTTTTTTTTTCTCTTTTTCTATGTATATTATGGAAGTGTTTTGCTCCCACTTTTCTCAACTCACTAAAGCCAAATGGTTTGGAATAGGAAGACAGGAAACTGTCTGGCAGGTGAATGGAAGCACCAAAGAGTGTAATTCTTTGGGCTCTAGAATTCTAGTGTGAAAATGTACACAAGAAGGCGCAAGGTGTCTATGTTTTTGGCTTTATGTATGGATACCCTGCATGAATAGAGAACCCCATTAGTTTGGAAGGTGTATGAATAGAAATAAACATTCACCCTGATTTTTATTTTATTTTTTTAATTGTGCAGGCTTAAAGATATTTCGCTGGAGTCTTAGGACTTCCCTGGTGGCTCAGATGGTAAAGTGTCTGTCTATAATGCGGGAAACCTGGGTCCATTCTCTGGGTTGGGAAGATTCTCTGGAGAAGGAAATGGCAACCCATTCCAGTACTCTTGCTTAGAAAAATCCCATGGATGGAGGAGCCTGGTGTCTGTGGGGTTGCAAAAAGTCGGACATGACTGAGCAACTTCACTCACTTAAGGTATGTAATCTATGAATGAGGCAAACATTTTAATAAAATATAGCTAAAATAATTACTGTTCAACTGATGCAGTTAAATATAAATGTCATCATCTGGAGTAAAAATTTCATTGAACCCAAGTTCATGTCCCTGACAAACAAACCAAAATGGAATTTGGAGCAGCATGCGGGCTAAGTCATCTGAGTTGTGTCTGACTCTTTACGACCCTGTGGACTGTTAGCCCACCAGGCTCCTCTCTCCATGAGAGTCTCCAGGCAAGAATACTGGAGTGGGTAGAGAAGGGTTTATTGTGAGGGCCAAGCAAGGAGAACAAGGCAGCTCATGCTCAAAAGGCTGGAACTCCCCTATGGGTTTTGGGGGAGCATTTTTAAAGGCCAGATGAGTGAGGGGAGTTGCAGGCATTGTTCAGCTCCTGCACAGTTCTTTACCTGGTTGATGGTATGGCAGCAGGGGTTACCATTATTGACCCTGAGGCTCTAGCCAGTCTCTGGGCTACTGTGCTGATGGTCAGGTAATTCAAGAAGGTGCTTCAGATACTGTTACATAGATACTTCAGAGAGGAACTGAAGATTCTGTGACTGCCATATGGCTGATTAACTTTTAAATTGTTACCAGTTCTCTTGGCCTAGCTGCTGCTTTCGTCACTACAGATTCACATCTTTTCAATAGTTGATTCTAGAGTCAGACTTTCATGACTCAGGGGAAGCCTGGGAAGACTACAGTTTTCCCACAAACAAGAGGCAGGCAGAGGATGTGGAGGGAAGGGTCTGTCCAGGGAAAACTCCATAGGGTCTTGCTTGATTACAGAATAAAAAAAAAAATCTTGGTAAAAAATTGAAACAATGATTAAGAGAGTGAAAATAAACCAAAAGCCATAAGAAACTGTAACAAAGTATTGCTTCTATTATATTTCTAGTATGAATATAAGATTATTTTCTTACATCTACGAATAACCTCAAAAAAGTACATGTGAAATTCTCTGTTTGGCTAATCACACTTTTATTTTTTGCTGTTTTTAAAATTTTGTTTCATTTATTTTTTTAATAGAAAGTATGAAATATGAGCCATGGCAACTTTACATCTAAAATTTACTGTGAACAAAAAACGTATCTCATAAATAATAGTGCTTCCTGTGTCTATTACTTTCAATACAACCACTACATGGCTAGGATTAATCTCTTAATCTAGCTCATTACCGTCCATTAGTCAAAGAGCATAACACTGGATTAAGGCAAGTGTTTAAAATATCACCTAGAAGGAAATGACCACTCACTCCAGTGTTCTTGCCTGGAGAATCCCAGGGACGGGGGAGCCTGGTGAGCTGCCATCTATGGGGTCACACAGAGTCTGACACGACTGAAGCGACTTAGCAGCAGCAACAGGATGGTGACATCAGTGTTCAGAGCAAGCATTTGTATTTGTCAAATGGTGGAATCACCTCCCAACTTTAAATTATTTACCATATATGCGCACATACACATACACGCGGATGATATATTTGGTAACAGTTTTGACTCATTTATAGGATGTTCTATATTAAAAACTTTTTCATTGCATCTAAGCTATATTGCTCCAAAGTGAAATAAAAATGAAGAAAGTCTGAGGAAGAATTAGAATCAGTTACATTAGACAGAATGAGGAATGAGAATTGAAAGGGAATCTAAAATCAAAGAAAGCAAGAAAGAAATGAAAAGATCATGCAAAAAGAAAGAAAAGGAGGTGATGTTAGCCTTAAATGCCTTCCTTGGTCAGGAATTTAGACTTTTCTAGCAATATGATTTATAAACAAATGGCCAAAATCTTAATAGGTAGATAATTCTGAGAACATAAAGAAAACTCAGAGAAATTCAAATTAAAAATATGAATATGGAGACAATTGAGAAAATGAAAGAAAACTGAGAAACCATTCCTCTTTCTCCCTCATTTAGATCTCCTCTTTCCAGGCATGCTCCTTGGAAAGTGATATACCCTAGAATGAGTCTCTGTACTCTGAAACATTCAAAGTATGCTTTCCATTGTTACAGAGTCAAGGTGTGTCATAGAGAGAAAAGTGTACTCATTTTGTACCTTACATAAGACAAAATTTCAGAAGACGGCATTCAGAGATATTCCTGATAAATTAAGTAAATTTAGCATACTCAATTGTGCTTTCATCTTTTATGTTTTCTTTTTCTGCCTAGAAAACAAAGTCCATTTTTCCTTATCCATTTTCAGAAATAAAACATTGCAATCCTTTCATTTCTGCTGACTGTAATCTGCTGCCCCACCTATAAGTATGGGGTGTGAAAATGGGAAATAAGGAGTATGTTGGAAAACACTAGTGACAGGACAAGGGGTGAAAGTTCTAACTGACCTGGAATAAGCAGTGATCAGTCAAAACAGGATGGGGTGCAAGTGAGTTGGTCGACCTGTATGAGTCAACCAGGATCAGTAGAAAATCGATTTTGAAATTTTCTGAAATTTTCAGACCACTGAGTTGGAACCTGGTTTACTGAAAGGCTGAGAGAGATTTATGAGTATGGTTACAATGTCATGTTCTTATATAATTTACCTTACCATTTTCTTACAATTCCTGAGTAAAAACATCTTTGAGTTTTTTTTCTCATCAGCCAGTTTTCCCCATTGAAACATTATAATAATGGGTACAAAGTAGTAGAAAGTTTCTGTCATTTATGTGTTAATATGATTTTATACCTGAACTGGATTAGATTTACCTGATGGTCCATTCACAGGATCTCAAAGACTAGAAAAACTGCAATAAGAGGAGGAGTGGACAACTTCCCTGAGAAAAATCCAAAGACTATTATAGAAGTATACTCCTCAGGTCAAAGTGTCTCTTCTCTTGGGAAGCAATACATGGTCATGGTGAAAAGTTTGATCTATGAAACTAAAATGCCCGTTGGTTCTGCCAGTCTGCGTTGACCTTGGCAAGCTTTGTGAATAGTGTGAACCTCAGTTTCCTCATCAGTAAAAAATGGGAACTGCTCTATTATCCTCTCTGTAAGGTTTTGGAGTGAATTAACTAAATAAATGGGTTTCCCTGGTGGCTCACAGGTAAAAAGTCTCTCCGCCAATACAGGAGATGTGGGTTCGAACCCTGGGTCAGGATGATCCCTTGGAAAAGGAAATGGCAATCCACTCCAGTATTCTTGCCTGGGAGATCCCATGGACAGAGGAGCCTGGCAGGCTGCAGTCCACTGGGTCGCAAAAGAGTCAGACATGACTTAGTGACTAAGCAGCTATGTGAATAGTTATAAAAGTGTCTGCTACATACTGTACAAGTGAAACAGCATTGTAATAGTGGTAACAGAGGTCTAGGACCTATTTCCCCTGTGTTTTCTCCCAAAGTCTCTCTGTTCCGGCTTTATTCTCTGCTTTTAGTTGAGACGAAAATATTCTCACCTGTGGACTCTGGACCTCCTACTCCTATCGCCAAGTATCCTTAGCCCTAGCTGTTCTAGCAATTAGAAGAAGGGCAGAGAACAGACATATGTTATATTTAAATATTTTTTAGAAGAGGGCACTCAATAGATAGAGGAATCTTGGGAGACATTTCAGTTCTGGGACATGTGAGACAAAGCAGGAAAAATACAGGTGAAAGTGGATCTTGTTGGAGTCCATCTGTGTAAGTGAGGGCATCTATCACAACAAAATTAAATTGCACACAGAATGAGGAAAGTTATCAGAGCAGTGTTCATTTTAGAAAGCATAAAACTTAAAAAAAATATAGAAACTTACCTAGTTTTTTGGAAAATGATTTTTGTAGGCTTATTATTTCTATTTTGACTATATTATGACTCAAAGGTTCATGTCCTGCTATCTTTAATGCTGTGTCGCTCAGTTGTGTCCTACTCTTTGCAACCCCATGAACTGCAGCACGCTAAGCTTCCCAATCCTTCGCTACCTCCTGGAGTTGACTCAAACTCATGTCCATTTAGTCGATGATGCCATCTAACCATCTCGTCTTCTGTCACCACCTTCTCCTCATGCCCTCAAGCTCAAAAGCATAAGTGTTTTTTTCCAATGAGTCAACTCTTCACATCAGGTGGCCAAAGTATTGGAGTTTCAGCTTCAGCATCAGTCCTTCCTATGAATATTCAGGGTTGATTTCTTTTAGGATTGACTGGCTGTCCAAGAGTCAAGAGTCTTCTCCAGCACCACAGTTCAAAAATATCAATTCTTCCGACTTAGCCTTCTTTATGGTCCAACTTGCACATCCATACATGACTACTGGAAAAACCATAGCTTTGACTGTGGACTTTCATCAGCAAAGTGATGTCTCTACTTTTTAATATTCTGTCTGGGTTTTTCATAGCTTTTCATCCAAAGAGCAAATGTCTTTTAATTTCATGCCTGCAGTCACTTTGTGGAATGATTTTGGAGCCCACAAAAAATAAAGTCTGTCACTGTTTCCATTGTTTCCCCATCTATTTGCCATGAAGAAATGGGACTGGATGCTGTGATCTTTGTTTTTTGAATGCTGAGCTTTAAGCCAGCTTTTTCATTCTTCTTTTTCACTTTCAAGAGGCTCTTTAGTTACTCTTCACTTTCTGCCACTAGGTTGGTGTCATCTGCATATCTGAGGTTATTGATATTTCTTCTGACAATCTTGATCCCTTAATGTAACTAGGTTAATAAGACACAGGCTTTCATGAATGTTTGATTTTCTATTCATAGCACCTTTCATCAAATGAGACTTGTTTACTGTGTTCATCTTTTTTTCACCAGAGTGTTGCCAATTTACATCCAAAAAGCACATTACACCCAGAATGACTTGCCTTGTTACTTCCTATAGCAACTGGTTTCCTATTTTGGCAGGGAATATAATCAAATTCATATGATACTGGAATATATTTCAAGAAAGTTATTTTTGAATAGGGGATTCATAGGACTTAGTAAAATTTTCTCCCTTTCTAATATGCCACTCCTTGTTTTCCTTACAAGGCTACATTACTGTTTACTTTTATTTTTTATTTTCCTTTTTTTGGTTTCTTTTTTCTCCTTGCCCTTTAATAGTATTTTAGACAGCCTAAAACTTCCTATTCTATTAAATAAACTTTCTGTGTTTTACCTAATTCAGTAATGCTCCCACTCTGATTATGTTAATGAAATAGACCAATGCTTTCTGGAGAAATATTCTAAGATATTTGAAATGTAACAAAAAGACTTTGAGTCATTTCTATGGGAAACAGATTGTTAAAAATCCATAGTAACAAAGACTCAAATATATAAGTCCTGACCCCTCAGGAAATTCACTAGTTATGGAAAATCTTGAAAAAAATTTTTTTATTATTGTTAAAAAAGGGTTTTTAAAAAATCAATTTATGATGAGTTCTCCAGTTAAGTCAGTTTTTTAAAAAATCTTTAGCCTGTGATTAATAGAATTTTAGTTTATTTAAATTTCAAGGACCACCAAATCTGTATCAATAACTAAAAATATTTGAGGTTAAAAACAAAATGAGCATTTTATTACAAAAAAGAAAGGGAAATATAATGGAGAGGGAATAGTATGGGAAAGCTTGGTGGAATAGTAGAGGAAAGCCCAAAGATGGTTTCAGAAGCTTCATGCTGTTAACCTAACTATTACTTGGAATTAATTCAGCTTTATGGGAGAGTTTATGAAGAGTAATTTGAAAGAATGTATGACACATAGCTTCTAATTGATCTGTAAAGGCATCTATCTGGTATCCTTTAATTATCTCTTAACCACTAAGCAGCTTGAAGAGAGAGTTAATCATTAGAGGCAATGCTACAAGAAAAGTAATAGAAGGAACTTTCTCTGCCAGCTGTCCAAAGTCCTGGGCATGGTAGTGATTCATGTGAGAATCAACATATGATTTAGAAAGACTTGTGCCTAAAGTTTGGGGATGCACCAAACTCAGCAGCAGTTATTAATATTTTAAAATATACACCGTTACATCTGGGCATATGCTTCTTTCTATTAGGTAGAAGCATATAAATGTTGATATCAGCACTCAATATTTTTCATCTTGAATAGATTATATTGTGATTGGGAAAGCAATCCAAATAACTTCCTTAAACATGGCTGATTCCACACAGGCAAACTTATGTACAAAGTCTCCTGATTTTACATGTGCACTCCAGTAAAGAAATGTGTATTAAAAATGTATATCAATGATGACAATGGAAAATAGAAATATTATCCATGAAAATAAATAAAGGAAAATAGGTTTTTAAAAACATAATTCTTCCTCTATCCAGGTCTTCACATCCCCTTCCTTTTTAATTGTCAGCCAGTAAAATGCACGATTTGAGGCAATTATATAAGGAACTTCCCACATACACTGGTTGCAAAATATATTTTTGAGAAGCACTGAAACGGGTCCAATTCCCCAACACTAATCATCTAAGAAATTGTGAAATAACCATTTTTGGGGTAAATGTGAATCTGGAAGAGATTGAACATGCATTGAATGTATGCAGTCTGTATATTCAATAAGTAGGTGGTAGGTGGATCAATGAATGAATATATAGAATATTTTAACTTTATATTATAGAAAATTAACACCATCGAAAATGTTCAAGTAAAGAGAAAATACAAATGCTTATGGGACGCTGGAGTCAACAGCATGTTCAGAAGTGTTCTACAGAGACATAGACACATCCATAGCATAAAATGAATCAAATGGGAGAGAAGAAAATGAAATAGTGCTCCAGATCAGGAGCACTATTTTGGATCAGGGGAGTAGCTATCATTGTCAACAAAAGAGTCCAAACTGCAGTACTTGGATGCAATCTCAGAAATGACAGAATGATCTCTGTTCGTTTCCAAGGCAAACCACTCAATATCACAGTTATCCAAGCTATGCACCAACCAGTAATGCTGAAGAAGCTGAAGTTGAATGGTTCTATGAAGACCTGCAAGATCCTTTAGAACTAACACGCAAAAAAGATGTTCTTTTCATTATAGGGGACTGGAATGCAAAAGTAGGAAGTCAAGAAACACCTGGAGTGACAAGCAACTTCGGCCTTGGAGTACAGATTGAAGCAGGGCAAAGACTAATAGAGTTTTGCCAAGAGAACGCACTGGTCATAGCAAACACCCTCTTTCAACAACACAAGAGAAGACTCTACACATGAACATCACCAGATGGTCAACACCAAAATCAGATTGATTATATTCTTTGCAGCCAAAGATGGAGAAGCTCTATACAGTCAATAAAAACAAGATCAGAAGCTGACTGTGGCTCATATCATGAGCTCATTATTGACAAATTCAGACTTAAATTGAAGAAAGTAGGGAAAACCGCTAGACCATTCAGGTATGACTTAAATCAAATCCCTTATGATTACACAGTGGAAGTGAGAAATAGATTTAAGGGCCTAGATCTGATAGATTGCCTGATGAACTATGGAATGAGATTCATGACATTGTACAGGAGACAGGGATCAAGACCATCTCCATGGGAAAGAAATACAAAAATGCAAAATGGCTGTCTGGGGAGGCCTTACAAATAGCTGTGAAAAGAAGAGAAGCAAAAAGCCAAGGAGAAAAGGAAAGATATAAGCATCTGAATGGAGAGTTCCAAAGAATAGCAAGAAGAAATAAGAAAGCCTTCCTCAGCGATCAATGCAAAGAAATAGAGGAAAACAACAGAATGGGAAAGACTAGAGATCTCTTCAAGAAAATCAGAGATACCAAGGGAATATTTCATGCAAAGATGGGCTTGATAAAGGACAGAAATGGTATGGGCCTAACAGAAGCAGAAGATATTAAGAGGAGGTGCCAAGAATACACAGAAGAACTGTACAAAAAAGACCTTCACAATCAAGATAATCACGATGGTGTGATGACTCAGCTAGAGCCAGACATCCTGGAATGTGAAGTTAAATGGGCCTTAGAAAGCATCACTATGAACAAAGCTAGTGGAGGTGATGGAATTCCAGTTGAGCTGTTTCAAATTTTGGAAGATGATGCTGTGAAAGTGCTGCACTCAATATGCCAGCAAATTTGAAAAACTCAGCAGTGGCCACAGAACTGGAAAAGGTCAGTTTTCATTCCAATCCCAAAGAAAGGCAATGCCAAAGAATGCTCAAACTACTGCACAATTGCACTCATCTCACATGCTAGTAAAGTAATGCTCAAAATTCTCCAAGCCAGGCTTCAGCAATACGTGAATAATGAATTCCCTGATGTTCAAGCTGGTTTTAGAAAAGGCAGAGGAACCAGAGATCAAATTGCCAACATCTGCTGGATCATGGAAAAAGCAAGAGAGTTCCAGAAAAACATCTATTTCTGCTTTATTGACTATGCCAAAGACTTTGACTTTGTGGATCACAATCAACTGTGGAAAATTCTGAAAGAGATGGGAATACCAGACCACCTGACCTGTCTCTTGAGAAACCTGTATGCAGGTCAGGAAGCAACAGTTAGAACTGGACATGGAACAACAGACTGGTTCCAAATAGGAAAAGGAGTACATCAAGGCTATATATTATCACCCTGCTTATTTAACTTCTAGCAGAGTACATCATGAGAAACTCTGGGCTGGAAGAAGCACAAGCTGGAATCAATATTGCCGGGAGAAATATCAATAACTTCATATATGCTGATGACACCAACCTCATGGCAGAAAGTGAAGAGGAACTAAAAAGCCTCTTGATGAAAGTAAAAGAGGAGAGTGAAAAATTTGGCTTAAAGCTCAACATTCAGAAAATGAAGATCATGGCATCTGGTCCCGTCACTTCATGGGAAATAGATGGGGAAACAGTGGAAACAGTGTCAGACTTAATTTTCGGGGGCCTCCAAGATCACTGCAGATGGTGATTGCAGCCATGAAATAAAAAACGCTTACTCCTTGGAAGAAAAGTTATGACCAACCTAGATAGCATATTGAAAAGCAGAGACATTACTTTGCCAACAAAGATCCATCTTGTCAAGCTATGGTTTTTCCTCTGGTCATATATGGATGTGAGAGTTGGACTGTGAAGAAAGCTGAGCACCGAAGAATTGATGCTTTTGAACTGTGGTGTTGGAGAAGTCTCTTGAGAGTCCCTTGGACTGCAAGGAGATCCAATGAGTCCATTCTAAAGGAGATCAGCCTTGGGTGTTCTTTGGAAGGAATGATGCTGAAGCTGAAACTCCAGTACTTTGACCACCTCATGTGATGAGTTATCTCATTGGAAAAGACTCTGATGCTCGGAGGGATTGGGAGCAGGAGGAGAAGGGGACGACCAAGGATGAGATGGCTGGATGGCATCACTGACTCGATGGACATTAGTGAGTGAACTCCCGGAGTTGGTGATGGACAGGAAGTCCTGGCGTGCTGCTATTCATGGGGTTGCAAAGAGTCAGACGCAACTGAGCGACTGAACTAACTGAGTTGGAAAGGATATAGACTTTTAGGAGAAATATAGACAATTGCTAAAGATACAGATTTAGAAATCAGCTCCATAGAAGCAATATTAGAAGCAATAGGAGGTAATCAGATCTTCGTTTATGATAAAATTAACTGCCGTTTATTAAACCTTTATTATGTTCCACTTTGCTTAGTGCTTTTATTTTCTTATATTAATTCTCACAACTCTTTGAAGCTGGTATTATCACTTCCAAGCCTCCCCTGTTTATAGAGGCAGACATGGTACTCTGGAAACCAAATGATTTGTTAAAATTACACTGTTGGTAAGTGGTAGACTGGGGATTTAAATATGTCTGTTTGGCCTAAGACATAAATTCTTAAATCTTTTTGTACTTCTGTTTGCTACTCCTTCAAGACCGATAGTTTAGCAGATAAGGGAACGAGTTAAAACAATGGGGCAGCTTCCAGTTTAGGTGGGATGCAGGAGTGTAGATGCAGTGGGAAAGAGGCAATTTAAGGTGAAAGACCTAGTCAAACGTATGAGAAGGAATCACATGTTTTATCTGTCATTTCATAGAGGGAAAGAGAGAAGCTATTTAGTGGAGAGCAAGGCATATAATCATAGAAGGGCCCCGAGATACACATGGCGTGAGAGAAAAGTTCACAGATGTGGACATGCAGGCTTTTTTTTGGGGGGGGGGTGCGGTGGAGGGGGGAGGTGAAAAAATTTCAAAATACATTAATATGGTTATTATGAAAGCAGTCATTTCCAATTGCCCTTATATATTATCACAGGATCATTAGAAACCTGTCATAGTTTTATCAGTTTTGAGGAAGGTTTTAAAATGAAAAAATGCAAATTTTAAGCTTTCCAATAGAACAAACCAGACAGAGATGGAGTACAACAAATTATGGAAGATATGACATTGAAATTTTGACTGTGGTGACATTTAAAACAGAAAAAGTGTAATAAGCATTTTTCAACTTGAATAGGTTTTCTTGTTATTTTCAAGTGAGAAACTAAAGATACTAAATAATTTACCCCAAAAAGATGGCTAATTTGCATATCAACCTTATTTATAAAGTGGTTGTTATTGAAATATGTGCTCCAATAAAAACAGTAGATATACACATACAAATTTTAAAACTGTGATAAATCACTAAGTTTTAGTGATGTTCTAAATATTGATTGCATGATCAAAAGCTGTTTTTTCCAATAGTCATGTATAGATTTGAAAGTTGAACCATAAAGAAGGCTGAGCACCACAGAATTGATGCTTTTGAATTGTGATGCTTAAGAAGACTCTTAAGAGTCCCTTGGGCTGCAAGGAGATCAAACTAGTCAATCCCAAAGGAAATCAACTCTAAATATTCATTGGAAGGACTGATGCTGAAGCTCCAATACTTTGGCCACTTGATGCAAAGAACCAGCTTGTTGGAAAAGACCCTGATGGTGGGAAAGATGGAAGGCAAAAGAAGGGATCTACAGAGAATGTGATGGTTAGATAGCATAACCAAGTCAATGGGCATGAATTTGAGTAATCTCTGGGTGATAGTGGAGGACAGATGACCCTGGTGTGCTGCAGTCCCTGATGTTGCAAAGAGTCGGACATGACTGTATGACTGAACAACATCCAAAGCTGAGGCTGTGGTGAAATTATGACTGATCTGTATAATCAGTTGCACTCTTATGTTATCTTCCAAACTGGTGTTGAAAGTTTGAACTGATAACTAAGAAAATATCACTCACCATCTGGCTCTATAAGGATTTGGTCATGAGCCACAGCAATTGTTGACCTTTAACACACCTTGAAAGGAGTTCAAGATGGAGATGAGGAATGAGGCATTCTGTGCTAAGGGAAAACTGGCAGTTCAGGCCTTCAGATAGTTAGGTATTTTCAGGAGACAGTTCTATTAATCTGGAATCTTGCATGGAATCTTACTATACTTAGAATGTAAAGAGCCGAGTCATTGAAAAGACTCTGGTGCTTGGAAAGATTGAAGGCAAGAGGAGAAGGTGGCAACAGAGGATGAGATGATTGGATGACATCAAGGACTCAATGGGCATGAGTTTGAGCAAACTCCAGGAGATAGTGAAGGACAAGGAAGCCTGGCGTGCTGTAGTCCATGGGGTTGCAAAGAGTCGGACATGACTGAGCGACTGAACAACAACAAATATTTAGAAAAACACTAAAACCATTAACCAAAATAGTGATTCCTTGTGACCAGTGGCAACCTTCTGTGGAGACATGTGCTTAGTTGCAAATATCCCCTTATGAAAAGCACCTATGTGCTGAACCTCCCCCTTACCTCTTCTGAGAAGTTCCTCAGAGTAGTCTGATCTGAGAGGTGATCTTCTACGCTATAGTCTTTAGGAAGTTTCCCAATAAAACTGAACTCACAGCTTTTCCTATGTGTGTTTTTATTTGTACAGAACCCAAACAACAGATGGATTTTAGCAATGATAGCAACTATGAGTCTTAGAGAAGACCTGGGCTTAATGCTGTGCTTTTTTTCTTTACTAGCTAGTGACTATAGCAGGCACTTATATTTTGCATTTCCAAGTTGCTTCATCTATAAAATGGGAGTGCTTTTTGCTGTATGGGAATGGAGTTGTGCGGTAATATTTGTAAAAAAAAAATGCAATATAAACTGGGAAGTATTTAAAAAATCCAACCTTTTGTTATTGTATATACAAACAAATTTCTTTTTGCTCTTTTTTTGGCTGTTGTCTGTGTAATCAAACCATGGTCTTAGAGTAAATATTTGGAAAAACAAGACTGACTATGGAAAAGTTCCATTCCAGGCTTTAATTTTGCTTATGTGGTAGCTAAAATCTCCACCAAAGGAAAAATAGGTCAGTTGGAGAACATAGATTTTTATTAAAGTAATAATGCATTATAGGAAAAAAAACTTTAGGGTTATGGGATCATCTTTCATTCTCAAGCAAGTTTTAATTTAAAGGTTTTTGTGTAATTTTTTGATTATTTTCTGAATCAACTACTCAAACAAATAAAATGGACATGTTACCCAAAGTCATAAATAAAGAGGATCATTTATTGTGAATTTTCTTCTAAATTAAGTGTGAAGATTGTATAAATTAAAAACAAAAAACATTCCAATCAATGTTTTTCTTATGTTGGGGAAATAAAAAAGTCCTTGCTAGCATTTTATGATTTCCTTCTGGCTCCTTTATACTTGTGTTGCTATTAATGTTGCTGTTGACTGTTTCTCCCCTGCAAAATGTAGAATCAAGATGGGAAATTTTATTACTTGACTTTCTATAACACCCTACTAAAGACAGTACACTTAATCATTGTGTTGTGCAGATTAGATAAGACTTCATCCTTGCTTTCTCTTTTCCTCCAGCAATTTAATATTGTGGTTGGCTTGCATACTGATAATAAAAAAGTGACTCATGAAAATGCACTACAGACAAGATACCTACACTCCTTAGCAACCAGGTCTGGTGACTAGATACAGTAATTTTACATATGATGTCAACATCATAGGATTGTTCTAATGAGTGTTCCTGCTTTTCTTTAAAAGATCTTTTAACATGCAATTATGTTTGATAAAGTGCCTGGAGCAGAAGAAGGGCAACTCAGTGATAATATGCTCTGCAGCCTTAATGATGATGGGTCAAAAATATATCCTTTCTATACTTATATCTTCACTTATCTCTCTGCATGTGTTGCTATTTGGTTATGTGGCTTTTTAAGGTAAAGTATTCCTCTTAATTAATTTGGTTTCCTATCTGTTAAGGAACTGCACTGAACTCTAAAGACGTGATTCTTCCTAAGTGAGAATTATATAGCAAATGGCAGAGTTATCCTGAATCACTATTGTTGACTATTTGTCTTCAATATATTCAGGGCACCATATAAGATTCCTAGCTTCATGGACTTCTTCCACAGGAATTAATTTTTTTTTATGCAGGCAGGTATAAATAAAATTTATTTCAGTCTGCAAACTATTATTGTACACCTGTATCTCTACAAGGCTTGGATAGGATACTAGGGGTGATTGGAAACAACACTGGGGAAACATGTGGAGATCCACAAGACAATCAGATAAGGGGATCCCCTGTTACTTGGGAAATACACGGATTTATTAGGACCTAGAAAGGACAGAATGAACTCATTTTTGGAGTAAATTCATATCGTATCTTCAAGAGTGTTTTCAAACTAAACTCTAGTGTTAAAATCAAAGTCCTTGCTAAATAACAACAAAAATTAACAGGTATGTCTAACACATTTTAGAGGTTATTAAAAAATAGCAGACAAATGGATAAGGAAGTTGTGGTATATATACACAATGGAATAATACTCAGCTATAAAAAAGAACACATTTGACTCAGTTCTAATGAGGTGGATGAAACTGGAGCCTATTATACAGAGTGAAATAAGCCATAAAGTGAAACACCAATATAGTAAATTAATGCATATATATGGAATTTAGAAAGATGGTAATGACAATCTTATATGCAAGACAGCAAAAGAGACACAGATGTAAAAAACAGACTTTTGGTCCATGTGGGAGAACGCAAGGGTGGGGCAATATGAAAGAATAGCATTGAAACATGTATATTTCCATATGTAAAATAGATGACCAGTGTAAGTTTGATGCATGAAGGAGGGCACTCAAAGCTGGTGCTCTGGGAAAACCCAGAGGGATGGGGTGGGGAGAGAGGTGGGAGGGGAGTTAGAATGGTGGGACACATGTACACCCATGGCTGATTTATGTCGATGTATGGCAAAAACCACCACAATATTGTAAAGTAATTAGCCTTCAATTAAAATAAATACATTCATTAATGAAAAAAAACCAACAACCAAGTTTCCATTCTGCTGTGCCATGTGGCAATTCATTTAGAGCAGAAGGAAGTAGGTGTGAAATGTGCTGTGTGTTCTAAGCACTAGGTTCGGACAAAAGATACAGGTTCTGATCTTTCAGGCATGGTTCTGAGGTTTAAACCTGACAGGTAGATTTGACCAGAGATAGACGCAGGTTGGAAAATTCTAGAAATGGTCTATAAAAATGTTTTCAATTTTGGAACAGAGCATGAAGCACAGCAGTTAACAATATAAAGAAATATTGCAAACGTGGGAAAGACTAGCTAGAGGATTTCTCATCTTAATCCTGATTCTAAGCCATCAGTTTTGAGTGTTTGGCAAAGCTTGGGTGACTGTAATATTTATAAACTAAACTAGAACATTCACCCAGGGTCAAAGGGGACACTGTTAGTAATTGCAGCAGGACAAGAGTAATAAACTGGAAATGACCCTGGGGAAACTGGGACAGAAGCTTACTCTAAATAAGTGCGATTCTAGGACCAGGCCCAATATCAAGCCATTTGACACTGGCTTTTCTATGTCTTTTTCTTGCTCTCCTTTCTGCATCCCTTCAGTGATAGTAGAGACCATTTTTAAGTGAAGCACACCTCTCACACCCTGGGGAAGGAGAAAACAATGAGCTAGGACTCTAGCAGCTGGCTGGCCTTCTCTTTCACACTTGAGGGGACACTGGCCTCTGCTTTACCGCTCTTTTCCTCAAGCGCAGAATTCTCAACATTTTCCACAGCAAAGCCAATAAAAGCAATTCATATTTTTGTATTTAATTAAATTGAAGTACAATTTTACTTACAATTGAACACTATCATTTTAAGTTCACAGTTCTATGAGTTTTGACAAGTACATACATCTGTGTATATACATGTCACTGCAAAGAAGATATAGAAATTTCCACCATCTCAAAAACTTCACTCATCTTTTTGTACTCTTCTGTTTTCTAAAAGTTCACAATAGCTTGTTTTATTAGATTTTCAGATAAATGTACTCCTTTGAATTGGCTTCTTTTGTTCCACGTGATTTTGGATATATCCATGATGTTGCCAGTATTACTAATTCAGTCCATATTATTGATCAGTATCATTCAGTTGTATGGCTATACTACAATAAGTTTATCCATTCACTAGCTTTGAGCCATTTAGTATGCTTCTAGTTTGGAGTTATTATTATGAATAAAGCTACATACTATTAAGACTTATATGCAAGTCTTCGTGTGGATATGTATTTAATTTGTCTTCATTTAATACCAAAGGTCCATCTAGTCAAGGCTATGGTTTTTCCAGTGGCCATCTATAGATGAGAGAGTTGGACTGTGAAGAAATCTGAGCGCTGAAGAATTGATGCTTTTAAACTGTGGTGTTGGAGAAGACTCTTGAGAGTCCCTTGGACTGCAAGGAGATCCAACCAGTCCATTCTAAAGGAGATCAGCCCTGGGTGTTCTTTGGAAGGAATGATGCTAAAGCTGAAACACCAGTACTTTGGCCACCTCATGTGAAGAGTTGACTCATTGGAAAAGACTCTAATGCTGGGAGGGGTTGGGAGCAGGAGGAGAAGGGGCCGACAGAGGATGAGATGGCAGTATGGCATCACTGACTCGATGGATGTGAGTCTGAGTGAACTCCGGGAGTTGGTGATGGACAGGGAGGCCTGGTGTGCTGCAATTCATGGGGTTGCAAAGAGTCGGACACGACTGAGCAACTGAACTGAACTGAACTGAATAGTTTGAAATAGAATTTGGAAGTTGTATGATATAAGAAACTGTTGCCAAAATGTTATCCAAAGTGATCGTACAATTTTACCTTCCCACCATCCAAGTATAAATGTTGGTGTTACTCCACAACTTCATCAGTACCTCTTATCATCAGACTTTTTAATTTTAGTCAACCTTGTAGCTTTGTAGTAGTATCTTATTGTGTTTTAATTAACACTTTTCTGATGCTATTAACGGTGGATATCTTTACATATGCTTTTGAATATTTTCTTTTGTAAAATCTGTTTAAAACATGTTCATTTTCTAAAATGTTTATTATAAAATTTTTTAAAAATATAGCAAGTTTCTAAAAAGTTACAGATAAAACTTCTAGTACCATTGTACCAGTTTACATTTCCAGCAATGCATGAAAGCTTCTCCATATCCTTGCCGACACTGAAGTTGTTTGTCTTTCTTCAGTTACTCTGAGGCATGTGTTATTTCATTGTCATTTTAATTTGCTTTTCCCTGATGATGTTGTGCACTTCTGCATACAGTTATTGGACATTTGTACATCATTTTTGATAAAATGTTACTTCAAATCTCTTTCCCATTAAAAATCGGCTGCTTAAGTTTATTATTATTTTATAGTTCTTTATCCTAACATTTCGTGTCTAATGTTTTTTCTCAATCCGCGGCTGTCTTTGTTTTCCTCAAGATGTCTCTTGCATAACAGACTTCACTGACTTTTCAGTGTGCAGTAGAAAACTTGAGATTTCAGCCAAACTATCTTCTCACAAATACTATTGGTAAATCTGGTGATACAAGTTAATTTATGGTATCTAATGATGATAAAGAAATTATGTTTAATGTGATATTTATTTCCAATTAGTGGATCAATAACTGAAGGAAAGGACAAACACTGGAAGATATAAATTTTGAATTATTTTATCACCAAGTATTGTATCATTCAGAGTGATTCATTATAGTTTAATAAAAAGAGTAAAGAATATTAATGATTAGTGAACTTGAGCTTCCTGATCCAATGAAATAAGGTTGGATATATACCCCATTAAAACTCTTGAACAGGGCATGCAGGTCGCTTATTCTTTTTCTTTAAAGAAATGAAAATAAACATTTATATAGACTCATGTTTTCTACTCTGTCTTTTATATTGCCACGTATGAATTGATCCACCTCAATTTCCCTTTTATCAGATAAGTGGATATGTATGCAGTTATATAGATATATGCATTTGTGAGTGTATGCTAAGTTGCTTCAGTCATGTCCAACTCTTTGCAACCCCATGGACTATAACCCATCAGGCTCCTTTGTCCATGGGATTCTCCAGACCAGAATAGGAGAGTGGGTTGCTGGGCCCTCCTCCAGGGAATCTTCCTGGCCCAGGGATCTAACCAGTGTTTCTTACATCTAACCTGCATTGGCAGGAGAGTTCTTTACCACTAGCACCACCTTGGAAACCCATAAAAATACATAGTATATGTAAAATGATATTATATAAATATCTATCTATCTATCTATCTGTCTATGTACCATCCTTGACTGTGCCTCTGGAAGTAATCACGACTTTGTCTAAAGGACATAGGCAGTATAGGAGTCAGGTTCTGCCCTAAGGAGTTCTTTAGTAAAGGTGATGATTCCAAAGTTTCTAGGCCCACAGCTTTTTAGGAGAAAGAATAGCTCAGGGAACATGTTATTAGGGGCACTGAATAAGCCCAAACTTTCCAACACAAATGTCCAGATGACTCTAGTGATTTATTTTCCTTGGTGCAGCCAAGCATCATGGCCCACAGAAAATCTTTATCTGAATGTTCTTAAGTATGTTGCTGAAATCTAGATTCCCTTGCCACATTCAGACCCCAAGTCAGAATCTCAGAGTAGAGAAGCTAGTATCTATATTTTCTAGCAAGTAATATTGATAATTCTACAGTCTGCTAGATATAGAATGTTTATCAATTCTTAATCCTAGCCAAACAACATAATGAAGAGGTTAGATTAGAGGTTTACTTGGCATGAGGTATCTTGGCTAAGGTTAAGATTTTCCAGTTGCTAGAAAGATGGAGGTGTTGGGATAAAGGAAGCTCATTTAAGGAGAGAAAAATCATTAGCTGATCAATAAGCGTAATCACTTTGTCCCTGAAGGAACTGAGGAGGCTATTCAGGGATAGCCTTTATCTTTCTTAGGATGAGGGTAGATCACCTGCTGCTCCTGAAGGAAGGACATTTTTCTGTAGTCAGAAATAAGAGCGATATGAGCACATTTGCCCTTTACTTTTGTATCAGTCGGGTTTATTCATATTCGCAAAACAAAATATTCTGTATATGTAAATCTCAGATAATATAAGACAAATGATTTTAAAAGATAACTAAGAAACTGGGCAGGAGAATAGGACAAATATGATGTTAACAACAATAGAAGGACACTGTGAGTCCTAAATTAGAAGAACAGAGGAGGGAGATGATATTACAGAGCCTAAGGGCTTGGGGTCACTCAGAAGAAGTGGAAATAGTGGTGGTGGGTTTTCCCAGTAGGAGCTGCAGCCATTGAAAAACAGAGACACAACAAAAGACACTTCCATAGACAGAAACATGCTACCTTACAGTTTCCAGACAGAGTTGTAATTGGACAATCTACAACTTAAATGGATCAGTCCCTTAGTAGCACAGAGCCGAGGAAGGGTGAAATGAATCTGAGGGCAAAGAAGCCCAGGAATGATGCAGTCTGCATTTCACCTAGTCTAGAGAATCTGGATGCATTATCCAGGACATATTTTATATTTGATCATCATTCTCTTCATTTAGAATATCCATTTCTTTTTGTAAACGGAACCATGTGAAATTGCTGATATTCAATCACTCTTGATTACAAAAACACGTTTTCATATGGTTGAGTGTAACATCTTCCCCTGGTATACATGATACACACACTAATCATAGGGAGGATATAAAAGAAGATAGTCTTTATTTACACATACATTCCTCTGATAAGCTGTAAGAAATTTGGTGGCTGAAATGTGCCTTATTTAATTTCTTATCTTCAGTGCCATGCACTGAATCTGGTACAAAATTGGAACTTAATAAATGCTTGTTGGATGAAGGAAGGGAGAAAAAGTAGTTTTGCATTATAACCTAAATTATCAAAGTAGATAACATTACATATGCAAAAATCCAGCATTCAAAAAAATTATTTCAAAGTCATATATGTTTTCGTGTTAAAAGACTCAGAAATTTAGAGCTATGCTTTTGCTAAAATAGATGGACTTTAGGTGTAGATTTGAACTACGTACTCAAGGAAGCTTTGAAGTTATGTAGGTATTAAGACTGAAAAAAGGTTTCCCTAATAGCTCAGTTGGTAAAAAATCCGTTTGCAATGCAGGGGACTCCGGTTTGATTCCTGAGTGGGGAAGATCCTCTGGAGAAGAGATAGGCTACCCACGCCAATATTCTTGGGCTTCCCTTGTGGCTTAGCTGATAAACCGATTGCAATGTGGGATACCTGGATTCAATCCCTGGGTTGGGAAGATCCCCTGGAGAATGGACCCACTCCAGTATTCTGGCCTGGAGAATTCCACGGGGTCACAAAGAGTCAGACATGACTAAGCAACTTTCACTTTCACTTTCAAATCTATATTTATATATGCTACATACTGTTGACCATTGAATAATGTGAGTTTTCAATAACTGTGCTTATAGGAAGTTGTTGTTGTTTTTTTTCCAGTATATATGTATTACAGTAGTACATACTTTTTTTTACTGGTTGAATCCACATATTTGAAAACATGGATATTGAGGGAGGGTTGGATATCCATCTCTATATCTGTATCTATTTTCTACTGTGTGGGGTCAGTGTCCCTAGCCCTCAAGTTGTTTGAGCGTCTATTATATATTATATTGCATAGCCATGTTTACTGCATACACTCCAGATTTTTTTAATTTTTACTTTTGAACTCAACACAATTTGTCATTCTTTATAGAAAGAAAAAAGATGAAGTGGCTTGTTGATGAGCCATGAATTTGAAACTTGCTTTCTAAGTAAAATTTTCATATCATATTGTAGCTGAAACTGGAAATCATATATCAAGTTTTAGTACATATGGCTTTCTTTTATCTTAATTTGTAACTAAACTAAATAGTTAAAAACAAAATCCTGGATGAGGCTACCAATAAAACTGATAAGATGTATATGTTTTCTAAACTAATTAGCTCAATAAAGTTGTGAATAACATGTTCTTTAACAAAACATAAAAACGGCGACAAAAAGGCCAATGATATAAATGTTGAAGGTTTGTTTTAATTCTCACAAAAGTTCATAATTTTTATGCTAAATATAAAAAAAAAACATGAGGTGGGATTTTTCTGTGGAGAAAGACAAGAAGATTAAAAGACAGGAGCAGCACTCCATCACTTGGTTCTTGAGGGTACATTCTATAAGATAGCTTTATAACAATGTAGTTATCATATTCACTGAAGCCACATCATCTTATTTATTTACTACAGGAAGTCACTGAACCCATGAAGATTTCATGATTTGTAGACACAGACCCTCTAATTAGAGAAGAAAAATAATGTGACAAGAACTGCACAGAATAGCACAGAGAAATAAAATAAATATTTGTATCATGGTTATTAAAATACAGAGATCTATGAAAAAAAAAGCCAGCCATATTTTTTTTTTCCTGAGGCTCATCTCATGTGTCTCAAGATTCTGATGAATGAATTAGGGGGTGGGTAGTAAATGCTATCTCTCACTTTGATTCACTCACTCATCAAAAATTTATTGAAACCTCCTACACATAAAGCTCAATTGGAGGTGTTCTATAAAAGGGAAAAAAGTAAGCCTAATGTAAATAATACAGCTCCTCAAGGACATTATTGTCATGACAGGGAAGAAAGACTAAGTGTTACCTATAACAGTAAACAGTACCCAAGATGCTGATGTGCCATGTTATATGTTCATAGAAATAACTAACTCAAACATTGAAATTCTCTTTAGATACAGAAGTGAAATAAGCATGACTGGTACCCAGGGATAGGAAAGAATCAAATCTTAATAGATGGAAGAGAATAACATTAGTTCAGTTCAGTTCAGTTCAGTCACAACCGTGTCCAACTCTGCGACACCATGAACTGTAACACACCAGGCTTCCCTGTCCTTCACTATCTCCTGGAGTTTGCTCACACTCATGTCCATTGAGTTGGTGATGCCATCCCAACATCTCGTCATCCATCAGCCCCTTCCCATCCTGCCTTCAATCTTTCCCAGTACCAGGGTCTTTTCCAATGAGTCGACTCTTTGCACCAGGTGGCCAAATATTGGAGTTTCAGCTTCAGTATCAGTCCTTTAAATGAATATTCAAGGTTGATTTCTTTTAGGATTGACTGGTTTGACCTCCTTGATGCCCAAAGGACTCTCAAGAGCATTCTCCAGCACCACAGTTCAAAAGCATCAATTCTTCAGCGTTCAGCCTTCCTTATGGTCCAGCTCTCACATCCATACATAATTACTGGAAAAACCATAGCTTTAACTGGATGGATCTTGTCTGCAAAGTGATGTCTCTGCTTTTTAATGTGCTGTCTATATTCAATTCAAGGGTTTCCTTTGTGTGAGTTCTCACTATTTATACTCTGCGACCAGCGCACTAAGCGCGGCGGAGAGGAGCTGCACCACGTCCAAGGTCAGGGGCAGAAGCTGGGAGGACCCTACGCCCGAAGGGCGGGGGCCAAGAGGAGTTACCCCGCGCCCAAGGTCAGGGGCAGTGGCCGAGAGTGCCAGGCTGCAATGGCACAGGAACGGCGGAGAGGAGCTACCCCGCGTCTGAGGTAAGGGGCGACGGCCAAGAGGAGCCACAGCAGGTCTAGAGCCAGGGACAGCGGCCAAGAGGAGTCACAATGCATCTGAGGCCAGGGGCCGCGGCTGGGAGGAGCAACCCCACGTCCAAGGAGCGGTGGCTGCACCGGTGCAGGATGGCCTAGAGAAGCCATCCCTTGTTGAAGGTCAGGAAGGGCAATGGTGAGGAGATACCCCTAATCCAAGGTAAGGAGCAGCGGCTGCACTTTGCAGGAGCAGCCGTGAAGAGACATCCCACCCAAGGTAAGAGAAACCCAAGTAAGATGGTAGGTTTTGCAAGAGGGCATCAGAGGGCAGACACAATGAAACCATACTCACAGAAAACTAGTCATTCTAATCGCACTAGGACCACAGCCTTGTCTAACTCAATGAAACTAAGCCATGACTGCGGGGCAACCAAGACGGGCGGGTCATGGTGGAGAGATCTGACAGAATGTGGTCCACTGGAGAAGGGAATAGCAAACCACTTCAGTATTCTTGCCTTGAGAAACCCATGAACAGGCAAAATTATAGGATACTGAAAGAGGAATTCACCAGGTCAGTAGGTGCTCAACATGCTACTGGAGATCAGTGGAGAAATAACTCCAGAAAGAATGAAGGGATGAAGCCAAAGCAAAAACAATACCCAGCTGTGGATGTGACTGGTGATAGAAGCAAGGTCTGATGCTGTAAAGAACAATATTGCATAAAAACTTGGAATGTCAGGTCCATGAATCAAGACAAATTGGAAGTGGTCAAACAAGAGATGGCAAGAATGAACATGGACATTCTAGGAATCAGCGAACTAAAATGGACTGGAATGGTTGAATTTAACTCAGATGACCATTATATCTACTACTGTGGGCAGGAATCCCTCAGAAGAAATGGAGTAGCCATCATGGTCACCAAGAGTCCGAAATACAGTACTTGGATGCAATCACAAAAAAACCCAGAATGATCTCTGTTCGTTTCTAAGGCAAACCACTCAATATCATGGTAATCCAAGTCTATGCCCCAACCAGTAACGCTGAAGAAGCTGAAGTTAAACGGTTCTATGAAGACCTACAAGACCTTTTACAACTAACATCCAAAAAAGATGTCCTTTTCGTTATAGGGGACTGGAATGCAAAAGTAGGAAGTCAAGAAACACCTGGAGTAACAGGCAAATTTGGCCTTGGAGTACAGAATGAAGCAGGGCAAAGACTAATAGAGTTTTGACAAGAAAATGCACTGGTCTTAGCGGCTAACACCCTCTTCCAACAACACAAGAGAAGACTCTACACATGGACATCACCAGATGGTCAACACCAAAATGAGATTGATTATATTCTTTGCAGCCAAAGATGGAGAAGCTCTATACAGTCAGCAAAAACAAGACTGGGAGCTGGCTGTGGCTCAGATCATGAACTCCTTATTACCAAATTCAGACTCAAATTGAAGAAAGTAGGGAAAACTGCTAGACCATTCAGATATGACCCAAATCAAATCCCTTATGATTATACAGTGGAAGTGAGAAATAGATTTAAGGGCCTAGATCTGATAGATAGAGTGCCTGATGAACTATGGAATGAGGTTCATCACATTGTACAGGAGACAGGGATCAAGACCATCCCCATGGAAAAGAAATGCAAAAAAGCAAAATGGCTGTCTGGGGAGGCCTTACAAATAGCTGTGAAAAGAAGAGAAGTGAAAAGCCAAGGAGAAAAGGAAAGATTTAAGCATCTGAATGCAGAGTCCCAAAGAATAGCACGAACAGATAAGAAAGCCTTCCTCAGCGATCAATGCAAAGAAATAGAGGAAAACAACAGAATGGGAAAGACTAGAGATCTCTTCAAGAAAATTAGAGATACCAAGGGAACATTTCATGCAAAAATGGGCTTGATAAAGGACAGAAATGGTCTGGACCTAACAGAAGCAGAAGATATTAAGAAGAGGTGGCAAGAATACACAGAAAAACTGTACAAAAAATATCTTCATGACCCGGATAATCATGATGGTGTGATCACTCATCTCGACCAGACATCCTGGAATGTGAAGTCAAGTGGGCCTTAGAAAGCATCACTAGGAACAAAACAAAGCTAGTGGAGGTGATGAAATTTCAGTTGAGCTGTTTCAAATCCTGAAAGATGATGCTGTGAAAATGCTGCACTCAATATGCCAACAAGATTCGAAAACTCAGCAGTGGCCACAGGACTGGAAAAGGTGTGTTTTCATTCCAATCCCCAAGAAACAAAATGCCAAAGAATGCTCAAACTACTGCACAATTGCACTCATCTCACATGCTAGGAAAGTAATGCTCAAAATTCTCCAAGCCAGGCTTCAGGAATACGTGAACCGTGAACTTCCTGATATTCAAGCTGGTTTTAGAAAAGGCAGAGGAACCAGAGATTAAATTGCAAACATCTGCTGGATCATGGAAAAAGCAAGAGAGTTCCAGAAAAACATCTATTTCTGCTTTATTGACTATGCCAAAGCGTTTGACTGTGTGGATCACAATAAACTGTGGAAAATTCTGAAAGAGATGGGAATACCAGACCACCTGACCTACCTCTTGAGAAATCTGTATGCAGGTCAGGAAGCAACAGTTAGAACTGGACATGGAACAACAGACTGGTTCCAAATAGGAAAAGGAGTACGTCAAGGCGGTATATTGTCACTCTGCTTATTTATACACAGAGTACATCATGAGAAACGCTGGACTGGAAGAAGCACAAGCTGGAATCAATATTGCCAGGAGAAATATCAATAACCTGAGATATGCAGATGACACCACCCTTATGGCAGAAAGTGAAGAGGAACTAAAAAGCCTCTTGATGAAAGTGAAAGAGGAGAGTGGAAAAGTTGGCTTAAAGCTCAACATTCAGAAAACGAAGATCATGGCATCTGGTCCCATCACTTCATGGGAAATAGATAGGGAAACAGTGGAAAGTGTCAGACTTTATTTTTGGGGGCTCCCAATTCACTGCAGATGGTGACTGCAGCCGTGAAATTAAAAGACGCTTACTCCTTGGAAGAAAAGTTATGATCAACGTAGAAAGCATATTGAAAAGCAGAGACATTACCTTGCCAACTAAGGTCCATATAGTCAAGGCTATGGTTTTTCCTGTGGTCATGTATGGATGTGAGAGTTGGACTGTGAAGAAGGCTGAGCGCCAAAGAATTGATGCTTTTGAACTGTGGTGTTGGAGAAGACTCTTGAGAGTCCTTTGGACTGCAAGGAGATCCAAACAGTCCATCCTAAAGGAGATCAACCCTGGGATTTCTTTGGAAGGAAGGATGCTAAAGCTGAAACTCTAGTACTTGGGCCACCTCATGTGAAGAGCTGACTCATTGGAAAAGACTTTGATGCTGGGAGGGATTGGGGGCAGGAGAAGAAGCGGACGACAGAGTATGAGATGGCAAGATGGCATCACCGACTCAATGGACTTGAGTCTGAGTGAACTCCGGGAGTTGTTGATAGACAGGGAGGCCTGGGGTGCTGCGATTGATAGGGTCACAAAGAGTTGGACACCACTGAGTGACTGAACTGAACTGAATTGTATTCATCATAGCTTTTCTTCCAAGGAACGTGCATTTTTAAAATTTCATGGCTGCAGTCACCATCTGTGGTGATTTTGCAGCCCAAGAAAATAAAGTCTGTCATTGTTTCAATTGTCTCCCCATCTATTTGCTATGAAGTGAGACTAAATACCATTATCTTCAAGTTTTAAATGTTGAGTTTTAAGCCAGATTTTTCACTCTTTTCTTTTACTTTCATCAAAAGTATCTTTAGTTCCTCTTCACTTTCTACCATAAGGTGGTGTCATCTGCATATCTGAGGTTATTGATATTTCTTCCAGCAGTCTTTGTTCCAGCTTGTGCTTCATCCAGGCCACCTTTTCACATGATGTACTATGCATATAAGTTAAATAAGCAGGATGACAATATGTAGCCTTGACATACTCCTTTCTCAATTTGGAACCAGTCTGTTTTCCCATGTCCAGTTCTAAATGTTGCTTCTTGACCTGCATAAAAATTTCTCAGAAGGTAGTTCAGGTGGTCTGGTAGTCCCATCTCTTGAAGAATTTTCCACAGTTTGTTGTGATCCACACCATCAAAGGCATAGTCAACGGAGCAGAAGTAGATGTTTTTCTTTCTTCTGAAATTCCCTTGCTTTTCCTTTTTCTATGATCCAACAGATGTTTACACTTTTATCTCTGGTTCCTTTGCCTTTTCTAAGTCCATCTTGTACATGTGAAATTTCTTGTTTCACATATTGTTGAAGCCTAGCTTGAAGAATTTTGAGCATTACCTTGCTAACATATGAAATGAGCACAATTGTGGGGTGGCTTGCACATTTTTTTGCATTGGCTTTTTTTTGGATTGGAGTGAAAATATATCAGTACATGACTAGAAAGGGTGAGATAGGTAGACTGGAGCATCTTAATTATGAAGGGTAATGGGAAGAGATAAACCTGGAAAGATGAACTGACTGCAGATGGTTGCAAATTTGCATGGTAAGGTCAAATGTTTGAATTTAATTTGTTACCTTAAAGAAAGTCATTGAGAATTTTGAGCCAAGTGTGATGGGAGGAAATCAGAGCTCAAATATAGGAAAATACAGGAAGAGCCCTGGATTAAATCTCTTTAGAACCTTTGAAACTGCATTTTTATGTGATTCTGTGATAGTTTTGGCAGATGATATAGAAGAGTTGGACTAATAAAGGTCCTTGCTGCTATTCAAATGGCCCAGGGTTGAAGGTAGGAGTGTGTGAGCTCCTTTCAAAGAGAGAATGGCTCAAAAGAAGTTTTGCAGAAAAATAGAGATAAACTGAAAACTGCTGGCATGGGACTGAAGGAGAGAGAAGCAGCCCAGGAGGTTTTGAGTTCTTTGGGCTGGATTATGACACCATGGAAAATTGAAAGTTTGAAAGAAATGTGGTAAAGGATGGCCCATTTTGAAATTTTGTTTCAGTTATGTTCATTCTAAATACTGATTAGGCATGTGCTTATGAGATCTTGCAAAGTGCACTTGACTCAGGTTCTAAACGGAGAAGGCAGTCGCACCCCACTCCAGTACTCTTGCCTGGAAAATCCCATGCACAGAGGAGCCTGGTAGGCTGCAGTCCATCGGGTCTCTAGGAGTCAGACATGACTGAGCGACTTCACCTTCACTTTTCACTTTCACGCATTGGAAAAGGAAATGGTAACCCACTCCAGTATTCTTGCCTGGAGAATCCCAGGGATGGGGGAGCCTGGTGGGCTGCCGTCTATGGAGTCGCACAGAGTCGGACATGACTGAAGGGATTTAGCAGCAGCAGCAGCAGGTTCTAAAATGTACACACAGCTAACAAGAGATCATTGACCAGACATGCAGAACACAGAGGGAGGGGTCTGTGAGGGATAACTGAGATGAAAGATGGTCCTGGTAACTAATTAATCAGGGGCCAGGAAGTAAGTTAAGTGAGAATCAGAATTCAAAACTCAGTTGCCTGTATCCCTGGCTGAGCATAGAGCAAAAAGCAAAGGAAGTAAATTTTAATACATTATTATGCAAATAATTTTGAGGGCATTATTCCTGTGTGGTCCTTTTTGAAGCTGTGTCATGCATCGCTTTTTCTTAAAGAATAATTAACAAAGTTTTAGAAACTGGAAGAAAGTTCACATTAGAACTATTACAGATAGGACTGTTGAGTGAGGAAGATATTTGAACCAGATTAGTGATAAAGACCACAATGAGGTGTTAGGATTGTAGAAATTCTTAGTAAAGAGTCAGATTGAAACTATTCTGATAAAAAAAAAAATGGCCTCTTATCAGGAAAATAAGTACTCATTTCAACCAGCTCCAGGATTGATTATTCATAGATAAATGCTAGTTTTAATTTTGTGATGATCAAATGGGAAAATGGTGGGGATACCTTTGTATGAGCAATTATGATATCATTATTATTGTACAATCCAGGGCCTTCCAAAATAAAGGTACGTATGTCCAGGTATTATTTTGTGGAACTAGAAAACTTCATCTTATGAGCAGTGTTCCTTTTACTCTGGCTGGTCATTATTTAATAATTATAATGCTAGAAAATGTAGGAAAATGATATGTATATTACGATTATAATTATATGAATATATAATTATATATAATTTGAAATAGAAAAAAATTCCAGCTTCATGAGTTATAGATGGCAGTTTTAAAACTTCTTGCTTCAATAGTTTCTTTTATTTAATTCAGTGTATTCCAAAGGTGCTTTTCAAGCAGATAGGAAAGGTAACAACATTGATTAATATCATAATGTGCTGTGTTGTGCTTAGTTGCTCAGTCATATCCAACTCTTTGCAAACCCATGGACTGTTGCCCGCCAGGCTCCTCTGTCCATGGCGATTCTCTAGGCAAGAATACTAGAGTGGGTTGCCATTTCCTTCCCCAGGCGATCTTCCCAACCCAGGGATCAAACCCTGGTCTCCTGCATTGAAGATGGATACTTTACCACCTGAGCCACCAGAGAAGCTCCATAAATATATTTTAGTAAATCAAAAGGTTAAATGCAAATTACCTTTCTTCAAAACAAACATATTACTAAAATCTCAAATGTATGATAATAAAAAAAACTTATGAAATTGACATTAGCAAGATACAGAGTAGGAAACCCTGGACTTTTTCTTTTCCGCCCAACAAACAGAAAGATTCAGCAAAAATTCATAGACAAATTCTCTTGAGAAGTCCAGAAATTAATTAAAAGTTTCCTGCTCCCAGAAGAACATGAAATCACTCACTGAAGCCAATGATGAGATTTGGGGCACCCTCTAGAATCCTTACCCTTGGCAGGAAACCATATAGTCAAGAAGAGACCCACTAGCTCCCAGGTTTTCCCAGGTGTGGAAAGGCATTGATTTGTGCATCTAGCACCCAACTTTTCTGAGGGGTCTCCCCAGAGGACTGGATTCTGTCTTGCCAGCCTTGAAGCTTTCAAGGTACTGGCACAGTCTGACATGTGGAGGAGAAAGGAGATGGCAGCTGGGATCAATAGATTTTCCCCTCTGCTCAGAGAGTGAGAGGATGACAAGCCAGCTCTCAGCTTCTGAGGAAGATAGTTGATCCATGTGTCAAACATCTCACTTTTTCTGGGGCTGCCCAAATAGCTAACATTTTTATCTTCTGAGTCTCAGAGTTCTAATAGCCACCTTAATAGTTCACAGCACTCATCTCTGGATGGCATAATTATGGGTGAATTTATTTGTAATGTTTTTATATTCTCCCATTGATTTTATGATTATAAAAACCACAATACATTTGTTAAAAGGAATGCAATACATCATGTCCAGGCAAAAGGGAGAGTTTTTGTTTTGCATTTATATTATTTCAGTTTTCTAATTCTTTGGGTATGTATGTGCATCAAGATAACATGAACTCGTTTCATTTTATAAGTTATTCTTATTATACTGTGGGTATCTTTGCCCAAGAAAATGGTAGAGGTGAGGTTCTCTTTGTATTTACATCTGTGATAGAAATTAAAAACCATTTAAATGATCCCTGGTTCACTATGATTATTGATTGAGTATTGGAGTACAATGTTTGTGAATCTTAGTCTTTCTCTACAGAGGATGTTCCTCATTATACAGAGCAAATTAATCTGTGCAAAATCCCATTTGATGTGACTCTAATTGAAAGCATCCAAAAGCAATAAACTAAGGACCTAAAAATATTACTGTCATATTTAATAAAATGTATTTTATTAAGCAACTATGAATAAATACAATGAATTAATAATAACTCTTTTGAATAATAATATTTTATCACTTTTTAGCCTCCAAGTTGTTTTTTTCTGTTAGCGATTAAAAGACCATTCTTTACTTTTGACCTTTTGGTAATCAGGGCATGCTGATAGAACTTTGCCACCAAACGTGGAGGAAAATCCACACCACACCAGTGAGATTTCTTATAAAATTAGCTGGGTAACATTAGAGGCTTAAAATTAATTGGCATATTGGGGACTGTTTCTCTTTGCATCTGCATACTCAGTTTTGTATAAGTATTGAGGGACTTTAAGGCACTCGACTTGCTTTCTGAGAGTTCTCATGGTATGAGAATTACTCATTACTCCTGAGTTACTGCTTGATCATCAGTGTAGAAATGGACAGCTGTCCAAGGAAGATTTATGCATGATCATTCAAATTGGTATTGATCTTGTCATTTTAGAAAAGTAGAGACTATGTTTGTTCTGTCTTCCTATGCTATTTCTAAAAGTATCCAGTGGTTTACACTAATGGCAAACCAAATACTAACCAAGACCATTATCCCAAACACCCTGATATTATAGGGCTGAAGTTAGTCAAATATAGACATAGCTCAATTTTTAGGACCTCCAACAGACTTTAGCACACAACAGGCTGATAGTTTAATGATAAAACATTAGAGATAAGTTCAGATTAATATACAGATATTAACACTTTAGGAGACCTTGAATGCAACATGTTGCAACAGTTTTATACTACGAGAGTCATAAAATTTCTTTAGAAGACAGGCATTTATTATAAATGGATTAATTTGAAGCACATAATTAAATTCCTTGCCAAGTGGCAAATAGCCAGTCAGAGGTAGAGCATGCTTTCTAACCTTCTTTTCTCCTTAGTCACCCATGAGAGTGACTTTCAAACTTGTGAGTACCACAGTTTCACATTTTATTAGCATTATGTGTCAGAATACAAATTCTGGTATTACAGACTCCAGTTTTCCTATATTTTAAGTGAGCTTATGTAATAAAAATTATTTAATAATTTTTGCATGTTGAAATACTATCTTTAAAAGCAGAGTTAAATACTAGGAATCAGATGATTACAGCCTACATCAATTGTGTTAAGGTTAAATTTAAAAAGTTGCTATAAATTTCATGACATGAAAAATACTAATTCTGTGATTTCATCTAAGAATTTGCCTTGATTTACATAATTTCAATTTTTACCTTACTTGCCCTGATCTTTATTTTGTTGTTTGGCAGAGATTCTCAGTCCTGGTGAATCAACATATTAATATCATTAAGTTATTGAAGACAAAAGCATTTTCACCTCTTTATCCTGATTTACCTCTACCACACTTACAAATATGTGAAAGTGAAAGTGTTAGCCTGTCAGTTGTGTTTCACTCTTTGTGACCCCATGGACTGTAGTCTGAGTTCCTCTGTCCCTGAGATTCCCCAGGCAAGAATATTGAAGTGGGTAACTATTCTCTTTTCCAGGGGATCTTCTCGACCCAGGGACTGAACCTGGGTCTCCTTCTTGGTAGGCAGATCTTTTATGACCTGAGCCACCAGGGAAGTTCACATTACTGACTTAAATACATCAGGGAGATTTTGAGTATATAGATGGAATTTTAACATGCATAATTTATTTGGCTTGTGAATGCAGAGTTAAATGCATGGTAATCATAATATCATCAATCATAAATGTATACAGCATTCCCAGGGAACATTGATTTGGACACTGAAATTGAAAGATGCTGATTTTAGAAGATACACGAATCATTTTCAGTGATAAATATATACTTATCTACCTTTTAATATTGAAAGAAAATTTATAAACACATTATTAAGAACTAAACTGCATGCATTAAAGTAATTGTTTCTGAATTAGACCTAAAAAAGGACAATCTTGAAAGATCTTAGGTTTTGGAGATTTAACTAGTAAGGATTTATATAAACCTAATAAACTCCTAAGCATGACATTACATGGCCGGCAAACCTCTTTTTCTCTAGAGAATGTTACAAAGGACATTCATTATCTATTAATGGTGTCAAATCCCTAGTGAAGTTGAAGCTGTTTCCCTGAAACAAGGAAATTATTTCTAAATTACATAATTTAGATTTAGAATAAAATGTTCTATTCACTTAGTACCTATCTTAAATATTTATTTTAAAACAAAACATTATAAAATAACTAAATAGAATTTTAAAACAGATATTATTGAATGTCAAAACAATTTGGTAACTTTGTTTTTACCATTATATACTTTTCATTTTTATTTCTAAACAGTAGAAAAAAATAAAACATTTTTTACTGCTACTAAATTATTTCAAGGATTGATACAGGTATTTCTCAAACTGTGTTCCCAGGAACATTTGTTGTTGTGACTGCTTATATGTATGTTTTTTTTAAGTGTCTTGTAATAAAATTGAAGAATGCCAAATTGGAAAGGGTTTTGGATTCAGAATTTCTAGACTGCCACTATGATTATGCCGACAAAGGTGCATATAGTCAAAGCTATGGTTTTTCAGCATTCTTGGTTGGATGTGAAAGTTGGACCATAAAGAAGGCTGAGCACTGAACAACTGATGCTTTCGAACTGTGGTGCTGGAGAAGACCCTTGAGAATCTCTTGGGCAGCAAGGAGATCAAGTCAGTCAATTCTAAAGAAAACCATCCCTAATTATTCGATGGAAGGACTGTTGCTGAGGCTGAAGTTCCAACACTTTGGCCACCTGATATGGTGCTGACTCACTGGAAATGAACTTAATGTTGGGAAAGGTTGAAGACAAAAGGAGAAGGGGGCAGCAGAGGATGAGACGGTTAGATAGCATAACTGACTCTGTGGACACGAACTTGAGCAAACTCCAGGAGACAGTAAAAGATGGGGAGCCTGGGGTGGTGTGCATGGCTTAAGCACCAGGCATCAAAAAAGGAGAAGGACACTTCAGAAGATGCCACTGTGGTAGACAATGACAAACCAGACAAGATGCCTCCTGTGCCCCAGGGGCCTTGAGTGATTTAAGTTGCTTTTCTATAACAGGCTGGGATGGAAGCCCAACTCAGAAATTACGCTTAGTGAAGGAAAGTATAGAAAATTGCATTCCTTGCACATTTGAGTCTGTGACTTGAAATTTATTTTGATTATAGGAGCACATTTTTGGATTAGGATTCCTTAGAATATACTTTAGAAAGCAGTAATCAAGTTAATTAATTCCTGGCACTACATATATTTCATACTCACTGAGCTGAGCAAGTTTATCTTCAAACAAATTACTTAATATATCTGATCTACTTAAGCTTCATACTAGATGTATGAGATATAGAATATTGATAATTATCTTAATCAATGAGGAAAAAGAAATAAGGCCTGTCTAAATGTTCTGTGACATTTGTTTTGATTTTGGTTTACCTTAGACCTCAGTTCATGTTATTTTTAGTCTTTGGATCTTTAAAGTAGACATAACTTATGAAAAATAATTATTTTTCATCTAAGAATTTTTTTTTCCAATCTAAGTTGTCCTTTAAAATAATCCCTTCTTCCTTCAAAAAAAAATTTGTGGTCTTCTCCTTTTCAAATTACTGTCTTCTGGAATAAAACTTTTACTTTGGTCTGAAAAAAAATTTTTTTTACAAGCTATAATCAAAACATTTAAATTCACTTTCACTTGTTGACATTCTTCTATTATTTTTATGTTAAAGGCTACCTATATGTTGAAGTTAATATAATACAATTGTTTATAGAGGAGGGAATTGCAACCCACTCCAAAATTCTTACCGGGAAAATTTCATAAACAGAGGAGCCTGGAGGGCTACAGTCCATGGGGTAGTAAAGGGTCGGACATGAGAGAGCAACTGAGTGTAATTATTTATAGATTTTACTTATTTTACTCTCATTTTCTTTGAAGAAAAAAGCTAAGATATCATTAAGGATAAGATATTACGCATCTGTGCTGTGCTGTGCTGTGCTTGGTCAGTCAGTCATGTCCAACTCTTGGCGACCCTGCGGACTGCAGCCCGCCAGGCTCCTCTGTCCATGGGGATTCTCCAGGCCAGAATACTGGAGTGGGTTGCTATGCCCTCCTCTAGGAGGAGGGTTCTGAATCGATTATGTATCTATTACATAATAATTGTTGCTCTATTTGGTAAAATTTTGTAACACTCCTATTGTATTTGAACTGTCTTTATTAGTTTTCCCATTTAATCGAGAGACTTTCAGTCTCCTAAGTATGGACTAAACATAGTCCATTGAAAGATACTGCATAGAATAATGTCAGTTACATAGGCCAAGAGGTCAAAAGTACCAACGTGTGGTTGTATAAAATATGACAATTAAGAAATGAAAGCAAATTCCCAAAGCATGAAAATATATTCTAGTTATAATAATATTACATTTCTACTTAATTGTGTCATTAGATAATTTTTGGCTTTATTTGACGTATGAAAGATTGTAGAGAATTTATATTTTAGTTTTTATTCATTAGAGTAATCATCAGTCTTAAAATGGAAATTTCATGGTTATGTTTCCAGGTTCTGTGAATGTTGACAAAGTATATGCTCAATTAGGGTATAAATGTGTTTCTGTAGCTAACTGTGTAAAAACTGCAGGCTTTTATCACATTGGATTGTTAACAAAACCAAGTCAAGACTACTGATCAATTTCTATATTCTGTTAAGTTCCATAGTAAAAATTCAAATTTTTATTTCATATGCTTAATATTTTGACTTAAAAACAACTATCTTGATTCCCAATTTTACACTCAAATAATTAATACACATCTTGGGTAATTATAATGTGTTCATCACTGGACAGGTAGGTGCTGGGGAAAATCAAGGATACATGTTTTTAAGAAACTACAGTTTAGGAAAGGAAATGCACACTGAATCAATAAATAAAGTAATCTAAAATCACTACAATCAAGTTGTGTTCAATCAAATCAACTGATACATTGTGTAGTGAAAGTTACAGATGAGAATTCAGAGAAGTGATATCTGTTAATATGTGTAATCTGAGGAGGGCTTTACAGAAGAGAGAAGACAAGGTGGATTTCAAGTGCAAATTCTTACAATATCTATCTAGGAACTAACTGAAATAGGAAAGAAGTTAGAATTAACTCTGTGTTTCTCAGTCATAGAAAGCTATCCTGTTATTTTAACCCCCAAAGATTCTGATTCCATGTTTAAAATAGCACAGGGTTGACTTTCTGAATATATAGAATTTTTAGAAGTCACAGTCATAATTTACTACAAGCTGAAAACACCAGGAAAATCAGTATTCTATTATTATTTAAATCATACAATGTTTTTTTTTTCTTTTTACATAATTTTGATTGCTTTAATCTCCTATAAAAATCAGAATTATCAGGCCATCTCTGTTAAATTATTTTCTTATTTTATTTGTACAATGACCAAGAATGTTTAGCGGGACCTAAACATTTGACTAAATTTGTAAGAAAGAGTCTTACTGTTTTACAAATGTCAACAGAAAATCGATTCAATTTGTGATTTTTTTTTTTTAGTAAATCTGTCAATCAATTCTTTTTGAAGGTGTTTTTACAGCAATTTCTAAACAATCAATCAAGGCTGTGAAGATTTTCCACTTTCCATTTCAAGACTTTTGTCACATAGACATTTCATAAGAAATATTCAAATCATTATATATAAAATTAGTAAAACCACTAATTCTTTGAGATATTATAGGTTCTTCATTAATTATAGATTTCCATGATGAGTAATGCTGGGTAACAAAATGCAATGAACATTGGGGTACACATGTCTTTTTCAATTTTGGTTTCCTCAGGGTATATTTCTAGGAGTGGGATTGCTGGGTCATATGGTGGTTTTTTCCCTAGTTTTTTAAGGAATCTCCATACTGTCTTCCATAGTGGCTGTATCAATTTACATTCCCACCAATAGTGCAAGAGCATTCCCTTTTTTCCACACCCTCTCCAGCATTTATTGTTTGTAGAGTTTTTGATGATGGTCATTCTGACTGGTGTGAGGTAATATCTCATTGTAGCTTTGATTTGCATTTCTCTAATAATGAGCAATCCAAACAAGAATTTTTAAGCCTAGATTCTCTCAGAAAATTTGGTTATCTTTATTTTTAGCATGCTTAATGTATGTAATCTGATATTTTTTGCATGCTTAAATAAGAATAAATGTATGTTAATTTCATTTATTTTGACCTCTTTTTGGAAATGCTTATGTTATTCACAATATTTATCACTTACTTCTTATGAATTATGAATACTAAAGAGAAATGGTCATAGTCTTCCTGGATTTATTATCTTTATATTATCTAATATTAGATGCTTGCCAAATCTTAAGCTATCCTTTATTATAATAATAAGCAGATTTGCATACCTGAGATGAATCATACATACTTCTATCTTTTAATGTGAACATTGTATCTGTTCAAGATCCCACCAACAGGACATATTTTAACATAGTGAGATTAGGAAAGATAGTAAAAAGAAAATACTGTCAGGATTTAAAGGAAAAATTATTTTCTCACTAAGCCAACAAACCTAGAATTGTTTGATAAGATGCAAATAAATAATTTGCTATTAACTTCTGTTTTTCCTGAGGCTTGCTTGTTTTACTTGTAGTTCCGTTTACCTGCAAGACACTGACTTTCTGAAGGGAATTTCTGTGTCTTGTTTCATGGAAAGATTGAGGTCGCAAAATAGATTGTAATATGAAAGAGGGCAACCTTTGCCCTGAACACAAAATAAACCTTCAGCATGCTTTCCAAACCCCAGCAAAATTTGGATACATTGTTTTCAAAGAGTGTGTACAGGGGAAACCCCATAACTTTTAATTCTGCCTGGGTTTGGAAGAAATCAGTGTGAAAAATGAGTAAAAAATTTGTTCCAGAAGAAAATTTTAGTCTCTTTAGATGTAGCATTGAACACCTGAACAGATTCTGAATTCATGTTTACACTAAATGAGTTTCCTCTAATTTATTGTGTATTTCATAAGAGACCTACATAGCTCAGAACATAATGCCATCTTTTCCTTTCAACATCAAACATGTTGAAGAGATGGGAAGGTTGATTACACACCTTTAAATCTTTTTCACTTAACAGACTAAAATAAAATTCAAATATTCACATCTACTCTTACTTAACAGCTATTAGAAAAAAACAACTATTAGAAAATAAAAGGAATAAAATGTTATTTTATTGTAATATAGAAATATTCTCAAGTGTAAGTGTCATGTAAGCAAACATGATGTATGAGAATAATTGCAAATGAGCAGAAAATAATATGCATGGAAAAGTTAATCTGAATTTATTGATACACAATTTCTCATTTTTTTGATATATTTTAATCCATGAGTGTTATAATGCTTTAACACAAATGGGTCAATTTCTATAATTAAGACTATATATAGAAAGAGAAATAAAAAGGAGAGTCACTAATTAGGAGTAGAATTGTATAACAAATATAAGATTCAGTTCAGTCGCTCAGTCGTGTCCGACTCTTTGTGACCCCATGAATTGCAGCATGCCAGGCCTCCCTGTCCATCACCAACTCCCGGAGTTCACTCAAACTCATGTCCATCGAGTCAGTGATGCCATCCAGCCATCTCATCCTCTTTCGTCCCTTTGTCCTCCTGCCCCCAATCCCTCCCAGCATCAGAGTCTTTTCCAATGAGTCAGCTCTTCTCATGAGGTGGCCAAAGTACTGGTGTTTCAGCTTTAGCATCATTCCTTCCAAAGAAATCCCAGGGCTGATCTCCTTCAGAACGGACTGGTGGATTTCCTTGCAGTCCAAGGGACTCTCAAGAGTCTTCTCCAACACCACAGTTCAAAAGCATTAATTCTTTGGCGCTCAGCCTTCTTCACAGTCCAACTCTCACATCCATACATGACCACTGAAAAAACCATAGCCTTGACCAGAAGGATCTTAGTCGGCAAAGTAATGTCTCTGCTTTTGAATATGCTATCTAGATTGGTCATAACTTTTCTTCCAAGGAGTAAGTGTCTTTTAATTTCATGGCTGCAGTCACCATCTGCAGTGATTTTGGAGTCCCCAAAAATAAAGTCTTTAATGTAAATAAATAGTACCTAGCAAGAAATGAAGAAAAAAATTAAATAGATGGAAAATAAATATAACTTTCAGCAATTCACAGGATTTAAAATTTGAGGCAAAAGTGAAAGTGGTAGTGGCTCAGTCAAGTCCTACTCTTTGCAACCCTACAGGCTGTAGCCCCCAAGTCTCCTCTGTCCATGGGATACTCCAGGCAAGAATATTGGAGTGTATAGCCACTTTTTTCTCCAGGGGATCTTCCCGATGCAGGGGTTAAATCTGGATCTCCCACATTGCAGGCAGATTCTTTACTATCTGAGCCACCAGGGTGAATTGCTAATTATCAAGTTCAATTTCTTCTCTTTCTAAAGTTTAATGTCTAAAGTTATATAATCTCTTTGAGTTTGGTTAAACTCAGTATAGCACTTTTAGATGCATTATATGTCTTTTTGCAGGGTTAATAATGTTCATTTTTATTATTGAGTAGCATTTTATGTTATGAATGGTCGGAATGCTTAAAGTACCACACAATTGCACTCATCTCACATGCTAGTAAAGTAATGCTCAGAATCCTCCAAGCCAGGCTTCAGCAATACATGAACCGTGAATTCCCTGATGTTCAAGCTGGTTTTAGAAAAGGCAGAGGAGCCAGAGATCAAATTGCCAACATCCGCTGGATCATGGAAAAAGCAAGAGAGTTCCAGAAAAACATCTATTTCTGCTTTATTGACTATGCCAAAGCGTTTGACTGTGTGGATCACAATCAACTGTGGAAAATTCTGAAAGAGATGGGAATACCAGACCACCTGACCTGCCTCTTGAGAAATCTGTATGCAGGTCAGGAAGCAACAGTTAGAACTGGACATGGAACAACAGACTGGTTCCAAATAGGAAAAGGAGTACATCAAGTCTGTATATTGTCACCCTGCTTATTTAACTTCTATGAAGAGTACATCTTGAGAAACCCTGGACTGGAAGAAGCACAAGCTGGAATCAAGATTGCCGGGAGAAATATCAATAACCTGAGATATGAAGATGACACCACCCTTATGGCAGAAAGTGAAGAGGAACTAAAAAGCCTCTTGATGAAAGTGAAAGAGGAGAGTGAAAAAGTTGGCTTAAAGCTCAACATTCAGAAAACGAAGATCATGGCATCCGGTCCCATCACTTCATGGGCAATAGATGGGGAAACAGTGGAAACAGTGTCAGACTTTATTTTTTTGGGCTCCAAAATCACTGCAGATGGTGACTGCAGCCATGAAATTAAAAGCCACTTACTCCTTGGAAGAAAAATTATGAAAACCTAGATAGTATATTCAAAAGCAGAGATATTACTTTGCCGACTAGGGACCGTCTAGTCAAGGCTATGGTTTTTCCTGTGGTCATGTATGGATGTGAGAGCTGGACTGTGAAGAAGGCTGAGCACCGAAGAATTGATGCTTTTGAAGTGTGGTGTTGGAGAAGACTCTTGAGAGTCCCTTGGACTGCAAGGAGATCCAACCAGTCCATCCTGAAGGAGATCAACCGTGGGATTTCTTTGGAAGGAATGATGCTAAAGCTGAAGCTCCAGTACTTTGGCCACCTCATGTGAAGAGTTGACTCGTTGGAAAAGACTCTGCTGCTGGGAGGGATTGGGAGCAGGAGGAGAAGGGGACGACAGAGGATGAGATGGCTGGATGGCATCACTGACTTGATGGACATGAGTTTGAGTGAACTCCGGGAGTTGGTGATGGACAGGGAGGCCTGGTGTGCTGCGATTCATGGGGTCCCAAAGAGTCGGACACGACTGAGCGACTGAACTGAACTGAACTGATACCATGTCCATTTACAAGTTAATATAAGAGATCAAATTGCCAGCTTCTGTTGGATCATCAAAAAAAACAAAAGAATTCCAGAAAAATATGTACTTCTGCTGTATTGATTATACAAAAGCCCTTGACGGTGTAGATCACAACAAACTGTGAAAATTCTTCAGGAGATGGGAATCCAGACCACCTGACCTGCCTCTTGAGAAATCTGTATGCAGGTCAGGCAGCAACAGTTAGAACTAGACATGGAACAACAGACTCGTTCCAAATAAGGAAAGGAATACATCAAGGCTGTATATTATCACCCTGTTTATTTAACTTACATGCAGGATACATCATGCGGAATGCTGGGCTGGTTGAAGCACAAGCTGAAATCAAGATTGTCGGGAGAAATATCGAGAACCTCAGATATGCAGATAACACCATCCTTATGGCAGAAACTGAAAAGGGACTAAAGAGCCTCTAGAAAGTGAAAGAGGAGAGTGAAAAAGTTGGCTTAAAGCTCAACATTCAGAAAACTAAGATCATGGCCTCTGGTCCCATCACTTCAAGTCAAATAGATGGGGAAACAATGGAAACAGTGACACAGTTTCTTTTCTTGGGCTCCGAAATCACTGGAGGTGGTGACTGCAGCCATGAAATTAAAAGACGCTTGCTCCTTGGAAGAAAACCTATGACTATCCTAGATAGCATATTAAAAGGCAGAGACATTACTTTGCTGACAAAGTTCCATCTAGTCAAAGCTATGGTTTTTCCATTGTCATGTATGGATATGAGAGTTGAGTGCCAAAGAATTGATGCTTTGGAGCTGTGGTGTTGGAGAAGACTCTCGAGAGTCCCTTGAACTGCAAGGAGATCCAACCAGTCCATCCTAAAGGAAATCAGTGCTGAATATTCATTAGAAGGACTAATGCTGAAGCTGAAATTCCAATACTTTGGCCACCTGATGTGAAGAACTGACTCCCTGGAAAAGACCCTGATGCTGGGAAAGACTGAAACCAGGAGGAGAAGGGGATGACAGAGGATGAGACGATTGGATGTATCACCAACTCGATGGACATGAGTTTGAGCAAGCTCCAGGAGTTTGTCATGGACAGGGAAATCTGGAATGCCGTAGTTACTAGGGGTCACAAAGAATCAGACATGACTGAGAGACTGAACTGAACTGATATGCGTGTTTCTGCAATTATTTCTTCCTCAATATTTTACAGAATTCATGCAAGTCTAGGGGTTTCTTTGCATATATTTTCCACTATGAAATCAATTGTCAATAAATAATACAGCCATTTGGATTTTCTATTTCAAGTCAATTCTAGTAATTTTTTTCTTGTACTCAGCTTGCCAATTTCTTGTAGATTGTTGAATTTATTGACATTAGTTTTTCGTAATATTCCCTCTTTCTGGTAGTGTCTTAGGATTTGTGAATCTCTTCTTGTATTCCTGATATTAAGAATTCAGGTCTTTATTTTTTTGATAATGATCTTAACTGAGGTATATAAATATCTAATATTTTCAGAGTATTTACATTTTGGTTTTATTGATTTTTTTCACTATTTTTTTTCTGTTTGTACTTTTGTTTTCTATTTTATTAAGTTCTATATTGTCTTTTTTTCTACTTATTTGGATTTAATTTGCTTCTATTCTTCTAGTTCCTTATAATAGATTTTTAAATAATAGATTTTAGATCTTAATTTCTGGAAGAAGAATTTGAAACAAAACATATTGGGACTTCACTGGTGGTCCAGTGGTTAAGACTCTGTGATTCAATGTAGGCATCTTAGGTTTGATCCCTCAACAGGTAACTAGATCCCACATGCTACTACTAACACTTGGCATAGCCAAATAAATAATAAAATAAAACTAGACATATTTTTCTAGTTGCTGTTTCAACAGCCTCCCATAGATATCGATATGCTGTTTTTATTTTCACTCAATTCAAGATATTTTCTTAATTATCTTGTGATTTCTTTCTTGACCTATGATTTCTATTCAGATTTAATGTTTGAGTAAAAGTATTTGAAAATTTAAAAAATATCTCTCTGTAGCCAATTTATAACTCAATGATTTTGTAGTCTGTATTATGGTCATGTTTTTTCTATATTATTTCAATATTTTGGGAATTATCAAGATTTTTCAATTCTGTTGAAAGGTACATTTTTACAAGTAAAAATGTAAAAATGTATATTAGACTATAGTTGGGTTGTTGTAATCAGTTCAGGTCAGTCACTCAATCATGTCTGACTTTTTGCGACCCCATGAACCACAACACACCAGACTCCCTGTCCCTCACCAACTCCCGGAGTTCACTCAAACTCATGTCCATTGAGTCTTTGATGCCATCCAACCATCTCCTCATCTGTCATCCCCTTCTCCTGCCCTCAATCTTTCCCAGCATCACGGTCTTTACAAATGAGTCAGCCCTTTGCATCAGGTGGCTAAAGTACTGGAGTTTCACCTTCAACATCAGTCCTTTCAATGAACACTCAGGACTGATCTCCTTTAGGATGGACTGGTTGGATCCCCTTACAGTCCAAGGGACTCTCAAATTCTCCAAAACCACAGTTCAAAAGCAGCAATTCTTCAGCTCTCAGCTTTCTTTATAGTCCAACTCTCGCATCCATACATGACCACTGGAAAAACCATAGCCTTGACTAGATGGACCTTTGTTGGCAAAGTAATGTCTCTGCCTTTTAATACGCTGTCTAGGGTGGTCATAACTTTCCTTCCAAGGAGTAAGCGTCTTTTAATTTCATGGCTGCAGTCACCATCTGCAGTGATCTTGGAGCCCAAAAATATCAAGTCAGCCACTGTTTCCACTGTTTCCCCATCCGTTTGCCATGAAGTGATGGGACCAGATGCCATGATCTTCGTTTTCTGAATGTTGAGCTTTAAGCCAACTTTTTCACTCTCCTCTTTTTCACTTTCATCAAGAGGAACTTTAGTTCTTCTTCACTTTCTGCCATAAGGGTGGTGTCATCTACATATCTCAGGTTATTGATATTTCTCCTGGCAATCTTGATTCCAGCTTGTGCTTCATTCAGCACAGCATTTCTCATGATGTACTCTGCATTAAGTTAAATAAGCACGGTGACACTGTACAGCCTTGATGTACTCCTTTTCCTATTTGGAACCAGTCTGTTATTCCATGTTCAGTGCTAACTGTTGCTTCCTGGCAGGCATACAGGTTTCTCAAGAGGCAGGTCAGGTGGTCTGGTATTCCCATCTCTTTCAGAATTTTCCACAATTTATTGTGATCCACACAGTCAAAGGCTTTGATGTAGTCAATAAAGCAGAAATAGATGTTTTTCTGGAACTCTCTTGCTTTTTCCATGAGCCAGCAGATGTTGGCAATTTGATCTCTGGTTCCTCTGCTTTTTCTAAAACCAGCTTGAACATCTGGAAGTTCAGGTTCACGTATTCCTAAAGCCTGGCTTGGAGAATTTTGAGCATTACTTTACTAGTGTGTGAGATGAGTGCAATTGTGCGGTAGTTTGAGCATTGTTTGGCATTGCCTTTCTTTGGGATTGGAATGAAAACGGACCTTTTCCAGTCCTGTGGCCACTGATGAGTTTTCCAAATTTGCTGGCATATTGAGTGCAGCACTTTCACAGCATCATCTTTCATGATTTGAAATAGCTCAACTGTAATTCTGTCACCTCCACTAGCTTTGTTCGTAGTGATGCTTTCTACGGCCCACCCGACTTCACATTCCAGGATGTCTGGCTCTAGGTGAGTGATCACACCATCGTGGTTATCTGGGTCATGAAGATCTTTTTTTGTACAACTTTTCTGTGTATTCTTGCCACATCTTAATATCCTCTGCTTCTGTCAGGTCCATACCATTTCTTTCCTTTATTGAGCCCATCTTTGCATGAAATATTCCCTTGGTATCTCTGATTTTCTTGACAAGATCTCTAGTCTTTCCCATTCTGTTGTTTTCCTTTGCATTGATCACTGAGGAAGGCTTTCTTATATTTCTTTGCTATTCTTTGGAACTCTGCATTCAGATGCTTATATCTTTCCTTTTCTCTGTTGTTTTTTGCTACTCTTCTTTTCACAGCTATTTGTAACATCTCCTCAAACAGCCATTTTGCTTTTTTGCATTTCTTTTTCTTGGGGATGGTCTTGATCCCTGTCTCCTGTACAATGTCGTGAACCTCCGTCCATAGTTCCTCAGGTAGTCTGTCTATCAGATCTAGCCCCTTAAATCTATTTCTCACTTCCACTGTATAATCATAAGGGATTTGATTTAGGTTATACCTGAATGGTCTAGCGGTTTTCCCTACTTTCTTCAATTTAAGTCTGAATTTGGCCATAAGGAGTTCTTGATCTGTGCCACAATCAGCTCCCAGTCTTGTTTTTGCTGACTGTGTAGAGCTTCTCCATCTTTGGCTGCAAAGAATAAAATCAATCTGATTTCAGTGTTGGCCATCTGGTGATGTCCATGTGTAGAGTCTTCTCTTGTGTTGTTGGAAGAGGGTGTTTGCTATGACCAGTGTGTTCTCTTGGCAAAACTCTATTAGCCTTTGCCCTGTTTCATTCTGCATTCCAAGGCCAAGTCTGCCTGTTACTCCAGGGGCTTCCCTGGTGGCTCAGACGGTAAAGCGTCTGCCTGCAGTGCGGGAGATCTAGGTTCGATCCCTGTGGTGGGAAGGTCCCCTGCAGAAGAAAATGGCAACCCACTCCAGTACTCTTGCCTGGAAAATTCCATGGACTGAGGAGCCTGGTAGGCTACAGTCCATAGGGTCGCAAAGAGTTGGACATGATTGAGTGACTTCACTTTCTAGGTGTTTCTTGACTTTTCTTCCTTTCTTTTGCATTCCAGTCCCCTATAATGAAAAGGACATCTTATTTGGGTATTAGTTCTAAAATGTCTTGTAGGTCTCCTTAGAACCATTCAACTTCAGCTTCTTCAGCATTATTGGTTGGGGCATAGACTTGGATTACCATGATACTGAATGGTTTACCTTGGAAAGGAACAGAGATCATTCTGTCATTTTTGAGATTGCATACAAGTACTGTATTTCAGAGTTGTTGTTTTAATAAATTACCACAAACTGGATGGCTTAAAGCAAACAAATGTATTCTCTCACCATTCAAGAATGCTAGAAGTCTGAAATCAGGTATTTGCACAGTTGGTTTTTTCTTCTGTCTTATCTTGATTCATTAATTCCTTTTTCCCCTAGATACAACCAAACTATCAAAACTTACACACTTAAAAAAAGCAACTCAGCTACATTCTCATGAGTCCATAATCCTGTTCATCAGTTGCTTCCACTTCTCTGTTTCTCTATCAAGAAAGATTCCTCCAAAGGTAATTTACACTCTCTTTGTCTATTTCCTCTTCACTCATTTTCCTTTGGATTTAGTCCAATCAGACTTTTATCTTTACCATGCTACTGAAACAACTTTTGCTAAGTTACCGATAACCCCAAAATTGCCATGTCTAATCTAATCCAGGATTGTCTAGTTTCATCTCTGCTCTCGTGGTACACATCCATTTGTCAGAATTTGGTGCAATTGATCAGCCTCTTTTTCCTTCACTTGGTCCTGAGTCATTATTCTTTAGGCTCCTACCTCACTGCAATATGTTTCTATTGATCTCCTTTTTGGTTTCATATGTCCTCCCCAAACTTTCATCCTTAGGGTGCTCTATGGTTTAGCTCTTGAACTTCTTCTCTAAGCTCACTGTCTAAATTGTATCATCCTCATTTACGACTGTGAATTTTGTCTACATGGTGTTGAATTCCAAATTAATATCTCAAAGACTGACTATTCTGGGAGTTCCAGACTTATTTAAACCTGACTATCCAAAGGATTCATTTGGGTGTATAATAAAGAGTTTGAAACCAAAGTACTAATGTTGCTCCTGTCATTTTATCATCTCAGAAATGGTAGTTCTACATTGCTAACTCTTGAGACAAAACGTCTGGGAAATATCCTTGATGTTTCTCTTTTCTTCACAATCTACTTAATATATCAGAAAATCCATATGGTTCTACTTACAAAATATACCTTAAACCTATCTCCTTGCTTCTGATGCTGCTATTCTGGATCACACTCCTGTAATTTCTCATCTTTAAATGAAACAGGGCCTAACTTGTTTCCACGTCTCTTTTATATTTCCTTGACCACTATTTTCCGCACTAAACAGAGATACACCTTGAAAATGGAATCATTATTTTATTTTATTGGTTCAATACCTTCCCTCCTAATTCACAGTAAAATCCCAATTTGGTATACTGGCTGCCTTTTGTTCTTCTCTGTCATTGCTTCTCTTTAATTGCTTCTCTCTACCTACACTCACCTCCTTGATATTTTCAAACATATTCTCTCCTCCGAATACCTGATATTCTCTATGCTGGCCTTATTAAGTACACAGTAAACAATATCTAGTTAAAGGAAGAAACTGAGATAATTGGATTATGTAATTTAGCTAGTAAAATACATCAAGTTTAAGGTAGAATGAGGATTAAAATGTTATCTCTTTTTCCACAGGGTTTTTTAATTTTTTTCCTCTACTTTTCTAGACTTTAAAATTCAAACAATGAAAGCACCTTCACAGTAGAAACATGTTCTGTGTTCAGACAGATGTGGGCTTCATTTTTTTTTCTTTTTTACTTTCTAACTAATCCTATCTTGTAACTTATTTTCAAACACTATCTGTATAATTTGAGTATTGAATAGTATATCTTATGTAATCATGAATGTTATTGGAGATCTTGAAAAAGATTTCTCCTGATTGTAGGAAGAAATTTAAATTGTGCTAGTTTCATATTCAAACAATCAGTAACAACAAAGCAATCTATCTAAAGTTTTACTCAGAAAAGTACTCAAAAAGAAAATATGTATGTATTACTTACCACGTGGATTAAAAATAAACACATTCAGAATGACTACCTTAATTTTGTCATGTGAACTATGAAATGTTTTATTCTTTATCTTCTATAAAAAGTTAGCAATGAAGCTCTGGCCATTTGGATGGTGCCACAGTTATTTCATTGAACAATTCTCCCTAATTCCATATTGCCCCCTGAAAGAAACAAATTATATTTCAGTAAGAACGAAATAGCTCCACTCTGCCTTGATTCTGCCATAATTCAATTTTGTCTGCTGGCTGCTCCAGTCCACCCCTGACTGATGGTAGGAAGCAACATATGGCAATATTGAGAGAGTTTATAAAAGAAATCTGCTAATGGCAACAAACAAATAAACAATCAGGAAGATCCAGCAGTCAGGAAGAATTAATAAAGCTGGCAAATGCTTGGTTAGTAGAGCTGCTCACAGTGAGCAAAGCCAAGTGTCTGCATGTATCTTGGTTGAGCTTTTTCTCATCAGGCAAAGCATATTAATTTCCAGGGCTCTGCTGAATTTAATATAGTTTCAAATATAAGTACTTCATTACTAAGGTCTTCCATATTTCTTGAACTCTGGTGATTTTCCAAGATTGAACCTCCAAAACCCAAGTAGGTAAACTTTGATAATCTTTGCAGAATACAAAATCTAATTATTTCTGAGTTACAATTCAAACAAATAAACCACCCACCAAACAAAACAAAAGATACCAAACAACAGCAACACCAAAGCATGCAGACTTTTCCAAAATATGGTTAGAGTTTGTGTCTTTTATGTCTTACTAACAATAAGAAGTTTTAGGCTTCTAGGATGGTTTGATGTACAGTAAAAAACAAGTGTATGCTTTGAAAACTAATTTGCTTATACTGAACCAGTTGCTAAGTCCCTCTTTTAGTGAAAAGTGCTCTCTTAACTATTTTTTCCATTCCTCTTATCATAATACTCAGTAAAATATGAAAAATTTTCTAATCAAGGAATACAAGCAAACTAAGGAAAATGTTGACATTATAGAAGAGTAGATTTTCCTGCTTTGGTTATGTGCCTTTGATTTCACTTTGTCTAAGTCTTCTAGACTTTACAGTTGAAGAAAACTGCTTGCCTTTTGGACCCAAATTAGAATTTTCGTCTCAAACATGCCATTTAGTTCCATCTCCTTTTTAAATTGTGATGCTTAGCCTGATATAGTTCTTTGGAATGCAAAATTGTTTGTTCAACTTTCTAGGTTTTTAATGTAGTTTTGAGTCTATTTAGAATGATCAGTCTTCAATTTTATACTTCAGTGACTATATTCAACACTCTTTCTGTCTTTAAGATATGAGGTTGCCTCCTCTGTTAATGATAAAGGAACAGACTATCAGTGGGTCTCAAACTTCCTTCAGAGGTTAATCAACAAGGGGAATTTAAAACAGCAGCAACAACACCAATAAAAAATAGCAACAACAACTGAGCTCTAGATAAGTAGTAGTAGACTTTACACAAGATAAAATTGTAATCTTTGAGACTGAAATCCAGATAACAGCACTTATTTTTAAGTCTCCAGGGGATTCAAGGGTTAAAACACAGCCAGGGTTGAAGCCACTGCATTGGAGATTACAGCCAAAGCTCTACATCCCTTTTTGTGTCTGTGATGAGGAATCTCAGAGTTTAGGTCTTTTCAAGCTTCTCTCAGTGCAATACAGGAAGCTCGAAATTTCCTAGGACCCACGACCCAATTTGGACTTCCTCAAGTTAGTTGTTCCCCATTCTCATTAAGAAAAGTCAGGCAACTTACCAGCATTCATAGGAATTCCTGCACAAATGTTCCAGAGTTTTGGCCTCAGGAGATCTGGAGCCTTCAACTGAGCCATTTGAACCTTGGAAGATGCTTAATTCTGTATGACATTCCATCTCAATTTTCTCCAATATAAATTGTATCTCAGACTCCTCCATTCATCAACATTCCGCTACACTCTCATCATGTATTTCATCAGCAACATGATAAACTGTCAAGTCATATGTTTTGAGGGAAGAAAGACCCATTTGTGAATTCTATTTTTGTTTTTTTCTGAAATGTATGTTCAAGCTCTATATAAGAGATAGCAGTGCCTACTCCTTGGGCTTGCTTCAAGGACCATGCAAAGTAATGTGTGTGGAATGCTTAGTATAGGGTTTGATACCTTAAAGCTACTTCCTTGTCTAATCTGCTACATTCTTGTATACCTTCAAGAATATAGGCCCTTTGGAAACTAACTTCCACCATTCTGAATTTCCCCTCAAGTAAGCTCTTCATGGTCCCAACTGCCACCCAAATCAAAATTTTCTCTCAAATTGATATAAGCTGGTGGTCTTCCTAAAATGAGATTCTCAAGCTCCCACATCTTCTATATTATTTTTGTATTACAGCTCCTTGAATGAAGATATAAGCATATTAGAAAGTTTATGATTCAAAAAAATAATGCCATTGTGATTATTAAACATGTAGTGACCACTTAGTCTTCTATGCAAAGAGGAGGTGTGACTTGCAATCTAGTAAGTGGACCAGGGACTCAAGTGCTGTAAATGGTCAGCAGTCAGATGCAGCTTGTGGTTGCAATGTTACTGATTATATTCTGCTTAAAACCTAAATGTGCTTTCTTTCCATGACTGCATTTGAATAGATTTCCTAACCAGCTAGAGAAATCCTTATTGTTGTGTATTTAATGTAATGCTGTGGATTTATGTACTTCTAACTCTTAAAAAGCTCCACAGATTCATTTCTAGATGAATAAGACAATTATGGGTAGATATGGCTTGTCCTACTCCGTGATATGTACCATCCAGAAAGGTGGGCCAAGGGAGGCAGAGGATGCTTTGGCAAATCTCCTCCACAGGGAGTCATTCTGCAATGAGTAGAAAAGTCAACTCTACATTGACTCAGAAAACTTACAGTTAGGTTTGGTATTTCCGTTACCTGGCAATGATGACTCAAATCAGTTAACTCTCAGGGACAGATATTTCTCATCTGTAAGCATTCATGTGTTGTGTATCTTGTGGCCTAAATTCCACTAGACACTATAGAGTATAGATATAAAGCTTAAGAACTTTATGGTTTCACTGAAAGATCTTCAGACAAAGTCATGAAGAACAAAGGAAAATATTATATTATTTGGCTGTAGAATAAGCATTATTAAAACACTATAAAGGGAGCAAAATTATTGCTAGCTGCTGTAGTCAGTGATGATCCATGTACCGCTACAAAACACTGTTGAAAGAAGTTGAAGAAAGTGTTAGTATGCACTATAAGGGCCTCCCTGGTGGCTCAGAAGGTAAAGAATTTGCATTATAAAGTGCATGAGTGCTCAGTCACTCAGTCGTTTCTGATTATGACACCATGGACTGTAGCCCACTAGACTCCTCTGTCCATAGGATTTACCAGGCAAAAATACTGGAGCAGGTTGCCATTTCCTTCTTCAAGGGCTCTTCCCAACCTAGAGATTGAACTCATGTCTCCTTGCAGCTGGATTCTTTAGCACTGAGCCCATTACAAAGTATAGATGTTCAAAATAAAACATAAGATCTTTGTAAAGGTCATCATATCATTAAATACTGTTATTCTTTGAAACCAGAAATCCATTGCTGAGATTTTTATGTTAGATCCACAGTTATTTCCTTTGAATTGAAAACATATGAGTCAATTCACCAATGAGCTAGTGTGATTTTATTATCTGAAATAATCGCCTGGAAAGCAGGTGGCTTTTATGGGCTTTATGGTCTCTTCCAGTATTATGTGATGTGCTTTCATTATTCACTTCCTGTTACCACCAATCCATCTAGATTCTGTTTCTTTGGTGTAAAATTTTTTATCTTCCCCATTAAACCGCAAAGGTCACTTGACAACAAACTTTTGGACAATACCCAAATACCATTCCAGGCAAACTACCAACATTATGGGAAAAGCACTGAGGATGTGTAGATCCTTCATCACAGGCAAAGTCAGATATGTGATAGAATCGGTAATAGTTATGCATTTACATAGAATCTTAAAGGCTGTAAATTTATGAGCCTTGCAAACTTTACCTGTCATGAAGGTGAAGAACAAACTAAAACATAGCAACTATACTTTGGCACACAGGGGTTTGATAGACTCAAGTGTTATATTTAATTGAAAATGTAAGAGAATGTTAAGTAGGAAGAGTGCAATTATGTGAACTGGAATGGTGCCAGGCCTCTATTCCATCCTCGGGGCATTATGGACTCCCAAGAAGTGACCAGATTGTCAGTACTAAGGCTTATGTGTGAAGGACACCACAGGAGCAACTGGTCACTGGGGACACTTATAAAGTGAGAGTGGGGATCTTACTTCTTATAGTGAAACAGCCCTTGTCTAGATGACAGCACAGTCATAGGGTGAGGTGACCTAGAGGAAGGTTTCTTGCATGAGCACTTTTTTCTGTTTTAATCTTTTGTTAAAAATCTCAGAGCTGAATTTGAAAATGGGGTTAAACTTTACAGTGAATTATTACCCAAATAGTGATAATCCTATGTAGGATTAAGGATAGAATTGTGACGAACTAACCACTTCAAATGAACCACACATATTTCCAACTAGCTGCATGTATTTTAAAGGCTAATTACTCAGGGGAGAGACTAGGTAGATTTATATTATGTTTTGGAGTTGAAGAAAATACATATAAAAGAGCAAAGGAAAAGGGTAAGGTTATGAAGAAATCTTTTTCATGTAGACCAAGATCCCAAAGGCAGTTTTTATTATTAATCTTTTCATAGCATTTTTTCCATTTTAACATTTATTTTTACATATTACTGTTTCCTTTTTTTTCTCTTTGACATGACAACTTGACATGAGTTCACAAGTGAAAAATGATTGTACTGGTATAGCTTTATATTTTATTTCATATAATAAAATTCATAATGAGGTAATGGAAGCAGTACGTTAGCTGGCAAGTGACACTGATATGTCAAATACCAGAGGTTAGCCTCTGGTTCCTTTCCATTATGCACGTCTCTTTCCATTGTACTACTGAGAGGCATTCTCTGTTTACAAATTTCTTTACAGTCCCAGATATAATTTCATGACATAGTTCCTCATTTTCACCCAACATTTTATGTATATGCTGGAGCACTAATCTGAGTCTTTCATGAATTCTCTTCTTGTTTCTTACCCCTGCTTTGTCTTGCAATCCTAACCTGCATTGTGACTATAGGTGGAGACAGGGTCTTTAGGAGATTCATAAGGTTAAATGAAGTTGTCTAAGGGTGGGATTCTAATCTGATAGGACCTGAACATGGTCAGAGGAAAAGCCATGTGAGGTTATATAGAGGTCATTTGTAAGCTAGAAAGAGAGTTCTTACCAGAATCTTAGCCCTGACAGCCCCTTGATCTTGGAGGTTTCACCCTCTAGAACCGTGAGAAAATACATTTCTGCTGTTTAAAAACATATGATCTGTGGTATTTTGGTGTAGCGATTCAAGCAGACTAAGACACCTGCTTCACCTGTTTCACATATTCGTTTCACACTCCATCCTTAATACTGACTGTGGCTATTTCCAAATTTCAGAGATCCCATAATTCTGGAAAATTACTAATTAAAAGGAAACATCAAATCAAGATGTGAACTCAGTTGGAAATAGAAATTTCACCACAGTGATTACTGCTGGGCTGAACTTACAATATCAAAATGGGCTGTTTCTCAGCCTAGATCTTGAAATGAGAAGACACAGAACAACAGCCAATCCATAGCAACTGAGTTTTGGAAGCAGCTGAGATTTAGAACTTTGTTACCACACCTGAATTTAAGAAAAGGCAACTGATACTGGATATTATGAAGAGTCTGGAAGGAGAGGTCAGATCATGGAGTGTCTTGTACACTAAATGTTTAGCTGCAAGAGGAAAAGCACAGAAAATTTTAAGGAGGGGAATGTAAGCTTTACGTTACTTTTCTTTAGTTTGCTTGTTCGCTTGTTTAGTTACATTGAAGTAAGAAGGGCAAATTATTTAAAAATTAAATAGTACTAAACATTTTATAATGAAAAAGAGTGGTGCCCCAATTAGTGAAAGTGAAACTGAAAGCCACTTAGTTGTGCCCGACTCTTTGCGACCTCATGGACTGTCCATGGAATTCTCTAGGCCAGAATGCTGGGATGGGTATCCTTTCCCTTCTCCAGGGGACCTTCCCAACCCAGGGATTGAACCCAAGTCTCCGACATTGCAGGTAGATTCTTTCCTAGATGAGCCACAAGGGAAGCCCAAGAATACTGGAGTGGGTAGCCTATCCCTTCTCCAGTGGATCCTGGCCTAGGAATTGAACTAGGGTCTTCTGCATTGCAGGTGGATTCTTTACCAACTAGACTCTTTCCCAAATACAGGTCTTATTTCCCAGTGGGAAATAATTTTTATAATTGATTTTGTAAGTTAGATCATATTTCTTCCATATTTCTTAAATATTTTTCGATAATACTTTTAGACTGATACATTTTAAGCACTATTATTATTCTTTACTTAGATCTAATAATTATTTGTTTTCAAATGGCTGCAAAATCTTTGACACTCCTCCCATTGAGAGATAATGTTTATGATTCTTCCTCTAAAATCTGGACAAACTTATGGCTTGCTTGTAACCAGAATATGCATAACTTCTGAGGTTAGTTGTGGCCACATGAAAATATCTTTCAGATTTCTTGCTGTAGGGAGCCTAACCGAAGGACAAACTCAGTCTCTGCACTCTGAATCCCCTCAGCCTTCATGCTGAGAGGATGCTTCCAGTGGGCTGTTCCCTGTCAGTGCCTGAATGTAGTACACTAAGACAGGTCAGTTCCTACCAGATGTGGGACGCTTTTGACATGGAGCTTTGGCTTAAAAACTTTCCGTCAACTTGTCTAATACCTTCCTGGATTGTCCTGCAGTCAGAGACTCTGCCTAGCCAGACTTCCTCCTCCTCTCTCTCCTTATAGGAGTCAGGACTACATCGCCATCTGAAAATGTTCATTGCCTCCTCTGGCTTTCTCCACTTTTTTCTTTACTAGTGTATCACCCAATAAGTCTCTTGCACAGCTAATCTCCTTCTTGATGCTGTTCCTCAAAGTCCCCAGACTAACACACTAGTTCAGAAAAGGGCAGTATAGCTTTCTCCTTGTGCACAGGGCTCCTCTCTGTTGAAAGTCTGATCTTCCACATAGGGAGTTTGACCAACCTCACACTCTTAACGCTGGGAGGAAGCCCAGAAAACGAGGGACTAAATGATGGTCCCTGATTGACTGCTCTAGGTAAGATCTCAGTCAGCATCCCCAGATGTGGGAGAGGAGACATAGCTCCATGATTCCAGTCCCCAGCCATCACGTCACCCCTAGGTTTTCAGTTTTTCTATCTAAAGCTTTAGTCATTGTAGATTTAAGGGGAACCATTTGTGCTGTGCCTTGCTGAAATGTAATGTGAAATGTGCTATGTTGAAATATAAGCATAACATTTTTAAAAAAAACTACTAAGCTGTCATTGGATATTTGTGGATTGTGAGTTTGATCCATAGAAACCTTTTGTGGCCTACTGTGAAGATGTGTCCTTCCTGGGAAATTTTGCAACTGTAGCTTACAAGTACTCCACTGGCAAAGACAAGGCTATGCTACTCTTCAGCATGTAGTTTCTCAGAAAGTATTTATATGTTAACAAGTTAAAGGTTACATATATTTTTTCATCTACCCTGGAGACCTCTATACAGAAACCTTTACAAGCAGAGAGCTCTACTAAAGCAGTTCTGACATTAGCTAATGTGCTCACCGCAGCTTTTTTTTTTTTTTTTTTTAAACTGAGTTTATTTTCAGGCTATCTATTGGTGGACATAGAAGTATACTTGGTAACTGAAAGACCTTTTGTTCTTTACCATTGGCCCAGATGGTAAAGAATCTGCCTAGTGGAGACTGGAGATTGGTCTCAATGGAGGAGACCCAGGTTCGATTCCTGAGTCAGAAAGAATCCGTGGAGAAGGGATTTGATACCCAGTCCAGTATTCTTGCCTGAAGAATTCCATGGACAGAGGAGCCTGGCGTGCTGCAGTTCATGGCATCACAAAGAGTTGGACCCGAGTGAGTGACTAACACTTTCACTTTCACTTTTGGTTGAAAACTATTTTCTCTCGGAAATCATTATCCTATTGTCTTTCGCCACTAAGTATTACTGTTGGGAAATCTGATAATGATGAAGTTGGGTGTTTTTCTGAAATCTTGCCCTAGATTGGGCCCTTCTCTTTCACCCTTCCTTCCTTCTACAATTTTTTGGGAGCCTGCCCTTAATAAATCATTTACACACACCTCCCATTCTCTGTTTGCTTCCTGAAATCAAACCTGAGGTATGTGGTGGAGTGAAATGTTTTATTCTCTAAGAGAAAGGCATTTCAAAGAAGGATGCAGAAGCACTTGAGGTGCAGAGAGGTCACTGAATAGAGCCTTGATCCCTGAAGTGTGTCAAGTTGGGGGAGGATAAGAGCATAAGAAGTTTCATTTTAGAGGGCCCCAAAAGTGCATTTTAAATCGAAAGCGTTGCAGAGTCTCTGTTCCCTTCTTTCAGACCTCATCAGAAATGGTGAAATCTTAGCTACTCCCATCCCAGAAATACCAACTCCTGTCTCAACTTCTAGTCGCCTTTGAATTTAGATAGATTATTGCTAATAAGGTAAATATATTACAAAGTCTATTCAAATTATTCAGTGTCTTGGCTTTTATTTATCAAATAAAAAAATCACAAGCTTGATACAAGAAATTTATTGAGATGCTTTCTTTTGCACCTAAATACCTACTATTTCATTTTCCTCAGGACGTTCATCTATTTATCATCTTCACTTTTTCATATGTTCAGATCATGGCACCTTATCACAAATTCATAAGAACAGAATAAAAACAATGTTTGCTTGTGTGTGTATTGGAGCAAATTGTTACAACCTTCTCAAAGAGGAAAACATTCAAAGGTTCTTACTTTAAACTGTGTTTTCAATAATATCCTTCATTTGCTATTATTTTCCCTTTATTCTCAGTATTCATCGTTGCATGTGGAAATATTATTCCTTCTGTTTACCAAGGTTCCTGCTGTGCCTGAAAGCTAGTTCCTGACAGCTCACAGCCACTTCTGTGCGAAGAATCTAGGGCTCTCAAACGGAAATGCTCGCTCAAGAAGAAAAAATACTTACATGTTTCATTTCTACCATCTTCCAACATTTCCACTTCTGATAAAATATAGAAAGAAAGCAAGTAAGGGATGAGCTTCATGATAACCTTTTGGTGCCAGTGCAGGCCTCCCACCAGGATAAATTTCCCACCTGACAGGTGGTCTTTTCTACCCAAGTACTACTGAGCTGGTGAACTTAAGCAAGACTGTGTGACCCACTTAGACCTGGGGCTCAGAGCAGCAGGGTTCTTATTACCATCTGAGAATCTCATGTTGGAAATCTCTTCTGTCATGTCTTTGTGAGCCTGTGCATCTGATCTTCCCATTTAGAAATTTCTGTGAATGATGAAGGCTGGGGTAACAGAATGAGCCCTCTACTTCTCATGTTTTCTAGAAATCCTCTCACCTATATCTGAAAGACTTCTAATGGGTTCTGACTATAAATTTAAGAAAGCCATATTCAAATCAAGAAATAGCATTTGTAACTTTGCTTAGATTAGAACCATTTTTAGTTTTAGTTTCCTTCTAGATTTGATAACAAATATACACTAAGGCTTCTCATTACAGGAGAAATATATAGTTACTGGCAGATTTTCAAAGTATAAGGAAAAGTGAAAACCTCTTCTCTGTAATAATTATACATAACAGTAATTAATGATGTGGGACTTGTGTGATTAAGTAGATTTCATACCTAGATTCTTCTGTAAGTCAATACACCTGAGTATTTCTGGTTTCTAAACATATCTACTTTCTTAATTCATATCGACCCCATTTCTTTTAAACTGTACCTCAAAGTATTTGAAGTTCTCTAAAGCTTATCTATTTTATCCTCTTTCCAATTCACAAATAGAACCCATGTCAAGGTAATTAACTGTGATAACCTATTTAGCATAAAGTTATTATAAGGAAAAAAGAGCACAAAAGCTCTCCAGAAAACCCTCCATATTCTTAAGTTTCTAAATTAGATCACATGTTGCCATTTTCAAACCTTGATTAGTATCTATTGTGAGTAAACAAATCAGGGTTTAGGCAAAGTCTTGAAAATTTTTCATTTTTTAATGTTTGAATGAAAAAATATTTTCAATAAATTATAATAAAAAATCCAGAATTAAACTTAATCATCAGGTTTTAATTTCATAGATTATAAGTAAATACTTTTCCACCAAAGAGCATCTGTAATTTCAACTTTGTCAATGATCGAAGTTGTACAGGATTTGATGATGTTGGGTCTATCAAAAAAACAAAATCCACTAATTTTTGAGAAAGTCCTCAGCTTTTGATTACATGACAATTTTTTGTCAATTTCTACCTCAGAAGTTCGGTTCTTAATATTTTGATTTTCTATTGGTGAGGTCCTCCATGGACATATTAACTTCGATTGGAATATCTCAGATATTAGGGCTTCCCATGTGGCTCGGTCGTAAAGAATCCACCTGCTAATGCAGAAGATGTGGATTCAATCCCCGGGTTGGAAAGATCTCTTGGAGTAGGAAATGGAGACCCACTCAGTATTATTGCCGGGAAAACTCCAGGACAGAGGAGACTGGTGGGCTACAGTCCATGGGGTCTCCAAGAGTCAGACATGACTGAGCACAGCACACACACAGCATCCTGGATATTAAAAGAAAGAAAGAAAGTTTCATCTTCAAGCAAGTTTTAAACACAGGTCAGTATTTAGAAATGCTCACAAAATAATGATAAGGTAACTGGGACAGATGCCAGATGATGACTGACCATGTGTTTATATTGTGATTTAAGTCAACTGCATAGAGACCCACAATAACATCAGCACATCCTTCTTGCTTGAATGAGGAATGTTAAACTTTTTATGTAACTATGTTATGTAACTATGGTGTCAATTCTTTCTGACACCATAAACCAAATCAAAATAAAACTTTTTTTTTCTTTTGATGTTTTTGCCTTCTGTATTTAAAACATTGCTATGAGTTTTAGGTAAGAGAAGTTTCCAAGTGGTAACAAGAGAAACTGATCAGAAAAGTTAGTCTAAACTATTTTATCCCAGACCTAAAACAGTCAAGGAAATTGATACTGTATAATGAAACCCTTTAGGGTTTCTTCCACCCTGTTGCAAATACTAGATCTGTTTTCCAGAGGAGAAAAGAAGTGTCCTATGATATCTCCAGAAGTTTGCCAAATTTAAAAACATATACAACTTCTAAAACTTTGGAGGAATATTGTTGTCTTTTCCGTTAGATCTATTAGCTAGATGATTAAATTAATTTTTACAGAAGATTTCTTCCCTAAAAAAGTTTTCCATTACATTAAAAAGCTTTAAAATAGTCCAAATATGAGGCCAAATTAAAATAACAAGTGAAATTACTAGATGTTTACTTTAAAATCCAAGGGTTCATATTCACACACATGTAGCTGATTTTACCAATTTGAATGTATTTGAGGTTATAGCAAGTTGGTTGTTTGAGATACAGCGTCTGAAGATCTAACTTTAAATGAGAAATTTAATGTCTTCCATTAGCATGAAATGCTGCCATTCACTGGAGGAAAGAAGGAAATATACAGAATTTGCTGTTAGCAGGTCCCAAAATGGGGACCTAATTTCCTTGAGTTTTTGTTTAATGCTGTTCCAATTGAAAGCATGAAATAAGCTGGACTCATCATCTGAGGAAGGCAGCTCCACAGGAATCTGAAAACCTGCTAAAAGGCTTTGCCTGTGTTTGTTTATTTTTGTGATTGTATTTCTCAGCTTATAGATACTAATCCAGAACCAGCTTTCTACACTGGTGAGCAAAAATGAATATACTTCAAATGTGTGTGTTCTGGTCATATTGACATACTTTATTGGGAAATTAAAAACTGTTGATGAAGGTGGGGTCAGGGAATCTGGTGATTTTTAAAGAGTAAATACTAATCAGATATACTTGAATAAAATTCTAACCTCTGCTGAATGGATAACAACTGAGTGATAGATAATTATTGTGTAATAAGTAAGTGATTTGTTATGAGAGAAGGTAGTGCCCATGTGTTAAAAATGTGAATATGCAAACTAAGGAAAACGTACTTCACTTCTGATCTCCGGCAGGCATATATAGGCATAGTGAGCTTTCTCACATGAAGTCCTTATTCCTTTTGGTTCATTTATGTTATTGTATAGGCATAATCATAACTAAGACTAAGTGACTATATGAGACAGATAGACACATCAGCAGCAAATTTGTGTACTGAAATATTAAGAGGCTGATTTCCTGGGGTGAAGATTTCCACAGGTTGGAAGGAGACTGCAGAGACAGCAGGGCTAACCTGGGCGCACCAGGCAGAGGCAGAAATGTCTCGGGGAAAACTTGAATAGTCCTTTGTTTTACTGCTGCATCTCACATTTCTCATTTTCATCCTGTGATGTGAATCTTTATTTTTTCTGAAATTCATTAGGCTCCTGTTTTTGCCGTTCCACATTTTGATCTCAGGTTTTCCTCCCAGTTTTGCCCTTCAATGTCCGCTCTGCCATCCCATTCACTATAAACACAGATCTGATTTGCAGTTTCTTGAGTGATCTAACTTAGACCACTTCTGTCATTCATCAAATATCCTCCCTTCTCTACCCTTTTATACTTATTTAAGCTTTATATAGACCATTTCCCATCTCCTTTGTGGAAATCTTCTCTGAGAAGATTGTGTGTGTGTGTGTGTGTGTGTGTGTGTGCATGCATGCATGTGTGTGTGTGTTAATGGTATGTTAATATGTTAGCTTTCTATTGCTGATAACAGATTACCATGTACTTAGCAAAACAACACTAATTTAATATTTCATAATTTAGTAAGTCAGAATTTAAGGCACTGAGTGGTAAATCTCATATGTTTGTGGATGGTTTAGTCTCTAAGTCATGTCTGACTCTTTTGACCCCATGAACTGTAGCCTGCCAGGCTCCTCTATCAATGAGATTGATTCTCCAGGCTAGAATACTGGAGTGGTTGCCATTTCCTTCTCCAGGGGATCTGCCTGACCTGGGGATCGAACCCACGTCTTCAGCATTGCAAGCAGATTCTTTACTGAATGAACCACCAGGGAAGCCCTCATATGTGTACACCTACCCCCGAATCATTGAGTTGTATGCATAAAATATGTACATCTTATTATGTCAACCATACCTCAATAAAGTAGTTTAAAAAACAGAAGTTCAGACACAGAGTGACTCAATTGGTTTTCTAGAATCTTCCATAGCCAATATCATGGGATCAGTAGGGCTGTATTTCTTTCTGAAGAATCTGGGCATGAATTTGCTTGCAAGTTCATACAAATTGTTCACAATGTTCAGATCCACACAGTAGTCATAGGATGGAGGTTGCCATTTCCTTGCTGGGTATTGGTCTGAAGTCCTTCTCAGCTTCTAGAACTCCTATGTTTCTTGGCATTTGGTCTCATTTCTCCATCTTCAAAAATCTAGTCCTTCTCAAGCTTTGTCTCTCTCTGACTTCCTCTTTTGCAGCATCTCTTCTGCCTCCAGTCAAAGAATTCTCTGCATTAAGGGGTCATATGATTAGATTGGGCTTACCTTGATAATTCAGGATAAAGTATCTATTTTAAGAATCATAATCTTGTTTCCATATCTGTGCTATTGGGAATAATGATGTAATAAACATGGGAGTGTGTATATCTCTGCTAATCCTGTTTTCATTTCCTTTGGGTATATATCCAGAAGTGGAATTGCTGGATCACATGGCAGATTTATTTTTAATTTTTTGAGGGATCTCTGTACTTTTTCTTTTTTATTGAAGTATAATTGATTTAAAATGTTGTGCTTACCTCTGCTGTACAGCAAAATGACTCAGTTACACACATATAGACATTCTTTGGAGAAGGCAATGGCAACCCACTCCAGTACTCTTGCCTGGAAAATCCCATGGACGGAGGAGCCTGGGGGGCTGTAGTCCATGGGATCACTGAGGGTCGGACACGACTGAGCGACTTCACTTTCACTTTTCACTTTCATGCATTGGAGAAGGAAATGGCAACCCACTCCAGTGTTCTTGCCTGGAGAATCCCAGGGACAGGGGAGACTGGTGGGCTGCCGTCTATGGGGTCGCACAGAGTCGGACACGACTGAAGTGACTTAGCAGCAGCAGCAGCAGCAGCAGACATTCTTTGTTTATATTCTTTTCCACTATGGTTTATTACAGGATGTTGAATATAGTCCCCTGTGCTATACAGTAAGACCTTATTATTTATTCGTGGTATATTTGACAGTTCGCATCTGCTAATTCCAAAATCCCAGTGCTTCCTTCCTCTACCCACCTCCCCCTTGGCAAGCACAAGTCTGTTCTCCATGTCTATGAGTCTGTCTCTGTTTTGTAGATAAGTTCATCTGCACCATATTTTAGATTCCACATATAAGTGATATCATATGGTGCTGGTCTTTCTGATTTACTTCACTTATACTAATCTTTGGTTGCATCCATGTTGCTGCAAATGGCATTATTTCTTTTTTTTTTTTTTAGTATTCCAGTGCGTGTGTATGTATCTTCTTTATCCATCCATCTATTGATGGATATTCGATGTTTTGGCTATTGTGAACAGTGCCGCTATGAACATAGGGGAACATGTATCTTTTGAATTATAATTTTGTATAGGTTTATGCCCTGGAGTAGGATTGCTGGATCATATAGTAATTCTATTTTTAGTTTTCTAAGGAACCTCCACACCGTTTCTTAGTGGCTGCATCAACTTCCATTCACATCCTCAGTGTAGGAGCCTTCGTTTTCTCTATGCCTTCTGTAGCATTTGTTATTTGTAGACTTTTTAATGATGGACAATCTGACGGGTGTGAGGTGTTACCTTCTTGTAGGTTTGATTCATATTTCTCTAGTAATTAGAGATTTTGAGTATATTTTCATGTGCCTACTGGCCATCTGTATGTCTTCTTTGGATAAATGTCTATTAATGTCATCTGCTCATTTTTTTTCAAAGGGTTGTTTGATTTTTTGTTGTTGAGTTGTAATTTTTGTTGTTTACATATTGGAGATTAAGCCCTTGTTTATCACAGCATTTGTAAATGTATCTTCCCATTCTTAGGTTGTCTTTTTTTGTTGTTTTATTGTTTCCTTTGCTGTGCAAAAGCTCATAAGTTTGATTAGGTCTATTTTGTTTTTTTTATTTCTTTTGTGTCTATTGCCTTGAAAAACTGACCTAAGAAAACATTGGTTCTATCTATGTCAAAGAATGTTTTGGATATGCTCTCTTCTGGAATTTTATGGTGTCATGTTTTATGTTTAAGCGTTTAAGTCATTTTGAATTTATTTTTGTGCCTGGTATGACAGTGTTCTAACTTCATTGACTTACATGCAACTGTCCAACTTTTCCAGCAACACTTGCTGCAGAGAGTTTCTTTTTCTATTTAGTATCCTATCTTCCTTTGTTGAAGATTAATTGGCTGTAGGTGTATGGGTTTATTTCTGAGCTCTCTATTCTGTTCTGCATGTTTTTGTGTCAATACCACACTGTTTTGAATACTGTAACTTTGTGGTATTGTCTGACTTTGGGAAGACATTATGTCACCTGCATTTTTTCCCCTTCTTAGGATTATTTCAGCAATTCTATGTCTTTTATGGTTCCATATAAATTTATGGATTATTTGCTCTAGTGCTGTGAAAATTGTCATTGATATTTTGATAGGGATTAAATTAAATCTGTAGATTGCTTTGGGTAGTATAGCCACTTTTTAAATTTTTATTTTATTTTTTAGATGTTTTATTTTGTATTTGGGTATAAGTAAAGTTGAAGTGAAGTTGCTCAGTCATGTCCGACTCTTTGCAACCCCATGGACTGTAGCCTATAAGGCTTCTCTGTCCATGGAATTTTCCAGGCAAGAGTACTGGAGTGGGTTGCCATTTTCTTCTTCAGGGGATCTTCCCAACTCAGGGATCGAACACAATTAACAAATAATGTTGGGTATTGTCATTTTAATAATAATTCTTCCAGTTTAAAAGCATGGAATATCTTTCCATTTTTTGAATTTCTTCAATTGTTTAATTAAATTTTAATTCCAATTCTTTATTTACATTACTTCAATTTCCTTTATTAATGGATTATAGTTCTTAGAGTATAAATCTTTTACTTCCTTGATCAGCTTTATACCTAGGTTTTTTTTGGTGCTATTTTAAAAGATACCTTTTTTTTTAACATTCCCTTTTTGACAACATTTCATTGTTAGTATTAAAGAAATACAACCAACTTTTGAATGTTAATCTTGTGTCGTGCTATCCATATTATTGTCTATAATGGTTGATCCACCAACAAATGAATGGATGAAGAAATTACACACACACACACACACACACACACACACACACACAGTGGATATTATATGGTCATGAAAAAGGACATCTTGTCATTTGTCACAACATGCATGGACCTTGAGCACATGCCTTATACTTAATAAGTCAGACAGAGAAACAAATGTACTGTAGATTCTATATGGATTCTAAAGAAGTCAGACTTAAAACCAGAACATAAAATAGTGGTTACCAAGAGATGGGGGCTGGGAACATAAGACAGATTCTGTTTAAGGTATAAGCTTGCAACAAATAGTCAATAATCTCAACAGATCTAATGAATAATATTGTATAGTGAAGATAAATAATGATAGTATACTATGATCACCAAACTTGCGGAGAGACTAGAACTTAATTACTCCAACTACTGAAAAGAAAGGATAATAATAAAATATGATATAGGTGTTAATTATTGCTGCAATGGTAACCATACTATAATGTTTAAATGTATCAAACCAACGTGTTGTACACCTTATATTCACACAATATTATAAAGCAAATATATTCAATAAAGACATTTTAAAATGGATCATAATCTTAAAACATCTGCCAAATCCCTTCTCAGCAGTGACAAGATTAACATTTGACTGAATGACCAGAGGACGGATAATTCTTCCTGTCACAGCCATTATCACACCATTGGCTTCTATCCTTTATTACTTTGCTTTGGCCATGGTAGTATCTTTTTGAACTGGCTTTAAACACTCCTTTGGAATTAGTGTTCTTGGTGTGAATTAAATTTTTCAAAGGAAATCCTTCATGTAGATTTGAAAAGTACAGTTTAGAAGAAGATTCTGTATATACAGATGCTATAGCCCCTTGTGCATCACCTCGCAAAGTTGTTGTTATTCTAAAGCAGATTTCAGAATTTATGTCCAGCTTCCAAGGTGTCAAGAAACAATGAGAGTTGCATTGGCTACTTGATTCGACTCCATATTCCTTGATTTATGGCTTAATTTTCTAGTCTTTAGCGTCACGTTGTTTAGGAGGCTACAGCAGTGGTGCAGCTACGAGACTGTAATGAACTGTCTCCAATGGTGGCTTGAAAGAAAGTAGCTCCCCTGATGAGCAGGTTCTCTACTCTTGGAGTCATCTTAAAAGGCTCAGGCATGAACATGCTTCTTTATTTCCTGTAAGGTTTTATAAGAGTCTATCTTTCTGTGTTGTTCTTTATGCCTAAAAACATAGCAGTAGTTTATAGCTCCTGCACTGAACCCTGCATGACACAGTATTTGATCCCAGGAATAAGTGCAACATAATAGATCCTTAAAATATGTGGCTTTGGTTTAGTGGCCAGGAAATAGATGTAGACAATCTGATGTTGCAGGTTAGGACCTTGTGAGGCTTTGGCCAAACATTTGTAAAATTGTCACCTACAGTGACCGGAAAGGAAAGTGTTCATAAGTGCCTGTAGCTTTGAGGGAAATGGTTATATAGAGCCATAATATTGGTATCATACCATACATTTTTAGCTGTTTTTAACAAAATATTATATAAAAGTTAATCATCTGTTACAGGCAAGGATTTTTAGGTGTGCTGGCAGAGAGAGAAAGATATGGAAAGGTCTACAAATTTGGGGTCTCACTGCCTTAAAAACCTATGGCTAATTCTGTTTCCAAAAAAAACAGGTATTAAAGCCAATCAAGTAAGCCAATAAAATAAGACAAAACTAATCAAGATTGCTGGGAGAAATATCAATAACCTCAGATATGCAGATGACACCAGCCTTATGGCAGAAAGTGAAGAGGAACTAAAAAGCCTCCTGATGAAGGTGAAAGAGGAGAGTGAAAAAGTTGGCTTAAAGCTCAACATTCAGAAAATGAAGATCATGGCATCCGGTCCCATCACTTCATGGCAAATAGATGGGGAAACAGGGGAAATAGTGGCTGACTTTATTTTTTGGGCTCCAAAATCACTGCAGATGGTGACTGCAGCCATGAAATTAAATGATGCTTACTCTTTGGAAGAAAAGTTATGACCAATCTAGATAGCATATTCAAAAGCAGAGACATTACTTTGCCAACCAAGGTCTGTCTAGTCAAGGTTATGGTTTTTCCTGTGGTCATGTATGGATGTGAGATTTGGACTGTGAAGAAGGCTGAGCACTGAAGAATTGATGCTTTTGAACTGCGGTGTTGGAGAAGACTCTTGAGAGTCCCTTGGTCTGCAAGGAGATCCAACCAGTCCATTCTGAAGGAGATCAGCCCTGGGATTTCTTTGGAAGGAATGATGCTGAAGCTGAAGCTCCAGTACTTTGGCCACCTCCTGTGAAGAGTTGACTCATTGGAAAAGACTCTGATGCTGGGAGGGATTGGAGGCAGGAGGAGAAGGGGACGACAGGCGATGAGATGGCGGATGGCATCACTGACTCGATGGACATGAGTCTGAGTGAACTCCGGGAGTTGGTGATGGAAAGGGAGGCCTGGCGTGCTGCAATTCATCGGGTCGCAAAGAGTCGGACACGACTGAGCGACTGAACTGAACTGAACTGAATGTAATTGTTAAGTCCAGAAAAGAAGTTTAGATATGGTTATTGGCATATGGAGGAGCACTCATGGTGGCTCGGACAGTAAAGAGTCTTCCTGCAGTGCAGGAGACCCAGATTTGATCCCTGGAATGGAGAGATCCCCTGGAGAAGGAAATGGCAACCCACTCCAGTGTTCTTGCCCAGAGAATCCCATGGACAGAAGAGCCTTGTAGTCTACAGTATTGGATTCGCAAAGAGTTGGACACAACTGAGTGAATAACGTTTTCATTGGCATATGGAACCAACTGCAAGCAAATAGATCAACTCCTTAATATGTCTTAAGATAGCCATGTTACCAAAGAAACCATTTTTAAAAAGCCTGTAGTTTTTTTTTTTTTTCAATTTCAAAAGTACCCTGCAAATTTCCAGTGACGAACAAGGGTAAATAGAACCTAGGGAGAATCTACTCTCTAACGTCCACTTCAAAGGTGTTATTCCAGAATGCTGAGGCAGAATGTATATGAGGAACCCATTTAATTGCTAGGAAAGGAGTTTTGCAATTATAGGCCACCAGAAATTTTCTTCACTAGTGATCAGCTGTCATGGAGTATCCTTAAAGAATTTCCTTTTTTAAAATTCTTGAATGGTAATTTTAATTATATTTATCTTGTTCCTATTCCTCCACGTTTTCTCAATTAAAGACTTTATTCTGAAACCGTGTAAGTAAAATGAATTATTTGAAACCTTAGTTTAAGTGTCTTTTAAAAAATTCATTGAGAACAATGAAAGTGATCAGTTTTATTTCTTAGTTATGTTTCTACATTAGAATCACTTCAATTTATTCTCAATTGCATAATTTATACAAGAGTTAAATTATCCATTTTGTAATGTAACCAACTTAAAGTTATGAATAAATTTTAATAAATGCCTTGAATTATTCTATGATTTTCTGCCAAATTTATAGTTTTTGTAATGATGCCAAATGTTTCCCCCTTATTCCCTTAATAATTAAGAAATAGCAATAAAGAAATCTAACCTTTAGGTGAATCCAACATCATTAGAATAAAACAGAAGTTTTAGCTGTTTGCATATTAGTTGATGCCATCTTAAATATTTGGGGGTTTCCACAAGTTAATTTTTTGTCACAAACTATGAGAATTAAGATGCAGTCTTTGGTGCAGGAAAGGCAAATAGATATGAGATTTTATATACCCATAACTTTTGAGAACCTGAAGAAACATTTTTTCTATGGTGATGTCATCCTCGTATCTTCTCTAAAATTCTTGAAATCTCTATCAGTTCAGTTCATTTGCTCAGTCGTGTCCAACTCTTTGTGACCCCATGAACCACATCATGCTAGGCCTCCCTGTCCATCACCAACTCCCGGAATCAACCCAAACCCATGTCCATTGAGTCAGTGGTGCCATCCAACCTCTGTCGGCCCCTTCTCCTCCTGCCCTCAATCTTTCCCAGCATCAGGGTCTTTTCAGATGAGTCAGTTCTTTGCATCAGGTGGCCAAAGTATTGGAGTTTCAGCTTTAACATCAGTCCTTCCAACGAACACCCAGGACTGATTTCCTTTAGAATGGACTGGTTGGATCTCCTTGCAGTCCAAGGGACTCTCAAGAGTCTTCTCCAACACCACAGTTCAAAAGCATCAATTCTTCGGCACTCAGCTTTCTTCACAGTCCAACTCTCACATCCATACATGACCATGGGAAAAACCATAGCCTTGACTAGACAGACCTTTGTTGACAAAGTAATGTCTCTGCTTTTAATATGCTGTCTAGGTTAGTCATAACTTTCCTTCCAAGGAGTAAGCGTCTTTCAATTTCATGGCTGCATTCACCATCTGCAGTGATTTTGGAGCCCCCCAAAATAAAGTCAGCCACTGTTTCCACTGTTTCCCCATCTATTTGCCATGAAGTGATGGGACCGGATGCCATGATCTTCGTTTTCTGAATGTTGAGCTTTAAGCCAACTTTTTTACTCTCCTTTTTCACTTCCATCAAATTATTAATAAAATAATATCTATAATATTTATCCACAACAATGTTCTAGGCATTCTGTTAAGCATACTTAATATGTTATTTTAATCTATAGTATATCAATATTACATCTGATAGCATAGTTAAAAGCATTTTAATAATTCCAGAGGTACAATACGAATCTTTAAAATAAAACATCATAAAAAATGAGAGTGGATGGAGATGAGAAATCATTAAAAAAATGAGAGCAATTTTTACCTGTAGAGAAGATACTCTCTGAGTTTGCTTTTCTGTAAGACACCAGCCATATAAATAGAAAACTACGCAACAGACCCCCATGAGTTACAAAACTTTATCAACATTTTGTCAGTTATAATTTACGTATCCCTTCCAGCTTTCATCATACTCCTTTAAGGGAAATAAAATCTTGATGTCTTGATCAGATCACTGGGCCAAATTTAGTAAAGTGGTATTTTATAGAAGGAATTATTTTTATTTTCAAATACACATCTTGCTAAAATTTTGGTAATAATTTTGTTATTTGCCATTGAAATTCACCATTTTCTTCTTTCCTAGTAATTTTACTGATGATTATAGGCAATATCCTTCCTTCATCAATGTTTACATTTGATTATTTCCCATTGTTGTGGAGTGTGTCACTTGAACAGAAAACAGCTCTCTCCATCTCCAATTCTATGCTTCTAATGTCACTGGAAGAAGGAATCTCCACTTAAATTAAAGGTATTCTGCTAATTTCTTAGGAATTGGGGAGGTTTTCTCATTTAAGAAGGGTCAGTAGGTCTGATAAAAAGTAAATATATGTATTTATTTTCAGTTTGCACTTCAATAATTATGACATAAATGAAAAATTAGTTACTTCAACTTGTATGGCATGTGTTTAGTTATATCACTGATTCATTTAGTTGTTCCAAATATTTATTGGTCTTCTGCCTTCTTGTTTTATGTAGTATAATGGATGAAGTGAAAGTGAAGTGAAGTCGCTCAGTCATGTCCAACTCTTTGTGACCCCATGGACTGTAGCCTACCAGGCTCCTCCGTCCCTGGGATTTTCTAGGCGAGAGTACTGGAGTAGGTTGCCATTTCCTTCTCCAGGGGATCTTCCTGACCCATGGATTGAACCCGGGCCTCCTGCGCTGAAGGCAGATGCTTTGCCATCTGAGCCAAACGTGGACTCCCAGTTTCCTTCAGTCACACAGGGGTGAACAGTGTCGTAGTACAGTCCTTTTAGAACAAATGGAACCAAAAGTATAAAAATAAGCAAGATGCTATATTAAAGATAGGAGCACAGTTCTGTGGGAACAGAAAGAGGGCTAAAGGAGACATTAGTTTCAAAATGGAAAGAGAATGGAAGAAGCTGTGAGGTATAAGACAAGTTTTATAAAGGAAACATGAACAGATCTATGTGATCTGAGAGGCAGAGAGGATAGTATGGAAGAAGGACATTCGGTGCAGAGAAATGGGAGGGAAAACTGTTAGTGTGTTGCAAATATTTGGGGGTAAAATGAGATTTAAAATTACATTCTGAGGTGGCTGGACTTCAATGTATAGGACCATATTTTAAGAAACTGAATTACATGACCAAATACAGTTAATTTAATCATGGTTTATGTGCCACGTAGTGGCAAGTAGCTTTGTTGAAAGGTATGTATCATTTACTGAGCCAATTGACTTCACTAAATTAAACTTGACAGTTAAAAACTATATAGATTCTATGATAATTCAGCTTGACTTTTCCATGTTTTGTGCTGTCAAAGCCTGGGACCACAGCTAAAAGCCAAAGAGGTGAGGGTATTTTCCCTTTTTCCTCTCTGAGCTCAATTCAGGGTTATTCTTTAGTGAGAGGAAAGAATTGCTGATGGGCATCCTGCAGCCTTGGGCACAGCTGGCGTCTGCCATAGTTTGGTGCATGTCCAAGAGCCTCGCAGCGAAGTGACATACCAGGGACTTAGACATGATTTCTCTACTCCCTGGAGAAGTCTGAACTCAACATAGTGGCAGAGGATTGAAAAGGGAGCTGAAAGCAAATCATTTCTGTGCATACACATAAATCTGCATCTGGGTCTCCATCCCAAAATTGAGGTTGGTCTAGAGTCTGATTTCTTGGGTCAAAGTATTGTTTTTTTTGTTTGTTTGTTTTGCTTTTTTCCTGTAATTACTATTGTGACCATAGCATTTGCTGCAAGAATTTCTTTCACATAGCTTCCCATAGGCAGGTCTAAAGATTTGTTTATTAATGGTTGTTTAGAGAGAGAGAAAAAAAAAAAATCCCTGTGCATTCAGGATTGTGGTTTGTAAATGCCGTACTGTGTCATTTATTGTTCTCCAGTTTCCCTGGTGAGGAAGAAATTTCATTTGGGTGTAATTTTGTCAGAGCTCTGGGAAGTGCTTACCACTTTTGACATGTGAGACATCATAGCTCTGGGAGAGAGCTGATTACCAAGTCATATTTGTTATGGTTTTCCAGGTGCCTGGGTGTTTCTAAACCATCCTGCCTTTCGTGCGGCTGTACTTACACTGTTTCTGTAAAAGACTGAGTCCATACTACACAGGAGCAGGCAAAGAAATGCTGCCAGTTACACAGAATTTTTGCTTCCTAATAAGGAAAATCAGAAAGGCGGCAGAGTGCAGTGGTTCCACTCAGTGGTTATATTGACTTTTCCCTGATTTAGTCATTCTTCAACAGTGTTTTATTGTGGACTATTTATTAAATGTTTAAAATCTAATTTCCTTAATCTGCAAAATGCAGTTACCAAGACCTTCCTCATAGGCATAATTTTATACTCTTTAAAGTTTTTTTTTAATGTATGTAAAGCATTTATCTCAATATCAGTTATATAATTACCTCTCAGTAATTAGTAGCTCTTATTGATGCATTACATAATTCTAAATGTTTCAGATCTGGCAGAAAATCTGGTTATATATGTTGAAGAAATAAGAAATTAATAAGGTGATGGAATACTTATTCATTTCCTTTGTAATGCCAGTTTTCATTCATTTTCATTCTTCATTTTTCAGAAAAGAGATATATCATATCTGTATTCTATACGGGGAATCGAGGCATTCCATTCACTGGTCTTTTTCAAATAAAAATCTTATTGACAAGTGGAAAATTTTTGTTTACTTCTTCTGTTCAAATTGCACTCTACAATTACTTTTAAATTACTTCCTTTGATAAATAGAAGAGCAGATTACGGAAATTTTAGCAAGAAAACACACCAATTCTAATCCATTAAAAAGAAGCTGTATTAGGAGCTGTATTGAAACAATCCCTGAAAGACCAGATCAAACCATTTGTTAAATTGCTATCATTACTGTTAGTTTTGATATCATGCTGACATAGTGTAGGGTGTTTGGATTTTGACTTTATTGATGAGGTTACTGGTAATTTACTTTCACAGCACCTTGCTTGATCAATGAATTTAGAACTAGAAAGCTTGCATTTGCCTCTGTAAATGTGTAAATCTGTGTGAGTGTTTAAATGTTGAGAACTTAAATACAATTAACAGGTTGACAGGAATTTGGCCAGCTTTGATTCCAACAACCATTTATTTATTGTGGGTTTCAAGTTGGAATTTTAATGTATCATACTGAATGGTATCAGTCAAGTCAATTGTGTGACTGGCCATGAACACTCTGAAAATAACTTGTACCTGGCTCTGCTTAAACTAGACCATTTATCATTGTGTAGCATGGATGTCTGGGATTCTTTTACTTCCTTTTAAGTGATAGGCAGTACTCTATTTAGATGAATGGAACAGTTAGAGGAAATTATCAGACTTTCTTCTCAGACAATCTGGGAGGTTATTACCAAAAACTAGTCCTGTATAAGGAGTAAGTAAATATTATGGAAATTATGATTTAAAAGATATAATCAATTACTATTTCAGATTTGAAATCTAATGTAAATGTAACATCAAAAGGGCAAAAGGAAGGATCAGAATTTGCACAAAAGGACTAAACAAATGAGTTGTTAGCTGAACTTTCTTTTGAGTCTGTGACTTTCCCAGCTTGCAACACTTTTATGAATGTAGTTAAATTATATATTTTTAAAAAAAGTGGAGAAGGAGAAGTTAATTTAAGGCATTGCTAAAAGAGCATCAATCAAATTGTACCTGACTTTAATGCTAGAATATAGCTGCACCCAGATGAGTTTTCAGATTTTAAGGATTTCCCTTTCCCTCGATAAGCAATTATTTGTTGTTAGGATTAAGGGGCATTTAAAGACCTACTAATTTTTTAGCAGAGGAAGATTGAGTAGGAAATAGACTAAAATCATTTTAAAGCCTCAAAGATATCAGTAATACTTTGTTCTAATAATGAAATGATTATTAATGATTCCTTTAAGGAAGCACCACAAAGGTGAGAGTCAACAAACTATGAGGGTCTACAGAAAGTTCTAGGTCCACAGTCACCCAGAGCTGCTCGAGATAGACTGGGCCAGAGCTGGGTTTAGAGTACAGAGGCTTCCCAAGCAGTAAGGGAGGACTAGAGCTGACAGGCATGAGGAAGTCTGATAACCTTATAGCGCTTACCCCCTTTTTCTTACTGATTTATTTCACCTGGGGACTTCACAGAGCTTTAAAATACAGATGAGTATTGTGAATTTCCAAGAAGGGGATGCCATATTCTATACTACCTAAATTTGATCGTGAAATGACTTTATGTTCTTAATGCCTATTAATGTCTTACTGTTGTTGTTCAGTTGCTAAGTTGTGTCCAATTCTTTGAGACCCCGTGAACGGCAGCACACCAGGCTTCTCTGTCCTCTACCATATCCCAGAAAGTCGCTCAGTTGTGTCTGACTCTTTGCGACCCCATGGACTATATAGTCTATGGAATTCACCAGCCCAGAATATTGGAGTGGGTATTCTTTCCTTTCTCCAGGGGATCTTTCCAACCCAGGTATCAAACCCAGGTTTCCCACATTGCAGGAGGATTCCTTACCAGCTGAGCCACAAGGGAAGCCCAAGAATACTGGAGTGGGTAGCCTATCTCTCCTCCAGCAGATCTTCCTGACCCAGGAATCTAACGGGGTCTCTTGCAATGAAGGCGGATTCTTTACCAACTGAGCTATCAGGGAAGCCTACTATTTCTCAGAGTTTGCTCAAATTCATGTGCATTAACTCAGAGATGTCATCTAACGATCTCACCTTCTACCACCTCCTTCTCTTTTTGTTTTTCAATTTTCCCAGCATCAGGGTCTTTTCCAGTGAGTTGCCTCCTTGCGTTATGTAGCCAAAGTATTAGAGCTTCAACTTCAGCATCAGTCCTTCAGATGAATATTCAGGGTTGATTTTCTTTAGGAATGACTGGTTTGATCTACTTGCAGTCCAAGGGACTCTCAAGAGTCTTCTCCAGCATCATAATTCAAAAGCATCAATTCTTCGATGTTCAGCCTTCTTTATGGTCCAACTCTTACATCCATACTTGACTACTACTAAAAAAAAAAAATCATGGCTTTGACTATACAGGTCTTTGTCAGCAAAATGATGTCTCTGCTTTTCAATACACTGTCAAGGTTTGTCATCATCAAGAGGCTGTATAGATCCTCTGCTCTTTCTGCCATTAGAGTGGTATCATCTGCATATCTTAGGTTGTTGATATTTCTCCCAACCTGGAATTTCATATAATGTTCTCTGCATATACAGTAAACAAGCAGAGTGACAATGTGAACATGTCTGTTGTTCCATGTCTGGTTCTAACTGTTTGAACTGTTGCTTTGTGATTGGCATACAGGTTTTACAGGAGACAAGTAAGGTGGTCTGTCTTATAGAATTAGTTATTCTTTTGTTGGGACAGTACTGTTAAAATATGGTCCTACAAAGTTCAAAGCCACTTTGTTGTTCAGTCACTAAGTTGTGTTCAACTCTTTGTAACCCCACGAACTGCAGCACATCAGGCTTTCCTGTCCTTTGCTATCTCTCTGAGTTTGTTCAAACTCTACTTAACAGAAATCCCATCTACATCTACTTGGCCTCCTGATATTCCTAAAACTGCATGAAATTTTGCATCTCCTTGGGGATCCCAGTGAGATATAAGCCATATTTAAGTGATAGCAATGCAGAGTGAAATATCAATGTGTTAATACAATATCTAGTATGAATATAAAAATCTATCTTTTACCAATTCTATGAATGAATTCAAGTGGAATACACTATAAATCAATCAGATTGCTTTATAAAATTGACAAGGCTCTAAGAATAGATTTAACTGTCCATTGAATTATATTTAATGAAAATGAGAACTAAGTTGAAATAATTAATTTAATTATTTAATTGTCCACTTGTACTTTTTAGAAAAACATATATTTTCACAGATATATTAAAAAGTAAGAATAAGAATGTTTTGAAATATACTATATTTTCCCTTAGAAAACTATATACATATACATATCTTTACCTAAATATCTATTTATACAATTTTCAGAAAAATTTAAGAACATGATACCAGTTTTATTGAAAAGCATCTAAAATATTAATATTTAGGGCTATTTGATTAATTAGTACAAAAATATTCAGAATTTCATCTCAAAATGTTGACAATTGTTTTGGTTGTAAGAGGATTCTCTGGAGCTGCTGAGCGGCCTTGCCAGAACTGAACACATTTGAGAAATCTCAGGGGAAGCTTCATCCTCCAGAGATTTTCCGCTTGCTTTTCACTTCAAAGCAGTCAGGCTCAGCATCTTGATAATAAGCCAATGTGAACATCCAAACATCTGTGGTTTCTCTCTTCACATACTCAGTCCTTTTGTTGGTATGTCAGAACATGGCACTGTAAATCATAAAGAAAATATTGCCCTTTAACTTATGTTTTAACTTCAGTACATCCCTCACAGAGTCAAATAATTATATTTACGTTACTTGTTCATGGAAATAGTTAAAGCTTGATGGATCACAGAATCTGATTTTGCTGCTTTACAGGGAATAAATGGTGGCCCAGGAACATCGCGTAACTTGCCTAATGACACACAGTGGGTAAGCAGATCAGCTCCGGTGCTCTCTCACATGCCCCCTCTGCTCCTTGAACTCTTCTATCCCATCATCTGCTGCTTATTGGCCATCTGCCTTCACAGCAGCACTATGCCAGGCTCCGTGCCAAGGGATGCGGAAGTCAAATATGATGTGATCCCATTGCGTATGAGAATAGCTAAGGGTATGTTTTTTCACCAAGTGTTTTTGAGGGGCATAGTGAGATCATTTATTTATAATGGTTAAAATTCAAAAGTTTCATATATATGTTTGCTTATGCAAAGAACACAAAGGATGTAGAGTTAGAATAATCTTGTTAGTATATAATGTCTAAAGAATCAAAATAACCTGAGTCATTTTTTTTCTAATTAACTTCTTGCTGATGTATAATTTCCATGCAATAAAATATTTAATTGGATGGATTGTATTTGTGTGTGTTAGTTGCTTAGTCATGTCGGACTCATTGCGACCCCGTGGACTGTAGCCCGCCAGGCTCCTCTGTGCGTGGAATTCTCCAGGCAGGTATACTAGAGTGGGTTGCCGTTTCTTTCTCCACTTGTATCTTTATGTATTAACATATTATCTGCATCTGTTTCCAAACCCATTATTGTTAGTCTGTCAACCGTCTGAAAGCTAGCCATAGAGATAATGCTTAAAAAAAGAAAAAAAAGATTCGTTATAGTTGGTTTACAATATTGTGTTAGTTTCAGGTGTATAGCAAAGTGAGTTTCAGGTGTACAGCAAAGTGAATCTGTTATACATATATCCACTCTTTTTAGGATTTTTCTCCCGTGTAATGCTTCTTTACTCCTAAATCCTCAACTGTGAATTTCCCCTACAGGAATAAACTTCTTTATCATTACTCTGTAAAACTCTCTGAATAGGATAGCCAACATTAAACCCAGGACATAACCATATAAGACCAAAATTACATATATGATCTATAATCAAGAAGTATATACATGCATATTATTATTTCACAAATGAAAATAGGTGTTCATTTGAAATTATATTTTATTCTTTATTCACTTTTCTGCTACATATGTGTTATTATTTAAATAGGACTCATTTACAGTGGAAATTAGTAGTAATTAGTGCTATTAAGTAGATAAATTATAGCATGTAAGAAAATAGCAAATTTTATCATGTTTCTCTCTGTCTTCTAATACAACAATTAACCTAGCTTTGAAATCGTTTATTTGATATTTATATCTCATAGGCTACATTATTGAATATTTCTAAAGTAGATAAATGTAAAGTTTTTAAAAAAGAAAAGGTAAAAACAATAAGGCTAATTAAAGAGGCATCATCTATACTTGCTAAAAATAAAAATGACTTTTTTTCCTTCACATGGTACAGTAAGATATTTTCACTCTTTTATATGGTGGTAGATCTGAATGCCATGAAGTATAACATTCATTTTATCTTTTTTTTTTTTTTTCATTCATTTTATCTTGTAGCTCCACTGTGGTCAAGCCTATGTTACACTCACTCCTGATGTCAGTTCAATGCAATAGACATCAAGCTAGAATTATTCTCAACAGAAGCATTTGATCATGGAATACTTATAATTTTTTTTAAAGGATGTTACCTTAAAAATTTTTTATTAAAGTAAAATTCATATAACACAGAATACCATTTTAAAGTGCACGTTCATTGTGTTGTATAACATAATCTCTGGTTCTAAAATATTTTCAGCTCCCCAAAGAGTAGCCTTTAAGCAGTCTCTTATCACTCCTTCCCCCAGGCCCTGCCAATTACTAACCTGCCTTTTGATTTACCTTTTCCAAGATAAATCACATGAATGATTTATAAAATATGTGAACTTTGTGTCCGACTTCTTTCACCTAATGTTTCAGTGTTCATTTATGTTGTATAGATTTCAGCACTATATTCATTTTTATGACTGAATACTATTCCATCGTTTGGATGCACTGTATTTTGTTTATCCATTCATCTGTGATGGACATTAGGCTTGTTTCTACTTTTTGTCCCTTATGAATAGTGCTATTATAACAGATTCATGTACATATTTTTGGTTGAATATCTATTTTTAATTTTTTGCTGGTGAACCTAGGATTAGAATTGCTAGATCATATGGTAATTCTGTATTTAGCTTTTTGAGGAACCACCAAACTATTTTCCACAGTAGTTGAAACTTGTTAATTTCTACCAGCAATGTCTAATGATTCCAGTGTCTCCACATTCTTGTCAACACTTTTTACTTTCAGTGTTATTGTTATTGTTGTTGTCATATAATAACAATGGTGTTACTGTGTGTGAAGCGGTATCTCACTGTGGTTTTGATTTCTATTTTCCTAATGACTAATGATATTACACAAATTTTCCTGAGTTTACAGGCAATTTTTGTAATTTTCTTTGGAAAAAGATGTCAAATCAATTTTTTTCATTTCTAAATTAGATTTTTTAATTGAGTTATAAGACATATTTTGTTTATTCTGCATACCAGACCTTGTCAGATAGATGATTTGCAAATTATTCTTCCATTCTCATGAGTCATACTTTTACTCTCTTGATAAGATCCTATGATGTACAAAATTTGAAGTTTATCAAGTAAAATTTATCCATGTTTTGTCTTTCTTATGATTTGGGTGTTATATCTAAATCTATTACCAAATTCAAGTTCATAAGTGTATATCACTGTATTTCCTTCTTATAGTTTTATAGAGAGTTTAGTTTTATAGAGTATTGTAGTTTCAGTTCTTCTATTTAGGTCTTTTACAGACCTTGTGTTAGTGCTTTCATATGGTATTAGGTAAGGTTAGTACTTTGACTTTTGCTTATTTGTAACAGCAGATTTATAGACTGGTAGGAATTAGCTTTCAGCTCTTCAAAAATGTTCGATCTCTGTGTATCTACAAGTTGCTTCAGTTCAGTCCAGTTCAGTCACTCAGTCATGTCTGACTCTTTGGGACCCCATGGACTGCAGCATGCCAGGATTCCCTGTCCATCACCAACTCCTGAAGCTTGCTAAAACTCATGTCCATTGAGTTGGTGATGCCATCAACCATCTCTTCCTCTGTCGTCCGCTTCTCCTCCTGCCTTCAATCTTTCGAAGCATCAGGATCTTTTACAATGAGTCAGTTCTTCTCATCAGGTGGCCAAAGGATTGGCGTTTAAGCTTCAGCATCAGTCCTTCCAATGAATATTCAGGACTGATTCCCTTTAGGACTGACTGGTTTGATCTTGGAGTCCAAGGGACTCTCAAGAATCTTCTTCAACATCACAGTTCAAAAGCATCAATTCTTAGGCACTCAGCTTCCTTTATGGTCCAACTTTCACATCCATACATGACTACTGGAAAACCATAGCTTTGACTACGTGGACCTTTGTCAACAAGGTAATGTCTCTACTTTTTAATATGCTGTCTAGGTTGGTCGTAGGTTTTCTTCCAAATAGCAAGCGTCTCTTAATTTCGTGGCTGAAATCACTATCTGCAGTGATTTTGGAGCCCCCTAAAATAAAATCTGACACTGTTTCCACTGTCTCCCCATCAGTTTGCCATGATGTGATAGGACCAGATGCCATGATGTTAGTTTTCTGAATGTTGAGCTTTAAGCCAACATTTTCATTCTCCTCTTTCCCTTTCATCAAGAAGCTCTTTAGTTCTTCGCTTTCTGCCATATCAGTGGTGTCATCTGCATATTTGAGGTTATTGATATTTCTCCTGGCAATCTTGATGCCACCATGTGTTTCATCTAGCCCAGTGTTTCTCATGATGTAACCCCCCATATAAGTTAAATATGCAGGGTGGCAGTATAGAGCCTTGACACACTCCTTTTCCTATTTGGAACCAGTCTGTTGTTTCATGTCCAGTTCTAACTGTTGGCTCCTGATCTGCATACAGGCTTCTCAAGAAGCAGTTCAGGTGGTCTGGTATTCTCATCTCTTTCAGAATTTTCCATAGTTTGTTGTGATCCACACAGTCAAAGGCTTTGACATATTTTTTTTCTGGAACTCTTGCTTTTTCCATGATCCAGCAGATGTTAGCAATTTGATCTCTGGTTCCTCTGCCTTTTTGAAAACCAGCTTGAACATCTGGAAGTTCATGGTTCATGTATACCTGAAGCCTGGCTTGGAAAATTTCGAGTATTACTTTACTAGGTTGTGAGATGAGTGCACTTGTGCAGTAGTCTGAGCATTCTTTGGCATTGCCTTTCTTTGTGATTGGAATGAAAACTGATCTTTTCCAGTCCTGTGGCCACTGCTGAGTTTTCCACATTTGCTGGCATATTGAGTGCAGCACTTTCACAGCATCATCTGTTAGGATTTGAAATAGCTCAACTGAATTCCATCACCTCCACTAGTTTTGTTCATAGTGATGATTCCTAAGGCCCACTCGAATTCACATTCCAGGATGTCTGGCTCCAGGTGAGTGATCACATCACTTTGTGATTATCTGGGTTGTGAAGATCTTTTTTGTACAGTTCTTCTGTGTATTCTTGCCACCTCTAAATATCTTCTGCTTCTTTTAGGTCCATACAATTTTTGTCCTTTGTCGAGCCCATCTTTGCATGAATTATTCCCTTGTTTCTCTAAATTTCTTGAATAGATATTTAGTCTTTCCCATTCTATTGTTTTCCACTATTTCTTTGAACTGATCACTGAGGAAGGCTTTCTTATCTCTCCTTGCTATTCCTTGTTTTTTTTTTCTTGCTATTCTTTGGAACTCTGCATTCAAATGGGTATATTTTTCCTTTTCTCCTTTGCTTTTCACTTCTCTTCTTTTCACAGCTATTTGTAAGGACTCCTCAGACAGCCATTTTGACTTTTGCATTTCTTTTTCTTGGGGATAGCCTTGATCCCTGGCTCACGTACAATGTCACAAACCTCCATCCATAGTTTTTCAGGCACTCTGTCTATCATATCTAGTCCTTTAAATGTATTTCTCACTTCCACTGTGTAATCATAAGGGATTTGACTTAGGTCATACCTGAATGGTCTAGTGGTTTTCCCTACTTTGTTCAATTTCAGTCTGAGTCTGGCAATAAGGAGCTCATGATCTAAGCCACAGTCAGTTCCTGGTCTTGTTCTTGCTGACTGTATAGGACTTATCCATCTTTTGCTGCAAATAATATAGTCAATCTGATTTTGCTTTTGACCATCTGGTGATGTCCATGTGTAGAGTCTTCTCTTGCATTGTTTGAAGGGGGGTATTTGCTATGACCTGTGTGTTCCCTTGGCAAAACTCTATTAGTCTTTTCCTTGCTTCATTCTGTACTCCAAGGCCAAATTTGCCTGTTACTCCAGGTGTTTCTTGACTTCCTACTTTTGCATTCCAGTCCCCTATACTAAAAAGGACATCTTTTTTGGGTGTTAGTTCTAGATGGTCTTGTAGGTCTTCATAGAACCGTTCATCTTCAGCTTCTTCAGCATTACTGGTTGGTGCATAGATTTGGATTACTTGAATGGATTGTCTTGGAAACGAACAGAGATCAGTCTGTCATTTTTGAGACTGAATCCAAGTACTGCATTTCGGACTCTTTTGTTGACTATGATGGCTACTCCATTTCTTCTAAGGGATTCTTGTGCATCGTAGTAGATATAATGGTCATCTGAGTTAAATTCACCCATTCCAGTCCATTTTAGTTTGCTGATTACTAAAATGTTGACATTCACTCTTGCCCTCTCATTTGACCACTCCCAGTTTGCCTTGATTCATGGACCTAACTTTCCAGGTTCCTATGCAGTATTGGTCTTACAGCATTGGATCTTGCTTCCATCACCGGTCACATCCACAACTGGGTGTTGTTTTTGGTTTTTCTCTGTCTCTTCATTCTTTCTGGAGTTATTTCTCCACTTATCTCCATTAAGAACCTACCGACCTGGGGGGTTGATCTTTCAGTGTCCTATCTTTTTGCCTTTCATGCTGTTCCTGGGGTTCTCAAGGCAAGAATAGTGAAGTGGCTTGTCATTCCCATCTCCAGAAGACCTCATTTTGTCAGAACATTTTGTGCCCTACAGCTTTGCTAAATTAATTTATTAGTTCAAATAGGTGTTCTTTTTTTTTTGAGGGGGGGTAGAGTCTTTAGAGTTTTCTATATTTAGTAGTATGTTATCTACAAATAGTGATGGCTTTATTTAATCCTTCTCTTTGAATTTTATTTCCTTTCATTTATTTCTCTTGTCTACTTGCTGTGGCCAAGTCCCCTCATAGAGTCTCTGTGAAGTATCAGTGGCAAGATGGGCATGCTTGTCTTCTTCCTGATCCTAGAGGAAAAGCTTTTACCTTTTCACCACTGTGTATGATGTTAGCTGTGGGTTTGTCATAAATAGCCTTCACTATGTTGAGGTATGTTCCCTTTATAATCATTAGTGAGAGTTCTATTATTAATGTATGATTAACTTTGTCAAATGCTTTTCCTATGTCTATTGAGATGATCTGAAATTTGTATTCATCCTTTTGTTAATATGGTTTATCACATCGATTGCTTTGTGGATATGGAGCCATTCTTGCATCCCTGAAGTAATCCCACTATCTTAATTTAGTTCTTCCCTTAACTATGTATTGTAGTTATATTTTCTTTTATGACTTTTGTGTTTTGACCATCATACTATCTTTTTAAGTGGTCGATTCCCTGCATTTACTATATATTTTCCCTTACCAGTGAGATTTTTTTCTTTATATATTTTATTATTTTGGTATAGCCTTTCCTTTTTCATTTAAAGAAGACCCTTTAACATTTTTTTGTAAGGTCAATTTGATGGTAATCGACTCTTTTTGACTTTTTAGAAAATAGCTTTATTTATTCACTCATTTATTTTTGACTGTGGTGAGTCTTTGCTGCTGTGCAGGCTTTTCTCTAGTTGTGGCTAGTGGAGGCTGCCTTCTATCTGTGCTGTGGACTTCTCATTGCGGAGGCTTCTCTTGTTATGGAACAAGAGCCCTAGGGTCTGCGGGCTACAGTAGTTGCAGCATGTGGACTCAGTAGTTGTGAATCGAGGGATCTAGAGCACAGTCTCAATATTTATGGCACACAGACTGGGTCATTCTGAGTCATGTGGGTTCTTCACAGCTCAGGGATCAAATCCATGGCTTCTGCACTGGCAGGTAGATTCTTTGCCACTGAGATACCAGGGAAGCTTAGTAATGGACTCTCATAGTTTTTACTTGTCTGGGAAACTCTATCTCTTCTTTAGTTTTGAATGATAACCTTGCTGGGTAGAGTATCCTTGATTGTAGGATTTTGCTTTCAGCACTTTAAATATATATTAAGACACTTCCTTCTAAACTGTGAAGTTTCTTCTGAAAAATCAGCCTTTAGCATTAGAGGAGATTCCATTCATGTGATTCTTTGTTTTTCTCTTGCTGTATTTAAAATTGTCTGTTTATATCTAACATTTGCTATTTTATTATGTCTTGGCATGACTCTTTTTTGGGTTCATGATGTTTGGACCTGGGTTTGTTTCCTGGACCTAGGTATGTTTTCTTCCCCAGGTTAGGAAAGTTTTCAACCATTAATTGGTAAAATAAATTTTCTTCTCTTTCTTCTTATTCTGGGATCCCCATAGTGTAAATGTTAGTACACTTGATGTTGTCTCAGAAGTCCTTTAGACTACTGTGCATTTAAAACTTCTTTTTTCTCTTTGTTGTTTTGATTGGGTGATTTTCACTCTTCTGTATTCTACCTCACTCAAGCATTCTTCTATATCACCTAGTCATCTGTTGATTCCCTCTAGTATTTCTTTAATTTCATTCATTGTAGCTTTTTATCTCTGATTTTTCCTACATTTTGGAATATATTTTAAAAGTCTTTGAGGAAGTTCTCCCTTTGTTCCTCTATTCTTGCTGTGAGTTTGGTGAGTGTTTTATGAATACTCTTTTAGATAAATCACTTACCTCCATTTCATTTTATTTTTCTGAGTTTCATTTTGTTCTTCAGCTTGGGACATATTTCTTTTTCTTCTCATTTCATTTGACTTTCTCATTTTGTCTTTATGAAATTAGGCAAACTATTTCAAGACTATCCCAGTCTTGAAAGTATGTCCTTGTATAGGAGCATCCCTTGCAGACTACATGTGCCCGGTGGCTTTGGTGGGAAGGTTGGAGCTGAAACAAGAAAGGGCCAAGGCTTCTCACAGGTGCACTGAGGGCCACCATCTTGAAGGAGGTGAGGTGTGTTAAACCCAGAGGAGCTAGAGCTGGATTCCAATATGGCCCAGTGCTTCTAGCAGAGTGTGGTTGAGGCCAATACCTTTGTGATGATGTTGGAACCAGAGTGTGGAGTGGGCTGGGACTTCTCTTGGGGCAAGCTGATGGGGCCAGTGTTCTAGAATCAGAGCCTGATGTGAGCTGGGTATTTTTCTGGGGTCCTCTGGTAGCTTCTGCCTTGAAAAGTTGTTGGAGTTGAAAGTGAGTCTGCTTGAACAGTTTTGGCAGGCCAACTAGAGTGTCAGGTGCTTTAAACTTCACTGCCTCTATTTTGGGGCTCTTGGCTTGTAAATTTGTGAATGTACCCATTAAAAATGGAGTCTCAGTTTTTTCTACAAGCTTCTGGCTCTCCTGATAGTAAGAGTTGTTGGCTTTCAAAACCAGTTACGATCCCAGAGCTAAGGTACCTAATGTGGAACTTGAACACCTCCTTCTGAATAAAGATCTCCAAGTTTGTGATATCCCCTTCTTTTGAGTTACTTATCAGAGATGTGTGTCCTGATTAGACCACTCTCTTCCCTTCCCATCCATTACATTTTTTTCCCCCTCTTATATCCTCATTTGTTGAAGAGGTTCTACTAGATGGCAATTTGTTTTCAGAGAGAATTGAACTGTGTATAGTTATAGTATTGTTGTATTGATGGGAATAGCTGAGTTCAGGGTCTTCCAAGTCTGCCATCTTGATATTGCTAATGATGAATGGTTAATATAATGATCACAACCCATGTACTTAGCAATCTTAAATCACATCATTCAGAGTCTTTCAGAAATGAGTAATTCATACTTGAGACTCACAAATCATAGTTTTTAATATCAGTGACCAGGGGTAAAAACAACAACCTTGAATATGGAAGGGAGATAATTATGCTGTATTCATTCTTTTTAAATTTTTTTTTAAAATTTTTATTTTTATTTTATTTTGCTTTAAAATACTGTGTTGGTTTTGCCATACATTGACATGAATCCACCAAAGGTGTACATGAGTTTCCAATCCTGAACCCCCTTCCCACCTCCCACCAAGCAGTAATGCTTTAGTTCTGTCTATAGTATGGACTTTGTAATTTTCCCCCCAAACTTCTCCAGGTATCCTCAAAAGCAAGTGTACTTTCATAACTTTTTGTGACTAGGGAAAGTTTTCCTATAATACTGAACCCTCTGTGATAACATCTGGATAGTCCTGGGCATGGTAGGACTGATGATCACCCTACTTCTAAATCAAGAAAACAATCTTGATACAACACTACCATTAAATTCACAGACTTCATTTACATTTATCAAGCTATTCTTAGTTATATTCTTGTAGATAATATTTCTTCTTCCTTTCTATTTCTAGGTCCAATCCAAGAATGTGTGTCTTTTATTTGGCATGGCATTCCGACCTTATTTCAAGTGGAACTGTTTCCGGTTCCCCTTTTCTTGTATGGCCTTCACTTTTGCTTTCTTATGAAAGAACTGAATTTGATGTCTTCCTCCAGTCAAAATTAAGCCATTATTTTTTGCAGAAATTCCATAGAACAGATATTGTGCTAGTCTAAGAGGCCTCACATCAAGAGGCACACACTGAGGACTTATCCTGCTGATGGTGATGATAACCTTGATTACTTTGTCAGTTTCATGTCTTCAAGGTTTTCCCTCCAGAAAGACATTTTCCAGTTTGTAATTGATAAGTATTTCATTGGAAGATACTCTGAATCTATGCCAATATTCTGTTTCTCCTCAAACTTTTCTCACCAGCCTAAGCATCTATTGATGATTCCTTTGGGAATTAACCACACCTATTCTTATCATGCTGAATTTTTATTTCTATCATGTCTTCTGCAACTGTTAGTTATCTTTTTACAATTCAGTTCAGTTCAATCACTCAGTCATGTCCGACTGTTTGTGACCCCATGGACTGTAGCATGCCAGGCTTCCCTGTCCATCACCAACTCTTGGAGGAGAGTGAAAAAGTTGGCTTAAAGCTCAACATTCAGAAAACAAAGATCATGGCATCCGGTCCCATCACTTCATGGCAAATAGATGGGGAAACAGTGGAAACAGTGGCTGACTTTATTTTTTGGTCTCCAAAATCACTGCAGATGGTGACTGCAGCCATGAAATTAAAAGACGCTTACTCCTTGGGAGAAAAGTTATGACCAACCTAGTTAGCGTATTGAAAAGCAGAGACATTACTTTGCCAACAAAGGTCTGTCTAGTCAAGGCTATGGTTTTTCCAGTGGTCATGTATGGATGATTTGGACTGTGAAGAAGGCTGAGCACTGAAGAATTGATGCTTTTGAACTGCAGTGTTGGAGAAGACTCTTGAGAGTCCCTTGGACTGCAAGGAGATCCAACCAGTCCATTCTGAAGGAGATCAGTCCTGGGATTTCTTTTGAAGGAATGATGCTGAAGCTGAAACTCCAGTACTTTGGCCACTTCATGCGAAGAGTTGACTCATTGGAAAAGACTTTGATGCTGGGAGGAATTGGGGGCAGGAGGAGAAGGGGACAACAGAGGATGAGATGGCTGGATGGCATCAGTTACTCGATGGACATGAGTCTGAGTGAACTCCGGGAGATGGTGATGGACAGGGAGGCCTGGCGTGCTGCGATTCATTGGGTCGCAGAGTTGGACATGGCAGTAACTGAACTGAATTGAGTGGCCAAATATTCATATTGCTCAGTTATTTTATTTTTAATTTGTGAAAGATACATTCATTCTTGATCAGGCTTGTGATGTGCCTATTAATTTTATTAGTTTCTTCAAAGACTCTACCTACAATGTGGGAGACCTGGGTTCAATCCCTGGGTTTGGAAGATCCCCTGGTTAAAGCAAAGGTTACCCACTACAGTATTCTTCCCTGGATCATACCATGAGCTGTACAGTCCATGTAGTCACAAACAGTCGGACACGACTGAGTGACTTTCACTTTCACTTTCAAAGAAAGTACTTTGTGGTTGTTACTTTTTTAGGTGCTTCATAAAATCTCTGAATCAGTGTAAAATGGACAATTTGTTTATTACCTGTAGTTTAGTGTGACTCATTTTTCTTTCACATCATTTATAATATGTCAGTCAATTCAAATAGTTTCATGCCAGCCATTCTATCCTTATATATTCATATATAATATAGATTCTTAAATATACACATTTACTTATCATGTTTGAAGTAAGATTCAGTAAATTAATATTAGTGATGAGAATGCATTGTCTAAACAAAAAAGGAAAAGGATGATGTGTGGTGGTGGTGGTGGTGGTGGTTTAGTCACTAAGTTGTGTCCGACTCTTGCGACCCCATGGCTCCTCTGTCCATGGGATTCTCCAGGCAAGAAACTGGAGTGGGTTGCCATTTCCTTCTCCAGGGGATCTTCCTGGCCCAGGGATCAAACTTGTACCTCTTTTGTCTCCTGCATCAGGCAGGCACTAGCATCACCTGGAACACCACATAGCTTAGTATGTGATTGGAAATAAGTATGAACATATTGTTTGCAAATTCTGCGCACTGGTGTGTTTGTAATTGATTTGTAAACTGGTCATTGCTTGTAAACATAATGTTGAATTATGAACTATTTTACAAGAAATTCAGATTAATAAAATTAGGTACTCACAGTGACACAGTAAAATTTCCATCCTAGATTGTCATTGCTATAAAAACACACAAGAATAATTTATCAGTCTATATGTTTAAAAAAAAGTTTAAGCAGTTTTGACTGTGGATAAAGTAGATGTAAAAAGGTTTGCCTTGTAGACTTTCTAGTTAATACTTTCAAAGTGCTTAAAAGTAATTCATTTCTTGAATTCAGTAAATATATTCTTGGTATTCACTGTTGGTTTAATAATAGCTTAATTAATATATACTTATAGTTAAAGGTTAACATCACCAAATTTCTTAGTCAACATATAATTCATTGGGAATTTAAGAAGATTTAAATATTATAATTTTTGTCCCATCCAAAGCAGTTATTAATTAGTGTTGCATGTCATCATGTGTTCAGGCATATCAGGAGGTTTAGATGCTCTCTTTTTCCTCTCTTCATTATAACAATTACCTGTTTTGCTTCATTAACTTCTTCCTGTACTTTCTGTGGAAATTATCTTCTTGGCCTGGAGTTTTGACTCATTTCTTTAAGTGATAACTTATTAAATCATCTGTCTTAATCTCTACCAGTATTAAGAATATTTAGCCATTTGAACAGAGCCTGGCAGGATATTAGATCATATCTTGGGGAGGAATATGATCTCAGTTCTATTAAACTTAAATTTTTATCTTTATATGTTTATTTCCTTAGAGGTTTCATTTTATTTAAAATATTATAGGAATATAATATTTTATTAAATGAAATATAACAATCCTATATATAAGGGAAGAGCAGTCGTGAAAGTCAAATATATTGCACTTTTACAGAGACATTTTGACACCTAACTGTATTGAAATAGCTCTCTCCCTCCACATAACAACTCACATGTTAAATACAAGTGTATCTAAATGTCCTGCTCTGAATAAGATGATATTCCTTTCCTCAAGAGACCAAATTTTAGACATAAACAAGCTAATACAAAAATGTATTATGTTATAAAAATGGGGAAAATTTAGAGTAATAAGGAATTAATCTATGAGCATGTAGATCAAAGAAACTTTCAGAGACATGCTGGCACATGAATAGTATACTTAGAATCAATCAGACAAACAAGAGAGGACAGTCTGGATTTAGAGAACAATAGGGGCAGTGCTGAGAAATCATGTGGTGAATGCCTTATAGTTAAGAATTGCAAGAGCACACATTTCAACAGTGATGAGATAGAAGGCGAGGACAAAGAAAGAGATGGGGTTCAGCTCATAAAATGACTTGGGTGCTTGGTGAAGGGGCTCCTGAATAATTTTGAGCAAGACAAATGACATCATTAGGCTTGCTTTCAGAAAAAGATCCTTCTGGTTGCAGTGCAGAATGTCAATTGGAGGGAGAAGAGATGGAACTGAAAGCAACCTTAGGAATTTGGACATTCAGTCATGTTAGATACAAAGAACAGAAAACAGATTCAGGAGAAAATGTATGAGAAAATCAGTGATATTTGATCATTGACCAGAGTTGGAAAGTTGAGTAAGAGATTTGTGTGACAATGCAGGTGTATAGATTCCTGGTTGGATGGGGCACTAATCTCAAATAGGATATGAGCTCAGAAATACTCTATTTCTCAGTGAGATATTACTTCATTCTGCCTCTACTTATCTCATGTGTTACTGTAGGATTCTGTTCCTGCATTAATGGAAATGAAACATTAAGCTGGACCATAATATAATTGGCCATAGATTTGATGAGACAGACCTTTGTTAGCAAAGTAATATCTCTGCTTTTTAATATGCTGTCTAGGTTGGTCATAGCGTTTTAATATTGCATAGGAATCTGGAATGTTAGGTCCATGAATCCAGGTAAATGAGAAGTAGTCAAAAAGGCGATGGCAAGAATGAATATCGACATTTTAGGAATCAGTAAACTAAAATGTACTGGAATGGGTGAGTTTATTTCAGATGACCATTTTATCTACTACTGTGGGCAAGAATCCCTTAGCTGGTGACTCAGAAGTTAAAGCACCTGCCTCCAATGCGGGAGACCCGGGTTCGATCCCTGCGTCAGGAAGATCCCCTGGAGAAGGAAATGGTAATCCACTCCAGTATTCTTGCCTGGAAAATCCCATGGACAGAGAAGCCTGGTAGGCTACAGTCCATGGGGATGCAAAGAGTCGGACATGACTGAGCGACTTCACTTTCACTTTCACTGTGGGCAAGAATCGCTTAGAAGAAATGGAGTAGCCATCATAGTCAACAAACGAGTCCAAAATGCAGTACTTGGATGTGATATCAAAAAGGACAGAATGATCTCTGTTCATTTCCAAGGCAATCCATTCAGTATCACAGTTATCCAAGTCTATGCCCCAATCAGTAATGCTGAAGAAGCTGAAGTTGAACTGTTCTATGAAGTTCCATCCACAACTGGGTGCTGTTTTTGCTTTGGCTCTGTCACTTCATTCTTTCTGGAGTTATTTCTCAACTGATCTCCAGTAGCAGATTGGGCACTTACTGACCTGGGGAGTTCATCTTTCAGTGTCCCATCTTTTTGCCTTTTCATGCTGTTCATGGGGTTCTCAAGGCAAGAATACTGAAGTGGTATGCCATTCCCTTCTCCAGCAGACCACATTTTGTCAGAGACGGGGATCAAGACCATCCCCAAGAAAAAGAAATGCAAAAATGTCAAAGCTATTGTTTTTCCAGTAGTCGTGTATGGATGTGATAGCTGGAGTATAAAGAAGGCTGAGCACCAAAGATTTGAGCTGCAGTGTTGGAGAAGACTCTTGAGAGAGTCTTCTCCTGGTTAGGAGATCAAACCAGTCAATCCTAATGGAAATCAGTCCTGATTATTCATTGGAAGGATTTGTGCTGAAGCTTAAGCTCCAATACTTTGGCAACCTGATGCCAAGAGCCAACTCATTAGAAAAGATCCTGATGATGGGAAAGACTGAGTACAGGAGAAGAGGGTGACAGAAGATGACATGTTTAGATGGCATGTCTGACTCATTGGACATGAGTTTGAGCAAAGTCCTGAAGATAGTGAAGGATAAGAAAGCCTGGGATGCTTCAGTTAATTGGATTGCAAAGAGTAGGACATGACTTAGTGGCTGAACAACAACAATGATATGACAATTATCATATATATATATATACACATGCATATATAGGTATATAATAATTATATATTTATATGTAAAAGTTTGTTATTTAATTAAAATCATATTAGCAAGGAGAAAATTATGAGGACATAATTCACTACTGCTATTATGTTTATTTGCTCTGAAATTTTTTTGATCAAAACATAAACAGATCCCAATTATTTACAAATAAAATTCCTTATACTCAAAACCAAAGTTCCCTTTGACGTGTATAAGAACAAGAAGAGAAAGAAAATTTCAAACAATGATGTCAGATTTTTTTTAGTATTGAATGACGGATTTCAACACTACTAAAAGTGTCAGTGTTGAGCTTATAATATCTTATGCTGTATTTAATTATTATACAGGGGAAAATGACTGAACACTTTAGAATCAGAGCAAGGATTTTTGTTGAGGACAGACTTCTTGAAACATAGACGGTTTTCAAAACCACTTACATAATAAGTGCTGTATGTGGGAATTTTTATTCCAGTATATTGATCAGTCAGGCAAATACAGGGTTTACAGCAGCAGTGAGATTTTGAAGTGAGCTGGAAATTGTTTTTGTTTTTGTTTTTTTTTTTCTTATTTTCCATCCATAGTTCTTAGTTACCCCTAGGGCTTCACAAAACAAAGTCGGTTTAGAGAAAAAAAGGTGATCATGCCTCTTCTCTTTTTAAAAACCTTTAATAACTTCTAAATGCTTTATAATCTCAAACCCAACATGCCCTCAAAATTTCCAGAAAGATCTCCATTTCATCTTGCCCTCCTCTTTACCCCTCTCATTTTATTTGAGCCACTTGGGTTTTTCTAAAGTCCTGAAGTCCCACACACTCTATTTTGGGATTGTGGTACTTCACAACTACTTCAAACTTAACTACTATTTTTCCTTCTTTTTTTGGTCATGCCACTTCACATGTTGGACCTTAATTCCCCAACCAGAGATCAGAACACACTCCATGCAAGGAAGCTAGGAGTTTTAACCACTGGACGGCCAGGGAAGTTCCTAACTTAACTACTCTTTCAAACCTCAAATTGAAAATTTTTTCTCTATAGAAATCCTCTCCTAAATTCACAGTTTAGGCTAAAGTCTTCTATGAAAGAATCTCATTGTACAGGATACGTCTCTACTTTGCACAATTGAAGTGAATGGGATGTTTATTTTAAAGTAATTTTTTAATGGCTATTTTACCCATTGACATCTAGACCCCTTGAGGCACAGAGGCTGCTGCATACTCTCTTGTGTGCCTAGTGCCTGACATTTAGTAGGAATAGAGAAGATGGTTGTAGATTAACTACCTTGTGAAAGTACTTTCCTATAAAAGATGTTAAGTGGCCTGGAAGAGTTTTTTTGTCTAGACAAGTTCATTAAGGAAACAAGACAAGTGTTCTCATGTGTTTGAGAAGTGTTCTGTACTGTTTTGATTCCCTCCACATCTGTTACGTACATACATATATATATATATGTATACATATATATATATGTTTCATTATTTTGGCTATTCTGGGTTTGCATTGCTGCATGGTTTTTCTCTAGTTGTGGTGAGAAGGGACTACTCTCTAACTGGGGGCACTGGCTTCTCACTGGGATGACTTCTCTTGTTGTGGAGCACAGGCTCTAGGCCCTCGGGCTTCAGTAGTTGTGGTGCACGGGCTGAATTGCTCCATGTCATGTGAAATCTTCCCAGAGCAGGGGTAGAACTTGTGTCCCCTGCACTGGCAGACAGATTCCTAACCAGTGGGCCACTGGTTATTTTCTCACTTATTTGTTAATGTCTGCTTTTAAGAGTGGTATAGAAATAGGTTGATGTGCTTACCTGTCAGACCCTTGGTTGTCAGCCAGGCTGATTGAACTTTTCAAGGGCCTTCTGGCAATGTCTGGAGAGATTTTTGCTTGTCACATGGTTAGGGTGTCGGGTACTGGCATCTAGAGGAATGTATGAAGCTAAGATTCTACAATGTATGATGAAGGTATTCAAAGCCAGAAATTATCCAGCTAACATGCCAGTAGTACAGAGACTGAGAAACCCTGATATGGGGGAGAGTGAGACTCTGAGTTATGTCCTGGGTAAACAAAGTTTCTCTAATACAGCATGACAGTATGTTACTTTAGTATTTATTTTGGATACTTATATAGACATAAATGTTAGCCATTTCATAATGTGTAACTGGTTTATTTAGAGTCTAGTACAAATAGCTTTCCACACTGAACACAATCTCTTGCGCATTATTGGCATTCAATAAATCTTTGTTGAATTCAATTTTATTTGGCACATCACTCCAGCTTGTCAACATCATTTTGTGCTCAGGACTTGATATCTAAATTATATCTAACTTCCTATTTTCATGTCAGGCACAAAGTTGTACAGTATAGCATCTATGTTATTGATAGAAATAGTGGGCAGGAGAAGACCATACACTAAGGTGAAATCCTGTAGATTCCATTTTGAAATATAAACATTTTTGTACTATCATTTCATCACAGTAGTACACTTGATCCTGTGACAACTGCTTTGTGTAACTTTGCCATTCATTAATGAAAAAATGTGATTATGTTTTCAAGAAGTGTTCACATATAGAAAGAAATATGAAAAGTAATATTTTAGAGTAATTGTAAAAATGGGTTAATGTTTAAATGTATTGAATTATTCATACATATTGCTATAAGTGTATTGTGTCTTCTATAGAAAAATGGACAAAGATCAATAAAAAATTACACAAAAAATTATTTTAAAATATGAAGCATTTAGAAATTATAGTGAACAGTATTGAACACATATTTTTCAGGCATTAGGCTAAATGCTGTTCATGCACTTTCTTGACTTACTCTGAAGTATGTATTATTTTTATCTATATTTGATGGGCTCATCAAGGAAAGTAATTTGCCAAGATTCCTTAGCTATAAAGGGATGTAAGAGAATATATTTAAATTCACTTTTGGTTAACCACTTGCAAATTGAACAACTGCATGATAGATTTTGCATTACAGATTAGGGAAATTTAAAAATATAATAATATACAATGTTGTAAATCTTGGAATAAAATGTATACACATACACATTGATGGAGATGAGGTCTTTACCTCAATGGAAATCAACTGACAATGTTCTCAAGCATCATAAAAATATATTTATGCTCTAACCTATAGTCCTACATATAATTATCTTAAACAAAAATAAAATTTAAAATAATTTTTTCTATATAAACATTTATTTATGTGTAACCTTATTATTATTTAGAATGGCAAGAAAGTTTAATTAAATATTCAGAAGCAATTTAAATAAATTAGAAAATGACCAACTGAGGAAACATTATGAATATTATTGGGGACTATTTTAATTCTGAAGATTATGGAACAACCTAAAAACATTTTCTTGGTATCATTCCAAGCAAGAAATGCGTAGAGTAAACTGATTGTCACTTTATCAAAATATGCCTGCCTGTAACAAAATATCTGGAAAAGAGTATGTGAGAAGTAGCAGCAACTCTAATGTAGCAGCAGTATAAGTATATCAATGGACAGTAAACTTATAGTGCAAATATATGCCATTCAAGTCTATGAATACCAAAAATAAAAGAATTCACTTTTAGGCTATATTACAGAATCTGTCATCCATTCAGAAGAAAATAATTTAGCCATGCTCCCTATTTCAGGGTTTCTCAACATCCAAACTATTGACAGTTTGGGCTCCATAATTCTTTGTTGTGGAGGACAACACTGTGTATTGTCAGTGTTTAGAAGCAAGTCTGTCCTCTGTTCAACTAGAAATCATTGCATTTCTCCCCGACCCCTGATCCTCCACTATAACAACCACGTGAAATATCATTTTGCTAGAAGATTGGTTGCAAAACTGGCCAAAACATTCCTCTGTGTGTATCAATGTATCTGTAATTTGACTTTGTACTTCTTTTCAGGTGGGCTCTATTTTTCTACCCCTTTAATCTGGCCTAGCTTTGTGACCTATTTTGGGTAGTACAATGAGCTGGCAGTAATGGGTCCCAGTTCCAAGCCCAGGTCTTGTGAGGCCACTCATTCTTCCACTTGCGATTTTTTTGTACTCCTGCCTCCCTTCTGAATAAACCAAATTAGAAGATCAGAAGGAGAAGCACAACATGGATCAGAGTACAGTTAATCAGATGTCTCAGCTGTCTACAGGATCTTTAATTTCCCATCAAGCAGTAGAAACCATCACATCTTGAGGCGTGTTTATTTTGACCACATAAGTAGCTAGATTTTTACTCTAAGATACAATTTGTTTTTACTTGATTAGAGCCAATTAGGCTTATTCAATTTATTTCACACTTTTTTCAATTAATTTGTGTTTTATGGAAGTAAATGGAGTTGCAAGGGAAAACAACCTATTATTTTAATATATAAATATTTGTGAGAAATAGGTTGAAACTGCTGGGATATTTTGTGAAAATAATAAAGTTTGCAGATTAATGAAGTAAACAGTATAATTGTATTCTCGCAGTAGGACACTGCTGATGCTAAGATTGTTTGTACTGAAATCTTTGTATTGTATAAATTTTCCATTTCCTTTTAGCAACCTGTATGATAAATATTCTGATAAAGGCTTTAGAAAATGTTCTCATCTTATGTCGTAGTCCTAACAATAATTTAATATGAGATCTTTTCTTATCCTAATTTGATAGTTGGTGCTAGGTTTTGTTTAAAATTTTCTGAGGACATATTGAGCAACCATATTGATACGGAGATACAAAAATATTTCTAGATTTTGAATTATATGTGTTTAAAACTTTTCTACTGACATCTTTCAAATTTCTTGCAGCTTCCTTACTTAAAATTTAGACATTGTGATCAGCCAATTGCAAGAGTGGCCCCAGTTTCCCCCCTTACCCTATGTCCTTAGAATGTAACTTTATAGCTCCATCTATCGAGAAGTTCAATTTATTTTCTCACTCACACTCTGACCTATCCTGTAACTTACTTTGGCCATTAGAACGTGGTAGAGGACATAATGCAGCAGCTCTGCTACTAGACCTTGAAACAGTGCTTTTTCTTGTTGTCTTGGACTCCTCCCGCTACATGAAAACTAGCCTGACCAAGCCCACTGGAGGAAGGGAGAACACATGAAGTAGAGCCTTTGAATCACCCATGTGAGGCCAAGCTAGACAGGCCAGCACCCATCCAACCTGCTGACTGTTTGCAGACTAAGAGCAAACCCAGCTGAAATCAACCTCACCCAGAGCAATAAGCAAAACCATCCAGGTGACATGCCATCTCATGGGAAATAATGAATCTTCTCTTTTTAAGCCACTATGTTTTGGAGCGGTTTGTTACACAGTTGTAACAAACTGCATAATATAAAATCATTTCCACAATTTTTATACCTCATATGTGAAGATTAAATGGCATTACTTGTAAGAAAAAAACACCCATATATGTTTGCCCAATATTAGTTTACATAATAGCTAATATAACTTTATATAATAATGCCAAAATTACTTTATAAATTAACTGTATGCATTTTCTAAATAAACAAATTCTATAAATTACTTTATACATATGATATATTTTTATGAGTTTTAATTTTACTGATTATTTGAAATTAGCAATAAAATGAAGACATTAACACTTTTTCCTACATGAGCTTGAAAACATTGATTCCCAAATTGTATTTTGAATTTGAGAAGCCATTGTTGTTATAAAATTATTATTATTATTTTTTACTTTGTTTTTTTTTGAATTTTTTTAGTTTTTTATTTTTTTAATTTTAAAATCTTTAATTCTTACATGCGTTCCCAAACATGAACCCCCCTCCCACCTCCCTCCCCATAACATGTCTCTGGGTCATCCCCATGCACCAGCCCCAAGCATGCTGTATCCTGCGTCAGACATAGACTGGCGATTCAATTCTTACATGATTGTATACATGTTAGAATGCCATTCTCCCAAATCATCCCACCCTCTCCCTCTCCCTCTGAGTCCAAAAGTCCGTTATACACATCTGTGTGTTTTTTCCTGTCTTGCATACAGGGTCGTCATTGCCATCTTCCTAAATTCCATATATATGTGTTAGTATACTGTATTGGTGTTTTTCTTTCTGGCTTACTTCACTCTGTATAATTGGCTCCAGTTTCATCCATCTCATCAGAACTGATTCAAATGAATTCTTTCTAACGGCTGAGTAATACTCCATTGTGTACATGCACCACAGCTTTCTTATCCATTCATCTGTTGATGGACATTTAGGTTGTTTCCATGTCCTGGCTATTATAAACAGTGCTGCGATGAACATTGGGGTACATGTGTCTCTTTCAATTCTGGTTTCCTTGGTGTGTATGCCCAGAAGTGGGATTGCTGGGTCATAAGGTAGTTCTATTTGCAATTTTTTAAGGAATCTCCACACTGTTCTCCATAGTGGCTGTACTAGTTTGCATTCCCACCAACAGTATAGGAGGGTTCCCTTTTCTCCACACCCTCTCTAGCATTTATTGCTAGCAGATTTTTGGATCGCAGCCATTCTGACTGGTGTGAAGTGGTACCTCATTGTGGTTTTGATTTGCATTTCTCTAATAATGAGTGATGTTGAGCATCTTTTCATGTGTTTGTTAGCCATCCGTATGTCTTCTTTGGAGAAATGTCTATTTAGTTCTTTGGCCCATTTTTTGATTGGGTCGTTTATTTTTCTGGAATTGAGCTGCAGAAGTTGCTTGTATATTTTTGAGATTAGTTGTTTGTCAGTTGCTTCATTTGCTATTATTTTCTCCCATTCAGAAGGCTGTCTTTTCACCTTGCTTATATTTTCCTTTGTTGTGCAGAAGCTTTTAATTTTAATTAGATCCCATTTGTTTATTTTTGCTTTTATTTCCAGAATTCTGGGAGGTGGATCATAGAGGATCCTGCTGTGATTTATGTCGGAGAGTGTTTTGCCTATGTTCTCCTCTAGGAGTTTTATAGTTTCTGGTCTTACATTTAGATCTTTAATCCATTTTGAGTTTATTTTTGTGTGCGGTGTTAGAAAGTGATCTAGTTTCATTCTTTTACAAGTGGTTGACCAGTTTTCCCAGCACCACTTGTTAAAGAGATTGTCTTTACTCCATTGTATATTCTTGCCTACTTTGTCAAAGATAAGGTGTCCATATGTGTGTGGATTTATCTCTGGGCTTTCTATTTTGTTCCATTGATCTATATGTCTGTCTTTGTGCCAGTACCATACTGTTTTGATGACTGTGGCTTTGTAGTAGAGCCTGAATTCAGGCAAGTTGATTCCTCCAGTTCCATTCTTCTTTCTCAAGATTGCTTTGGCTATTCGAGGTTTTTTGTATTTCCATACAAATCTTGAAATTATTTGTTCTAGTTCTGTGAAAAATATGACTGGTAGCTTGATAGTGATTGCATTGAATTTGTAAATTGCTTTGGGTAATATACTCATTTTCACTATATTGATTCTTCCGATCCATGAACATGGTATATTTCTCCATCTATTAGTGTCCTCTTTGATTTCTTTCATCAGTGTTTTATAGTTTTCTATATATAGGTCTTTAGTTTCTTTAGGTAGATATATTCCTGAGTATTTTATTCTTTTCGTTGCAATGGTGAATGGAATTGTTTCCTTAATTTCTTTTTCTACTTTCTCATTACTAGTGTATAGGAATGCAAGGGATTTCTGTGTGTTGATTTTACATCCTGCAACTTTACTATATTCATTGATGAGCTCTTGTAATTTTCTGGTGGAGTCTTTAGGGTTTTCCATGTAGAGGATCATGTCATCTGCAAACAGTGAGAGTTTTACTTCTTCTTTTCCAATTTGGATTCCTTTTATTTCTTTTTCTGCTCTGATTGCTGTGGCCAAAACTTCCAGAACTATGTTGAATAGTAGCGGTGAAAGTGGACACCCTTGTCTTGTTCCTGACTTTAGGGGAAATGCTTTCAATTTTTCACCATTGAGGATAATGTTTGCTGTGGGTTTGTCATATATAGCTTTTATTATGTTGAGGTATATTCCTTCTGTAATCAGAAATCTTCCAGCAAACAAAAGCCCAGGTCCAGATGGCTTCACAGCTGAATTCTACCAAAAATTTCGAGAAGAGCTAACACCTATCCTACTCAAACTCTTCCAGAAAATTGCAGAGGAAGGTAAACTTCCAAACTCATTCTATGAGGCCACCATCACCCTAATACCAAAACCTGACAAAGATGTCACAAAAAAAGAAAACTACAGGCCAATATCACTGATGAACATAGATGCAACAATCCTCAACAAAATTCTAGCAATCAGAATCCAACAACACATTAAAAAGATCATACACCATGACCAAGTGGGCTTTATCCCAGGGATGCAAGGATTCTTCAATATCTGCAAATCAATCAATGTAATTCACCACATTAACAAATTGAAAAATAAAAGCCATATGATTATCTCAATAGATGCAGAGAAGGCCTTTGACAAAATTCAACATCCATTTATGATAAAAACTCTCCAGAAAGCAGGAATAGAAGGAACATACCTCAACATAATAAAAGCTATATAAAATTATTTTAAAATAGAAAAATCCATTAAAATGTTCTTTTAAAAAACTAATTTGAATGTTCTAAGTTTTGAAAACTTAAAAAAATCTAATTTGAATTATGAAAGTGAAAGTCACTCAGTCATGTCCAACTCTTTACAACCCCATGGACTGTATAGTCTATGGAATTCTCCAGGAATACTGGAATGGTTAGTGATTCCCTTCTCCAGGGGATCTTCCCAACCCAGGGGTCAAATTCAGGTCTCCCACATTGTATGCAGATTGTTTACCAGCTGAGCCACAAGGGAAGCCCATGAATACTGGAATGCGTAGCCTATCCTTTCTCCAGAGTATCTTCCGGACCCAGAAATTGAACCGGGGTCTCTTGCATTGCAGGCAAATTCTTTACCAACTGAGCTATCAAGGTAGCCCTAATTTGAATGTTAATAAATTTATAAATAAGATTCCCTGATGGCTCATATGGTAAAGAATCTGCCTGCAATTCAGGAAACCCAGGTACCATCCCTGGATCTGGAATATCCTCTGGAGAAGGGAATGGCGACTCACTCTAATATTTTTGCCTGGAGAATTCCATGGACAGAGGAGCCTACTGAGCTACAGGCCATGAGGTTGCAAAGAGTTGGACATGACTGAATGACTAACACACTTAAGTATACACACATTTCTCATTTAAATATGAAGCAAAAACAAATAAACAAACCAACTGTCCAGATTTAACTGGTTCAAAATGTCTTAAAAAAAAGATATATAAGCATTTAGTTATTTAAAACAATTATTGAAAATAGAAACAGGGAAAAATGAGAGAACCTAAACAATGAATTTGAAACTCATTCTTGCTACTTGAACAGAATAATCATGAACAGTTTTAAGCCATTGCTAAATGATAGCAGATTCTCTATAATAAGGGAATGTTTACTCTGTTCTGATAAAGATAGGTGTTACTGGAATTTTCTCCCATGGCAGGACACATATGGGAAAATACCATTTACTATGAGTTTACTGACTTGGCTCAGGAATTGTCTTATTTGTACTGATGGCTACTGGCAAAAGCCAACAATATTTGTTTCAAAATTCTGCTGAAATCCTGTGCTATTCTAGTCTAGATAACTTTTGCAGCTTCTATGCTTTTCAGGGGCTTCTATAAACTACTGGCTTTCATTCTTTTATCCTTGTTTGAGATGACATTGTCATTCATGACTGCACAGGACTATAAATGATGATCTAATGTCACTTATCTAATTACTTCGCATCCTGCACTAAAGTTTAATCCTCCTGGATCAATATCAGCTCTCAGCTTGGCATTCAACAAACAAGCATTGGCATGTATATGGATATATCTTCAGGGAATAAGAGTAAAGAGCTTCTTTACTGAAGCATTACTGACATAAAAAAATTGTACATATTTAATATATACATCTTGATGAATTTTAAAATAAGTACACACCCATCATACTCTCACCATAAACAATACGTAGACTTCACAATCCCCTCTAAAACTTTCCTTTCTCCATCTTTTATTTATGATAAAAACATTTGAAATGAGTTCTACTCTCTTAAATTTAGGTATTATACTTTGCATAATGTCCTCCAAATTCACCTGTGTTATAGAAAATGGTAAAAAATCCCTTCCTCTTTAAAGCTAATATTCTCTTGTTTCTGTGTATATGAATATACACACATATGTATACATATGGCACCCCACTCCAGTACTCTTGCCTGGAAAATCCCATGGATGGAGGAGCCTGGTAGGCTGCAGTCCATGGGGTCGCCAAGAGTCAGACACGCCTGAATGACTTCACTTTCACTTTTCACTTTCATGCATTGGAGAAGGAAATGGCAACCCACTCCGGTGTTCTTGCTTGGAGAATCCCAGGGACGGGGGAGCCTGGTGGGCTGCCGTCTATGGGGTCTCACAGAGTCGGACACGACTGAAGCGACTTAGCAGCAGCAGCAGCAGCAGCATATGCATATATATATAATATGGGAGAAGGAAATGGTAACCGACTCCAATATTCTTGCCTGGAGAATCCTGTGGACAGTGGAGCCTGGAGGGCTGCTGTCCATAGGGTCGCACATAGTGGGACACGACTGAAGTGACTTAGCATAGCATATATAATATACTATATATATATCCTCTGGAGAAGGGAATGGCAACTCACTCGAGTATTTTTGCCTGGAGAATTCCATGGACAGAGGAGTCTACTGGGCTACAGTCATGAGGTTGCAAAGAGTTGGACATGACTGAATGACTAACACTAAAGTATACAAACATTTCTCATTTAAATATGAGGCAAAGGCAAATAAACAAACCAACTGTCTATATAAACAAACAAGCCAACTATATATATTATATAATATATATAATATTTTCTGTATGTAACCATGTTTTTTCCCACATCTTGCCTATTATAATTAACATTGGACTGTTAATATCTCATTGAGATCTTAATTTTAATTCTTTTGGATAAATATCCAGAAGTGTGAATTTTAAATCAAATAGTCGTTCTATTTTTAACATTATGAAGAACCTAAAGCCTCTACTCTCTGCTACTTTTCCTGTACCAATTTACATTCACACCAACAATATGCAAAATTCCTTTTTCTCCACATCCTCGAAAGTGCTTGTTACCTCCGTTGTTTTAGATAATACTATCCAAATAGAGGAAAAAGTAATGCCTCATTGTGATTTTAATTTCCCTTTCCCTGGTGCTTAGTGATATTGAGCACTTTTTCATGTACTTGGCCATTTTTATGTCTTCTTTAGAGAAATATCTATGAATATTTTAATTGAGTTATTTGCCTTTTTTTAATTGAGGTTTTTTTTTTCCCAATGAATACTAGTTTATTAAAGGATATGATAAAGGATACAGATGAATAGCCAGATGAAGAGATACCTAGAGCAAGCTCTCCAAGGGTTCTCAGGAGAGGGCCTTGGGGACATAAACTCCACCACTGGAATTGGGATGAGTCACCGTCATAGAGGTTGAATGGCATCACCGACTTGATGGACATGACTTTGAGCAAGCTCTGGGAGCTGGTATCAGACAGGGAAGCCTGGCATGCTGCAGTTCATAGCGTCGCAAATAATCGAACATGACTGAATGACTGAACTGAACCCTTGTAGTATGTGTGTTCATCAACCTGGATGCTCTCTGAACCCTGTACTATTGGGATTTAGGGGTGCTTCCTCACATAGATACGATCAATTGTTAGCTCCATTTCCAGCCCTCCTCGCCATTTTTGAGAAGTGTTGGAGTGGATTCTAAAAATTCCAAGCTTTTTTAAAAAACTTTTTATTTTGTATTGGGGTATAGACAATTAACAAAGTTGTGATAGTTTCAGGTGAACAGTGAAGGGACTCAGCCACAGACATACAGGTATTCATTCTCCCCCAAATGCCTCTCTCATCCATGTTGCTACATAACATTGAGCAGAGCTCTCTGTAACTATACCGTAGATCCTTGTTGGTTATCCATTTTAAATATAGCAGTGTACATGTCCATCCCAAACTCCTATTAAGTTTTAAGAGTTCCTTATACATTTTAACTATTAAGACTGCATCAAATATGTGATTTGCAAATGTTTTCTCACATTATGTGGGTTACCTTTGCATTCTGTTGATTGTTTCCTTGGCTGTGTAGAAGTTTTTTAGCTTGATATAGTTTAGTTTTTCTATTTTAACTTTTATTGTCTGCGCACTTTGATATCATATCCAAGAAATCATTGCCAAGACCAATGTCAAGAAGCTTCTTGATATTTTATCTTCTAGGCTTTTTAGAGATTCAGACCATGTATTTAATTCTTTAATCTGCTTTGAGTTGACTTTTGTGCATGGTGTAAGATAAAGGTTAGGTTTACATGTGGTAATTTGCATATGGATGTCCAGTTTTCTGAACACCATGTATCAAAGTGACTATCCTTTACTATTTGTGTATTCCCCACCTAGCCACTCAAAGATCAGTTCATTAAAAACATGTGGGTTTAGCAGTTTGCATTTAAGGCCTTATGAAGCACACATCTTTGATGAATCCTGAATGAGCAAAATCATTGATTTTTTAAGAGCAAGTTTTAAAAAAAATCTCACTTGAATATTTCTGAATCTGAACAACAAAAGGCTTCCTTGCTTGAACGTGATTTATGGAAATATGTTTGCCTAATATTTAACATATTTGATCAGTTGAATCATGCCCAAGTCCTTTAAGAGAAATGCTTTTACTGTTTCCTTTTAGCAAATGAGAAAACTGAGATATTGGGCAGTTTGCCCAGTTCCACACCATAAATCTCCAAAAAGGATGAGATTAACATTCAGTGAACTTGGACTCTATTCATACATCCACATCCCTAAATCCATAGGTCTGATGAAGAGATTTGAGAAGCTGAATTACTACATTTGGAAAGATTGCATATCCTTAAAATTACTTAAAGTACTCAAGGAAAAAAAAAAAAAAACCTCTAAAACACCAAGCAACTTTAAGCTCATCTCTCACTGTATTAGGAGAACATTGTTAATACTTTCTTAATTTAGCCTGTTAATAAAGTTTGTGTAGGGGGGAGATAGAGACAGGGAGAGAGAGGGATTAGGGCATCACCAGGATTCATAACATTAGAATGTCATTGCTTTAAATGTCATATTAGTTCTGCCTTTATTTTAACTAGGACTTCCCTGGTGGCTCAGACGGTAAAGCTTCTGTCTATAATGTGGGAGACCTGGGTTCGATCCTTGGGTCTGGAAGATCCCCCGGAGAAGGAAATGGCAATCCACTCCAGTACTATTGCCTGGAAAATCCCATGGACAGAGGAGCCTGGTAGGTTACAGTCCATGGGGTCACAAAGAGCTGGACATGACTGAGCGACTTCACTTTGTTTTAACTAATCTTTAAAAACTTGTTTTATATTCCCAGAAAAGGACAATGCTCTGTGTTCTTTTCTTTTTAATGTAGTTGAGACAATAGATAGGAAATAATTTGTCCTTTTATACCTCTATACTTCATTTTAGACTATGATAAAGTTGGGAATGTTAGCATTGACATTAATATAGTTCACCACATAGGCCAGTTTGGAGGATATAGAACACTTCATAAAAGGTTTATTCCAAAGATATGTTTTGTGTAATATTCCTTTTCTGCAAAAAAGTTGTCTGTCTGTTGGACATTGACAACTATTTCTTACAGATTTTCATTACTTTTTTGGGGGGTAAAGAAGATCTTCTAAATGCTATCCCATATTTTGACTTTTTACATTTTTAGTATTCGTTTGGAATTTCACTTTTGGTGTTGGTGGTTTAGTCGCTAAGTCATGTCTGACCCTTGTGACCCCATGGACGGTAGTCCGTCAGGCCCTTCTGTCCATGGGATTTCCCAGGCAAGAGTACTGGGTGGGATGCCATTTTCTTCTCCAGGGGATCTTCCTAACTCAGGGATCAAAACCACATCTCCTGCATGACAGGTGGATTTTTCACTGCTGAGCCACCAGGGAAGCCCTTACCCTTGGTGTGTGCTTAGTCACTCAGTTGTGTCCAACTCTTTGCAACCCCATGAACTGTAGCCTGCCAGGCTTCTCTGTCCATTGGACTTTTCAGGCAAGAATAACTGGAGTGGGTTGCTATATCCCCCTCCAGGGGATCTTCCTGACCCAGGGATCAAACCCACATCTCTTGTGTCTCTTGAATTGCAGACAAACTCCTGGTAGGCATGTTATGTTTTTTTTTTTTTTTAATTTATTTTTTTAAATTGAAGGATAATTTCTTTACAGAATTTTGTTGCTTTTTGTCATCAAAAGGAAGCCAAGTTTTTTTGAAAACACTTTTGTTTTACATCTTTGACCACCTCGGATCTCCTGCTTGCTTCCATTTAGAGTTCTGTTTCTCTTCGAAGTGCAAGGCAACTGAGAGTCATTTCAGGTTTTTTTGTTTTTGTTTTTTTTCTTTTTCCATGTTAGTATCACTCATGCTCCATTCTGAGCTGAATGGTGGACAGAGCTTCTGAGAGTAGGTAGCAAGAGATGCTAAACAGTGTTTCCCTGTAAATTCAGGTACAATTCATTTTCTCTAGATGAAGGTGGTGGTGATGGAACTAGGATTGTGTTGCTCAACATTCTCAAATCCTTTTTGTGGAATCATGTGCCTCAGAGTTTGGATCTTTATTAGTGTTCTTATCTTATGCCAGGCATTCCTTTACAGATTACTGCTTCCATCAGAATTTCACTGGCTTCATTAACAACATAGATAAAGCCTGGCAACAGGGATATAGAAAATTAAGGATGTCTCCACTTTTCATTCTCTAGAAATACTATAATATAAAAAAATTGATTGTGCTAAAATGCTGAAGAGGTTATCCTTGCTCTTAGGACCATTGCTGTTGTTCAGTCACTCAGTCGTGTCTGACTCTTTGTGGCCTCATGGACTGCAGCATGCCAGGTTTTTCTGTCCTTCACTATCTCCCGGAGTTTGTTCAAACCCATGTTCATTGAATTGGTCATGCCATCCAACCATCTCATCCTCTGTCACTAGCCCTTAATCTTTCCTATGATCAAGGTCTTTTTCCAATGAGTTGACTCCTCACATCAGGTGGCCAAAACATTGGAGCTTCAGCTACATCATCAGTCCTTATAATGAATATTCAGAGTTGATTTCCTTTAGTACTGACTGGTTTGATCTCCTTGCAGTCCATGGGACTCTCAAGAGTCTTCTCCAAAACCATAATTAAAAGCATCAATTCTTCAGTGCTCAGCCTTCTTTATGGTCCCACTCTCACATCCATTCATGACTACTGGAAAAATCATAGCTTTGACTATGAGGACCTTTGTTGGCAAAGTGATGTGTCTGCTTTGTAATGCACTGCCTAGATTTGTCATAGCTTTTCTTCCAAGGAGCAAGGGTCTTCTCGGGACCATATGACTGTCAAATATCATGTAAAGTCTAAAGAATCAGTTCAAAAAAAGTAAAATTACAAATACATTGTAGCACATTGGATTTTTATTGCTAGAACTAGAATTCTTGAAAAGTTATTTTAGAAAAAATAAAACAAGCTGCGAGTCTTTCCTATCCAGTTGCTAAGTTGCCCTGATAATCTCATGTTCTCATTTACAAAGAAGTGTTAGGTTACTAAAGGGGATAAATGATGCTTTAAAGTTCTGTCTCTATTATTCAAAAGCATGCTTCAATACCTCTGCAGAATCTGTTTCTTTTTCATTTTTCATGCGTATCAACATAACAAACAAAATAAGTAGGAGGAAGATCTCTATCATACTTCTCTAAGAAGAATGGATAGTAAAATTGAGATAGCTCACTCAGGAGTTCTCTGTATCCATACTGGTTGCATTAGGGTAGGATGACATAGGACACAACAGCATATCAGACCCGAAAAAACTAAAAGAGATTGCTGTCTTCTCTTGTATGCGAATGTGTGTGTGTGTGAGTGTGTGTGTGTGTGTGTGTGACATACACATGTCAGATATTACTGGTTAGATTAGATTGCAGGTTGTAGCCCTAGTTACTGGGAATATAACTGTAGAGTGATTGCATTTTCTGAATTGTTGAAGAATATAGAATTGAGCTAAGGGTAAGAATTACAGCCATTTTTAGACTTCAAGTGTCAATCAAAAATAACTCTATTCATTAGAGATAGAGATTTGAATTAATTTTGAAAGATTCCTTCATTTTAGAAAAAATACTTTAACAGGGATGCGTTGGTAAAGAAACAGTACTCTTCTTGAATAGGGAAGGGCTTTGCTTGTAGCTCAGTTGGTAAAGAATCTCCGTGCAGTGTAGGAGGCCCAGGTTTGATCCTGGGTTGGAATGATCCCCTGGAGAGGGAAAGAGCAACCCACTCCAGTATCCTTGCTTAAGAAATCTCATGGATAGAGGAGTCTGGTGGGCCATAGCCCATGGGGTTGCAAAGAGTCAGGCATGACTGAGCAACTAACACTTACTTTCTTACTTAGGAAATGGGGAGATAAAATGAACTTTGTATTAAGATATATGTGGTATATCTTTATTGTGGTAGGATCTGGATCCTGAGGTTTTAGCATAACTGCTCACTGGTGGTACGAGTTTGTAGAACAAGTTGGATTCTGTTTAAAGCGAAGACAAAGCAACTTTATTATTTATTTTTATTGACACCTTTTTCAAATTGCCTGTATTGGACCACTCTTTCCTGCACCTAGTCTAAATAAATGTGCTCACAAATGCTATAGATTATGTTTAAAACTTCTCATGTATTAACTCAGCCATAGTTTAAAGGTGTTAAAATTCTAATTTTACCAAATTAAAGCTTTTCTATCTCATCTCCCCTGTTTTACACCCAGCTTTGGCTGGATTCAGGTTTGAAAACTGACACAGTGTGTTTAAAAATGAGAACTTCAAGCCGAAAAAATAAAAGCTATTATTGTTTAAATCTTAACTTTAGTATATTTTTATTTTAGATTCAGTGGATAATATACAATGTTTATAGAAGTTTTAAACCCCTCCCCCAAATTGGAGAATCCATAATAATATGAGAAAGAAATTACAGATTTATGTTTGTATTAGACATTAAGCCCACATGGTTAGAAAAATGCCTAGTGTGTAAATATTGGGAAGACATAATTTCCAAATTACATAAAGTATTCCAGAAAACAAAAGAAGACAAGAAGCTATTCAGTTTATTTTATGATATTAATATTTTCACTATCAAAAGTAGGTAAGAACAGCATAGAAACTATAAGAATATAGGAAAACACATAAGTTAACTTTAATCAAGCAAGCAAGCAACAAAATAATTCCAAAACCCATGAGTCAATCTCAAGTATTCATGTGGAAGTGGACATTTTAAATAAAGCATTCTTAAAATAAGTATATCATTGTATTAAAAAAAACAGATAGCCATGTTAGTTTTTCATCATGCCTTGCAATAACAAGATATTTCAACATTAAAGAGAATATCAAATTGAAAATATTTATAATATGCTAAAGCAAAAGCATATTAATTTCAGTTGAAGTGTCACAAAATGTTTTGAAACTTCAAGATCCATTTGGATGTGACTGTGTATGTGTCGTTTAAGAAAGAAGAGAGACAGAGAGGGAAATTTTCAGCAACACTTATACTTAGTGAAAAAAAACATTAAAAGCAACTCAAATTAAACAACATAGGCAGGATGACTGCCCTCACTAATACTATTCAGTAATGAAATAGCCACTAGATTTCTGGTAAAATAAATGCTGTGAAAGAGAAATAATAGTGTAAAAACAAGAAAAGAAAGGACAAATCTTTCATTATTTGTAGAAAATGTAATAATTCATATAGAAAATGAAATAAAATCAATTGAGAAATATGAGAATTTAATGATACAAGCAAATACAATATTAGTATAAATTTAATAGATTTATTAAGCATCAACAAAAGCTATTTCAAAATATAAGAGAAGGAAGTTTTCATCTGAAGTAGCAAAATTATAAAATAAATTGAAAGAGAACTAACACAATTATGCAGTACCCATATATAGAGAAATATAAAACTGTCACCAAAATAAATTTCTGATGAATTTAAGAAAGATAGACAAAATATTTTATGAGAAAAAGAGTTGGAAAATCAGTTTAGAATAGCAAATTATAGCTATAGCTATGACAACAGCAAATGTCATCTTAGACACAATATGAAATGCAAAACAAAAGCAAAAGATATATTGATGACTTTTGAACTTCTGAACCCAGAATAAATATCATTTAAAATTTTTAAAAAAGATTTATAGGAAATATTTTAAATATTTATAACAAGTCAGAAAGAAAAGACAAATATTTGAATAGAAAATGAAGTAAAGAATTGCTGTTGTTCGGTTACTCAGTCCTGTCTGACTCTTTGCGACCTCATAGACTACAGCACTACAGGCTTACCTGTCTTTCATCAACTCCTGGAGCTTGCTCAAACTCATGTCCATTGAGCTGGTCATGCCATCTCATCTTCTATTGTCCCCTCTCCTCCTGCCTTCAATCTTTCTGAGCATCAGGGACTCTGCATATCAGGTGGCCAAAGTATTGGAGCTTCAGCTTCAGCATCTGTCCTTCCAATGAATATTCAGGGTTGATCTCTTTTAGGATTGATTTGTTTAATCTCCTTGCAGTCCAAGGGACTCTCAAGAGTCTTCTCCAATACCACAGTTTGAAAGCATCAATTCTTCAGCTCTCAGCCTTCTTTATGGACTCCTTCTCACATCCATACATGACTACTGTAAAAACCATAGCTTTGTTGGCAAAGTAATGTCTGCTTTTTAATATGCTGTCTAGGTTGATCATAGCTTTTCTTCCAAGGAGCAAGCGTCTTTTAATATCATGGCTGCATTCACCATCCACAGTGATTTTGGAGACCAAAAAAATAAAGTCTTTCACTGTTTCCCATTCTTTTGCCATCTATTTGCCATGAAGGAATGAGAACTGTCAGTTTACTAAATAAGATATTTTAGTCTCTAGTGATAGATAGAAACTCTTTGTAACCCCATGGACTGCAGCACAGCAGGCTTCAATGTCCTTCACCATCTACTGGAGCTTGCTCAAACTCATGTCCATTACGTCGGTGATGCCTTCCAATTATTTCATCCTCCATCGCCTCCTTCTCCTGCCTTCAACCTCTTCTAGTATCGGTGTTTTTTTCCAGTGAGTTGGTTCTTTGCATCAGTTGGCCAAAGTACTGAAGCTTCAGCTTCAGTATCAGTCTTTCCAATGAATATTCAGGCTAGTCTTCTCAAAACATCACAGTTTAAAGGCACCAATTCTTCAGCACTCAGCCTTTTTACTTGTCTAGCTCTCACATCTGTACATGACTACCGGGAAAGTCATAGCTTTGACAATATAGACCTTTGCAGGCAAAGTAATTTCCTTGCTTTCTAATACACTGTCTAGGTTTGCAATTGTTTTTCTTACAAGGAGCTAGTGTCTTTTAATTTCATGGCTGCAGTCATCATCCACAGTGATTTTGCAGCCCAAGAGAATAAAGTCTGTCACTGTTTCCATATCTATTTGCCATGAAGTGATAGAACCAGATGCCATGATCTTTGTTTTTTGAATGTTCAGTTTTAAGCCAGCTTTTTCATTCTCCTCTTTACCTTTATCAAGAGGCTCTTAAATTAAGGGAATTATGACTAAAATTAAGACATGCCCTTATTTTGAAATCAGCATGACAAAAATTGAAAGTTTGAATTGATCTAAATAGCATTTGATATAAATGTTGGAATGTAAATAGTTGAAGGCAGATTGGATGGCTATTTAACAATATCTATTAAAACACCACATACTCGCAATAGTACTACACTTCAATGTATGTTCAAAGCAACTTTCACAAGAATGATGGTGACAGGGAGATTTGAAATAGTGAAAACTAAAATTTTGACAGATGTAGACATTCATCCATATGTTGGGCTTCTCGGTGGCTCAGATGGTAAAGAATATGCCTGCAATGGGGGACACCTGGGTTCAATCCCTGGGTTGGAAAGATGCCCTTGAAAAGGGAATGCCCTGGAGAATTCCATGGACATAGAGGAGCCTACAGTCAATGGTGTCATAAAGAGTTGATTCAGACGTTTTCTATGTAATCCAATGCAGTGGTTAAAAATATTAGAAGATATTTATGCGTATTTATAAAAATACCCTTACTATATTTAAAAAATGTCTGTATGCTTCTGTGTGCCAGACACTGACCTAAGAATGAGTCATTAACAGAGTGATCCTCCCAAAATATTGTGAAGCAAAAATATTGTTAGAGCCACTTCACAGGTGGGAATAATGAGTCACAAAGAAATAAAAATAGAAACAATATTATGTTTTTCCTTAGATTCCTATGTAAGTTTGTAATTATATTTAGTAATTGAGATAGAAGAGAGTAAACTGGTAATGGTTGTTTCCTTTCAGAGTAGGGTGGACTGTGAGCATAATATTCATGGGAAATCAGCTTAACCTGTACAAATTGACCATTTTTTAACAAAGTAACAATCGTTTAAAAATATATTAATATTTAGTGTAAGAGTTGTAGCTCCAGGAATGTTAGTGTATTAAATTGTATCTTGAAAACAAAAATCTTTATCTGAAAAATACTCTTATTTAAATATTTTACATATTTTATTATGACACCAATAATTTAAAAAATAATCCATAGGTAATAAGAATTGAAAATACTTAGTAAATATCATAAATGTAATGATATATACAAAAATCAATTAAAATTCATTTTCAGTGTAAATAAAATCTAAATTGCTTCTGACATAATGTAAATGTCAAAAGACAGATTAAAATATATCTTGGTACAACTGGCTTCTGTACATTCAATATTAAGAACTGCACATACTACACACAAACAGAAATGAAGCATAAATTTAAGTTAATCGTAATATTTGGGGAATTTGAGCTTCTGCTTAATTAAACCTTTCCAATGTCAAGACTTGTTTGGTTAGTTTATTTTTTCCCTACCTATTAAGCATCATTGAGCATTTAAGATACAAATAAGGAAATGCTCAAAAAAACAAAATGACAATAGTATGTTAAAAGGACTGACTTGAAGGAGCTTCCAAAATACTTAACATAATGCTAAAGCTGCAAAAATATGCAAACATACTTTTGGAGTGGGCTTTCCTGGTGGCTCAGAGGGCAAAGAATCTTCCTGCAATGCAGGGACCTGGGTTCAATCCCTGGGTTGGAAAGATCCCCTGGAAAAGGAAATGGCAACCCACTCCAATATTCTTGATTGGAGAATCCCATGGGTAAAGGAGCCTGGTAGCTTACGGTCCATGGGGTCACAAAGAGTCGGACATGACTGAGCAAATAACACACACATACACACACATCACATATGCTTTAGATTATAACCCAAAGTAGAAAATAAATATTAATGAGTTTCTATTGATATGAATAAGTGATTGAATAATTAAGTGGAAGAAGTGACAATGTCAGGCACAAATTCCAAATGAATTATCTAAGAACCTGTCCCTCAAGGAAGTGAAACTTAACTCTTCATCCCTTACATATGGGTGGAACTTAGTGATAGAACAAGCTGGTCATGGGATAAACTGGACCTCTCTCAGTCTGTACACATTTTCTGTAAATCCAAAACCATCCTAAAATGAAAAAAATGTTTATTTATAAAATGATGGAATATATAGTCATATTTTGGAGTCATCACCACTAGCAACTGAACAAAAACAACCATTTGAACATGAGTAAATGGGGCTGTATACTTCTCTTAGTAGACACAGATATATGAGTATATATGACTAGGAGTGGAAATGCTTATGAACAACAGAAAATAACATGGTCAATTATTTTAAAATATATATATCAGTTGGATTTGTTTTGAGGCTTGTATATTTATGATAAAATATGAGTGAAGTGAGAGAGCTGTTTGTGGATTTCAGGATTTGATATCTGTTATTAATATCGTGACATTTTAGGGTCTACAAGCATTTACTCCTACTTTACCCATAGTTTAATCTCCCACATAACTTGATGAATCTAGGAATTAAATTGATGTGTGTCAAATGCCCCACATCAGACACCATGAGCTTGAATACCTTATTAACCTAAGTAATTATTCTGGCTACTAACATTGTTGGAGACTTTAGTTGCATCTGTCTGTACACTTGCTCTCCACTTCTGTGGGTCAAAACTCAGATCTACTTATTAAAAATTCCACAGTGACAAAGAGGAGAAAGAGATTAAAAAATCATTGTTAGGAAATAATCTGTTATTACTGTCTGAATATATAAACAGAAAACACACAATCTTCCACTGGAGTGTATAATGGATGTTGTCACTGAAAGGAAAGTGAGTCTTTCTCTATAACTATGAAGTCTGCCAGTATAAATTGGTTGTGTATGAAGATAGCTTGTATATGAAAAGTTTTTCATTCACTTACTTGCAGTTCAAAAAACATGAAAAGAAAACTGAGTTTAAATAATTCAAATTTAATAAGAATCCCATTATTTTTGTTCCAAACTTGTCCTCTTCTTTTTTACAGTTGTTGAACTGTGCAATATTTAGGTGAATATCTACTTGTATATATACTTATAACAAATATGGGGGTATGAAAATATACTGATTTTTTAAAATAACTTTATTTATTTCATTCTTTTAATGTAGGAAAATGACAATCATAGGAGAGGGAAAATTCTCACTTGAATTATCTCTCCTCTGTCTCTCTCTCTTTCAGCAATTTTTGAGCCACTTGCAGAGTTAACATATCTTTTGCATCTGTTATGAAGCTGGTATAGGAATGTTGTAACTTCTTGGCTGAAAATACTTATATTTTACTGTAACTGCCTACTTCAGTGGTCTTTTGATTGTAGGATATGCACCTTGGTCTGAAGGGTTTATTTGAAAGCCTCTCTCCCTGCAGGATTATACTGTCATGTCAGGGAATTACACTCCCCAGGTATAGCATAAACTCCAAGAGGAACAGGAGGCAGTCTATGAACAACCCACTTCCCTCTTCCTTCACTCCTAGGGTAGAAAAACTAAGGTGTGATTGCATCCTTTCTCATAGTCTGTCCATGTGCTTTTACATTCTTTGTGGGTGCTGGTTTCCTGCCCTTTCCTATCTCACCTCTCTACTGCTCTGAAATTGTTTCTGCATCTCTCAAAAAATAACACTTGCACTTTGATCTTTGTCTTGGCTTCTGTTTTTGAGGGAGCAGAGATTAAGGAAGATGGTCTGAGTGAGTGTAGAAAAGAGAATAGAAGAGAGTGAGAAAATGGTTTCGTTTTAAATATGTAAAACCTTAAATCCGGCAAATGTTGATGCAACCAATGGCAAAAGTAAACATTCACATAACACAAATTTTCATGTTATGTGTCATTTGCTAAACTGCTATATCTAAATAATTTCCTTAAATCACTCTAATACTTGAATATTTCATTATCTATACTAGTAACATCGTGTCAATTTCAACATAAGATATACTATATGGGAGCAATTAAGTGATTTATTGCTTAGTTGTAGCACTGCTGCTGCTGCTACTAAGTCGTTTCAGTCGTGTCCGACTCTGTGTGACCCCATAGACAGCAGCCCACCAGGCTCCCCGTCCCTGCGATTCTCCAGGTAAGAACACTGGAGTGGGTTGCCATTTCCTTCTCCAATGCATGAAAGTGAAAAGTGAAAATGAAGTCACTCAGTCGTGTCTGACTCTTAGCGACCGCATGGACTACAGCCCACCAGACTCCTCCGTCCATGGGATTTTCCAGGCAAGAGTACTAGAGTAGTTGTAGCACTAATTAGGCAAATTTTTATGTGTCACAATTAATGTTTTTATTTTTTTTATTTTTATTTTTACTTTATTTTACTTTACAATACTGTATTGGTTTTGCCATACATTGACATGAATCCACCACAGGTATATGTGAGTTCCCAAACATGAACCCCCTTCCCACCTCCCACCCCATACCATCTCTCTGGATCATCCCTGTGCACCAGCCCCAAGCATCCTGTATCCTGCATCAAACATAGACTGGTGATTCGTTTCTTACATGATAGTTTACATGTTTCAATGCCATTCTCCCAAATAATCCCACCCTCTCCATCTCCCTCAGAGTCCAAAAGTCCACTCTACACATCTGTGTCTCTTTTGCTGTCTCGCATACAGGGTCATCATTGCCATCTTTCTAAATTCCATATATATGTGTTAGTATACTGTATTGGTGTTTTTCTTTCTGGCTTACTTCACTCTGTATAATCAGCTCCAGTTTCATCCATCTCATCAGAACTGATTCAAATGTATTCTTTTTAATGGCTGAGTAATATTCCATTGTGTATATGTACCACAGCTTTCTTATCCATTCATCTGTTGATGGACATCTAGGTTGTTTCCATGTCCTGGCTATTATAAACAGTGCTGTGATGAACATTGGGGTACATGTGTCTCTTTCAATTCTGGTTTCCTTGGTGTGTATGCCCAGCAGTGGGATTGCTGGGTCATAAGGCAGTTCTATTTGCAATTTTTAAAGAAATCTCCACACTGTTCTCCATAGTGGCTGTACTAGTTTGCATTCCCACCAACAGTGTAAGAGGGTTCCCTTTTCTCCACACCCTCTCCAGCATTTATTGCTTGCAGACACAATTAATGTTTTGCAATGGATGCTTTGATGAGTAAACAATGGACCACAATAATATTAACTGTGTCACCAAAGGGGCAAATTTTCTTGAAGGAGAAAGGAAGACAAAATATCAAATAGGTATGATATCAAATATTAAACAGTTCTCTTAGAATTTCCAAGGGAATGACTCTCTGAGTCATTAGTAAATTAATTACATTAGTCACTGGAAAATAGAGGACTTTATGATCTGGTGCAGCATAAAGGAAGATGTATTAAAGAAATAGGTTTCAGGGCACTCACTGTACTTATTCATTATTTATTAAATATTTGCTAAACACAACTTTTGTGTGTTGCTGTTTTATATCATTGCACTCTAATCTATAATTTGAAGTGTTTTTTTTTTTTTTTAAACCAAGGGTTTGTTGCCGTCTGCTAAAATAATTTCGAACTGACTACTAATTTCTAAAACTTCAAAGACCACTTATTGTACCATTGTAGAGAAGAGAGCAAGTTTCTCTCTCCATGTTGAGTGAAGGCTGTACTCTTTCTAGATTCTTGTTGTTGCAAGTATATAACCCAAGTACCCTGAGGTTCATAGAAGTTTCGAAAATAATCATAGGGTTTGCTAAAGGATAATTTCAGACAGATCTAAAGGAGAGAGTTTGACAGATGCAATATTATATAATAACAATAAAGTAAATGATATTATGCTATATAATAACGGTTTTTGTTTTTTGGCATTTATATTAGCTAGACTTCTTCAAGACCCTTTTAATTAATTATTTAATTCTTGGACTAACACTGTAGGTACTGCTTTTGACCATTTTGTATGTGTGAAAAATGAAGCCCAAAGCAGTAAACTAAAGTTTCCAAGACTATGGAGCAGGCCAGAGAAGTAACAGAAATACACACGCATAGAATGTTAAAGCCCATACTTCTCAATAGCAAGCAATGCCTAAGTAATCATTTTGATGCTAAACTGATTTTAAAATATATGTGCAGCACATTGGCATATTTCTAAGTAAATGATTAAAAACTCATAGCTGATACTGGAAAAATTCAGGATTTTATGAAGGAGACAATTTGTGTCTATATTGGTAATAGAAAAGACAAAGAAATAACTAAAATCATTTCTCTAACTTAATTAGCCTAACATTTTTCTCTCAGTGACATTTTCTTACCTGAAAGTTTAGAATTTTTTGTCTCTAGCATGTGTTTGTCATGGAAAACAAAGAGAGGGTACAAGAATTTTTAAAGAAAAAAGCAGGTTAGTGTGATTTTCCTACTTGGTTGTAGGAAGCATTATCAAAACTTATATCACAATATAAATTTATTCCTTATAAATGTCTAAATTGTGAATTGTGTGACTAATTTGTGTGAAATAAGAACATCAGCTCCCTTCATTATAAAAATGACTTTCTATACTTGGCAGCATGAAATAGCTATCTTTTTTTTCTTCTTCATCTACATTTGCTGTCTAAACCAGATATTTAATCTCTTCTTTACTAAAACCATATTTATATATAACTAACAACTTTATAGTTCTTGCATCATAGGGTGGTATTTATTCATCTTATTGTTTCTGTGGTTCTTTGGCTATCTAAAATTATTTTACATAAAAAGTGAGTTTGTAAAAGCCTTTAGGATTGTATCATTTAATAGACATTTTTGTATGTTCATTTATATTATTTTATCTTGGCTGATTCAATAATTCATTAGGGAGAACTGTTTTTGGAGTTGCTAGCACAGAGAGGACAAATGACAGAGAATAATCACTCCTGACTAACAACTTTGTTAACAACTATTCAATGAATTTAATCCTTTCTGGAATGCTGCCACCATTTATTTTTTGGCATAGTGACATATTAGATTCTGCACCAGTAGTTCTCATGTACTCCCAGAAATACTCTTCTAATTTTCAAAGTACTTGGGAAAATTTAGCATGAACTGACCAGAGATTCTACTATAAAAAGAAATAGGATATAACTTTAAAAGTTACGAGTCTGTTATTAAGAGATAAAAGAAGCAAGAGCGAAATTCATGATGAACTAAAATATACTCATCAAAAGCTGTTGTTGTTATTCAGTCTCTAAGTTGTGTCTGACTCTGCAACCTCATGGACTGAAGAACACCAGACTCCTCTGTCCTCCACTGTCTCCCGGAGTTTGTGCAAAATCATGTCCATTGAATCTGTAATGCTATCTAATCATCCCATGCTCCCCCTCCCTCTTCTTTTTCCTTCCATTTTTCCCAGCAGAAGGGTCTTTTCCAATGAGTTGATTGTTCTCATCAGGTGTCCAAAGTACTGCAGGTTCAGCTTCAGTATGAGTCCTTCCAATGAATATTCAGGGTTGATTTCCTTTAGGATTGATCACTTGATCTTGTAGTCCGATCAAACATTCAGTTCAGTTCAGTTCAGTTCAGTCACTTAGTCCTGTCCGACTCTTTGTGACTCCATGAATCGCAGCATGCCAGGCCTCCCTGTCCATTACCAACTCCCGGAGTTCACTCAAACTCATATCCATCGAGTCAGTGATGCCATCCAGCCATCTCATCGTCTGTTGTCCCCTTCTCCTCCTGCCCCCAATCCCTCCCAGCATCAGAGTCTTTTCCAATGAGTCAACTCTTCTCATGAGGTAGCCAAAGTACTGGAGTTTCAGCTTTAACATTATTCCTTCCAAAGAAATCCCAGGGTTGATCTCCTTTAGAATGGACTGGTTGGATCTCCTTGCAGTCCAAGGGACTCTTAAGAGTCTTCTCCAACACCACAGTTCAAAAGCATCAATTCTTCCGCGCTCAGCTTTCTTCACAGTCCAACTCTCACATCCATACATGACCACTGGAAAAACCATAGCCTTGACTAGATGAACTTTTGTTGGCAAAGTAATGTCTCTGCTTTTGAATATGCTATCTAGGTTGGTCATAGTTTTTCTTCCAAGGAGTAAGTGTTTTTAATTTCATGGCTGCAGTCACCATCTGCAGTGATTTTGGAGCTCAAAAAAATAAAGTCTGACATTGTTTCCACTGTTTCCACATCTACTTCCCATGAAGTGATGGGACCAGATGCCATGATCTTTGTTTCCTGAATGTTGAGCTTTAAGCCAACTTTTTCCATTCTCCTTTTTCACTGTCATCAAGAAGCTTTTTAGTTCCTCTTCACATTCTGCCATAAGGGTGGTGTCATCTGCATATCTCATGTTATTGATATTTCTCCCAGCAATCTTGATTCCAGCTTGTGCTTCCTCCAGCCCAGCATTTCTCATGATGTACTCTGCATATAAGTTAAATAAGCAAGGTGACAATATACAGCCTTGACGGATTCCTTTTCCTATTTGGAACCAGCCTGTTCTTCCATGTCCAGGTCTAACTGTTGCTTTCTGACCTGCATATAGATTTCTCAAGAGGCAGGTCAGGTGGTCTGGTATTCCCATCTCTTTCAGAATTTTCCACAGTTTATTGTGACCCACACAGTAGAAGGCTTTGGCATAGTCAATAAAGCAGAAATAGATGTGTTTCTGGAACTCTCTTGCTTTTTCCGTGATTCAGCAGATGTTGGCAATTTGATCTCTGGTTCCTCTGCCTTTTCTAAAACCAGCTTGAACATCAGGAAGTTCACGGTTCACGTATTCCTGAAGCCTGGCTTGGAGAATTTTGAGCATTACTTTACTAGCGTGGGAGATGTGTGCAATTGTGTGGTAGTTTGAGCACTCTTTGGCATTGCCTTTCTTTGGGATTGCAATGAAAATTGGCCTTTTCCAGTCCTGAGAGCACTGCTGAGTTTTCCAAATTTGCTCACATAATGAGTGCAGCATTTTCATAGCATCATCTTCCAGGATTTGAAATAGCTCAACTGGAATTCCATCACCTCCACTAGCTTTGTTCATAGTGATGCTTTCTAAGGCCCACTTGACTTCACATTCCAGGATGTCTGGCTCTAGCTGAGTCATCACACCATCGTGATTATCCAGGTTGTGAAGATCCTTTTTGTACAGTTCTTCTGAGTATTCTTGCCACCTCTTCTTAATATCTTCTGCTTCTGTTAGGTCCCTACCATTTCTGTCCTTTATCGAGTCCATCTTTGTATGAAATGTTCCCTTGGTATCACTAATTTTCTTGAAGAGATCTCTAGTCTTTCCCATTCTGTTGTTTTCCTTTATTTCTTTGCATTGATTGCTGAGGAAGGCTTTCTTATCTCTCGTTGCTATTCTTTGGAACTCTGCATTCAGATGCTTATATCTTTCCTTTTCTCCTTGGCTTTTCTCTTCTTTTCACAGCTATCAGGCACTCTTAATTTTTATCAATGAATGTTGTTCATATAGAGACACTGAGGGACAGATGTTAGTCTCCTCCATTCAAAATACTAAGCTCTTCAGAAATGATTAAGAAGTACTGTTTCAAAATTGAAAATTTCACTTGAGTTAGTGTATAGTTGTATTCCACTGAATTAGGGTCTACAGAAGATTGCATGATGTACAAATGATGAAACCATACCTAAAGTTTATGTATTAAAACTTTGCCTAAGAAATATACTTAATGAAGAAAATAAAGGCTGGATAAATAAAATGGGCTAGTAACTTTCAGACAATTTTTATTTAACTTAAACTTTTTCTCAAGTATTATCAGCAAAGCAAAGTTGTCAATATGTTTAAAAATGTATAAAATTTGACCTACCTCCTGGGTTAACTTGAAGATTTATAAAAACTGACAAACAAAATGCAAGAAGTAGGAAATAAAAGTATCCTTAAAGAGGTACAAACACATTTTTATGCCTACTTAAATCTTTGAAATCAAACAGAATTTAAATTAATTCACATATCTTTATTAAGGCAAGATTATATTTGGTTTTGGTGAACAAAAAGCCATGTTCAATAAAGGCATTCATTTGCAATGGATCTGAAATTAAGGGTAGGATTCCAATAGCGAGATATGGAAGAAAATATATTCAAAGAAGAAAAATATTATTATGACTCAATTCACCAAGTTTTGATGAGGCTTGGTGTATGCGTTGAGAAAAGTTTGGAAATTTTTAACTGCATTTCATGCCATAAATTTTGATACATTTACTTTCATTTTGTTTTCAAGCAAATCTCCAGATTTGCTTTGTATTTCGCTTTTGATTCAATAGATCATTTTTTACTTACCAGTGTAAGGGGCTTTCATTTTTCCACTGTTATTAATGTTGTGTTTATTTCATTGTGCTGTTTATGTTACTTTGATACTTCTGGAAGTATTAAGATGTGTTTTTGTGTGTGATCTAATATAAAGAGGGCTTCCCTGGTGACTCAGTGGTAAAGAATCTGCCTGCCAATGTAGGAGGTGCAGGTGATGTGGGTTCAATCCCTGGGTCAGGAAGATCCCCTGAAGCAGGAAATGGGAACCCACTCCAGTATTCTTGGCTAGGAAATCCCGTGGACAAAGAAACCTGGCGGGCTATAGTCCATGGGGTTGCAAAACAGCTGGACATGACTTAGCGACTAAAGAACAACACCTAATGTAAGGGAAGGTCTTACTGTTCCATGAGCATTAGAAAAAGTGGATTTCTTCATCATTCTAATATGTGTGTGTGTGTGTGTGTGTGTGTATCACATACTTTAGACTTAGGGTTTTCCTTTTCTTTAAGACCATATACATTTAACTTTATGTTATCAACTTAATTGTAAGAAGTACTTTATAATCCCTGTAATCAGAGGGTTTCTATCTGTCTCCCCTTGCATTGCCTGTTATTTCTGTTCTATGAAAGTTGTTGCTTCATTTTGAGGGCGTAACTATGAATCACTTTTTATTTACTTTCTTCTAGCACATAATATGTATACAGAAATAAAACAGGTCATAAGAATATTGTTGAATTAGTTTTAACAACGTAAATACATTCATGTACTATGCAATCAGTGAAAACTAGACATCACTATCATCCAAGAAGCCCCTTGGCCCTGCCTACTCACTAACCACTCTCTTTGGGTACACCAGCTTTGAAAATCAAGTTTAGCTTTTCCTATTTTTCAACTTCATATAAATAGAATTATGTCATTTTTCTCAACTAACATGATGTTTATAGGATTTGCCCATATTTCATCTAGCAGTAACTTGTTTATTGTCATTGGAGATGGAATATTCCACTAATTTCTGACATTGAGATGGACTGCTCAGATTCTCCTTCAGGGATGACTAGCTGCCCAGATATCAGGAGCATTGTCTGGAAGTGACCTCCAGCTGTCTTCTTCTACATGTTCTGTTTCAGTTGCAGAGGATTTTCTCCTGTTTGCACTTCCTGGCACAGTCCACATCTGGTTACGAGTGTGACAGATGTTACATAGTTCTAACTATTTCCATCCAAATTAGACAGCTGTGATGGACAATCTCCATGATCAAGATCCCTGCCTATTTCTCACTGGGGCTTTGTTGGTCCTGCGTCAAAGTTCTATTTCTCCTTACAATCAGTCAGTACCTACTTTCCCTTCTCTTCTCAAGCATTGATCCTTAAGTATCTTGAACTCTGAGCTCCATCTCAGAATCTTCCTCCAGAGAATTCAGTCTTTGATACTATTATAGAAGACTGCAGAAGGATGTTTTGATTTTTTTCATTTATTGATTTTTACTAGTACTCTTGCCTGGACAATCCCATGGATGGAGAAGCCTGGTAGGCTGCAGTCCATGGTGTTGCTAAGAGTTGGACATGACTGAGCATCTTCACTTTAACTTTTCACTTTCATGCATTGGAGAAGAAAATGGCAACAGACTCCAGTGTTCTTGCCTGGAGAATCCCAGGGTCGGGGGAGCCTGGTGGGCTGCTGTCTATGGGGTCGCACAGAGTCGAACACGACTGAAGCAACTTAGCAGCAGCAGGAATATTCTAATAGGGTTGTTTTGAGTACAATTTTAGGGGTGGGGTTGTTGGATAATAGAGTATTTTTTTTTTTGCTCAAGTTTAGTAAATGTATTTTTATTAAATGTTACACCAGTTTACTAGAGGTGTATGAGAATTCTAGTTACTGAACTTCTTCACCAAATCTTCGTATTCTCAGTCATTTATATGTTAGCCTATTTAGTCAATGTGTAGTGGTATCTCACAGAGGTTTTTAATTAATATTTTTATAATGACGTGCAATTCAGCACATTTTCAAACGTGTACTGAATGTGTACTGGATATTTGCATACAAATGTGTGTGTGTGTGTGTGTTCGTGTGCGCTCAGTCATGTCTGACTGTTTGCCGCCCCATAGACTGTAGTCCACAAGGCTTCTAAGAATACTGGAATATGTTGCCATTTCCTACTCTCGGGGTTCTTCCTGACCCAGGGATTGAACCCACATCACCTGCATCTCCTGCATTGGCAAGAGGATTCTTTACCATGGGTGCCACCTAGGAAGCCATATATATTGCTTCCCTGGGAGCTCAGGTGGTAAAGAATCTGTCTGCAATATGGTAGACCTGGATTCAATCCCTGAGTTGGGAAGATCCCCTGGAGGAGGGCATGGCAACCCACTCCAGTATTCTTGCCTAGAGAATACTCATGGACAGAAGAGCCTGGTGAGCTACAGTCCATTTCATCCCAGAGTCATACATGACAGCGATTGAGCACAGTGCTTCTTTGGTGGCTCAGACAGTGAGAAATATGCTTGCAATGTATTCCTGGGTTTGATCCCTGGGCGAGGAAGATCTCCTAAAAGCCAAACTGATAAGTAATGTGTGTATAGACACATTATGTAACAGGTATGTTTTATTTTTTCATTGAAGTATAGTTGACTAACAATATTATATTAGTTTTAGGAGTACAACATAGTGGTTAGATAATTTTATAGATTATACTCCCTGCTGCTGCTGCTAAGTTGCTTCAGTCGTGTCTGACTCTGTGCGACCCCATAGACGGCAGCTCCCCCGTCCCTGGGATTCTGCAGGCAAGAACATTGGAGTGGGTTGCCATTTCCTTCTCCAATGCATGAAAGATAAAAGTGAAAGTGAAGTCACTCAGTCGTGCCCGACTATTCGCAACCCCACAGACTGCAGTCTACCAGGCTCTGCCGTCCATGGGATTTTCCAGGCAAGAGTACTGGAGTGGGGTGCCATCGCCTTCTTTGTATACTCCCTATTGAACTGTTATGAAATATTGGCTGTATTCTCTATGCTTTCCATTACGTCATTGTAAGTTACTTTTTTCATACCTTGTAGTTTGGACCTCTTGATCGCCTTCACCGATCTTGCCCCTTTTCCCATACCTCTTTCTGCTGGTAACCATTAGCTTGTTCCCTGTATCTGAGTCTGTTTATGTTTTGTTATATTCATTTGTTTTATTTTTTAGATTCACGTGTAAATGAAAATGTGCAGAGTTTGTCTTTCTCTGACTTATTTCACTAAGCATAATACCTTCCAGGTCCGGGCATATTGCAAGTGGCAAATTTTCATATTTATATGGCTGAATAATATTCTTTTGTGTGTATATTCTTCATCTTATTTACCCTTTCATCTGTTGCTGGACACTTAGGTTGCATTTATATCTTGGCTAGGCAACCCACTCCAGTGTTCTTGCCTGGAGAATCCCAGGGACTGGGGAGCCTGGTAGGCTGCTGTCTATGGGGTTGCACAGAGTCGGACACGACAAGCGACTTAGCAGCATCAGTGTACATAATGCTACTATGAACATTGAAATGCGTTTTTTTTTTTTGAGTTAATGTTTTTTCTTTAATTCAGATATGTACCCAATAGTGAAACTTCTGGATCATTTTTACTTCAATTATTTTCCACTGTGGCTATATCAATTTACAATTCCACCAACCATATGCTAGGATTCCCTTGACTCCACAGCCTCATCAACACTTATTATTTCCTGTCCTTTTTTGCAATAGTAATTCTGACAAGATTGAGGTGATATTTTTCTGTGGTTTTCACTTGCATGTCTCTGATGATTAGTGATGGTGACCATCTTTTCATGTCCCTGTTGGCCATCGGCATATCTTCTTTGGAAAAATGCTTATTCAGATCCTCTATACTTTTAACTGGGCTTTTTTTTCTTTTCCTTTTTGATATTGAATTGTATGATTTCTTTATATATTTGATATCAACCTCTTATTGGACATTATTTACATTCTTCCATTCATTAGGTTGCATTTTTGTTTTGTTTATGGTTTCCTTTGCTGTGCAAAAGTTTTTAAGTTTGATTAGGTCTTACTTCTTTTTTTTTGCTTTTATTTACCATACCTAAGGAGATAGATACAAAATGAAATTGCTAATGCCAATGTCAGACAGTGTACTGCCTATATTTTACTTCTAGGAAATTTCTTTATCATCAATATATTTTTGAAATCCATTTCATTTTGTACTTCTTAATGAAAATTCCATTATTTACCCACTGCTTTGTAGTACAACCTTTGTCATAATGAAACTGACCATGTCTGTGGCTTTCTAACTTTTTGACTGGGTTATTTTCCTATCCTTCTACTGAAATGTTATATAAATTAATGACTAATTATATTATTGCTTCAGGTTTTTTAAAGATCCTCCTGGCTATTTTTGGACATATAATATCATTTATATATAAATTTTAGTGAACTTTTCAATTTCAGTAAAAAGAAGTTGCTTATATCTTGATTGTTTGAGGGGAAATGAATAGCATAAAATTAATAAATTAAGTCTTTAATTCTCCCTTTTTTAAGCTTTTAACATTTTCTCTGAATATAATTTTATATTTTTAATCCAGATATTAGGAATTAGATTTATTCTTTAGTTATCTGTTGGGTTTGATTACCTTATAAATGTGATGTTAAAAACATTAGCTAATTTAATACATTGTCCTGTACCTAAAGAAAATTAATAAATTCATTTATTATTCTTAATAATTTCATGCTTAGTCTTGCCTGATTCTTTGTAACCCCATGGACTGTAGTCCACCAGGCTCCACTATTCATGAAATTTTTCAGGCAAGAATACTGGAGTGGATGCCATTTCCTTCTCCAAGGGACTCGCCTGACCCAGGGATCAAGCACACATCTCTTGCATTTCCTGCATTGAAGGCAGATTCTTTACCACTGAGCCACCTGGGAGTACCACTTTACCTGTCTCCTGAGAAATCTTTTTTAGGGTCAAGGAGCAACAGTTGGAACCAGATATGGAACGGTTGACTAGTTGGACAGTGCTATATTTAATTTATGTCACCCTGCTTATTTAATTTATATGCAGTGTACATCATATGAAATGTCATGCTGAATGAATCACAATCTGAAATTAAGATTGCTGGGAGAAATATCAGCAACCTCAGATATGCAGGTGATACCACTCTTATGGCAGATTGGAAGATCCAAAGAGCCTCTTGAAGGGGGTGAAAGAGGAGAGAAAAAACCTGGTTTAAAACTCAACATTTAAAAAACTAAGACCATGACATCTGGTCCCATCACTCCATGTCAAATAGAAGGGGAAAAGTGGGAATGATGACAGATTTTATTTTCCTTAGGCTCCAAAATCAATGCAGATGGTGACTGCTGTCATGAAATTAAAAGATACTTGCTTCTAAGAAGGAAAACTGGACTTCCCTGGTGGCTCAGATGGTAAAGCGTCAAAGAAGGAAAACTATGACAAACCTAGACAGTTTATCAAAAAGCAGAGAAATCACTTTGCAGAAAAAGGTCCATATAGTCAAAACTATGATTTTTCCAGTAATCATGTATGGATGTGAGAGTTGGACCATAAAGATGATTGAGAGTTGAAGAATTGATCTTTTTGAATTGTGGTGTTGGAGAAGATTCTTGAGAGTCCCCTGGGCAGCAAGGAGACCAAACTGTTCAACCCAAAGGAAATCCATGCTGAAGATTCATTGGAACGACTAATGTTGAAGCTGAGGCTACAGTATTTTAGCCACATGATATGAAGAGCTGACTCATTGGAAAAGACCTCATTCTGGGAAAGATTGAACACCAAAGGAGACAGGGGTGGCAGAATATGAGATGGTTAGATAGCATCACCAACCCAATGGACATGAATTTGAGCTAACTCTGGGAAATAGTGAGGGACAGAGGAGCCTGGCGTACTATAGTTCATGGGTTCACAAAGGGTCAGATATAACTTAGTGACTGAGCAACAGCAAGAACAAATTCCTAATAATTATCTATAGAATCTTTTAGATATTTTGCATTTTTATCATGCCTAATCATTTTATCTGTGGATAATAAGTTGTGCTTTTTTCCAATATATAGATCTTTTGGTTCTCTTCTCCTATTGTTCTGAAGAGACACTCAGGTACAGCAATGACTAGAAGTAATGACAGCTACTTGTCTCTTTTGCAGTCTCTGAAAGAAAGACTTAAATCATTCACACTTAATGTAGTGTTTACTGTAAGTTATTTGCAGGTAATCTTAGGCAAATCAAGGCTCTGTCTTCCTATTTATAAATTATTGTACCTTTCTATTATGAATTGATCTTGAATTTAAACAAATGCTTTTATTGCTACTATTGAGATAGTTGTATGATTTTCCTCTTCATTATCTGTTAATGAGATGAATTATACTTATTGGCCAGTATAGTACATACTCCTTATATATTGTTGAATTTAGTTCCATTTCTGCCTAAGATGTAGACATCTAGAAAGACCATTGCTCTGATCTTAACAGTAACAGAAATCTGAATGCACTGCAAAATACTAATTTTCTTGAGCCCATCAGAGAGCTAAAGTAAACCAGTGGTCTGGACTCTTAGAAGGGACACTTTAATGAGTGCTAATACATGAGGACTGGTTCACCTGGGGCAACGTAAGAGAGCCAGAAGCACTGGCCATAATACGCATGTGCTGTACTTAGTTAGTTGCTCAGTCAGGTCCAATTCTGTACCCCGCCAGGCTCCTCTGTCCATGGAGATTCCCCAGACAAGAATACTGGAGTGGTTGCCATATCCTTCTCCAGGGGATGTTCCCAACCCAGGGATTGAACCCAGGTCTCCCACATGGCAGGCAGATTCTTTACCATCTGAGCCACCAGGCAAGCCCATCATATGAATAGTTAAATCAAATATCATTTTAATGCAAAACTAAGGATTTTATAAAATTCTAAATATTCTGAAGTTAACTGACTAGTTAGTATCATGATCACCTAGTTAGTGATAGTCTTATATAAATTCAATGACTAGGTCTTTTCACAATTCTATGGTGTATCCACCCTTAATTCCAAATATCTATTGCTGAAATCATCACTATCTAAAGTCTAACAATTGAATACTTTTGTGTGTTGATGAAGGCACAGTGGAATAAAGGAGAAGGTACTTATTTCTGAGCTAGAAACGATTTCATTGATGCTGGGTGTATTTTTATTAGAATAGATCATTTTATTAGTGTATACTACGAATGCTATTCCAGTGTACTTGAAATAAAAGCGCAGTATTTAGTGGTTGCATTATTAAAGTTCTTTAACCTACATGAACTGGGATATGATGGCTCAATACTAAATAAGAAAAGTTTCCTCTAAAAATACAATCACTAAAAATTTAGCTGAATTTCACTGAACTATGAAGACTTTTAATTCTAAAAATAAGCCAAGAATGTCTCAAGATTAGATTTTAATAAAGGATTGCAAATACAACATTCCTTTAAATTTTGATACAGCTAGCAAAGCTGTAAGAATCTGAAAATGAAGAATATTTCCAAAGACAGCTTTCTGATTGCTTGCAAACATGCAAGTAAGATAAGTCTTGTCCTGAATTAATTTAAAAATCTTAGAAGGTATCTCATTTTAACTGTATCTGTTCCCTTATTTATGTTTATCATTACACAATTCTTCTAATGCATAGCTCAAAGGAGGGAATATATTTATAACTTTTCAAATATAATTGAAATAAATTTTGTATAGCAATTTTTGACATTATTTTTAGCCAGTGCTTTAGAGAGCAAAATGCACTGAAGTTCCCCAAAAGATGACAACCCCAGACAGTTCATTCAAACTATTATGAAAAATATACTAGTTGTTCCTGTTTCTAGACTCCATAGTTATAACATCTAGTTTAGAGAAATAAGGCTACTTGAATCTTGAACACCTCAGTTATTTACACTGATTATGAACCTACTAGTAGAATATATAGTGGTTCTACCATAACTCCCCCAATATTGAACTTCTTTGGCTCAGTAAAATCTCTTTTATTGACACACCAAAATTATCCCCCTGTATCTTCAACTGCTATTGTACAATCATCTCTAAATTTCTCCCTGTCCTTTCAAGTTTATTTAACTAGACCACTAATTGTTCCATGTCCATTTTAACATGAATGTGAGTTTTGTCCAACAAAAGAGTAGAGAACATAAATATTAGAACTCTTAAGGTGAGAGAACTCTAAAATGTGAAATTTATGTTTAATTTTTGACAAAATTGATGGGAAATAGAGCGCACAAGGATGGTTAGAGACGCACTCTTTTACTTATTCTGTTTGTGAGAAGCAGAGGACAGATTTAACAGGGATTCACACAAATGAGCCATGTTGGAAGGATGCTCTTTCTCCAAATAGCAGAGAAGGAGAAATCCTGGTTATGCACTACTCCATACGCTCCTTTCCATACCTTCTTCAACATGTGGCCTAAGAAAACCCAATGCATTTAATGATTAATTAAGGGAGAAAAAAGAACTAGTCAATAAGGGGAAATGTTGGTGAATTTCTGCAAACTTTATTAATATTCATCAGAAGAATATTTCATAAAGAAAGTGAAAATTGGAGCCAAATAACATCCTAGAGGAAGAAAAGGAAGAAGAAAGAGAAGGAATAAATGGAGGAAGTGGGGGAGGGGAGGGAGAAAGCAGAGGGAAATGAGACAGAGGAAAAGAAAAGGCCTTAATGTTACTTTTGTGTGTCAACTTGGATGGACCATGGTACCTAGATATCTGGCCAAACACCAATTTGAGTGTTGTTTAGAAAGTAGTTTTCAGATGAGATTAACCTTAAAATCAGTAGAGTTTGAGTATAGAAGATTGCTCTCTATAAGTGGGCCCCATCCAATTAGTTGAGGGTCTTAAGAGAAAAGACTAGTTCCTGAAGAAAGAAGTCTGCCTTTAGACTGTCTTTGAACTTCAGCTACACTATCAACTCTTCCTTGGATCTTCGGGCTCCCTGCAAATTTTGGACTTGCCAGCCTCCAGAATCACATGAATCAATTCCTTAAACTAAATCTCTCCCTTTTTCTCCCCATGTGTGCATATATCCATGTACTCTCACACATACACCCACATATATATATGCACACATTTATACATTTATATGAAAGGAGAAAGAATTTAAAAAAAGAGAAAAAGAAACATGCACAAAGCTCTGTTTTATGATACACTTAAAACAATACATTCTGTTATTGAATTGGATTTTTATTTTTGTCTCCAATTTCAATGAAATGAAAAATACTCTATGCACACAAAGAAAATAGTCTAAATAAGGCTGATCTTATTTAGTCTATCAATTACTTGTTTACAAGAGAATGCCCCACTTTTTAGAATTTTGCGTCATGTAAAAGTGATTGATTTGCAGTTCAAGTGATTATAAGGTCACTGGTTGGTCTGAAAATATGTTTTTGCAATATAAAATATTCCAACATTGCCTTATTTCTAGCTTGATAAAACTGGAACTGAAAAGATGGATATTACTTCAACAACAGAGGGTTTTTCAGAGTAGATATTAAACCTGTGAAAGGAAAGTGATGGATTAGATAATACCTTAGGCCTCTTGTCGGCAAACATTGTTTTTTTTTTTTTTTGCATAAAGTGTACACATTTGGTTAGAATAATTTTAATCCTCAGTTAGAAAACCTTGATTTTATTGCAGTGATTTTTATTAAAAAATAAATGACTTTTAACTCCATTTCAGGAGGGGTAGGATATTTATGGGGAAAGAGCTTTAAGAAGGCTCAAGGGGAAATGTCAGTAACTGCTCAAGAAAAATGGAAATGTCATTTTGCATTTTTAAAAAAACAACAACATGACTTTGCTGTGAAATTCACAAAACATTTTATGCCAAGGAAAAAACTTAACTTGATTAAGTGGCACCAGACACAGATGTATATCAAATCATAACTACAATGCCTATCAGAGAAATGTTCATTGACATCCAGGGAAGACAAGCCCTTTAATATTGCAGTGCTGTTTGCACTTGTCTTTGAGTGGAAATACACCACAAGGACTACAACATTAAACTCTGTCAATTCTTGAATTTCAATTGTCTGCATGAGTAAGCATCATTTCCTAATAATAGCTAGAAATACTGTTTTCAGTTGTAAACATTTTTCCTTTAGATGGAAAAAAATACTATTTGTGTCCTTAAGAAATATGAACACGCCTTGCAAATTCCACTTCTCCTAAAGCTTAGTAATATCAAGACAAAATTTATGAGCCATTTGATGTAACAGTAAATGAGTGCCTTTCTTGTCATATGCACTGAACCTGTTGAATGAATTAATAAGTATAGGGGAAATGTTTTTAAATAAAGTTTTAAATTTTTATTCATTTGTGTATCATATATTTTTTGCGTTATTTCATCATCACAATACAATTGAATGCAAAGTACATCTCTGATTGCTATGTTCAGGAGGCCCTCACCAAGTATTTTTTCCAGGGAATATTTTTGCAGGCTGTCCTATTGCAAATTGTACTTATTGTAGCATTAATTTTAAGAATATTACTTTTAAAAAATGCTTTACTTTAAATTTCATATTAGCGTGTAGTTTATTTACAATGTTGTGTTAGTTTCAGATGTCCTGCAAAGTGATTCAGTTACATAATCACATATATCCACTCTTTTTTAGATTCTTTTCCCATATAGGTTGTTACAGAGTATTGAGTAGAGTTCCCTGTGCTATACAGTATATTCTTATTAGTTATCAGTTTTATATATAGTGTTTATATATGTAAGTCTCAATATCCCAATTTGTCTCTCCTCTTCTTCCCCTGCATTAACCATAAGATTGCTTTCTACATCTGTAACTCTCTTTCTGTTTTGTAGATAAGTTCTTTTGTATGATTTTTTTAGCTTCCACATATAAGCAGTATCATTTGACGTTTGTGTTTCTCTCTCTGACCTCACTTCACTCCATATGATAACCTCTAGGTCCATCCATGTCGTTGCAAATAACATTCTTTCTTTCTTTCTTATAGCTGAGTAATATTCCATTCTATGTAAGTACCACATCTTCTTTACCCACAGAATATTACTTGGAAAAAAAAAAAACAGTAGCAGTTTGAGGCAAGGATAGTAGGAGTAAGTGTTACCATCCCAGTTGACCTGAAGAGCAAACTTCACCCTTGGGGTGCCTGGTTCAGTATAGAAAGATGCAATAATGTGACCTGTGTGCTTAGTACATTAACACAACACCAGAATAAAGAGAAATGAGCCTTTGGTGCTAGCAAAAGGAATTGAATACGGGCTTCCCTGTAGCTCATATGGTAAAGAATCTGCCTGCAATGCAGGAGACCTGGGTTCAAACCCCAGGTTGGGAAGATACCCTGGAGAAGGGAATGGCAAACCCACTTCAGTATCCTTGCCAGGAAAATCCCATGGACAGAGAACCCTGACAGGCTACAGTCCGTGGGGTCACAAAGAGTCAGACACAACTGAGAGACCAACACTACTACTACTAAAGGAATTGAATATATGCTGTCATATTTTAGAACATTTTTATATGCTTGTAAAGAAAATAATTTATGCATAATATGTGCCATGTTCATGTCCTTTATAACTGCTAATATAAAATTCCCGATATAAAAAACTGAAATAGAGGTCTAGGGTTATTTTGGCACTTCATGTGCCAGGGATCTCAAGTCCTTCTATTTTGAAGCACTATTATGTGTATCTTCTGGAGAAGGAAATGGCAACCTAAGCTAGTATTCTTGCTTGGAAATCCCATGGACAGAGGAGCCTGGTGGGCTGAAGTCCATGGGATCACAAAGAGTCGGACAAGGCTTAGTGACTAAGCAACAGCAATATTGGTCACGTTCCACCTAGTAGGAAGGGTAGCTACAGAAAGCCATATGCCAGTCATATCAACGAAGACACTAGAGACTGCCACGCTATAGTTTTGTGCACACATCATTGTGGGAAACATCATGGAAACAGATATACCTGCCAAGATGGCTGGAAAATGCAGTCTTTATCATCACTGTTCAAATGCTCTGCTAGCATGTATATAATTTCAGAAGAAGAAAGGGATCATAGACTTTTTGAAATAACTGTTTTTCTGTTTATTTTTTTTTGAGATACTGATAATAAGTTTGTGAATATCATTTTGAAGATTATTTATATACCAACTTCATTTATCCAGTCATGAACTTCTCCAGGGACTTGTTTTAAATGTCATGTTTTTCCTCAGTGCAGAGTGATGTGCATTAATCTTAACCCATGCTCAAAAACTTTACTGAACTTCATTGACTTCTGTTGTTAATTTTTAAATAAAGGTTTTATGTATGCATGATATATAATATTCAGGAAAATGTAAGATAATAAATGGAAAGTGAAGCATTACTTTTATTATATACTTAAATTTTACATTTGATGTACATTGTTGTTTACCTGCTAAGTTGTGTCTGACTCATTTGTGACCCCATGAACTCTAGCTGGCCAGACTCCTCTATCCATGGGTTCTCCCAGGCAAGAATAATGGAGTGTTTTGCTATTTCCTTCTCCAGGGGATCGTCCCAAGTCTCCTGCATTGGAGGTGGATTCTCTACCACTGAGCCAGCCAGGAAGCCCCTTATTGATCTATGGCTGACTTAAAATACTTTATTAATTTCAGGTCTACACTATAGAGATTCAGTATTTTTATAATTTATACTTCAAGTTATTACAAAACAATAGCTTATATTTCCTTGTGCTGTATGACATATCCTTGTTCCTTATTCATTTTACATAATAGTTTGTGTCTCTTAATCCCATACTCTTATCTCACCCCTCCCCACTGGTAGCCACTAGTTTGTCCTCTACATCTGAAACACTGCTTTTAACTCTTCATATTTTTGTTTGGTTCTTATATCAAACTCCAAATACTATGTATACTTATGAGAGACAGGAAACTTGTTTGGTCAAAACTAATGCTCATCTCACCATTGCAACCAGAGTCTCTATATTACAATTTAATCTTTAACCCTTCTGCTATACTGTTGTAGATTGGGTTTTCTAGTAAGCAGATTCTGAGAGGGAGATTTTGAGTAGCAAGTTTATTAGGAGGTGCTCTGATGGCCAAAACCTGTCATAGAAGGGAAGGAAGAAAGGATGGCAGAGGAGAAGACTAGGTTGTCATGAAAGCTGGAGAGAAGCCCTGGAAGACACCACTGAGAGCTCTCAAGAGGAGTGGCGTTGGGTTTACTTAGTTGAGGCATTGAGGCATTGATTTATACTTGCATTAACCAGTCACTGAATGCAAGTTACTCCCTAGAAAGATATGTGACCCAAGGTAGGATGACTCTTTCTTGTAAAGGGCAGTCCTTGGAGTTGGGAGCAGCTGATGACTACCAGAGGGTTATGTGTTCTTCAGTGTTGAGGCAGAATCTAAGCAAGTCTCCACTGTGCCTCATAATTTTGACTAAAGAATAAAGCCTTCAGTTTTGTTCCCTGATCTTTTTATTGTATTTCCTGACTATTAATAAATGTCTTCAATATAAAGTTGTATTTTCTTTCACATAAACCAAGACAGAGTAAGTGACTCAATGGTAATCAGAAACATAGGCACCTTGCATTCTTCAGTTCTTTCTTCCATTGCACTGGTTTCCATGTTCTAGATTGTTTTATGTCCAAAGTGGATGTTGGAACTTTATTCCATCTTATTTCAGGCAACAGAAAGAAAGGGCCTAAAAGTGTGTCCCAACTGACGACTCTTTACCTGACAAATTGTTCTAAAGAACTGGGGAATAGACACGATCACATAGCACATTTAGCATTAATAAAGACCACAGAGTGTCCAGTTTAAATTGAGTATATTGCAATACTGAAGTACCTTTGGGTCTGTTAACTGAGGAAGAGGACATTGAATATGAGAAACTAATAGTCTCTCTCTCTCTTTCTCCTCTCTCTCTCTATATATATATGTATATATACACACATACATACACATATGTGTGCTCATATAGTCATATATAATTTTCTTTAGCTCTAGCAAACAACAATAATCAAACATTTGTTCTAATTGATTTTAAGTGTTGTTCTTAATTATGTGATAACTGAATAACTACTTTAAATGTTATATTTGATATGAGTGCCTACCATGGATGAAAAAAGGACTTCCCTGGTGGTTTAGGTGATAAAGTGTCTGCCTACAATGCAGGAGACCTGGGTTCGATCCCTGGGTTGGGAATATCCCCTGGAGAAGGAAATGGCAACCCACTCCAGTACTCTTGCCTGGAAAATCCCATGGACAGAACATGGTAAGCTACAGTCCATGGGGTGGCAGAGTCAGACACGACTGAGCAGCTTCACTTTCTTTCTTTTCTTATGGATGAAAAGTAGTTTAAAACCATGGTGTTCTATTGAGTTGGCAAAAAATTTGTTCAGGTTTTTCTGTAGTATCTGTTGGCCAACCCAACAGAATTTGGCCACCCCAATATGTACCTATGTTTGAAGCCTCTGTATTTAGGAAGAAAATGCTTTTTTAAGCTCTACCAACCAGGTGACTTAAATTACAGGAGAAATATCCAGAAATAAAAATAATAAAAATGCCCTACAGTCATAAAATTTCAAATCTAAAGGTACAAAATGTTAGAGAGTGTTAAAATACTCTACTTTGATGAACTGGGAGGGTGTATACAAAGTATCCTTGCTTAAAAATTACCTGTGAATAAATATATTTTAAGATTTTAAAAAAGGATATTACCCAAGAGAGGAAAAGTTATCAAAAATAGTTTTAAGAATATATATTCCTTTACTTAAGACACTTTTATTATTGTTCAATAACTGTAAGATTAGCTACTGTTTAAACACAATAAGGAAAAATTGAAAAATTCAACTGTGTTTAGAAAATTTGGCAAGGAGTAAAAGAAATATCTGCTGAAAGGAAATGCCATCAGCATTTCTTATTAATTAAAATACAATGCAGTAAAATACTATGTAGCTTTTATCAATGATTTTTTAAATTTATTAATAGTTCTAAGTCAGAAAATTTCTCATGGTTATACTATTATGAATTTTTGTCAGCTAAAATGTAAGGAATATAAAATAGAAACATGTTCCAAGGAAAGGGTTAAATAAAGTATAGAACAATAAAAGTTGAATAAATAATTGAATAAAGTAATTAAAAATAAATAAAATTCAATTTATTCAACTAAAGAATTGAATACAAGTTAAACAAGAGCTGAATAAAGTATAGAACAATAAAAAACTAGAAATTTAACTTTTGAAGAAGGAATGATTTAATAAATCTTCGAATATATGAAGGGATTTTTGAAAGTATGGTAATCAATATTTGTATTATATTGAAGACAGAACAAAAGAAACTAAGCTTAATATTAAGCATGATGGATTTGAGTTAGCAAGTTGTAAAGTATTTTCTGACAGTGAGAAATTTGTAGTGAATCTCTTTTAAACAAAAATGGGTCCTTGCTATTTTCTTATTCTTTATGCATTTCCAGATGATTGAAAAACTGGGTGATATGATCCATTTTTACACTTATGATATCATCATATAAAATATGGATTGTGTATAAATATCTAAATAAAACCTCTCCCCAAAAGTTAAAATAATCTTTTTATAGAAGAAAGTTTGTATTAAAATGACTTGGAATGATATGAGGAATCTATTTGATATGGTCCACTCTAAGCATATCATTTGAAAATTTGGACCATAAACGGAACTAGGAAGAGATGGATGCTGAACAAGAAAGCTAAAAGAACGCAATCTTCAATGTGCTTTTTAAAAGTTGTTTAATATTTTAAAGTTAACCATTTTAATTGGAGGATCATTGATTTTCAATGTTGTGTTAGTTTCTGCTGCACAACAAAGTAAATCAGTTATATATACACATGTAAACCCTTCCTCTTCAGCCTCCCTCCCGCCTCCTCCATCCCACCCTATAGATCATCACAGCACTGAGTTGGGCTCCCTGTGCGGTACAGCAGCTCCCCACTAACCATCTATTTTACACATGGTAGTGTATATATGTCAGTGATACTCTCTCAATTTGTCCCGACCTTCCCTTCCCGCCAGTATCCAGATGACTCTCAATTAAAAACTGTTTACTAATGCAGAGATTACAACAGTACAGCGTTCATCACATAAAATAAAAACCTGTATCTTTTACTAGTCAGTTCATGATTCATGGTTTCTTCTAAGCAAATCAGACACTCTTCACTTAGGAATAAAACAAAATTTACTTTTCCAAAGATGTTTCATGTGCAACCACCCATCAGGAAGGGGATTCATTACATCACTCTATGATGTCAACTTCCACACAGGCCTCCAAACTTGATTAAACGCTCTAAAAGCAGAATAGTCTGGAGCAAGCCTCTGTAGCTGTAAGTTTCAATAGTAAAAATGATAGGATGAAGTTTACTATTATTCATCTAACTTAGTTTCTAAAATAGCTTTTTTTTTAAAACCAATTTTCATTTAATGGAAAGAATCTTTTATCTGAGGTCACTGAGGGTAGAATAGGGTGGATGTATATAAAGGACAAGAAAATATCTATTTTTAAGACTAGTAGTCCAAATTAATTTAAACTAATAATAAATTAAAAAACTTTCTAAAGTTAAATTTGAAGACTGTAAATTGGAATCTTTAAAATATCTGCACATATCATAATTGCATGAAGCATATTTTTCAGACTGCTTGCAAAAAATCATTTTGTTTATCTTCCTCAGGCTAAGACTTTTTTCTTTTGGTTAGGAAAATTCTCATAAGCTTCCCATTCTGACTTAAAGAGCTTTCATGAGATTTAGGCTTTGGGCATGATCGAAGATGCAAGAGACTGGATTTTAGCTGTCCTTGATAATTACTTCTGAAAAGCAATGACTAATTCTATCAGCTTTCTGAAAAGGGTATACTTCTTGATACTAGCAGATATTTTGTGTGCTGAAACAACTAGAGAAAGAAAATAATCTACTTTATGTGTATTTAAATTGCCCACCTGCATTCATGCATTTTTCCAGTTTGTATCTGTAAACATAAGCGTGATGAATAAAGTTCATTTAATTTTAAACCCTTACAATAATGCTGTAGTCTTCAGGATTCAATTAACTCTTGGATTTGAAAGGACTTAGAAAAGAAGTCCTGTTAAAAAATTACTAGAAAGGGAAGCAAGTGCAAAATAATGTCACTGTTGAAAGTATGAGGGACAAAACAAGGAAATAGAACATTGGTAAGGTTCATGGAGACCTGTCAAGGCTCACTTTGGTTTACTTAGGAATGAAAATATATCTTCATTTAACTATCAAAAATATTAAAATAGCATGCCTGATTTTTGTCTATAGTTGACATGGAGGAAGTGTCTAATATTTGTTTATTCTCTGAAATGTTTCTAAAATTAGTAGCTTGAGAAAAATGTAGTCAAATAAAACACATTATTTTTACATTCATTAGACAGTGTGCATGTGTGTGTGCTCAGTCTCTTTAGTTGTGTCCAACCCTTTGTGATTCCATGAAATGTAACCCACCAGGCTCCTCTGTGCATGGAATTCCCCAGGCAGGTATGCTGGAGTGGGTTACCATGTGCTCCTCCAAGGGATCTTCTCCACCCAGAAATAAAACCTGGATCTCCTGCATTGGCAGGCAAGTTCTTTATGGCTGAGCCACCAGGGAAGCCTTTATTTGACAGTGTATTCAACTGATTCATATTTTAATGACATATTATAGGAAATGGGATAAAGTAGTGAAAAACAATACAAGAATCCTCCTTTCCTAGAGTTTTCAATAAAGATAATTTTGAGATGGGTAATTTAGGAAAACTATGGAGATAAAAAAAATTCAAAATGATCTAGCAAGGAAGACTCATGCAAAATCTGTCAAGGGTTTGACATATTTACAGATCTGTTGCCGGGAGCCAGCGTGAGGAATCCCGCCCATGGCAAAGGTCATGAGGAAGGAAGCCAGACAAAACGCAAAGGCGTGATCTGGCTTCAGGGGTTCCCCCTGAGTTTTCCTGAACATCTACCCCCCAAAACCAGAGTCTGCCTGCCTTATTGTACTGTGCTTTCCACTCTTCTGATATTCTCTGGAAAAAGTTAACTCAGGGCTTCAGTTAACAGTCTCCTGCATATGAAAAGAATGTTTCAGCTCAAACCCCTTTGATGGCTCTCTAACTTGCCTAACAGTTGGGGACTTTTAAAACTTGTGAATTGTTTACAGCCCCCAACCATGAGAGACACAAAGCTTAAAGCATCTTAAAGATACAGAGCCTTTTCTAAAAAGCTAAAAATTATACTGGTGATGGGTTTCACTGTTGAGTCAATGACTGCTGCCAGGCCTCCATATTCTTTATCTTTTAGACACCTGAAGGATGTTAATCAATGTAATTGGGATATAGAATTAGGAATATAGTAGTTTTGATGTTAGCAACACTAGACTTTTGAGTTAATTAACTTTCTCTTTGTTATAAATCACTGTACTTCTTTCATTGTTATAAATTGTTGTATCCTTGCTATGTAAGAATGTAACTTTACTTAGTGCTTTCTGAGAGTGGCATCAGACTTTGGGAAGAACAACACTGTTAAGGCAAATAAGTCTTCTGGTTGACAAATCCTTATCAAAAAAGGGCCATAAAATGTTAATTGGCCTTCTGGCCAGATGATGTAAATCACCTAAGACTTGTGTATGCAATTAGGTATGGAGAGAGAAAGCCTGGTCTAGATAAGAGTCAGGGATACTGATGCTGCATAATTTTATATTATCCATTGATCTCTATGTACAAAAAAAGGTATAAAAGGCCTTTCTGGACAATAGAGGATGAGCCAGTCACTGGAAAGACTGGTTTCCCCCGTGTCCTTTTTATTCTAATTTCTGGCTGAATTCTCATCTGGAGCGGGGAGGCTCACCACATCTACTTACTTGCCCTGGCTTTTAAGTCCCATGAGAGAGGGAGCCCAAGGTGGGGCACCCTCCGCTATTCAAACGAGCGCCGGTGGCCTAACGTAGATGTTGCAAACTTGTTGTCATGAACTTTTATTGGCTTTCTCCATAAACCAAGTTATTGAGCATCTTTTCTCCACTAAATTTTCCTACTACACTATTTCTTCCTAATCTCTCTTTATATTTCTAATTCAATAAATAAGTTTTCCTTGTCTCCCCTTCAAATTCCCTGGATCCACCGGGGCAGGACCCCAGCAATCTGTGAAGGGAATTATGGGCTTCCCAGATGGCTCAGTGATAAAGAATCCACCTGTGTTGCAGGAGCCGCATGAGATGTGAGTTTGATCCCTGGGTTGGGAAGATTCCCTGGAGAAGGTCATGGCAATCCATTTCAGTATTCTTGCCTGAAGAATCCCATGGACAGAGGAGTTTGGCAGGCTACAGTCCATGGCGTCACAAAGAGTAGGACACTACTCAGAGACTTAGCATTCACACACAAAGGGAATTTTACCTAAATTCTCTACAATAGTGCTTTGCAAAATTTTCACATTCTGACATGCTTTATGACCAATGTAGACAGCATATTAAAAAGCAGAGACATTACTTTGTCAACAAGTCTGTCTAGTCAATGGTGTGGTTTTCCCAGGAGTCATGTATGGATGTGAGAGATGAACTAAAAAGAAAGCTGAGTGCTGAAGAATTGATGCTTTTGAACTGTGGTGTTAAAGAAGGCTCTTGAGAGTCCCTTGTACTGAAAGGAGATCCAACCAGTCAATCCTAAGGGAGACTGGTCCTGGGTATTCATTGGAAGGACTGATGTTGAAGCTGAGACTCCAATACTTTGGCCACCTGATGCAAAGAGCTGACTCATTTGAAAAAACCCTGATGCTGGGAAAGATTGAGGGCAGGAGGAGAAGGAGATGACAGAGGATGAGATGGTTGGATGGCATCACCGACTCAGTGGACATGAGTTTGGGTGAACTCCGGGAGTTGGTGATGGACAGGGAGGCCTGGAGTGCTGCGGTTCATGGTGTCACAAAGAGTCGGACATGACTGAGGGACTGAACTGAACTGAACAGACATGCTTTATAAAAATGATAGTAGTCATATGATAAACTGGAAGAGATCTGCCAGTTCTGCATTGAGCTTGACAAAAGAAAAATTAAAAACCCCACTATTGACCCTTGTACAACCTAGGGATCAGGGACATTGACCACTGAGAAGCTGAAAATCTACATATAACTTTACAGTTGGTCCTCCAAATTTGTGGTTCTACAACAGTGGATTCAACCAACTGAAGGTCATGTAGTACCGTAGTACATATTTATTGAAAAAAATCCATGTATAAGTAGACCCGTGCAGTCCCTACCAGTGTTGTTTAAGAGTCAGCTATATGTATGTGTGTGTATATATATATATACATATATATATATACACACACAATTTCCTTATGTTACATAGTTATGAAAGAAATTATCAAATTCTGGAAAATATGTTATATTGAACTATTTCATTTTTAAAATAATTCTGATTTTTTCCAATTAGAATATTGAGCTTTCACCTGCAAACATTACTTCTGTTATATAAGGTTATAAAGGTTTTATTTTGTTTTGCTTTTGTTTTTTTTTTTTCCTCAATGTTAAAATAGAATTACATCAAATTTCATGTTGGTGAGCACATTGAAATGCTTAGAAAGTGGCACTTCCAAATAGGGCTTGGGAGTGCTCTGTCTTCCAGTCCCCAATGTCTCACCCCATGGATCTCTTCCATTTGGTGTTCCTGAATTTTATTCTTTATAATAGACATGTAAACATGCTACTTACTTTTATTAACCCTGAAACGATCCTTTGGCAAACGCTTTTGAATAATACAACCTACTCCAAGGAGAAATACTTTGAAAGGATTCTTTGAACTGCTTCCACTATCAGGTGATGGCCAAAATTCAAAACAGCTTTCCAGCTTACAAATCCTAAACAATCATGGGATTGTAGCATGGCTGCAGTGCTTCTGGGATAAACAAGTGAATAAGATATTTGGAATGATAAAACATGTTACTACTACTGATCATTTTTTTATTATTACCTTCCCTGGGTTGGGAAGATCCCCTGGAGAAGGAAATGGCAACCCACTCCAGTATTCTTATCTGGAGAATCCCATGGACAGAGGAGCTTGAGTGGGCTACAGTCCATGGGGTTGCAAAGAATCGGACACGACTGAGTGACTTCACTTCACTTCCCTTTCTTACGGTCACTGACAATGACAGGATGTCTTTTATTTTTTGCATAAGTAAGTAGTAACAAAAGACTGCAAGCTTTTTCTCTGTCTGATGAAACCTTTCTAAGCATTGACAAAAATTCAGATAAAATTATCTTTTTATTTTCTATTTTAAGTTCATGGCTATTATATAAATCCATACCTTCATTGTTATTGGTTTATATGTGCATATTGAGCTTTCTTAGTTGAGATTTCCTGCTCATGTGAATGTTGAATATGTTTGAGTTTTGCACACCAAATATTTTTAAATGACGATAAAAATTTTCCTCAAGTGTACACAGACGATGATCTACTAGTCACAGCAATTTTTCACTAGCATACAAATCATAATATTGTCTAAATATTATTCATGAATGAATGTTTAATAAGCTTTTTATCAGAGTATAAGGTGCATATTGAAAACATTTACTTATAAACAAACCAAATGTGCACACAGCTTGATGAGTTATCACAAACTAAATCTGCCTTAGAAATTACCATCTAATACAAAAAGAGAATATTTCCTGCACCCCAGGTGTCCCCCTCATGCTCTTTAAATCCCCATCCCCATCTCCAATCCAATGATCAAAGCCCTGACTTAATGCATGCTTTATTATTTCTTTAGAATTTTATATTAATGGAATCATATGGTACATATTCTTTGTATATATTTTTTTCATTTTCTTTTCTTATGCTCAACAAGACATTTGGGAGATTGATCCACATTGCTTTATGTTGTAATACTTTGATCATTTTCTGTTATGGAGTATTCCACTGTGTAAATACACTACAATTAATTTATCCATTTTGCTGTTAGCAAATGTGTGGGTGTTTCCAGTTTTTGTCTCTTGCGTATGTTTCCATAAACGTTATGGTACATGTCTTTTGTTTCACAGAGTGTGAATTTCTACATATCTATGTGAATTTTTTGGCCTTAGATTATGCATTTGTTTAATGTTAGAAGGTAATGCCAGTTTTCCAAAATTGTACAAATATTCACTCCTACCAGCACTGTCTGCAGGATCCCAGGGACGGAGGAGCCTGGTGGGCTGCCGTCTGTGGGGTCGTACAAAGTCGGACATGACTGAAGCGACGTAGAGCAGCAGCAGCAGCAGCACTGTCTGTGAATTCCTCTTGCTCTACATCCTTGCTGATGTTTGGTATTTTCAGAATGTAGCCACTGTAGTATGTGTATGGTGTTATGTATATGCCACCTAATAAGATTGTCTATGGTTTAATTTTACATATAAATAGCTTCTCAGAGAGTAAAAACAGCATATTACTTGAACATCACATTCTCGTTGCTGAAATAGGCTAAGACAGTGTCTCTGTGATATCTTGTGTGCTTCAAAGAGTTCACTTGCCATGCTGAATATTTCAGGATTTTATTTTAAATTTGTTTAGTTTGATATGTATTTGTAGAAAAATATTTTTTTTCTATCATTTGTTCAAGGATTTTAACCAGTGCAGGTCCTAACCTCTGTAGATTAATCTAGTATGATATAAACATCCATGACCAAATAAGAAATTGTGAACACACTGTGACTGAGGTACTAATCTCAGAGACTCAAGTGCTTTAATGGAAAGGTCAGAGAGAGACATCCTGCATGGTGTTGCTTCTACTGAGCTGTTTTCTGCTTGTGGATATTATCTATAAAAATCCTACAAGCATAATGAAAATGTGAAAAATAGGAGTATATGAAATCAAAAGTAAAGCTAAAGATTTTAAATTTACATAAAAATAACTGATGATTATGAGAGAAAATTGACTGAAGTACTAAGACTACCTGGAATGATTAAACACATTATTCAGGGGAAATGTTCATCGTTATAAACGTTACAGAGATTTATTTGATGGTGTATGCAAAAAAATAAAGCTTTAAAGGCCAAAATAATTTTTAAATACAGGAATTTCAGTGTTCAACTACAATCAAATTGAATTTGAATATGTGTGAAAAATAATATAAGTGCCTCAACAAATTCTCAGGGCCCTGTGGAAAGCAAGGTGGTTGCAAAGTTATACTTCTCTTATTTGAAGGAAAGAAAGAAAGAGGGAGGGAAGAAGAGAGAGAGATGGGGGAGGGGGTGGGAAGAAAGAAAGAGAGAAGGAGAGGCTGAAATTGAGTAAGTAGTGAGGTGGATGAACCTAGAGTCTGTCATACAGACTGAAGTAAGTCAGAGAGAGAAAAAAATATATATCATGTATTAACAGATATATACGGAATCTACAAACTTGTACTTGTGAATCTATTTGCAGGACAGGAATAGAGGAACAGACACAGAAAATGGACTTGTGGAGACGTTGGGGGAAGAAGAGGGTAGGACAAATTGAGACTGTCACATTGATGTGTATACACTCCCATGTATGAAAGAGATATCTAGTGGGAAGCTGCTGTATGACACAGGAAGTTCACTCAGCTCAGTGCTCTGTGATGACCTAGATAGCTTATTGAAAAGCAGAGACATTACTTTGCCAACAAAGGTTCGTCTAGTCAAGGCTATGGTTTTTCCAGTGGTAGTGTATAGATGGGAGAGTTGGACTGTGAAGAAAGCTGAGGGCAAGAGGAGAAGGAGATGACAGAGGATGAGATGGCTGGATGGCATCATTGACTCAATGGACACGAATTTGAGCAAACTCCAGGAAATAGTGAAAGACAGGGAAGCCTAGTGTGCTGTAGTCCACGGGGGTCTCAAAGAGTCAGACATAACTTACCGATTGAACAAGGTAGCATTTAATACAAATGCTAAAACAAGTGGGAGGGGCACTGACAGAAATCCTTGCAGCTTTCAATCTGGATAAGTCAATCATTCAGAAATATTTATTTCATCTATCTTGAACTGATTTAAGACCCTTCATATTCTGACCTTGAGCAGGGTCAGAATTGAACAATTTCAATTTCTTTTTTTTTTTTTTTTAACTAATTCAACATTTTCAAATTTTAAGCCAGGCTGGCCAATTTCCTTTACAGGTAAACTGCTTTAATGCATGCTGGCTTCTACACCTTTAATATTATTTCCCTTCCCTCTCATCCCTTCCATCTTCCATTAATCGAACCTAATAAAGAAGTCCAAACACATGACGTGCTATATCAATTACTGTCTGAGTAACAACTTTGGCCTTTACCCCATGAATTACATACTTTGGTAACTTTGTCAATTAAGCTTAATCTGACCGATTGATTATACTTCCTTGGGAATATGACTTATATAGCATTTATTCTTAGAAACCAGCAAGAAAACTTGATATTTCAAATGACAGGGATGTTTAAGGACAGTAATGTATCTCCTTTCACTATTTCACTGAAAAGGAATCCTTGTAAATGTAGCAAAACACAAAACAAAACAAAAACAAAACAACCCTGATAAGTTGTTTCTTTTTAAGCAATAAATGTTTATGTCATTCCAGACTTGTCAATTCCTGTCCTGAATATTTCTTGGTTTCTTATCTTGACACTTTAATAATGTTAAGATGGGCTTCTCTGGTGACTCAGATGGTAAAGAATCTGCCTGCAATGCAGAAGACCCAGATTCAACCCCTGAGTCTGGAAGATTCCCTACTCCGGTATTCTTGTCTGGAGAAGTCCATGGACAGAGGAGCCTGGCAGACTACAGTCCTTTGGGTTGCAAAGAGTCGGGCATGACTGAGCGACTAATACTTTCAGTGTTTCTTTAAGAAGGGATGATATCACTATGGCCCTCTAGGATGTTCAGAGAAAGCTGGTAGCTCAGAGTGTGAGAGAAAACTTACTTCCGTGTGAACAGTCTATGGACTTTTGATCCAACTTCCCCCAGTAAATGTGACATCAGAAAAACACTATTTTTATTTAGATAGCTGCTTTGTACTGCATATACACTTCAGAATTTATTCAACAAATGTTTGTTGAGTGCTCATTGGGTGATGTTTTAGGTAGTGGATAGTTAATCATGAGAAAAACAATGTTTACTCTGTCATGGCCACCAGAGTGACTTGATCCAAGTAGTGAGTGGAAAGTGAAAATAAATGTTGAAATGGCAGACAAGTTTCTATTCAGTGATGAAAGTCATAGGGAGGTTCTGTGTAGAGATTTTAAACTTGATGCAATTCTAAAAATTTTTATATTGACTGCTGTATGACTCTCAGAGTTGAGTTCTGTTATTAATTTATACTTAAAAATTATATGCCACTATAGGCAGAAAGTGAAGAGGAGATAAAGAACCTCTTGATGAAAGTGAAAGAGAACAGTGAAAAGGTTGGCTTAAAGCTCAACATTCAAAAAACTAAGACCATGGCATCTGGACCCATCACTTCATTGGAAGTAGATGGGGAAACATTGGAAACAGTGGCTGACTTTATCTTTGGGGGCTCCAAAATCACTGCAGATGGTGATTGCAGCCATGAAATTAAAAGACGCTTACTCCTTGGAAGGAAAATTATGACCAACCTAGATAGCATATTCAAAAGCAGAGACATTACTTTGCCGACTAAGGTCCATCTAGTCAAGGCTATGGTTTTTCCAGTAGTCATGTATGGATTTGAGAGTCGGACTGTGAAGAAAGCTGAGTGCCGAAGAATAGATGCTTTTGAACTGTGGTGTTGGAGAAGACTCTTGAGATTCCCATGGACTGCAAGGAGATCCAACCAGTCCATCCTAAAGGAGATCAGTCCTGGGTGTTCATTGGAAGGACTGATGCTAAAGCTGAAACTCTAATACTTTGGCCACCTCATGCAAAGAGTTGACTCATTGGAAAAGACCCTGATGCTGGGAGGTGTTCGGGGCAGGAGAAGGGGACGACAGAGGATGAGATGGCTGGATGGCATCACCAACTTGATGGACATGAGTTTGAGTGAACTCCAGGAGTTGGTGATGAACAGGGAGACCTGGTGTGCTCCGATTCATGGGGTGACAGGAGTCGGACATGACTGAGGGACTGAACTGAACTGATATCAAATTACATATTATAAAAGTATATATGTTAATCATATGAAAATATACACACACATTAGAATTTTAATGGTGGTTGCATCTAGTGATGGATTGAGAGTGTTAGCCACTCCAGTACTCTTGCATGGAAAATCCCATGGGTGGATTAGCCTGTTGGACTACAGTCCATGGGGTCGCTAAGGGTCGCATATGACTGAGCGACTTCACTTTCACTTTTCACTTTCATGCATTGGAGAAGGAAACGGCAACCCACTCCAGTGTTCTTGCCTGGAGAATCCCAGGGACGGGGGTGCCTGGTGGGCTTCCGTGTATGGGGTTGCACAGAGTCAGACATGACTGAGGTGACTTAGCAGCAGCAGCCAGTCTCCATGGATACTCCATATGGATTGGGGTGTCAGCCACAAGTCCACTACATGATAGTGCTTTAATTTGTCACTGCCTTTAGGTTGTCTGAATTGTATACCTCTCAAGTTGATTTTTCTAAAATAAAATTTTGTTGAATTTACTCACTGTTTAAAATCCATCAATAGTTTTCTATTGGGGCATTTTGGAAAACTTAAAAGCTATCACCACTCTAGTTCTTTATTGTCCCCTTTATTGTTTTTCATTTGCTAAGTTGTATCTGACTCTTTGCGACCCCATGAACTGCAGCATACCAGGCTTTCCTGTCCTTCACTATCTCTTGGAGTTTGTTCAGACTCATGTCCATTGAGTCGATGATGCCATTCAACCGTCTCATCCTCTGTCACCCTGCTTTCCTCCTGGTTTCATTCTTTCCCAGCATCAGGGTCTCTTCCAATGAGTTGACTCTTCATATCAGGTGGTCAAAGTATTGGAGCTTCAGGCTCAGCATTAGTCCTTCCAATGAATATTCAGGGTTGATTTCCTTTATGATTGAATGGTTTGATCTCCTTGCTGCCCACGGGACTCTGAAGAGTTTTCTCCAGCACCACAGTCCAAAAGCCTCAATTCTTTGGCATCCAGTCTTCTTTATGCTCCATCTCTGACATCCGTATATGACTACCGGGAAAAACAGCCTTTACTATCTGGACTTTTGTCAGCAAAGTCATGTTTCTGCTTTTGAAAATGCTGTCTAAGATTGTCACAGCTTTTCTTCCAAGGAACAGGCATCTTTTAATTTGTCCCCTTGACTATATACAAATCAACACAATCTCCTGCTATCACTAATATCTAACTTCTTTCTACTGAAGGTATGCATCTCTTTGGTGAAATTTCTTTTCTATACCGCAGATAAAACAAGATACCAACTCTTTCTAAGACAATCTCCCAATTCTTTCAAAAGTGCCCTTTAAGGTGAGCTTACAGCATCCCTGCTGACTTCTATAATACAGAAGTAAGGTATCTTCTATATTGTGTCATGATATTCTCTTTAGCTATCTTCCCACTAGGTTGTAACTTTTACATTGTTAGAGACTATATCTTTCTATCTTTGGTAATTTGTAAACTTCCTGGCACAATGTCAACTACTGAATGTCTTGTTTTCATTTAATCAATAAAATAATTTTGTGGGGTTATATTCATGAGGTATTTTTCAGTAGAGGCACAAAATGAAGTAATTCTAGACCAGGAAAAAAACTAATTAAAAGTGATTTGGAGAAAGAGAATTTTTGAAGTAATGGTAAAGATATATTTGATATGGTAAAGAACTATGCACATACATATGTTTCTGAATGGATCCAGGTTTTCCCTGTCCTGTTACAATCAATCTGTATAGGATGCCAGCTTCTTTTTCCTTCTAAAGTAGAAAATTCTCTCCACTGATGGAAATTTTTAAGGACTCCATTTAATCTACTGCCTAACTTGCAGATTTCTTATAGTTGCATACAGTCTTCCACATTAGGTTCCTTATCTGTGATAACAGAGAAAAAGAAATTACTCTGTAGAACTTACCATCTGAATTTCTGCTTCCAAAGTGAGAAACAAAATAATTCATTTGGGCATATACTCTGTTAAGAAAAATACAAAAGTTGGCTTTTTTTGCTATGTGATAAGAAATCTTCAGGGTCTTGTTCAGAAGACAGAAATGAGATAAAATGAAGAAAATTGCTTTGGATGACAATAAGAACGTATATTCACTTAATCAGGGAAGTAGGAAGAATGAGAAGATCTTGGAAACAGTAGGATAAGAGAATCCTAGCAAAATACCAAGAAGCTAGTTATTTTTCATGTAACAGGGTATAGGAGAGACCAATGTATCCCTTCTATGGGAAATATTATAGAATCTCCTAAATTTTAGTTAGACACCTGGCTGCCAGAGTAATAGCTACATTTCCCAGCCTTTCTTGGAACTAGATGCCATCAAGACACTAGTGGAAGAACTATGAGTTTTGACAAGAAGTATTCAGTTTATGGTTTGTCTGTATAAAGAAGACATGTACTTGGCCTGGGCTTTCTCCTTTCCCCTCCCATGGGTTGGAAAATGATGGCCACTAAAAGCCATCTTTTGAACATAATAGAACTACAGCACTAGTCCTATTCTACTCATCTCTGTACTAGTGTTTGGAATTGAAATGAACTTCTGTTTTACTTGAGCCACTGAATTCTTGGTTCATTTTGTTTCAGTAAGCTTTGACTATTACTAGCAGGGATTACTGGGATCTAATTCTTATGCCTCTACAATTTATTCAGCCTGTTACTCCAACTTTTCAATAAAAGCCTCCTGCATTTTCATTCTTTTGTAAGTGATTGGCATGTGTCCTCCAAAAGGAAAATTTAAAAAAGAATAGAACTAGTAGAAATTAAGAAGTAAGTAGAAGCAGAAAATTAGAGTCAGAAGTGAGCATGAGAGACATAAATTTTCTTTGAATCCCTAGAGAAATGTAGAGGAAAAGATGAGTTTCCTTTCAAATTTGCACTAATACTTTTTTTTATTTAAAGCCTAATGAAAAGCTATTCTAGCACACTGAAGGACTTGAGCTTCTCACATAAGTGACTTGGGTTGCTTTTTCTGTGTGTGTGTGTGTGTGTGTGTGTGTGTGTGTGTGTGTGTGCTAGTCACTCAATGTTGACTCTTTGCGACCCAATGGACTGTAGCTTGCCAGGCTCCTCTGTCCATGGAATTCTCCAGGCAAGAATACTGGAGTGGGTTGCCATTCCCTTCTCCAGGGAATTGAACCCAGGTCTCCTGCATTGCAGGCAGAATCTTTTACCATCTGAGCCATAGGAAAGTCCCCACATTGCTTTTTCTAACTCATCTCTTACTCTCTCATTAACAGACCTTTTTCCTATTGAAAGTACGTACAGTTCCCTGGCTTCAGAACAGGTCATGTTCTTGAGATGATTTTCTTTAAGCTTTTTCCTTTAATCATCAATTGTTGTTCTCTGCCTTTTGTTATAGTTTATCTTTTTTATAAATAGTAATTTGTTACTAAGAAAATTTGATGAGTCTAGCCTATAGATACCAAAATCATATTTTAAGGAATTTAACAGTATCCTTTATCTCTTCTTTAATGGTATCTGTTATTTAGTCTTTGACTTCATTCATTCAAAACTGAGATGATGTTGCAAGCTCATAGATATCCAGAGATTACAACAGCTTTATAAAATTTCCCATGCATAAATTTAGTAATCTCATATTTATTAAGTGTTATTGCAACCCCATGGACTGTAGTCTACCAGGCTCCTCTGTCCATGGGATTTTCCAGGCAAGAATACTGGAGTGGGTCGCCATTTCCTTCTCCAGAGGATCTTCCCCACCCAGGGATCGAACCCAGGTCTCCCATGTCGTAGGCAGATGCTTTACTCTCTGAGCCACCAGGGAAGTACTATTAGAAAAAAGAAATGCAAAAAAGCAAAATGGCTGTCTGAGGAGGCCTTACAAATAGCTTTGAAAAGAAGAAAAGTGAAGAGCAAAGGAGAAAAGGAAAGATATACCCATTTGAATGCAGAGTTCCAAAGAATAGCAAGGAGAGATAGGAAAGCCTTCCTCAGCGATCAATGCAAAGAAATAGAGGAAAACAATAGAATGGGAAAGACTAGAGATCTGTTCAAGAAAACTAGAGATACCAAGGGAATATTTCATGCAAAGATGGGCTCAATAAAAGACAGAAATGGTAGGGACCTAACAGAAGCAGAAGATATTAAGAAGAGGTGGCAAGAATACACAGAACTGTATAAAAAAGATTTTCACGACCCAGATAATCATGATGGAGTGATCACTCACACTCACCTAGAGCCAGACATCCTGGAATGTGAATTCGAGTGGGCCTTAGGAAGCATCATTATGAACAAAGCTAGTGGAGGTGATGGAATTCCAGTTGAGTTATTTCAAATCCTGAAAGATGATGCTGTGAAAGTGTTGTGCTCAATATGCTAGCAAATTTGGAAAACTCAGCAGTGGCCACAGGACTGGAAAAGGTCAGTTTTCATTCCAATCCCAAAGAAAGGCAATGCCAAAGAATGCTCAAACTACTGCACAACTGCACTCATCTCACATGCTCGTAAAGTAACGCTTAAAATTCTCCAAGCCAGGCTTCAGCAATATGTGAACCATGAACTTCGGTGTTCAAGCTGGTTTTAGAAAAGGCAGAGGAACCAGAGGTCAAATTGTCAACATCTGCTGGATCATGGAAAAAGCAAGAGAGTTCCAGAAAAACATCTATTTCTGCTTTATTGACTATGCCAAAGCCTTGACTGTGTGGATCACAATAAACTGTGGAAAATTCAGAAAGAGACTGGAATCCCAGACCACCTGACCTGCCTCTTGAGAAACCTGTATGCAGGTCCAGGAGGTAACAGTTAAAACCAGACATGGAACAACAGGCTGGTTCCAAATAGGAAAAGGAGTACATCAAGGCTGTATATTGTCACCCTGCTTATTTAACTTATATGCAGAGTACACCATGAGAAATGCTGGGCTGGAGGAAGCACAAGCTGGAATCAAGATTGCTGGGAGAAATATCAACAACCTCAGATATGCAGATGACACCATCCTTATGGCAGAAAGTGAAGAAGAACTGAAGAGCCTCTTGATGAAAGTGAAAGAGGAGAGTGAAAAAGTTGGCTTAAAGCTCAACATTCAGAAAACAAAGACCATGGCATCTGGTCCCATCACTTCATGGCAAATAAATGGGGAAATAGTGGAAACAGTGTCAGACTTTATTTTTTTGGGCTCCAAAATCACTGCAGATGGTGACTGCAGCCATAAAATGAAAAGACGCTTACTCCTTGGAAGGAAAGTTATGAACAACCTAGATAGAATATTAAAAAGCAAAGACATTACTTTGTCAACAGAGGTCTATCTGTCTAGCCAAGGCTGTGTTTTTTCCAGTAGTCATGTATGGATGTGAGAGTTGGACTATAAAGAAAACTGAATGCAGAAGAATTGATGCTTCTGAACTGTGGTGCTGGAGAAGACTCTTGAGAGTCCCTTGAACTACAAGGAGATCCAACCAGTCCATCCTAAAGGATATCAGTCCTGGGTATTCAGTGGAAGGGCTGATGTTGAAGCTGAAACTCCAATACTTTGGCCACCTGATGCGAAGAACTGACTCACTGAAAAAGTCCCTGATGCTGGGAAAGATTGAGGGCAGGAGAAGGGGATGACAGAGGATGAGATGGTTTGATGGTATCACCGACTCAATGGACATGGGTTTAGGTGGACTCCAGGAATTGTGATGGACAAGGAGGCCTGGTGTGCTGTGGTTCATGGGGTTGCAAAGAGTCAGACACAACTGATCGACTGAACTGAACTGAACAAATTAGAAAATGAATGGCTCAGATAATCAGTGATGTACCTTGACTCTGTAGCCCAGAGAAGATGATTATTGTTATCAACTATATTTAGCATGTTATGAGTAAGAATAGCTAAAACTATAGTTTGCTACATTCTGTTATGTAATTCAACTCTTTCCCCTTATAATTTGTGCTGAATCTGCTTATAATTCTTTTGTTTTGATTTTTCTCTCTTTTTTTTTTAACAACACACATGAAGGAAATTTTAGTGTAATTGTCCTCTTTGAGTTTGCCTTCAAATGATCAGTGAAATGATTTACTTACTGACTGAGAGTTTCTTTTTAAGTAACAATTTTACTTTTTCTCTATTAGTTTCCAAACATGGGAGGACAGTTGAGACATTAATCTATATCTTATTCTCAAAAAATTATAATTGAGAAAATGGTGCAGACATGTAAACAATGCATCATAAATAATAATTAATTGTATACATTTTAGCAGTAACTTCAGCATAAAAACTATGAACATATTTACTTAGTTTTCTACTGAGTTGCTCAAATCTACGATGGTCCAACTGGTAGGTAATACTGTATCTTGGTAACCCGCTTGCACTTTAATTCCTCCTGACAGAGCCTAAAAGTCAGGGAGTCACTCCAGCAACTGTAACCAAGCAGGGGGTCAATTAGAATCTGAACTGCCCACTTCTGCCATTGCTTCTTGATACCATAGCTATTGACATCCTCTACTTATGGACTGAAGATAATTGTGTCAGTTTTATAGTCATTTCTCACTGGTTAACATTTTTAGCCAATGTTTCAATGGTTCTTCAGTGAGGAAGTCATTCCTCTCATTGCAACCTTCTGCTGTGACCATGGTTGGTCTTTCAAGACTACAGTACAGATGTATGGATTTTACTTCAAAGGTATCAGAATGCCAGCTTACCCCAAGAGTATTGTTTCAGAATTTAATAATGTTGTAACATCTGTAAATCCCAGTAGTCATGCCCTCCTTATCTCCTTGGCAATCCTCTTTCCTTGAAATCTGGATTACTTTTTCATCATCTATGGAGGTTAAATCTGTGATCCTACATTACTCTTCTGATGGAAACCATGTCTAGAATCTCTAAGTTGATTTTATCCATCATCTGAAAGGGTTCCCTTTAAAAATTGCTCAGTTTCTGCCTCTCTAAAATAAAGAGCAAATGAAAAATTCAATTTTAACATCTGATGGGACATCCTACAACTACTATTACAATTATTATTGCGGAATTACAGGAGTTAGTAGCGCCACAGAGCAGTGGTGATCATGTTTGCTTAGCAAGATGGTTTCAGGAAATACTTCATAGAGAATCTAACACATGAGCTAAGAATTAAAATATGAATATGTGTTAGCTAGTTTGGACAAAGTGATAGGGGATATTCCAATACGGGATCTGTAAGAACAGGCTTATTAGTGAGACATATAATGGTACTTTTTGGAAATGTAAATAGTTTGGGGCAGCTGGTAAATTTGAGTCCTCTCATTGTAAGATAGCTCATGGCAATAGACAAGGTTAAATTGTGGACACTGTGAAATGACTTGCAATGTGTTGGTCATCATCCTACAGTCAACATAATGGTAAGTGAACGTAAAGATTTCAATTAATGCATCACTCATCATCACTCATATAGTAATAGTGTGAATGATATGCTAGAGGTGTTGGGGATTATTAAACTCTTCTAGATAAGAGAGAATTATTGCCTGAACTAAAGAGAAGTGTTTCAGTTGTTTGTGGAAGTTGTATTGACAAGGCTTGGTCATGGTCAAGCCTCTTAATCTACTTAAACAAGGCAAGTTAGTATAAATTTTACTGATTTTAGGCTTTTGTTTCTTAACTGGACCAGATAATTTCTGTTTAGAATTTAATTCAGGTTTTTTTAATTTTATTTATTTTTTTTGTTTCCCTACATTTGCTGATAACTTGCTCTCAGGTCCAATCCTCAGCCTTCTCTGTCTGCCCTGTTTTGTAGTGAACCTCTGCCTGTGATCTAACTTGTCTGAGCTTCCTTGATAGTTCAGTTGGCAAAGAATCGCCCACAATAAGGGAGACCCTGGTTCGACTCCTGGGTCAGGAAGATCCCCTGGCGAAAGGATAGGCTACCCACTCCAGTGTTCTTGGGCTTCCTTTGTGGCTCAGCTGGTAAAGAATATGCCTGCTATGAGGGAGACCTGGGTTCGATCCCTGGGTTGAGAAGATCCCCTAGACCTGGGTTCAATCCCTGGGTTCAGAAGATCTCCTGGAGAAGGGAAAGGCTACCCGCCCCAGTATTCGGATCTGGAGCATTCCATGGGGTTGTAAAGAGTGGGACAAGATTGAGCGACTTTCACTTTCCTTGTCAACAAGCTTCTCTATAGGCTCCACCAGCAGGAGCCACTGGTCAAAAGCATAAAGAATTCAGGACATTTCTCCCCAACTTTTCTGCTTCAGGCAGCATCCCCAGCAGTGGCTGTATCTCCTCAGGTGTTCTGACTTCCAATAAAAAGCTCCTTTTTCATAATCCTCCCTCCTTCTAAGCAAGAAGCCATCTCATAGTCCCAGATCCTAGGATGTGTAATACCAACTCTTCTTTTCACACCTCTGATCCCATAAAGTGTGTCTATCAGATAGATACATCATAATCTCTGGTTTGCCACACATGGACCATTTTGACCTTTCATTCATTCAAGATTTTAGCAACCACTTGTGCATTTTAAGTACTCTCTTTCAAACTGTCAGGCTTGAGCTCTGATTTCCTCACTGGACACTGATTGAATTTTGTTAAATGTATCACCAGTATCCAGTGACTAGAAAAGCTATAAATACTCTCTCTGTAGAGAGGATCATGATTGTATATGGTTTTATGTCTTCAAATAAGTTCAATTTTTTTTCCATGTTGTCCTTAAAACAGTACTGTGAGGAGAGTTAGAAATCCACAGCTATATGATGCCTTCCCTAAGTTTACAACAAAAATTATTAGCTCCATAAGAACAATCAGAGGAAAAAAAAAGTTCTTAATTCAGCATCTGAAAGTACACTGTAGTGCCTTTTCTTAGTCAACTAGTGTCTTTGATTCCTTCTAACTGTGTTATATATGTTACATATGTGATTTTTTTAGAGGTACGTCTCCTGTGAAGTCATACAACAAGAAAATTTTAAATATTTTAAAATCTTTTTTTGTTCACATAATTGATGTCCATGTTGAAAGTTTTTCCATTGGACTTAGTATTTTGCTATAACTCACTTTAAGAAGATCAACATATTTTTCCCAGAAGTTAGAATTTTGGAAACGTCCCTGATATTAATGAAATAGAAAGGGAAAATCTGAATCTTCAACTCAGGTCTAGTTTATAAACAGCTGGGAGAAAGGTGAGATGTTCATCCTCTTCTCTCCCCACTACCACCGTCACCCCTATGTCCTGCTTTTCAGAAACCTTAGGATCTTAGCACACTCAAAATAATTGTGTAATAGGATATAAGCTTGAACAGAATTCTAAAAAACATTTCCTTAATCTGAGGCTAAAACCTCTCTAAGACTGCCTGGGAGCTTCAGGTTGGGACTACTGAATGCAATAGGTAAAAACTTCCCTGGGGTTACCACACAGTCTGCAGATTTCCGAAGAAAGTTCAGAAACAGAATACTCCTCACCAAAGCTGCTCCTGGTGCAGCTGCATCTGAGCCAAGGACACTCGAACTCCTTGTTTAGGGGCCTCTGAGCACTCTGATTTTCCCTAGGCTGACATTATTCTAATCCTCACAGCTTGATATCTTGAAGCCATCTTTCCCTACTCTTCACTGTTGTCTGCTTCTAAACAAAGAATAAGTCTACTTTATCTTTTCTAGATATTTCTGATATCCCCTCCCCCACCTTTTTTCATGACCATGAATTTTGTTGTTAGTTTCTCCATATCCCTCTGGGAATGTATTATTCCCTGCTTCTTTTCTCTAACTGTCTCAGTTCAACCTAAAACTCTTTCATCAGACCCTTTCTCTACAGATATAGTTTCAATGACTCCAGATTACACCTTTGAGATGATTGCCACTGTAAGGTTACTCACAATTAGACTTGTTTTTACCATGTTATCTATACACAGTAGATACAACTTTCCTTTAAAATCCCAATTTTAGAAAGATAATGTTTATTCAGTGACTCTTAAATGTTATATATGTGCATATTTATATTGTTGGGGCTTCCCAGATAGAGCTAGTGGTAAGGAAGCCACCTGCCAGTGCAGGAGACATAAGAGATGCAGGTTGATCCCTAGGTTAGAAAGATCCCTTGGAGCATGGCATGGCAACCCACTCCAGTATTCTTGCCTGGAGAAACCCCATGGACAGAGGAGCCTGGTGGGCTACGGTCCATAGTGCTGCAAAGACTCAGATATGACTGAAGTGACGTAGGATGAATATGGTTACTTCAACTGATTTTATTATTACCCAGTTCAGTTGCTCAGTCATGTCTGATTCTTTGTGACCCCATGCCAGGCTTCCCTGTCCATCACTAGCTTCTGGAGCTTTCTCAAACTCATGTCTATTGAATTAGTGATGCCATCCAACCATCTCATCCTCTGTCCTCCCCTTCTCCCACTTTTAATCTTTCCCAGCATCAGGGTCTTTCCAATGAGTCAGTTCTTTGCATCAGGTGGCCAAAGTATTTGAAATTTTAGCTTCAGCATCAGTCCTTCCAATGAATATTCAGAACTGATTTCCTTTAGGATTGACTGGTTTGATATCCTTGAAGTCCAAGGGACTCTCAAGAGTCTTCTCCAATATCACAATTCAAAAGCATTAATTCTTTGGCGCTCAGTTTTCTTTATAGCCCAACTTTCACATCCATATATGACTACTGGAAAAACCATAGCTTTGACTAGATGGACCTTTGTCAGTAAATAATGTCTCTGCTTTTTAAAATGCTGTCTAGGTTGGTCATAACTTTTCTTCCAAGGAGCAAGCATCTTTTAATTTCGTGGCTGCAGTCACCATCTGCAGTGATTTTGGAATCCAAGAAAAAAATGTTCCTCACTGTTTCCATTGTTTCCCCATCTATTTGCCATGAAGAGATGGGACCAGATGCCATGATCTTAGTTTTGTGAATGTTGATTTTTGAGCCAGCTTTTTAACTGTCCCCTTTCACTGTCATCAAGAAGCTCTTTAGTTCTTCACTTTCTGCCATAAGGGTGGTATCACCTGCATATCTTAGGTTATGGATATTTCTCCCAGCAATCTTGATTCCAACTTGTGCTTCATCCAGTCTGACATTTTGCATAATGTGCTCTGCATATAAGTTAAAAAGCAGGGTGATAATATACAGCCTTGATGTACTCTTTTCCCAATTTGGAACCAGTCCATGGTTCCTGTACCCTGTTTTCCATTATTTGAATGCCCTCCTCTTTCTAGCTCATTATTATATACCCATTGAGTTTCAGTGCAAATGCCACTTCCTCTAAAATTATTTCCTATTAATCATTTAAATCTGATTCTTTATTCAACTCTTATATTATCCCATTGTGTGTTTGTGAGTTATGTCCTAATGTTTCATCTCCTCATAGAAATTATAAGCATACTATAAATGGAAACTAATATTGCAGATATCTTTGTATACTAACACCATTTAACCTTATACTTCGAATTCTTTAATATAATAGGGATCAAGGAAATAGTTTATTCCTTAGTAAGTTGCCCCGATTCCAACCCAGTATAACCTAGAGGACAAGTACACATTTAGCATTTGTTAATTTGATTGACAATGAAAGCAGTTGTTTTATTCAGTATCATTATTCTCAGATTCACTTACCAATTTCAACGTCCAAAACATCTTTGAACATTTTGAGAGTTCTTGAGTTCCCTCAATTTCTTCATTAAAAAAAAAAAAAAAAACAAACAGCTATCAAAACTTTAGTGCATATACCCTTCAACTTGAATGTACAAATGTATATTTTTAACCTGTTTTTTGTCATTTTAGATCCCAAGCTTTTATGTACAATTTAAATGCAGTAATCTGATGGGTGATTTATTATGATTTATTTATTGGGTAAACTACATAGCAAGTGTATCTATTTTTATATTTCTAACAGATTGGAACTGAAAAGCATCAAAATCCCAGTAAATACAAGCAAAAACAATACCAAAGATTTGTTTTGTGCTATTTATTTTCAATGTGCTTTAATTGCACTGAAGTTTTAATTGAGCTGTAATTGCATTTTATTGCATGCATTTGTATGAATTAAAAAATACTTAAAACTGAAATGTGGTAGATGAAGCAATTTCATGCATATAGTAAAACAGTTACTATAAAGAAAAGTTTTATCTTTTTTATAGTATCACTATCAGGCACTTTAAAATTTAAGCCAGCAATCCAATCACATTTTATTCATCTGTGGTTTTTATTTTCTATTTTTCCACATTTCTCATCACCAAATACCTTATTCAACCTCAGCTCTTCTTTGCTCTGTTCTGTGCCCTGGGAGTTTGAACCTTTGTAGGTTTCTCTGTCCTCTGACTTTATGTTGGGTTCAGCCATTGTGAGGCACTTGAAAAAGAATAAAGCTATGAGGAAAGAGTGGTATGGGTAATTACTTATTGTTCTGACAGTGGCTCCCTTTCTCTTCGCCCGCAGCTCCTATTTGCTTTCCATCTTCCACATATCTAGCCATGCTACACTCTCCTAAACAGTGCACCTTCTCCTGACTCTTTCACTCAGAGTGATGCTAGGTTCCTGTTATTACTAATCCCTGGGTAGTTGTCTCTCCTAAGTGGTCTGAATTTCACCTTCTCTGTGTAGAGTCCCTCCACTGAAACTCACTTGAGGGTCATCTGTTTCCTACTGGAAACTTAGCAGCTATGCCATCCATACAGATGTATAAATTAGTTTCATTTTTATCTTTCACATAATATGAGACATAAATGGGATTCAACTAGGAAAAAATCTTAGCTATTTACTACAATCCCCATGTAACATTAATTTCCAGATTATTTAATTAAATATAAATTAAAGTGTAGATACTTTGGCCAACTGTTGCAAAGAGCTGACTCACTGGAAATGATCCTGATAGTGGGACAGATAGAAGGCAGGAGAAGGGGACAACAGAAGACGAGATGTTTGGATGGCATGGCCAACTCAATGGACATGAGTCTGAGCAAGTTCTAGGAGTTGGTGAAGGACAGGGGAGAAGCCTGGCGTGCTTTAGTCTGTTGGATTGAAGAGAGTTAGGCATGACTGAGCTAGAACAACAAAGTCTAAATACACATCATTTTGCAAAAGTGTTGAGTTTAAATTCATATTATTGCTTAGTCCAGATTAAGGGTTCTCCTACTATTAATTTATGTCACTGTGTATTGATTGACATGGAAGTTCTGTTTTAATCCTAAAACAAACTAGCTACAAGTTAAATATAGCCTAAACGATTAAAAAAAAAAGTGATACCCCTGAGATATGACTAATTGAATCTATATTTGATCTGTTGTTGTTGTTCAGTTGCTAAATCATGTCCAACACTTTGTGACCCCATGGACTGCAACATACCAGATTTCTGTGTCCTTTACTACTTCCTGGAGTTTGCTCAAATTTATGTCCATTGGGTAGGCGATATTATCTAACCGTCTCATTCTCTGTTATCCTCTTCTCCCTTTGCTTCAATCTTTCCCAGTATCAAGGTCTTTTCATGTGAATTGTCTGTTCACATCAGGTGGCCAAATTATTAGAGCTTCTGCTTCAATATCAATCCGTCCAGTGGATATTCAGGGTTGATTTCCTTTAGGATTGGCTGGTTTGATATTTTTGCTTTCCAAGGGACTCTCAGGAACCATCTCTAGCACCACAATTGGAAATCATCAATTCTTCGTCACTCAGCCTTCTTTATTATCCAACTCTCACCTCCGTACATGACTACTGGAAAAATCATAGCTTTAATTACACGGAGCTTTACCCAGATAGCTCAACCAGTAGAGCATCAGACGTTTAATCTTATGGTCCAGGGTTCAGGTCCCTGTTCCAGCGCTCTGGTTGGGCTTCCCTGATAGCTCAGTTGGTAAAGAATGCGCCTGCAATGCAAGAGACCCCAGTTTGATTCCTGGCTCAGGGAGATCTGCTGGAGAAGGGATAGGCTACCCACTCCAGTATTGTTGGGCTTCCATTGTGGCTCATCTGGTAAAGAATCTGCCTGCCATGCAGGAGACCTGAGTTCGATCCCTGGGTTGGGAAGATCCCCTGGAGAAAGGAAAGGCTACCCACTGCAGTATTCTGGCCTAGAGAATTCCATGGACTGTATAGTCCATGGGGTTACAAAGGGTTGGACATGACTGAGCAGCTTTCACTTTCACTTTCTATGTTTGTTATAGCTTCCCTTCCAAGGAACATGCATCTTTTAAAATTTCATGGCTGCAGTCACAGTCTGCAGTGGTTTTCGAGCCCAAGAAAATAAAATCTGTCACTGCTTCAAATTTTTCCCCATCCATTTGCCATGAAGTGATGGTACCAGATACCATGATCTTAGTTTTTTGAATATTGAGTTTTAAGCCAGCTTTTTCACTCTCCTATTTCACCCTCACCAAGAGGCTCTTTTGTTCCTCTTCACTTTCTGCTAATAGAGTAGTATTGACTGAATATTGAGTTTGTTGATATTTCTCCTGGCAATCCTTATTCCAGCTTGTGACTCATCCTGCTCAGCATTTTCCATGATGCACACTGCATATAAGTTAAATAAGCAGGGTGACATACAGCCTTGTCATAATCCTTTCCCAATTTGGAACCCGTCATTTGTTTCATGTCTGGTTCAAACCGTTTCTTCTTGACTTGCATAGAGGTTTCTCAGGAAATAAGTAAGGTGGTCTGATATTCTCATCACTTGAAGAATTTTCAAGTTTGTTGAGATCCACACAGTCAAAGGCTTTGACATAGTAGTATAAGCAGAAGTAGGTGTTTTTTCTGGAATTCTCTTGTTTTTTCTATGATCGAACAGTTCAGTTCAGTTGCTCAGTCATGTCCGACTCTTTGCAACCCCATGAACTGCAGCACACCAGGCTTTCCTGTCCATCACCAACTCCCAGAGCTTGCACAGACTCATGTTCATCAAGTCGGTGATGCCATTCAATCATCTCATCCTCTGTCGTCCCCTTCTCCTCCTGCCTTCAATCTTTCCCAGCATCGGTGTCTTCTCTAATGAATCAGTTCTTCACATCAGGTGGCCAAAGTATTGGAAGTTCAGCTTCAGCATCATATGATCCAACGAATGTTGGCAATTTGACTTCTGATTTTTTTGCCTTTTCTAAATCCAGCTTAAACTTCTGAAAGTTCTTTGTTAATGTATTGCTGAAGCCTACTTGAAAGATTTTGAGTATAATTTTGCTAGTATCTGAAATGAGTGCAATTGCACAGAAATTTGATCATTCTTTGGCATTGCCCTTGTTTGGGACTGGAATGAAAACTGACCTTTTCCAGTCTGTGGGCACTGCTGAGTTTTCCAAATTTGTTGACATATCGTATGCATCACTTTAACAGCATCATCTTTTAGGATTTGAAATAGCTAAGCTGAAAATCCATCACCATCACTAGCTTTATTCATAGTAAAGCTTCTTAAGGCCTGCTCTACTTCACACTCCAGGATATTTGGCTCTAGTTGAATGACCCGCTATCATGTTACCCATGTCATTAAGACTTTTTCTGTATAGTTCTTTGTATTCTTGCCACTTCTTAACTCTTTTGTCTGTTAAATTCCTACCATTTCTGTCTTTCACTGTGCCCACTCTTCCATGAAATATTTCCTTGATGTTTCCAATTTTCTTGGTGATTTCTAGTCTTTCCACTCTATTGTTTTCCTATATTTCTTTGCATTGTTCACTTAAGAAGGCTTTCTTATCTCTACTTGCTGTTCTCTGAAACTCTGCATTCAGTTGGATATATCTTTCCCTTCCACCTTTCACTTCTCTTCTTTTCAGCTATTTGTAAAGCCTCCTCAGACAACCACTTTGCCTTCTTGCATTTCTTTTTCTTACGGTTGGTTTTGGTCACTGCCTCCTGTGCAGTGTTATGAACCTCTGTCCATAGTTCTTCAAGCACTCTGTTTACCAGATCTAATCCCTTGAATTTATTCATCATCTCTTCTGTATAATCTTAAGGGAATTAATTTAGGTCATACCTGAGTGGCCTAGTGGTTTACTATACTTTCTTCAATTTAAGTTTGAATTTTCAGTACGGAGCTTATGATCTGAGCCCTATTCAGCTTCGGGTCTTGTTTTTATTGGCTGGGTAGAACTTCTTCATCATCAGGTGCAAAGAATATAATCAATCTGATTTCAATATTGACCTTCTGGTGATGTCCATCTACAGAGTTGTCTCTTGTGTTGCTGGAAGAGGGTGTCTGCTCTGACCAGTGTGTTCTTTTGACAAAACTCTATTAACCTTTGTCATGCTTCATTTTGTACCCCAAGATCAAATTTGACTGTTACTCCAGATACCTTTTGACTTCCTAATTTTGCATTCCAATCCCCTATGATGTAAAGGACTTTTTTGGGGGGAGGGGAGGGTATTAGTTCTAAAAGATCTAGTAGGTCTTCATAGAATTGTTTACTTCAACTTCTTCATCATTAGTGCTTGGGGCATAGACTTGGATTACCGTGATGCTGAATAATTTGGCTTGGATACAAACCAAGGTCATTTGTCACTTTTGAGATTGCACCCAAGTGCTACATATTGGACTCTTGTTGACTATGAGGGCTACTCCATTTCTTCTAAGGGATTCTTACTGACAGTAGTAGATGGTCATTTGAGTTGAATTCACCCATTCCCATCCATTTTAGTTCACTGATTCCTAAGATGTTGATGTTCACTCGTCATCTCCTTCTTAACCACGTCAAACCTACCTTGATTCATGGACCTAACATTCTAGATTCCTATGCAATATTGTTCTTTAAAGCATCAGACTTTACTTTCACCACCAGGCACATCCACAACTGGGTGTCATTTCCTATTTGGCTCAGCCTCTTCATTCTTTCTGGAGGTATTAGTAATCAGCCTTCACACTTTTTCAGTAGCATATTGGAGAAGCATGACCTAGGGGATTCATCTGCTAGTGTCATATTTTTCTGCCTTTTCATACTGTTTGTGAGGTTCTTGCAGAAAGAATACTGTAGTGGTTTGCCATTCCCTTCTCCAGTGGGCCACTTTTTGTCAACTATGACTATCCATCTTGGGTGGCCCTGAAGGGAACAGTTTATAGCTTCACTGAGTTATACAAGCCCTTCACCACAACAAAGTTGTGATCCATGAAGGGAATATATGATCTAGACTATCATGAAATCTCTTGACACATGACTTGGGATTTTCAGTTTAAGTATTTTCATTTCCATGGCTCTCTATTGACAAGATAACTAAATTCTAAATCTAAATTGTATTCTATACCTAAATTGTATCTAAGAATATAATTTATTCCTCAGTTCTTTTTTTTTTTCTTTTCAGAATCTAACCACTATTTTCAGCTTGTCAGCTGTGTACTTAAAGACCAGATTTATTAAAGTCTCACAATTAGTCTTGTTTGTTCCCTCCATATTTATCTAACAGTAACAGGCCACCAGCTACTCTCCATAAGTTTTTAACAGATGTAGCATTATTTTCCCAGGTTCAATATTTGCAAAGCAATAAGCAGTTTATTGGCCATTTCTACCATGAAAAAATTCCTGAAATTTTTAAACATTTTGCTTACAAAGTTAACTGAGATCCGTTCATTATGCAGAGTCATTAGCATTTTCACAGCCAGTCACGGATGGCAACTGTTGAAGAGCATCTGCCAAAAAAGGTTATGTTACAGTTTAAGGAACAAGACTTAAAATTGAGCCAGCAAATGGCTTTCATTTAATATTAGAGTATTTAATTTATATTTTTGTCTGCATTTAAAACTTGTAAACTGTAATAATAATGACTGATTCTTTACTGAGGGCTTAATGTGTGTGTGCCAGGTACTATATTAAGTGCTGTTTACAACACCTTGTTTAACCCTCCCAACTATTTAAAATTACTTATTAGTGAGATCCTCAGTTACAGAAAAATAAATAAAAGAGTAGAGTGTTTCAGTAACATGCTCATAGTCACACAGCTGGTATGTGGTGGAGAAATATCTCAAATTAAGTCTATGTAACCCACAACCTCATAGGCTCTCATAAGCACTTACTGGGACCTTTAAATAATGCTGGTAAGTAAAATTGTAGCATAATCATATGTGTATTGGCAAAGTAATTTGAAGTATATTTGACCAGAGTCAATGTATTTAGGAAGGCATTAAATATATTAGACATAAAATTTCTTTTCTGGTTCATGTCTGACAAACAGGAATAAAAGAAGAATCAGGAAAACTCTAATTAAGAATAATTAGTATTCTTTCTATTTGTGTCCATATTTCACTACTATTCAAATATTCTTTTTCAAATCGAAGTGTAGGTCATAGACATAATTTTTAATTTCTATAGAAATGCAAGTTGCTGCCTCTTTTTTTTTTTTTTTCTCCTTTAGCTGTTTCATTTCTGGAATAAGGTCTTTTGCAATACTTAGATCATCCTATATTCATTAGAAAAAAAGCATATGTGATATTGTAAATGTCATTTATGTCAGTAGCAAGTTAATTTTTTTTATTTGTACTTATGCAGGGCTTTAATTTATCATGTCATCTACCATCTGGTTTTCAGGAGAAATTTTTATTACATTTTAATAAAGAACATATTGAAGACTGCAGTTTTTGTTGCTAAGTAAAGTACATAGGCATTTATGTTTTTCCCTGGTAACTTTTTGTTGATAATTATTTGTCATTTAAAATATCGGTTAGTCTAGTTGATGTTTGCATGGAAAACTCATATGATAGCTTTCTAAGTATGTTTAAAATCACATTATATATAAAGTACCATATAAGATATGCCTCTTAAATAAAGTTATTTTTAAAATTTCAAAATTATTTTTTTATTTTTTGTTCATAAATATGTCTTGGAGAGAAATAGAAGTAGTGAGTATATACTGCCATATGTGTCTTGAAATTGACAATTCTTTTCAAGTTCTTAATTCAGCCAACGCAATGTGCTCCTGAAAGAGAAGATCATTTCCAAATCTACAACTTATTGTTCCCTTAATAAGAATAATCAATATTAACTCACCCCCAAAGTATTAGAATTAGATCATCCCTTAGACACTGGAATTTCCTGTGAACAATACCTCGATTGTTAGTAATCTATGGATGGATTCATGAGTCTATAGTAGGATTTTAGTCCTCGAAGTCTAGCCATACTTTAGTTTAATGGTTCTTCCTCTAAAATGTCATTGGCTTATTAAAATGCATTGTTTCAGGGGTTTTCCACATAGAAAAGTATTCATTGTAGTATTTTTGGATCATAGGGTGATACCATCTTTTCTACAAAAATGAGATGTCTGTCATCCATCTGTTTTGCACTTCAGTTTCCTCTAACTCTGATGTCAAAACAATGATCTGATTAAGGGAAAACACAAAGGAAATAACAACATTCTTAGACTGCCCCAGCTTGTTTGTCTGCTTGTTGTTTGCTTGCTTGCTTTATTTATTCATTCATTCCTTCATTCATTCTCTGGAAATTTTAGCATGTTCTCCTTAGATTTCTCATTTGCTTTCAGTTCTGGAATACCATGATGCAGTCAGATAGACACTGGGGAAACTTTGATCTCACTGAATTTAATTAGGGAAACCAACAGGATCTTTTATGTTTAGAGGCCAGTGATGTGTAGAAAGCCATGTTTAATGTGAAGCCTGACAAATTGTGGTGAGTATTTTTGGACAGCAGACCTAGCAGGCCCTTTGTTGTCTGTGCACTGTCAGCTTTTGGCTCAAAGAGAGTGGATTAACATAAAAAGAGAATCCTCCATTCCTGGGGCATGCCTGGAAAGCATGAATCTGCCTCGTTTGATTCCTTTTCTTTTCTGAGCTATGTCAGGTACAATATAAAACCACCTAAAATTTATAGAGTTTAGCTTTTAAAAAAGTGGCTTTAGATAGGCAGTGCCTTTCAGCTTTCCATGGGGTAAAATAATAGTATCAATTTCCTCTGTAACATAGAGTCATTTCCCAAGGATTAATAAGCTAATGAATTTAAATCACTTTGTGTTTCTCAGTGATATTATCATGTGTTATAATGCATCAAAGTTTAACATATATAACCTCCAATAGGCAGACATAAAAAATACTCTTTTGAGAGGATATTCAGTGCAGTTTATAGCTATGTAGGAAATGAGCTTGATTTTTTTTTTCCCCCAGGTGAGGAGAAGTATATATTTGTGGCATTTACCTGTGTGATACCTGAAATTTGAGGTAGGATTTTCTAAGTTTCAGTTTCTCCTCATCATTGTTGGAAGATTCAGAACCTACATACATATGACTCTGGAAGTCAAGTAGCTCTGCAGCTTGTCAACCTCAAATATGATTTTTTGCCCTGGCCAAGTGTTCTATTCCCTAGGGCCTACTCCTGTGGGTGTGTCTCCTATCATACTTGGGGATGTTTTCCCACATTCCTGGGAGTATTGCCAGGGAATAAGTGTTATCTCCCCAAACCCTGTGAGGATCTGTAGACCTCAATCTCCTGGAGCATCTGAAGATTCTGCCTTCCCTCTGTTTTAGGGGAATCATTCCTTCACAGGCACTGATCACTCTTTCCAGAATAATCCTTTAATAAGCCCCATAATTAAAGTTCAGATTTCTTATAAGAAAAAAAAAATCCATATGTGATATAACCAGAAACACCATCTCCATCTCCATTCGGAGCAGTTTCCCTGTTATGCAGATGACTCTTCCAGCACTCTGCCCCCATGGATGCCCCAACGACAACTTTTGAATGCACAAAAGTTGTGTTTTGAATGCACATTGTACTTGCAGAAACAAGGAGGAAAAGTCTTAATGTCGATCACTTGTCTACCACGTGTTGTGTGTGCTCAGTCGGGTCCAACTCTCTGCAACCCAATGGATTGTAGCCCATCAGGCTACACTGTCCATGGAATTTTCCAGACAAGAATACTGAAGTGGGTTGTCATTTCCTCTGAAGGATCTTCCCGACACAGGGATCAAACGTGCATCTCCTGTGTCTCCTACATTGGGAGGCAGACTCTTTACCACCGTGCCACCTAGGAAGCCCATGTGTTACCCACATTTGTATTCTCCTTTCCCTAGTTTTACAAGTCTAGCTAGAGGACCAAGCTATGTGAAGACTCCTTCAGTTGGATTGTGCTAGAATTTCATGACGTGTACATATGCCCAAGCTTTCTCAAGAACTTCTAAACCTTTGCTTCCTGGCCACCCAACAGTATCATGCTCAGCATCAATGTGTTAATTGCATTAAAAAAGATGACAGCCCACCCCAAAAGTCATTCACCAACATCACCTAACCCCTCCACTCACCAGATCCTTGCATACACCAATTTATTAGCATATCCTATTTTATTTTTTTCCTCCTTTTTCAGTGTTATATAATGATTTATTTTCTGTGATTTTATTCGTGATACCCTCCCTCGAATTCCTCCTCTTGGCTTTCTCCATTACATCGAGAATATGATTTCTTTCCATTTTTAAAAAGTATATACTTATTAATTTTGGCTGCACTGTGTCTTTGTTGCTGAGTTCAGGCTTTCTCTGGTTGCAACAAGTAGGGGCTACTCTCTAGTCATGACATGCAGGCTTCTCATTGCGGGGCTTTCTCTTATGGAGCACAGGCTATAGGGTTCCTGGGCTTCAGTAGTTTCAGTCATTTTGGCACATGGGCTCAGTAGTTGTGGTGCAGGGTCTCAGCTGCCTCATGGCATGTGGGATCTTTCCAAATCAGCGATCGAACCGGTATCCCCTGTATTGCAAGGTGAATTCTTAACCACCGGACCACCAGTGAAGCCCTCAATATTTAAAAAAAAAATAGTTTATGTCCACATTTTTCCCCATTTAGATTCTGTTAAATGTTCTGTGTTGTGTGTGCTCAGTTAAATAACATTATGCAAAATGCTTATATCTGAATGCTCAATATGCGCAAATTAACTCGTTGCACACTGTAGAATATCTGAGCAGCACCTATTAGTTTTTAAAAAATCTTTCTTTGATCTGGCATCCACACTAGAGAGACCTTACAAATCTCATATTTTCCTATATTTCTGAATATCTTCAAATACTCACATTGTCTTCAGTTCTTCATCCTAAACTCTTTAGCTCATCATTCTTTGGATTTAGACCCTACCTATCACCAAGCAAAACTATACTGAAGATCAGTGATGACCTCCTTCTTAAAAAATCGTAGTGCCCACATCTTAGATATCATTTTAAATTTTATTTCTATTGCACATGACACTGGAGAACAAAGGTTATATTTAACACTATTTTTTCTCTGTTTCTGTGGATATGCACTTTCCTAAATTTGCTTTTACTGCACTTGGCACTGCTCAGCTTCTCTACAGTTTGCTTCCTTTCATAATTCCCTCAACTAATACATTTTTTTCCTAAGGCACCTATTTGTGCTATTGATTCCTTCATCCTACACTAAGAGTTTTCTCTGCATTTAAGCAACTTTCCCAAGAGGTTTAGCTATTATATATTGATTCTTCTGAATGGTGGTGTTGAAGACTCTTGAGAGTCCCTTGGAATGCAAGGAGATCCAACCAGTCCATCCTAAAGGAAATCAGTCCTGAATATTCGTTGGAAGGACTGATGCTAAAGCTGAAACTCCAATACTTTGGCCACCTGATGCAAAGAGCTGACTCATTTGAAAAGACACTGATACTGGGAAAGATTGAAGGCGGGAGGGGAAGGGGATGACAGAAGATGAGATGGTTGAATGGCATCACTGACTCAATGGAGAAGAGTTTGAGTAAACTCTAGGAGTTGGTGATGGACAGGGAAGCCTGGCTTGCTGCAGTCCCTGGGGTCGCAAAGAGTTGGATACGACTGAGTGACTCAACTGAACTGATTCTTTTTATATGTTTAGACCATTTTTCCAATTAGGGTTATTTGCCTGTGTTCCAAATTTGCAGTATAATTGTCCATAATGCATCTTCTCTACGTTTGCCTTCATCTTCCATTCAATATGCCCTGAGTTTCCCTTGCTCACAACCTTATGTTTCTAGTGTTCTTTCTGATTGCTTCCTACATTCCTAAGGTTCCTCTAATAGATCTTTTACTACATCCCCATAATTTGATTTATTAGACACATGTTTGACACATTTCAAATGTCATGCATTAAAGTATCCTAATATGTGAAAGTCATTCAGTCATGTCCAACACTTTTCAACCCCATGGACTATACAGTCCATGGAATTCTTCAGGCCGGAATACTGGAATAGGTAACAATTTCCTACTCTAGAAGATCTTCCCAACCCAGGGATCCAACCCAGGTCTCCCTCATTGCAGGCGGATACTTGACTGGCTGAGTCACCAGGGAAATCCAATAAAATAATGTTATTAACTATTAAATAAAAATAATAACTCCACAATTTTTAAAAATAAAATTTTATTTCCTTGGGAAAGAGCTCTATGACTTGGTCCCAAGTCTTTTCAGTTTCATTTTTTACTACTTTTCCCAAGTGCTTTACACTCCAGTTTCATTCAAATAGTCTGTATTTAGTGATACTGTGAAATCTCACAACTCAATGTCTCTTAAACATTTGTTGCCTCAGGGTCAAATGTCTTTCTTTTGATCCTGCAAAACAGTTTCCTGTCTTTCTTCACAGTGAAGTGCAGACAAAATTATAGCAAGGTGGATAAAAGATCATGCTTTGGAATGACATAGTTCTGGATTTGAATTCTGACCCTAACACCAGAAATGCAATCTTAAATTAGTACCATAACAATGTTATGAGTGAGAGTTTAGTTATTAGTAAATCTCCTTACTATTATTTATACTCACTGGAGTAGTATAAAGATTAGGCAAGAAAAAACATGTAACATTCTATTCTCGCATTGCCATTCAAAGTAGAATTGGTAATATGGGAAAAACAAAAGAAATAAAGAAGAGACGGGTTAGTGGAGACAGTTATAGTCTTACCCTCTTTATTTTAAAATTTTTAAAATTATTTTTTATTGAAAGATAATTGCTTTACAGAATTTTGCTGTTTTCTGTCAAACCTTAACATGATATTACTCTTTTTAAAATTCATCTTTACTTTTTTGTAATCCTAGTGCTTTTTATTTATTTCTTTATTTTTGTAGCTTATTAAACTATTTATTACAGGTTTTCTTTAACAGGGCATATACATCACAGCTGCTTTATCATCAGTACCAATTTAACGTAGAGTATTTTATTCAAATTTGAATCTTATTCAGTGTCTAATATCTTGCACAATGTAAACTTACAGGAAATATTGAACTAATTGACATTATGTGGCTCAGATAAAAGACTATAGGAATTTATGGGCTGTTTTAGGAGGAGAAGGATCATACCACAGAATCAGTCTCTCAGTTGATACAGAATGCTTTCTGTTCTACATCACAGCCTCTGTTAATAGATATTGGAGGAAACAGAAAGGCTGACCACAGAACAAGAAATAGTTGGAACAGTCTACTCTCTGTTATTGATCTGCGGTTATTAGGCAACACTTTTCTTAGATTTAACAACTGAATGAAGGTAAAAACACTGACTGACTCATGACAGTTAAAGCCACACAGATTACTGCTAATTTAAGCACAAATATGGACAATTAAAACCCCAAATGCACTAATTTGAGTAAATAAGACTGCTTTTACTGGAATTAACAATTACCAGTAACTCTAGAGGCAGGCTGTGCTCACCTCATGCATTTATATCTGAATTTCAGACATATGTAATGTGCATTTTAATATATGAAAGTGGTATGTGGTCTTGACATTAACACCCTTGTGCTTTTATTTAATGAAGTTGGTTCTTATAAAATATCTTTTGAGACTTAAATATAGATTCCATTTTGTGTTTTTAAAATTTATCATGCTTAAAATATGGATTGACTGGTAATTATAAGTATATGTATATACATTATATGGGTTTTACCATCTACAATCTCTTCAATTTTAGTATGTGCATCTTAAGATATCAAGTATATAAAGAGATTGTATATTCAAGAAAAAATTCTCCAAAGTTAGAGCCTTTTGAGTAACAAATAGGAGTTATTTGGGGAATGCAACATATTTGATGTATGAATTTTTAGGAATATGCTTCAGTTCAGTTCAGTTCATTTCAGTTCAGTCCTCAGTCGTGTCCGACTCTTTGCGACCCCATGAATCGCAGCACGCCAGGCCTCCCTGTCCATCACCAACTCCCAGAGTCACTCAGACTCACATCCATAGAGTCAGTGATGCCATCCAGCCATCTCCTTCTGTCGTCCCCTTCTCCTGCCCCCAATCCCTCCCAGCATCAGAGTCTTTTCCAATGAGTCAACTCTTCTCATGAGGTGGCCAAAGTGCTGGAGTTTCAGCTTAGATTTGGCCAACATATTTGGCAAAATGAATTTCTTAAAAATGATGGTTTTAAATAATGAGGAGAATGGCAAAAATCAATTATATAATTATTTCCAGTTGTCAATTTTTATGTTAGCCTTGATATTTAAAAAATTATATTATTTTGTTCAGTGGAGATGTTCAGCTTCATTGGGAGGCAAATTTGATTAGCAGAAGTCATTTAACTTAACCTTTCTACATAATTATTTTATATGTGATTAGAGTACCTGTTTTCTTAATCAAGTTCAAGTTGACTCAGAACTGTTCTGGGTGGTAAGTTTTTCTTTAACAAGATCACAATAGTGATCTTAGATTTTCATTTATTTATTACAGTTTGACAGGTATTTTCACATTTATTTCTCATTGTAGTACTAAAACAATACTGTGAATGAATCTTCCCATTAAATAAGTAGAGAACCCAAGGATTATGGTAGTTAAGTGATTTGACCAAAGGTAAAATAACTAGTAAGGAAGCCATATAACAGGTTTCCCAGGTTGCTTGGTGGGTAAAGAATTCACTTGCATTTCAAGAGAGACAGGAGGCAAGGGTTCAGTCCCTGGATAGGGAGGATTCCTTGGAGAAGGCATGGCAACCTACTCCAGTATTCTCGAGGAGGATCAAGAATATTGATCTCTAGTAAGAATCTCCAGTATTCTTCCTGGAGGAGCCTATGGACAGAGGAGCCTGGTCTACAGTCCATAGGGTTGCAAAGAGTCAGACATGACAAGCAACTGGGCACACAAGCCCCATATATAACTGGGGATTCCCAGGTTGTGCTATGGGGAAGAACCTACCTGCCAATGCAGGAGACACAAGAGATGTGGGTTGAATCTCTGGGTAGGAAGATGCCCTGGAGGAGGGCATGGCAACCTACTCTAGTATTCTGCCTGGAAAATCCCATGGACACAGGAGCCTAGCGGGTTATAGTTCATAGGGTCGCAAAGAGGCACAACTTAGCATGCATGCCATATAACTAGCAAAACTTTGATTTGAAATATTATTTTATAACTTAAAGTGACTGTTCATTCAGCCTTTCATTTGTTCAACAGTTTGTGTGTGTGTGTGTGTGTGTGTGTGTGTGTGTGATCTAAGAACTGCTCTAAGCATTGCAATTAAATGAAGTAAAAAATACATAGATAAGGTATACTCTCATGGCAACTACATACTACCAAGGAGAGGAAGGATAACAGATACCTTTATACAGAAAGTAGTTCCATAAATATAATAAAACTGAGTAAAGTGAGAGTGACGTTTGGATAGTAGAGTTATTCTTGGATACGAGAGTTCCAAAATACCTCTTCGATCTGAGGTGCCATTTATAGTAAAAAAAAAATCTACATTAATATTGAGGAGGAAGAATTTATTTTTTCTCAAGTATAAATGATCTGCATGATAATAACATATTTCTCTTCTTGCTTTTTGTTTGTGTAACATGAAGGTAAACATATTATTCACATATACATGGTCTAGGAAATGAACAAAAATATGTGATATAACAGTTTAGGTTTTAAATTTGTTCTTTCAAAATCTCTGACAGAACTTTGCCATAGTTCAGAGCTGCTAATCAAGTTAAAACAAACTCTAGTGAAACCGTTTAAAAAATTATTGGGATTCACATTTTTGCCAATAAATGTAGAATTATATAATAATACATAAAAATACAGTATTGATGCTAATTTCCTCTAATTGTCAATTAATATTCAAAAAGTTGCCTTTCAAATGTTAAGTCACAGGATTATGGGATATAGTTTTGAATCAATCTCAGAGATCGTCTAGTCCAAATCCCTGCAAGGTGTATATACATGTTTATATTAACAGATCCAATGAAATTGGTTTCCAACAGAAGACTTTGGTGATTTCTCATAATCCTTAGTATAAAGCTTGATGTCATTAACGAGGTAATAAGCCTAATAAGGGAAGTGTTTCTGACTGTATCTTAACTCTGTGGACAGATGCCTTATATAATCACTAGGTTAGAAAGTTCTGTCTTCTGAGGCTGTAGGGAATGTCTGCTTTCTTTGCAGTAATAACTAAACTTAAAGCACAAACACACAGATACACACACAGCTTTTAAAGTTAATGAGAAAATAATGGCTAAACTTTGAACAACAAAAAGTCATTTCTTTGTCTCAGATTCCTTATTTGAAAAATGATACTTCATTCATTTTTTTCTTTTTTCCTTATTCAGGAAAATATTCATTTCCTTTCATCTACTTTATGGGCTTTCCTTGTGGCTCAGCTGGTAAAGAATCCACCTGCAATGCAGAAGACCTGGGTTCAATCCCTGGGTTGGAAAGATTCCCTGGAGAAGGGAAAGGCTACCCATACCTGTATTCTGGACTGGAGTATTCCGTGGACTGTATTGTCCATGGGGATGCAAAGAGTCGGAAACAACTGAGCGACTTTCACTTTCACTTCACTTTATGTTAAACATTATGAAATGATTACAATACCGCAGTGAACAGTTTAATTGGAATTTCTTCTCCCCCAAATCTTACTTCCTACTTAACTCTCATTAGGGAGATAGATAATATCTATAAAAAGAAAGATGTTGTTGTTAAGAAAATAAATGGGCTTACGAAATAGAGAAGAGCAGGCATATGTTAAAGGCTGAGCTGAGGAGACGTTGAGTTGAACTGAAGAGCCAGGGGAAGAATGTTACCAAGGAAAAGGAACAAGAGAAGAGCCCCCATGTGGCACAAAGCTTAGTGCTTACCGAAAAGTAGCAGAAAGCCAGTGTGTTAGGAGATTAGTGACCAAGAGCTGTTTCCCGGTCATCAAATGAGGTTGGAGATGTTAGGAAGGCTCAAGACGAGCATGGAGAAGTTTTAGATTTAATTCTAAGAAAAAGCAAGTCATTAAACATTTTAGGCAAATGAGTTCCATTCCATTACTTGTAAAATGATTATTCAGGCTGTGAGTAATTGATTAGGAAGCAAGACTGGAACTGGAAAGACCAGTTCAATGGTTATTGCATTATTTCTAGGGATGGAAGACAGTATGGAGGAAGGTGATGGCAGTTGATAAATGTGGGTAGACTTGGGAAACATTTTGGAGGTACAGTCAATGGAAATTGATAAAAATATAAGGAAAAGGAGTGTAACAAATATGAACCCCTCAGTTCTGATTTTAATAAATAGATTAATGGTGGCATTAATTTAAAAAATTGCACATTTTGGTAAACATTTATTTTTTAAAAAAGCCTTTTAAGCCAGATAAGAGAAAAAAATTAAATATAAATACATAGTATAATGTCTATATCTAAAATATCTCTTTTACATTCACTAACTTTTTTCAAATTAAAAATAAAATCAGAAAATTGTAAATAAATAAAAAGATCAACATTTATGGAAAATAAAATTTAGTGTGCACTTTGGAATGAAATTTCACATTTCAAATAAAAAAAATAAGGCAAACACTCCAGTAGAGAAGTGAATAATGGTCATCATAGGCAATATTAAAAAAAAAAGGAATATAAATGATAGATATATTCTGCCTCATTGGAGATCAAGGCAATGAAATTTTTTACCAATAAAACTGTCAGAATAAAATAGAAAATAACATTTGAAGCAAGAGTATGAGGAAAACACTTATTCTAATTCACTTCAAGAGGAAAAGAAAGTTTGATGTAACCCTTTGCAGAAGAAAAACATCAAAATATCAATGGTGTTTAAAATAACTTCTGTTGACACAATAATTCTTATTAAAGGACATTAAAAATAAATAAGCACATGCATGCTTTACTTATATAATTGTGATATTGTGTATAATAAGGCCTTAGAAAGGACTTGCTGTTTAATCATAGAAGATAAGTCAAATTGGAAAATATCTGTTGCCATGTAAAGATAACAACAATAAATTGTTGCTTCCTTGGTGGCTCAGCTAGGAAAAAATCTGCCTGCAATTCAAGAGACCTGGCTTCAATCCCTGGGTTGGGAATATCCTCTGAAGATGGGAATGACTGCCTACTCCAGTATTCTGGCCAGAAGAATTCCATAGACTATATAGTACATGGGGTTGCAAAGAGTTGGTCTGTTCCTTTCTCCAGGGGATCTTCCCAACATGGGATTGAACCCAGGTCTCCCACATTGCAGGCAGATTCTTTACCAGCTGAGTCACAAGGGAAACCCAAGAACACTGGAGTGGGTAGGCTATCCCTTCTCCAGTGGATCTTCCTGACCCAGGAATTGAACCCAGGTCTCCTGCACTGCAGGCAGATTCTTTACCAGTTGAGCTAACAGAGAATTTCATACACATAATACTTATGTTTTATTGTTGTTGTTCAGCCATTAAGGTGTGTCTGACTCTTTGTGACCCCATGGACTGCAGCACACCAGGCTCTCCTGTTCTTCACTATCTCCCAGATTTTTCTCAGATTTATGTCCATTGAGTGGGTGATACTATCTAACCATCTCATTCTCTGCTGCCCCATTCTGCTTTTGGCTTCAATCTTTCTCAACATCTGGGTCTTTTCCAATGAGACTGCTCTTTGCCTCGGGTGGCCAAAGTATTGGAGCTTCAATTTTAGCAATAGTCTTTGCAATGAATGAATGAATATTCAGGGTTGATATCCTTTAGGGTTGACTGGTTTGATCTTGCAGTCCAAGGGACTCTTACGAGCCTTCTCCAGCACCACAATTCAAAAGCATTAATTCTTTTGCACTCAGGCTTTTTATGGTCCAACTCTCACAACCATATAAGACTACTGGAGAGATCGTCTGGTATTCCTGTCTCTTTAAAAACTTTCCACAGTTTTTTGTGATCCACACAATCAAACTCTTTAACATAGTCAATGAAGCAGAAATAGATGCTTTTTTTGTAATTCCCTTGTTTCCTCTATGATCCAACAGTGCTGGCAATTTGATCTGATTTTCTCTGCCTTTTCTCAACCTATCTTGTATATCTGTAAGTTCTCAATTTATGTACTGTTGAAACCTAGCTTGAAGGATTTTGAACATAACATTACTAGCATGTGAAATGAGTGCAACTGTATGGCAGTTTGAAAATTCTTTGGCATTGCCTTTCTTTAGGATTGGAATGAAAACTGAAGTTTTCCAGTCCTGTGGCCACTGCTGAGTTTTCCAAATTTGCTGACATATTGAGTGCAGCACTTTAACAGCATTGTATTTTAAAACTTTAAATAGCTCAGCTGGAACTCCATCACCTCCACTGAAAGTGAAAGTGAAGTCACTCAGTCCTGTCTGACTCTTGTGACCCAATGGACTGTATCCTACCAGGCTCCTCTGTCCATGGGATTTTCCAGGCAAGAATACTGGAGTGGGTTGCCATTTCCTTCTCCAGGAGATCTTCCCAACCCAGGGATCTAACCTGGGTCTCCCTCATTGTAGGTAGATGCTTTACCATCTGAGCCAACAGGGAGGTTATTTTTTCACCTCCACTAGCTTTGCTCATAGTAATTCTTCTTAAGGCCAACTTGATTTCACACTCAAGAATGCCTGGCTCTAGGTGGATGATCAGAGAAGGCGATGGCACCACACTCCAGCACTCTTGCCTGGAGAATCCCATGGACAGAGGAGCCTGGTGGGCTGCAGTCCATGGGGTCGCTAAGAGTTGGATACTACTGAGCGACTTCCCTTTCACTTTTCACTTTCATTCATTGGAGAAGGAAATGGCAACCTACTCCAGTGTTCTTGCCTGGAGAATCCCAGGGATGGGGGAACCTAGTGGGCTGCCGTCTCTGGGGTCGCACAGAGTCGGACACGACTGAAGCGACTTAGCAGCAGCAGTAGCAGGTGAATGATCACACTATCGTGATTATCTGGGTCATTAAGACCTTTTATGTATAGCCCTTCTGTGTATTCTTGCCACCTCTTCTTAATCTCTTCTGCTTCTGTTACATCATTACTGTTCCTGTCCTTTATCATGCCCATCATTTCATGAAACATTCCCTTGGCATCTCCAATGCTTTTGAAGCAATCTCTAGTCTTTACCATTCTATTGTTTTCCTCTGTTTCTTTCACTGTTTATTTAAGTACAAGAATCTAAGGGATTCTTACCCACAGTAGTAGATATTATGGTCATCTGAAGTAAATTTATCCATTCTTATTTTAGTTCACTGACTCTTGCCATCATCTCCTGCTTGACCATGTCCAACTTACCAGATTCATGGACCTAACAGTCCAAGTCCCTATGCAATATTGCTCTTTATAGTATCTGACTTTACTTTCACCACCAGACACATCCACAACTGAGCATCATTTCCACTTTTGCCCAGCCACTTCATTCTTTCTGGAGCTATAAGTAATTGCCCTTCATGCTTCCCCAAGAGTATATTGGACACCTTCTAACCTTGAGGGCTCACCTTCCTATGCCATATTTTATACTTTTTCTTACTGTTAGTGAAGTTGTAGTGGCAAGAATACTGGAGTGCTTTGTCATTCCCTTCTCCAGTGGACCACATCTTGTCAGTATTCTTCAGTCTGACACATCCATTTTAGGTGGCCCTGCAGGAATGGCTCATAGCTTCATTGAGTTATGCTGGCCCCTTTGCCATGACAAGGCTTAGGGCCACGAAAGGGTATCTTTTATATGAAACATGATATATAGATAAGGAGATGGTGGATGAGTTGAATTGATAACTAGTTGGTAAACAGATGGTATTAAAAAAACAAGACAAGAGGGCCAGAAAGTAGTCCTTTATTTTAAACTCCACATCCCTGAAGTGAGATTTATTTTAACCTTATTACAGCTTGGCTTTCCCCAAAATGGCATTTTAAATAGTCGAGCAGGAATCCCTTGATCAGCACTAGTTAGGTTATGTGTCTGTCATACTTTGCCTTCCTCTGAAGGAAAGTAACTGCAATAACTAATCTATTTTTTTGCCTAGTGTAACTTCCTTTTTCCTGCTCCATTTTGGCATTGAAAATACAAAGTCGTAAAAGGATAGAAGTGAAGGATAGAAGAAAAGAAGAGAGAAAAGTGGAGTGGATCAGTGTAGGGTCTGGAAAGGCAGACTCACAGTGATGAGAAAAAGCTAATGCTCCTGTGGTAGAGTCGGCAGAGTTGAATCTACAGCTGTTAATGTTGGAGATGTTATTATGGGAGGTGATGCATTCACTGAAGAGGTGTTGTTTCAGCCAAGCTAGAACTGTTAGAACGTCCAAATGCTAATTGCCTTCTCCATTGACCCTCACATTGTGGTGTCAGTAAACTCCGATATTTAGGAGGCAGTTGTCACTTGTGAGAACCTGAAGAAATTATCCCCTTCCTTCCTTTCACCCTTTGACCTTCCATCAGTGCTTCTTTTTTTTCTTTCTTTTTTTGATTTTTTAAAATTGAAATCCTTCAATAAAAATTGAAAACGTTATGGAAATCCTTCAATGGCTTTGCAGAATTTTGTTGTTTTCTGTCAAACCTCAACATGAATGAGCCACAGATATACATAGATCCCCTCCCTTTTGAACTTCCTTCTCATCTCTCTCCCCATCCCCTCTAGGATGATACAGAGCCCCTATTTGAGTTTCTTAGCCGTACAGCAAATTCCCGTTTGCTATCTATTTTCCATATGGTATCGTAAGTTTCCATGTTACTCTTCTCATACATTTCACCCTCTTCTTGCCTAGCCCCATGTCCATAAGTCTATTCTCTATGTCTGTTTCTCCATTGCTGCCCTGTAAACTTTTCAGTATCATTTTTCTAGATTCTGTATATATGTGTTAGAATATGATATTTATCTCTTTCTGACTTACTTCACTCTGCATAATAAGTTCTAGATTCATCCACCTCATTAGAACTGACTCAAGTGCATTCTTTTTTTATGGCTGAGTAATATTCCATTGTGTATATGTACCACAACTCCTTTATCCATTCATCTGTTGATGGATATCTAGGTTGCTTCCATGTTCTAGCTATTGTAAATAGTGCTGCAATGAACAATGGGATACATGTGTCCTTTTCAATTTTGGTTCCCTCAGGGTATATGACTAGGAATGGGATCGCTGGGTCATATGATGTCTATGGGGTCGCACAGAGTCGGACACGACTGAAGCTACTTAGCAGCAGCAGCAGCATGATGGTTTTATTACTACTTGTTTTAAAGGAATCTCCATACTGTCTTCCATAGTGGCTGTATCAATTTACATTCCCACCAACAGTGCAGGAGCATTCCCTTTTCTCCACATTCTCTTCACAATTTATTGCTTATAGTCTTTTTGATGATGGCCATTCTGACCGGTGTGAGGTGATATCTCATTGTATTTTTGATTTGCACTTCTCTAATAATGAGCGATGTTGAGCATCTTTTCATGTGTTTGTTAACTATCTGTATATCTTCTTTTGAGAAATGTCTGCTTAGGTCTTTTCCCCACTTTTTGATTGGGTTGTTTGTTTTTCCTGATAATGAGTTGTACATGCTACTTGTATTTTTTGAAAATGAATCCTTTGTCAGTTGTTTCATTTGCTATTATTTTCTCCCATTATGAGGGTTTTTCTTTTTTTTTTCCACCTTGCTTACAGTTTCCTTTGCTGTGCAAAAGATTTTAAGTATAATCAGGTCCAACTTGTTTACTTTTGGTTTTATTTCCATTACTCTAGGGGGTGGGTCATAGAGGATCTTGCATTGATTTAATGTCATCGAGTGTTTTGTTTATGTTTTTCTCTAAGAGTTTTATAGTTTCTGGTCTTACATTTAGATATTTAATTCATTTTGGATTTATATTTGTGTAAAGAGGAGAGTGAAAAAGTTGGCTTAAAGCTCAACATTCAGAAAACTAGGATCTTGGCATCCATTCCCATCACTTCATGGCAAATATATGGGGAAACAGTGGAAACAGTGGAAACAGTGGCTGACTTTATTTTTGGGGGCTCCAAAATCACTGCAGATGGTGACTGCAGTCATGAAATTAAAAGACGTTTACTCCTTGGAAGGAAAGTTATGACCAACCTAGGCAGCATTTTAAAAAGCAGAGACATTACTTTGTCAACAAAGGTCCATCTAGTCAAGGCTATGGTTTTTCCAGTAGTCATGTATGGATGTGAGAGTTGGACTGTAAAGAAAGCTGAGCACTGAAGAATTGATGCTTTTGAACTGTGTTGTTGTAGGACTCTTAAGAGTCCCTTGGACTGCAAGGAGATCCAACCAGTCCATTCTGAAGGAAATCAGTCCTGAATATTCATTGGAAGGACTGATGCTGTAAGCTGAAACTCCAATACTTTGGCCACTTGATGCGAAGAACTAACTCATTTGAAAAGACCCTGTTGCTGGGAAAGATTAAGGGCAGGAGGAGAAGGGGATGACAAAGGATGACTGTCATGGACTCAATGGACATGAGTTTTGGCAGGCTCTGGGAGTTGGTGATGGACACAGGGAGGCCTGGAGTGTTGTGGTCCATGGGGTCTCAAAGAGTAGGACACGACTGAGCGAATGAACTGAACTGAACTGAACTGACTGGTGTTAGGAAGTGTTCCAATTTCATTCTTTTACATGTAGCTGTCCAGTTTTTCCAGCATCATTTATTGAAAAGGCTGTCTTTGCCCTCATTGTATATTTTTGCCTCCCTTGTCATATATAAGGTACCCATAGGTTCATGGGTTTATTTCTGGGCTTTCTCTCTTGTTCCATTGGTCTATATTTCTGTTTTTGTGCCAGTACCATACTTTCCTGATGATTGTAGTTTTGTAGTATAATCTGAAGTCAGGAAGATTGATTCCTTCAGCTCCATTCTTCTTTCTCAAGACTACTTTGGCTATTCAGAGTCTTTTTCATTTTCATATGAATTATGAAATTTTTTTTCTAGTTCTGTGAAAAATGCCATTGGTAATTTGATAGGATTGCATTGAATCTGTAGACTGCATTTGGTAGTATAGTCATTTTCACAATATTGATTCTTCCTACCCAGGAACATGGAATATCTCTCCACCTGTTTATTTCATCTTTGATTTCTTTCATTAGTGTCTTATAATTTTCTGTGTATAGTTCTTTTGTCTCCTTAGGTAATTTTATTCCTAGATATTTAATTCTTTGTATTGCAATGGTAAATGGGATTGATTCCTTAATTTCTCTTTCTGATTTTTCATTGTTAGTATATAAAAATGCAAGTGATTTCTGTGTATTGATTTTGTATCCTACAACTTTGCTAAATTCATTGATTAGCTCTAGTAATTTTCTGATACTATCTTTAGGTTTTTCTTTGTACAATATCATGTCATCTGCAAACAGTGAGAGCTTTATTTCTTTTTTTCTGATTCCTTTTATTTCTTTTTCTTCTCTGATTGCTGTACCTAGGACTTCCAGAACTATACTGAATAATAGTGGGAAAGTGGGCACCCTTGTCTTGTTCCTTATCTTATGGGGGATACTTTCAGTTTTTCACCATTGAGAATGTTTGCTGTAGGCTTATCACATAAGGTATCATATGGGCTTCCCTGGTGGCTCAGAAGGTAAAGTGTCTGCCTGCAATGCAAGAGACCTAAATTCGATCCCTGGGTTGGGAAGGTCCCCTGGAGAAGGAAATAGCAACCCACTCCAGTAACTCTTGCCTGGAAAATCCCATGGATGGCGAAACTTGGTAGGCTGTACTCCATGGGATCGCAAAGAGTCGGACACGACTGAGTGGCTTCACTTTCACTTTATCATATAAAACCTTTACTATGTTGACGTAGGTTCCTTCTATAACCATTTTTTGAAGAGTTTTAATCATAAATTGGTGCTGAACTTTTTCAAAGGCTTTTTCTGCAGCTATTGAGATTATCATATGGTTTCTTTTATTTTTTTTTTAACTTTATTTTATTTTACAATACTGTATTGGTTTTGCCATACATCAACATGAATCCACCACGGGTGTACATGTGTTCCCAATCCTGAACCCTCCTCCCACCTCCCTCCTCATACCTTCTCTCTGGGTCATCCCAGTGCACCAGCCCCAAGCACCCCGTATCCTGCATTGAACCTAGACTGGTGATTCTTTTCTTATATGATATTGAAACATGTGTAATATCATATGGTTTCTATCTTTCAATTTGTTAACATGGTGTATCACATTGATTGATTTGTGTATATTGAAGAATCCTTGAATCCCTGGAATAAATCCAATTTGACCATAGTGTATGAGCTTTTGATGTGTTTCTGAATTCTGTTTGCTAAAACTTTATTAAGGAATTTTCAATCTATGTTCATCAGTTATATTGGCCTGTAGTTTTCTGTTTTAGTGCTGTCTTTATCTGGTTTTGTTATAAAGATGGCCTTATAGAATGAGTTTGGAAGTGTTCCTTCCTCTGCAATTTTTCAAAAGAGTTTTAGAAGGATAGGCATAGCTTTTCTCTAAATGTTTGATAGAATTCTCCTGTGAAACGATTTGGTCCTGGGCTTTTGTTTTTCGGGAGGTTTTTGATCACAGCTTCAATTTCAGTGCTTGTAATTGGGTTGTTCATAATTTCTATATCTTCTATATCTTCCTTTTCTAAGAATCTGTCCATTTCTTCCAGGTTATTCATTTTATTGCCATATAGTTGCACATAATAGTTTCTTACAATCCTTTGTATTTCTGCATTGTCTATTGTAACCTCTCTTTCTTTCATTTCTAATTTTGTTGGTTTGATTTTTCTCTGTTTCTTTCTAGATGAGTCTGGCCAAAGGTTTGTCAATTTTGTTTATCTTCTCAAAGAACCAGTTTTTAGTTTCATTCATCTTTGCTATTGTTTCTTTCATTTATTTCTGCTCGGATATTTATGATTGCTTTCCTTCTACTAATTTGGGAATTTTTTTTGGTTGTTGTTGTTGTTCTTTTTCCAGTTCTTTTAGGTGTAAATTTATGTTGTCTATTCTATGGTTTTCTTGTTTCTTGAGGTAGGAGTGTATTGCTATAAACTTCCCTCTTAGAACTGCTTTCATTGCATCCTATAGGTTTTGAGTTGTCATTGTCACTTATTTCTATAAATTTTTTGATTTCCCTTTTGATTTCTTCAGTAACCTGTTGATTATTTAGAAACATTGTTTAATCTTGATGTGTTAATGTTTCTTACAGTTTTTTTAAAAATTGTAATTGATATCTAGTCTCATAGCATTGTGGTCAGAGAAGACGTTTAATATGATTTCAACTTTCTTAAATTTACTGAGGTTTGATTTGTGACCCAAGATGTGGTCTATCCTAGAGAATGTTTCATGTGAAATTGAGAAGAAGGTGTATTCTTCTGCATTTGGATGGAATGTCCTGAAGATATGAATGAGATCCATCTCATTTAATGTATCATTTAAGAATTGTGTTTCCTTATTAATTTTCTCTTTTGATGATCTGTCCATTGGTATGAGTGAGGTGTTATTGTCTCCTACTATTATTGCGTTACTGTCAATTTCTCCTTTTATGTCTGTTAGTGTTTGTCTTATGTATTGAGGTGTTCCTATGTTCAGTGCATAGATATTTACAATTGCTATGTCTTCCTCTTGGATTGATTCCTTGATCGTTATGTAGTGTCCTTCCTTATCTCTTGTAATATTTTTTTATTTTAAAGTATATTTTGTCTGATATAAGGATTGTTACTCCAGCTTTCTTTTGCTTCCCATTTTCATGAAATATATTTTTCCATCCTCTCACTTTCAGTCTACATATGTCTTGAGGTCTGAAGTGGGTTTCTTGTAGACATCATATGTATGGGTCTTGTTTTTCTATCCCTTCAGCCAGTCTGGTCCTTTTAGTTGGAACATTTAATCCATTTACTTTTAAAGTAATTATTGGTATATATGTTCCTATTGCCATTTTCTTAATTGTTTGGGGTTGATTTTGTAGATCTTTTTCCTTTTGTTGTATTTTTTGACTATATATTTCCCCTTAACATCTGGTGTAAAGCTGGTTTAGTGGTACTGAATTCTCTTAACTTTTGCTTGTCTGAAAAACTTTTCATTGCTCCATCAATTTTGAATGAGATAGTGCTGGGTACAGTAATCTTGGTTGTACATTTTCCCCTTTCAGTGTTTTAAATATATCCTGCCATTCTCTTCTGGCCTGTGGAGTTTCTGCTGAAAGATCAGTTGTTAAATGTGTGGGGTTTCCCTTGTATGTTACTTATTGCATTTCCCTTGCTGCTTTTAATATTCTTTGTGTTTAGTCTTTGTTAGTTTGATTAGTATGTGTCTTGGTGTGTTTCTTTTTGGGTTTATCCTGTATGGGACTCTTTGTGCCTCTTGGACTTGATTGACTTTCCTTTTCCATGTTGGGGAAATTTTCAACTATAATCTCTTTTAAAAATTTCTCATATCCTTTCTTTTTCTCATCTTTTCCTGAGACCCCTATAATTTGAATGTTGGTGCATTTGATATTGTCCCAGAGGTCTCTGAGACTATCCTGAGTTCTTTTCATTCTTTTTACTTTATTCTGCTCTTCAGAAGTTATTTCCACCATTTTATCTTCCAGTTGGTGGCTCAGAGGTTAAAGCGTCTGCCTGCAATGCAGGAGACCTGGGTTTGATTCCTGGGTCAGGAAGATCCCCTGGAGAAGGAAATGGCAACCCACTCCAGTATTCTTGCCTGGAGAATCCCATGGACGGAGGAGCCTGGTGGGCTACAGTCCATGGGGTCACAAAGAGTCGGACACTACTGAGCGACTTCACTTTCACTTTCTTTCTTCTGTTTCAGATATTCTGCTATGGATTCCTTCCAGAGTATTTTTAATTTCAGTAATTATGTTGTTTAAATAAATTAATAAATTAATAGAATTAACATTTATTCTTTAATTCTTCTAGGTCTTTGTTAATTGATTCTTGCATTTTCTTCATTTTGTTTTCAAGGGTTTTGATCATCTTTACTATCATTATTCTGAATTATTTTTTAGGTAGTTTGCATATTTCCTCTTCCTTTATTTGGACTTCTGTGTTTCTAATTTGTTCCTTTATTTGTGTAGTATATCTCTGCCTTTTCATTATATATATCTATATAGATATATAGATATATAGATTTCTTTTTAACTTATTGTGCTTGAGGTCTCCTTTTCCCAGGCTCCAAGTTGAATTCTTTCTTCCTTTTGGTTTCTGCCCTCCTTAGCTTGGTCCAGTGGTTTGTTTAATCTTCTTATAGGGTGATATTTGTGCTGAGCTTTTTGTTTGTTTATTTGTTTGTTTTTTCTCTGATGGCAAGGCTAAGTGAGGTGGCAATCCTGTCTGCTGGTGATTTGGTTTGTATTTTTGCTTTGTTGTTTAGATGAGGCATTCTGCACAGGATGCTACTGTGGTTGGGTGTTACTGGGTCATGAATTCAAGTGGCTTCCTTAGTGTGAGTTCTCACTATTTGATACTCCCTAGGGTTGTGAGTGGGTGAAGTTGCTCAGTCGTGTCCGACTCTTTGTGACCCCATGGACTGTAGCCCACCAGGCTCCTCCATCCATGGAATTTTCTAGGCAAGAGTACTGGAATGGGTTGCCATTTCCTTCTCCAGGGGATCATCTCGACCTGGGGATCGAACCCAGGTCTCCCACGTTGCAGGCAGATACTTTACCATCTGAGCCACCAGGGAATCCCACTCCCTAGGGTTAGTTCTCTTGTAGTATAGGGTCTTGAAGTCAGTGCTCCCATTTCAAAGGTTCAGGGGTTGATCTCTGGTCAAGAACAAATATTTCACAAGTAGTTTGTTATGGCATTAAGACAGAGAGAGAAAAAAAAGAGAAACCAAGGATGAACCCCAGACAAGTGGCAGTTACAAAATCAGGCATATAATAATTAATATAATGGAATATACACTATACATATACACCCATAAGTAAAGTCAAAACAGTCCAACTAAAATAAATTACAGTAGATTGATCCAGTGAACAAAGGAGATAAAAAATTATATTTATCAGTTAAGAATAAGACTAACTAAAGCACAAACTGGAAAACAAAATTAAAGCCAAGTGCCAATTGGGGAATAAAGCAATGAAAACAAAACTAACAAATATGTTGACAGGGAAGTAAAGAAAGGAAAGAAAGAATAGATGTGCAAAGTTAAGTAGAGATAGATGAAGAAGATTTATATATATTAAAGATTAACTGCAAGGGGAATAGAACAGTAGGAAAGGCAAAGAAAGGAATAAATTGGGAAAAATTTAATAGATTAAAAAAATAAAAATTATAAAAAAAAGAGAAAAGAAAAAAAATGAAGAAGAAAGGAAATAAAAAGTCACAACTGCAAAAGCCCAATGTAGAGGTGGAGGTTTATAACAACAATAAAAAGTGTAGCTGAATATACACATATACATATACACCCATAAACAAAATCAGAACAGTCCAACAAAAATAAAGTACAATAGAGTCACCCAGCAAACAAAGGAAACCAAAATTTATATCTACCAGTTAAGAACAAAACTAACTAAAGCACAAACTGGAAAACAAAACTAAAGAAAGGTGCCCACTGGGGAATAAAGCAATGAAAATAAAATTAACAAATATGTTGAGAGGAAAGAATAGATGTTAAATAGAAGTAGGTAAAGAAGATGTATATATATTAAAAGTTAATTGCAAGGGGAAAATAACAGTAGGAACAAAAAGAATGGAATAAACGTAGAAAAAATAATAGTAGGTTTAAAAAATTAAAAATTAAAATTAAAAAAGAGAGAGAAAAAAAAAGGAAAACTTCACAGAACTGCAAAAGCCCAATGTAGAGGCAGATGTTTACAACAACAATAAAAAATATGACTGAGGAAAAAAAGTTCAAAACTTTAATCAGATTTCACAGTACTAATAAAATCAATAACTACAACTGGAAGATGGTGAAAGAAAAGAAAATAATCCAAAAGAATCTACAGAACAAGTCAAAACATAAGAATAATAGATATTTTTCTTGAGTCACTGCTGTCAGAGCCCTTTCCCTCACTGGGAGTCACAGTCTACCTCACCTCCCTAGAGTGCCCTCCAATAATGTGCTGATTTCTGGACCTGTTGTGGGGGCAGCTCAGAGTCTAATCTGGTCCTACTCCTGTGTGTTCTTGCCTCCAGTGTCCACAGCTATCAGAACTAGTGCATTTTCTTTTGTGGGAGCTCTCAGTGTCCTTTTATATATTCCACAGGACAGAGTCTGCCAAGTTGATCATGTGGATTTAATCTGTAGCTTGTACAGCTGGTGGAAAGGTTTTGAGTCTTCTGCCTTCGCCACTCTACCCCTGGGTTTCAATTGTGCTTTTATTTCTACCTCTGCCTGTGGGTCATCCCCTGGGGATTGCTCCTGAGGCTGCCCAGGAGGATTTGGGTTTGCCCTTGTGAGGGCCAGGTGTGGAGGTGGTGTAGCTGCTTGGGTCACAGGGGTTCTGGCAGCACCAGGTACTCAGAGGAGTTGGCGGCTAGGGCCACAGGAACTATAGTGCTCTAGAAGGGTAGACAGTACTGGCCAATATACACTCTAGTATTCTTGTCTGGAGAACCCCTCTGACAGAGAAACCTAGCAGGCCACAGTCTACAGGGTCTCAAAGAATTGGACACGACCGAAGTGATCCTGCGTGCATAGACGCAAGATTTTTTGTTTGTTTGTTTTGCCTGTAGCAGCTCTGCACCCAGGAGAGTTGAACGTGAAGGTGGCACAGCTGCTTGGCTTATGGGGACTCTGGCGGCTCACACTTTGTAGTGTGCAGGGACATGGACTGCCTCCACCACAGGAGTTATGGCCCTATCAGTCTTTTTTCAAACCTCTTGTAGCTGGTGATCAGAAGGCCTCTTCGGCCAGTCTTTCTCTGTAGCTCTGCCCATTCAGGCACTTGGAGGGTTCCCTTGCCTGGGGTCCTTCTCTGTTGTTCAGCACATTAGGCTCATAGAGGGCCCCTTTGGCTATAGTCCTACTCTGTAGATTGGTGCATCAGTCCCTTAAAGGAGCACCCTGGGTGGGGTCCTACCCTGTAGTTCAGTGCTTCAGGCATTTGATGAGCCAGCCTCTCTATTGTTTAGCTGCTGATGCTTGCCTGTGGGGAGAGAGAGGCTATGATGATGGCTCCACCCACTATGCATGACTCAGCAGTATTGCTTCCTTGGCTGTCCTGCTTTCCTCCCAAATATTTCCCACCACCATCTCCTCCCTCACATACCCTGGATCTGTCTCTCCACAGTCAACAGCAGCCCTTGCCCTGGGATTGCTCCACAATCCTTAGACTCCAGCTCCCAGCTGCTTGCACATTCCAGGGTACCTGCGTCCCTGTCTGGGGTATGGATGGCTGTGGCAAGGACTGTCTGATTCTCATTCGTTTTAGGCTGCCACAGATCTGCTGTTTCACTTTCAGCTTTAAATGTTTCTCCTCTGACTCAGACAATTGCCCCTTTGTGGGGATAGGGATCTGAGCCCTGCTTCAGTTCTCCCACCTGCTGAGGGCAGGTCCAGTCCTACTAACACTCCTGTTTCTTCCCCCTAGTTCCTTCATCCTACCGAGTTTTGCATGGTTGTGTATATTCTTTTCTGCTGGTCAGGTTCTCCTGCTCACTCTCAGCTGGTGTTCTGCATGCACTTCTGTGTCTGAAGGTGTATTCCTGACATATCCGTAGAGAGAGATGTACTCCACATCCACCTACTCCTCCGCCATTTTGTTCTCCCATCAGTGTTTCTTGTTAGGAGTTAGTAGGAAGCCACTAGCCAGGAAATAGAGGATAAAGGGCAGATATGCTACTAAAGAACAACAGGCAGATAACAGACAGACAGAAAGAAGACTATAAGGTGAAGTGGAGAGAAGTAAGGAGAGAAGGAAAGAAGGCAAGAAAAAAGAAATGTAGGAAATAAGGAAGAGAAGGGGGAAGAAAAATAAAGCTGTGAGACATACATATCAATAGTATTAAGTGATTATCTTTGGATCCTCATGAAAGGATTTTTTAAAATATATTTTTAGTGACAATACACTTTTTGTTTTATAAAGAAAAAAAGAAATATATTGAATTATAAACATACCACTAAACTTTGTGTGAGATGACATAGTTTACAGTTCTGGCTTTGTTGTGTATGTGTCTGTCTGTGTGTTGTTGTTGTTGCTAAGTCACTAAGTCATGTCAGACTCTTTGTGACCCCATGGACTGCAGCATGCCAGACTTCCTTGTCCTCCACTATCTCCCAGAGTTTACTGAAACTCATGTCCATTGAGTTGGTGTATACATATATATAGACACACACACACATATAATCTTTATCCATTCACTTATCAGATTTCATTGAATTGTCTTTCTATGTTTTCTGACAGCTTACTGAGCTTCCTTAAAACAGCTGTGTTGGATTACTTAAGGAGCAAATTGCACATCTGCATGACTTTGTGGTCAGTTATAGGAAAATCATTCTATCCCTCTGGTGGTGTCGTGTTTCCTTGATTTTTCAAGTTCCTTGAAGCATTTCATTGCTCTCTCACATTTCAATATGCTGTCATCTCCTCCGGTCTTTACTGACTGGTTTGGGAAAGAAATACCTTCAGTCAGCCCTACTAGGGATCCTGAAGCATTTTCAGAGCCTTTCTATGGATTTCCTGGCTCTACACATCTTGTTCCCACTTGGGGACATTCTTGGGGGAATTGTGTGCAGTTGCTGTCCCAGCCCCTCCCTGACCCTTCCCCAGTCATGTTGCAGCACTCCTCAGTATTCTGGGTGAGGTGAGAAAGCCATGGGCCTCTCTAGCAGTATCTCCCACAATGGGAGAATCCAGAGGCTCATTCACAAGCTCTCACTTTTCCCTGTGGGAGAAACCATTGGCCCAGAAGGTCTTCTTGGCACTCAGCTTCTCACCTTGGAGGGGGCTGACATGAATAAAGTGAAATTATTCCTCGATCTCAGATTTTTTTTCCCCAGTCTTGAGCCAGAGCTTCTCTGCTGAATTCTCAGATTGCCACAAAGTCACTCCCATCCCAAGTGATGTCTGAATTAGTGATTTTGAGGGGAAGATAGTAGAATACTCCTATTCTGCTGATGTCATGCCTCAGTGCTATTTTGTTTTATATTACATGTCTCAATATCTCTCTGAACTGTACAGTTTGTAATTACAACTAAAGCTTACACAATTTTAAGTATCAGCTGAACAGATGACAAGAATTATTTTTTTTTTTCAAATAGCACAATTCAGGAGTCAGGAATAAATGGAAAAATTGCCCATGGAAGAAGAGCACATTATTTTAGGAAACAGAGACAAATCTATATTTTTTTGTCATATCATAATTGGAAAGAAGTCCATGGGGAGAAGTGGAGAAAAGTTGAAATTAACTGAAAAAAGAACGAATTTACCTTTTCCATTTAATTTTAAAAATAAATTGATAACCAAAGTCATTACCAAAGTCAGGTTTTTAAATTCAACTCTTTTTATTTGGTTATTTAAAAATAGGATGTGTTATTGAAAATAATTTTATTTAGCAAAATCTACTTGTGTTAGGGCTTCCTAGGTGGCTCAGTGGGTAAAGAATGTACCTGCAATGGAGGCGATGCAGGAGAGACCAGTTTGATTCCTGGACTGAGAAGATCTCCTGGAGGAGAGGGTGGCAACTCACTCTAGGATTCTTGCTTAGAGAATCCCATGGCCAGCTGAGACTGGCATGCTATAGTTCATAGGGTTGCAAAGAATGAGAGACCATTGAAGTGACTGAGCATGGATGCACGCACTTGTGTTAATCTCTATTAATTTCATTAGTCCTGTGTTCATCACAAATGTGATTAAGAAAACAAGATTTCTTTCCACAATGCTTCAATATCAACACCATTTTTATATAAAATCATGTTACCTCTTTCAAATTCTATTTATTTCTTAAATGCTGTTCAGATAGCATTTCCTCAGCCTTTTCTATGAAGTAAATAATAATTATAGTTAATAAATAATGCCATATATATGAAAAATGTTATTTTAATTTTACAGTAAAGAGACTGAGGCTTGCAGATGTTAAATCACTTTCTCAGTTTAATTTAGTTGAGAAGTGTGTGGGCAAAGACATGCATCCAATTACTTCCCTTTTAGAGTTCAAACTTCCACATATTTGTGGTAGCCATAGTGATGCATATACTTTATGTTAGATATTTAAGGTAGTCTTTTACTTTTTTGGAATTCATCAGTTATAAAATTTGGCAGACCTTTGTGGTTTTCAAATCATATTAATGATACATAGAACTTGGGCAAAATATGGATGCTTATTATTTTTATTGCATTGCAGTAAAAACAGGTATTAAGTTTCTTTCAGTTGCCATTATTCTATTCATATAAAATATATGTGTTTATATATGGAGGTCAATATGTAATGAAATTTGGATTAGGAGAGTGGATATGAATGTACTTATTGTTGATTCTAATTTTACTTTGATTAATGTTATAAATAAAACAAAAGTAACAAGCATGCTAACTAATGTTACATATTTTAAAAAATATAGTATTACATATTCAGCTTAGAGAAAGAAAAAAGAGAATGAGAGAGACAGAGAAGAGGTAAGTTTATCTTTTTTCTAACCAAAAAAAGAAAAAAAATTCAGTATTCTAATTTTTTTTTTCTGTTTCACTCATACACATATGTTAGTCTGGTAAATACGTTTATATTTTATTGTATCATATGGTTGAGAGAGAATTTATTCTGTTTCTACCTGGGCTGGTCATATTCATCTAAACTCTAGGCGAACCTCACCTGAGCTATTTTGTTGCTTTGTTACAGCTTTCTACTAGAAGTTTCCACAACCCATTGCTTTTTTGATGGTCAAAGAAATAACCCTGATCCAGAGCCAGAAGACTTTCTTATTGTTCACATGGCCCTCTGAAGATTCATCTTTCTCTATGTGGGTTCTTAGAAATCTCATCTCAACAATTGCAACCTTCTGACTACGTAGTGAATTTATACTGAATGCTGACATACTGGGGAATATAACTAGATCTCAGAGGCAATATCTACAGACCTATAAAAGAAGCACATGAGATTGAAATTCAAAGTGTTTGCACTCACCCACAGCTCTAGGCACTTATAAGACCATAGATCATAATGCTTCACTATACAATCTTGAGAGCTTAGTGTCAGTACTGACAGACAAAAAAATCCATGTTGAAACAGCAATGTGGAAATAAAGAATAAAATATTTTGTTTATTTCCCTGTCAATTTTTGGTTGATTACATTGGTTCTTTGGAAGAGGCACATAATATCATATTTGTCCATTCCCCAGTGATTTCTAACTAAGCTTTGAATTTTCTCTATATTTAGTGAGTCCATGAAAGAATAATTGAAAACAATGGTCTTTATTTTAATAGAGAATTATTTATTTTATTATGAATATGAATTGTTTAATAAATTCTAGTTATACAAAGAATGGAACACAACATTTCTTTGTGAGTCATTCTCTTTCTTAAGGAAAAATTAGATTGGATTATTTAATTTCATGTTAGCTTAGCCCAGTAGTAATAAGCTAAAGACATGTGCCTTATTAAGAACCAGCATAATTATATGTGTAGGCACAGAGATATTCCTTTAAGAAATCTTCAGCCCAGCATAGACACATTCAGAAACTGGTTATCAGGGACTTGAAAAACTTAGGGTTCACTCCTTTCTGTTGGCTGGTACTCATTTTCAAGGTTAGCAATGAAGCAAAACTTTTAGAGCATTATGCTATAGGCCAGAGTTTTGCCAAGAGAACACATTGGTCATAACAAACACCCTCTTCCAACAACGCAAGAGAAGACTCTACACATGGACATCTCCAGATGGTCAACACCAAAATCAGATTGATTATATTCTTTGCAGCCAAAAATGGAGACTCTCTATACAGTCAGCAAAAATAAGATAGGGAACTGACTGTGGCTCACATCATGAACTTCTTATTGCCAAAATCAGACTTAAATTGAAGAAAGTAGGGAAAACCACTAGACCATTCAGGTGTGACCTAAATCAAATCCCTTATGATTATACAGTGGAGATGAGAAATAGATTCAATATCTGATAGACAGAGTGCCTGAAGAACTATAGTGGGAAGTTCATGACAGTGTACAGGAGATAGGGATCAAGATCATCCCCAAGGGGGAAAAAAAAAGTGCAACAAAGCAAAATGGCTGTCTGAGGAGGCCTTACAAATAGCTGTGAAAAGAAGAGAAACAAAAACCAAAGGAGAAAAGGAAAGATATACCCATTTGAATGCAGAGGTCCAAAGATTAGCAAGGAAAGATAAGAAAGCCTTCCTCAGTGATCAGTGCAAGGAAATAGAGGAAAACAACAGAATGGGAAAGACTAGAGATCTCTTCAAGAAACTTAGAGATACAAAGGGAACATTTCATGCAAAAATGGGCACAATAAAGGACAGAAATTGTATGGACCTAACAGAAGCAGGGGATGTTAAGAAGAGGTGGGAAGAATACACAGATAAACTATACAAAAAAGATCTTCATAACCCAGATAATCATGATGGTATGATCACTCACCTAGAGCCAGACATTCTAGAATGTGAAGTCAAGTGGGCCTTGGGAAGCACCACTACAAACAAAATTAGTGGAGGTGATGAAATTCCAGGTGAGCTATTTCAAGTCCTCAGAGGTGATGCTGTGAAAGTGCTGCACTTTGTATTGGCCATGGGACTGGAAAAGGTCAGTTTTCATTCCAATCCCAAAGAAAGGTAATGCAAGAATACTCAAACTACTGCAATTACACTCATCTCACACACTAGTAGAGTAATGCTCAAAATTCTCCAAGACAGGCTTCAACAGTATGTGAAACATGAACTTCCAGATGTTCAATGGATTTAGAAATGGCAGAGGAACCATAGATCAAATTGCCAACATCGTTGGATCATCACAACAGCAAGAGAGTTCCAGAAAAACTCTTTCAGCTTTATTGACTATGCCAAAGCCTTTGACTGTGTGGATCACAACAAACTGTGGAAAATTCTTTAAGAGATGGGAATACCAGACCACCTGACCTGCCCTCTTAAGAAATCTGTATGCAGGTCAGGAAGAAACAGTTAGAACTGGACATGGAACAACAGACTGGTTCCAAACTGGGAAAGGAGTATTTCAAGGCTGTATATTGTTACCCTGCTTCTTTAACTTATATGCACAGTACATCATGAGAAATGCTGGACTGGATGAAGCATAAGCTGTAATCAAGATTGCTGGGAAAAATATCAATAACCTCAGATATGCAGATGAAACCACTCTTATGGAAGAAAGTGAAGAAGAACTAAAGAGCCTCTTGATGAAAGTGAAAGAGGAGAGTCAAACAGTTGGCTTAAGCCAACTCAAAAAGTTGGCTTAAAACTCTACATTCAGAAAACCAGATCATGGCACCTAGTCCCATCACTTCATGGTAAATAGATGGGGAAACAGTGAAAACAATGACAGATTTTATTTTTGGGGGCTCCAAAATCAGTGAGGATGGTGACTGCAGGCATGAAATTAAAAGATGCTTGCACCTTGGAAAAATGTTATGACCAATCTAGACAGCATTTTAAAAAGCAGAGACATCATTTTGCCAACAAAGATCTGTCTAGTTAAGGTTATGGTTTCTCCAGTAGTCTTGTACGGATGTGAGAGATTTGAGAGTTGGACTATAGAGAAAGCTGAGCACTGAAGAATTGATGCTTTTGTATTGTGGTGTTGGAGAAGACTCCTGAGAGTCCCTTGGACAGCAAGGAGATCCAACCAATCCATCCTGAACTGAAATCAGTCCTGAATATTCATTGGAAAGACTGATGCTGAAGCTGAAACTCCAATAATTTGGCCACCTGATGCAAAGAACTGCCTCACTGGAAAAGATCCTGATGCTGGGGAAGATTGGAGGGAGGAGGAGAAGGGGCCAACAGAGGATGAGATGGTTGGGTGGCATCACCGACTCAATGGACGAGCTTGGGTAAAATCAGGGAGTTGCTGATGGACAGGGAGGCCTGGTGTGCTGCAGTCCATGGGGTTGCAAAGAGTTGGACACCACTGAGTGACTCTACTGAACTGAACTGAAGTATAGATCACCTTAGGATTATTTGATAATATTTGTATTTTAACCACTGTTTTAGTTCTCTGCTTTTAGACTGTCTGTCTGTTTTCTATTTCTGAGTAGATCTCAACCCCGCCTTTCCCAACAGTGTATGTGGAAGATATTTACTGCAAGATGATATTTATTCTGACTGCCTTTATTTCCTTAGGCAATGGGGAGGTCCACTCATGGCTCCATTACTGTATTTGAGGCTTTTAATATGAACTTGTCTGGCTATGCTTTTTCATAGCAACTCTCACAGAAAGTCAATACATTTGTGGACAAATTGACTCACAGAAACTTTGTAAATATTATTAATGAAGGGAAATTTGCTTTTAGAGTTTGGTTTGACTTGAGATAAGTAAATAACAGAAATAGCTTTTTTTCCCTCCATCATTGTTTTTATTTTTTAAGAAAGAAAGGCTATAAAAGAAGGATTGATGGGAGGAAAGAAAGAAAGAAGTAAAGAAAGAGAACGATTAAATGTGGGGTGAGGATTAAGGGGCTTACAGGAATGGAAAATTGCAAATGATAAAGTTTACTGTTACACTGAGTAGCATGAACTAAAGGAGCATATCAATTCAGTTGAGTTCAGTTAGTATGTTTTGACAGATTTAATATTTCAGGTCAATATATTGGACCATAAGATCTGAGTATCCATCTAAAAGTTGTAAGGCAGCCAAAAGTTATATCAACTTTGGTGGTTATATTTCACTGTTATATGAGCAGAACAATTACAGGGCTACCAAGATAAATTACTAAGAATTCTTATAATAAACTCTTCTCTGTTTGCCCATGTGGCATGTACTTTTGATTTGTGTGATATGGTTTCTTTTCTCAAGAATCTTACAAAGAGTTCCCAAGGTGCCTGCCAGAAGTAGTGAGTAAGACGACTTGCAGTCTTGTGAGTAAAGTGGTGACATCAACATCAGTAAATGAGATATGCCAAGGTTTTGTCACATTACCAAACACATGTAGTAAAACTGAGTATGACATTTTTCATCTGTCTATTTGAATCTCACTAAAATGTTTCCATATACTTTGTTACTTAATTTATATACACTTGTGAATTAGGGCTTCACTGGTGGCTCAGATGGTAAAGAATCTGCCTGAAATGCAGGAGACCTGAATTTGATTCCTGGGTCAGGAAGATCACCTGGAGAAGGGAATCTAGAATCCCCTGGAACCCACTCCAGTATTCTTCTTTGGAGAATCCCATGGACAGAGAAGCCTGATGGGCTATAGTCCATGGTGTTGCAGAGCATCGGACACAGCTGAGTGACTAAGACACAAGTTTAAATTAATTGACACAGTGTCTGTCTAGTGCTGAGCATAATATTTGATGCATGAAAACAAATATTTATCTATGAATTTCTTTGGTCTTAGCATGTATCATAAGTACGTCTGCAAGAGAAGAAATTGAAACTCAAAAAGTCCAAGTAACTTTCCCTTAGGGTATACTGCAAATGCAACTGTTTATGGTTATAATTTTCAATGGATTGCACTAGATAATTCTCTCTAATTAGATAGCCTCTTTTATGTAGTATTCTTGTGAAATGGTGAGAAAATATTTTAGAATGTCGAAAGGTTTTCTTTTAATTTTCCTTTCGTGACTAGCATGATATTAGGATTCTTCTTTGAGGGAAAGATTCTATGGTTCAGAGATTTATAATAAAGATATATTTACATTAATATGGCCATCTATCAAGCAGTAGTTCATGGTGATGCTTATCAGGTAGTGTGCGAGCATGGCTAACATATGACTTGTTTTCTATCATGCAGCACATTGACAGAATCATCTAGAAAAATGAATGCAGAGTCTAAAAATTTGGTTAGAAGAGAGAGAGAGCATTACAGTACATGACAGATTGGCACTTTGGTTCAAGCAGGAGATTGATTGACCTATAGATTTTGCTCAAAACGTTAATGTACAATGCTGCAGGCAGAGAGAAGCATTAAGTTATCAAGATGGATGGGCAGGGAGTACTTATTTTCCTTGGTCCTACTTTCTTCAAGATAAATATAGTAGTGGAGAGACAAAAAGAACAGTGGGCATTGAGCAGTTCCAGAAAGCTGAATTTGTCAGCTTTGAGCTAACAGAACATATAGGCAGAGTTCTCAAATGCCTTTTTTTTTTTCTTTTTGTACCTGAAAATACAATCTATGCTAAATGTAGTGTTTATCCTTATAGCATACTTTATGTTTTTTTTAAACATACTCATCTCTTCATCACTATTCAGTTAATATTTGGTTAGTTCTCCTTTCCATTATAACCAGTTAATAATTTAAAAAAAAAATTGTTTAACTCTCTTAGGAAGAGTCAGTTCTTATGTGGGCATGTATTCAGTAGTCAATAAAGTCTACCCAGGGTTATTTTGAAGTTCAGTTCAGTTCAGTCACTCAGTCGTGTCCGACTCTTTGTGACCCCATGAACCGCAGTACGCCAGGCCTCCCTGTCCATCACCAACTCCTGGAGTTCACTCAAACTCATGTTCATCAAGTCGGTGATGTCATCCAGCCATCTCATCCTCTGTTGTCCCCTTCTCCTCCTGCCCCCAATCCCCCCCAGCATCAGAGTCTTTTCCAATGAGTCAACTCTTCACATGAGGTGGCCAAAGTATTGGAGTTTCAGCTTCAACATCAGTCCTTCCAATGAACACCCAGGGCTGATCTCCTTTAGGATGGACTGGTTGGATCTCCTTGCAGTCCAAGGGACTCTAAAGAGTCTTCTGCAAACCACAGTTCAAAAGCATCAATTCTTCGGTGCTATCTCAGTATAAATAAAAATAATACACCTATAACTATATTAAGTTTTTAAATTAATCATATATATTTTATATATATATTGAACTAACCATATATATATGTATAAATTACTTACATAAAAGTAGTTGAATATAAATCATTGTCTACCAGAGACTAGGTCTGTTGTTATATTTACCCTACAAGTACTTTGGTCTCTTCTATCAGTTCTCCATTGTCACAACAGAAAGTTGAATATCAAAGCATTCTGAACAGAGTGGCTTAACTTAGCTGGTTGAAACTTAGTGGTTGAAACTTAGCTGTTACTCATGAGTCTATGGATAATCTGGACTTTCCCTCTGGTCTCATTTGGGCTCATTCATATAATAGCAGTTAGCTAGAGGTCACACAGGTGACTTCTAAACCTGGTTGGAGTTTCTTATCTGGTGGCAGATAGAGTGAGTGTCATGTATAACCTCAGCTTTACTAGTCATTTCATCAGGCTACCCCAAGTGTTTTTTCATGGTGAAAGAGAGTAGAAGTGTAAACGCTTCTTTAGGCATATCTGAGAAACTGTCACATTAATGCTTCTGCCATGTACTATCAGTCAAATCCATTTACAAAGCATACCGGATTCAAGGGATCAGGGATAGACTTCATCTCTTGAAGGGAGATGACTAGGTCACATTGCAAAAACAGATTCAGAGAGAAGTGGCGGATGGGGGGAAATTTGTGATCAATATGCCATGTTGACACCCTCTTTTCTCATTTGGCCATTTAAGAATGGTCATAGTGGGCATCTTTATCATACCTCAGTTCTCTAAAATGAGAGTCCCTTGGACTGCAAGGAGGTCAAACCAGTCAATCCTGAAGGAAATCATTCCCAATATTGATTGGAAGGACAAATGCTGAAGCTCCAATATTTTGGCCATGTGATGTGCAGAACTAATTCATTAGAAAAGACCCTGATGCTGGGAAAGATTGAAGGCAGGAGGAGAAGGGGACAATAGAGGATGAGATGGTTGGATGGCATCACCAACTCAATGCACATGAGTTTGAGCAAGTTCTGGGAGTTGGTGATGGACAGGGAAACCTAGCGTGCTGTTGTCCGTGGGGTTGCACAGATTTGTACACTACTGAGCAACTAAACTGAACTGAACTGAAAATAAAGATATTAACCTTTCACCAACAGGAAATTTTTTGCTATAGCCTTAAAAAAGTAACCTTTATAACATTAAGAATGTTTCTTTTTATTTCTATTTCTAAAGTGATTTTTTTCATTAACATTAATGGAGTTTACCAAAGAAATGATTCTTCCACAATCTATTTTGATGATGGTATGATTTTTCTTTCTTCTTCTTGTGGAATTAATTATGCTGTTTAAATTATTTAATATTAAATCTTTTTCACTATCTGCATTAATATTCTATTGCTGCCACAGATTTAGCAGCTTATATAATGCACATTTTATTATCTTGCAGTTCTACAGGTCAGAAGCCCATCACATATGCTAAAATAAAGGTGTCTGCAAGATTGCATTTTATTCTGCATGTATTAGTGGGGGGTTTGTCCCCCACCCCCCATGGGGAGGGTAGGTTTCCTTGATAATTCAGGTTATTGGCAAAATTCAGTGCCTTGATATAGAATCTATTTTCCTATTTTTTTTTTTTTTCCAAATTATCTGATGATGGCTATTCTCAGGTTCTAGAGATCATACACATTCTTTGGCTCCTGTCTCCTTTTCTTCATTTTCAAAGCCATTAACTACAAGTAAAGTTCACCAACTCGATGGACATAACTTTGAGTGAACCCCAGCAGTTGGTGATGGACAGGGAGGCCTGGCATGCTGCAGTTCATGGGGTTGCAAAGAATCGGACATGACTGAGTGACTGAACTGAACTGAAAGTTCTCTCACATCACATGTCTCTGAGACAGCAAAGGATGCTTCTCTGCTTTAAAAGATCTGTGATTAAATTGAATGATACTCCTGTAGTCTAGGAAAATTTCTTCATCTCAAAATCCCTAACTATAATATTATCTACAAAGTACTTTTCACTATATTAAGGTAACATAATTCAGAAAATCAGTTTCTGTAATATATCTCCTACTACTGACCCTACTGATGCTGAAGCTGAAACTCCGATACTTTGGCCACCTGATGAAAGAACTGGCTCATTGGAAAATACCCTGATCCTGGGAAATATTGAAGGGGGGAGAAGAAAGGGACGACTGAGGATGAGATGGTTGGATGATATCACTGATTCAATGGACATGAGTTTGAGTGAACTCCAAGAATTGGTGATGGACAGGGAGGCCTGGCGTGCTGAAGTCTGTGGGGTTACAAAGAGTTGGACATGACTGAGTAACTGAATTGAACTGAACTGAACTGAACTGACCCTGATCCTTCTGTCTCCCTTTTATAAGGACCCTTGTGATTACATTGGTTCTACCTGGATAACCCAAAACTAATCTTCTGAATCTCTAAAATCTTTTGATTAATCACATCTGCAAAATCCTAGGTTCTATGAATTAGGAATGAATATCTTTAGGAAGACATTGTTTTGTCTACTGCTGTTTCCTACAACCAGCACATTTGTTCATAATGCATTGTTATGCTAAAATATTTTATTTGGGATTTTGCATTTGTTGTTTTATGAGAGACATTGTATAAATTTTATTTCTTGTGATGTATTTTCAGGTTTTTTATTAAAATAAACTGATTTTATAAAAGAAGTTGGGGGAAGTCTTTGGTGGCTCAGACAGTAACGAATCTCCCTGTAATGCAGGAGACCCGGGTTCAATCCAGGGGTTGGGAAGATCCCCTTGAGAAGGGAATGGCAATCCACTCCAGTATTCTTACCAGGGAAATCCTATGCACAGAGGAGCCTGGCAGGCTACAGTCCATGAGGTCACAAAGAGTCAGACACAATGGGCTCTGGGAGAGTCTTTTATATAATGTGTATAATTTCTGTTCTAAATGTTTATATCCAAACATTTTATAGTAATTAATAAGATCATTTTAAAGTACAAATCTAAGTTAAATGATATTATCACTCTTTTTTTGTCAGTTTTCATGAATTGTGTTTTTCTGGAGACTTTAAATATTTAAATTAGTTGAAATTTGATTTTTCACACGGTTGTTTTATTTTCATACTTTTGGTAATATCTCTTTATCATTCTTGATGTGGGTTATTTGTGCCTCTTTTTCTTCTTTAATTTTGTTTAATATCCAGATCATTTATTTTTTATCATTTTAGAGAAAATTATCTGATTTAAATCCTATGAAATTCTTAAGAATTTTTAACTCAATTTAAAAATTAAATTAACTTTTAATTTTAATAATTTAAGGTATTAAAATAATTTTAATTATTAATAAATTCAAAATAAATTAAAGATAATTTAAATTATTAAATTTAATAAATTAATAATAATTTAAATTAATTTTTAATTTTAATTTTAACAAGAATTTTTAAGTCTTTTAAACTCAATATATGATTATTTTTGCTAATTTTTCTAGTACATTAAATATTGAAGTATTTTGCTGTTTGGTGTTTTATATACACCAATTAGTGCCAAATTTTCTATTCATGCTCTTCACTTCTAACTGCTTATTGATTTTTGGTATTTTTATCCTATCATTTACTATAAAGTATGTGTTGAAACATTTCTTTCAGAGTATAGATTTGTCTATGTAAATTTTTATTTCTGTTAATTTGCCTTCTAGGTAATTTAACATTACCTAAATTAACACCACCCTTATGGTAGAGCAGACAGGGAGGCCTGGCCGTGCTGCGATTCACGGGGTCACAAAGAGTTGGACATGACTGAGCAACTGAACTGAACTGAACTGAAGAGTAAATAAAAAGCCTCTTGATGAGAGTGCAAGAGGAGAGTGAAAAAGTTGGCTTAAAGCTCAACATTCAGAAAATGAAGATCATGGCATCTGGTCCCATCACTTCATGGGAAATAGATGGGGAAACAGTGGAAACAGTGTCAGACTTTATTTTTTGGGGCTCCAAAATCACTGCAGATGGTGACTGCAGCCATGAAATTAAAAGATGCTTACTCCTTGAAAGAAAAGTTATGACCAACCTAGATAGCATATTCAAAAGCAGAGACATTACTTTGCCAACCAAGGTCCATCTAGTCAAGGCTATGGTTTATCTTGTGGTCATGTATGGATGTGAGAGTTGGACTGTGAAGAAAGCTGAGCACTGAAGAATTTATGTTTTTGAGCTGTGGTGTTGGAGAAGACTCCTGAGAGTCCCTTGGACTGCAAAGAAATCCAACCAGTCCATTCTGAAGGAGATCAGCCCTGGGTGTTCTTTGGAAGGAATGATGCTAAGGCTGAAACTCCAGTATTTTGGCCACCTCATGCGAAGAATTGACTCATTGGAAAAGACTCTGATGCTGGGAGGAATTAGGAGCAGGAGGAGAAGGGGATGACAGAGGATGAGATGGCTGGATGGCATCACAGACTCGTTGGACGTGAGTCTGAGTGAACTCCAGGAGTTGGTGATGGACAGGGAGGCCTGGGTCGCAAAGAGTCAGACACGACTGAGCAACTGAACTGAACTGAATTGAAATTAAAATCTAGCCACTCCCTGTTGTCTCAGTGGTAAAGAGTATGCCTTCAGTGCAGGAGACTGGAGTTCAATCCCTGGGTTAGGAAGATCCCCTGGAGAAGGAAATGGCTACCCTCTCCAGTGTTCTTATTGGGAAAACCCATGGACAAAGGAGCCTCATTTGATTTTCCTAGAGGGTTGCCAGGTTTATCATTAGACATGCTCCTCTTTAATTATGTTTCTTGCCATCCCCCAAGCATTTATATTTAGAAAATGTAAAAATCTAGGGAACATTCATGTAAGCAGTGAAAGCAATTCAGTGGTTTATTTCCTGTACTAAACTCATGCTCATAGGATTACATACTAAAGCAGATTTTCAACTGATAACACCTTTGTACCTTTTATTTTAATTATTGATCCATTTTCCTCTGTGTATCTCCTGAAGATATTCAGTTATTGAAAACTAAAGAGACAACAATCTGATTTTCAGGTTAAGTTCATCCAGGTGAAAGAGAACATAAGACATCTGGGCATCCAAATTCTTTAGCATCGTTAAAAAATCTATCATACTGCAGAAAAATCACATACTAGATGTAGCATTAAATATCTCCTTAAATCTAATCCCTCCTGGCCTCGTATCTTATTTATATCCTCCATACCAGTAAAGCTTCATTCTTTCTTTCTGAGAGGCTAGAGTGCTAGGTATATATAAGGGAAGGTTTTTTGTAGTTTGTATTTGAAAGTGGGTGTGAGTGATGGATGCTAAGCGGTAAATGGCTGATTTATTTATAACTGGATAATTTCCATTAAAAGAAAGTTTACTTTTTTAGAGTATTGCTCACTGATCTTGATTATGCCTCTCAGATTTCAAACAAGGCATGTTTTATCTTTTTACTTTTGACCCCGTTCACCCATTTATTCCACCTCTAGTCTCCATCTCTGACACCTACCAATCTGTTTCTGTATCTATGAACTTGTTTTTTGTTTGTTTTGGATACCACATAAAAGAAAATTATATAGTATTTGTCTTACTCTGACTTATTTCACTTAACATAATGCTTTCAAGGTCCATCTATATTTGTCACAAATGGCAAGAATTTTTTCTTTTTTAAAGGCTGAAAAATAGTTCATTGTGATCTATCTTTATGTGTTTATTTATCTATATCATCTTATACTTTCTTCATTCATCAATGGGCGGTTAGTTTGTTCCCATATTGTTTTTTATAAACAATGCTGTAATGAACATGAGGGTGCATATATCTTTTTTAGTGGAAGTTTTCATTTTCTTTAAATAAGTGACCTGAACTGGAATAAGTGGATCATATTGTAGTTCTATTCTTATTTTTTTGAGGAAACTCTACAGTGTTTTCCATAATGGCTGAATTAATTTGCATTCCCATCAGTTTTATACAATTAAGTGTTTCCTTTTCTCCACATTCTTGCCAATACTTATTATCCCTTTTCTTTTTGATAATAGCCATGTTTACATGCGTGAGGTGATATCTTGTTGTGGTTTTGATTTGCATTTCCCTGATGATTAATGATGTTGAGGATCTTTTCATGTGCCTGTTGGCCCTCTGTATGCCATTGGGAAAATGTTTCTTCAGATTTTCTATCAGATTTTTAATTACTTTTTCTTTTTTGCTATCTAGTTGTATGAGTTCTTTACATATTTTGGATTATTAACCTCTTATCATGATTTGAAAATATTTGAAAATATTTGAAAATATTTGAAAATATTTCTCCCATTCAGTTGGTTGCCCTTTCCTTGTGTTGATTTTTGTTTGTTTGTTTTACAGAAGCATTTAGTATGATGTAGTCCCACTTGTTTTTGTTGCTTTTGTTTTTGCTATCAGATTAAACACAAAAATATATCATTCCTCCATCAAGCAACTTGCCATTTATGTTTGCTTCTAGGAATTTTATGGTTTCAGGACTTAATTTCAAGTCTTTTATTCATTTTGAGTTAATTTCAGTGTATGGTGTAAGAAAGGGGTACAATTTCACTCCCTTGCATATGGCTGTCCAAATTTTTAACACCATTTAAGGAAAAGAATCTCCCTCCCCCATTGTATAATATTATCTCCTTTGTCATAAATTAATTCATCATGTATGTGTGAGTTTGCTTCTGGTCTCTCTGTTGCATTGATCTATATGTTTTTATGCTCATATAATATTGCTTTAATTACTATAACTTTGGAGTCTAGTTTGAGATCAGGGAGCATCATGCTTCCAGCTTTGTTCTTTATTTTCAAGATTGCTTTGGCTTCAGAGTTTTTATGATTTCATCCAAATTTTAACATTATTTGTTATATTTATTTGAAATATCTCACTGAAATTTTCATAATAGTGCTTCTTAATGTCTAATTTTTTTGTCTAACAATACTCTAGGTAATGTAGGTTGAATATCCAGGCTTCAGTGAGGAGACTGTCAATAGACATTTGAATATGTAATGAAAATAATCAAAATTGGTTGCTTTCTGCAGATCTCCTCTTTCTGAACAAATTTACAATTGATGTGTAGGATACCTAGCCTATGTTCAGATTCTTGGATATTATTCTTCAGAACAGGGAAAAAAAGGAAATGAGCTACTGTTTAAGTGAGGCCAGATTACGTCATTTGAGAGAAATGATCAGAGAGGGAAATGGAAAACTGAGGAAATATTGCTAACATCATTTGCTTTTGTCTAAGAAATTTTTTAGGTGAACATATATGATTTAACTACACATTTTTCCACTTTTGCTATACTCTAGTTTAAGTACTAGAACATATTTTGACTTATTTTAAAAGTTATTAGACTCGTTTACTACTACTTTAATAAATGAAACACTCAAAGGAATGAAGTTGTTAAAATCTAGTTTCATGAAAACATGTCAAAATCTGTTTCACTTTTAATGTCAGTTTCCCTTGCCTGATGCCAATGGCAAGAGCTAAAAAAAAAAAAAAAAATGCTGACATGAAACCAGTGAAAGAAAAATGATGTCTTATGCTGTTATACATGCTTTTAGATAGTGATAGGTCAAGTATATGATAGAAAAGGATGAAAAGGTAATTATTAAGGTAAATATTTTATCAAATAAATTACTTCTATAAATAATGGAGGAAACTAATAAATTACTGTGAAGTTCAAATGCTTTTTTAACAAAACTATAAATAATGTCTACTTAAAACTGCAGTATGGTATATATTACATCATCAGGTTGATAGCTCATAAATTTTGAGGAAATTACATTCCTATAACAAGGGTAATATTTTATTTTTATTTAAAAAACATTTTGTCCTTTTGACAGTTACCCATATTCCAAAGTGAAGCAGAGGTTTCAACTAATATTTTGATTCATAATGATAATTTTATTGATCTCTGGAAGCAACAGATAAATATTTTAAACCTGGCAAAATGAGGAAGTTTAACTGGATATCAGCACTTCTGTTTTAATCTATTGCTATCCTCATTTTCCTATAATTCTTAATTTGATTGTCAAATCCATAATTAAAAAGGAACTATATATTTAATTTTAAACACTATTATTTTAAGTGAAAAACAACATTTGCAAAAAAAGAAAAAAAAAATCTTTGTCTCACAGATATAAAGAATTTTTTTCCAAGTAGAAATAACAATCAGGATGCAAAAATATATAATCATTCTAAAATTATAAACTGACTATGGAATCTTGTACTTTTCACTAATCAACAAAAATAGTTTCTTCTTCCTTCACTAAAACAACTGATGATAAAACAGAGAGACTCACTGACAATGTAGTAATTTCATGTCTGTGTTTCCTTTCTGCAATTGGGTGGTGGTACTTAGGTGGAAGAAACAAATTCTTCACCTGACAAGACATAAGCTCTTATTAACTTTGCTCTATGTTTTTTATTGAGGTCTACTAAGAAAGATACTTTAGTGTGTGTGCTGTTAAATTCCATGTGGCTGACTAGGTAACAAATAGAAAAGATAGAAGCCCAGGGCCACAGAGGACTGCAGTTGTCAGCATGGTGATAAGCCAGTGCTTTATCATCAGAAACTAAAAAGTACTTAAATGATACTGGCTGCAGTTGTGGTCATAATTTATTGGCCCCGAGCAACAGTGTGTGTCCATGTCCCTACCTTCCTAATCTCAGTTTCTGTTCTGCTGGAGTCTGCATTATAAAACTCTGCTTATCCTCTTGCATGTAGCTTTTATTTCTCTAACATCAGAAGATTCGTGGCTTAAAATGTAAGAAAAACAAACATAAGGGGGGAAAGTTAAAGTTAGTACAAATAAAAGGCTTCTAGAAAGTCTGTGGACAGATGATAATCCCTATGGAAATTTGGAGGTTAGTAGGCCTGAAGCAAGACGATAGAGCAAATGCTTTCAAGTAAGAATTCACTTTCGGTTTGCAACATGAATGAGTTAGAAAGGGTCATCTGAAAATGTTTTATTTATCTATAAAGTACATTCTCTAAAAGGAATTGATTTTGCAATCCATTTCTACTAGGTCAGGAAAAGTTTAATAGATTTAAATTGTTTAAAAACAGGTTTTTAAAGAAATATTTTTAACCTCCTAAGACAATAGCAACTAGAATGAACTGATTTTTGACAGTCAGCCAAGTCCTTTTGCCCCCTGTCCTAAAACTGACAGTGAAGAAGGAAACTTCTGAAAAACAAGGAAAGAAACAGAAAAATATTTCTTCCATGGATAGTTTTTCTATGATCACTCTGCCCCAGTGTATTTGTTCCTATCCCAAACTCAATGAGGAAACCTAAAGCATTGACTTTTTCCCTCTTCCTTATAAATTTATGCCACAAGAAAAAACAAAGGTAATTCTGTGAAGAGATGTATATGTTAATTAACTTGACCATAGTAAACATTTCACTGCATATCTTTATATCAAAACATATTTTACACCTAAATATATTTAATTTTTATTTTAAAAGAAGAAACAAAAAATGGAAACCACTGAAATGACTATGAATAGATGAATGGATACACGAATTGTGATGTATTTATATAGTAAAGTATTATTCAGTTATAAAAGGAATGAGGTATTGATACACCAACATGAAAATTGAAAAGTGCAAGTTGCTCAATCGTGTTCGACTCTTTGCTACCCCTGGGAATTCTCCAGGCCAGAATACTAGAGTGGGTAGCCTTTCCCTCCTCCAGGGGATCTCCCCAACCCACGCATTGGACCTAGGTCTCCCACATTGCAGGTGGATTCTGTACCAGCTGAGGCACGAGGGAACCCCAAGAATACTGGAATGGATAGTCTATCCCCTCTCCAGTGGATCTTCCTGACCTAGAAATTAAACCAACATGGATAAACCTCAAAAACATTATGCTGATTGAAAGATGCCTTTGGACTAAAAAAGATTCTCAACTTGAGAGCTGCCAGTTAAGTTTTATTTGGGACAAAATGAGAAATGCAGCCTGGGATTCAGCCCATCAGATAGCTCTGAGAGACTGCTCCAAAGCAGCAGTGGGGGAAGTTCAGTTTTGGTGAAGGGAGAGTTCAGTATCATTAAGCGCTCATTTTACAAAAGGTATTTTGTTAGTGATGAGGATCTGATGTCACCATGAAGGGACTTAGTGCTTCTCTAGATATGAGGAGATACAAAGATTGAGAAAATAAAATCTGTTCCTGGAAACATCCAACTATCTAAAGACCTGTCCCACCAGATTCCCTGGAGAACAGAGTGCTTCACTGCAACCTGAACTCCCTCAGGGATTGTTCAATGTGAACAGGTATAGCAGCATGGGATTCAGTCTCTGTAGAGGCAGATGGCAAATGCCTTTATTGTTTAGTCCTTGGCAATGCTTGGTAACTGCCAGTTTGTAGTTGACAACTCTAATGCAGAAGCTCACATACTGTATGACTTCACTAGCATGAAAAATTCAGACTAGTGAATGAACAGAGATAGAGGTAAGGGAATGTGGAGTTACTGCATAAGGGGTACAGAGTTTCTATTTGGGGTGATGAAAGTGTTCTGGCTCTAGATAGTGATGAAAGGGTAAAGCAGAGTGAGTGGAGTTAATGCTAATGAATTGTAAAATTAAAATTTTAAATTAAAAAAATGCTACAAAATACAAGGATCAAGAAGATAGACATCAGAGTTGATTATTTCAGTAAGAACATATTTACAATATGGAGTTAATTGTAAGGCATACTTGAGTTGCTGTGAATGAAATAGTCTTGATCATTCCCAGGATGACACACTCCTTAATAGAATTTCTTATTTTAAGACACAGAAACAAAGGGTCTGAAGTCATAGAGAGAGATACAAGATGGAGATTTACAGACAAGTGGAATTATTAGAGTGCTCACAAAAACTACCTGTAATGGAGTGAGCAAAGCTGGATTTACCAGAGAAAGAAGCAAGAAGCAAGATAGACTTTGAGGTGTCTTTCAGAGAAGTCCCAAGTGGAGGCATAGGATAAAGCCTTTCTACTGTTTCTGAGTCACTAGATGTAAGCTGTTCCCAAGGAGAAATGGAGGCAGCTCCCTTTGAGATATGGTTATTTCTTGGGAAGATGTGGGATATGAGTCATTAATTAGCTACAGTCCCACTTATGATCACTTTTTCCTTGATTTCTTTTAGTTGTATTGATCAAGCTATCATACCCTTATTAGTTTCCCATTTAAATTCTCCCTAGAGGTTCATGCTCTATTAAGCCTCTCCATAGTTCCCTGCTGCTCAGACTTCACTAGCTTCCACCCGAAGTTTGCCTTTCATTATCATAATTCCACATAGTATTTTTTATTTTTTTTTTTGCTACTCAGTGAGATCTGGACCTAGCATCTATTATTTGGGATCCCATCATCACTAGTGCTAACAGAGAGCCCAGTTCTATAATAGCATCATACACCAAAACCCAGCACAAAAAGTTAGCTACCAGTGAGCTTCTCAAAGGGCTTCCCTGGTGGCTCAGATGGTAAAGCGTACCTGCAGTGCAGGAGACCCAAGTTCGATCCCTGGGTTGGGAAGATCCTCTGGAAAAGGAAATGGCAACCCACTCCAGTACTCTTGCCAGGAGAAGCCCGTGGATGGAGGAGCCTGATAGGCTACAGTCCATGGGGTCACAAAGAGTCAAACACGACTGAGAGACTTCAGTTTCAGTTTTTTTTTTTTTTAATGATGTTGGAGCCCACTTCCTCAGCCCACTTTTTTTTTTTTTTCAGATTGAAACTATAGTTGATTTAGAAAAAATAAGGGTCATTTGACTATTTTCTAGGGTGGTTTCGATGATACTTACAGACAATTTATTAGCATATGAAGTTCTTGAGGGCATATAGCTTATATAATATTTACATATTTCACCATCTAGACATTGATCAAAAATAGGTCATAAATAATATCTTCAAAATGTTTGCCTGTCTGAATATTAGTCCTCCATGTTTGCCATTGTGTATGTTAATGTAAACTGAGATGAGCTTGATTTTCTCAATTTCCTCCCTCCCTCCCTTTCTTCCTTCCCTCTTCATCACTTCCTCTTCCCCTCCTTTCACCCATTATCCTAGTTTGATTTCTCTCTCTTTCAATATTGATCCAATATATGGTTACTTTATGAAAATTCTTCTGTTTAGATTTTTATTTAGCTTTATTTGAATTTATATTTTTGATACATTCATAGCAGAATTGCATCTAATTCAGAAAAACTTAAAAAGCATCCTATTTAACCATGGAGAAATAAAAGGTTTATACTAATTTAAAAAAATTGAGATTAGAGAATGAAAAAGAAAAAGAGTAGTTTTACAGAGGATGAGATGGCTGGATGGCATCACCGACTCGAAGGACATGAGTCTGAGTGAAGTCTAAGAGTTGGATTATTGCTGGAAACTACTTTAGCCAAGTCATGGTCATGTTGACATCACATATCCCTGATAGGGCATGATTATAAGGGAATCTCTGGTCTGTAGTGTTTTTGAAAACTCATAATTCCAAACATATCATGAAAAATGTTAATTGAATGCAAAGTGAAGTTTGCTGTAATGAAATATATGTAAAGAAATATGACTAAGACTTTTTGAATCTGTAAAGGTTACGGGGAGAAAAACAAGAAAACCAAAGACTAAGAAACCTTGGAGATTGGAGAAGATTAAGGAAATATGATGACTGAATACGATGTGGCATCCTAGACTGTCTTTTGGAACATTTGTGGAAAAGCCGGTAACAGCTGAGTAAAGTCTGAGGTTGGTTAAGAGTGATATACTCATGTTAATTTCCCGGAGTTAACAAATGAATCATTGTTGTAAATGATAGTAACATTAGGGAACTACTAGCATTAGGGACCTTTCATATTTTATGACTTGAAAGTGACTCAGCTAAATGAGGTTAACAATTAAATAATCATGGAAAGTTTTAAAACTCAAGAGTTATATCGCAGTCAGTTCAGTTTAGTTCAGTCGCTCAGTCGTGTCCGACTCTTTGCGACCCCATGAATTGCAGCACGCCAGGCCTCCCTGTCCATCACCATCTCCTGGAGTTCAGTCAAACCCACGTCCATCGAGTGGGTGATGCCATCCAGCCATCTCATCTTCTGTTGTCCCCTTCTCCTCCTGCCCCCAATCCTTCCCAGCATCAGAGTCGTTTCCAATGAGTCAACTCTTTGCATAAGGTGGCCAAAATACTGGAGTTTCAGCCTTAGCATCATTCCTTCCAAAGAACACCCAGGACTGATCTCCTTTAGAATGGACTGGTTGGATCTCCTTGTAGTCCAAGGGACTCTCAAGAGTCTTCTCCAACACATCAGTTCAAAAGCATCAATTCTTTGGTGCTTAGCCTTCTTCACAGTCCAACTCTCACATCCATACATGACCACAGGAAAAACCATAGCCTTGACTAGATGGAACTTTGTTGGCAAAGTAATGTCTCTGCTTTTGAATATGCTATCTAGGTTGGTCATAACTTTTCTTCCAAGGAGTAAGTGTCTTTTAATTTCACGGCTGCAGTCACCATCTGCAGTGATTTTGGAGCCCCCCAAAATAGAGTCTGACACTGTTTCCCTCGTTTCCCCATCTATTTCCCATGAAGTGATGGGACCAGATGTCATGATCTTCATTTTCTGAATGCTGAGATTTAAGCCAACTTTTTCACTCTCTTCTTTCACTTTCATCAAGAGGCTTTTTAGTTCATCTTCACTTTCGCCATAAGGATGGTGTCATCTGCATATCTGAGGTTATTGATATTACTCCTGGCAATCTTGATTCCAGCTTGTGCTTCTTCCAGCCCAGCATTTCTCATAATGTACTCTGCATATAAGTTAAAGAAGCAGGGTGACAATATACAGCCTTGATGTACTCCTTTTCCTATTTGGAACCAGTCTGTTGTTCCATGTCCAGTTCTAACTATTGCTTTCTGACCTGCCTATAGGTTTCTCAAGAGACAGGTCAGATGGTCTGATATTCCAATCTCTTTCTGAATTTTCCTCAGTTTCTTGTGATCCACAGAGTCAAAGGAATTGACATAGTCAATAAAGCAGAAATAGATGTTTTTCTGGAACTCTCTTGCTTTTCCCATGATCCAGCAGATGTTGGCAATTTAATTTCTGGTTCCTCTGCCTTTTCTAAAACAAGCTTGAACATCTGGAAGTTCATGATTTATGTATTGCTGAAGCCTGGCTTGGATAATTTTGAGGATTACTTTCCTAGCATGTCAGATGAGTGCAATTGTGTGGTAGTTTGAGCATTCTTTGGCATTGTCTTTCTTTGGGATTGGAATGAAAACTGACCTTTTCCAGTCCTGTGGCCACTGCTGAGTTTTCCAAATTTGCTGGCATATTGAGTGCAGTACTTTCACAGCATCATCTTTCAAGATTTGAAACAGCTCAACTGGAATTCCATCACCTCCACTAGCTTTGTTCGTAGTGATGTTTCCTAAGGCCACTTGACTTCACATTCCAGGATGTCTGGCTCTAGGTGAGTGATCACACCATTGTGATTATCTTGGTCATGAAGATCTTTTTTGTACAGTTCTTCTGTGTATTTTTGCCACCTCTTCTTAATATCTTCTGCTTCTGTTAGGTCCAGACCATTTCTGTCCTTTATCGAGCTCATCTTTGCATGAAATGTTCCCTTGGTATCTCTAATTTTCTTGAAGAGATCTCTAGTCTTTCCCATTCTGTTCTTTTCCTCTATTTCTTTGCATTGATCGCTGAAGAAGGGTTTCTTATCTCTTCTTGTTATTCTTTGGTACTCTGCATTCAGATGCTTATATCTTTCCTTTTCTCCTTGGCTTTTCGCTTCTCTTCTTTTCACAGCTATTTATAAGGCCTCCCCAGACAGCCATTTTGTTCTTTTGCATTTCTTTTCCATGGGGATGGTCTTGATCCCTGTCTCCTGTACAGTGTCACAAACCTCAGTCCATAGTTCATTTGCAAGCCAAACCATTCAATATCACAACAATCCAAGTCTACGCCCCAACCAGTAATCCTGAACTAGCCGAAGCTGAATGGTTCTATGAAGACCTACAAGGCCTTTTAGAACTAACACCCAAGAAAGATGTCCTTTACATTGTAAGGGACTGGAATGCAAAAGTAGGAAGTCAAGAAACACCCCGAGGAACAGGCAAATTGGCCTTGGAATGTGGAATGAAGCAGGGCAAAGACTAATAGAGTTTTGCCAAGAAAATGCACTGGTCAGAGCAAACACCCTCTTCCAACAACACAAGAGAAGACTACACATGGACATCACCAGACGGTCAACACCGAAATCAGATTGATTATATTCTTTGCAGCTAAAGATGGAGAGGCTCTATACAGTCAGCAAAAACAAGATCGGGAACTGACTGTGGCTCAGATCATGAGCTCCTTGTTGTCAAGTTCAGACTTAAATTGAAGAAAGTAAGGAAAACCACTAGACCATTCAGGTATGACCTAACCATGAACACGAGCTAGAAACCCCACAATCACAAGCTGAAACCTGACCAGCATGAGGCTGGTGAACAGGAGGATGAACAAAAGGCATTTCCCATGTTGTTGCCTGGAGACTTCATGATGACCCTGCAGAAGTGGGGCCCTTCCTCATGTTGCTGAACAGCATGCTTCCAATCTAGAAATCAGAGTAGTTTATTAAGGGTTTATGGAGAAGGAAGAGTGAACTGCAGGCCCAGCTACTGCTTTGTGCTGATGCAGTGGGGTTGGCAGAACAACAACAAGGCATCCGTGCTCCAAAGTGGCTGCTTACCCTCCTTTCAGTCATTTCCTTGAAAAGATATTAAGCTTTAGCCAGTAGACTATTTTCTTGAATTCTTCATTGTCTTCTGGAACTTTTTTTCATATAGCAAATATTCAATGTCCTTAATATGGTGCATGTGTACCTAAACATATGCATTTCTAGCTTTAGTTTCAAAAAACAAGATTAATGTAAGACAGTTAATTACTATAGCACATTTGTATTTTGTTTTCTATTAGATGGAATAAAGCTTTTAATAGAGCCCTTGATATTCCTACTAATTTCATTAAATGTGAAATGTATATTTATAAATATAAATATCTAACATAATGTGTTGAATATTTATGTGGTGCTTCACTGCCAAAGTCCATATATGTATGTCTGTGGATTTTGAGATAATTTTCTGAATTGATGGATTTATTCATATAACACAATGACTCTCTCTGCATTAACAGCCTTTTAGTTATGAATAGCTTTCAGCTATTAAGCATGAGGAATTAACTCTCAGATGAATTTTGAACAAAAAGAGATCTTGGTAGCTCTTAAGATATATTGTGAAATGCTGTAATGATATACCATTAAATTTATTCCAAAGGATATTTTTTAAATTGCCTGTGGAAATATGAGTGTTTTTTTTCTTTCTTTTTAATCATGAATCTTGCCCCAGGTTGCCAAAAATGCAGCCATCAGCATTCTTTAGTGAAGGCAGCTTAGTACTGTCAGCCATCTTATCTCCCTTGTTGCATGGTTGATGCTTTTTATCTGTGAATGCAAACATTAAAATGTAACCATTATCCTACCTTAGTAATATAGAAAGTCTCTAGCTGCCTCTCTGATATTTATTTGGAGGCTATCAACTAAGTTAAGTAGGCCCGGTTGCATAAGGGAACATACACACAAATTATATGTGTTGCAAAGTAGTACAGTTACTAAAGATGACAGATAATGAAATGATGAAAAAAAAAGACTAATTAAAGGACAAATAGTAAAAAAGATCATTTGTCAGTGATTTTAACAAGATGAGATGATATCTATGGAGCTGAACCCCAAAATTTCTACCTGTATTTTTGTTATATCAGATTATTTTTTCCAGAAGTATATCATTAACTCGTATTACTCTATGATCCTTTGCATACATTGACTTCTTAGGCCATACATAAAAACCTCAGGATATTTTATTGCAATCTTTACACAAATAATCTGAAGATATCATCTTATGCATTAACTGACAAAGAGAGAAAAGCAGTTTTAACAGTTATAAAATCTTAAAAACTATAGAATATAAATAGGTCTTAGCTTTTGCTTCTAAGGCAAAGAGACCTCTATATGGATTTTTAGAAAACATTCTAACTATAGCTGTATGGCAGCAGAAAGTTGCTTTTACACTGATGGTTGAACAAAATAGGCTTGAATGAAACTTAAATGTTTTATTGAAGTCATACAGCTATATCCATATATACCTTATAATCAAAGGATATTTATTAAACACAAAGAATATGTCATACCTGTTTTAAAAGTAAGGTTAGGGATAGGAGGTGGGAGGGAGTTTCAGGATGGGGAACATAAAACCAATACAATATTGTAAAGTAATTAGCTTCCAATTAAAATTAATAAATTTATATTAAAAAATAGGGATTATAGCAATTTTATGAACCCACAGACTAGTGAGAGAGTACATGTAAACAGCTAATTATGAACTTTAATATTCTCTCTTAAGCTCAGTATTGAATGTGTGGGTTGTTCTATCATTGTTAAATCACTCACACACACACACATATACTCTTTTGCGTGTATAATATTGGAGAAGGAAATGACAATCTGGAGAATTCTTGCCTAGAGAAATCTCTGGACAGATGAGCCTGACTGGCTAAAGTTCATAGGGCTGCAAAGAATTGGACACAGCTGAGTGACTAATACACATATGTGTAATCTATTTCATGGTATAAATAAATTGTAAATACATATTCCATCAGAACAGAGCCATGCTAGCTAAAGAATTTTCCAAACTGTAATTAGGAAAGAACTACTGTGTCTCAACTGGTAAAAGAATTTGCCTGCAATGTGGGAGACCAGGGTTCAGTCCCTGGGTTGGGAAGATCCCCTGGAGAAGGGAAAGTCTTCCCACTCCAGTATTCTGGCCTGGAGAATTCCATGGACTGTATAGTCCATGGGGTTGCAAAGAGTCAGACATGACTGAGCAACTTTCACTTTTCTTCACAAACTGTAAAAGACAAATGAAAAAACAAATCCTAAGTAATAGTGGGTTTGGTGTGTACCTGTGTTTGCTCAGCGTTACTATGTGGTGAATTATATACAACTAAATCATCAGTTCATGGGAAATACATGGGGAAGCAGTGGAAACAGTGTCAGACTTTATTTTGGGGGCTCCAAAATCACTGCAGATGGTGACTGCAGCCATGAAATTAAAAGACACTTACTCCTTGGAAGGAAAGTTATGACCAACCTAGATAGCATATTCAAAAGCAGAGATGTTACTTTGCCAACAAAGGTCCGTCTAGTCCAGGCTATTGTTTTTCCAGTGGTCATGTATGGATGTGAGAGTTGGACTGTGAAGAAAGCTGAGCGCCAAAGAATTGATGCTTTTGAACTGTGGTGTTGGAGAAGACTCTTGAGAGTCCCTTGGACTGCAAGGAGATCCAACCAGTCCATTCTGAAGGAGATCGGTCCTGGGTTTTCATTGGAAGGACTGATGCTAAAGCTGAAACTCTAGTACTTGGACCATCTCATGCGAAGAGTTGACTCATTGGAAAAGACTCTGATGCTGGGAGGGATTGGGGGCAGGAGGAAAAGGGGGAGACAGAGGATGAGATGGCTGAATGGCATCACCAACTCTATGGACATGAGTCTGAGTGAACTCCGGGAGATGATGATGGACAGGAAGGCCTGGCGTGCTGCAATTCATGGGGTCGCATAGAGTCGGACACAACTGAGCAACTGAACTAAACTGACTGAAGTGACACCTTTAATTACTATATTTTTATAAAAATCTTAATTAAAAAGTATCTAGGTTTGGATTTGTAAAGTGTACTAACTGTGAACTCAGACAATGGTTTGAATTGGTTCAATATTCTTATTAGTAAAGTATTGATATCTGGGTGGTAATAAATATTGCACTGTCCCTTCCTTCCCTGCTTCTTGTCCCTCATTGAGCCCACACAAGTCTTTTTGTCTTCAAATACTTTTCGCAAAGATTCCCAGCAAATCTGTCGCTTAACCAGTACTGCCTCCCAGGAGACTCTTCCAGCCACTGTGATTGAGCCCCTACTCCAGATGTCCACACTCTATCACGTGACCATTTTAATATTTTTTCAGAGCATTTAGAATAATCCAAACATTATTTTGCTATTTACTTATTTATGCCCTGTCTCCTCCCTGGCCCCTAAACTCTATAAGGGTGAATAATTTGCCTGTTACTGCTCATCCCAGCCTGGTACCTATGCCTGGTACATAATGGTGCTGTGGATATTTATTGAACGGAAGACTAAACATATGGAAAAGAACCTTCCATTACATTTTGCACGATAAAATTCAATAAAAGTCATTTTCCTCCCTATCAAATCCATTCTAGTCCTTAACTGCACCTTAATCTTCTTAAAATACTCTTTTCATTACTGCAAAAATTTTTTTTAATTTATTTATTTTTTATTTATTTTATTTTATTTTTTTTTAATTTTTAATTTTTTTTAAATTTTAAAATCTTAAATTCTTACATGCGTTCCCAAACATGAACCCCCCTCCCACCTCCCTCCCCACAAAATTCTATCATTCAAGGCTTACCCAAATGTAAATCTGAATTTCCTTTCTCACTTTATCTTTGGCTATTCCCAAAGGCTTCCCTGATAGCTCAGCTGGTATAGAATCTGCCTGCAATGCAGGAGACCCCAGGTTTATTCCTGGGCCCGGAGGATCTGCTGGAGAAGGGATAGGCTACCCATTCCAGCATTCTTGGGCTTCCCTTGTGACTCAGCTGGTAAACAATCTGCCCACAATGTGGGAGATCTAGGTTCAATCCCTGGATTGGGAAGACCCCCCTGGAGAAGGGAAAGACTACCCACTCCAGTATTCTGGCCTGGAGAAGTCCACGGGGTCACAAAGAGTCAGACATGACTGAGAGACTTTCACTTTCATGTTTCCAAAAGTGATGCTCTCAGTGAAATTAATCTCTGCATTGTGTGCTTCTCTCAGGCCCTCTGCTTACAATGCCTTCCATTATTACTGCCTCTTCCTCCTTCCAGGGCTTTCTCAGTGGCTAACTGGTAAAGAATCTGCCTGTCAATGCAACAAACTTGCAGGAGACACAGGTTCCATACCTGGATTGGGAAAATACACTGGAGAAGGAAATGGCAACACACTCCAGTCATGTTGCCTGGGAAGTTGCCTGAACAGAGGAGCCTGGTGGGTTACGGCTCATGGGGTTGCACATAGTTGGAGCCTGAACAACTAAACAACAACAACTTCCTTCTTTCAAATCCAGTATTAGTCTGACCATGGGAAAAATTCTCCTTGTAGGGAAGTCCCTACCGAGTAAATCGTATCTAAAGGTGTTTTCTTCTTCATGTTAAGCCTAGAGTTTGCCTAAAAGGAATAAATAATGGGTGGAAACTATCATTAATTATAAGCTTACAAAAACTAAAGGTATTAACATAATGCAAAATCAAAATTTTATAATTCCACCTGAAGTGTACTCTGATAATCTGGTGTGTCTGGTCCTATCCCATTCTGAACACCTTTCATTGTCTCTGAGCTTTTCCTGAACCCCTACTCTATAGCATTTCTATCTATCCTGCAATCTTGAAGCATTTACAAATTGTTTACAAGGATTGTCATGACAGTCTATTTCTAAATTAAATCCTTCTAAGAATATCTTCTGTTTATCTTAAACTGAGCTTTGTACGTAATAAATGTTCAATAATTCAAGGGTAATTGAATGAATTCCATGTCACACTGTAGAGTGCCAATTTAATTTTGTAACCTGTCTTTATGAGACAGATACTGATCACATTAATAGAACTGCTTGTGCGGCAATTAACATAATTAAGATAAATTAATGGATCAGATATCCATTTCTTAAGTCTTTGGAAACCTAGCCTTGATAATTAGAAACTTTTCACCAAATTAGCAATACTCATAAGGTTAACATTTTATGTTTTGATTTGTCTAAAACATACATTTATAGAAATTAAAAGATTGAATTTGATACCATTTTTTCACTACTAAATGCGTTATATAAAAGCTTTAATAATTTATTCTACATAAGGTTATTATAAATATTTCCCAGAGATTAAGATCCTGCTTATGTTAGTATGCTATAAATTTTAATAATTTTCTATTTTCATTTGACCATTAACCACTGGGATTAAATTATTATAAAAATACAAGTACATTTTATCGTTTATTCTTAATATTACATTTTGCTTAAAAAGGAGTAAAATGAAGATATTTTCCAGCTGTTTTTGCTATGAATAGAGGAAAACCTTATCTTGAATTGTTGATTAAAATTCATATCTTCTCTCTCCCATAAAACTCATAATACTAAACATAAATAACTGAAGAAAGATTTTCTCCCATCAAAATTTTCAAACATCAGTTCAGTTCAATTGCTGAGTTGTGTCCGACTCTTTGCGACCCCATGAATCACAGCACGCCAGGCCTCCCTGTCCATCACCAATTCCCAGAGTCACTCAAACTCAGGTCCATTGAGTCAGTGATGCCATCCAGCCATCTCATCCTCTGTTGACTTCTTCTCCTCCGGCCCCCAATCCCTCCCAGCATCAGAGTCTTTTCCAATGAGTCAACTCTTCACCATGAGGTGGCCAAAGTACTAGAGTTTCAGCTTTAGCATCATTCCTTCCAAGGAAATCCCAGGGCTGATCTCCTTCAGAATGGACTGGTTGGTTCTCCTTGCATTCCAAGGGACTCTCAAGAGTCTTCTCCAACACCACAGTTCAAAAACATCAATTCTTCAGTTCTCAGCTTTCTTCACAGTCCAGCTCTCACATCCATAGATGACCACTGGAAAAACCATAGCCTTGACTAGATGGACCTTTGTTGGCAAAGTAATGTCTCTGATTTTCAAGCATACTAAAGTTAAAATTCTTTTCCTTGTCACTTAACATTTTGAGCAATTTTCTCTAATGTTTTGTTTAATTTTACAATAGGAGGAAATCTATTATAGCCTAGTATTTTGTGATTTAAAACTTAATCCTACTCTATTGAAAACATACATCTTGTATCCAATTCTAAATAAATATTTCTCCCAACTTCAGTTCTTTGATTCATAAATTCTTCTTGGGACAAAGAACAAGGTTCTGTTCCTTCACTATTTCGCTTTTCATTTGTTTTATGCTAGGGTCTTTTTTTTTAATTCATTCATTTGTTTTATTTTTTAAATGCCATGTATAAGTGATTGCTAAGATCATGGCATCTGGTCCCATCACTTCCTGGCAAATAGATGGGGAAACAGTGTCAGACTTTATTTTTCTGGGCTCCAAAATCACTACAGATGGTGACTGCAGCCATGAAATTAAAAGACGCTTACTCCTTGGAAGGAAAGTTATGACCAACCTAGATAGCATATTCAAAAGCAGAGACATTACTTTACCAATAAAGGTCCATCTAGTCAAGGCTATGGTTTTTCTAGTAGTCATGTATGGATGTGAGATTTGGACTGTGAAGAAAGCTGAGTGCTGAAGAACTGATGCTTTTGAACTGTGGTGTTGGAGAAGGCTCTTGAGAGTCCCTTGGGCTGCAAGGAGATCCAACCAGTCCATTCTCAAGGAGATCAGTTCTGGGTGTTCTTTGGAATCAATGATGTTAAAGCTGAAACTCCAGTACTTTGGCCACCTCATGCAAAGAGTTGACTCATTGGAAAAGACTCTGATGCTTTTCAGAGGAGGGAGGGATTGGGGGCAGGAGGAGAAGGGGGCAACAGAGAATGAGATGGCTGGATGGCATCACCGACTCGAGGGACGTGAGTCTGAGTGAACTGCGGCAGTTGGTGATGGACAGGGAGGCCTGGCGTGCTGCGATTCATGGGGTCGCAAAGAGTCGGACATGACTGAGCGACTGAACTGAACTGATAAGTGGTTGTGTGCAGTATTTGTATTTTTCTTATTTCATTAAGCATAATACCCTCCAGGCCGACCTACATTATTGCAAATGGAAAATTTTATTTTTGATTGGATCTTTTATGTCTTTCTGGGGAGAATTCGAACTAGAGGGGAAGAGATAAATGTTACTTTCTTTAATGTTTCTGTTCATACCGCTTTCTTAGTTGAGGAGCCTGGAGGTCATGCTTCACTTATGACAAACATACACTTACTCCTTCACAGATTGCACTGGTTCATAGTCACGCACCTTCCAGCGCAGCAGCACCGCAACCTCTGCAGCTGTGTTCAGCTCATTTCCTGAGAGCCCCTTCATCCTGTGACTGTCCTCAGTATTTCATTCCACAGTAGGCAACCATAATTTTCTGGTTTAGTTTTAGGATTAAACTGTTCTCATATAATAAACTGTGGCATATTTTCTCTTTCTTGATTTCTGGAGACTAAAAATATTTGAGATGACCTCTTGAAAATCTGATAGAACTTACTTTGGAAAAACATGTTTACAAAAAAATATATATATATATAAATGTTTCCCTATACATTTATATAAGTACATAAATATGTGTATTTTGACATTATTTAGATGGTGGTCTGAAATTTAAATTCTTGATTATTATAGTTATATTTTATTTGCTGTTTTATTTTGTTGAGTTATCTTAGCTATTATCTTTTCTTTTCAAAGACAAAATATTTTCCTTAGGCATTTGATCATCTTTACATAATTTTTCTCAATATGTTTTAAGTACAATTCAAGTTCTTTTCAATCAACATATTCACATGCAAAAACATGAAGCTTATATTCATTCTGCTGAACATTTTCATCATGATCTCAAATTTGAATTACAGTTTGACTGGTTATAAAATTCTCATGCGATGATCTTCTCCTTACATATTTTGAGCTTACTGTTTGTCTTCTTGCAACTGATGTTACTATGGAAAAATATACTATTATTCTGTATATAATTTGTTCTGTTTCCTTGAACCTTTTTAGAATTTTCCCTTTGTTTTTTATATTCTCTAATTTTAATGTGAATTTTGAGCTTCTTATTACTATCACTCTTTATTTTCTGTGGTATCCTTAATCTTATTTAGTACACATGAGAAATTTATCTCTTTTTTAAAAAAATATTTTTGCTTATATTTTTATTTCTTTCTGGGGTTTCTATTACTTGATTCATAGTAGTTCTATTATATTATCCTTTCTATTATATTTACTGTATATTTATCTTTTTCTTCTTTCTTAATGAATTTCTCAATCATCTTTGCCAGTGTGCTAATCAATTTCTCAGATGTATTCATTCTATAATTTAATGCCCTTGTTAACCCAGCAGGTTAATAGTCTTCAAGCACTATAATTTAGTGCACAGGTAAACCTGATGTATTGCAGGGATTTAGAAGAAGATGGTCAATAAAATGCCTATGGTCCTCGAAAATCTTGCCATCACACTAGCATTTTTGAACCTGGCTTTTTTGTATAAACCTTATGTTCCAAAGAGATATTTAGAATTATTTTTATTTTCAAACAGTTTTGCTTCTCCTTTTTGTTTCTAAAAGGAAGAGTAAGAAGAATTACTCAAAAGATTTGGAAATACATGAAAATTACAATTTATACTGCAAACTTGCTGTTGTATAAAACATTCTGTACTTGGATGCCAGTAGCCTAAAAGTTTGCATATATTGGCTTTAGCTCTCTGCTGAGTCAACACCTTCCTGTGGCTGAGTTACAAATATCATCCAGGGATAAAGTGGCTTGTTTTTCCACACCATCTGTTATATTATTTAACTGTTATATGCTTTGTAGCTAAATCTTTTTAATTTCCTTTGTTTTTAATTTTGCTTTTCTTTCACTTTGCTAATATTGTCTGATAAGTTTTAGTATGTTACATTATTTTACATTTTTGGCCCATCTATCATAGTATTTCTGCTTCTGATGACATAACTTGTTTTGTTTTTATCTCTCTCTCTCTTTTAATTTTAAATACTTGAAACCCTCAGATTCAGATTATTTTTTCCTGGGAATTTTTATTTCCTTTGAAGACATTGGGAACTGAGTCCTGTTATGTATATGAGGAAAGGTCCTAACATCAGATCTGCTCTGTATCAGCCCCAGTGAACTCAAGCCAAGCCGGAAGGAGTCTTACCAAGGAAATCTACAGACCTAAGGCCAGTTCAGTAAATCCATTCTCAATCCAAGGAAACAATTCATCACTTCAAGATATTACCTTCCACCTCCAGGGAGTAGCCAAGTTGAGGGGAAGGAATCATTGGATTGTACTTCACCAGCCCTAGGTGTTTGGAAAACTAGAGTTTGGAAAGCAAATTCCACAGGCTGATCAGTTCTCACATATTTTTGTTCTAGCAACTAACCCAGTCAGTTTTTATTTTGAGTACGTCTACCTCAGCAGTCTGATTTACTATAGTTATGTGATCAGGCACTGACAGTTCAAAATAATGTAGGGTTAGTTATGAGTAGTGATATCAAAATCCTTTTTCATTTTATTAAATTGGTGTCCTGTCATGCCACTACCACTAAGGCAAACCTGTTCAAAAGACAAATATTTTCCCCAAAAGTGTTTCTTTACTTGGCATTTCAGTTTTTAATTCCTCTGGGGTTAGTACTGGGGAGGTTGCCAGCAGTTTTTGCTGGATCAGCATAATGATAAGAACTGGTGGTTCTAATATTTCTACATTAAGAGATTTATTGAGGTTTGCTTCCAGTCAATTTTTATAAATAATTTATGTCACCTAAACTGTTTAATCTCTGTCAGAGTTTAAAGAGTGATCTATATTTTTACTGGAACAATACATTATTTGGAAGCAGTGTTTCTTTATTATCTGAATTTATGGCAGTCAGTTGAATTTTCCTATTTGGACTTTATGCTGAATTTCCTTGTACTTTTTTCTGTTTTTGCTTTATAAAATTTGATGCCTTTTTATTTGGTGAAAATAGGCTTATAGTGCTTGTGTCCATTGAGTTTGTATCTTTTTTATTGTTTTAAATGTTAATCTTGGAATTTATATTTGTCTGGAAGTCACATTGTGATCTAAAGTGAATATCAGTTACATTGGTGACTTTATCCTACTTTTAAATATATTTCAGAACTGACATTTGAGTGTACTCAATTATTTACTTGATTTTGTGATTTAATCTGGGCTTTATTTTTTCCCCTTATGGTCATTTGAAAGATTTGTAGTATTATTTTGTTATAATGGGTTATACTGTGTATTTAGTATGTTTGACATTTTTTGACTTACCAATTTCAAAAAGTGAAAGAGATGTTCTAGAGTTAGCTATGATAATAGAATAGTGCTGACATGAATAGTAATCTTTTAATAATCTTCCTAAACACTAGCCCCAAAAGGAGAGAATACAAAATCACCCATAGATCACAATTCCATGGTTCTAGGAGACAGTGATAATAATGTTTATTTACATGTAAGTGAAGAAATACATACCTGGGACTTACGAAGTCCCACCTTAGAGTACAGAATTGGAAATAAAGATATCATTAATGAAGTTTCATTCTCAGAAAAAGAATACTCTTCTATGACCTAAAATGCTAAGAAAAATTCCATGATCTAGTTGGCTTTTGGTGATTAGCCAGAAAAAAATTCTTGGAAAATGTGGGAGACCAGAAGTGGCAGTCTTTAGAAAGGTGGGATTCATGGAGAAGAAGATATTTTGGAAGGGAGAGATACCCCTTGTAGGCTTAATCATGGAATAAAGAAGTGAAGGATGGAGGAACATAATAAAACAAGATAAAGGAAAAGAAGCAGAAGTAAGAGACAAAAAGAAAAATGTTACCATGATTAGGGAAATAATACCTCACTCAAGCAACAAAATAGTCTGCCCTTGATTTGAGAAATTAACCCCCCCTCACATTCCCTTCATAGGCGCTCCTGCTATTACAAGTCTTAAAAATGACAAAAAAATAAAACTTTTTTTTTTTAGAATTTAAACACCATAATACATTAATTGTAAATTGTTGTAAGAAAGATAATGAAAATCAGTAATTAGCCTCCAATTAAAATAAATAAATTTAAATTTTAAAAAATTAAAAAATTAAAAAAACATAATAAAGAAATTAAGAATCAAAAACTTTAGCAGAAAGTATGAAAATACCTTCATACACACACATAACAGCACATGAAGCAAATTTAGTAATGTAACAAGCAAAGGAAGACATGAAAGTAAATGGAGATAGAGGAAAATGTAATGTAAAATCTATTAAATTTCAGGAAAGATACAGATTAAAAAAAAGCACTTTGGAATAAGAATAAATTGCAAAGTTCGAATATACCTACTCAGAGAGTTTGATAAAGAATACAAGGGGCTGAATGGAGAGATGCACATTAAACAAGAAAAGAAGCACTTAAAAAGTAGAAACAAAGGAGTAGGTAAAGAAAAATAAAAAAAATGTACCATAAATATAATTAAGTCTTCTGAAAAATAGAAACAACCACCATGTAAAAAGAACTTATATTTAATATTGAATAAATTTAAGACAACTTTTCAGAAATCAAATAGAAACAGACTTAAGACCTGGGTCTCAATGAGGAAAATGGTCTTGGAAGATCAATCCTGAGACATAACCTTTTTCAATCATTAAATTTTGACATTGAAAAAAAAAATTGGGGGGGCATTCGGGCAAAACATCACATAATGAAAAATAAAGAAAAATCATTTGTGATAAAGTGACTTAATAGGATACTATAAATGTACAGCTTTCAGGGCAACATTTTTTTTTTTCCATGTTCATTTATTTTTTATTTTATTTTTTTTAATTTTTATTTTTACTTTATTTTACTTTACAATACTGTATTTGTTTTGCCATCAGGGCAACATTTTTTATAAAAAGGAAAGGAAGTTTGAGCCAACAGTTTTCTTTTCGGCCAGATTTTATATATATATACATATAAAATCAGTACTATAGGAAAAAAAAAAAAACTATTTCCAACATAAAATAAAAATGTTTACTTATTCTGTTTGAGAATATTGGGAGATAATACCTAGCTGAGGAGGATGGTTTCAGTAGATTACATATGCATAAAACTTTACCAAGAACAATTTCCACAGAAAAATGTGAAAGAACTACCTCCCTCACCCATAACCAGAAAGTTTCTGAATATAAACAATTTCTGAATATAGTTCCACAAACTTTCAAAGATAAGATACTCTCAAAGCTGTTTAACCTATTCCTAGTCATAAAATAGAGAAGAGAATAATCTCCAAATTATTTTCATGAAATAACATAACATTGATACTTATACCTAATAGACACTGTATAACAAAACTAAATTACAACTCAATCATACCATAAAAATAATAATTACCATGAAAAGTTCCTAAATATTATCAAGAAAATCCAGAATAGTACTTTAAAAATAATATTACTATGGATACTTTAAAAGCATTGACAACACTATTTATGAAGAAAAAAATTGCAAGTCAGTTAATAAATGCTTCTTACTTCTCTATCATATGTAAGAAAAAATAGCATCTTTCTTAAGGATGAAAGAATAAAAGCATTCTAGATGAAATTAGGATGTAGGCAAGCTCATAATCCTCATTTCTTTTTAACATTACATAACCCACTCAAGCAATATAGAGCAATTAGAAGCATAAGAATGAACTTTATTTGCAGTTAAAAGCCCCAGTAGTATTGGTATGAAAAAAGATATAAGATGATTTAATAATGTAGCAGGATATGAAATTAACATAAAAAAATCTATCCTCTTAATCTACACCAGTGGTTCACAGTGGAATGCAAATTTGCCTCCCCCTTTCAGGAGCACTGCGGGGGCAGGGAGGAAGTGGGCATTGACAAAATCTGGGAAAAAATTTGATTATCAGAGTGGTAGCAGTGGGGTTGAGGTTGCTGCCTGAATTTGAACAGCATCCAGGGAGGCTGCTGCTAAACATCCTACAGTGCATAGGACAATTCCCATCTCCAGGACAAATATGCATCTAGGCCAAAAAGACAATAATGCTTAGGCTGAGAAACTTTGATATATACTAACAGTTAGATGATATAATGGAAATGAAGGAACATTTACAATAATAAATTAAGTAGAAAATGTCTAAAACAATCATTTAAGAGTAAAGATTTATCATGGAAATTTAGAAGTGCTTCTAAAAATGAAATTAATTTCATCAAATGGAAAGAAATTCAGTTCTCTAAAAGAAGAATGATTCTCATAAAAATTTTTAGTTCTTTTTGAATTACTAAGCAAATTTAATGTGACTCCCATGAAAGAAGCAGAGATTTTATTTTTCTGGAGCTCCACAAACTGATTAAAAATATAAATAAATAAAAATGGGATATAAAAAGAGAAAAGAATAATCATAAAAACTGTGAATGTTTTATAAGTATATATATATATCATATCACATATCATAAAAGTGAAATTTATAAATTGAGTGGAAGATAATATTCACTTGAGTATAAATAATCCCTATTGATTATAAATACACACCATCATGATGAAGTAACATTTTTGCTTCTAGTATTTTTGCCTAAATTTAGAATCTAAATCATAAAAACCTCTATAGCTACCAGTTTAGAGGAAAGAAAAGGAATAGGATCAAGTCAAATGAAAAAAACAATTAGCTGAATTTATTGTGTGGAAAAAGCTCTAAGAGAATGATCTGCTTTCTTCATAAAATAAGTTAAAAAGAGAAATTATCCTTATCATTATATATATTATATGATCTTATATATTATCTTTCTTTAGATCATATATATATCTTTATATATATATAATATATATATGTGTGTGTGTGATCTTTCTTTAGATCATATATATGATCTAAAGAAAATGAGAGACATATAATGCAGACTTAGACACAGTCTGCAGGTTGACTCCAGGTCTAAATCAGCTGACTCCCAACTGATGGGAGAATTTTTTAAATGTTGTTTTAAGTCATTGTGTTTCTATTACACAATACCAATAGCTAAATAGGTGAATGTCATGATAATGAACAAGACTTTGGACAGTTTCATGGATGGTGGTGCTGACAAAAGTATCAAGAATACATGAGGCAAATGTATATATTTCTGAAGATAAACTTCTGTCCTTCCATGATGGAAAGAGTTCAATAAAATGTATGTAACATCAACAGACATGAATTTGCGCAAACTCCAGGCAATAGTGAAGGACAGGTAAGTGCTGGCATGCTGCAGTCTATGAGGTCACAAAAAGTCAGACATTACTTAGCAACTGAAGAACAAGAACAAATATCATGTTACTGGTTTGTTTCCTCAAGGACAAATAATATTAGAAACTCAGTTTGAAGTTCTGTTGTTAGCAGGTGATCAGCCTTAGTAAGTGGAAGTCCATATTGCTGAGCAAATGCTACTTTACATCACTGTTACCATGGTCCGTTTTCTTCACGAGTCTTATAAGCAAACACTGAAAAGGGCAGAGAAATAGCATCCTTTGCAGTGGTTGTCCTTTGGTAGCATTTGAATGGAAAATACATATCCTTACCCAAGAGTACATTTTGACGGTCCAATCATATACTCCATCCCAACTCTCTTTGCACTCATCTTGTTTTGTCTGTGTTTTTGATAATTCAGCTATGTCACTAACTATGTAAATCCATATTTCTGGTTAATTCTTCTTCCAGGAAACCAACAAACAAATGTCTTGCTTGAAGTTCTGTCCATGGTGGGATTTGGAGCTGCTGCTGTCTTTCTAGCCTAAGTCAAACTGTAATGTTACAGTAGTCTATTTTGAGCATGGAAAAAAAAATATGCATAAAAGACTGATTTATTTTTGTTATCAGCTAGTCATAGAAAACTCTCCATGTGGTTCTAGATATAGAAAGAGAAAAAAAAATACTTGATAACATTAAATTGATGGTAACCTTAGAGGAATTTGGTCTTATTGTCAGAGAATGATCAACAAGCAAGAGAATACACACAAAAATTGTACATTCAAATCTAAGGAAAGTACACCAATTTTTGCTAAGTCTTTAAATGAGAAAGTTTTAGACCAGTGTTATAAATTTTTGAAAAAAAATAATTCTGACTGCATAATCACAAATTATTCCATTGAGGAAGAATTTTGAAAGATATTGAAATATAGTCATCTTAAACACTTGATGGGACAAAAGCAAGGTTTAAATTAGAACCAAAATACCCAAAGAGCTTGTTGTGATTTTACAAAGAACTCTGTGTCAAGCTCAGATTGAATATTTTTGTATAAAACCTGAAAAAAATAATCAAGACTCAGTCACATCTCAAATAATGAACTGGTCTATATGGGGGGAAAAAAACTAACAAAGGATAAGAAAGATGATTTTAGTTATGCTCAGAGGAAGAAGAGCCAGAAAGCTGTCAGCTCAGTCCTTAAAAAATACGTTATAATGCTAATAGTGGCACTGAGAAAAAAAATTCCACCATTCCTGTTGTGCTCTCTTTTTTCTTATTGAAGAAAAGAGTCACACTGGAATAGGAAATTTAGCATTTCCTATTGGTAAGATGAAATTCACATCCAAACAAAGAGGAGAAATTTCAACAGTGCAACTCTACTAAATTATTTTTTTGTATCCTATACTATATGAATTAAATTCTGAGGCACTAAAAGATATGACATTTTAAATGAAAAATCACCATCCCTAAAACTCAGTAGAGAAGGATAGGATAAATTAGATAGTTAAAGGCATTTACAAGCTTTGAGGCCAAATAGAAGGCATATTCAGCAACCAGAGATCTTGATGCCAGTTTTGAATAATTTCTCTGAGTCTATTAATAAAAGAGAAGTGTTGGAACACCTATAAAGGAGAGTGGTGATGATGAGGAACTAATATAACCTCATTAAATAAGTCATACTAGGCTAGTTCAATTGTCTTTTTTGATATGGTTATGAGACTGTAAGCTCAGGGAAGTGCTGCAGACAGAGTGAAAATGGTTTTCAGCAAGCTGTTTGACAGACTCTAATGTGAATTCCTATTGTGTAAGATGGAGAAATGTACACAGCAAGACAAATTGGGTAAATGAATATAAAAAACAGCAACAAACAAGGCTCAAGTTCAAGTCATTCTGACATGTTCTGTGAACTTCCCCTGATGCTCTTTAATATATCTCTATGAGCTGGACGCAAACTTTGATAACATCCTCACTAGATTTGTTCAGACATGGAGCTGGAAATAATAATAGATATTCTGGATAACAAATCCAGCTTTCAAAAAGATATCTGCTGCCTATGAGGATGGATTAGATGTGAAAGTTTATAGTTAACAATGGATTGCAATGGACAGATTAAAAAAAAAGAAAGAAAACAAGCAGGAGGAGGGAAGACACAGAATATAAATGAAGGATATAGAGATTTTAATGATATAATGGTGAAAAAATAGCAATTTTAGTGAGAGGTCAGATTAACATAAACTAAAAAATAATCTATGAATTCCAATTAAAGCATATTTTTATTTTAAATAAATTCACGCAAAAATGGCTACCGAATGAAACATGCTTCCCAGCATTCCTGGGATCCCTTAACTTAAAAAGATCCTTCAACTTGAATTTGGGCTGGCCCTGGGTTTAAGATAAACTAATACTGTGTGTCTGTCTAGTCAAGGCTATGGCTTTTCCAGTGGTCATGTATGGATGAGAGAGTTGGACTGTGAAGAAAGCTGAGTGCTGAAGAATTGATGCTTTTTAGCTGTGGTCTTGGAGAAGACTCTTCAGAGTCCTTTGGACTGCAAGGAGATCCAAACAGTCCATTCTAAAGGAGCTCAGTCCTGGGTGTTCGTTGGAAGGACTGATGCTAAAGCCGAAACTCCAATACTTTGGCCCCCTCATGCGAAGAGTTGACTCATTGGAAAAGACTCTGATGCTGGGAGGGATTGGGGGCAGGAGGAGAAGAGGACGACAGAGGATGAGATGGCTGGATGGCATCACTGACTCGATGAACATGAGTTTGAGTGAACTCCGGGAGTTGATGATGGACAGGGAGGCCTGGCGTGCTGTGATTCATGGGGTCGCAAAGAGTCGGACACGACTGAGTGACTGAACTGAACTGAACTGAGTGCAACACTGAGAAGACTTTTCAGGCTAGTGAGCAAAAACCTTGCAGGTTTTCCTTAGTCTCATGGCATGCTCACTCTGAAGGTGTAAGTCTGATAACCCTGGGATGACTATGCAGTGTTTCCAAGTTAGCTTCTTTGAGAGTTGACAAACCAGGCCAGACATCACTCATATAAATGGAAAAGCATCCATTTGACCCAACTCTAGCTACTATCTAACAGCAAACTTATGTGAGCCTGGAGCAATAACTTTTAGTTGTCTGTCGGTCCCCAGAACCATGAAGTATATAATTGTAAATTGGTGTGTGTGTGTGTGTATATATATATATATATATATATCTCAAGGCTGTATATTGTCACCCTACTTATTTAACTTATATGCAGAGTACATCGTGAGAAATGCTGGGCTGGAAGAATCACAAGCTGGAATCAAGATTGCCGGGAGAAATAGCAATAACCTCAGATATGCAGATGACACTACCCTTATGGGAGAAAGCAAAGAATAACTACAGAGCCTCTTGACGAAAGTGAAAGAGGAGAGTGAAAAAGTTGGCTTAAAGCTCAACATTCAGAAAAGTAAGATCATGGCATCCAGTCCCTTTACTTCATGGCAGATAGATGGGGAAACAGTGGAAACAGTGGCTGACTTTATTTTGGGGGGCTCCAAAGTCACTGCAGATGGTGACTGCAGCCATGAAATTAAAAGACACTTACTCCTTGGAAGGGAAGTTATGACCAACCTAGCTAGCATATTAAAAAGCAGAGACATTACTTTGTCAACAAAGGTCTGTTTAGTCAAAGCTATGGTTTTTCCAGTGGTCAAGTATGGATGTGAGAGTTGGACTGTGAAGAAAGTTGAGTGCCAGAGAATTAATGCTTTTGAACTGTGGCATTGGAGAAGACTCTTGAGAGTCCCTTGGACTGCAAGGAGATCCAATAAGTCCATCTTAAAGAAGATAAGTCCTGGGTGTTCATTGGAAGGACAGATGTTGAAGCTGAAACTCCAGTACTTTTTTCACATCAGTACCTGATGCGAAGAGCTGACTCATTGGAAAAGACCCTGATGCTGGGAAACGTTGAGGGCAGAAGGAGAAAGGGATGACAGAGGATGAGATGGTTGGATGACATCACTGACTCAATGGACATGGGTTTGAGTGGACTCTGGGAGTTGGTGATGGACAGGGAGGCCTGATGTGCTGTGGTTCATAGAGTCACAAAGAGTTGGACACAACTGAGTGACTGAACTGAACTGAAATGAACTGTATATATATGCTCCAGTTTTAGAGTGTTTTTTTATGTAGCAAGAGCTAGCTGGAGTGGCCTCAAGCTGTTTTGAACTTAGGCTGCACTGGTATAGTTATATTCCGATTTAGAATGATGATGGCAGGTGATAGAGGTAAAGAGTGGTGAGGGGAATGTCCCATTCTACTTATTTAAGACCATACAGGCACTTCACTTCAAGGACTGTACTTTAAGAATGTTAGTCACAAATTGAATTTCATCATAAGTGAGAAAGAGTAAGATGAGAAGAGCCATTTTGTGTTAAAAAATGCCTAACACCTAAAAATGTTTTGCTTAGGAAAAGGATGAACACAGATAAGGTAAAAATGTATCTCTTGTTTTTCTTAGGAGAGTTTCAGTTTCTGCCTGTTGCCTCAATGTTTCTTGCAATTAGCAATGAACCACTTTTTCATTACATTAAAGTAATCTAGAGTGGGTTAATTTTTCCCACTATGTACTTAGAGTTGCTACTATGGTCTAATCTGAGAATGTGTAAGACCTTTGTATTAGATAGAATTCTTGGTCTGACATGCAGTTTAATTTGAAAAAAAAAAAATGATCAGCAAACATTTGAATCTTCTCTCAAACTTTCCAGAAACCATGTCACCGATGTGTCCCCTTCAGAAACAGAGCATGTGGCACCAACTAACAAAGCTAAGGAGTCTCAGACACAGGTGCAACAGGATAGCTAACTTCTCTAGACTCGGATTATAATCAGAAAAATATTCAGTGTGCACTGACCCTACCAGCAGTGGAGATATGGTCTGAGAGATCAGTTTAGTCCCAAGGTTATAGTCTACAATGTCAATTAAAAATAAAAAGAAATTGTAAGTTACAGCTACCTGAGATACATATGAGAAATAGAAGCTGAGCAACACTGTTGAGGAACTGAAGCATGGAGAGAAGTTTGAATATCCTTGATAATGTGTTTTTGTCACTTGTCTTATGATGTAAACACATAACTTTTATATTTGGTAACAACATTGTATACTGAAGTAAAAATACTTGCTATTGATACTTTATTAAAAAGTATTTGTTAAATAACAAATTAAGAAATACCTTTCTGTTACTCAAGAAATTTGACAGTGTTTGTGTCTTATACAGTTTATCAAAATTTGGTGTTTCTAAAGGAAGGCTTTGAACTATCACTTACAACATATAAACCAGATAACAAAAATCTGTTTAAGAAGTATCACCCTCCTTTTCATAATTTGAAAGTCATTGTCAGCATATAATGACAACCAAATTATAACACTAATATTATGGTTTAATTCATATAGTATCAGATGCTACATTTATGCATCACATTGTAAAGAATGATTTTTCATTTAGATCAAGTGACTAGTCTTCCAAGTTAATTTTTCTCTTTTGTTATTCCATATTTTTTGCATGTAAGAAAAGTGAAGACAAACAATATGGCTATGTTTGAGAGACTTTAAACAGTTTGCTGATACAAGTTATATCAGTGACATCAGGTTCTTTAAGACTAGTTTCAGTAATGACTTGATTTTCATCATTCAATACTTATAATCGAAGATTTTAGAAATTAATTCTGTCAAAGGTAAAATATCTGATATCATTGTGAATACTATTATAAATTCAATTTAAATGTTAAATATTGAAGATAAAATTATTTTTTCATAGACATAAAAATAAAACTTGAAAGAAACTTTCTGGCTACAACTATGTTCTTACAAATACAGAAGCAAAAATTTGTGGCAGAAATATATTTGGAACTAGTTTGGTGTTCATAGATTTCCTAATTATATCCAAAAATTTTACAATGTTGTCAATTAAAATAGAAGCTGTACTTTCAGCTCTAACATATAAAGAGTTTAGAAACTGTCACCTCCATATTTATAAGAAAATAGCTGAAAAAAAGTATAAATCATTTTTACTTGGCCTAATTAGAGAACTGAGGCCACAGAACAAACTGTCTCATTAAAATATAGAGATTGGCAAATAAAGAAAGTTGGAGCAGGGGTTTATTTACCTGAAATAGAAGATGCTGGAGCTATTAATATAAACTGGAGCTATTAATATAAACATAATGATTTTGATGAATTTCTGAAGGATGTGAACTAGCATGAGAGTGAAAAACAGGGCTTCAGTCTTAGAAGTGTTCCTACACTTTTGTGATTTTTATCTTCAGTAACCACACCAGATTCTCATAGTGAGGAGTCTCAAAAATCCCTTTTGGTTCTGCCAAAGGGATAGGAGAGTGACAATATGGGCATAAGCCCATACTGTTCACAGCAAAGGGCTGCTCTAGAGGAAAAAGTCTATCAGAGATCTGTTTCGCCTGCAGGAAGTGCTCGTACCAAAGCCCAACCCCACTCTAGTCTCTTGCCTCACCTAAAGGGAGGGAAATAGAATACCATAGTTTAGGTCCCATCCAGGGACATAGACCTACTTAACTGAGCCTGGGTCATAACAGTCTAAGATACTTTACATCCCAAACACCTTACAACCACATTATAAGACTGCAGTACAATGATGGGTTATAGCTAAGAGTTATGAGACACAGTATTTGAAGAATTCTCAAGGAAGACAAAGGTTAAGAGAGGAGATGAATACAAGGAAAGTAGAGAAATTTACCTCTAACACCTATCAGTTCAGTTCAGTTCAGTCGCTCAGTCGTGTCCGACTCTCTGCGACCCCATGAATCACAGCACACCAGGCCTCCCTGTCCATCACCATCTCCCGGAGTTCACTCAGACTCATGTCCATTGAGTCCGTGATGCCATCCAGCCATCTCATCCTGGGTCATCCCTTTCTCCTCCTGCCTGCAATCTCTCCCAGCATCAGAGTCTCTTCCAACGAGTCAAATCTTCGGATGAGGTGCCCAAAGTACTGGAGCTTCAGCTTTAACATCATTCCTTCCAAAGAAATCCCAGGGTTGATCTCCTTCAGAATGGACTGGTTGGATCTCCTTGTAGTCCAAGGGACTCTCAAGAGTCTTCTCCAACACCACAGTTCAAAAGCATCAATTCTTCGGCGCTCAGCCTTCTTTACAGTCCAACTCTCACATCCATACATGACCACAGGAAAAACCATAGCCTTGACTAGACGGACCTTAGTTGGCAAAGTAATGTCTCTGCTTTTGAACATACTATCTAGGTTGGTCATAAGTTTTCTTCCAAGGAGTAAGCGTCTTTTAATTTCACGGTTGCAGTCACCATCTGCAGTGATTTTGGAGCCCAAAAAAATAAACTCTGACACTGTTTCTACTATTTCCCCATCTATTTCCCGTGAAGTGATGGGACCAGATGCCACGATCTTCGTTTTCTGAATGTTGAGCTTTAAGCCAACTTTTTCTCTCTCCTCTTTCACTTTCATCAAGAGGCTTTTTAGCTCCTCTTCACTTTCTGCCATAATGGTGGTGTCATCTGCATATCTGAGGTTACTGATATTTCTCCCGGCAATTTTGATTCCAGCTTGTGTTTCTTCCAGTCCAGCGTTCCTCATGATGTACTCTGCATATAAGTTAAATATGCAGGGTGACAATATACAGCCTTGATGTACTCCTTTTCCTATTTGGAATCAGTCTGTTGTTCCATGTCCATTTCTAACTGTTGCTTCCTGACCTGCATACAGATTTCTCAAGAGGCAGGTCAGGTGGTATGGTATTCCCATCTTTTTCAGAATTTTCCACAGTTTATTGTGATCCACACAGTCAAAGGCTTTGTTTGGCATAGTCAATAAAGCAGAAATAGATGTGTTTCTGGAACTCTCTTGCTTTTTTCATGGTCCAGCGGATGTTGGCAATTTGATCTCTGGTTCCTCTGCCTTTTCTAAAACCAGCTTGAACATTAGGAAGTTCACAGTTCACATATTGCTGAAGTCTGGCTTGGAGAATTTTGAGCATTACTTTACTAGCATGTGAGATGAGTGCAATTGTGCTGTAGTTAGAGCATTCTTTTGCATTGCCTTTCTTTGGAATTGGAATGAAAACTGACCTTTTTCAGTCCTGTGGCCACTGCTGAGTTTTCCAAACTTGCTGGCATATTGAGTGCAACACTTTCACAGCATCATCTTTCAGGATTTGAAACAGCTCAACTGGAATTCCATCACCTCCCCTTGCTTTGTTTGTAGTGATGCTTTCTAAGGCCCACTTGACTTCACTTTCCAAGATGTCTGACTCTAGATTAGTGATCACATCATCATGGTTATCTGGGTCGTGAAGATCTTTTTTGTACAGTTCTTCTGTGTATTCTTGCCACCTCTTCTTAATATCTTCTGCTTCTGTTAGGTCCAGACCATTTCTGTCCTTTATCGAGCCCATCTTTGCATGAAATGTTCCCATGGTGTTTCTAATTTTCTTGAAGAGATCTCTAGTCTTTCCCATTCTGTTGTTTTCCTCTATTTCTTTGCATTGATTGCTGAAGAAGGCTTTCTTGTCTCTTCTTGCTATTCTTTGGAACTCTGCATTCAGATGCTTATATTTTTCCTTTTCTCCTTTGCTTTTCACCTCTCTTCTTTTCACAGCTATTTGTAAAGCCTCCCCAGCCAGCCATTTTGCTTTTTTGCATTTCTTTTCCATGGGGATTGTCTTGATCCCTGTCTCCTGTACAATGTCATGAACCTCATTCCATAGTTCGTCAGGCACTCTATCTATCAGATCTAGTCCCTTAAATCTATTTCTCACTTTGACTGTATAATCTTAAGGGATTTGACTTAGGTCATACCTGAATGGTCTAGTGGTTTTCCCTACTTTCTTCAATTTAAGTCTGAATTTGGCAATAAGGAGTTCATGATCTGAGCCACAGTCAGCTCCTGATCTTGTTTTTGTTGACTGTATAGAGCTTCTCCATCTTTGGCTGCAAAGAATATAATCAATCTGATTTCTAGTTTTGCCAAGAAAATGCACTAGTCATAGCAAACACCATCTTCCACAACGTAAGAGAAGACTCTGCACATGGAGATCACCAGATGGTCAACACCGAAGTCAGATTGATTATATTCTTTGTAGCCAAAGATGGAGAAGCTCTAACACCTATAGCTATAGCAAAACATTAAAACACCCTAGATACTCATTAGATTACAACTTAAAAGTTAGTTATATCAGTATCTATTGTCCCTAAAAATCACATTCTTATATAAAGAAAAACTAATAAGGCATGCTAAAATGGAAAACAAAACACAATCTGAAAAAAAACAAAGCAATCATTAGTTCAAAACTCAGGTATGAATCAGAATTAGGAATTTTCAGAGTGAATGTAGAGCAAGTATAATTAATATGTTGAGGGCTCTAATGGAAAAAGTAGACAACATGCAAGAACAGATTGATAATATAAGCAAAGACATGGAAATACTAAGAAATGATCCAAAGGAAATGTTAGAAATTAAAAACTCTAAAAGAAAAATGAAGAATGACTTTGATTAGCTCCCAGTAGATTGGACACAGATGAAAGGGAAAAAAAAATTAAGCTTGAAGATAAAAGCTTCCCAAACTGCCATCTTTGCAATACAAAGATAAAAAAAGAAAGAGAAAACCCCAAACAAACAGATACAAAAGAGAACATCCAAGGGTTTGAGAACAATTTCAAATGATACAACACATGTACAACCTGGATTCCAAGATAAAGAAACATCAGAAGAAATATGTTAAAGTAATAATGGCAAAGAAATTTTGAAAATATACAATTATTTACTGAAATCACGCACACAAGAGGAGATTGGAGTGAAATGTCTGAAGCACTGAGAAAAAAACAGTAACAAAATCCTTGAATTTTATATCCAGAAAAATTGCTGTTCAAAAGTGAAGTAGATTCTTATAGATAACAAAAAATTATAGAATAGAATTCACCAGCAGTACACCTTCCTAGCAAAATTTTTTAAATTATATTTTATGTATTTATTTATTTACTTTTACAATTGAAGAACAATTAATTTACAACTTTGTGTTAGTTTCTGGTGTATAGCAAATTGATACAGGTGTGTGTGTGTGTGTGCGAGTGCGCGCGCGTGTGTGTGTGTGTATTCTTTGTCCATTCATCTGCCAGTGAACGTTTAGGTACGTAAGTTGCTTCCATGTCTTGGCTATTGTAAATAGTGCTGCTATGATCACTGGGGTGTGTGTGTCTTTTCAAACTAGAATTTTCTTCAGATACATGACCAAGAATGGGAGTAGGGGATCAACTGGTAACTGTCTTTTTAATATTTTAAGTAACTTCCATACTGTTCTCCATAGTGGCTGTACCAATTTACATTCCCACCAACAAGGTGGAGGGAAGGTTCTTTTTTTCTCCACATCCTCTCCAGCACTTATTATTTGTAGACTTCTTGGTGATGACCATTCTGACTGGTGTGAAATAATACTTCATAGTTTTGATTTGCATTTCTCTGATGATTAGTGATATTGAGCACATTTTCATGTGCTTTTTGGCCATTTATATGTCTTCTTAATGGCAGCCCACTCCAGTACTCTTGCCTGGAAAGTCCCATGGACGGAGGAGCCTGGTAGCGTACAGTCCATGGGGTCGCTAGAAATCGGACGTGACTGAACGACTTCACTTTCATTTTTCAGTTTTATGCATTGGAGAAGGAAATGGCAACCCACTCCAGTGTTCTTGCCTGGAGAATCCCAGGGATGGCAGAGCCTGGTGGGCTGCAGTCTATGGGGTCGCAGAGAGTCGGACACGACTGAAGCGACTTAGCATAGCATAGGATAGCATAGCATAGCATAGCATATGTCTTCTTTGGAGAAATATCTGCTTAGGTCTTCTGTCCATGTTTTGATTAGTTAGTTTGTTTTTCTGTTAAGTTGTATAAGTTGTTTTTTTATTTTATAAATTAAGCCCTTGTGGTCACATTGTTTGCAAATATTTTCTCCCAGTCTATACGTTGTCTTTTCATTTTGTTTATGGTTTTCTCTGCTGTATAAAAACTTGTAAGTTTAATTAAGTCCCATTTGTTTACGTTTGCTTTTATCTTTATTGCCTTGGAAAACTGGCCTAAGAAAGCACTGGTATGATTTATATCAGATAATATTTTGCCTATAGTCTCTAGGAGATTTATGATGTCATGTCACATTTGTTTTAAGCCATTTTGAGTTTATTTTTGTGTATGGTATGAGACAATGTTTTCCCTTCATTGATTTGTATCAGAATTTTTTAAAAATCATTTTTTCAGGGAGAAGGAAAATTATGTCAGTCAGAAGCTCAGATCCACATAGAGAAAGGAAAAACACTCAGGAAAGAATAAATATGGTAGGAAAATTATTTTTTTTCATATTTTAATAGATCAAAATATGTGTTTAAAATAATAACAATGATAATATATTAAGTGATCATAGTATATGAATAAGGTAAATTAATGACAACAATATTATGATGATCACGTAGCCTGACTGGGGTACTGTCATACAGCACTTTCATGCTACCTGAAATAAGATGTTGTTTGAAAGTAGACTTAGACTAGTTATAAATGAATATAGCACACTCTAGACCAACGAGTAGATTTTTTTAAGTTAGGAATAAAATAAAAGAAAATAGAATCATAAGAAATGCATAGTTAAAACCAGAGAATGCAAAATATGAGTGGGACGTGGGGAGGACAGTACAAAAAATTGAAAACAGGCACAGAGTTCATAGATGTTCTGATGGCCAATTTTTGTGTCAATGCTAATGGGTCACAGGATGCCAAGAGAGTTGTTGTTCAGTTGCTAAGTCTTGTATGACTCTTTTTGACCCCATGGACCACAGCAAGATACTTGGCCAAACATTATTCTTGGTGTATCTATGAGGGTGTTTTTGGAAGAGATTAACATTTGACTCTGTTGCCTAAATGAAGCAGATTGCCCTCATTGATGTGGGTTAGCTTCATCCAATCAGTTGAAGGCTTGAATAAATCAAATAAGAGGACCCTCACTTGAGTCATGAGAAAATTTTTCCTGCGGTTGTACTCAAAGTGAAGCATCAACACTTCCTGGATCTCAAGACCGCTGGTCATCAGACTAGGGATAAACCATAGGATCTCCAGTTTGCTGACTAACCCTGCAGACTCTGGGACTTGTCAGCTACCATATTCCTTAAACAAATTCCTTTTCTCTCTTGCTTCTCTCTGTCTCAGAGATTTTATTTCTCTGGAGAAATCTTTCAAATACAAATATTAATGAAACTATATTAAAATTGCTTTAAACATGAATTGTATAAAAACAGTCATTGAAAACATAGATTGTCAGAATATTTATAGATAGTACCAAACGAATTTTAAGGTTTATATGAAGAGGCAAACAACATAGAATACCCTTCACAATAGTAAAGAAGAACCTAGTTGGAGGGCACACACCACCTATTTTCAAAACTTATAAAATTGTAGTAATCAAGGCAGCAAGTTACTGGTAAAAGACTAGACATAGATCAGAATAACAGAGTAGAGAGCCCAGAAGTAGTTATCCACAGTTCAGTTCAGTTCAGTTCAGTCACTCAGTTGTGTCCGACTCTTTGTGACCACATGAATCGCAGCACACCAGGCCTCCCTGTCCATCACCAACTCCCGGAGTTCACTCAGACTCACGTCCATTGAGTCAGTGATGCCATCCAGCCATCTCATCCTCTGTCATCCCCTTCTCCTCCTGCCCCCAATCCCTCCCAGCATCAAAGTATTTTCCAATGAGTCAACTCTTTGCATAAGGTGGCCAAAGTACTGGAGTTTCAGCTTTAGCATCGTTCCTTCCAAAGAAATCCCAGGGCTGATCCCCTTCAGAATGGACTGGTTGGATCTCCTTGCAGTCCAAGGGACTCTCAAGAGTCTTCTCCAAAACCATGGTTCAAAAGCATCAATTCTTCAGCGCTCAGCCTTCTTCACAGTCCAACTCTCACATCCATACATGACTACTGGAAAAACCATAGCCTTGTACAGTCAAATGATCTTAGACAAAGAAGCAAAGGTGATTCAGTGCAGAAAGGATAGTGTTTTCAACAAATGATGCTAGAATAATTGGACATCTGTATGAATATACATTATATAAAACTAAAATGGATTATAATATTCAAAACTAGAAAACCTCTTGAAGAAGTACATAAGAAAAATTAAGTAAACTTGGATTTAGTGATGAGCTTTCTTACAGAAACACAGAACCCCCAGACTAATTATGAGAAAAACATTAGACAAATTCCAGTCAAAAGATACTCTACAAAATACCTAACCAGTAGGTCACAAAACTGTTAAGGTCATCCAAAATAAGGAAAGTCTGAGAAAATACCACAGCCAAGAGAAGCCTAGGAAGACATGAGAACTAACTGTGACATGGCATCCGGAGTAGGATCCTGAAACAGTAAAAAAAAAAAAAAAAAAAAGGAAAGAAAGAAATAAAGAAAAAGCACATCAAGAAGAAACTGAGGATATCTGAAAAAAACATAAGCTTCAGTTGATCATAATGTATGAAACAGTTACACAATCCTAACAAACATGCTACAGTAACGTGAAATGTTAATAATAGATGAGACTAGATAAGGCATATATGGGACTTCTTGTACAGATTTTCACATTTTTTTCTTTAAATTTAAAATTCCCCAAACTATAAAATATAAATGTGTAGAATTTTTATTTCTATTTATATAACTACTAATGAACTACAAGGAGAAGGCAATGGCACCCCACTCCAGTACTCCTGCCTGGAAAATCCCATGGATGGAGGAGCCTGGTGGGCTGCAGTCCGTGGGATCACTAAGAGTCAGACAAGACTGAGCGACTTCACTTTTACTTTTCACTTTCATGCATTGGAGAAGGAAATGGCAACCCACTCCAGTATTCTTGCCTGGAGAATCCCAGGGATGGGGGAGCCTGGTGGGCTGCCATTTATGGGGTTGCACAGAGTCAGACACGACTGAAGTGGCTTAGCAGCAGCAGCAGCAATGAACTACAATATTTATAATAATACCAATGTGGAAACCACACAAAGTGATTGAAAGAAATTTGGGTGTTTTCTCTTTGTTGCCCATAATTAATTAGATTTTTTTTTTTTAAGTAAACTTTGCTGAGTACATCCTGGGCCAACCAACGGGTCATATATGTGAGTTCCTATAATTTTGTTGATGTGTGTTTTTCTCAAAATCAGTTGCGAGTTTTTAATCATAATTATATAAGTATATAGTTCTAAAGCATTGGGTTTTAATACTTTTGGTAATTGTAATTATTTTGAAAATAAACCTTGGAATCCAAAAGAGGTTAAATGTATCTCAACAACACATTTATATATATCAACTAAATATATTGATATTGTTCAGTCGCTCAGTTGTGTCTAACACTTTGCAACCCCATGAACTGCAGCACACCAGTCTTCCCTGTCCTTCACTATTTCCCAGAGTCTGCTCAGATTCATTTCCATTGAGTTGATGATGCCATCGAACCATCTCATCCTCTGTCATTGAGTTCTCCTCCTGCCTGTAATCTTTCCCAGCATCAGGGTCTTTTCCAGTGAGTCAGCTCTTTGCATCAGGTGGCCAAAGTATTGGGGTTTCAGCTTCAGCATCAGTCCTTCCAATGAATATTAAAGGTTAATTTCCTATAGGTTTGACTTGTTTGATCTCCTTGCTATCCAAGGGACTCTCAAGAGTTTTCTTCAACACCACAGTTCAAAAGCATCATTTCTTCAGTGCTCAGCCTTCTTTATGGTCCAACTCTCACATCTGTATAGGACTACTGGAAAAACCATAGCTTTGACTAGATGGACCTTTGTTGACAAAGAAATGTCTCTGCTCTAAATTAAAGAATGAGAGTTAGTTGGGGATAAGAAGTAACCCTGGCTTTGTATAACTTTATTTAGGAGACACTTTTTTAGATAGGTTAAATTTATTCTTTCTCTCAGACTGGAAAAAATTGAGAAGATTTACAATTTTGTCCCACTTATTTTAGGGAAATATTCAGAATTCTAAGTAGATATCCTTAGTTTTAAAAAGCAGAGACATCATAAAGGGCCATAAAGAAGACTGAGCACCAAAGAATTAATGCTTTCAAATTGTGGTGCTGGAGAAAACTTGAGTCTCTTGGGCTTCAAGGAGATCAAAATCACTCAACCTTAGAGGAAATCAACCCTGAGTATTCACTGGAATGACTGCTGCTGAAGCTGAAGCCCTAACACCTTGGCCACTTGATGTGAAGAGCTAACTCATTGGAAAAGGCTGATGCTGGGAAAGATTAAAGGCAAAAGGAGAAGTGGGAAGCAGAAGGTGAGATGGTTATTAGATCCATCACTGACTCAATGGACATGAATTTGAGCAAACTTTGGGAGATAATGGAGGACAGAGGAGGCTGGCATGCTATTGTCCATGAGTTCACAAAGAGTCAGACATGACTTAACAACTGAACAAGAACAAGTAGATATACTGTCTTTGATGAGTTTTGTCTTACTAAGTATTTATTGAAATAATCATTTTAAATTAAGGCTAAAGAAATTCTGAAAAATACATAAATTATTACATGCTTTAAATTATTTTTAGGTCCTGGAATGGATGATAGTTTATTTGACCACCTTCCTCATGAGGGTCATAAGGATTAACTTTAGATAAGTTAGATAATATAAAGCATTTGGATTTTACAGTATGTGACCAAAAGTTGAGGAAAATGGCTAATATTGCTTTTTAAACTAGTAAGTTGTGCCTCAGGAAAAAACATGTTTCATTTGAAATCTTTCATGAAAAGAATATTATAATTACTGTAGAATGTTTAGAAAATAAATGCCTTTAAGATTATCTCTAAATCTAAGTAGGAGCTTCTATAAATTTATGAAAACAATAACTCTGAATAGGCCAAACCATTGTGATCCTAAGTTGATGTATACATTGAGTGTAGAGAATTAGATTCATGATTCTTTCCTTTTGAATAAGTCTTTATGTTTAGAACTGTCACTGGATGTGTAACAGAAAAAAGGATTTATGATGAGGTCACTAAAATTCAGAATTCTAGTGATGTTCACAGCAACAGTTGGCCATGATTAAAGCAAAATATGCTTCCAAAATATACAGTTCACATAAATCTCTGCAAGCAAGATCATTTTATAAGTGAAGTGAGAGAATGACAATAACTATTATAAACAATAGGGACATTAATTGAATTATATAGGCAAAATTAATTAAACTATTTATGGAAAAATCCTTAACATCTATGTGTTTTAAAATAACTTAAATATTATTGAAAGAGTTAAATAACAAATCTAATTAAAATTACTCAAACACTTTTTTTTTTCCTTTTCTTTAGATCTGTTCTTTGAGTGATCTTGTAGAGATAACTCTTCTCATTTGAAAATTAGTCACAACTTTCTTGATTACTAACTGGATAGAATCTGTTGACCCAAATATATTTGGAATAAGAAAAGTGGAAAAGATTAACAGAAGATTTGTCTTCTGTTACCATTAGCTCACTCCGTCTTCACTTACAAAAACAAATTTTAAAAGAAACAAATGACAAATAGGATAGAATAAGTAAAAAGTGAGAAATTTACAAATAGATTTCTGGGTTGATTGTGAATATTATTTAAAAAAATATAAGCTAACTGAAAATTGAAAGCAACAGAATTTTCAAATCTGATTAGAATAATAACTGAATAGAACTTTTATTTAATAATACAGTTAGAAAATGATAGAGGAAAATATAGAAGACAGTGTGAGACAAAGAAATGAAGAAAAATATAGGATTGATATACAAAATATGTCAAAAGTTTATTTAATGTATAGAAATATTCTAGTAATCCCATATTGTGTGTGGGTGCTTGTTGCTCAGTCATGATCAACTCTTTGTAACCCCATGGATTATAGCTCCTCTGTCTATGGAATTCTCCAAGCAAGAATACTGGAGTGGGTTGCTATTCCCTTCTCCAGGATATCTTCTTGACCCAGGTATTGAACCTGAATCTCCTGCATTGGAAGTGGATTCTTTACTATCTGAACCACCAGGGAAACCCTAATCCCATATTAAGAAAGAACGAAAGAAAAGGTTAAATAGAGTTTTTTTGGGAAGTATGTCTTGAGGCCACCAAAGCAGACAAAATAAATGAGCAGAGCAACTCAGATAATCAATGGTTAATATTGATCAGACACAAATAAGATTATAACAAAATGTACATTTTCTGGGAACTTTATAAAATTTGATTAAGTAGTACAAATTATTTAAATAATATGATCTCTCTTTTTAAAACTTGAATTTCCTTTCAAACTATAAGACAATTTGGAAATTTCATTCAATGGTATGGTATTTTAGTGTTTGTTTCAAATCATGTTTTGAAAAATTTGCTAAATAATTCTTACTTCAGTAAAAAAATTAGATGTTTACTTCCCATTAGGAAAGGGACAATAAATAGAGATGGAGAGGTGCACATATAAAAGCATTATGTAAGTAGACCACAAAATATGTTAAACTTGCTCTTATGCACGTCTCTTTTTAATCCAAAATATGTTTTCAAAAAGATATAATTGCAATGCACTCTATATAAAAATATTTTGTCTGTTGAGTTTCCTAAATTTCATTTTGTTTTCCTTTTACTTTAAACAAACTTCACATAGTGGGTATTTTAGTGTTCATATTGTCATAATATAAGTTAGGAATAGATATTTCATTTAGCTACCAATTAAAAACACTATGAAATATAGTTTTCAAATCCATAAGTCTTTTGCACAGACTAGCCAAAAAGAAGGCACCTGTGTACCAGGAAGCTCTCCTGTTCCCTGCTTTATATGTTCCCCGTGTTGGCCCCTGAATCTTCATACCCATTATTGCTCAGACACAGAAATTAGAGTTGGTGTGATTGGCCCCTTCTCTGGGGGAACTCCCTCTGCAGTCGTAAACACCTAACTTCCTTGTATCCAGTTTCTACTGAAGCTCAAGAATGAATGCTGGGCTGCTGACATCATTGTACTGTCATTATTTTATGGAAGTAGCGAAATCTAAGAAATGATAATGGAATATTATAATTTTTTTTTAATTTGCAGCTATTGAATAGTGCCTTTAATTATAGAAGCAAATGTGAACCATCATTTTAAAACTTTCTGACTGGCAACATGTAAGATAAGTAACATTGCTTATTTTGTCAAAGCAAGTAAACTTTAAAATTATGAAAACTATCTAGTGTTTTAATTGCTCTTTTCTATTTAAATGTTTTCTCTAGTGTTGAAATCATTTTCTCTAGATTGTTAAATATTACTCTTCTCCAGTTTCTAAGGATATGAGGCAGACAGGCATAGGAATTCTGTGCCTATTTCCTCATAGCTTCAGAAGCTAGAAGTATGCTATATCCTTTTCTTGCCTTTTTTCTCTTGTTCACCCAAAGGCTTTGGTGATTGCTTCCAATTCAATCTCAGGACACCACACTGCAGCTTTTTCAGGAGAATCTAATACTAATCTGTCTGCATTGGCTGTTTTGAAAGCACATTGAAAATCAGGTCACCTGTAATAGAATTGTACCACAGATGTGTGGCAGAGAATATATGAGTAAAGGAAGGACCAGGTGAACAAAGTAAAAAATAGTGGTGGCAGGTGGAGGGGTTTTTAGGAATACAAGACAAATAGTGAGTCTTTTGCCTTTAAAACTAGGACTTAATTGTGCAAGAGATGGAAAAGAAACCAACACTGTTTAGTTTCTCTTGTACAACATTTTAAAGTTAACTTTAAAATTTTAAGACAGTTTTAGATTTAGTAAATATTTGCAAAGATACTGCTGAGTCCTATATATTCCATATCCGTTTCCCTTGCTAACTGTTTACATGAGTATGGTGCACTAGTCACAATTAATGAATAGATATGCATTATAATTAACAAGTCCATAAGTTCTACAGATTTCCTGTTTTCCCTTGCTGCCCTTTTATGGTTCCATAATTCTATCCAGGATATCATTACATTTAGTTGTCATGTGTCTTTCTGCTCTTCTTGGCTGTGACATTTATTCAGATTTTTCTTGCTTTTGCTGACCTTGACAGTTCTGAAGAATACGGGTGAGGTATTTAGCAGTTGCCCTCAACTGGGATTTGTCTGATGTTTTTCTCGTAACTAGATTGGAAGGAAGACCACTAAGGTAAAGTTCTATTCTTACCATTTCATGTTAATGGTGTAATAAATAGATGTGATTTATCACTGTTGATGTTAACCTTGATCATATAGCTTGATGTAGTGTTTGTCACCTTCTCTACTGTAAAATAATCATTTTATTTTTCCTTTGCATGCTGTATTCTTTGGAAGAAAGTCATGGTGTGCAGCTTTTACTTGAAGACTGGGGATGTAAGCTCCATCACCTCAAGAAAGGGATATATACATAAATTAGAAATCTTCTAAATATTGGATTTTTTGTATTCTCCACTGGTTTCTTTATTCAGTCATCTGTTCATATTAATATATCCTTGTGGGTTTATTTGAGGAGAGGAACATTTTTGTAATTTTTGAAACTAGATGCTACAGGCTTATCATGTATAGTTCCTACACCAATCTCCAAATCAGTCACGTCTTCAAGGAGCACCTATTTCTTCTCCATAGAATGGTATTAGAAACCAAGATTGGGCGCCAGGGGTGCTTGTTACTTCTGGAGTGTGTTCTAGGCCTTCACAAGGGGATATGTATATAGCAATTCATTTATGCACACATTTCTATATATATTTCTACATGTTGCCTTTTTAATTTTTTTCTTTTTGTAACTACCTGCTTGATGTTCCCTGAACTTCCTGGATTTGTGATTTGGTGTCTGCCATTTATTATTGAAAGTTCTCTGCCATTATTAATTTAAATATTTATTCTGCTGTGTTTTCCCTTATTTCTCCTTCTTGGATGTAGGATATTTTCTTTTGTCTACTTTTTTCATTCTTTTTTCTTCCTCTTAGAAAGTTCATTATGTGAAGTTTCTATTGACATAGCTTCAAGATCACTGACTTTTTGCTTGGCTGTGTGTAATCTATCCAGTAAATTAATCAAAGCCATTCTTCATTTCTGATGCAATGTTTCTAATATGTAGCATTTCCTTTTGATAATTTCCTAGAGTTTCCATCTCTTTGCTCATATTTTTCATGTGTTTCTGCATGTTTTCTGCCTTTTCCATTAGAGTCTTCACTATATTAATCATGATTATATTACATTCCTATCTGATAAATCCAAAATGTAAGTCATACTTAAGTCTGGTTCTGATGCTTGATTTGTCTCTTCAGACTGTATTTTGTCTTGCCTTTTATCGTGCCTTGTAGATTGTTCTTAATACCAAAATATGTTGTATCAGGCAATATATTAGTTGACAATTTAGGTTAATGTAGTGTTCTTGCCTGGAGAATCCCAGGGATGGGGGAGTCTGGTGGGCTGCCGTCTATGGGGTCGCACAGTGTCGGACACGACTGAAGCGACTTAGCAGCAGTAGCAGCAGCTTTGAGTTGGACTTTGTTTCATGTTGCTGTAGGTGTAGAAGCTAGATACTTCAACTACCTCCGCTGTCTTTATTTTTGTCTCCTTTCTTAAATTCTCTCCAGAAAGTCTGTGCCTTGCAACCCTTTCATTCATTATCTATTTTTATCATATTGCAGCTCTGTTGATGTTATGGTAAAGTATGGTAGAAAGCAAGTTTTCTATAATTTTCTAGGTAAATCTCAAACTTCTAGTAGTCCTGTGTTTCTTTCTTGTTACTTTCACCATTGTTTCTTCCTTTCCGCATCTTTTGATGAGATATAAAAATTGAAGGGGGTTGGTATAGCAGAAATGCTCTTCTTTCATGACACTGGAGTAAGTCAGTGGTAAATCTCCCCCCCACCTTGTTTTTTCCTGTTGATGGCCATTTTAATTTATTTATTTACATTTTAAAAACCATTTATTATGCCATAGAAACATTTAATACATTTTAAAAAGTAAAAATACCAAAAATGATTCTCTCTGATTAAAAGGCGATGAAATCAGATATTAACAATAATAAAAGGGAGGGAGACCCCCAAACCTAACAAACCTGGAATTTAGAAATATCTTTTGAACCGGAGAAAATAACTGAAATTATAATCATATGAGGAAAATAAAAATGACGAAAATGCCAATGTTCATGTTATGATCATCAAAAAAAACCTGTGATTAAAAAAAATGAAGTATTGTTGATTCACAATGTTGTATTCAGGTTTATAGTTGTGTTAGTTTCAGATGTGTGTATATATATACTATATATATGTATATATATAGTGTATATATATGTATATATATATAATGTATTGATTACCTAATATATTACAGTAGAGTTTAAAATAACTTTTATGTGCACTGGGAAATCAAAAAATTGTGTGACTTGCTTTATTGTTATGATGTGATACCAAATATGTGATATTTCTGAGGTATGCATATGTGTGCTTATGTGTGTGTGTGTGTTAAATAATGGCCATCCTAATGAGTGTGAAGTGATATCTCATTATGGTTTTGATTTACATTTCCTTAATGATTAGTGCAGTTGAGCATTTTTTATGTTTGAATAAACAAATGGCTTGTTGGCCATTTTATATCTTTGGAGAAATGTCTGTTCAAATCTTTTGCCAATTATTTTAATCCAATTTTTGTTAATTGTTGTAGGAGTCCTTCATGTATTCTGGATATTAACCACTTATTTGATGTGTAAATATTTTCCTCCATTTCATAGGTTGCTTTTTCACTCTGTTAATCATGTCCTTTGATGCACAGATATTTTTAATTCTGGTGATCAGATTATCTATTTCTTCATTTCTTGTGCTTTTGGTGTCATATCCAAGAAATTATTCCCAAATCCAGTATCTCTATGTTTTCTTCTAAGTGTTTTATAGCTTTAGGTCTTAAATTTGGGTCTTTTATACATGTTTAGTTAATTTTTGTATGTGATATAAAGTAAGGGTCCCACTTTATTATTTTGCATGTAGATATTCACATTTCCCAGTATGATCTGTGAAAAGACTATTATTTGCTCATTGAATGATCTTGGCACTCTTGTAAAAAATCACGTAGCTATTTTTAAGTCGGTTTCCTCTGGGAAATTTTGTTCCAGTAGTCTATCTGTCTATCTTTATACCAGTACTACAATATTTTGATTACTGCAGCTTTGTAATGATTACTGTAGGGTTGTAATAAGTTTCAAAATCAGAAAGTGTGGAACCTTCAACTTTGTTCTTTAGGATTGTTTGGCTGCTCAAGGTCCCTTGAGATTCCATATGAATTAAAGGATGGATTTGTTGGTTTCTAGGGATAAAAAAGGAAAACATGCTGTTTGGAATTTTTTTTTTAGGGGGGTTGGAATTTGACATAAATTGCATTAAAGCTGTAGATTGCTTTGGGTAGTACTGACATCTTAAAACATTAATTGTTCCAATCATGACTATGGGGTGTCTTTACATTTATTGATATCTTTAATTTACTTCCACAAATGTTTATAACTTTTAGGGTACAAGTCTTTTGTCTCCTTGGTTAAATATATGTCTATGTATTTTATTATTTTTGATGCTATTATAAATGGAACTACTTTAAAGATTTCTTTTTCATACTCTTCGCTGTTAATTTATAGAGACACAACTTTTTGTATATTTGTGTATATTGATTTTTATATCCTGCAGCTTTGCTGAATTTTCTATTAAACATTTTTGGGTGTGAAACATTAGGGTTTACAACATTTAAGATCCTATTATCAGTGAGCAGAGGTTCTTTATTTTCAATTTAGATGCCTTTTATTTTATTTTTATTGACTAATTTCTCTGGCTTGGATTTCTAGTATTATGTTGAACAGAACTGGTGAAAGCATTTGTCTTGTTTCTGATCTTAGAGGTAAAGCATTGAACTTTGACCAATAAGTATGTTAGCTGTGGTCTTTTCATATGTGGTCTTTATTATTTTGAGATAGTTTCCTTCCATTTCTAATTTGTGAAAGGATTTTGAATTTCATAAAATAATTCTTCTGTATCAATTGAGATGATCAAGTAATTTCGCCCCCTTCATCTTGTTAATGTGTTCTATTACATCAATTGATTTGTATATTGAACCATCCCTGCATTGCAGGAATAAATCCTACTTGGTCATGGTATGCATGCATGCTAAATCACTTTAGTCATGTCCAACTCTGTGATCCCTTGGACTATAGCCTTCCAGGCTCCTCTATTAATGGGGTTCTCCAGGCAAGAATACTGGAGTGGGTTGCCATGCCCTCCTCCAGGGGATCTTCCCAACCCAGGGATCAAACTTCTCTATATGTCTCCTGCATTGGCAGGTGGGTTCTTTACCACTAGTGCCACCTGGGAAATCCAGTCATGGTATACAATTCTTATAATATTATTTTGAACTCTGTTTGTTACTATTTTGTTGAGAATGTCTGCATTGATATTCATTAGGCATATTGGTTTGTTATTTTATTTCTCGTAGTGTCTTTGTCTGGCTTTGGTGTCTGGGTAGTGCTGACATCATAAAAAAGGAGTTTGAAAGTCTTTGGTCCTCTTTGATTTTTTTGGAAGAGTTTAAAGAAGATTGCCATTGATTTTTTAAATGTTCAGCAGTGAAGTCATCTGGTTCTGGAGTTTTCTGAAAGATTTTGCATTACTGATCCAGTCTCTTTACTAGTTATAGATCTGTTCATATTTTCAATTTATTCATATTCAATGTAAATTATAACCAAAAGAGAATAGGGATGTCTAATATCCTGGAAACATACAGCCTACCAAGATTGATTCATGAATCCTTTCCCCCTTTTAATGGAGGAGGCTCTGACTTCACTTCCCAGGGATAGCTCTTCAATTGCTCCTATCAAAGATGCAAGGAATTCTTTCTATGAACACCTGATAAGTTTTACTGGCATTACCACAAAAGTGTGAGGGTTCCTCAAAGACTGCAGTCTTCATTGTTTCTCTCTTACATACTAGTCTTTAAATAGAAGGTTGTCAAGAATCATCATGTAAAGGTTTCTACCAGCCTGTGGCTCTAGTAGCTTCTGCTCCAGATAAGCAGATTTTGACAATAACTTTCTGGATTTACCTGTTTCACCAAATCTCAGGGTAGAAATTTGTCCTGCATGTCATTTCTCTATGTCCAGAAACACACACACACACACACACACACACACACTCACACACATTGATTTATTTATTTTTAATTTGTTCATTTTTTCATGTTGTAATAATGAGAATGAAAACTTTTAACTTCTTCACCTGATGGCAGTAAAACCAGCAGTTCAAATTAGCTTAAATTTTGTTGTTGTTCTGTGGTTTCTCTATGAGATTTCTCAGTTGATAGTTACCTCTAATGGAAATTTCCCCTTTCCTCCACTTATGCTTTCCCTTAATGTTCCTTCTTACATGGTTTCTTGACTTTTTTCCTGAAAATTACTTTTATATCATTTTAATTTTTGTCATTTGCACTCCCTTTCTCTCTCAGGTCTCCTGTTTTCTAATTGTAAATGCCAGAATTAGATTATGACAATTTCATAATTCACTTGTCCCTTCTTTCAGCATACCATACCTGGACATGAATTTAAAATAGGGAATGTTGACTCAAGTCTTCGAGAAAAATTGATTCTGTTGATCATTTCAAGGCTATTTTTGGCTGAACTTCTGAAAAAATTCTAATTCTGGGTTTTATGTGTATTTTCTTATTCAATGCTTATTTCTTGTCATTCCTTATTATTATGTTTTCATGTTTATAAATCATAAGTATGGAAAAATTACTAATACAATACATTCTTGAAAACTTCTCTGATACTTTAGCTTAACGTTTTCAAAATTAATTCTTATTAAAAATGAATTCCATCTTTGGTTTCTTTGGGATTATGCTACTGTATTATATCCTACTCTATCAATAAAAAGGAGCGAGAGATGACTAGAATAACTTTGGGCTTCTGTTAGATTCATGTAAATATTGAATTAATAATATTAAATTACTGAAAGGAATCATGGATGTAAGACTTAGTTATTGCATAAATTTGAGTGCATGTTACATTCAATAGAGCTGAAATCTTTAAACACTGAAAGAAATAAAGGTTCTGAGTTGTCCTTTAAATTTTCGCTTTTTGTATGCTGCCTGTATATCCTATTAGTAAGATGGTAAGTAACATGTGTGTGTCTTTAGCAAAACACTTGTGCACCATTGTTGTGATAAATACAGTGACCTGTGGAGGACTAAAAGGGGAAACACTAGCCTATAGTCTTTCTGAAAGCAGCATATAAGTATGGTATGGTTGACTGAGTGAGGGAAAGTCACTTAGTCGTGTCCAACTCTTTGCAACCCCATGGACTATAGCCTGCCAGACTCCTCTGTCCATGGTATTCTCCAGGTGGGTAGTGGTTCCCTTCTACAGGGGATCTTCCCAACCCAGGGATCAAACCAGGTCTCCCACAGTGCAGGTGGATTCTCTACCATCTGAGCCACTTGGGAAGCCCAATGGCATGGTTAGTCTTATATAGTTTGGTAGGGATCCTGACTAAATATCAAATATGAATTACCACAACATCATTGTACAGTTTAATTCAGGCTTTAGAAGGGAGTTACAATATATAAATATAGGCCTAACACGAGATTCAGTTCAGTTCAGTTGCTCAGTTGTGTCTGACTCTTTGCGACCACATGAATCGCAGCACACCAGGCTTCCCTGTCTTTCACCAACTCCTGGAGTTTACTCAAACTCATGTTCATTGAGTCGGTGATGCCATCCAACCATCTCATCCTCTGTCATCCCCTTTCCTCCCGCCTTCAATCTCTCCCAGCATCAGGGTCTATTCAAATGAGTCAGCTATTCGCATCAGGTGGCCAAAGTACCAGAGTTTCAGCTTCAACATCAGTCCCTCCGATGAATATCAGGACTGACTTCCTTTAAGATGGACTGGTTGGATCTCCTTGCAGTCCAAGGGACTCTCAAGAGGCTTCTCCAACACCACAGTTCAAAAGCATCAATTCTTTGGCACTCAGCTTTCTTTATAGTCCAACTCTCACATCCACACAGGACTACTGGAAAAACCATTGCTTTGACTAGACAGACCTTTGTTGGTAAAGTAATGTCTCTCCTTTTTAATATTCTGTTTAGGTTGGTCATAACTTTTCTTCCAAGGAGCAAGTTTTTTTTTTTTTTTTAATTTCATGGCTGCAGTCACCATCTGTAGTGATTTTGGAGCCCCCCCAAATAAACTCTGTCACTGTTTCCACTGTTTCCCCATTCGTTTGCCATGAAGTGATGGGACCAGATGCCATGATCTTCGTTTTCTGAATGTTTAGCTTTAAGCCAACTTTTTCACTCTCCTCTTTTTCAGTTTCATCAATGGGCACTTTAGTTCTTCACTTTCTGCCATAAGGGTGGTGTCATCTGCATATCTGAGGTTATTGATGTTTTTCCTGGCAATCTTGATTCCAGCTTGTGTTTCATCCAGCCAAGCATTTCTCATGATGTACTCTGTGTGTAAGTTAAATAAGCAGGGTGACAATATACAGCCTTGACGGATTCCTTTTCCTATTTGGAACCAATCTGTATTTTCATGTCCAGTTCTAACTGTTGCTTCCTGACCTGCATACAGATTTCTCAGGATTTCTCAAGGTGGTCTGGTATTCCCATCTATTTAAGAATTTTCCACAGTTTGTTGTGATCCATACAGACAAAGGCTTTGGCATAATCAATAAAGCAGAAGTAGATGTTTTTCTGGAACTCTCTCACTTTTTTGATGCTCCATCAGATGTTGGCAATTTGATTTCTGGTTCCTTTGCCTTTTCTAAATCCAGCTTGAACATCTAGAAGTTCATGGTTCATGTACTGTTGAATCTTGGCTTGGAGAATTTTGAGCATTACTTTCTTAGTGTGTGAGATGAGTGCAATTGTGTAGTAGTTTGAGCATTCTTTGGCATTGCCTTTCTTTTGCCTAACATTTGAAGTTACCGGTACCTTAAAACTAAATATAATTATCAAAATATGATGGTTTCTTAATTATAATAATAAAACAATCCAATTGCAAACTAAAGCAATAGAAACTATATTGTGGTCATCCCTACTCTACTGTGTGTGAAACTTATGAGAAGGTTAGTCACAAAATACAGCAAATTACTCATAGATAAATCACCTGATAAACTGCTCTAGGTTTATTACTCTTAATATCGATAAATCCCACAAAATCCAAAGAATTTAATTTCAGCTAGAGTTTTGCAAATGGAAACACCTATAAAGAGGCATATTTTAAGATCTAGTAATTCAGACACAGTTATCTCAGTTGGTAGATTTCATTAACTTGGATATATATATATATATATACACACACAAAATTTATAAGGATTTTATTTTTGTTATAACAAAATATAACAGTATTTTGTTATAACAAAAATAAAATCCTTATAAATTGTACCTACATAATTAGAAGAAATGAGGTAGGGAATATATTTTCTAAGTCTATGCATTAGTCACTCAGTTGTGCCCAATTGTTTGTGACTAAAGCCTGACAAGCTCCTCTGTCCATGGGATTTCCCAGACAAGAATATTGGGGTAGGTTGTCATTTCCTACTCCAGAGATCTTCCCCACCCAGGGATTGAGCCCAGGTCTCTTGCATTGCAGGCAGATTCTTTACCATCTGAGCCACCGGGAAAGCCTTTTCTAAGTCTATGTGTTGTAAGTATATCCTATTTAAAATATAGTAAAAGATATATATACATATTTAAATATATAAGATATAGCAAAAATAATGTTAGTGTTTAACACTTGGGTTAAAATTTTCTTAAGGATAAAATTTTATTTTCATAACATACAAATAGGAATGTAAAAAGACAGTGTTGTAAAGAAAAAAATAAACATTTAGAAGTTAAATATTAAAAAAACATAATGGGTGCTGGGTAAGTTTAATATAATTTTCAGTGAAATGCATTAATTTAGACTAGAAGAAATCATGAGTTAGCTAAACAATAAAACAGAAATGTTCGTGAAATGAAAGTGAAAAGTGAAGTCGCTCAGTCACGTCCAACTCTTTGCAAGGCCATGGACTGTAGCCTACCAGGCTCCTCCATCCATGGGATTTTTCAGACAGGTATACTGAGTGGATTTTATTTAGAATTTTAAAAATATGTGTATATTTTTTTGATATATAGTTGACATGTAAGACATAGATTATTTAAAAAGAAAAACTCAAATAAACCAATAAAAGAAAAACTCAGACCATTAATACACTAATTTTAGGGTCCTGGTGCTAGATAATGTAAGTGCTTAGAAGAAGTATTATTTTCAATGGGGAATTTTCATTTAGTTATTTTTCATATATGCTTATTGAATTATAAAAGTCTTCAAATTACCTATTCAAAATATAACCGGGCTAAATCAATCAGAACAGTAGGGGGGGAAATGACAATAAACAGGAATTAACTCACATTAAGATTTAATTGAGCTTACTCCAGGGGTTAGATATACATCTCTACATGAAACACATTAATATTAGATTGTGATAGGTCGGCAGGGATAAAAGTCTTGGGCCTAATGTTGACTTTTGAAAGAAAAACCTTTGTTTACCTAAATTATGGTAATATTTAGTAACAATATTCTGAGCCAATTTAGTAAAATTTACAGTAATAGAATAAAATTTTCTGGTACTAAAAATTTTTTCTCCTTAGGTATTCCAGATTTGCTATGGCTACTTTTAACTAGGATTTTTCTAGGAGTTATAAACAGAGAAAATATAAAAGCCTTATGTAAAGAATATATAGATAAGCCTTGTAAATATTTTCTGGGAGTTACTTGTATATATATCAGTAATTGAGAATATGGTTGTTTTTATGTGTGACAGGACAGAGATGGAAACAAAGATATCATTTTAGCCTCACAAAGAGTAAGGCGACTAATTGCAATTCTAAGTACTACTAAATATTATTGATTTTATATTCATTTAATTACTCAAACAATTAGGAGAAATTGAATAATACTTAGAATTTTAAATTCATCATCTTGCTTTTGACAAGGCCAGGACAGTATTACACTTTCAATTACTAGCCCTCTCAGCACTCTTCATTTCAAAGTTTCTCTCAAATAAGGTCCATGAGTATACATTTCATCCATCATACATCCGTATCTTTTCTGATAGGTATTGCATGATGATACCATCTTTTACTTTTTTCTTTTCTATTGCTCCCCTTAGGTCTGAAAATCAAAGGATGTAGTGGAGTTACAACTCCCATCTTATTCCACAAGTTCTGAGGCTTTGGTGAAATCAGGAAACCCATGGGAAGTTGGCCACCTATGACTTTGAACCCAGTGCTACATCTTCTCATGAGATAATGCGAAATCTGAAAATTATAAACTACTGAATTTAACTTGAGGAAACATGAGTTTGGTTAGGAAAAAAAAAATTACCCCTGAATAGAGAGTGTATTTCCCATTTTACTTTCTAGGAGACAGTGAGTTTTAAAGTTCATTGGTGAATTTAATTTTTCATGGACAATTTTGATCAGTACGGTGCAATTTGCATCAATCAATTTAATATCAATACAGATCTAAAAAAAAGGGTAAAAAATGGTTTGTTTACTGAGTGATGCATTTACAGAATCTTGTATCATATTTTTGAAAGATTCTAACCTCATCATCATATTTATGATTTGGAGTAGAAATTGAAAATTGTCTCTATGACCTCCTACTTTATGTGAGATTTCCTACGTTAATGCTATACATTAGAGTTTCCATTGTTTATGTTTGATTTTAACATGACAAATAATCACAAGTAGATTTAAGAATGTTTGATTAAAAATAGAATTCTATAACGAATCAACTACATTAGTTTATGAAACATTGGCACATTGCATTATTTATTTTATATATGACCCACCTCCTTACAGTATAGATTCATGTAGGCTTGCAAATATTGTTCAAGTCCTACTTTCTCTAGGAAGTCTTTTTAAATGTGATTCATTCTATTTCTTGTACCTCTCTCTAATTTCTAACTCCTTCCCCATCATCTCCAAATATACATGGCTCCTATATATTTAGCAGGCTTCCCTGGTGGCTCAGAGGATAAAGCGTCTGCCTGCAATGTGGGAGACCCGGTTCGATCTCTGGGCCAGGAAGATCCCCTGGAGAAGGAAAAGGCAACCCACTCCAGTATCCTTGCCTGGAGAATCCCATGGATGGAGGAGCCTGATAGACTACAGTCCACGGGCTCACAGAGAGTTGGACATGACCGAGCAACTTCACTTATGTATTTAGCAACGCATTTCTTATTTGAATGTCATTTTCTTTCACTATAAACTCTTCAGATAATATCATCTTTGCTTCCACAACAGTTTTATTCAGCACTCACAGTTTAGTCATCAGTAAATCTGGATATTCACTTTATGTATTGTTCTTAATTTCACAACATTGAAGCTGTCTGTGGTCAATATGAATGAGTGGTGTTGGCTTCATTTATTCCTTCATTTATAAACTTATTTATTTTTCAATGCATAAAGTATTGAGTGTTTTTTATAAGCCAAGTAGTCTATTCTAGGAACTTAGGATTTAAGATAGGTACATTCTTTGTCCAAATGAGTTTTCTCACAGTTCTGGAACCTGAAAAGTCCAAGGCCAAGGTGCTACTTTATTCCTGGCGAGAGCTCTTTCATAGATTACTGATGGCCACTTTTTTAGTGTGCCTTTACAGGGCCTTTCCTTTGTCCCTGTGCATGCAGTAAGAGATTTCAAGATTTCTGGTGTCTCTTTTTATAAGGGCACTAATCCCAAATGAGGACCCCACCTTCATAATATCTTATATCAGTAATTGTCACCCAGAGAACCATCTCCAAATATCATCACATTGGCCTTTCAGTTCAGTTCAGTTCAGTTCATTCGCTCAGTCGTGTCCGACTCTTTGCGATCCCATGAATCACAGCACGCCAGGCCTCCCTGTCCATCACCAACTCCCGGAGTTCACTCAGACTCACGTCCATTGAGTCCGTGATGCTATCCAGCCATCTCTTCCTCTGTTGTTCCCTTCTCCTCCTGCCCCCAATCCCTCCCAGCATCAGAGTCTTTTCCAATGAGTCAACTCTTCGCATGAGGTGGCCAAGGTATTGGAGTTTCAACTTCAGCATCATTCCTTCCAAAGAAATCCCAGGGCTGATCTTCAGCATGGATTGGTTGGATCTCCTTGCAGTCCAAGGGACTCTCAAGAGTCTTCTTCAACACTACAGTTTAAAAGCATCAATTCTTCAGCACTCAGCTTTTTTCATAGTCCAACTCTCACATCCATATATGACCACAGGAAAAACCATAGCCTTGATTAGATGGACCTTTGTTGGCAAAGTAATGTCTCTGCTTTTGAATATGCTATCTAGGTTCGTCATAACTTTTCTTCCAAGGAGAAAGTGTCCTTTAGTTTCAGGGCTACAGTCACCATCTGCAGTGATTTTGGAGTCCAAAAAAACAAAGTCTGACACTACTTCCACTGTTTCCCCATCTATTTCCCATGAAGTGATGGGACCAGATGCCATGATCTTAGTTTTCTGAATGTTGAGCTTGAAGCCAACTTTTTCACTCTCCAATTTCACTTTCATCAAGAGGCTTTTTAGTTCCTCTTCACGTCTGCCATAAGGGTGGTGTCATCTGCATATCTGAGGTTATTGATATTTCTCCCAACAATCTTGATTCCAGCTTGTGCTTCTTCCAGCCCAGTGTTTCTCATGACGTACTCTGCATATAAGTTAAATTGGCCTTTAGGCATCAACATATGAATTTTAAGAAAGCATAAACATCCAGTTCATATTGTGCTCTAACAAAGTTTGCATTTTTACTGATATTTAAATGTGAAGAGTGGGTAAACTCTGGGAGTTGGTGATGGACAGGGAGGCCTGGCATGCTGCAGTCCATAGGGTCACAAATAGTTGGACATGACGGAGCAATTGAACTGAACTGAAAAGTGAAGAGAAATGTCAATGCTAAGGTAGATAAAAATGTTTTTATGAAGGCTTGGGTTAGAAAACAAAGATCATTTGATTAACTAAAGAAAACCCAATCATGTTAGAGCCTGGTAAAGAAACAGAAAGTGAAAGTGAAGTTGCTCAGTCCTGTCCGACTCTTTGCAATCCCATGGACTGTAGCCTACCAGGCTGCTCTGTCCATGGGATTTTCCAGGCAAGAGTACTAGAGTGGGTTGCCATTTTCTTCTCCAGGGATATTCCCAACCCAGGGATGGAACTCAGGTCTCCCGCATTGCAGGCAGGCACTTTACGCTTTGAATCACCAGGGAAACAAACAGTGGAGTGGCATAAAATATAGATAAAAGAGAGGGAGAGGTCATATCATAAGATTTGTAATATTGGACTCAATTATAAAAGAAAAATAGTAGTGACAGAGTTCAAGCAGGGGAGTGCCATAATCTCCTATGTTCCTTTTAAATATATTAGTGCAAATTAAGTCTGAAAGCACATGAGAGTATATGCAAGAAATAATTGTGGTTTGTACTAGAACAGTTCTAACAAAGTTGAAGTGAAAAACCTTGAGAAATATTCAGGCTTTAGCAATCAATTAACCTGTAATCAGGAGGGTGTGAAAATGAATGCTTCTCTTTCTATAAAGTTCATATTTCTGGCATGAAAATCTCCTGGTATATTACTGCCAAACAGTAAGACAGGAACTTTTAGAGGGGCGTGAACATGAAGTCCATTTCTGAATGTTGTTCCTAATTTTGGAAGAATGTGTCTTTTTCTTGGACTAATTTCACTATCTTGAACTGAGAACTCCCCAGATTACATAAAGATTGAGACCCTGGCATAACATTTTTACCACCTTCAGAAGGAACTATAGTCCTATGCCTGACTCAGGATTCTAGAATTGGGCCCTTGCCATTTCCCAAGAAGGGAGTTCACTAATTTATACCGAGCGTGAAATCAGAATAGACAACTGAGTGCAAATCACATTTTCTAGTAACTGCAAGTCTCAGTTTTATCTTTCCCCCAATTTTGAACATCAAAATGTTGCATGTTTGTGAATTTTCTCTCATTCAGACATTCTATGCCCCCAGAGTCACTCCTCTCTTCTGAATCGCTATTACACTTTCCAAACTACTCTGCATTATCTTTGGAAATTTCAATATTCGCTTTTCCTTTTAATGATCTAGTTCTTTAAACTGATCAGCATCTTGGCCCCTATCCCAAATTAATCTTTACCTGTCATCATAGGTAATGCTTGTTATCACCACTAGCTGCAACTATGGTTCATTCATATGATAGTTTTATGTGTTTAACATAGCTAGGCTATCAGCTCAGGTCAGTTCAATTGCTCAGTCGTGTCCAGTTCTTTGCGACCCCTTGGACTTCAGCATGCCAGGCCTCCATGTCCATCACTAACTCCTGGAGTTCACGCAAACTCATGTCCTTTGAGTCGGTGATGCCATCCTGCCATCTCATCCTCTGTCATCCCCTTATCCTCCCACCTTCAATCTTTCCCAGCATAAGGTTCTGTTAAATGAGTTACTTCTTCACATCAGGTGGTCAAATTATTGGAGTTTCATCTTCAACATCAGTCCTTCTAATGAATATTCAGGACTGATTTCCTTTAGGATGGACTGATTGGATCTCCATGCTGTCCAAGGAACTCTCAAGAGTCTTCTCCAACACCACAGTTCAAAAGCATCAATTCTTTAGCACTCAGCTCTCTTCGTAGTTCAACTCTCACATCCATACATGACTACTGGAAAAATTATAGCTTTGACCAGATGGACCTTTGTTGGCAAAGTAATGTCTCTCCTTTTTAATATGCTGTCTAGGTTGGACGTAACTTTTCTTCTAAGAAGCAAACTTTTTTTAATTTCATGGCTGCACTCACCATTTGTAGTGATTTTGGAGCCCCCCCCAAAATAAACTCAGTCACTGTTTCCACTGTTTCTCCATCTACTTGCCATGAAGTGATGGGACCAGATGCCATGATCTTAGTTGTCTGAATGTTGAGTTTTAGGCTAACTTTTCCACTCTCCTCTTTCACATTCATCAAGAGGCTCTTTAGTTCTTCTTCATTTTCTGCCATAAAGGTGGTGTCATCTGCATATCTGAGGTTATTGATATTTCTCCCAGCAATCTGTATTTCAACTTGGCTATATCCAGCCCAGTATTTTTTATAATGTACTCTGCATATAAGTTAAATAAGCAGGGTGACAATATACAGCCTTGGCATACTCCTTTCCCAATTTGTAACCAGCCTGTTGTTTCATGTCCAGTTCTAACATTGCTTCCTGACCTGCATATAGGTTCCTCAAGAGGCAGGTCAGGTGGTCTGGCATGCCTATCTCTTTCAGAATTTTCCACAGTTTGTTGTGATCCATACAGTCAAAGATTTTGGCATAGTCAATAAAACAGAAGTATTTTTCTGGAACCGTCTTGCTTTTTTGATAAACCAACGGATGTTGGCAATTTGATCACTGGTTTCTCTGCCTTTTCTAAATCCAGCTTGAACATTTGGAAGTTCATGGTTCATGTACTATTGAGGCCTGACTTGGAGAATTTTGAGCATTACTTTGCTAGTGTGTGAGATGAGTGCAATTGTGCTATAGTTTGAGCATTGTTTGGCATTGCCTTTCTTTGGAATTGGAATGAAAACTGACATTTTCCAGTGCTGTGGCCACTGCTGAGTTTTCCAAATTTGCAGGCATATTGAGTGCAGCACTTTCACAGCATCATCTTTCAGGATTTGAAATAGCTCAACTGGAATTCCATTTCCTCCACTAGCTTTGTTCATAGTGATGCTTCCTAAGGTCCACTTGACTTCACATTCCAGGATGTCTGGCTCTAGGTGAGTGATCACACTATCATGATTATCTGGGTCATGAAGATCTTGTTTGTATAGTTCTTCTGTATTCTTGCCACCTCTTCTTAACATCTTCTGCTTCTGTTAGGTCCATACCATTTCTGTCCTTTATTGTACCTATCTTTGAATGAAATGTTCCCTTCAAGAATATGTTTAATTTTCTTGAAGCAGTCTCTAGTCTTTCCCATTCTATTGTTTTCCTCTGCTTCTTTGCACTGATCACTGAGGAAGGCTTTCTTGTCTCTCCTTGCTATTCTTTGGAACTCTGCATTCAAATGGGTATATCTTTCCTTTTCTCTTTTGCCTTTTGCTTCTCTTCTTTTCACAGCTATTTGTAAGGCCTTGTCAGACAACCTTTTTGACTTTCTTTTTCTTGGTCATGGTCTTGATCCCTGTCTCCTGTACAATGTCATGAATCCTTGTCCATAGTTCTTCAAGTGCTCTGTCTATCAAATCTAATCCCTTGAATCTATTTCTCACTTCCACTGTATAACTGTAAAATGTGGTCCACTGAAGAAGGGAATAACAAACCACTTAAGTATTCTTTCCTTGAGAACCCCATGAATAGTATGATAAGGCAAAAATATAGGACACTGAAAAATGAACTCTCCAGATTGGTAGGTGCCCAATATGCTCCTGGAGATCAGTGGAAAAATGACTCCAGAAAGAATGAAGTGACAGAGCCAAAGTAAAAACAGCACCCAGTTGTGGATGTGACTGGTGATGGAATTAAATTGTGATGCTGTAAAGAGAAATATTGCACAGGAACCTGTAATGTTAGGTTCATGAGTCAAGGCAAACTGGAAGTGTTTGAACAGGTGATGGCAAGAGTGAATGTTGACGTTTTAGGAATCAGCAAACTAAAATGGGCTGGAATGGGTGAATTTAACTCAGATGACCATTATATCTACTACTGTAGACACAGTATATCTACAAGATATACTATACTTCTATATCTACTAGAATCCCTTAGAAGAAACAGAGTAGCCATAATAGTCAACAAAAGAGTCTGTAATGCAGTACTTGGATAAAATCTCAAAAACAACATAATGATCTCTGTTCGTTTTCAAGGCAAAACATTCAATATCACAGTAATCTAAATCTGTGCCCTGACCAGTAATGCTGAAAAAGCTGAAGTTGAATGGTTCTATGAAGACCTACAAGACCTGCTAGAACTAACACCCAAAAAAGATGTCCTCTTCATAATAGGGGACTGGAATGCAAATGTAGGAAGTCAAGAAATACCTGGAGTAATAGGCAAATTTAGCCTTAGAGTATAGAATGGAGCAGGGCAAAGTCTGAGTTTTGCCAAGATAATGCACTGGTCATACCAAACACCCTCTTCTAGCAATGTAAGAGAAGATTCTACACATGGACATCATGAGATGGTCGATACTGAAATCATATTGATTATATTCTTTGTAGCCAATGATGGAGAAGCTCTATACAGTCAGCAAAAACAAGACCAGGAGCTGACTGTGGCTCAGGTCATAAACTCCTTAATGCCAAATTCAGACTTAAATTGAAGAAAGTAGGGAAAACCACTAGACCATTCAGGTATGACCTAAATCAAATCCCTTAGGATTATACAGCTAGGCTATAGTACCCAATTATTCAAACAAAATCTAATCTGGTATCGCTGTGAAGGTATTTTGTAGATACTTTAAAGGATGACCTTGATATTATCAGTGGACCTCATGCAATCAATTGAAAGGCCATATATGAAAAATTGTAGTTTTCCTACAGAAGAAAAAATTCTACCTCAAGTCTTTGGCGTCAGCTCTTAGCCAAGAGAGGTATCATTCGGCCAGTTTACCCTGTGAGTTTCAGATTTGCCAGCCCCAGAAATGAATTACATAAGCCTATTTCTTTGAAATAATTCTCCTCCCTCTCATCTCTCTCTTCCCCTCTCCTCTTTCGCTGCCCCTCTCTCTCTTTCTTCTCTCTCTTCCTCCCTCTATCATTCATAAGTGTGTGTGTATGTGTGTGTGTGTGCACGTCTGTAGTGATCGCCATAAAGTTCATTCAGGCATTCCTGTAAGATGTTATGAAAAAATCCGAATGAGATTTTTGACCAACCCCATATTTATATTTGTGTGTGTGTGTGTGTGTATAGTATTGATACCTTTAGATAGATCTGATTATAAATGTATAGAGATTTATAAATTTATACCTAGACATTCATGAATACACACTAACACCCATATCCCACTGGTTCTGCTTCTACTTTTCTGGAGAACCCTGACTAGCATAACATCTCTCTCTCTGAGCTCTACCTAATGTTCTTTTAACTCCAGTGAGATTGATCATTTCTTCTTTCACTTATTTCTGTGCCTTTGATTTTCTCTCTTCTTCCCTTACCAAGTTTAAATTTTATTAAATTAAAATAATCACTCCCTTGAATATATATGCTCAGTTGCCTTTTCTCTTGTGTTCTTATTCATATCAACTTGGAAATTTTACATTCTTGGTTAAGCCTAACTCAACACAACTCTGCATACACACCTGCAGCCATTCAAATGAACATAGATGGAGAAAAGCACCATAGTCACACTGATTTGCCTCATGTTAAATTAATGACTAAGAAGCTCATGTGGGCTCTTAATGTTTCTTGTCCATTTACATTCCCAATGTCCTAGATGGGTAGTTTACATCTTTTCTACTCAAATGACTGCCAAATCCACATTCTGCCCGAATACCCTTTTCACCCATCAAATTCTTGAGATAAATGATTGAACTCAGACGTAATGTAATAATAACATCTGCATTAATCAAGAATGTATTTAGCTATAAACAAGAGACAACTCCTTCCTATAACACCTGCTGCTCCCACTAGATGCTGTTTTCATAAATCCAGGCAGAAGAAGAGGGAAAGGCCAGAAAACATAGAGGGCAAAAGACAAAAGCATCATACCAAGAGAATTTGCCTATTTTAAAAGATGTTTTCCAGAAGTTTCCATGAGTATCTTTCATATAAATATCATGGATTAGAATTGAGTTACATAGTCACTTCCAATTGCAAGGCAATCTAGGGAGTTGATTATCTTTAACATCGCTGCAAAGAACAAATTCAGTGTTTTCGGCTGTTTTATTTGGGATTTTTTTCTTTTTATAAAGAAAAGTGAAAGTGAAGTCGCTCAGTCGCGTCCGACTCTTTGCGACCCCATGGACTATAGCCTATCAGGCTCCTCCATCCATGGGATTCTCCAGGCAGGAGTATTGGAGTGGGTTGCCATTTCCTTCTCCAGAGGATCTTCCCGACCGAGAGATCGAACCCAGGTCTCCTACATTGTAGGCAGATGCTTAATCGTCTGAGCCACCAGGGAAGTCCTTATAAAGAAAAAAGGGATAATAAATGCTAGATAGCAATTGACAGTTTCATATAAACTACAAACATTATGCATATAAATGGAAATAATGGGATTGTTATTTTGCTGAAAATGCGGTATACAAAAATCAATCAACAATTTATTATAATTATTTAAAATATTTACAAAGTAGTAGTGAGCATACATGTTCATCTGCTCAGTCATGTCTGACTCTTAGAGACCCCATGAACTATAGCTCACCAGGCTCCTCTATGGAATTTCCAAGGTAAGAATATTGGAGTGGGTTGCCATTGCCTTCTCCAGTAAAGTGTAGGGTATGTACTAATAATTTGAATTCCAATAAAAGATTTTATATTTTAGTGACTTCCGGTCCCATCACTCCATGGGAAATAGATGGGGAAACAGTGGAAACAGTGTCAGAGTTTATTTTGGGGGGCTCCAAAATCACTGCAGATGGTGATTGCAGCCATGAAATTAAAAGACGCTTACTCCTTGGAAGAAAAGTTATGACCAACCTTGATAACATATTCAAAAGCAGAGACATTACTTTGCCAACTAAGGTCTGTCTAGTCAAGGCTATGGTTTTTCCAGTAGTCATGTATAAATGTGAGATTTGGACTGTGAAGAAGGCTGAGCGCTGAAGAATTGATGCTTTAGAACTGTGGTGTTGGAGAAGACTCTTGAGAGTCCCTTGGACTGCAAGAAGATCCAACCAGTCCATTCTGAAGGAGATCAATCCTGAGATTTATTTGGAAGGAATGATGCTAAAGCTGACTCCAGTACTTTGGCCACCTCATGCAAAGAGTTGACTCATTGGAAAAGACTCTGATGCTGGGAGGGATTGGGGGCAGGAGAAGAAGGGGACGAAAGAGGATGAGATGGCTGGATGGCATCACTGACTCAATGGACGCGAGTCTGAGTGAACTCTGGGAGTTGGTGATGGACAGGGAGTCCTGGCATGCTGTGATTCATGGGGTCACAAAGAGTCGGACATGACTGAGCGACTGAACTGAACTGAACTGAACATCCTTGTAGGAATTCTAAGTGGTAGAATTCCATTCTCCATAATAAAGATAGATTAATTCAATGAGAAAGTGTAACATATAGAAAAATAAAGTTTCTTCATCAAGATACCCACAACAAAATTTGAGTAAATTTAGAGTATATTAATTCCCAGTTTAAAAGAGTGAAATAAAGTTTTAGTGTTTTGTTATTTTTGTGGGGGAATGGGAGAAAAAAATTTAAAACAAAATTATTCTAAAATAGTCTAGTGTAAAATGTATGAAATGATAGAAATCCAATGCCAAAAAATATAAATAATTCTAAACAACTGCACTACCAGATCTTACAATTTATTATAAAATTACAATAGGCGAAGGAGAAAGATCAACGTCACAAAATGGAAGGTGAAAGGAAGAAAATATATTTATCAACTAAATATTAGATGTTTGATAAATGCTTGATTTTAATTAAACTGTACATTTTAATTTTACCATGCCCTCCTTCTTCCAAAAAATGGAGACTTCTGAAGTATAGCTGTGGGCCTCCAATTAAGAGAAATGCACTTATATGTTAGATTATTTAAAAAGTTATAAAGTATCTTCTGATCTTTGAGTTTATTTATTTATTTTTTTTACTGTATATTCTCTTAACCCTTGGAACCTATAAAATAATGTATTGCAATCTCTAAAAAGTATTAAAAAGTACAGTGGAGGTGACAATTTCATAAGTTCTATAGAGAATATTGTTTCAGGCAGTAGTCTAAAGAAGTGTTTATAAAGAATTTTATATTTAAAATCAATTCTAAAAAATAATCAATTGCCCAAATCCAAAAATTTGGGTAGGGCAGTAGAGATTAAGGTAAAAGCAGGGCTAAGTCTTTCTTTCCCAAGCTAGCTCTTGACACTGTCATTGCTTTTCAAACTCTCATCTATATTCAGGCCCAGTGCCCAGTCTTCTTATATCAGAATTCTTACTTTGGGATTATTGACAACCCAATATTACCTTTCTTTTACCTGTATTATGTCCCTCTGCTGCCCTCATCTGGTAAACTCTGATTCAACTTCTATATTGTTGAAACTTCCTCTTAGGGAAATACTTTGCATTGTGAACAGTTTTGTAGGTTTTTTTTTTTTTTTTTTTTTTTTTTTAATCAGTATGTGTTGAGTTTTGACTTTTCCAAGTCTTTGTAAAAATATATATATTTACAGGAAATTAACAAGGCAAAATGACAAAGCATTTTGGTTTTGGTCATATGAGCCAGTTGCACTGAAATTAAAACCATAATTATGGTGGCAGAAAACAACTTCAAGCCAATTCTCTTGTGACATAAAAGGAGGCAGAGATTTCAGGAATCAGTATTCACAGTACATTCTTATTTTCAAAGTAAGTCTATATAGATATAAATGTCTCAAGACTTGTAATTCCAGCCCGTTCCACTAGGCTGTGGTTTGATAGGTTGAATAGATTTTGAGTAATTATGATTCTACTAATTTTTTTAATAAGAAATCTCATTTTGAATAAAATGGTCATAGATTAAATTTAACTACACAAGCATATAGTAAAGTATGCAGGCTTCTCTGATGACTCAGAAGGTAAAGAATCTATCTGAAATGGGTGAGACCTGGGTTCTATCCCTGGGTCAGGAAGATTCCCTGAAGAAGGGACTGGCTACCAAACTCCAGTATTCTGGCCTGGAGAATTTCATGGACAGAGGAGCCTGATGGGCTACAGTCCAAGGGATTGCATAGAGTTGGACATGACTGAAAGACTCACACTTTCATTTTTATAGTATAGTATGTTCTTTATTTGTTGCAATTTGCTCTGTATACTTATTAATGTTGACTCTGTGTGTACATGCTCAGTCATGTCTGACTCTTTATGACTCCATGGACTGTAGCCTGCCAGGCTTCTGTGCCCATGGAATTTTCCAGGTAAGAATACTGGAGTGTGTTGCCATTTCCTTCTCCACGGGATCTTCTCAATCCAGGGATCAAACTGGTGTTTCTTGGGACTCTTGTATTGGCAGGCCAAATCTTTACCACTGTGCCACCTATTAATGTTGACTAAATTGCATCAAGGACAAAACTATGGGAGGTTTTAATTCAATCTATGTCTTAAAAAATTTCTTATTCTCTTTAAGAAAACTAAAACTCAAAGATTAAAATATAGGAACATTTATATCCAAGTATCTCATATATCTTATTTAATTTTTAAAAGTTTTGGGAGATACATTATGCCATATCTGAATTGTTAGATGAACATTATTATGTGTGGGATACTGTGCGATTCATGCTTTAAAAAATATATCTCCTTTGTTTTATAGTCCTAAGAATCAACAGAGTAACTGTCGTCAAGTTGTTCATTATCGCCAACTAAATATTTTTCTAAGGGCTATAAAAGTTTCAGTCATATTCAGCTTTAATAGATATAATCAGTATTACTTGAGAATGGATTTATTTTCCAGTTTTAGCTTTAACAGAATCATACTGTTTCTATAAAAACATTTTACATAGGATAAAAAATTAAAAAAAAATTTTGAGCTTCTAAACAGCAATAGAGTATGATACATTCTTCACAATTTATCCCAAGTTCATTGTAGTGCTCATCTACATATACTTAGAAACCATAGGGGGAAATAACCAAATCATAGTCCCTGTAGTGAGGAATCTAAAGATCTAACCTAAGAAAAACTGGAGACAAGGTAGCAATGGAAAAGAAGCATAGTAAATTCCCCCAGGTATGTAAATGTGAGTCCTGGATGAAAGTCAGGATATGCAAATAGTGAAAATATCTGGCTTGAGAAGTGAAGAGAGGAAGATGGGATGATGAAGTGTCTGATCCTAGAGAAGTTTTGAAGATAGAGCTGCAGTGTTCAGGAAAGTAAGTTAGTGGACTAAGAGCTAGAACTGAACTGGGGAGACAATATCTAAATTGAACAAGGATATTAAAATGAGGTTAGAAGTTAAAGGTAAATGCAGAAGCTATGAACTGGAGGATTCAAGGAGAAGCCTGTAGCAACTCAGAATGAACCTTTTCGAGCGGTCTATTGTTCATCTGCCGAGAGTAAAAAGTCAAGGTAATTCTTTCTGCTAGTTTCAGTCTCCTTGCTTTTAAAATAGGCTTGTCACAGCTGCCCAAGGAACAATAAATGCTCTAACAACTTTTGGAAACTTAAAGCATCTGAATAAATAAATCACTTGCATTTTGCTTTGGCCTCTTCTATCCTCTCTTTTCTTCTCTCACTTCCCCTATTATGTCTTGTCTTCTCCCTTCGCTTCTCTTGCCTTCTTTCGCTTTTGCTTTTCTCCATGACTTTTTATCTTTTACTTACTATGTCTATAGTGAAGTCGCTCAGTCATGTCTGACTCTTTGTGACCCCATGGACTGTAGCCTGCCGGGCTCCTCCATTCATGGGATTTTCCAGGCAAGAGTACTGGAGTGGATTGCCATTTCCTTTTCCAGGGGATGTTCCCAACCCAGGGATTGAACCTCCGGCATTGCAGGCAGACGCTTTACTGTCTGAACCACCAGGGAAGTCCTCTGTTATGTATGTCTGTACTGCCTCAGCAGAGAAGGCAATGGCACCCCACTCCAGTACTCTTGCCTGGAAAATCCCATGGAAGGAGGAGCCTAGTGGGCTGCAGTCCATGGGGTCGCTAAGATTCGGACACGACTGAGCAACTTCACTTTAACACGTTGGAGAAGGAAATGGCAACCCGCTCCACTGTTCTCGCCTGGAGAATCCCAGGGAAGGGGGAGCCTGGTGGACTGCTGTCTATGGGGTCGCACAGAGTCGGACACGACTGAAGTGACTTAGCAGCAGCAGCAGCTACTGTCTCAGTATTAGTTTCTCTGCTGGTAGTATAAAACCTACCCAATTTCAAATAATCTCATCAGATTAAACTTCCTAAAACAAAGTTCTGGCCTCATAAATTCACATCTTAAAATGAATTATAAAGTAGCTTATTACCTATTGAAAATATTTACAAATTTCCAGGCTTGGAGCAACCTCCATAATTTACCCTTAATTTATTTTTCAGGCTATAATCCCTATTATCTTGGATTTACAATATTATAATGAAACAAATATTTTAATATCTCTCAGCCTTGCCTTATGCCAGTGTCTCTCAAACTTTTCCTCAAAGTTCTGCTGTTAACAGAATCAAGCTAACACATATTCAAATTGTCCTGAAGAGAATAAGAAAATTGCTGGAGGACTGTGTTATTTAATTATGGTCTCATATATCCAATTTTAAAGTAAGAAATTGCATTTATTTGTATCAGGAGGAAGGCAAAAACCCAAAATTTCTAATATGAGAGATGTTTTGCTAAATCTACCATCTTTTGAAAAATAAGACTATTAAAAGCTGTTGACTTTCTATGATTGCTACAACACACAGCTTTCTTATATTCTTTTATTTTTGTCAATATTTTGGAGCCATAATTCATTTAACCTGTGATTATATTATTTCTCACTATTTCACAAGTTGACTCAGAATTTTTGTAGGTACATGAAGTTCAGAAGCCTGCCAAATATATAGTATCATGAAAATTAATCAGGCCACTGATGTTAGGAATCTCAATAAATAAGTCTTTCCAATGGGAGGTCCAAAAGTTTGTATGGCATATGAATGGGGCACAAATGATGGAATCTATGACAATCCTTCGGAGAAGGAAATGACAACCCACTCCAGTACTCTTGTCTAGAGAATTCCGTGGACAGATGAGCCTGGTGGGCCACTGTTCATAGGGTTGCATAGAGTCAGACAGGACTGAAGCAATTTAGCAGCAGCAGCAGAATCCTTAGTCTTTTAGAGAAATAGTTTTCAAATAATATTTAATTGTGCAAAAATGATTGATAATGGTCTCTATTTAACTTTCATCACATGTAATTAAATTAGGTGTCTTAAATGACCACTAGTATCTATGATGTTTTTTCTGCCAAGTCATAATCTTCATTTTAATGATTTTGCAGATGATCTATATAGTAAAAATACTAAAAAAAATTGCCTTATAGTATTTTAAACCTCAAATTAATTTGCATTTTTGAGCTCAACAATAATATGCAGTATACAAATTAATTCTAGAGAAGGAAATGGCAACCCACTCCACTATTCTTGCCTGGAAATCCCATGGACAGAGGAGCCTGGTGAGCTATAGTCTTATGGGTCACAAAAGAGTTGGACACAACTTAACAACCAGAACAACAAACCTAAATTATTTCATCTTATGTGCTATTCATCCATCTCGGCATAACAAACCAGGCCAACGTTTTATGACTTTAAATAAAAAGTTACTATTGTCTATTACAGTACTGTGAATTGACAAGGTGAAGCTAACTAGTTCTTTTCTAAGCATTTTTATTTATGTATTTTATTTGTCTGCGCTGGATCTTAGCTGTGGCATGTGGGACCAAAGATCTTCACTGTGGTATGCAGGATCTTTAATTGAAGTATTTGACCCTGAGCAGGGATTTGAATCCAAGCCCTGTGCATTGGGAGCATGAAGTCTTAGCTACTGAGCCACCAAGGAAGTCCATAAGCAGGTCTTATTGATGATTTTCATACAGTTTCCATCAGATAGTGGCTTTAGACATGCAGCCTCTCAATTAGACTTGAATGTTCAAGAGGAAAAACTCGCATGGCTGGCAATTGATGCTGACTGCTGACTCAGACCTGAGTTAGGTTTGGCAAATGAAGTATCTGCTAATGACATTTCCATTTGGCTTGAGTCTCTCAACATATGGTGTCTGAGTTCTAAAAGAGTGTCTCCAAATCAGTATTCCCAAAGGCCTGGATAGAAGCATATCCTTGAAAGTAAAACAGTACTATTTTTGCTGTGCTCTATTGCTAATCACGTTCTCAGGGTCTAAGCAGACTAAATGGTGTGGAGTACTAGCCTCTTCTTATTTAGAGAATCACAGGATCATATTGTTGACAAACATGTATAGTAGGAGATTCTGTCAAAGTCTTCTTTGCAAAATGCAATTTGAAGCAGTCTTCCCTCTGATCATACAACTCGTATCTTTCCTACAAGCAAAACACATTCACTCTATCCTCTAAAATATTATACCATTACATTATCAATTCAAGTCCAAGCATCAGTTAAAATCCAGAATCTCACTTCAGACAGGTCAAGGTACAGATAAGGTTCCTTGGGATCTAATCTGCATGTACATATTTGTTCTCATTTGAAAACTTTTGAGATAAAGAGAGAATATATCTGTCTCTTACACATTCATATATAATAATGAGGCAGGGCTATGTTTGAATAATTCCATTAGGAAACAGGCACCATGAGATGAACATAGAAGTCACTGGTCTGTAATGGTTCTGAAACTCAGCCAGGTCCTTCATTTACCAGGTCCTGCATTTATCAGGTCCTTCATTAGGGCCCAGTCCTTTTCCTTTGGTATGGTTTTCTATGTTTTTGGTTTTACCTTTTGACACTTAGTTCTGGCTCCAAGTCGTATTTCTTTTTTCCTTTTTAATTAGAAATGACCTATGACTGTAGCTGAGTAGATTTCTCAGTTTCCTTCTCATGCTAGAAGGTTGAAGCCCAGAGACCTCCTTTCATTTTTAGCCACTTTTGTCAATTTTATTACATCATGGCATTTCCTCCAATATGAGTCTCTTCCCTGATGACACAGTCAGTAAAGAATCCGCCCACAATGTGGGAGACCTGGGTTCCATCCCTGGGTTGGGAAGATCGCCTGGAGGAGGGCATGGCAACTCGCTCCAGTATTCTTGCCTGGAAAATCCCCATGGACAGAAGAGCCTGGAGGGCTACAGTCCATGGCGTCCCAAAGAGTCAGACTAAGCACAGAAGAAATAATGTAGGCTGTTATTGTTTTGCTTGTGAGAATAATATTGGAATTTATGCCATTGAACAAGAGTCACAGCTTCATATTTCTTTCAGATAGACCCTCTCTGCCACAAACTGAGAGCAGGAGTTGTGTGAGACAACTCTTTATTTGCTTTTAGTTAGAGGATAATTGCTTTACAATGTTGTATTGGTTTCTGCTGTAACTTTATCAGAGAATGTCTAAGAGGCATGCCCTCATGCCACTTTTTTATATAGCTCAGGGTTAGCAAATTATGGTACACAGGCCAAATTTGTAAATAAAGTTGTATTATAACACAGCCACCTCCATTCATTTATGTATTTTCTGTGACCTCTTTCTCCTACATGATCGAGTATTTCTTTAGAGATCCTATGGGCAACAAAGTTGAGAATATTTGCCATCTGGTGTCTACCAAAAAGTTTACTGATCCTTTGTCAAGTTGAGATTACTTACAAGGCAATACTTAAATCTTTCTGATGTCTTAACAAACAATTTATAAACATGCTGTGTTAAGTCACTTTAGTCATGTCCACTATTTGTGACCCCATGGACTATAGCCTGCCAGGCTCCTCTGTCCATAGAATTCCCCAAGCAAGACTACTAGATTGGGTTGCCAGACCCAGGAGATCTTCCCGATTCAGGTATCAAACTTGCATCTCTTTGCTTTCTGCATTGGTAGGCAGGTTCTTTACTGCTGTGTCTTCTGGGAAGCCCCTCCGATATAAGTGTTACTCAGCCTGAATCCTGGATTTTATCTTTGTCCTGATATTATTCCCCATTTTTATTTTTTCTTTTGCTGGATGGAAAGACCTAGAATAAAAATTGTTATTATGTTCTAGCACAACAAATTCCTTTATATTTTGCCTAAAGACAAACGTTTCATACCTTACCCGTTTCTTTATACTCCTAATGATCATACACAGCTAAAATTCTTCTTGGAAATCACCTTTATTGTTGTTATTGTTCAGTCACTAAGGCATGTCCAACTCTTTGAGACCCCATGGACTGCAGCACACCAGACTCCTCTGCCCTTCACTATTTCCCAGATATTGCTCAAACTCATGTCCATTGAGTCAGTAATGCTATCTAACCATCTCATCCTTTGCTGGCCCCTTTTCATTTTGCCTTCAATCTTTCCCAGCAACAGGGTCTTTTCCAATGAGCTGGCTCTCCACTTCAGGTGTCCAAAGTTAGAGCTTCAGCATCAGACCTTTTGAAGTATATTCAGGATTGATTTCCTTTAGGATTGACTTGCTTGCTCTCCTTGCAGTCCAAGGGACTCTCAAGAGTCTTCTCCAGCACTACAATTTAAAACAATTATTCAGTGAAGAATAACAATAACACTCAAACAATTCAACCAAATCTTTGGTGCTCAGCCTTCTTTGTGATCCAACTCTCACAGCTATACATGATTACAGGAGAAACCATAGCTTTGACTATATAGATCTTTGTCAGCAAAATGATGTCTCTGCTTTTAAATGCACTATCTAGGTTTGTCATAGCTTTCCAAGGAACAACTGTCTTTTAACTTCATGAGCATCATCACTATTCACTGTGATTTTGGAAACAAGGAAAGAAAATCTGTCACTGCTTCCAATTTTTCCCCTTCTATTTGCCTTCAAGTGATGGGATTGGATGCCATGATCTTAGTTTTCTGAATGATGTGTTTTAAGCCAGCTTTTTTACTCTCCTCTTTCACTTTCATCAAGAGGCTCTTTAGTTCTTCTTCACTTTCTGCTATAAGGGTGGTGTCAGCTGCATATCTGAAGTTATTGATATTTTTCCTGGCAATCTTGATTCCAGCGTGTGATTCATCCAACCTGGCATTTCACATGATGTACTCTGCATAGAAGTTAAATAAGCAGGATGACAATATACAGACTTGATGCACCCCTTTCCCCATTTGGAACCAGTCCATTGTCCCATGTCTGGTTCTAACTGTTGCTTCTTGACCTGCATACAGGTTTCACATACAGGTTAATCTTCTCAGATACAAAATATCTGAAGTAAATTTTCTGTTTTCCATGTCACTGCAGGTCATAGTTCTGATAAACTTTCTGTTACAAGTATCATCTTTTTTTCAATTTCATGTAAGGTTTTTCTCAGTGTTATTCCTGTTCCCAGTAACACTTTTCTTGAAAACTTTCTACCCTCTATTCACAGCCCATTCACAAAGTTGATGTGCTAGCTCATAAATTCATCTAGGTCTAGTACCTGTTTTTGGAGTAAATTTGAAAAATAAAGTCCCGCTTTTTCTTTTTTGCCAATATTAAAAAAAAATCATTTCCTGAGACAAGTTGAAAATCCACACTTATCAAAAAATATTGATTTCACAGAGGCTTAAATATATACACACATATGTAGATGTATATATATATGATATTTTGAATCTTTTTCCTGTCCTAATTTATTATTGTGTGTTCTAAAATTATTTTTAGATACTCATTTCAGAATTATACCTATTTTAAAAAAATATAATCCTTTGAATTGATTTGTTAAATTTTGTGTATGGAGAAGCTAGTTCAACTATTTCAGCTTTTACATTTATTAATTCTATTTTTCCCCTTCTATATATAGTGTTTTACCTTTATTTTTTTTCCTGGGAGTTCTAATTTAAATTAGCAATTAATTAATTAATTAATTAATTTTTTAAAAAATGAACAGGTTTTATTTTTTTCACCTGCTTCATTCAGGATCATAATAGTGGATTTTAAGTATTGCTGAATAATATTTTAAGTGAATCACTGCTTAGTATTTCCAGAAGAATAAGTAGTAATGTTTTACCAGTATGTCTGTCCATGATAATTAAATACATACTGCACTATAAGACAGTTTTTAAATTTACACTTTATTATTTGATTGATGCTGCTTTAGACAGACTCACTGGTTATGGTTTGGATAGTGCTTTGATCTCACTGACATTTGATCACTGAGAGCCTCAGGGACAATGCCATTTCTGTCAAAATGAACATGATTTCAAGTTGTTATAGTTTTTCCTTGTTTAAATTTTTTATACAAGTAAAAAATGAAAATATATATGTTAAAGCTTTAAAATTAAATGTTTTGGTTATTTGATATGGCAGAATGTATAGCTAAGATTAAGACTACATTTGTTAATTAAGGATAATTATAAAATTTTTTAAAAGACTTTTGTTATTTGTGCTAACCTTTTTGCCCTATGGGAACGTATATTTCTATTTTGAAATGTATCAACTCTGCATGCATCATAAGTGTTACTATGATCTATATTTATTTTGCTCAACATGATTTCATGTTAATATCACAATCCTCAGTTGTGTAAATTTGTGTAAATCTTGCTTCTTCGAGCATAAACTTTGTTCTGGTCCACTTCAGCAGAGTCCTATTGAACTGCGTATCTGTGTGATAAAGGGTCTTAAGGGCACAAAGCTTCAGTGTTTTCTAACATTGATGCCTTCCACTCTGACTCGCTGCTTTATTCCACTATCATGGATGTGCACTGTGTGCTCTGTATGTGACCTTTACCATTCTAAAACCTATGGATGTATCACTGAGTGGAGAAAAAAACACAACAAACAGAGAAAGTCCTCCTGTGTCATTGGAGGAGGGCTTCCCTGGTGGCTCAGCTGATAAAGAATCTGCCTGCAATGCAGGAAACCTTGGTTTGATTCCTGGGTTGGGATGTCCCCCTGGATAAAGGATAGGCTGCCCACTCCAGTATTCTTGGGCTTCCCCTGTGGCTCAGATAGTAAAAAGAATCTGCCTGCAATGCAGGAGACTTGAGTTCAATCCCTGGGTTGGGAAGATCGCCTGAAGGAAGGCATGGCAACCCATTCCAGTATTCTTGCCCGGAGAATCCCATGGACGGAGGAGCCTGGCAGGGTCATCATGAGAGGAACCAAGCCAGTGAATGTATCAGTCTCTAACATTTTGCCAGGGGCAAACCTGTGAAGAAAAATAAATCAGGGAGAAATTTCTGCTTCCAGAAATGAAATAAAACATATTTCTAACTAGCTGTCCTGCTGAGATTAACTAGAAGAGCAGAAAATAGTTATTAAAAAATATATATATGTATGAAATACCAAGGGAGTACGTATTGTGACACCAACATCCCAAGGAGAATGGAGGTGCAGCAAGTGATCCTAAACTGAGTATGGCTTTTTTCATCAAGGTGCTTGATAACTCGAAACCGGATTCTTGAAACAGAAAAGAATGAACTGAGTTTTCAGCAAAATCATGGAGTTGGGAACTGAAAAACATTATTTATGCTTCATTAAAGATGATGGACCTTGATGTTCACACCAGGTTTTCAACTAGAATCATAAAAGGCCACAAAAAGAGGAAAAGATTATTGAGGAATTGGCTAATCCTGAAAAACACTGGGGACAAGATCAATTTATTACAATCTGTATATAGAATTACTCTCCATTGCCATCTGCTTTATAGAAGAAAACAATATGTTGTCTTTGAAGAGGAAATATATTGGGAATATTTTCACCTATGTAATGTAAAATACAAACATACCACTGAAAAAAAGACAAGAACTGACCAAAAGGCAAATGTAGGAATAGACAAATACATGGTATATTCAGATATGGCAGGCCATTAAAATAAATATAATTAAATTACCAACTAATTAATGGATGGGAGTTTCAGGAAATAATTTAGCAGTATAAGAAAATCTGACAGAACATACAGAAATGAAAGCAATGATTATCAAAATTAAAAGCTATCTGAGTGATAAGGAATTAAGTAAAAGTGGAAAATACATATGCTGAAATGCAGAAAGACAACGTGAGGGAAACATTAAAAAGTATGAGACCTTTGAATAAAACTAGAAAGTTTCAACATGTTTGTAATCAGACTGTATAAGGAAAGGACAATGAAAATAGATTAAAAGTAACATAAAAACATAATAGCTGGGAGTTTTGTTAATTGTTTAGAACCCCAGCCAGGAAAAGAAAAGAAAAGAAAAAAAAGAAAAAAAGGACACAGAGAAAGTGCAAGAGATCTAGGTGTATTACAACAAGTCTTCTATAAACCATAGGGCAAAGAAAACTATGGAAGAAGTCAAAGAAAACAAACATATTATTTTCAAAAGATTAAACCTAAAATAAGCAGCTAATTTATTAAGAGGAGTATATACAAGCCAGAAAATGAATTATATTGCAAAGTACTTCAAAGAAAAAGCTGCCAAATTAGAATTATACACCTATAGGATATATTTATTTTGGGAGTAGTTACAAAATAACATAATATTTGATGTAAGAAGTGAAAGATGAAAGAATGATAAGCAGGTATGCAGATCTAAACATATTGCCATCTGCATAAAATGAGGCAATAGCATGTTATGATATATTAAATATATGGAAGAAAAAGTAATTAGAATTATACTTTCTTAAGATCCTTCATTATCTAAGAAGTGATAAATATATACTAACAGAATGAACAGCTAAAATCTAATGGAAAATGAAATTAAAACACTTAATGAATCCTAGATAAAATTTCTTTAAATGAGGTGGAAAAGAAAAAAACAATAGGAGTGAAGTAAAATAAAGCAAATGGTAGGTTTACCCTAATTCCAATTATCAGTAAATAGTAGAATAAGGAATATAGTTTAAAATGCAAATTTTTAAAAATGGAATTTAAAAATTGAATCTATGGTATTTATAATATTCATATGAGATATAAGAAGATGTAAAATTTGACAAAGAATGAGAAAAAGAAAGATGTCATGAAAACACTAGCAAAAGAAAATTTTAGTTATACTAAAATACCAGGCAAAGTAAATTAAGGTAGTAATCATTACTTTTTTTTCTTTGAATCATTACTTTAAAGAAAGGTATTCTAAGATAATATAAAGGCTAATTTGCCAGAGATATACATGAATTTACATATGATAATATAGTTTTAAATATATGTAGCAGAAATCTCCAAAGCAAAACGAGAAATAAATCTCAGCAGGATATTTTAATTAGTTTTTCTGATAGAATAGCATAAAACTTGTAAATATATAAATAATTTGAAAAATGTAATAAACAGTATTTACTTGTCACATAAATAAGAATTAAACTCAACAATTGCAGAGTACACATTCTTTTTAAATGCCCATGATATACTGACAAAATTTATCCATATGATGGGCTGTCAAGCAAGTGTCAATGAATATCAAATTACTGATAAAATACAGAATATAAAGTATATTCTCTGACCACAGTAAAATTAAGTTAGAGACTGATAAGGAAAAAAGAAGCACAGAATTCATATATATTTAGAAATTAAACAATAAATTTGTAACATTATTGGTCAAAGTAAAAGTCACAATGGAAGTTGATGATACTTTTTACATAAATAGAAAACAATATATTACAAATCAAAATGAAGGATATCATTGAAATGAGTGAAGGAGGAATGTAGAGCTGAAAATATATTTTATATATGAAGAAAGGTCAAAATCACAGTTATAAGCATCTGTTTTAATGAGTTAGGAAATAAACTGAAAACTATAAGCAGGGAAATAATAACGATAATCACTGGAATAGAAAACAAATTTATAATCAAAGAAAAACAAATAAAAGCATTGATTCTTTTAAAAGAGTAATGCAATTCTAAATTCGTTCAGTTCCGTTCAGTTCAGTCGCTCAGTCGTGTTCGACTCTTTGCAACCCCATAAATTGCAGCACGCCAGGCCTCCCTGTTCATCACCATCTCCCGGAGTTCGCTCAGACTCACATCGATAGAGTCCATGATGCTATCCAGCCATCTCATCCTCAGTCGTCCCCTTCTCCTCCTGCACCCAATCCCTCCCAGCATCAGAGTCTTTTCCAATGAGTCAACTCTTCACATGAGGTGGCCAAAGCACTGGAGTTTCAGCTTTAGCATCATTCCTTCCAAAGAAATCCCAGGGCTGATATCCTTCAGAATGGACTGGTTGGATCTCCTTACAGTCCAAGGGACTCTCAAGAGTCTTCTCCAACACCACAGTTCAAAAGCATCAATTCTTCGGCGCTCAGCCTTCTTCACAGTCCAACTCTAACATCCATACATGACCACAGGAAAAACCATAGCCTTGACTAGACGGACAAGGCAAAGTAATGTCTCTGCTTTTGAATATGCTATCTTGATTCGTCATAACTTTTCTCCAAGGAGTAAGTGTCTTTTAATTTCATGGCTGCAATCAGCATCTGCAGTGATTTTGGAGCCCCCAAAAATCAGGTCTGACCCTGTTTCTACTTTTTCCCCATCTATTTCCCATGAAGCAATGGGACCAGATGCCATGATCTTCGTTTTCTGAATGTTGAGCTTTAAGCCAACTTTTTCACTCTCCACTTTCACTTTCATCAAGAGGCTTTTTAGTTCCTCTTCACTTTCTGCCATAAGGGTGGTGTCATCTGCATATCTGAGGTTATTGATATTTCTCCCGGCAATCTGGATTCTAGCTTGTGTTTCCTCCAGTCTAGTGTTTCTCATGATGTACTCTGCATAGAAGTTAAATAAGCATGGTGACAATATACAGCCTTGACGTACTCCTTTTCCTAGTTGGAACCAGTCTGTTGCATGTTCAGTTCTAACTGTTGCTTCCTGACCTGCATACAGATTTCTCAAGAGGCAGGTTAGGTGGTCTGGTATTCCCATGTCTTTCAGAATTTTCCACAGTTGATTGTGATCCACACAGTCAAAGGCTTTGGCATAGTCAATAAAGCAGGAATAGATGTTTTTCTGGAACTCTCTTGCTTTTTCCATGATCCAGTGGATGTTGGCAATTTGATCTCTGGTTCCTCTGCCTTTTCTAAAACCAGCTTGAACATCAGGGAGTTCACAGTTCACATATTGCTGAAGTCTGGCTTGGAGAATTTTACATTACTTTACTAGCTTGTGAGATGAGTGCAATTGTGCGGTAGTTTGAGCATTCTTTGGCATTGCCTTTCTTTGAGATTGGAATGAAAACTGACCTTTTCCAGTCATGAGGCCACTGCTGAGTTTTCCAAATTTGCTGGCATATTGAGTGCAGCACTTTCACAGCATCATCTTTCAGGATTTGAAACAGCTCAACTGGAATTCCATCACCTCCACTAGCTTTGTCTGTAGTGATGCTTTCTAAGGCCCACTTGACTTCACTTTCCAAGAAGTCTGGCTCTAGATTAGTGATCACATCATCATGATTATCTGGGTCGTGAAGATCTTTTTTGTACAATTCTTCTGTGTATTCTTGCCACCTCTTCTTAATATCTTCTGCTTCTGTTAGGTCCATACCATTTCCGTCCTTTATCGAGCCCATCTTGCATTAAATGTTCCCTTGGTATCTCTATTTTTCTTGAAGAGATCTCTAGTCTTTCCCATTCTGTTGTTTTTGTCTGTTTCTTTGCATTGATCGCTGAAGAAGGCTTTCTTATCTCTTCTTGCTATTCTTTGGAACTCTGCATTCAGATGCATATATTTTTCCTTGTCTCCTTTGCTTTTCACCTCTCTTCTTTTCACAGCTATTTGTAAGGCCTCCCCAGACAGCCATTTTGCTTTTTTCCATTTCTTTTCCATGGGGATGGTCTTGGCCCTTGTCTCCTGTACAATGTCACGAACCTCATTCCATAGTTCATCAGGCACTCTACCTATCAGATCTAGGCCCTTAAATCTATTTCTCAAAAAGAAACCTAAATAAACAAAAATCCTACAACAAGAAGAAATAGAGGACATCATTACATCATAAGGTTCTTCCAGTATCACCAAATATACCCTGTTCTCATCATGTTAACTCCTTTAATTCAATTAATATTACATTTGACAATTGTGAAAGTTTTAAGACAGGGCTTCAACTTGTTTTACACTCATTCCATTAAGAGGTGTGAATTTTTGTCCTTTCACCATGAATTTCATGTATGGAGTAGGACAGAAGTTAAGCCACTTTACTTCCAAGAGCATGTCATAAACAACCCTACAGCTTCCTTCTTGTTTTCTTGGAACAGGCATACTTGGGGCCCTAAGTTACCATGTAAGAAGTCCAACTAACATAAATCTGCCATCCTATAAGGAAGGCAAACCCACATAGAAAGTCCATATATTGTTATTCAGTTCAACATCTCAGCTGTGCCCAGCCCTAAAGAAACCCCATCCAAGGTGTTTGAAGAAACCTCCAGATGATTTTAGCACCTCAACTCAGGAAGTCATCCTCAGCTATATTCCCTGTGCCTTGTTCCTGACCACAGAGTTTGTGAGCTTAATGGAATGGTTGTAGTTTTACTCCTCTAAGTTTTGATGTAGCTTGATATGCAATAGATATGTGGGACATCCAGCATCAGAGAATGGCCACTTTAATGTTCTCCTGCTTCTGTGCTGCCCTATCTTGGATGACTTCTCTGAATGGAAACCCAAGTCATATTTTAAAATGGAATATCTGATCACTTCTCTAGGTCATTAAAAATCTTTTGCTGCTTGTCCAATGATCTCAACAAAAGAGAATCAAATCTTCCTCATTCATAGAGCTTTCTCTGGTGTCAGCAATTGCATAACTTGAACACTAAGATCAGGTCAGCTTACCTTGTTACATGCTCTTATAAAATACATATTTTATCATTATACTTCCTATATTTATGGTTTTTCATGTATTTGTGAGATTATGTGATCAATGGTTATCCTTCATTAAGCCATAAATTGCTTGAGGGTAGGGATTATGACTAATTTCTACTATCATTTTAACATAGGCCCAGAAAAAGAAGATCTAAGATGCTAAGAGAGAGAAAGATGATAGGAAAAAAGGATGTAGACTCAAATTTAAAAAGGGGGACTTCTAAATAAATATTTGCTTGCTTAACTACAGGATCGCTTCTTTATTTGAGGTAAGAGGACTTATAGTGGCATCTTGAGGGAATTTATGTGAGAAAATGGGGGGGGGGCAGATAATTAATGAAAAAGTAGAATATCCAAACCCATAAATGAAAAGCAAGGAAATACACACTTTGTCAAAAATTGTGCAGGACAAGGTTTAAGATGAAACTCATAATTTCTGAAAAAGGAGCTTTTGATAGTTGCTTCAAACTGACAAGTTTCAAAAGTGAGAATCATTTTGATACTGTCATTTATGTGGTAACACAATTAAAACCATGTGAAAAGAAGCACATATAGCAAAATAAAATACCTAAACTTGGCAAATGGAAGGAGGCAGGCATAACAATGGAAACACTGCTTCCTGTGATTTTTTTGTTTGTTTGTTTTCTGCAACTAACACTGTCTTGGTTTTAGAGGACAAAAACCAAGTCTATGGTACTGAAAAGACTTATAATACTGAGCTTGTGAATTTATGAATTTAATGCTGATTCTCATCAGGATATTGGAGATTATGACTTTGAACATGAGACAGTTTCAGATCAGTTCAGTTCAGTCGGTCAGTCATGTCTGACTCTTTGCGACCCCATGAGACAGTTTAGTGTTGAGGAATAACTCCTGAAACTATGGAGAACTGATACAATATAAAAAAAAATCATAAATGACAATGGAGTTAATAAGAAATTATATCACTAGCTCAAGACATATAAATAAAAATTGTATTTATTTATAAATTAGACATTTATCAAATGGAATCTTTTTGTTTTTTGTTTTTTTGAAAGGCATACACATTTTTTTTTTTAGTTTTTAATTTTTTTAATTTTAAAATCTTTAATTCTTACATGCGTTCCCAAACATGAACCCCCCTTCCACCTCCCTCCCCATAACATCTCTCTGGGTCATCCCCATGCACCAGCCCCAAGCATGCTGTATCCTGCGTCAGACATAGACTGGCGATTCAATTCTTACATGATAGTATACATGTTAGAATGCCATTCTCCCAAATCATCCCACCCTCTCCCTCTCCCTCTGAGTCCAAAAGTCCGTTATACACATCTGTGTCTTTTTTCCTGTCTTGCATACAGGGTCGTCATTGTCATCTTTCTAAATTCCATATATATGTGTTAGTATACTGTATTGGTGTTTTTCTTTCTGGCTTACTTCACTCTGTATAATTGGCTCCAGTTTCATCCATCTCATCAGAACTGATTCAAATGAATTCTTTTTAAAGGCTGAGTAATACTCCATTGTGTACATGTACCACAGCTTTCTTATCCATTCATCTGCTGATGGACATTTAGGTTGCTTTCCATGTCCTGGCTATTATAAACAGTGCTGCGAATGAACATTGGGGTACATGTGTCTCTTTCAATTCTGGTTTCCTCGGTGTGTATGCCCAGCAGTGGGATTGCTGGGTCATAAGGCAGTTCTATTTGCAATTTTTTAAGGAATCTCCACACTGTTCTCCATAGTGGCTGTACTAGTTTGTATTCCCACCAACAGTGTAGGAGGGTTCCCTTTTCTCCACACCCTCTCCAGCATTTATTGCTTGCAGATTTTTGGATCGCAGCCATTCTGACTGGTGTGAAGTGGTACCTCATTGTGGTTTTGATTTGCATTTCTCTAATAATGAGTGATGTTGAGCATCTTTTCATGTGTTTGTTAGCCATCCGTATGTCTTCTTTGGAGAAATGTCTATTTAGTTCTTTGGCCCATTTTTTGATTGGATCGTTTATTTTTCTGGAATTGAGCTGCAGAAGTTGCTTGTATATTTTTGAGATTAATTGTTTGTCAGTTGCTTCATTTGCTATTCTTTTCTCCCATTCAGAAGGCTGTCTTTTCACCTTGCTTATATTTTCCTTTGTTGTGCAGAAGCTTTTAATTTTAATTAGATCCCATTTGTTCATTTTTGCTTTTATTTCCAGAATTCTGGGAGGTGGATCATAGAGGATCCTGCTGTGAATTATGTCTGAGAGTGTTTTGCCTATGTTCTCCTCTAGGAGTTTTATAGCTTCTGATCTTACATTTAGATCTTTAATCCATTTTGAGTTTATTTTTGTGTGTGGTGTTAGAAAGTGATCTAGTTTCATTCTGTTACAAGTGGTTGACCAGTTTTCCCAGCACCACTTGTTAAAGAGATTGTCTTTACTCCATTGTATATTCTTGCCTCCTTTGTCAAAGGTAAGGTGTCCATATGTGTGTGGATTCATCTCTGGGCTTTCTATTTTGTTCCATTGATCTATATGTCTGTCTTTGTGCCAGTACCATACTGTCTTGATGACTATGGCTTTGTAGTAGAGCCTGAAGTCAGGCAAGTTGATTCCTCCAGTTCCATTCTTCTTTCTCAAGATTGCTTTGGCTATTCGAGGGTTTTTGTATTTCCATACAAATCTTGAAATTATTTGTTCTAGTTCTGTGAAAAATATGGCTGGTAGCTTGATAGGGATTGCATTGAATTTGCAAATTGCTTTGGGTAGTATACTCATTTTCACTATATTGATTCTTCCGATCCATGAACATGGTATATTTCTCCATCTATTAGTGTCCTCTTTGATTTCTTTCATCAGTGTTTTATAGTTTTCTATATATAGGTCTTTAGTTTCTTTAGGTAGATATATTCCTAAGTATTTTATTCTTTTCGTTGCAATGGTGAATGGAATTGTTTCCTTAATTTCTTTTTCTACTTTCTCATTATTCGTGTATAGGAATGCAAGGGATTTCTGTGTGTTGATTTTATATCCTGCAACTTTACTATATTCATTGATGAGCTCTAGTAATTTTCTGGTGGAGTCTTTAGGGTTTTCCATGTAGAGGATCATGTCATCTGCAAACAGTGAGAGTTTTACTTCTTCTTTTCCAATTTGGATTCCTTTTATTTCTTTTTCTGCTCTGATTGCTGTGGCCAAAACTTCCAGAACTATGTTGAATAGTAGCGGTGAAAGTGGACACCCTTGTCTTGTTCCTGACTTTGGGGGAAATGCTTTCAATTTTTCACCATTGAGGATAATGTTTGCTGTGGGTTTGTCATATATAGCTTTTATTACGTTGAGGTATGTTCCTTCTATTCCTGCTTTCTGGAGAGTTTTTATCATAAATGGATGTTGAATTTTGTCAAAGGCCTTCTCTGCATCTATTGAGGTAATCATATGGTTTTTATTTTTCAATTTGTTAATGTGGTGAATTACATTGATTGATTTGCGGATATTGAAGAATTCTTGCATCCCTGGGATAAAGCCCACTTGGTCATGGTGTATGATCTTTTTAATGTGTTGTTGGATTCTGATTGCTAGAATTTTGTTGTGGATTTTTGCATCTATGTTCATCAGTGATATTGGCCTGTAGTTTTCTTTTTTTGTGACATCTTTGTCAGGTTTTGGTATTAGGGTGATGGTGGCCTCATAGAATGAGTTTGGAAGTTTACCTTCCTCTGCAATTTTCTGGAAGAGTTTCAGTAGGATAGGTGTTAGCTCTTCTCGAAAATTTTGGTAGAATTCAGCTGTGAAGCCGTCTGGACCTGGGCTTTTGTTTGCTGGAAGATTTCTGATTACAGTTTCAATTTCCGTGCTTGTGATGGGTCTGTTAAGATTTTCTATTTCTTCCTGGTTCAGTTTTGGAAAATTGTACTTTTCTAAGAATTTGTCCATTTCTTCCACGTTGTCCATTTTATTGGCATACAAATGCTGATAGTAGTCTCTTATGATCCTTTGTATTTCTGTGTTGTCTGTTGTGAATTCTCCATTTTCATTTCTAATTTTATTGTTTTGATTTTTCTCTCTTTGCTTCTTGATGAGTCTGGCTAATGGTTTGTCAATTTTATTTATCCTTTCAAAGAACCAGCTTTTGGCTTTGTTGATTTTTGCTATGGTCTCTTTTGTTTCTTTTGCATTTATTTCTGCCCTAATTTTTAAAATTTCTTTCCTTCTACTAACTCTGGGGTTCTCCAATTCTTCCTTTTCTAGTTGCTTTAGGTGTAGAGTTAGGTTATATATTTGACTTTTTTCTTGTTTCTTGAGGTATGCCTGTATTGCTATGAACTTTCCTCTTAGCACTGCTTTTATAGTGTCCCACAGGTTTTGGGTTGTTGTGTTTTCATTTTCGTTCATTTCTATGCATATTTTGATTTCTTTTTTGATTTCTTCTGTGATTTGTTGGTTATTCAGGAGCGTGTTGTTCAACCTCCATATGCTGGAATTTTTAATAGTTTTTCTCCTGTAATTGAGATCTAATCTTAATGCATTATGGTCAGAAAAGATGCTTGGAATGATTTCGATTTTTTGGAATTTATCAAGTTTAGATTTATGGCCCAGGATGTGATCTATCCTGGAGAAGGTTCCATGAGCACTTGAAAAAAAAGTGAAATTCATTGTTTTGGGGTGAAATGTCCTATAGATATCAATTAGGTCTAACTGATCTAATGTATCATTTAAAGTTTGTGTTTCTTTGTTAATCTTCTGTTTAGTTGATCTGTCCATAGGTGTGAGTGGGGTATTAAAGTCTCCCACTATTATTGTGTTATTGTTGATTTCCCCTTTCATACTTGTTAGCATTTATCTTACATATTGCGGTGCTCCTATATTGGGTGCATATATATTTATAATTGTTATATCTTCTTCTTGGTTGTTCCTTTGATCATTATGTAGTGGCCTTCTTTGTCTCTTTTCACAGCCTTTGTTTTAAAGTCTATTTTATCGGATATGAGTATTGCCTCTCCTGCTTTCTTTTGGTCTCTATTTGCGTGGTATATCTTTTTCCAGCCCTTCACTTTCAGTCTGTATGTGTCCCTTGTTTTGAGGTGGGTCTCTTGTAAGCAGCATATAGAGGGGTCTTGTTTTTATATCCATTCGGCCAGTCTTTGCCTTTTGGTTGGGGCGTTCAACCTATTTACATTTAAGGTAATTATTGATAAGTATGATCCCGTTACCATTTACTTTATTGTTTTGGGTTCCGGTTTATACACCCTTTTCATGTTTCCTGTCTAGAGACTATCCTTTAGAATTTGCTGGAGAGCTGGTTTGGTGGTGCTGAATTCTCTCAGCTTTTGCTTGTCTGTAAAGCTTTTGATTTCTCCTTCGTATTTGAATGAGATCCTTGCTGGATACAGTAATCTGGGCTGTAGGTTATTGTCTTTCATCACTTTAAGTATGTCTTGCCATTCCCTCCTGGCCTGAAGAGTTTCTATTGAAAGATCAGCTGTTATCCTTATGGGAATCCCCTTGTGTGTTATTTGTTGTTTTTCCCTTGCTGCTTTTAATATTTGTTCTTTGTGTTTGATCTTTGTTAATTTGATTAATATGTGTCTTGGGGTGTTTCACCTTGGGTTTATCCTATTTGGAACTCTCTGTGTTTCTTGGACTTGGGTGATTATTTCCTTCCCCATTTTAGGGAAGTTTTCAACTATTATCTCCTCAAGGATTTTCTCATGATCTTTCTTTCTGTCTTCTTCTGGGACTCCTATAATTCGAATGTTGGAGCATTTCATATTGTCCTGGAGGTCTCTGAGATTGTCCTCATTTCTTTTAATTCGTTTTTCTTGTTTCCTCTCTGATTCATTTATTTCTACCATTCTGTCTTCTATTTCACTAATCCTATCTTCTGCCTCCGTTATTCTACTATTTGTTGCCTCCAGAGTGTTTCTGATCTCATTTATTGCATTATTCATTATATTTTGACTCTTTTTTAATTTCTTCTAGGTCCTTGTTAAACCTTTCTTGCATCTTCTCAATCCTTGTCTCTAGGCTATTTATCTGTGATTCCATTTTGATTTCAAGATTTTGGATCATTTTCACTATCAATATTGGGAATTCCTTCTCAGGTAGATTCCCTACTTCTTCCTCTTTTGTTTGGTTTGGTGGGCAACTCTCCTGTTCCTTTACCTGCTGAGTATTCCTCTGTCTCTTCATCTTGGTTATATTGCTGCGTTTGGGGTGGCCTTTTTATATTCTGGGAATTTGTGGAGTTCTCTTTATTATGGAGCTTCCTCACTTTGGGTGGGGTTCTATCTGTGGCTTGTCAAGGTTTCCTGGTTAGGGAGGCTTGTGTTGGAGTTCTGGTGGGTGGAGCTGGGTTTCTTCTCTCTGGAGTGCAGTGGAGTGACCCGTAATGGGTTATGAAACATCAAAGATTTTGGGATAATTTTGAGCTGCCTGTATATTGAAGCTCAGGGGAGTGTTCCTGTGTTGCTGGAGAATTTGCGTGGTATGTCTTGTTTTGGAACTTGTTGGCCCTTGGGTGGAGCTTGGTTTTGGTGTAGGTATGAAGGCATTTGATGAACTCCTATTGCTTAATGTTCCCTGAATTCAAGAGTTCTCTAATGTTTTCAGGCTTTGGATTTAAGCCTCCTGCTTCTGGTTTCCAGTTTTATTTTTACAGTAGCCTCTAGACTTCTCCATCTATATAGCACTGATGATCAAACATCTAGGTTAAAGATGAAAAGTTTCTCCACATTGAGGGACACTCAGAGAGGTTCACTGAGTTACAAGGAGAAGAGAAGATGGAGGGGGTAGTTGGAGGTAACTGGAATGAGATGCAGTGAGATCAAAAGAGGAGAGAGCAAGCTAGCCAGTAGTCACTTCCTTATGTGCGCTCTATAGTCTGGACCGCTCAGAGGTATTTACAGAGTTATACGGGGAAGAGGAGAGGGAGGAAGTAGACAGAGGTGACCAGGAGGATAAGAGAAAGGAATGAGAAGGAGAGAGACAAATCCTGCCAGCAACCAGTTCCTTAGGTGTTCTCCACCGTCTGGGCCACACAGAGATTCACAGAGTTGGATAGAGAAGAGATAGGGGAGAAAAGAGACAGAAGCCACCTGGTGGAGAAAAAGGAGAGTCCAAAGGAAGAGAGAGTGGTCAAGCCAGTAATCTGGCTCTCAGGTAAACTTGGGTAGTGAAGTTTGGGTTTTTAAATGTACAAAATTGACAACAAAAACCTAAGAGCAAAGATTAAAAACCTAGAGTAGAGGTTGGATTTTCAAAGATACGATATTAAAGAAAAGCAGAAGGAAAAAGGAAGAAAGAAAAAAAAAAGAATTATTAAAAAAAAAAAAACCCACCAACAGCCATCCAAAGACTATATATGGTGTTTGCCTTAAAAAAAAAAAAAAAAAAGTTTTTTTTTTTTTAATAGTAATAGTAGGTTATAGAAATAAAAATTAGAGGAGAAATAGAAGACTTAACAATTAAAAAAAGTTAGAAAAAAAAAGAAAAAAAACCAAAAAAAACAAAAACAAACAAACAAACAAAAAGGAATGATTTTAAAAATAGTAAAAATATATATCTGGCCCTTCTCTGATGTTATGGGCCATGTGGGGTCACTTCCAAGGTGGTTCCCTCTGTTTAACTTCTTCTGTTTGCTGGTTTTTTAGGCTCACTAGTTCAGTCGCGCTGTGGGGAGGGGGGATGCTGCAAACAAATAGCACTGTCGTGTGCACACAGTGTCTCAGCCCCACTTGACCTGTCCCTTCTCGCGGCGCACAAACCGCTCCGGCTCTACGATCCTGAGCCGGGAACCTTCTGGGGCCAGCCCTAGGCTGCGTGCACTTCCCCGGTCCAAGCCGCTCAGGTTCGGCGCTCAGGCAGCCCTCAGAGGCACAGATTCGGCTGGGACTGCGCTTTGTGCCCTTCCCAGGTCCGAGTAGCTCAGGAGTTTGGTGAGCGCGATTGCCGCGGCTTGTCACCTTTTCTGCCGCTGCTGCTCAGCTTTCTGGGTGGACCGCTGGCGCCCCCCGTGAGGCAGATTGTGACTGTCCAGCACCCCCAGAAGTCTTAGCAAAGGAGCCTGCTTGCAGTTAGGTAAGTAAAGTCTCTCCGGGTCTGCAATTGCCCCTTTCCAGTCCTTACGGCTCTGGCTGCCTGTCCCTGGCGGGGGATGGTCTGCAGCCGGCTTTTTCCATTCCGTCTTTTGTTCTGTGCTCGGTCCTGGCGGTGTCTTATGTTCGAGCTTTTCGCGTGGTAGCTATCCCACAGTCTGGTTTGCTAGCCCAAGTTAGATCGTTCTGGTTGCGCGTGGGGCGTTCCTGCCCTATTCTTACAAAGCACTGCAGCCTGCGCCTCCCGCGCGTCCCTGCCCTGCCCCCACTTCCCAGTGGCGGATGCAGGCGTCTGTGCTGCTTTTCCACTGGGGGAGTTACTGTTGGGCTTGTAATCTGTTGGTTTTAATTATTTATCTATTTTTCCTTCCTGTTATGTTGCCCTCTGTGTTTCCAAGGCTCGCCACAGACTCGGCAGGGAGAGTGTTTCCTGGTGTTTGGAAACCTCTCTTCTTAAAATTCCCTTCCCGGGACGGGCTTCCCTTCCCGGGACGGAGCTCCCTCCCCACCTCCTTTGTCTCCTTTCTCGTCTTTTATATTTTTTTCCTACCTGTTTTTGAAGACAATGGTTTCCTGATGTCCTCTGCCAGCCTACAGAAGTTGTTTTGTGGAGTTTGCTCGGTGTTGAAATGTTCTTTTGAGGAATTTGTGAGGGAGAAAGTGGTCTTCCCGTCCTATTCCTCCGCCATCTTTCCCTCTGTCCTAGCAAATGGAATCTTTTTGAAACAACTAAAATATAAAGATGCACATGATACAACTGGCAAGGACTAAATTTCCAAAATATACAAAAAGCTCACATCAGTTCAGTTCAGTTCAGTCACTCAGTCATGTCCGACTCTGCAACCCCATGAATCACAGCATGTCAGGCCTCTAGGTCCATTGCCAACTCCAGGAGTTCACTCAAACTCATGTCCATTGAGTTGGTGATGCCATCTATCCATCTCATCCTCTGCGTTCCCTTCTCTTCCTGCCCCCAATCCCTCCAGCATCAGAGTCTTTTCCAATGAGTCAACTCTGCAAGAGGTGGCCAAAGTACTGGAGTTTCATCTTTAGCATCAGTCCTTCCAAAGAACACCTAGGACAGATCTCCTTTAGAATGGACTAGTTGGATCTCCTTGCAGTCCAAGGGACTCTCAAGAGTCTTCTCCAACACCACAGTTCAAAAGCATCAATTCTTCAGCGCTCAGCCTTGTTCACAGTCCAATTCTCACATCCATATATGACCACTGGAAAAACTATAGCCTTGACTAGATGGACCTTTGTTGGCAAAGTAATGTCTCTGCTTTTTAATATGCTATCTAGGTTGGTCATAGCTTTCTTTCTAAGGAGTAAGTGTCTTTTAATTTCCTGGCTGCAAAAGCTCATATAGCTCAATAAAAAAAAACAACAATCCAAACAAAAAAATGGACAGAGGACCTAAACAAACATTTCTCCAAGGGAGACATACAGATGGCCAATAGGCACATGAAAAGATGCTCAAAATCTCTAATTCTCAGAGAAATACAAATTGAAATTGCAATGAGGTATCATCTCACACCTCTACGAACAGATGCTAAAGAGGGCATGGAGAAAGGGAACCCTTCTGCACTGTTGGGGGAATGTAGATTGGTGCAGTCACTATGGAAAACAGTATGAGAATTCCTTAAAAAAACTAAAAGGAGAATTGCCATATGATCCAGCAATCCCATTCCAGGGCATATATCTAGACAAAACTATAATTCAAAACATATATGCACCCTAGATTTATAGCAGCACTATATACTATAGCCAAGACATGGAAACAACCTTAAGCAATCAACAGAATCTTAATTGATTGGCTATAAAAAGAATGAAACAATGCCATTTGCGGCAACATGGATGGACCTAAAGATTATCATACTAAGTGAAGTAAGTTAGAGAAAGACAAATATACGATATCACTTATATGAGGAATCTAAAAAAAATGATTCTAATTAACACTTACAAAACAGAAACAAATGCACAGACACAGGAAAAAATGGTTGCCACAGGGGAAATGGTGGAGGGGGGGAGGTGGAGAGGGATAAATTAAGAATTTGAGATTAGCAAGAGCACACTATGATATATAAAATAAACAATAAGGTCCTACAGTATAATACGGGGAAGTATATATCAATATATCAGTATTCAATATCTTGTCAATATCTTGTCATAAAAATAACAGAAAAGACTGAAAAATAATATATACATGTTTTATAGACATATATATAAACTGAATCATTTTGCTCTACACCAGAGACTAACAGAACATTGTAAACCAACTCTACTTCAATGAAAAAAAGAATCTATGAAAATAATACAAAGTATTCATACTATTGAAGAGTGAAATTTTTTAAAACTAAAGTGAATATCCAGTGTGTAATAAAACGTCAGCCAGTTTCTCAAGAGATCAAACTTCTATAGCATTATTGCAGCTAATGTTACTTACTAACACTTAGTCATCTATGCGATTCTTGGAAAAAATAGGCAGGATCTGAGACAGTGACCACTTACACAGGTGCTGACTCTTCTCATGATATCTATTTTGGAGGTGTTTGATCCCATTGTCCAGTTGTTCTTATTTTTACAATAATAAGGCAGGTCCTGATGAATCACATTGTGCTGTGCTGTGCTTAGTTGCTTACTCGTGTCCGACTCTTTGCAAGTTCATGGACTGCAGCCCTCCAGGTTCCTTGGTCCATGGGGAATCTCCAGGCAAGAACACTGCAGGGGGTTGCTATACCTTTCTCCAGGGGATCTTCCCCACCCAGGGATTGAACCCAGGTCTCCCACATTGCAGGCAGATTCTTTACCATCTGAGCCACCAGGGAAACCCAAGAATAAAGGAGTGGGTAGCCTATCCCTTCTCCAGGGGAACTTCCTGACCCAGGAATCGAACTGGAGTCTCCTGCATTGCAGGCAGATTCTTTACCAGCTGAGTTTCCAGGGAAGCCCGAAATCACACAAAATTCATCAAAAGGATATGTGATGAGTGTGATGTCCATCACACTTGTCACACTCTGCTGCTATTGAGCATGCATCATGTCTTTGCTATTTTCTTTCCTACGATGATTTCCTATCTACAGATGAATCACCTAACTTATCTGGCTGATTTGCCAGGTAAATAAGAGTGTGAATCTAACATGCCAGCTCTTTTCTTTTTTTCTCATTTAGACAAATAGTAAAAATTATTCCATGGAATGAGCTTTAACTATTGGGATAGAAATTTAGGTGATAGCTTACAAGTTTAGATGTTAACTTATAAGGAGATAGATGATAAAACTACTTACCATAGTCTTTGGTCTTTAGAAAAATAAAAGAAGAGAAGGATACCTAAAATTTGAAAAGTATGGCACTGAAATGATTTCATTCATAGAAGGAAATAAGTATTGTTTCTTCTTTCACTTTATCCTCATCATAGCACAGTGACATTAGTATTACTTCTAGTATTATTCTACTTCCAGTAATGGTAAGAGAAGCAGAAATAATAGTAATAGTAGTAATGCTAGCAATTGCAATAGTAATCATATTAGTAGCTTTTATAGTATCACTAGTAGTTTATGCTAGTGGTGGTAATGGTGTGATGGTGGAGGTAGTAACTTGTATTATTGTTGGATTTGACTTAGCTGGGAGCAGACTATACTGAAAAGGCTTGATTGAAGAAAGCATAATGAAGGATTATCTATAGATGCTGAAACAGCACAAATGGACCTTATAATACAAGAGAAAATAAAGAGAACAGTAGCAATGTAAGCAATATTGACCTTGGACCTAGAAAGGTGTCGTGTGAGCTGAGTGAGGGTTGTAGCCGTAGATGATGAGCCATCTGTAGGAGCTGTGACTCAAGATATCTGTTATCATCTGCTTCCTGGAGGCAACTGAGATTTGCAGGTGATGAATATCTCAGACCTCTCCTCCTGCCCTCTGGTGTTGTGTGGTGATTTCCATGGGTAGCAGGAACAGGAAGCCAGAGAGCAAGATGCTCTGAGGAGACATTTCACAGAGAGCTCCCAGGGCATAAAACAGGGCAGAGAAGGGCAGCAAATGAATTTGGAGGAACAAATAGTTAATGGCCTGCTTAATGATAGGAACAACAATAACAAAAACAGTAATAGTTGTACTTACTTTGTACTTGTTATATATTAGATGCTGTCTGTTCAAAGTCATTTACATGCATTATCGGATAAGTAATAAGCACTATTATTCCTGATTTACATTCAGTAGCAATTTAATAACCATGAGTTTATCATACCTCCATTTCATGTACAGAGTGGTGTGGATTGACTTGTATAAGAATTTAAACAAAAATAGAAGATTGGAAGTCTAAAAGTATGAACCTCTTGATTTTAAAGAATTATTTGTCTTTGTATGAATTAAGGATGATGTAAAAAGGAGACAGTGTTGACAAACCTTTTACTTGGATAAAAGGCTGCAGAAGAAATCAAGGCAGGTGTGAAAACAACATTAACTTGAATGGGAAAAGAAAGTAAAATACTTGTTAGAGACAACAAGTTCAGGCACAGCAGGTCTTTACTGGCTCAAGATTCTTTACTTTCCAATATAGAAGAAAAGAACGCATACTCCAAATTGTTCCTCCAGCTGCCACTAAAGTGCTTAAAGACATTGGTAATCCAAAATTTTTTAAAGACTATAAGAAGACCAATACCGTATACTAACACATATATATGGAATTTAGGAAGATGGCAATGACAACCCTGTATGCAAGACAGGGAAAGAGACACAGATGTGTATAATGGACTTTTGGACTCAGAGGGAGGGAGAGGGTGGGATGATTTGGGAGAATGACATTCTAACATGTATACTATCATGTAAGAGTTGAATCGCCAGTCTATGTCTGATGCAGGATACAGCATGCTTGGAGCTGGTGCATGGGGATGACCCAGAGAGATGTTATGGGGAGGGAGGTGGGAGGGGGGTTCATGTTTGGGAACGCATGTAAGAATTAAAGATTTTAAAATTTAAAAAATAAAAAATAAATAAAATTATAAAAAAAAAACAAACACACACACACAAAAAAGAAGACAAAGTCAATGCACACCGTTTTAGTAGAAAACCAGCAGAAAGTAGTAACGGTGCAGACTGCTTATTTTTTTTAGAGCTGTGCACATTCATGATAGCCCTGGGAAAGGCATGGCCTTCTGCACTTTCCTTTGAACCCAAGGATTTATTTTTTCTCTACTTTCTTTATCCTCTTTTCCCTTTGGTTTGAGCTGCTGGGGAAAGGAACTCTAGTGATCTGCAGTGGTAACCTTAAGTGGTACTTGTCAAATATGATTTGGTAGGTGAGAAGCCAGAAACAAAAGCAGCGAAATTTACTAGAAAGAGCAATGAACTACAGGGCAGGTGACCTAGACACCAAATAGAACCAATAACTAGCTCTGGGGTTTAAGAATAATCTTCTACTCTCACCATGCTATAAGAATCTTACCTTCAGGCAGTCCCCATCCTCGGAAGGATTTGTATTCCAAAAGTTCATTTTGTCAGTGTTCTTTCAAGAGCACAAACCACGTTTTGCCATGGCAACACTCTTCTCGAGGAACTACACACTGTCTTATTTATGTGTATTTTTTCTTGTAGTTACCTGAGTGCATTGTGTGTGTTTTAGGAAATGCCTCTTATTTTGTGTTATGTTTGGTGATGGCAAACAAGTGTTAAACTAGCTAGACTGTAATCAACTTCAGCAATATACACCCACTGACACGCACGTGTATGTGCACATATACAGAATAGGCTTTCTTTACCAACTTGGGATAAAGACAGACTTGAAATCATCATTAGCAAATCAATGACACACTCTTGGAGACATTACCAAGTGCTTTTAATCATCATAAATATAACCAACGTAACCTCCCTATAGGCAAGGTGATGTGAAAACTTAAGGATTACGCTTACTGGGAATAGCAATAGAGATTTTTTTTAATGAAAACATAAAAGATAAAAGTTGCCTTTTTTTCCCAAGACCAAATGCAGTGAGAAATATCTAAAGTATTTTTTCACAGTGATGTCAATAACCAGGTGATTTACTAGATTTTTTTAGACACTCAGAAAGTCAGAAAATATAGAGCTAGCTTAGTATAAGCCACAATCCTTTCCACTTCCTTTCCCATGAGATTCCCCATCTGTGTACTAGCTTTGATCTGAAGTCACAAACAAAGACTATCTGTTTATTCAAGAGATCAAATGTTACTTTTGGTACAGACCCTGGGGAAACTCAGAAGAGGGACATAAGCTTTGGGAGTACATTGATTTTCAAAGTGTTGATCTGAATAATCCATGGCATATTTAGTTTCTTCGACTGTTAGAAGATATACATGAAGGTGATGAACTCACAGGGCTTTGTTCTCTGAGCATAAATCCCCTCCTTCCTGTTGCAGTCATCTTTATATTAACACAGAAAAGACTCTAAATGGAAAAGCCTGAGTTATACATCTTCTTACCAATAATCTGGTAAATGTTTCTAGAGTTTTTCTGATTTTCTTGTTTTAGTTTTTTTTTTTTTAACTAGACCCATAGACCTTATTTTGTATGTCATGCTTTGAGCTATTTTTTTCTCCAAAAACTCTTAATACAATGTACATCTTTTAAAATGGGCTTTATTTTTCAGAGAAGTTTCAGGTTTACAGAACAACTGAGCAGAAAGTTCCCATAAATCTCGCTTTCTTTCCCAAATGAAGTTCCCCTGCTATTTAACATTTTGCTTTAGTGTGATACATTTATTACAATTGATGAAGCACTATTGATATATTAACATTATTATTAACTAAAGCCCAAAGTTTATGTGATGGTTTCCCAGGTGGTTAGTAGTAAAGAACCTACCTGCCAATGCAGGAGATGTAAGAGACGCTGGTTCAATCACTGGGTTGGTTAGATTCTCCGGAGGAGGGAATGGCTACTCACTCCAGTATTCTTGCCTGGAGAATCCCATGGACAGAGGAGCCTGGTGGGCTATAGTCCATGGGTTCGCAGAGTGTCGGGCATGAATGAAGCGACTTAGTACTCATGCCTAGTTTATATGAAGGTTCACTCTTTTTATTTCTTTGACTTTTGACAAATTCATACTGCCATGTCTCCACCATTATAGTGTTATGGAATAGTTTTACTGCCCTATGAATCATCTGTGCTTCATCCCGTCCTCCTTTTCCTCAACCCCTGGCAACCACTTGCCTTTCTACTATCTCTATAGTATTGTCTTTCTCAGAATGCCATATAGTTGAAATCATACTATGACATAATATTTTTAAACTTTCTTCTTTCACTTAGCAGTACACCATTCATTTCTGTCTTTTTATATGTTCATAGCATTTTTCTTTTTATCTCTGCTGCTCCTAAGTTGCTTCAGTCATGTCCGATTCTGTGCGACCTCATAGACAGCAGCCCACCAGGCACCCCCATCCCTGGGATTCTCCAGGCAAGAACACTGGAGTGGGTTGCGATTTCCTTCTCCAATGCATGAAAGTGAAAAGTGAAAGTGAAGCCACTCAGTCCTGTCTGACTCTTAGCGACCCCATGGACTGCAGCCCACCAGGCTCCTCTGTCCATGGGTTTTTCCAGGCAAGAGTACAGGAGTGGGTTGCCATTGCCTTCTCTGTTCTATCTCTGAGTGATATTTTATTTACCTAGGATTACAGTTGCCAGCTTGTATTGTAAGTCTATGTTTAATTCTGTAAGAAATTGCCAAACTGTCTTCTGAAGTGGCCATACCATTGTGCATCCCCTTCAGTACTGGGTGATATTTCCTGTTGCTGTACAACCTGGCTAGCATTTAATATTATTATTGTTTTAGATTTTATCAGAAATGTATTCTGATTTTTTTTTCCTCCAGTCTGTGATTTGTCTTTCATTCTCTTGGTAGTATAACTTGCAGAATAAAATTTTTTTTTAATTCTTATTCATTTATTTTTTGGCTGCTCTGGGTCTTTGCTGCTGCAGGTGGGCTTTCTCAAGTTACAGCAAGCGGGTCTACTCTCGTTACCGTGTGCGGGCTTCTTGTTGTGATGACTTCTCTTGTCAAGTACAGGCTCTCTAGAGCACACAGGCTTTAGTAAATGTTGTGCATGAGCTCCATAATCGCAGACTCCAGATTGCAGGCTTAGTAATTGGAGTTTATGGGCTTATTTGCCCTATGGCATGTGGAATCTTCACAGACCAGGGATTAAACCCATGTCTCCTGCGCTGGCGGACAGACTTTTAACCACTACACCATCAGGGAAGTCCAAAAGTTTTTATTTTAATAAAGTTCAACTTAACCTTTTTCCTTCATGAGTCACCATTATGTATCCAAAAAATCATCACCTAACTCAAAGATACCTAGATTTCATAGCTTATCTTCTGAAAGTTTTATAGCTTTACTAACACATTCTGAGTTAAATTTTGGGAAAGATGGAAGGTCTGTGTCTAGATTTGTTGTTGTTGTTATGTGGATGTCCAGTTGCTCTAGGACAGTTTGTTGAAAAGACTGTCGTTTCCCCACTGAATTGCTTTTTCTCCTTTGACAAAGATCAATTGAGTATATGTGTGTAGGTATATTTCTGGCCTCTCATCTCATTGATTTATTTGTCTACTCTTTTGCCAATTTCAAACAGTCTTGATTATTCTTTTCCCAATACCACACAGTAAGTTTTTAGACTGAGAAGTATGTCCTCAGATATTGTTCTTTTTCTTTAACATTGTTGAATCATTTGCATTTCCATATAAATCTTAGAACAAGTTTGCCAATATCCACAAAATAACTTTCTGGAATTTTGAATTAAAATTTTTTTGATTCTATAATTCAACATGAAAAGAATTGGTAACATAAAAATGCTGAGTCTTCTTATCCATGAACATAGACTATCTCTAAAATCATTTAGATTTTCTTGGCTTTTTTAAAATCAGAGCTTTCCTCCTATGGATTTGTACATGTTTTATTATATTTATACCTAAATATTTTAAATTACTCAGTTATTTCATTTTTCTTTTGTGCCAATAAAATGTACATTTCTATAGCCCTTGATCTTGATAAGATATTCATTAATTTAATCTTAATCAGTTCAGTTCAGTCCCTCAATCATGTCCCACTCTTTGAGACATCGTGGACTGCAGCATGCCAGGCCTCCCTGTCCATCATCAATCCTCAGAGTTTACACAAACTCATGTCAATTGAGTCAGTGATGCCATCCAACCATCTCATCCTCTGTTGTCCCCTTGCCCTCCCTCCGTCAGTCTTTCCCACCTTCCAGATGTTTTCAAAAGAGTCAGTTCTTTGCATCAGGTAGCCAAAGTATTGGAGTTTCAGCTTCAGCATCAGTCCTTCCAACGCATATTCAGGATTGATTTCCTTTAGGATGGACTGGTTGGATCTCCTTGCAGTCTAAGGGACTCTCAAGTGTCTTCTCCAATGCCGCAGTACAAAAGCATCAATTCTTCAGCACTCAGCTTTCTTTACAGTCCAACACTCACATCCATACATGACTACTGGAAAAATCATAACTTTGACCAGATGGACCTTTGTTGGAAAAGTAGTGTCTCTGCTATTTAATATGCTATCTAGATTGGTCATAACTTTTCTTTCAAGGAGCAAACATCTTTTAATTTCATGGCTACAGTCACCATCTGCAGTGATTTTGGAGCTCTCCCCACCAAAATAAAATCTGTCACTGTTTCTACTGCTTCCCCATCTATTTGCCATGAAATGATGGGACCAGATGCTATGATCTTCGTTTTCTGAATGCTGAGCTTTAAGTCAACTTTTTCACTCTCCACTTTCACTTTCATAAAGAGGCTCTGTAGTTTTTTGCTTTCTGCCATAAGGGTGGTGTCATCTGCATATCTGAGGTTATTGATATTTCTCCCAGCAATCTTGATTCCAGCTTGTGCTTCATCCAGCCCAGGGTTTCTCATGATGTACTCTGCACATAAGTTACATAAGCATGATGACAATATACAGCCTTGATGTACTCCTTTCCTGATTTGGAACCAGTCTGTTGTCCCATGTCCAGTTCTAACTGCTGCTTCCTGACCTGCATGCAGATTTCTCAAGAGGCAGGTCAGGTGTTCTGGTATTCCCATCTCTTTAACAATTTTTCACAGTTTTTTGCGATCCCCACAGTGAAAGGCTTTGGCATAGTCAATAAAGCAGAAGTCAATGTTTTTCTGGAACTCTCTCACTTTTTTGATGATCCAACGGATGCTGGCACTTTGATCTCTGGTTCCTCTGCCTTTTCTAAGTCTAGCTTGATCATCTGGAAATTCATGTTTCACATACTGTTGAAGCCTGGCTTGGAGAATTTTGAGCATTACCTTGCTAGTGTGTGAGATGACTGCAATTGTGCGGTAGTTTGAACATTCTTTGGCATTGCATTTCTTTGGGATTGGAATGAAAACTGACCTTTTCCAGTCCTGTGGCCACTGCTGAGTTTTCCAAATTTGCTGGCATATTGAGTGCAGCCCTTTCACAGCATCATCTTTTAGGATATGAAGGAGCTCAAGTGGAATTTCATCACCTCCCCTAGCTTTGTTCGTAGTGATGCTTTCTAAGGCCCACTTGACTTAACATTCCAGGATATCTGGCTCTAGATTAGTGAACACACCATCATGATTATCTGGATCAATAAGATCTTTTTTGTACAGTTCTTCTGTGTATTCTTGCCCTCTTTTCTTAATATCTTCTATTTCTGTTAGGTCCATACCATTTCTGTCCTTTATTGTGTCCATCTTTGCATGAAATGTTCCCTTAGTATCTTGAATTTTCTTGAAGAGATCTCTAGTCTTTCCCATTCTATTTTCCCCCTCTATTTCTTTGCATTGATCACTGAGGAAGCCTTTCTTATCTCCCCTTGGTATTCTTTGGAACTCTGCATTCAAATGGGTATATGTTTCCTTTTCTCCTTTGCCTTCTGCCTCTCTTCTTTTCACAGCTATTTGTAAGGTCTCCTCAGAGAACCATTTTGCTTTTTTGAATCTTTTCCTTGGGGATGGTCTAGAGCCCTGCCTCCTGTACAGTTTCATGTACCTCCATCCAAAGTTCTTCAAGCACTCTGTCTATCAGATCTAATCCCTTGAGTCTATTTCTCACTCCACTGTATAATTGTAAGGGATTTGATTTAGGTCATACCTGAATGGTCAGTGGTTTTCCCTACTTTCTTTAATTTAAGTCTGAATTTGGCAATAAGGAGTTCATAATCTGAGCCACAGTCAGCTCCCAGTTTTGTTTTTGCTGACTGTGTAGGGCTTTTCCATCTTTGTCTGCCAAGAGATTAATCTTAATAGCCTAAAAATTAAGAAGATTTTGCTTGTCTGCTTGTTTGTTACTGTTGTAATTTATTTAAGGCCTGGACAGTTTCTTTTATTTCTTGAACCTACATTTTTATTAAATCTGAATCTGTTCAAATCTTGTGTTTATGATCATTCCTGCATGAAAAATTACATGTACTTTATGTTAATAGGTCAAATTCAGCTTTGTTTTTTGACAGTTTGGGTTATTAAAGGTAGATTTTTTAATAAATTAGATTTTTAAGAAAGTATCAAACATTAAATATTTTTAAAGATTTTCATAAAATTTATCCTGAGTGTGGTGTTTGCTATAATTCGAACACCCCCCCATGTGTGATGCTTATTAAAATGTCTACAACCATAGATTTATATATTAAATTAAATTAGCATAGAGATAGAAGAACCTAAAAACTAGCTGGTATTAAAGTGAATACAACTGAGAACTAGCAATGTGGAGTGATTTTTACACAGTCATAGAGAAAATTTGCTTCCCTGATAGCTTAGTTGGTAAAGAATCCACCTGCAATGCAGGAGACTCCAGTTTAATTCCTGGATTTGGAAGATCCACTGTAGAAGAATTAGGCTAGCCACTCCAGTATTCTTGGGCTACCCTGGTGGCCCAGCTGGTAATGAATCTGCCTGTAATGTGGGAGACATGGGTTTGATCCCTGGGTTGGGAAGATCCCCTGGAGAAGGGAAAGACTCATCACTCCAGTATTGTGGCCAGTTACAAAGAGTCAGACAAGACTGAGCAACTTTCAGTCAGTTAGTCATAGAGAAAATTACAGGATATAAAAGAAATAAGTTTTCTTTACTGCTGAAACCTCTTTCTTTTTGCAACGCAGTGGTATACTCAAAGTTTTCATGATTTCTTGTCCATATGATCAGAAAATAATTTTATGTGGTTCTAGAAATAATGGGAAATTTCTTTTTTTTTTAAATATGGGAAACTTTGGGAGAAAAATCATGATGCTTTCCACATGACTTTTACAAAGACTTCTCATCCTCCAAGTGATTTGTCCCACAAAGGTCATGATTTTCATAAATCATTTAAAAATACAAGGACATAAATTTAGTATAGAGTAAATTATAAGCAGCCAGTATAATTATACACTCTTCATTTTAGTGTCTTTGGAAATCTCAAATGGTTTCTTTTCTTAACATATTTGATAATTCATGAGGACACTACCATGTACTGAACTTAACTTGGAGGGCTTTCATTTATTCTGTACCATTTGCCTGAACTAAATTAATTCATGGGAGCAACTGATGAGATAAAAGGACTCAGAACATGTGCTTAAACCTAAATACTGTAGTCTTAGACTCACTTAGTGAATACAGAAGTACCTACTATTCTCATTTGAAAGAGGTCCTGGCTTAATTCTAGAGAGTTGACACACTAGAATATGCCGTGGATGCCTGTAACATTACTCCATTAGATCTGTTGTCAGAAAATTGCACTTTACATATCTGGCTGCACGCACGTTGCATACGTTGCCAGGTTTTGGATGACTTCGTTAGCTGTTTTTGTTCTGTTTTGCAGTGTTGCGCTAATGTAAATGCACAGCTTTGTCTGCCCAGCTCTGTATTTAAAGCTTTATTTGATCAGATTTTAAAGAAAAGGCTTGTGTAACATCACACGTGTTTCCTAAGTAAAGTGCTTGCGTCTGTCCCTGCATATTTTTTATCCCCTTCTTTTTTGTATGGCATTGGCATGCTTTAGAGAAAGAATGGTCATAGCGTATTTGATTACGCAGTTAGACATAACAGTTTAGCACAATATGCTGCAATCAGAAGTATTCAGAAAAGCAATTTAGTTCTGATCTTGTCAAATTAAGTGTGTATTGAATATATAATTCACCCTCACCAAAAAGTGCTATTCTGTGGCAGTAGTGAGCAAAAGACAACTATTATTTGTTATCATTTTCCTTTAAGGAATAGATTGGTAGAATCAGTTGAACTGCCATCAGGCTACTCTTTCAATAATCTATTTTGTGTGCATGAGCATATAGAAAGGTTTTATTTTGTGGGGAATACTATCAAAATAAGATAAAATCACTTTGAAATAAAAACAAGTAGAAAAATAGAGATGAGGTATAAAAGACAGATGTGTGTGGAAGATGGAGGAATATTAAAGAAATAAAAAAAGAAAGACTGGACTGTCATTGAGAGGCAGATACCCTTATCCTTTGCTTGTCAGGTGCTGTGATATAAACGGTAGCCATTCCAACATTTGACCTCACGATATCTGTGCTCTCAAAATTAGAGTTTATTTCCTTTGAGCTTCATACTGATGAAACCAACAAAACTTGCTCCGCAAACTTTATCTCTTGATGAAATCATCTGGCTATGGTCATAGGTGGCTTTTGATGTTTGTGCAATATATTGTCTGCATCGTTGTCAACCTGATTCCTTTTTTCTTCTATTATTTTTCCTGTTATCGTTTTTTAATAAAGATAAATGATACTGTGTCTATTTGGTAACACATATCTGAAGTCATATCAAAGTTTCTTGGGAAAGAGACAAATGACAATGTATTCAGAAATTTTCTTATTCAAATTAAGTCAGTTTTGGTGACTAATATTTCTACCAATGGTGTGGGGAACCAGGGACTCATACATACTGTAAAATGATGTGTAAAGTTTATTGAGGTCAATATTTACCAAAACTAAAAAATGTACCTACCATTTGATAAAATAATCATATTAAATTTACTTAATGTATAATCAAATTAGTTTGTACTAGTTAACTTTTACTGATTTTTTGTGTAGATACTCATTATTAATGCTGCTGTAAGGTACTGCTGTATATAAAATAGATATAAAAACCTACTGTATAGCACAAAGGACTCTACTCAGTATGTATGTTCCATGGATTGTTGTTGTTCAGTCATCCAGTCATGTCCAACTGTTGCAACCCCATGGACTGCAGCACACCAGACCTCTCTGTCCCTCACCATCTCCCAAAGTTTGCCCAAGTTTCAGGTCCATTGTATTGATGATGCCATCCAGCCATCTCATCCTCTGACAACCTCTTCTTCTGCCCTCAATCTTTACCAGCATCAGGGACTTTTCCTGAGTCAGCTGTTCACATCAGATGACCAAAATAATGGAGTTTCAGCTTCAGCATCAGTCCTTCCAATGAGTATTCAAGGTTGATTTCCCTTAAGATTGACTGGTTTGATCTCCTTGCTGTCCAAGGGACTCTCAGGAGTCTTCTCCAGCACCATAGTTTAAAGGCATCAGTTCTTTGGTGCTCTGCCTTCTTTAAGGTCCATCTCTCACAACTGTACATGACCACTGGACATTTGTCAGCAGAGTAATGTCTCTGCTTTTCAGCACATTGTCTAGTTTTCTTATCGCTTTCCTGCCAAGAAGCAAACGTCTATGATTTCATGGCTGTGGTCACCATCCGCAGTGATTTTAGAGCCCAAGAAGAGGAAATATGCCACTGCTTCCACATTTCCCCTCTCTATTTGCCATGAAGTAATGGGGCTAGATGCCATGATCTTGGTTTTTTTCTAATATTTAGTTTTAAGCCGACTCTTTCAGTCTCTTCCTTCACCCTCATCAAGAGGCTCTTTAATTCCTCTTCACTTTCTGCCATTAGAGTGGTATCATCTGCATATCTGAGGTTGCTGATGTTTCTCCCACCTATCTTGATTCCAGTTTATAACTCATCCAGCCCAGGCATTTCTCATTTTGTCAGTGTGTAGATTAAGCAAACAGGGTGGCAGCAGACAGCCCTCTTGTACTCCTTCCTCAATCTTGAAGCATATCAGTTGTTCCATACAAGGCTCTACTGTTGCTTCTTGACCCACATACAGGTTTCTCAGGAGACAGGTAAGATGGTCTGCTATTCCCATCTCTTTTAGAGCTTTTCACAGTTTATTATGGTCCACACAGTCAAAGGCTTTGGCATAGCCAATGAAACAGGTATTTCTCTGGAATTCCCTAACTTTCTCTATGATCCAGTGAATATTGGCATTTTGATCTCTGGTTCCTCTTCTTTTTCTAAATCTAGCTGGGACATCTGGAAGTTCTCGGATTGCATAGTGCTGAAGCTTAGCATGCAAGATTTTAAGCATGGTCTTACTAGCATGGGGGATGAGTGTAATTGTCCGATGGTTAGGACATTCTTTAGTATATATTCCATATATATATTTATTTATTTATATGTGTGTGTGTGTACAGACACACACACTGAATTGCTGTGCTATACACATGAAACTAACACCATATTGTAAATCAACTATGCATGCTATGACAAAGTTAGTGTGCTTGTTAGGTTGCCTCAGTCGTGTCTGACACTATGGACTATAGCCCTCCAGACTCCTCTGTCTATGGGATTCTCCAGGCAAGAATCCTGGCGTGGGTTGCCATGCCCTCCTCCAGGGGGTCACCCTGACCCAGGGGCTGAACCTGCATCTCTTACATCTCCTGCACTGGCAGGTGGGTTCTTTACCACTAGTGCCACTGGGGAAGCTATACTTCAGCTGAATAATTGATTAAAATAATACTATATAAATGCAATTATATACCCAAGTATACTACTTTAATGCAAAAAAAAATTGATACAGTAAAACCATCTAGTAAGTATGTATTGGTTAAATAAATTATGGTTCATAATTATTTTACTTTCAGAATAAATGAAGATCAGTAAGAGCTATTAGAAAGAAAACTGTCTAAAATATCTAATTCAATGAAAAACAAAGGTGACATTTTAGTATGAAGAGGTTGGCCATTTTTATGTAGTTTTATGATATCTCTTTAGAGATTATGTTAATACTCAAATATGAATTTTAATTATATAATTCAGCTTTATTCTGTACCTTGAAAGAATCTGTAATATATTAGGCTAATTTTAATCTCTATTTTCTTTCTATTATTGTGTAAATAAGTTATAAATAGATAGAAAGACAGAAAATAAAGATACCAATGTACCTGAGGAGGACTCTGAGCTATGCATGGAGTATGGCATAATTTCAATCTAACCTCAAGCTGTAGATACATAATTGTAGGAACTGGGAGTAATACTTATTCTTGAAATTTGTCCAATCCTAGTGTAAGGTTTTCCTTATTATTAGAAATCAAAATAGGCAGTGATTCAACATCGATATTATTTTGAAAGAGTAGACTAAAAGAATGGACCCATGTGGGTACACAGCAAATATTACACCACTAGAAATTAAAAAAAAATAGCATTTATCATTTTATCCCATTTTATTTAATGATATAAGAGATTCATCTTCCCTCCTAGACATGAAGATTCTCTAGGGCAGAACATATACCTAGTTACTCTGGGACTGTTACATCAACTTGAACACTATTGACTTTCAATACATATTTGGAGAAAAAATGTTTTGATGATTGGAAACAATGCACTGTGCATTTGAAGGACAAATATCTCTCAGAATTAACAACTGTTTGTGTTTTAGAAACTTTTCCCTAATATAATTACATAACAAATTTACTTGTTCAACTACTTAAATTGTTTTGCTTTCATTGTTAAAGAGTCTCCATTTAATCCATTTACTATTTCCCCTCGTCACAGGTGGTTCTTTGCATATTTGGCCCTTTGATTTCAACTCAGCTCTACTGAATTTAAATATATGTCATTTTCATCATTTTCCCCAAAGCAACTGATGCTCTATATCTAACAGTATACAATTCATTACATAGCCTAAGGGAACCTCCGCACGACTTCAGTCAGTTCTCTATATACACCTGCACACTCTGTTTTCTTGGAGGTAAATGGCATTCTTTGTTCTTCGATACAACACGTTTATTGATTATTTATATGGATAATTTCATGCATCCCAGCACAAATTCTCTCAGCTCCCGACTGAATGACTGCAAGTAATAATGTGCCTTAAATTGTGCTGTTCTTTCTCACAGTAAGCCTCTCAGTGGTAACCAATTTTCTAAGACCAAGTTAGACTATTTTAGAAGCTGCATAAACTATTTTAGGTGACAAGAGGAACATTTGGTGCACTGAAGTAGTAATTTGCTAGTGGCCTAAAAGAGTTAATGAAGCTTTCAAAGGCATATGACAGACTTGAAAGGATTATTTACCAAAAAATTGTTTTACCATCAACTAAAAAAGACATATGGTCTGTTCAGAGGATGCAAATTTAAAATAAATTCAGTGATTCAATGAGTAAGGTGAAACTTGGGAAGAAATGAAAACTTAGAAGACAAATTTATAAATACTTGAGGCATTTATATATAAATTATATAATAATTTATATAATATATGTATATCATACATAAGAAATCTACACAAATTCATTATTTATTTGAAAATGTAAGAGTTTATCAGAAATCGTTTACAGGTAATGTAAGTTTTCAATTAAACTTACATTACAAATTTCAGGTATCATAGCCAACTGTCATTTTTAATATGGTATAGATCTTACTTATCACTATATAATATAGAGCTAAATTATGGCATATGTAAATATCTATGTAACATGTTGTTTTTTTTTCCTAAATAAATGGATTCATTTAGTTAGTAGCCAAGTTAATATTACAGTCGGTCCTGCTTTTCTGAGAGTCCCACATCTGTGGATTCAACCCACTTCAAAATATTACCAAAAAAAATCTAGCAAGTTCCAAAAAGCAAAATTTGAATTTCCATGCACTGGCAAGTTTTTATATAGCGTTTACATTGTATTAGGTTTCACACAAAATCTAGATTTTATTTAAAGTGTATAGGAGGACTGAGTAGGTCATATGCAAATACTATGCTATTTTAATAAAGGACTTGAGCATCCCTGGACTCTGGTATACTTAGAGGGTCCTAGAACCAATCTCATTCAGAGACTGAGAGAAGACTATATTTGCAAGTTGTCAAAAACAGTGATATACTGTATAGAAATACTGTATCTAGCATGTCAAAAATATTATGCCTGTATAAGAGAAAGATAGAGTTCTTCCCACATACAGTGACTTCTCACAATATAGATCTGCTTCTTCATGCTTCCCTCAGATCTGTGCCTAGAGGTGGGATATGCATGGGTAAAATGCACAGACTTCTTCACTTTTCATGGCCAGTGGGGTGGAATTTCCAGTAGGAAACTTGAGGAAAGGAGGAGAGTAAAGTCAAGGTATTTAATCTTGGTCCTCTCTTCCTGTATAATTGATTCTTTTCATGAAGTTGGCCCTTCCTATTCAGGGAACTCTCTTCCCCAAAGGTACCCTCTCCCTAAAGGGAACTCTGTCCACACAGCCCTGTCTCTATTTGGGTTTTAGTAAAAATGAGGTCCTTTCCTTACCTTTTCAGAGTAAATGCAGTAACTGCATTGACTTTCACCAGACCCTGGGAATAGCATCTCCGTTTTAGCATATTGTTTGCTTGTACCTTTATTTATATTTATTTATTTTTTAGTTTTTATTTTGAAATAATTCAAAACCTTGAAATCTTTTTAAAAATATTTGTAGTATATTTATTTAAAAAAAGACTAGACAACTTATAAAACATTCAGATTTTGTTAAGGGTTTGACTATCAGCATGCCTTTGAATATTGGAGGACATTTCTTTTTATTTTATTTTTTATAAATTTATTTATTTTAATTGGCGGTTAATTACTTTATAATATTGTGGTGGTTTTGCCATACATTGACTTGAATCCCCCACAGGTGTACATGTGTTCCCCATCCTGAACACCCCTCCCACCTCTCTCCCCATCCTATCCCTCTGGGTCATCCCAGTGCACCAGCCCCCAGCACCCTGAACATGTATATTATCATAAGTGAAACAGAACGCCAGTCCAGGTTCCATGCGTGAGACAGGGTGCTCGGGGCTGGTGCGTCTACCTTTAAAATGCGCATGCGTGCTAAATTGCTTCTAGTACTGTCCAACTCTTTGCGACCCCATGGACTGTAGCCCACCAGGCTCCTCTGCCCATGGCATTCTTCAGGCATGAACACTGGAGTGGGTTCCCATGCCCTTCTCCAGGGGATCTTCCCGACCCAGGGATCCATCCCGTGTCTCTGCCTCCTGCACTGGCAGGTGGGTTCTTCACCTCTAGCGTCACCCTGGAAGTACCTTTAAAAAGTTTTAAAAATTACTTTTTAATGGCTGAGTAATACTCCATTCGGAAAAGGCAATGGCACCCCACTCCAGTACTCTTGCCTGGGAAATCCCATGGGCGGAGGAGCCTGGTAGGCTGCAGTCCATGGGGTCGCGAAGAGTCAGACATGACTGAGCGACTTCCCCTTCTCTTTTCCCTTTCATGCGCTGGTGAAGGAAAAGGCAACCCACTCCAGTGTTCTTGCCTGGAGAATCCCAGGGATAGGGGAGCCTGGTGGGCTACCGTCTATGGGGTTGCACAGAGTCGGACACGACTGAAGTGACTTAGCAGCAATACTCCATTGTGTATATGTACCACAGCTTTCTTATCCATTCATCTGCTGATGGACATCTAGGTTGCTTTATTTCTCCTTAAATAAGACACATTTGAATGTGCCATTTATTTCCTGCTAGGACTCTGACTGTTTGAATAATATTTATCTTAACCCTAGTGATGGGAGCAGTTACAGTGAAAATAATACAGCTCTCATAGAGAAAACAGAAAAACCAAGACTACCCAATGGAAACTTTAATAAGCTTAAAGCGGATTCACTAAGTAAAAAAAAAAAAAAAAAAAAGGCAGCACACTAATAAGAAAGTTAATAAACTCTAACTAAACTGGTTTCAGTGATAAATAATAGACCTTGTGTTATTTTGCATTTATAATCCTAAAGTAGTCCTTTCTTATTTTGTAATTTCTCCTATCCTCTTTTAACCAGATATTTACAATTTTGTTTCAGTTCCTAGAGAAAAATTAGGCAAACTTTTATTCAGCTGAAAACTTGGATTTTATCTTTTTTCTTTTATCTGAAAATACTGAATCTTGCCTTTCACTCTTCTATACCCTGTAATTCAATCCATGCCCTAAGGAACTGTCAAGTTCTCTTACATTAGTTCCTAACAGGATATCAATGGAGAACTGTTCTAAGATCTAGTTTTTATTTACTGTTTCTCACCTCCTTTTTTACCTGATCATCATCTGTACTACTATTATTCCCTGAAGTGTCTATAAAATGAATTTATTGATATTCAGTCAACTTTACAAGTATTTAGACTTCTCATGAGGACAACTTGAATTCTGGGTGTGATAGGCAGAGTTACAACTCTGAAGGACAGATATAAAAAATGCATAAATGCTATCTAAGAAGTATCATGGATATTCCCATTGAAACTAGGAGATAGTAGACTGATTCCTATTTAAATTGTTTTAAGCTCAGTTAGATATGAGTCAGAAATAAGATATAAGAATATTTGAATGTAAGAAATATACAGGTGATATCTACCATTGTACCTGTATTCGGTTTGTCTTATATATATTTTTCATCTTTCCTTTTATGCCTTCCTTTGTGTTAAATAAGTATTTTTAAAGATATATTTTAGTGAACAGAGTTTCCAATATAATGCTTTATATTATGTCTTTAGAGATTTCTCTAAAGATTGAAAAATACATATTTAACATTTGAAGTTTGTATAAGCTAATATTGAAACTACAAAAAAATGAGAATTGTGCATATAAACTTTTAATTTACTCACCTCTCCCCTTATTTTATGTTATGATTCTCATAGGCATAGCATTTGTAAACATTCCAAACTGCACAAAGCTATGGTGTTCCTTTGGCATTGAGCAGTTATATAACTCAAAAGAAATACTGAAAAATAGTTTGTTTTTATATTTATTCATGTATTATCATTTCTAGTGCACATTTGAATTTTCATCTGATACCATTTTCTTTTAGCCCAAAGAATTTCTTTTATTATTTCTTATAGTGCTTCTCTGATAGAAACAAGTTCTCTTATTTTGCATGAAATATCTTTAATTTACCTTTATTATTGAAGGCCATTTTCACTGGATATATTAAATAGGATTCCCTTTTAAAGAAGTAGGTGTCCAATATGCTACTGGAGATCAGTGGAGAAATAACTCCAGAAAGAATGAAGGGATGGAGCCAAAGCAAAAACAATACCCAGCTGTGGATGTGATTGGTGATAGAAGTAAGGTCTGATGCAGTAAAGTGCAATATTGAATAGGGATGTGGAATGTTAGGTCCATGAATCAAGGCAAATTGGTAGTGGTCAAACAGGAGATGGGAAGAGTGAATGTCAACATTCTAGGAATCAGTGAACTAAAATGGACTGGAATGGGTGAATTTAACTCAATGACCATTATATCTATTACTGCGGGCAGGAATCCCTCAGAAGAAATGGAGTAGCCATCATGGTCAACAAAAGAGTCTGAAATGCAGTACTTGGATTCAATCTCAAAAATGACAGAATGATCTCTGTTCCTCTCCAAGGCAAACCATTCGATATCACAGTAATCCAAGTCTATGCCACAACCAGTAATGCTGAAGAAGCTGAACGGTTCCATGAAGATCTACAAGACCTTTTAGAACTAACACCCAAAAAAGATGTCCTTGTCATTATAGGGGACTGGAATGCAAAAGTAGGAAGTCAAGAAACACCTGGAATAACAGGCAAATTTGGCCTTGGAATGTGGAATGAAGCAGGGCAAAGGCCAATAGAGTTTTGCCAAGAAAATGCAGTAGTCATAGCAAACACCATCTTCCAACAACACAAGAGAAGACTCTACACATGGACATCACCATATGGTCAACACCAAAATCAGATTGATTATATTCTTTGCAGCCAAAGATGGAGAAGCTCTATACAGCAAAAACAAGACCAGAAGCTGACTGTAGCTCAGATCATGAACTACTTATTGCCAAATTCAGACTTAAATTGAAGAAAGTAGGTAAAACCACTAGACCATTCAGGAATGACCTAAATCAAATCCCTTATGATTATACAGTGGAAGTGAGAAATAGATTTTAGGGATTAGATCTGATATGTAGAGTGCCTGATGAACTATGGATGGAGGTTTGTGACATTGTACAGGAGACAGGGCCAAGACCATCCCCATGGAAAAGAAATGCAAAAAAGCAAAATGGCTGTCTGGGGAGGCCTTACAAATAGCTGTGAAAAGAAGAGAAGCAAAAAGCAAAGGAGAAAAGGAAAGATTTAAGTATCTGAATGCAGATTTCCAAAGAATAGCAAGGAGAGATTAGAAAGCCTTCTTCAGCGATCAATGCAAAGAAATAGAGGAAAACAACAGAAGGGGGAAGACTAGAGATCACTTCAAGAAAATTAGAGATACCAAGGGAACATTTCATGCAAAGATGGGCTCGATAAAAGATGGAAATGGTATGGACCTTACAGAAGCAGAAGATATTGAGAAGAGGTGGCAAGAATGCACAGAAGAACTTTACAAAAAAGATCTTCATGACCAAGATAATCACGATGGCATGATCACTCACCTAGAGCCAGACATCCTGGAATATGAAGTCAAGTGAGCCTTAGAAAGCATCACTACAAACAAAGCTAGTGGAGGTGATAGAATTCCAGTTAAGCTATTTCAAATCCTGAAAGACGATGCTGTGAAAGTGCTGCACTCAATATGCCAGTAAACTTGGAAAACTCAGCAGTGGCCACAGGACTGGAAAAGGTCAGTTTTCATTCCAATTTCAAAGAAAGGCAATGCCAAAGAATGCTCAAACTACCACACAACCACATTCGTCTCACACACTAGTAAAGTAATGCTCAAAATTCTCCAAGCCAGGCCTCAGCAGTATGTGAACCATGAACTTCCAGATGATCAAGCTGGTTTTAGAAAAGGCAGAGGAACCAGAGATCATATTGCCAACATCCACTGGATCATGGAAAAAGCAAGAGAGTTCCAGAAAAAACATCTATTTCTGCTTTATTGACTATGCCAAAGCCTTTGACTGTGTGGATCACAATAAACTGTGGAAAATTCTTCAAGAGATGGGAATACCAGACAACCTGACCTCCCTCTTGAGAAACCTATATGCAGGTCAGGAAGCAACAGTTAGAACTGGAAATGGAACAACAGACTGGTTCCAAATAGGAAAAGGAGTACGTCAAGGCTGTATACTGTCACCCTGTTTATTTAACTTACATGCAGAGTACATCATGAGAAACGCTGGGCTGGATGAAACAAGCTTGGAATCAAGATTGCCGGGAGAAATATCAATAACCTCAGATATGCAGATGACAGCACCCTTATGTCAGAAAGTGAAGAGAAACTAAAAAGCCTCTTGATGAAAGTGAAAGAGGAGAGTGAAAAAGTTGGCTTAAAGCTCAACGTTCAGAAAACAAAGATCATGCCACCTGGCCCTATCACTTCATGGGAAAGAGATGGGGAAAAAGTAGAAACAGTGTCAGACTTTATTTTTTTGGGGCTCCAAAATCACTGCAGATGGTTATTGCAGCCATGAAATTAAAAGACACTTACTTCTTGGAAGAAAAGTTATGACCAACTTAGATAGTATATTCAAAAGCAGAGACATTACTTTGCCAACAAAAGTCCATCTAGTCAAGGCTATGGTTTTTCCAGTGGTCATGTATGAATGTGAGACATGGACTGTGAAGAAAGCTGAGCACCAAAGAATTGATGCTTTTGAACTGTGTTGTTGGAGAAGACTCTTGAGAGTCCCCTGGACTGCAAGGAATTCCAATCAGTTCATTCTAAAGGAGATCAGTCCTAGGTGTTCTTTGGAAGGACTGATGCTGAAGCTGAAACTCCAATACTTTGGTCACCTCGTGCACAGAACTGACTCATTGGAAAAGTCTCTGATGCTGGGAGGGATTAGAGGCAGGAGGAGAAGAGGACGACAGAGGATGAGATGGCTGGATGGCATCACCGACTCGATGGACATGAGTTTGAGTTAACTCCGGGAGTTGGTGCTGGACAGGGAGGCCTGGTGTGCTGCAATTCATGGGGTTACAAAGAGTCAGACATGACTGACTGACTGAACTGAACTGAAACATTTATTTTATTGAAGTATAGTTGATTTACCATGCTGTATTAATTTCTAATTAATTAATTTCTAATTAATTAATTTCTAATGCACAACATGATATATATATGTACATGTACATGCATGATAATTTGCTTCAGTTTTGTCTAAGTCTTTGTGCCTCTATGTACCATAGCCTGCCAGGCTCCTCTGTCCATGGATTCTCTAGGCAAGGATACTGGAGTGGGTTGCCAGGCCCTCCTTCAGGGGATTTTCCAGAACCAGGGATCAAACCCATGTCTCTTATGTCTCCTGCAATGTCAGGCATGTTCTTTACCACTTGTGTCACCTGTGAAGCCTATGTGTGTGTGTGTGTGTTTGTGTGTGTGTATATATATATATACATATAAATTTTCATATTCTTTTCTAATATGGTTTATCACAGGATAATGAATATAGTACCTGTGGTATACAGTAAGAACTTTTTTTAAATCTTTCAATTTCCTTTATTTTTTTATCATTATATATTATTATAATTTTACTTTACAATATTTTATTGGTTCTGCCACACATCAACATGATCCACCTTGGGGATACACGTGTTCCCCATCCTGAAACCCCCTCCCACCTCCCTCCCCTTACTATCCTTCCGGGTCATCCCAGTGCACCAGCCCCAAGCATCTTGTATCGAATCTGGACTGGCGATTCATTTCTTATATGATATTATACATGTTTCAGTGCCATTCCCCCAAATCGTCCCACCCTCTCCCTCTCCCACAGAGTCCAAAAGGCTGTTCTTATTTATCCATTCATATATAAGAGTTTGAATTTACTATCCCAAACTCCCAATTCATCCCTCTTTCTACTCCATCTTCCCCTTGGCAACCACAAGTCTGTTCTCTATATCTGTGAGTCTGTTTCTGTTTCACAGATAAGTTGTGTAATATTTTAGATTCCACATATAAGTGATATCACATGGTATTTGTCTATCTCTTTCTGATTTACTTCAGTTAGTATGATATTATCTAGATCCATCTATGTTGCTCTAAATGTCATTATTTAAATTTTTTATGGCTGAGTTATGTTCTATCATATATATGCATAACATCTTCTGTTTTTATCAATCAATGTATATATGCTTTTTTTAAAAAAATTATTTTGTATTGGAGGATAGCTGATTTACAGTATTGTGTTCTTTTCATGTGTACAGAAAAACAATTTAGTTATACAAATACATATATCTATTTTTTTCAGATTGTTTTCCCATATATGTTATTACAGAGCATTGAATATGGTTCCTGTTCTATACAGCATGTCTTTGTTGACTATCTGTTTTATATATGGTAGTGTCTATCTGTTAATCCCAACCTTCTAATTTATCCCTCCCCCAACTTTCACCTTTGGTAACAATAAATTTGTTTTCTAAGTCTGTGAGTCTATTTCTATTTTATAAATAAGTTCATTTGTATCACTGTTTTAGATTCCACATATTAATAACATCATATGATATTTGTCTATTTCAATCTGACTTACTTCACATGGTGTGATAATCTAGATCCATCCATGTTGCTGAAAATGGCATTATTTCATTATTTTTATGGCTGAATAGTATTTCATTGTATACACGTGAATCACATCTTCTTTATCCATTCATCTGTAATGGATATTTAGGTTTCTTCCATGTCTTGGCTATTGTATATTGTGTTGCAATGAATATTGGGGTACATGTATCTTTTGAAATTATGTGTTTCTCCAAATATAAACCCAAAGTGGGATTTCTGGGTCATATGGCAGTTCATAGTCATATGGCAGGCCATAGTGGCCTTGCCAATTTACATTCTTACCTAGAGTGTAGGAGTGTTACCTTTTCTCAACACTCTCTCCAGCATCCAAGGCTTCTGCTTTATTGACTATGACAAAGCCTTTGACTGTGTGGATCACAACAAACTGTGGAAAATTCTTAAAAAGATGGGAATACCATACCATCTGAGCTGCCTCCTGAGAAATCTATATGCAAGTCAGGAAGCAACAGTTAGAACTGGACATGGAACAACAGACTGGTTCCAAATAGGAAAAGGAGTACATCAAGGCTGTATATTGTCACCTTGCTTATTTAACATGTTGAGAGTTTATCATGAGAAATGCTGGGCTGGATGAAGCACAAGCTAGAATCAAGAATGCTGGGGAAATATCAATGACCTCAGATATGCAGGTGATACCACACTCATGGAAGAAAGCAAAGAAGAACTAAAGAGCCTCTTGATAAAAGTGAAAGAGTGGAAAAGTTGGCTTAAAACTCAGCATTCAGAAAACTAAGATAATGGTATCTTGTCCCATCACTTCATGGCAAATAGATGGGGAAACAGTGGAAACAGTGACAGACTTCATTATTTTTTTTTTTTTGCCTCCATAATCAATGCAGATAATGACTGCAGCCATGAAATTAAAAGACTCTTGCTCCTTGAAAGAAAAGTTATGACCAACCTAGACAGCATGTTAAAAAGCATAGACATTATTTGCCAACACAGGCCCATCTAGTAAAAGCTATGGTTTTTCCAGTAGTCATGTATGGAGGTGAGAGTTGGACTATAAAGAAAGTTGAGCACCAAAGAATTGATGCTTTTGAACTGTGTTGATGGAGAAGACTTTTGAGAGTCCCTTGGACTGCAAGGAGATCCAACCAGTCCATGCTGAAGGAGATCAGTCCTGAATATTCATTGGAAGGACTGATGCTAAAGCTGAAACTCCAATACTTTGGCCACCTCATGCGAAGAACTGACTCATTTGAACGCATGTAAGAATTAAAGATTTTAAAATTTAAAAATAAATAAATAAATTAATTAATTAATTAAAAAAAAATAAAAGACCCTGATACTGGGAAATATTGAAGGCAGGATGAGAATGGGATGACAGAAGGAGACTGTTAGATGGCATCACTGACTCAATGAACATGAGTTTGAGTAGGCTGAGGGAGTTAATGGTGTACAAGGAAGCCCTGCTTGCTGCAGTCTATGGGGTCACAAGAGTTGGACATGACTGAGTGACTAAACTGAACTCAACTGAAATGGTAGTTCTCCAAGAGTCTGTTTCCCCAGTATGTGGAACTTCTGTAATAAACACACTGGCCTCCAAAGTCAAACTCCCTGGGGGTTCTCAGGCCTTTTGCTGTGTCCCCAGGTTGGGAAATCTGTTGTAGGTCCTAGAATTTCTTAACAGTGTGAGAATTTCCTTGCTTTAATTGTTCTGCAGTTTGTGGGTCATCTGCTGGGCAGCTCTATGGTGGGTAACACTGCCTGACCCCGGTCTGCTGCAACCAGAGGCCCTCTCCCAGCAGCAGGCCACTGCTGACCCATGCCTCCACAGGAGACACTCAAATATTCAAAGGTAGGTCTGGCTTAGTCTCTATGGGGTTTCTGGGTCCTAGTGCACACAGGTTTTGGTTGAGCATCTCTGGCTGATATGGGGTTTGATTCTAAATGCTATTTTGCCCCTCCTACCATCTGATTGGGGTTTCTCCTTTGCCCTTGGACATGGGGATCATTTTGGTGGGATCCAACATTCCCCTGTGATGGTTGTTCAGCAGTGAGTTATAATTCTGAAATTCTTGAGGGAGAAAATGAGTGCAGGTCCATCTACACTGCCATCTTGTTGTGAGGCCACAGGACTGGAAATTGTCAGTTTTCGTTGCAATCCCAAAGAAGGCAACGTCAAAGAATGCTCAAACTACCACACAATTGCACTCATCTCACACATTTGCAGATTAGTGCTCAGAATTCTCCAAACCAGGCCTCAATAGTACGTGAACCAAGCATTTCCAGATGTTCAAACTGGACATAGAAAAGGGAGAGGAACCAGAGATAAAATTGCCAACATCCACTGGATCACAGAAAAAGCAAGAGTTCCAGGAAAAAAAAGTATACTGCTGCTTTATTGACTATGCCAAAGACTTTGACTGTGTGGATCACAAAATCTGTGGAAAATTCTCCAAGAGATGGGAATACCAGACCACCTGACCCACCTCCTGAGAAAAATTGTATGCAGATCAAAAAGCAACAGTTAAAAGTGGACATGGAACAACACACTGGTTCCAAATTAGGAAAGGAGTCTGTCAAGGCTGTATATCGTTGCTCTTTATTTAACTTATATGCAGAGCACTTCATGTGAAATGCCAGGCTGGAAGAAGCACAAGCTGGAATCCTGTATGTGAGACAGCAAAAGTGACACAGATGTATAGAACAGACTTTTGGGCTCTGTGGGAGAGGGAGAGGGTGAGATGATTTGGGAGAATGGCATTGAAACATGTGTACTATCATGTAAGGAACGAATCGCCAGTCTAGGTTTGATACAGGATACAGGATGCTTGGGGCTGGTGCACTGGGATGACCCAGAGAGATGATATGGGGAGGGAGGTGGGAGGGGGGTTCATGATTGGGAACTCATGTACACCCATGGCGGATTCACGTCAATGTATGTCAAAACCAATACAGTATTGTTAAGTAAAATAAAAAATAACAACAAAAGAAAAATGTTGCCAGGAAAAATATCAACAACTTCAGATACACAGATGTCACCATCCTTATGGCAGAAGGCAAAGAGGAATTGAAGAGCCTTCTGATTAAAGTGAAAGAGGAGAGTGAAAAAGTTGACTTAAAACTCAGCGTTCAAAAAACAAAGATCATGGTATCCAGTCCCATCACTTCATGGCAATTAGATGGGGAAACAATGGAAACAGTGACACCACACTTTATTTTCTTGGGCTCCAAACTCAATTAAGTTGGTGACTGCAGCCAAGAAATTAAAAGATGCTTGCATCTTCAAAAAAAAATCTATGATCAACCTAGACAGCATATTAAAAAGAAGAAACATTACTTTGCTGGCAAAGGTCCATCCAGTCAAAGCTATGGTTTTTCCACTAGTCATGTATGGATGTGAGAGTTGGACCATAATGAAAGTTGAGCACTGATCAATTGATGCTTTTGAACTGTTTTGTTGGAGAAGACTGTTGAGAGACCCTTGGACTGGAAGGAGATCCAACCAGTCCATTGTGAAGGAAATCAGTCCTGAATAGTCATTAGAAGGACTGATGGTGAAGCTGAAGCTCCATTACTTTGGCCAACTAATGTGAAGAACTGACTCACTGGAAAGACCCTGATGCTGGGAAAGATTGAAGGCAGGAGGAGAAGGGGATGACAGAGGATGAGACGGTTGGATGACTTAATCGACTCAATGGACATGAGTTTGAGCATGGTACAGGAAATGGTGATGGATAGGGAAGTCTATTATGCTGCAGTTCATGGGTTCACAAAGAGTTGGACACAACTGAGCACCTGAACTGAGCTGAACTGAATGGTAGCTCAGTTGGTAAAGAATCAGCCTGCAATGCTAGAAGACCTGGGTTTGATCTCTGGGTTGGGAAGATCCCCTGGAAAAGGGAAAGGCTATCCACTCCAGTATTCTGGCTTGGAAAATTCCATTGATTGTATAGTCCATGGGGTTGTGAAGAGTCAGACATGACTGAGTGACTTTCACTTTCCAGCATTTATTGTTTTTAGAATTTTTAATGATGGCCATTCTGACTAGAGTGTGGTGATACAACATTGTAGTTTTAATTTGCATTTCTCTAATATTCAGTGCCTTTTCATACTGTTCAGGGGGTTTTGAAGGCATGCCAAAGAAATGCAAACTGGCAAAATGGTTGTCTGAGGAGGCCTTACAAATAGCTGTGAAAAGAAAAGACACTAAAAGCAAAGGAGTAATGGAAAGATGTACTCATTTGAATGCAGAGTTCCAAAGAATAGCAAGGAAAGATAAGAAAACCTTCCTTAGAGTCAATGCAAAGAAATAGAGGGAAACAATAGAATGTGAAAGACTAGAGATCTCTTCAGAAAATTAGAGATACCAAGCAAATATTTCATGCAAAGATGGGCAAAATAAAGGACAGGAATGGTATGAACCTAAAGGAAGCAGAAGATATTAAGACGAGGTGTCAGGAATACACAGAAGAATTATACAACACAGATCTTCATAACCCAGGTAACCACGATGGTGTGATCACTCACCTAGAGCCAGACATCCTGGAATACGAAGTCAAATGTGTCTTAGGAAGCATCACTATGAACAAAGCTAGTGGAGGTAATGAAATTCCAGTTGAGCTATTTCAAAACCTAAAAGATGATGCTATGAAAGTGCTATACTCAGTGTACCAGTAAATTTGTAAAACTCAGGAGGACTGGAACAGGTCAGTTTTTATTCCAATCCCAAAGAAAGGCAATGCCAATGAATGCTAAAACTACCACACAATGCACTCATTTCACACGCTAGGAAAGTAATGCTCAAATTCTCCAAGCCAGGCTTCAACAGTACGTGAACTTCGACATGTTCAAGCTGGATTTAGAAAAGGCAGAGGAACCGGAGATCAAATTTCCAACATCCATTGGATCATAAAAAAAACAAGTTCAGTTCAATCGCTCAGTTGTGTCCGACTCTTTGCGACCCCATGAATCGCAGCACACCAGGCCTCCCTGTCCATCACCATCTCCCAGAGTCTACCCAAACCCATGCCCATCATGTTGGTAATGCCATACAACCATCTCATGCTCTGTCATCCCCTTCTCCTCCTGTCCTCAATCTTTCCCAGCATCAGGGTCTTTTCAACTGAGTCAGATCTTCACATCAGGTGGCCAAAGTATTGGAGTTTCAGTCCTTCCAATGAACACCCAGGACTGATCTCCTTTAGGATTGACTGGCTGAAGCTCCTTGAAGTCCAAGGGACTCTCAAGAGTCTTCTCCAACACCACAGTCCAAAAGCATTTATTCTTCAGCACTCAGCTTTCTTTATAGTACAACTCTCACATCCATACATGGCCACTGGAAAAATCATAGCCTTGACTAGACGGACCTTTGTTTGCAAAGTAATGTCTCTGCTGTTTAATATGCTGTCTAGGTTGGTCATAACTTTCCTTCCAAGAACTAAGTGTCTCTTAATTTCATGGCTGCAATCACCATCTGATTTTGGAGCCCCCAAAAATAAAGTTAGCCATTGCTTCCACTGTTTCCCCATCTATTTCCCATGAAGTGATGGGACCAGATGCCATAATCTTAGTTTTCTGAATGTTGAGCTTTAAGCCAACTTTTTCACTCTCCTCTTTCACTCTCCCCTTTCACTTTCAAGAGAGTTCCAGACAAACATCTACTTTTGCTTTATGATCACACCAAAGCCTTTGATTGCGTGGATCACCACAAACTCTGGAAAATTCTTAAAGAGACGGGAATACCAGAACACCTGACCTGCCTCCTGAGAAACCTGTATGCAAGTCAAGAAGCAACAGTTAGAACTGGACATGGAAAAACAAACTGGTTCCAAATCAGGAAAGGAGTGTATCAAAGCTGTTTTGTTTTTTTTTTTTTTCCCACCTTGCTTATTTATGTTATATGCTGAGTACTTCTTGTTAAATGCTGAACTGGATGAAGCACAAGCTGGAATCAAGATTGCCTGGAGAAATATCAATAAACTCAGATATGCAGATGACACCACCCTATGGCAGAAAGTGAAAAAGAACTAAAAAGCCTCTTGATGAAAGTGAAAGAGGAGAGTGAAAAAGTTGGCTTAAAGCTCAACATTCAGAAAACTAAGATCATGGCCTCTGGTCCCATCACTTCATGGCAAATAGATGGGTAAACAATGGAAGCAGTGACAGACTTTATTTTGGGGGGACTGTAAAATCACTGCCCATTATGACTGCAGCCATGAAATTAAAAGACGCTCCTTGCAAGAAACGTTATGACCAACCAGACAGCATATTAAAAAGCAGAGACATTGTTTTGCCAACAATGGTCCATCTAGTCAAAGTTATGGTTTTTCTAGTAGTAATATATGGATGTGAGAGTTGGACTATAAAGAAAGCCGAGTGCTGAAGAATTGATGCTTTTGAACTGTAGTGTTGGAGAATACTCTTAAGAGTCTCTTAGACTGCTTGGAGATCCAACCAGTCAATTCTGTAAGAAATCAGTCCTGAATATTCACTGGAAGGACTGATGTTTAAGCTGACATTTCAGTACTTTGGCCATCTGATGGGAAGAACTGACTCATTGGAAAAGTCCGTGATGCTGAGAAAGATTGAAGGTGGGAGGAGAAGGGGACAACAGAGGATGAGATGGTTGGATGGCATAACTGGCTAAATGGACATGAGTTTGAGTAAGCTCTGGGAATTGGTGATGGACAGGGAAGCCTAGTGTGCTGCAGGCCATGGGGTCTCAGAGTCAGATACGAATGAGCAACTGAACTGTATATGCAGTGGTTTTGAGCATGCTTTCATGTACTTTTTGGCCATATATACATCTTTGTAGAAATGTCTATATAGATATTCTTCCCATTTTTTCTTTGGATTGCTTTTGATGTTGAGCTTCATGAGCTGTTTGTATATTCTGAAGGTTAATCCCTTGTTGGTTGCATTGTTTGCAAATGTTTTCTCCCATTTTGTAGTATGTGTTTTCGTTTTGTGTATGATTTCCTTTGCTGTAAAAAAGCTTATAAGCTTGTTTAAGTTTCATGTGTTATTTTTGCTCTTATTTGTATTGCCTTAGTAGACTGACCTAAGAAAACATTGGTATGATTAATGGACATACAATTCTTAATAGTATCCTTTTTCATTGATTCTGTGGATAGGACAAAGGTTATTTGTATTTTAGATTCACTAAATTTAATGTGTTGCTTTTCATTGCCTACTTTCAAGATTTTCTCTCATTTTAATTTTTGGTCAATTTGGCTGTGATTTGCCTATATGTCATTTTCTCTTTATTTATCTACTTAGAGTTTTCTGGTTTTCTTGAATCTTTTACTTGAAATATTTCCCCAAGTGTAGGAGATTTTAGCCATATGTCTTTAAATACTTTTCCAGGTCCATTTTCTTCTGGTCATTTATTCCTATCACACTATTATTAAGCCTTTGGTATTCATTGTCTCAAAGTAATTGACACTCAATTTTTTTCAGTTTTAAAAACCTTTCTTCTATTCCACCTACCTGACTATTTTTATTGATCAAATTTAATAACTCTCTATTATGTTAGGCACAATCTCTACTTAAGTCCATATATTTACTTTTTCACACAAGATATTGTGTTCTGTAAATTCCAATTAATTATTTTTATGGTTTTTATTAATACCTCTCTACTGTGATTCCCTTTGTAGTCATTAATTATGACAAGGTTAAACATTTTTTTTTCAGCTCTTATATGGTAGACACTTTAAAATACTTGCTAGTTCCACATATGGACTGGCTCCTGGTCAGTCTTCATTAATGATGTTCTCCCTGAATATGGGCCATGTTTTTATTCACAGGTATGAAATGTAAGATCATGGCATCTGGTCCCATTACTTCATGGGAAATAGATGGGGAAACAGTCGAAACAGTGTCAGAGTTTATTTTGGGGGGCTCCAAAATCACTGCAGATGGTGATTGCAGTCATGAAATTAAAAGACACTTACTCCTTGGAAGGAAAGTTATGACTAACCTAGATAGCATATTCAAAAGCAGAGACATTACTTTGTTAACAAAGGTCCATCTAGTCAAGACAATGGTTTTTCCAGTGGTCATGTATGGGTGTGAGAGTTGGACTGTGAAGAAAGTTGAGCACCGAAGAATTGATGCTTTTGAACTGTGGTGTTAGAGAAGTTTCTTGAGAGTCCCTTGGACTGCAAGGAGATCCAACTAGTCCATCTTAAAGGAGATCAGTCCTGGGTGTTCACTGGAAGGACTGATGCTGAGGCGGAAACTCCAATACTTGGCCACTTCATGCGAAGAGTTGACTCATTGGAAAAGACCCTGATGCTGAGAGGGATTGGGGGCAGGAGGAGAATGGGACAACAGAGGATGAGATGGCTGGATGGCATCACTGACTCGATGGACATGAGTTTGGGTGAACTCCGGGAGTTGGTGATGGACAGGGACGCCTGGTGTACTGCCATTCATGGGGTTGCAAAGAGTCAGATACAACTGAGTGACTGAACTGAATTGAACTGATGAAATGTAAACTGCATTTTGAATTTGTAAACATATTATAGATTTTCTTTGGTTTCTCTTAAAAATCAGTATTTTATTTTCTTTTGTATAAATTTACCTTGTCTGGACTCAAACTACAAATCTGTGCCCTTCAGAGGCATTAAGTTCAGTTCAGTCACTCAGTCATGTCCCAATCTTGGTGACCCCATGGACTGCAGCATGCCAGGCCTCCCTGTCCATCATCAACTCCTGGAGTTTACTCAAAGTCATGTCCATTGAGTTGGTGATACCATCCAACCATCTCATCCTCTGTCGTTCCCTTCTGCCTTCAACCTTTCCCAGCCTCAGGGTCTTTTCAAATGAGTCAGCTCTTTGCATCAGGTGGGCAAAGTACTGGAGTTTCAGCTTCAATATCAGTCCTTCCAATGAACACTCAGGACTGATTTCCTTTAGGATGGATTGGCTGGATCTTCTTGCAGACGGGTAGAAGCATTCAGTTATTTTAGCTACTGTGCTTATTGCATGCTCAGTGCGTGCCTAGTTTAGGGGTCAGCTGGAATTTAGAAAGGATTTATATGCAGAGTGTCCTCTGTAACAAAATGATCTTTATGAAATATTCTGTTCTATTTGTATGCTACTGCTATAAAAATTACCACAAATTTTTGGCTTAAAACAATACAAATTTATTATCTTACAATTCTGTAGGTCAGAAGCAAATAGGGTAACCTACCATTGGGTAAAATCAAGATGTTTGCAGGGCTGAGTTCCTTTCCAGGATCTCTAGAGGAAACATCCAGTTTCTTGCTTTTTCCAATTTTTATAGGCAGCTCACATTCTTTCACCTCTGGTTCCCTTCCTTAATCTATAAAGTTATTACTATGCATCTTTCTGATCCTGATTTTATACTCATTTTTCTCTCTGACCATTGTCAGGAAAGGCTCTCCACTTTGAATGACTCATAGGTTTGAGCTCATTTTTATAATCCAAGATGTTCTTCCATCTCAAGGTTCTTAATCTTAGTCACATCTACAAAATCTTTTTGCTATGTAAGGTCACATATACACAAATTTCAGGGAGTTGTATGAGGACCCTTTATTAAGGGATAATTGTTCTGACTACTATACTACACGATCCCACATGGATTCATGGTATATAGAAACTCACTTATCAAGAGGTAGGGATCCTAATTGTTGTTGTTGTTTTTCAGTTGCCCTGTCGTGTCCAACTCTTTTCAACCCCATGGACTCTGGAATGCCAGGCTTCTCCTTAAATTCCCCTCCCTTTAAAGCTGGGTACTCCTGTGACTCACATGGAAGTTGAAATATTTTCATATGTTAACTTGACTAGGTTAAAGGATGCCCAGAGGTAGCTAATAAACATTATGTCTGGATCTATAAAGATGATTCTGAGAAGAGATTAGCATTTGAATCAGTAGACTGAGTAGAAGATTTTCCTCAGAAAAAAAAAGAACAAGAAGACTCTTCTCACCAGTTGCAGTATCTGGATATCACTTGTCAATTCCCGATTCCTTGTTTTAATCTGATCATCATTTTTACTACTATTCTTCCCTAATATATATGTAAAGGAAATTAATTTATCTTCAACCAAATTTATCGGGATTCCAAAAAGTTATGTAGAATTAATTTATAAATCTTCATAAGCTTTTAATTTTAATTAGATCCCATTTGTTTATTTTTGCTTTTATTTCCAGAATTCTGGGAGGTGGATCATAGAGGATCCTGCTGTGATTTATGTCTGAGAGTGTTTTGCCTATGTTCTCCTCTAGGAGTTTTATAGTTTCTGATCTTACATTTAGATCTTTAATCCATTTTGAGTTTATTTTTGTGTACAGTGTTAGAAAGTGATCTAGTTTCATTCTTTTACAAGTGGTTGACCAGTTTTCCCAGCACCACTTGTTAAAGAGATTGTCTTTCCTCCATTGTATATTCTTGCCTCCTTTGTCAAAGATAAGGTGTCCATATGTGTGTGGATTTATCTCTGGGCTTTCTATTTTGTTCCATTGATCTATATGTCTGTCTTTGTGCCAGTACCATACTGTCTTGATGACTGTGGCTTTGTAGTAGAGCCTGAAGTCAGGCAAGTTGATTCCTCCAGTTCCATTCTTCTTTCTCAAGATTGCTTTGGCTATTCGAGGGTTTTTGTATTTCCATACAAATCTTGAAATTATTTGTTCTAGTTCTGTGAAAAATATGGCTGGTAGCTTGACAGGGATTGCATTGAATTTGTAAATTGCTTTGGGTAGTATACTCATTTTCACTATATTGATTCTTCCAATCCATGAACATGGTATATTTCTCCATCTATTAGTGTCCTCTTTGATTTCTTTCATCAGTGTTTTATAGTTTTCTATATATAGGTCTTTAGTTTCTTTAGGTAGATATATTCCTAAGTATTTTATTCTTTTCGTTGCAATGGTGAATGGAATTGTTTCCTTAATTTCTTTTTCTACTTTCTCATTATTCGTGTATAGGAATGCAAGGGATTTCTCTGTGTTGATTTTATATCCTGCAACTTTACTATATTCATTGATGAGCTCTAGTAATTTTCTGGTGGAGTCTTTAGGGTTTTCCATGTAGAGGATCATGTCATCTGCAAACAGTGAGAGTTTTACTTCTTCTTTTCCAATTTGGATTCCTTTTATTTCTTTTTCTGCTCTGATTGCTGTGGCCAAAACTTCCAGAGCTATGTTGAATAGTAGCGGTGAAAGTGGACACGCTTGTCTTGTTCCTGACTTTAGGGGAAATGCTTTCAAGTTTTCACCATTGAGGATAATGTTTGCTATGGGTTTGTCATATATAGCTTTTATTATGTTGAGGTATGTTCCTTCTATTCCTGCTAGGAAAATATAAGCAAGGTGAAAAGACAGCCTTCTGAATGGGAGAAAATAATAGCAAATGAAGCAACTGACAAACAACTAATCTTAAAAATATACAAGCAACTTCTGCAGCTCAATTCCAGAAAAATAAACGACCCAATCAAAAAATGGGCCAAAGAACTAAATAGATATTTCTCCAAAGAAGACATACGGATGGCTAACAAACACATGAAAAGATGCTCAACGTCACTCATTATTAGAGAAATGCAAATCAAAACCACAATGAGGTACCACTTCACACCAGTCAGAATGGCTGTGATCCAAAAATCTGCAAGCAACAAATGCTGGACAGGGTGTAGAGAAAAGGGAACCCTCCTACACTGTTGGTGGGAATGCAAACTAGTACAGCCACTATGGAGAACAGTGTGGAGATTCCTTAAAAAATTGCAAATAGAACTACCTTATGACCCAGCAATCCCATTGCTGGGCATACACACTGAGGAAACCAGAATTGAAAGAGACACATGTACCCCAATGTTCATTGCAGCACTGTTTATAATAGCCAGGACATGGAAACAACCTAGATGTCCATCAGCAGATGAATGGATAAGAAAGCTGTGGTACATATACACAATGGAGCATTACTCAGCCGTTAAAAAGAATTCATTTGAGTCATCCCCATGCACCAGCCCCAAGCATGCTGCACCCTACGTCAGACATGGACTGGCGATTCAATTCTTACATGACAGTATACATGTTAGAATTCCCATTCTCCTAAATCATCCCACCCTCTCCCTCTCCCTCTGAGTCCAAAAGTCCGTTATACACATCTGTGTCTTTTTTCCTGTCTTGCATACAGGGTCGAACCAGAGAGATGTTGTGGGGAGGGAGGTGGGAGGGGGGTTCATGTTTGGGAACGCATGTAAGAATTAAAGATTTTAAAATTTAAAAAATAAAAAAAAATTTAAAAATAAATAAATAAATAAATAAATAAAATAAAATAAAATAAAAAAAGAATTCATTTGAATCAGTTCTGATGAGATGGATGAAACTGGAGCCAATTATACAGAGTGAAGTAAGCCAGAAAGAAAAACACCAATCCAGTATACTAACACATATATATGGAATTTAGGAAGATGGCAATGACGACCCTGTATGCAAGACAGGAAAAAAGACACAGATGTGTATAACGGACTTTTGGACTCAGAGGGAGAGGGAGAGGGTGGGATGATTTGGGAGAATGGGAATTCTAACATGTATACTGTCATGTAAGAATTGAATCGCCAGTCCATGTCTGACGTAGGGTGCAGCTTGCTTGGGGCTGGTGCATGGGGATGACGCAGAGAGATGTTGTGGGGAGGGAGGTGGGAGGGGGGTTCATGTTTGGGAACGCATGTAAGAATTAAAGATTTTAAAATTTAAAAAATAAAAAATAATAATATTAAAAAAAATCTTCATAAGGATAACTGGAATTTTTGGTATGATGTACATAGTAACAACTCTAAACTATAAATGCAGTTTTAATTGAATAAGTAGTATCTATAAAATATTATAGATATTCGCAAAGCTAAGAAACAGTAATTATCTGTCTAGTAGACTCAGTAATAACTCTACACTACCCCTAGCCCCCAGCCTCCAACAGTCATTGCTGTATTATCTGCTTCTATGAGTTTATCTATTTTATATAACTCAAGAAGGTGGAATCATGCAATATTTGCCCTTCTGCAACTGACATTTCACTTACCCTCCAAGTTCAGCTATGTTGTCATAAGTGGCAGGATTCCCATATTTTTTAAAGGCTGCATGATATCTCCATTTTATGCATCAGTTCAGTTCAGTTCAGTCGCTCAGTCGTATCCGACTATTTGCAACCCCATGAATCACAGCACGCCAGACCTCCCTGTCCATCACCAACTCCCAGAGTTCACTCAGATTCTCGTCCATCGAGTCAGTGATGCCATCCAGGCATCTCATCCTCTCTCATCCCTTTCTCCTCCTGCTCCCAATCCCTCCCAGCATCAAAGTCTTTCCCAATGAGTCAACTCTTCACATGAGGTAGCCAAAGTACTGGAGTTTCAGCTTTAGCATCATTCCTTCCAAAGAAATCCCAGGACTGATCTCCCTTAGAATGGACTGGTTGGATCTCCTTGCAGTCCAAGGGACTCTCAAGAGTCTTTTTCAACACCACAGTTCAAATGCATCAATACTTCGGTGCTCAGCTTTCTTCACAGTCCAACTCTCACATCCATACATGACCACTGGAAAAACCACAGCTTTGACTAGAAGGACCTTTGTTGGCAAAGTAATGTCTCTGCTTTTCAATATGCTGTCTAGGTTGGTTATAATTTTTCTTCCAAGGAGTAAGCACCTGTTAATTTTATGGCTGAAGTCACCATCTGCAGTGATTTTGGTGCCCCCAAAAATAAAGTCTGACACTGTTTCTACTGTTTCCCCATCTATTTCCCATGAAGTGATATATCACGTTTTATTTATATATTCATCTGTTAATGGATACTTAGATTGTTAAACTACAATAATTAAAAAAATGTGATACTGGCATTAAGACACATATATAGACCTTTGGAGGATAAGGCAATGGCACCCCACTCCAGTACTCTTGCTTGGAAAATCCCATGGACGGAGGAGCCTGGTAGGCTGCAGTCTATGAGATCGCAAAGAGTCGGACACGACTGAGCGACTTGATTTTCACTTTTCACTTTCATGCACTGGAGAAGGAAATGGCAACCCACTCCAGTGTTCTTGCCTGGAGAATCCCAGGGACAGGAGAGCCTGGTGGGCTACCGTCTGTGCGGTCACACAGAGTTGGACACGACTGAAGCGACTTAGCAGCAGCAGCAGCATAGACCTTTGGAAAGGATTTGTTGTTGTTCAGTCACTAATTCTGAGTGTTTGACTATTTTGTGGCCCCATGAACTGTAGCCCACCAGGTTCCTCTGTCCATGGGATTTCCCAGGCAGGAATACTGGAGTGGGTTGCCATTTCTTTGCCAAGGGATCTTTCTGACCCAGGGATCAAACCCATGTCTCCTGTACTGGCAGGCAGGTTCTTGACCACTGGGCCACCAGGGAAGCCCTTCAAGAGGATAGAATCCAGAAATGAACTCATGCATATATAATCAACTAATCTTTGTGCCACAGACTCAGAATGGGGAAAAGATAGTCTCAAATGGAATTAGGAAATCTATATCTGCACACAAAACAGTTAGACTTATACCTCACATAAAAATAAAGGCAAAATGAATTAAAAACTTAAACAGAAGACCTGAAACTAAAACTCTTGGAAAAAAACATAGGGGAAAGTCTTGATTTGGTATAGGCAATGTTTTTTCTTTATGACTGAAAATACAAGCTTGAAAGAAAGTATACCAAGTGGGACTATATCAAATGAAAAAGACACTTTCATTTTAAATAGTGAATTTAAATCTTTATATATATATATATATCTTCCATTTTCCTCTTTATTACCTTTATGTATTTCTTTACAATCTTTATTTTATGTTTAATACCTGTTTTAATATATTTGCCATCTTTTTCACCGTCTCTATCATTTGAGGTTTCTTTCTACTCTACTGGTTTTCACACTTTCCTATGTCTTAGCATGTCTAGTAACTTACTGTTGTTGAATGTCTCTGAATCTTTTAGACTTCATGTAATAAATGTTTGGCTCTTTATTTTGGTGGGCTATTGAGTTTCTCCCAGTTCTATGTGATCATTATGAGATTTATTTTAAGATTTTGTTAAGATTTTTTAAGTAGCAAAAATGGCACTTATTTTCTGAGTAATGTATTTCCCTTACTTAGATATGATCCTTCTGGAATTTCTAGTAAATGTTGCATTTGATTACTGAAGACTCTCTGATCTGGAGTCAGCAGAAATTATTCCCAGCCTTTTGTGATCTCTGGGAACATTTCAGCTCTTATCTAGTTGCTCTACTGAATCACCTTATAGAGTTTGACCCTCTATATGAATAACTTAGTATTCAATAAAGATTCAAGAGAATACAAGCTTTTGAAGCTCTTTTTGACTGCTTTCTTCTCTTCAGAAACCTGTCTCACCACCTCCAGCTATATCCATGAACTCTGATCTGGGTCTCCTCATCTTAGTAAGACTGGAAGACTTTATTGATCTCCTTTACCACCCTATGGCTCAGGATTCACCTCCCTGCATGAAGCCTGGACAGTTCAAGTGTTTACCTAATTTTTCCTTTTCACAGCATCACAGCCTTGTGCTCTCTGTTTCAACTGTCTGAAAAAACTTTAGTATATTTTCTTCAGTTTTCTAGATGTTTAAGACAAGAAGCCAAGTTGAGTCCCTCTTACTCCATCATTGCCAAAATGGGAAGGAGTAAAGGTAAACGAACCTATTGAGTCTACTCTTATAATTTGGTAATTTTAGTCTTTTTAATTTCAAAAATATAAAACCCAGAAATATAATAAATGGGTATGACCCATATCCTAAAATCAATTAATGCCATATGTTAAGATCAATTAACCCAACTTAAAATTAAAATATCTATGAATCTGAATATTTCATCTGCTAGATAAATACAAACATATCAGTGTAAACAAATATTTGTGCCAATTATAGTTTATTCATTTACTTTAGGTATATAAGTTAACTTTAGGCTATTTAGAAACAATATTCAGTCAGATGCAGCCAAAGTTTTAATTTTTTCCATCAGATAGTTTTAGAGAATTACATTCATCAACTGGTAATTTTCTCACTGTGTAGACACTATCCAATTATAACAAAACCACAGCAAAATTAAAATGTGTTTAGTTAAAAGATTCACTTGAGAATTTAGCAATTTAAAATTTTATCTGTCAAATAAGATAAAGAATGTCATACCCTTTAGAAAATTCTTCTGCTTGTAAAATAATTAACTATGAGGTTTAAAATAATATTGACCACTTAAAATTAATTTACCCATTAACACACATGTAATTACTTTTATCTTGTTCTAAGAGAGCACGTTTTCAAACATCTAAACTGTACTCTAGCCACTGAATAATGGACAGGTTTATTTACATAGGTTAATTTTTCTTCATTAATACATAATTGTGATAATTAAAGACCTGTTACTGAAGCTGCTGTATCAGATATCTGTCAATTTGGGGAGAAAATACTAAAACATCACGTGTGAGTGATATTTGGATTATATAAAATGAAACTACAGGTATGACCTAAATTAAATCCCTTATGATTATATAGTGAAAGTGACAAATAGATTCAAGGGATTAGATCTGATAGACAGAGTGCCTGAAAATCTTTGGACGGAGGTATGTGACATTGTACAGGAGGCAGTGATTAAGATGATCCTCAAGAAAAAGAAATGCAAAAAGGCAAAATGGTTGTCTGAGGACGCCTTACAAATAGCTGAGAAAATAAGAGAACCTGAAGGCAAAGGAGAAAAGGAAAGATATACCCATGTGAATGCAGAGTTCCAAAGAACAGCAAGGAGAGATAAGAAAGCCTTCCTCAGTGATCAATGCAAAGAAATAGAGGAAAACAATTGAATGGAAAAGACTAGAGATCTCTTCAAGAAAATTAGAGACACATCCGGTCCCATCACTTCATGGGAAATAGATGGGGAAACAGTGGAAACAGTGTCAGACTTTGTTTTTTGGGGCTCCAAAATCACTGCAGATGGTAACTACAGCCATGAAATTAAAAGACGCTTACTCTTTGGAAGAAAAGTTGTGACCAACCTAAAGAGCATATTGAAGAGCAGAGACATTACTAGGCCAACAAAGGTCCGTCTAGTCAAGGCTATGGTTTTTCCTGTGGTCATATATGGATGTGAGAGTTGGACTGTGAAGAAGGCTGAGCGCTGAAGAATTGATGCTTTTGAATTGTGGTGTTGGAGAAGATGCTTGAGAGTCCCTTGGACTGCAAGGAGATCCAACCAGTCCATTCTGAAAGAGATCAGTCCTGGGATTTCTTTGAGGGAATGATGCTAAAGCTGAAACTCCAGTACTTTGGCCACCTCATGCGAAGAGTTGACTCATTGGAAAAGACTCTGATGCTGGGAGGGATTGGGGGCATGAGGAGAAGGGGAAGAGAGAGGATGAGATGGCTGGATGGCATCACTGACTCAATGAACATGAGTCTGAGTGAACTCTGGGAGTTGGTGATGGACAGGGAGGCCTGGCATGTTGCGATTCATGGGGTTGCAAAGAGTTGGACACGACTGAGCGACTGAACTGAACTGAACTGAAGGGAACATTTCATGCAAAAAGTATCCTTGAAAGTGAAAGTCACTCAGTCGTGTCCAACTCTTTGCAGCCACATGGACTGTACAGTCCATGGAATTCTCCAGGCCAGAATACTGGAGTGGGTAGCCATTCCTTTCTCCAGTGGATCTTCCCAACCCAGGGATCGAACCCAGGTCTCCCACATTGCAGGCAGATTCTTTTACCAGTTGAGCCACCAGGAAAGCCCATTTCATGAAAAGATGGGTACAATAAAGGACAGAAATGGTATGGATCTAACAGAAGCAGAAGATATTAAGAAAGGTGGAAAGAAGACACAAAAATACTATACAAAAAAGATCTTCATGATCCAGATAACCATGATGGTATGATCACTCACCTAGAGCCATACATCCTGGAATGCAAAGTCAAGTCAACCTTAGGAAGCATCACTACAAACAGAGCTAGTGGAGATGATAGAATTCCAGTTGAGCTATTTCAAATCCTAAAAGATGCTGTGAAAATACTGCACTCAGTATGCCAGCAAATTAGGAGAACAGTCCTGACACAAGACTGGAAAAGATAAGTTTTCATTCCAAACCCAGAGAAAGGCAATGCCAAGGAACCTTCAAACTACAACACAATTGCACTCATCTCACACGCTAGTGAAGTAATGATCAAAATTCTCCAAGTGATGCTTCAATAGTATGTGAACCAAGAACTTCCAGATGTTCAAGCTGGATTTAGAAAAGGCAGAGGAACCAGAGATAATAATAATAATAATAGATTTTTTTTTAAAAAGAACATAGAAAAAGCAAGAGAGTTCCAGGAAACAAACAAATCTACTTATGATTTATGACTTTATTTTCTTGGGCTCCAAAATCACTGCAGATGGTAACTGCAGCTATAACATTAAAAGACACTTGCTCCTTGGAAGAAAAGCTATGACCAACCTAGACAGCATATTACAAAGCAGGGATATTACTTTACCGACACAGGTTTGTCTAGTCAAAACTACTGGTGTTTCCAGTAGTTATGTATGGATGTGAGATTTGGACCATAAAGAGAGCTGAGTGCTAAACAATTGATGTTTTTGAATTGTGATGTTGGAGAAGACTCTTGAGAGTCCGTTGGACTGCAAGAATATCAAACCAGTCCATCCTAAATGAAGTCAGTCCTGGATATACTTTGGAAGGACTGAGGCTGAAGCTGAAACTTCAATACTTTGGCCACCTGATGTAAAGAACTGACTCACTGGAAAAGATTCTGATGCTGGGAAAGATTGAAGGCAGGAGGAGAAAGGGACGACAGAGGATGAGATGATTAGAGGGCATCACCGACTCGATGGACATGTGTTTGGGTAGACTCCGGGAGTTGGTGATGGACAGGGAGGCCTGGCGTGCTGCGGTTCATGGGGCCACAAAGAGTTGGGATTATACACAGTTATAGTGCATGACTATGCACAGCATAGTACATAACATTTTACAGCTTTTCCCTCCTACTGCAGACTTTCATGGAGGAATTTATCATTCCCTCCTCATTCTTTGTCTTTTATTGAACTGCATGTCTTTCTTGTGATGTTACCCATTTCACACTCTCCTAGTCTTCTAAAAAGTAGATTCTAATACTCAAGCATGTTTGAGCCTTATTGTAAAGATCTGTTATTTCAATTAACTATTGTTTTTAATTTTTATTGTAGGACAGTTAATTTACAATATGGCTTTATTTTCAGGTGTGCACAAAATGAATCAGTTATACATATCCATATATGCACTCCTTTTCAAATTCTTTTCTCATATAAGCCATTAAACAGTATTGAGTGGAGTTCCCTGTGTTATATAGCAGTCCCTTGTTAGTTACCTATTTTTTATATAGTAGTGCTTATATGTCAATCCCAATCTTACAATTTATGTCCCCCTTTTTATCACCAGGTAACCATAAGTTTATTTTCTATATCTGTAACTCTATCTCTGTTTTGCAGAAAAGTTCATTCATATCCTTTTTATATAGATTTTACATATAAGCAACAGCATATAATATTTGACTTTGTTGAAATATTCTGTTCCAAACAGCAACCTTCAACTCTTCTAGTATGAATAATTGTTTTTTGAAAAAAACTAACACAGTCTTTGGCCCTTTGGCAGATAGATATGAGGGTTGCTTGAGTCAACACTTCTGCCTACTATCACTCTTTTCTCTCCATATTGCTAAGAGATCCTACAACATTTTCAAATAAGTACAGACATGCGATGCCTTTCTCTTTCTTGGATCTCTTCTGAGAAGATGGGAAGTTTCCCCCCCTACAAAAGGCAGAAACTGTTGCTCTCTATATCAGGGCTTGGTTTACAAGTCCATCGCTATTTTTTTTTTTTTCATCCTTGTTGGACCCAATCAATCACTGGAAATGAATTGGATACTATGAAAAGTTCTGTGGCTGTCACTCTGCCCATAATTAAGTGAAGGGGCATGGAAGTGAAAATATAGAAAGGCCCAAAGGTTAGGAGGATTAAAATCATGCATAGAATATGCTCCAGGAGTGGCATGGGTGGTAGAGTTGCAGGGGAGAGAGGAAGAGAGAAAATGTGTGTGTGTGTGTGTGTGTGTGTGTGTGTGTGTGTATGTGTGTGTGTGTGTGTGAGACAGAGACAGACAGGATACAGGAAAACAGGGAGAGAGAAACACAGTTGGAGTTGTTTGGCTGATTTGATTGTTGATTGAATTATTTTTGAAATTTGAAGGAGGGAAAAAATAGTATTGGCTAGCTATGGTATAGAAGAGCAGGGAAAATGGTAAAGAAAGAATATTGGAAGAAGTATGACTGTAGGTTTTATTTGGTTCTTGTTTACATAACAGCCAACTATTTCTTTGGTTCTCTAGAGAAACATAAAAATAGCATTAAAATTTTATTGAGGTATTTCCTAAAGGATATGTGATATCCTGATACTGGTTATATCACTAATGTCTTTGACTTAAAGTAAGAAAATAAAATTATCTTAAATGCCTATAAGTGAAATTTCTGAGTCAGAGACTAGGCATGTGTTTGATTTTATTGGAAATGTCAAACAGTTTTTCCAAATGATTAAATGAATTTACATCTTTGTCAGCAATGTGAAAGTTCCAGTTGCTGGAAGCTCTCACCAACATTTGGTATCACCATCTTTTAGATTTTAGCCATCTTGTTGCTTTATAATATTATCTCACGTTTTTCATTGCATTTCTTGCATTTAACAGTATGAAAAACCATTGAATGTACTCATAGACCATTGGGGTATCTTCTTTTATGAACAATATTCTTATTCAAATATTTCCCATTTTAATGACATTATATGTCTTCTTTTTATTGATTTTGCCTATGTAAAAATTGCAAAGATATTGTCCTAAGATAGCTTCAAGAAGCTTTACAGTTTGACACTTATATTTCAGTCTCAGATCTGTTACACATTTTTATACCTTGTCTGAAATAGGTGTAAAGATTTATGCTTTTCTACACATTTGTTCAGGGTTTCTTCCAGCACTATTTGTGTAAAACAGTCCATACTCAATGTTGAATATAAGATTAAAAGTTACTAAACTTTAAAAAAAAAAATACAGGTTAAGGTAATGCGTGATTTAGAATAATAGGAGCTGAGATGAGCCAACTTTTGTGATTAGCAAAACTTTAAAGCAGCTATGTTAAACATATTCAAATAGTTCAAGGAAAATATAATTGTGATAAATTCTATGAAAAATAATAGGTGAAAGGATAAATTTAAGAACTTAAAATTATAATATGGAAAATGAAATCTTCCTGCTGCTGCTGCTGCTGCTGCTAAGTTGCATCAGTTGTGTCCAACTCTATGTGACCCCATAGATGGCAGTTCACCAGGCTCCGCCATCCCTGGGATTCTCCAGGCAAGAACGCTGGAGTGAGTTGCCATTTCCTAGAGGGTCCTTAAGAGCAGATTGATGACAGCAAAAAAAAAAAAAAAAAAAGTTCCAGTCAATAGAAAGGCAGATCAATAGATGTTTTTCAGTCTTCAGAATACAAAGCCACAGTCATCAAGACAGTATGGTACTGGCACAAAGAGAGAAATATAGATCAATGGAACAAAATAGAAAGCCCAGAGATAAATCCATGCACCTATCTTGGACAAAAGAGGCAAGAATATACGATGGAGAAAAGACAATCTCTTTAACAAGTGGTGCTGGGAAAACCGGTCAACCACTTGTAAAAGAATGAAACTAGAACACTTTCTAACACTATACACAAAAAATAAACTCAAAATGGATTAAAGATCTAAACGTAAGACCAGAAACTGTAAAACTCCTAGAGGAGAACATAGGCAAAACACTCTCTGACATAAATCACAGCAGGATCCTCTATGACCCACCTCCCAGAATATTGGAAATAAAAGCAAAAATAAACTAACAGGACCTAATTAAAATTAAAAACTTCTATAAGCAAGGTGAAAAGACAGCCTTCAGAACGGGAGAAAATAGCCACAATTGAGCAACTGACAATCTCAAAAATATACAAGCAACTTATGCAGCTCAATTCCAGAAAAATAAATGATCCAATCAAAAAAGGAGCCAAAGAGTTAAATAGACATTTCTCTAAAGAAGACATACAGATGGCTAACAAACACATGAAAAGATGCTCAACATCACTCATTATCAGAGAAATGCAAATCAAGACCACAATGAGGTGTACCATTTCACGCCAGTTAGAATGGCTGTGATCCAAAAGTCTACAAGCGGTAAATATGGGAAGAGGGTGCTGAGAAAAGGGAACCCTCTTACACTGTTGGTGGGAATGCAAACTAGTACAGCCACTATGGAGAACAGTGTGGAGATTCCTTAAAAAACTGGAAATAGAACTGCCTTATGACCCAGCAATCCCACTGCTGGGCATACACACAGAGGAAACCAGAATTGAAAGAGACACGTGTACCCCAATGTTCATCACAGCACTGTTTATAGTATCCAGGACATGGAAGCAACCTAGATGTCCATCAGCAGATGAATGGATAAGAAAGCTGTGGTACATATACACAATGGAGTATTACTCAGCCATTAAAAAGAATACATTTGAATCAGTTCTAATGAGGTGGATGAAACTGGAGCCTATTATACAGAATGAAGTAAGCCAGAAAGAAAAACACCAATACAGTATACTAACACATATATATGGAATTTAGAAAGATGGCAACAATAACCCTGTATGTGAGACAGCAAAAGAGACACAGATGTATAGAGCAGTCTTTTGGACTCTGTGGGAGAGGGAGAGGGTGGGATGATTTGGGAGAATGTCATGGAAACATGTATAATATCATATGTGAAACAAATCACCAGTCCAGGTTCAATGCATGATACAGCATGCTCAGGGCTGGTGCACTGGGATGACCCAGAGGGATGGTATGGTGGGAGGGGGGTCAGGATGGGGAACATGTGTACACCCATGGCGGATTCATGTTGATGTATGGCAAAACCAATACAGTATTGTAAAGTAATTAGCCTTCAATTAAAATAAATAAATTTATATTAAAAAAGAATACTAAGTAAAAGTATTTTAAAAAAATAAGTGGCAGAGAGTCAGTGAGGTATATCAGATAAAAGGACAATAGGGTAGAAATATTCTGAAAGAAATAATGACCTATACTCACTAAGTTTAATAAAATACAAAACATACAGAGTCATCTATCTTAGCCAACTCAAAATAGCATAAATACAAAGAAAAGAAAGGGGCATCAATCCATATGCTAAAAGCTGAGAAAAACAGAGAATACTGAATGCAGACAGAGGAAAGAAAAATTCTAGTCATAGAAACATTGCTACACATGATATCCAAAGTCTTATCATAAATAACAGAGGCCAGAAGACAGTGGATTAATATTTTTAAGCAATGAGCACCAATTTCACAAACTCAACCAACCCAGAATTCCATGTCAAATATAATTATACCAGTACAGTAGGAGTTCAGTCTCTTAATTGTTTACATTATAGATACAGGATTGTATCCCTTTTTCTAGTTAATTAAAGTATCTTTTCTTAATATAGTGTATTCTTACCACTGGTGTGTCCAAGCCTCCATTCTTATTTTATTTATTTACTTATGTATTCTTTTTTTAAAAAATATTTATTTTAATTGGAGGCTAATTACTTTACAATATTATATGGTTTTTGTCATGCATCAACATGAATCTGCCATGGGTATACACGTGTTCCGAATCCTGAACCCCCTTCTCACCTCCCTCCCCATACCATCCCTCTGGGTCATCCCAGTGCACCAGCCCCAAGCATCCTGTATCCTGCATAATTAAAGTATCTTTTATTTTTTATTTATATTTAGTCTTCAGCAGTTTTATAATGATGTTCTTTGGTTTGATTTTTTTTTTTTGTATTTCAGAAACTTTGGACTAGTAAAGCTTAATGAGGGCAAATATTGATGTTTTCATCACTTTTGGAAAATTGCCATCTATTATCTTGAGATGTTGCACAGCCTTATTTTCTCTTTCCCCTTTCTTTGAAATTTCAATCATATATGATTCATGGAAATATTCTTGTTTTCCACATTGCTTGTATATGACAATCACTATGTTTTCTACCACTTTTTTTGTCTTCAGGCTTAATTTGAATCTTTTCAGCTCATCTATATCCAAGATTACAAAATGCCTTATTTTTTTTTTTTTACTGTGTTGACTCCAACCATTAAATCTTTAATCTAGGTTTTTCAATTTATGAATTTAATTGTTTATTGTTTTATATTATCCAGATTTTTACCTTTTAATTTTGTAAGCATGATCCTTTACAGTCAACATGTGATATCCCTAGCTGGAAATACAGAGAATTCTTTTTTTATAGTTTTTTTATTTCTACTTTCTTGGCTTTTAATCATTTTCCTTGTTTGCTCTTATTTCTGTGCCTTTCTCATTTTACCTGAGAAAGTGTTCTGATAATTTGTCCCTTTGATAACATTTTACTAGAGTAAGGATTCACCTGTTCTAATAGGTAGCCATACTAGTGGTAGAATCACTTTCATATTACCATATACAAATCAAGGATTTGGATAATTGAAAGTGCGAATTCAGTTCCTTACAACAAATTTTACTCAAAATCTGGATATTTGCCATGGATCATTCCTCTTGCTGGGTCCTGAACTTCAGTCTTTCTCCTTTGGTGAGTGTACCGGAAACTTTGCTCACGTTCTCAGCTTCACAGGCACACCACTGGAATAAGATGTCCAGCAGCTCCATTCTGTGCTCACCTCCATGCATTAGTCCCCTATAGATTGGGGAAGCTTTCTCATATATTTGATTAAATCTGCTTTCTACACTTACATTCAACTCTGTTGGCTTTCTGGAGAAGGCAATGGCAACCCACTCCAGTACTCTTGCCTGGAAAATCCCATGGATGGAGGAGCCTGGTGGGCTGCAGTCCACGGGGTCGCGAAGAGTCGGACACGACTGAGCGACTTCCCTTTCACTTTTCACTTTCATGCATTGGAGAAGGAAATGGCAACCCACTCCAGTGTTCTTGCCTGGAGAATCCCAGGGATAGGGGAGCCTGGTAGGCTGCCATCTATGGGGTCACACAGAGTCGGACACAACTGAAGTGACTTAGCAGTAGCAGCAGCTGTTCGCTTTCAGCAAAACATTTGACACCAGTCACCTAACTATTCCATCATTTCTGGAAGGAAAAATTGACTTTTACATACGCTTATATTTGTAAAACTTTAAGATGGGCAAATTGTTGCTTCTAAAAAATTGAAACACACACATACCATACCACACACACATAGAGATACACACTCCTAAATGCTTCTATTAACTCTGGGGACAGTGTATCACATGGTTAGGAAGAACATAGAAGTAAAATTATTCTTGCAATTAATAATTTGATTTAGAATATTATAAAAATAATGTGACTTAAATGTGTAAATAGGGTTTGATCATTAATTTTCACATAATAAACTCACTGACTTTACCAATATTTTTGTGATTCTTTATGTGGATATATGAGTAAGATGGCATGTAGAATTAAATCATTGTACAATAAATTTTATTTTTTGCTACCAATAACCATTGAAAACCATCTTATTCTTTAACTTTTTCTCTAGTAAGATTATGCCATTACATGTAAACAAATTTACTATTAATATGTCCGTTACATAAAAAATAACCTGAAACATTGTCACACTTGTTATCTCAAAAGTCTAATTTCCCATTATTGTAATCTCATATCCTATGCCTATGACTTGAGAATTCATAGTGCTAGTTTCATAGCCCAGGGAAATATTCCATTTCCAGGATAATACCATTACCTGAGAATTCCTATGGGACAAGTCCAGAGCAAGGAAGCCATCATCAAGATTATATGTGCTCTATACAATGGACTACAGAATTCAGACAATTTACTTATATATATAATGTCCTCTTGAGTGACAATAAAAAGACAAGAATAGAAGGAAGGGAAATTGTAAATTTTTACTATGAAAATTTATAGTGGATTGTAGTTTATACAGAACAAACATTGTTAGTACTAATTTTACAGTATTAATTCATAATGGGTTACCAAGCAAGGGGTAAAAATAAATAAATAAATAGATCTTGTCTTTGTAATAGGAAATGGCAGCCTGCTTCAGTATTCTTGTCTAGAAAACTCAATGGACAAGAGGCACTGGTGGGCTACTGTCCATGGGGTTGCAAAAAGCTGGACACTACTGAGCACATACGCACACATATGTATAATGCTGTTTTGTTTCAGAACCTAGTCTCCGATTTTCATGTCGTCAGATGAATCATTTTTTCACTTATAGCTTTATCTTTTTGCAGCCATGAAATTAAAAGACGTGTACTCCTTGGAAGGAAAGTTATGACCAAACTAAATAGCATATTCAAAAGCAGAGACATTACTTTGCCAACAAAGGCTCATCTAGTCAAGGCTATGGTTTTTCCAGTAGTCATATATGGATTTGAGAGTTGGACTGTGAAGAAAGCTGAGCACCAAAGAATTGATGCTTTTGAACTGTGGTGTTGGAGAAGACTCTTGAGAGTCCCTTGGACTACAAAGAGATCCAACTAGTCTATTCTGAAGGAGATCAGCCCTGGGATTTTTTTGGAAGGAATGATGCTAAAGCTGAAACTCCAGTACTTTGGCTACCTCATGCGAAGAGTTGACTCATTGGAAAAGACTCTGATGCTGGGAGGGATTGCGGGCAGGAGGAGAAGGGGACGATCGAGGATGAGATGGCTGGATGGCATCACTGACTCGATGGTGAACTCCGGGAGTTGGTGATGGACAGGGAGGCCTGGCTGCAGTTCATGGGGTCACAAAAAGTTGAACACGACTGAGCAACTGAACTGAACTGATTATAAAAAATATCCTTCTATATTTTAAAGCCAAATAGTTATTTCTATAGTAGGCTTTATTATTTATGTACTATTATATAATTGCTTAAACCACTGTAAATGTGAAGTGAAATGTTTGTAATTAAATGAATTCCATGATTCTGTAACTCAAGAGTAATACATGTGGAAAAGCCAAAAGACCTGTTTCCAACAGTATTAGAAATGTATTTACATTCTGACAATGAAAGTCCTAATGAAGTATAAACATTTCTTTCCTTTTAAAGGCATTCTTATTGATTAACTGCACAACACTCTTGTATCTTTTGTATAAAGACTGCTTTTCCTAACAGAGTTTGGGATTAATTCAATAAGAATGGACCAGTTCTTATGAAGGGAGATGTAGCTAATTACATTAACATGTGCCATATGGTTTTGAGACCACTATAGTCATGAGGATGTAAATGATGCAAAGCAGAATAATTTGTGATCACATAAAAGAACAGAAAATTCCCAGGAATTTTTAATTCATAGAACTGAAAAAATAATCTTATAAAAATGGCAGTTGTAAGCTAGAGCAATATTGTTTGTGTACAGCTAACATCTACAATTAAAAATGTCTCTTGATGCCAGCATCATCGAGTGATTACTTTGTATGTCAGTGCCCATGTGGTGTGTATTTACTGTGGCCTGTGTTAGGAACCTATGTTTGCAGACATCTGACTGTGAGCACAATGATAGCAAATCATCTCTACACATTCAATGCAAACAAGATGCCAAGAAAAGAACTCTTGCATATGCAATTCCACTCAGATTCAAAGGGTTTAAATCTATTTACTTTTTCAGCTGTGATCTAAATGATAAATTCTAAGCAAATCTCTCAACTGTGATTTAACTGAATGATGAAAACTTTTCTTGGGAGGAATCCATGATTTATAGAGCTTTAGTACCAGATAGAATTTCTTGAAAGCATGAGGATTAATCATTTTTTGTAGATTTGCTTTTTTTTTTTTTTTTTGGTTTAAAAGCATGTACTTCTTTTCTCCCACGCCAGGCAAACTTCCTTGCTACTCATTACTCACTCCTGTGTACAGGTGCCCCCTGGTTTAAGCATCTCTCATAGCACTGGCCATAGATAGGGTAGACATTCAATGGTATTGACTAAATGTGATTGTGAAAAAGCTGACTGGAGTTAATATAGTGGGGGGAGCGTAAAATATGTTCTCTCTTTCTGATCATTGGAGTATATCATTCTGCTACTTGCTATTCTAGGGGACAATTTTTTCTGTAGTGGAATAAGCCTTCATTATTTTGGAAGCCTAAAGGGAAGAATATATGTCTTAGACTCTAAGACTTCTTTAATTTCCAGCTTAGAAGTGGTAGATTTAAGTGTTTTCTTTTTACATGGTTTTGTATTTACAGCAGATGTAATTTTTAACATGGAGTAAATAACAAATCACGTGTGAAATTTAGGTAACCATAGTAGGCGGCTTATTAAACAAGATGAATTGCGAGGATGTCAGGAGAGCTCAATGATCAAAACATCTCTTCTCTCAGGCTAATGCTTTTTATTAGGCTCGTGCTTTTAAACATAAATAGTATATCTATACCCTATTTGGGCATCCCTAGTGGTTCAGCAATAAAGAATCTGTATGCAGGGCATGAGACACAGGAGATATGGGTTTGATCCCGGGGTTGGAAAGATACACTGGAAGAGGGCATGGCAACCCACTCCAGTATTCTTGCTGGGAAAACCCCATGGACAGAGGGGTCTGGCCGTCTAAGGTTCGTGGGTTGGCAAAGAGTCTGATATGACTGAGGTGACTGAGCATACATGCATGCAAGCCTGTTTAGAAATCATTTACTCTAATGCTAGCACTACAGATTAAGCAATTGTACAGATTAAGAAATTTTAAGTAGAGTTAAGTATAGAAGCCAATAGACTTGGATCTTGCCAGAGTCATCCAGTTTTTGTTCAGGCCAGTTGATCAATTTATTTATATGCTTTTCCTTTAGTTTAAAATTTTTTTACCATTTCAATTTATAACCAAATATTACTGAAGAGTTTAAGACATTGCAATAGTGTTAAAACCGATGCCTTATTATTGTTGTTCAGTCACTAAGTCGTGTCCAGCTCTATGTGACCCCATGAACTGCCAGCTCACCAGGCTTCCCATCTTTCTCCATCTCCTGGAGTTTGTTCAAACTCATGTTTATTGAGTTGGTAATGCCATCCAACCATCTCATCCTCTGTTGTCTTTTTCTCCTCCTGTCTTCAATCTTCCTCAGCATCAGGGTCTTTTCCAATGAGTCAGCTCTTTGCATGAGAAGGCCAAAGAAGACTCAGCCCTTCCAATGAATATTAAGGGTTGATATACTTTAGGATTGACTGGTTGGGTCTCCTTGCAGTCAGTTCTTCCCATCAGGTGGCCAAAGTAATGGAGCTTCCGCTTCAGAATCAGTCCTTCCAATGAATATTTAGGACTGATTTCATTTAGGATGGACTGGTTAGATCTCCTTGCAGTCCAAGGGACTCTCAAGAATCTTCTCCAACACCACAGTTCAAAAGCATCAATTCTTCAGTGCTCAGCTTTTTTCACAGGCCAGCTCTCACATCCATACATGACTACTGGAAAAACCATGGCTTTAACTCAACAGACCTTTGTTAGCAAAGTAATATCTCTACTCTTTAATGTGCTGTCTAGTTTAGTCATAGTTTTCCTTCCAAGGAGCAAGCATCTTTTAATTTCATGGCTGCATGCAATCACCATCTGCAGTGATTTTGAGCCCAAGAAAAGAAAATCTGCCACTGTTTCCCCATCTATCTGCCATGAAGTGATGGGACCAGATGCCATGATCTTCATTTGTTGAATGTTGAATTTTAAGCCAGCTTTTCCACTCTCCTCTTTCATCCTTATCAAGAGCCTTTTTAAATCCTCTTTGCTTTCTGCCGTTAGAATAATATAATCTGAGGTTTGTTAATATTTCTCCTGGCAAACTTGATTCCAGCTTGTGATGCTTTATTATATAATTTAGCAGATAAATTTCCAGAATATGACTTCCTTAGAGCAAGCCCTTTAACAGATGAGCTTGGTCTTGACAAGAATGGCTAATATTGAGTATTATCTCCAGTTCATGGAGAGGTCTCGCCTTGAAAATTCAGGCCAGATAGTAGGATGTATTCCAAGAGAAAGTGGGCATCTCAGCCAGTGTTAAGGAAAGATACAAATTCTGAAATAAAAACAAAGGCTCCCTTCAAAAAGAATCAACATGGACAGTGTTTTCAGAGACTATGAGCAGTGCTATTTTTATGAAAACTCTTAAAATAGAAAAATTTCATGACAAAGTCATTCAAGAAATACTCTGCTTTGTTATAAAGTAAGTTAGAGAAAAATACAATATATTTACAAAGCAGAGAAGAAAATGGCATAGTTAAATTTTGAAAGCAAGAGATGTGACAATTTAATGAACAAGTCCTTTGTACCTTACGTAAGAAGTATGGGCAAGATTATTGCATGGACATGAAGACAGAGATTTGTAGGAGCAAGCTCACAAGGGAACTTATGAACTGGTTTAAGGTGTTTGTATTTTTTACCCTGAGGACACTGAGGAGGCATTGTTGTGTTTTAAATAGGAGTTCATATTTATGTCATAGAAAGGCCACTCTAGTTGTAGCTGTAGAATGCATAAGACAGGGGCCAAGAAAGGTCAGGAACACCAGGTAGGAGTCTCTGTAGCAGTCATGGTGAGCCTATGTTTGTCTGAAGAAAATATGACAGTGGAAAAGACAGCTGTGGTTAGTTTCAAGAAGTATTAAAGTAGAAAAATGGATAGGAATCTGTTTAATTGGGTACAGAAAATGAGAGAGAGTGTGGAATCATAAATATTTTCTATGTTCTCATATTTCTGAATTGAATGCTAGAAAGTGGAACTATTCACTGGATAGAACAAGATACTCACTGGATAGAACAAGGTTCATGGTTTATTTGAGGTTAGATAATGAAGTTCTGAATTATCTTTAGACCATCCAAGGGGAGATGATAGGATAATACTGAATTTTGTTGTGAAGTTTTGTGGCCTCTTATGCCTGGGATTCATTAGGTTTGAGGCTTGCAATTAAAATTCTACATACTGGTTTTCTATGTTAAAAATAAATTACCAAAAACTTAGCAACTTTAAGAATATCCACTTGTTTTCTCACAGTTCCATAGATCAGATGATTGTGCAGGGCTCAAATAGTTCTTTATTGGGGTCTCTATAAAACCTTTATCCAAGCCAACATCAAGATATTGGCCAGGGATACAATTACATCTGAATCTCAGGGATCTCCTTCAATAACACAGTTTATGACATAATCTAGTTTCGAAGGTCTTTGGACTGATAGTTGTACCCACTATCTTCCCAACTGTGAGCTGAGGTACTCACTATCTTCCCAACTGTGAATCTTCCAAGATGTCATCTGCCATTTCCTTCTATATGGCCCTTTCTAATCAGGACAATTTCTTTCCTTCAGGCCAACAGGAGAATCTTTTCATTTTGATGAACTCAAAGTCAGCTGATAAGGGACCTTAAATATGTCTTCCAAATCCCTGTGACTACATAACATAATCAGGAGACTGATAGCTCATTGTTTCACAGGTCTGGCCCAGCAAAAGGGGAAAGGATATACAGCAGAGGGCAGAAATTCCGGGGGCCAATTTTGATTCTGCATAAAACATTAGGGGTGGGGCAAGTTCCCTAAGAGGAAGAGCAGAGTCAGAAAGGTGGAGTTTAGGGAAGAAGCCTGAGAACACAGCACATAAGGATGATTGATACGAAAAAAATCTGCAAAAGAGATTGTGGTCTGACAGTACAATGAGACAAAGGCAGATAGATGTATGATTAGAACTTCTAGCCATACGTCCTTAAGCTGTTAATTAAATTTGTACCTCACTTAACTGAACATTTCTTTGAATATCTATCGTCCTGTCACTAAATCATGACCGTTGTATGATGCTGTTATGAAATATTAATTTGACTGATTATAATTTAGAATTCAAAAGAGTATTATTACCAACTAATAACTGCAGTCTATTCAGACCATGAAAAGCCTATATTTGACTGCCTCTGAAGCTATACATAGCAATACAGAGAAACTGAAAATGTATAGAAACTGCATTGATATTTTCACTTAAGGATTGATTCCCACAAGTGATATATATCATATTTCTGTTGAATGGCCTTCTATATTGTATGCTTATGAATATATTCAATGTCCATTATTAGGCAAAGACCCCAGAGAGCACACTTCACTTCTTACTCACCTTTTGGGCCTATACCTCATACAATGCCATGAAAATACTAAGTATTTATATATTTGCTGGGACTTCCCTGGTGGCTCAGACAGTAAAGCATCTCTCTACAATGTGGGAGACCTGGGTTCGATCCTTGGGTTGGGAAGATCCCCTGGAGAAGGAAATGGCAATCCACTCCAGCACTGTTGCCTGGAAAATCCCATGGACAGAGGAGCTTGGTAGGCTACAGTCCATGGGGTCACAGAGAGTCAGACACGACTGAGCGACAGGGCTGTAGAGATCACTTGTTGAAAAAAACAGATGAAGAGAAAGTTGTTTTGCCTGATAATAAGACTTCTAATATATCCTTGTATTAGATATTATCTCTTGCAAATTTATATCATATTTATTTTATTTTATTTTTATTTAATTTTAGATGAAATAACATGGATGTAAAACATGGATATAAAAGTGAACTCAGAGAAGGCAAAGGCACCCCACTCCAGTACTCTTGCCTGGAAAATCCCATGGGCAGTGGAGCCTGGTAGGCTGTAGTCCATGGGGTCACTAAGAGTCAGACATGACTGAACGACTTCACTTTCACTTTTCACTTTCATGCGTTGGAGAAGCAAATGGCAAGCCACTCCAGTACTCTTGCCTGGAGAATCCCAGGGACGGGGGAGCCTGGAGGGCTGCTGTCTATGGGGTGGAACAGAGTCGGATACGATTGAAGTGACTTAGCAGCAACAGCAGCAGCAGAAGAAGAAGGGAACTATTTTCATAGAATGTTGCTAATGACAATAGATAGACACTTTAAGGCATTAAATGAGTTCAGTTCAGTTCAGTCGCTAAGTCGTGTCCGAACCTTTGCGACCCCATGAATTGCAGCACGTCAGGCCTCCCTGTCCATCACCAACTCCCGGAGTTCACTCAGACTCACGTCCATCGAGTCAGTGATGCCATCCAGCCATCTCATCCTCTGTAGTCCCCTTCTCCTCCTGCCCCCAATCGCTCCCAGCATCAGAGTCTTTTCCAGTGAGTCAACTCTTCGCATGAGGTGGCCAAAGCACTGGAGTTTCAGCTTTAGTATCATTCCCTTCCAAGAAATCCCAGGGCTGATCTTCAGAATGGACTGGTTGGATCTCCTTGCAGTCCAAGGGACTCTCGAGAGTCTTCTCCAACACACACTGTTCAAAGCATCAATTTTTGGTGCTCAGCCTACTTCACAGTCCAAATCTCACATCCATACATGACTACTGGAAAAACCATAGCCTTGACTATCTAGATGGACCTTAGTCAGCAAAGTAATGTCTCTGCTTTTGAATATACTATCTAGGTTGGTCATAACTTTTCTTCCAAGGAGCAAGCGTCTTTTAATTTCATGGCTGCAATCAGCATCTGCAGTGATTTTGGAGCCCCCAAAAATAAATCTGACACTGTTTCTAGTTTTTCCCCATCTATTTCCCGTGAAGTGATGGGACCAGATGCCATGATCTTTGTTTTCTGAGTGTTGAGCTTTAAGCCAACTTTTTCACTCTCCTCTTTCACTTTCATCAAGAGGCTTTTTAGTTTCTCTTCACTTTCTGCCATAAGGGTGGTGTCATCCGCATATCTGAGGTTACTGATATTTCTCCTGGCAATCTTGATTCCAGCTTGTGCTTCATCCAGTCCAGCCTTTCTCATGATGTACTCTGCATAGAAGTTAAATAAGCAGGGTGACAATATACAGCCTTCACGTACTCCTTTTCCTATTTGGAACCAGTCTGTTGTTCCATGTCCAGTTCTAACTGTTGCTTCCTGACCTGCATATAGGTTTCTCAAGAGGCAGGTCAGGTGGTCTGGTATTCCCATGTCTTTCAGAATTTTCCACAGTTGATTGTGATCCACACAGTCAAAGGCTTTGGCATAGTCAATAAAGCAGGAATAGATGTTTTTCTGGAACTCTCTTGCTTTTTCCATGATTCAGCGGATGTTGGCAATTTGATCTCTGGTTCCTCTGCCTTTTCTAAAACAAGCTTGAACATCAGGAAGTTCACGGTTCACGTATTGCTGAAGCTTGGCTTGGAAAATTTTGAGCATTACTTTACCAACATGCGAGATGAGTGCAATTGTGCGGTAGTTTGAGCATTCTTTGGCACTGCCTTTCTTTGGAATTGGAATGAAAACTGACCTTTTCCAGTCCTGTGGCCTCGGCTGAGTTTTCCAAATTTTCTGGCCTATTGAGTGCAGCACTTTCACAGCATCAGCTTTCAGGATTTGAAACAGCTCAACTTGAATTCCATCACCTCCACTAGCTTTGTTCGTAGTGATGCTTTCTAAGGCCCACTTGACTTCACATTCCAGGATGTCTGGCTCTAGATGAGTGATCACACCATCATGATTATCTGGGTCGTGAAGATCTTCTTTGTACAGTTCATCTGTGTATTCTTGCCACCTCTTCATAATATCTTCTGCTTCTGTTAGGTCCCTAACATTTCTGTCCTTTATCGAGCCCATCTTTGCATGAAATGTTCCCTTGGTATCTCTAATTTTCTTGAAGAGATATCTAATCTTTCCCATTCTGTTGTTTTCCTCTATTTTTTTGCATTGATCACTGAAGAAGGCTTTCTTATCTCTTCTTGCTATTCTTTGGAACTCTGCATTCAGATGCTTATATCTTTCCTTTTCTCCTTTGCTTTTCACCTCTCTTCTTTTCACAGCTATTTGTAAGACCTCCCCAGACAGCCATTTTGCTTTTTTGCATTTCTTTTCCATGGGGATGGTCTTGATCCCTGTCTCCTGTACAATGTCACGAACCTCATTCCATAGTTCATCAGGCACTCTATCTATCAGATCTAGGCCCTTAAATCTATTTCTCACTTCCACTATATAATCATAAGGGATTTGATTAAGGTCATACCTGAATGGTCTAGTGGTTTTCCCCACTTTCTTCAATTTGAGTCTGAATTTGGTAATAAGCAGTTCATGATCTGAGCCACTGTCAGCTCCCGGTCTTGTTTTTGTTTACTGCATCGAGCTTCTCCATCTTTGGCTGCAAAGAATATAATCAATCTGATTTTGGTGTTGACCATCTGGTGATGTCCATTTGTAGAGTCTTCTCTTGTGTTGTTGGAAGAGAGTGTTTGTTATGACCAGTGCATTTTCTTGGCAAAACTCTATTAGTCTTTGCCCTGCTTCATTCCACATTCCAAGGCCAAATTTGCCTGTTACTCCAGGTGTTTCTTGACTTCCTACTTTTGCATTCCAGTCCCCTATAATGAAAAGGACATCTTTTTTGAGGTGTTAGTTCTAAAAGGTCTTGTAGGTCTTCATAAAACCATTCAAATTCAGCTTCTTCAGCGTTACTGGTTGGGGCATAGACTTTGATAGCTGTGACATTGAATGGTTTGCCTTGGAGATGAACAGAGATCATTCTTGCCATCTCTTGAGATTGCATCCAAGTACTGCATTTGGACTCTTTTGTTGACCATGATGGCTACTCCATTTCTTCTGAGGGATTCCTGCCCGCAGTAGTAGATATAATGGTCATCTGAGTTACGTTCACCCATTCCAGTCCACTTTAGTTCTCTGATTCCTAGAATGTTGACGTTCACTCTTGCCATCTCGTTTGACCACTTCCAATTTGCCTTGATTCATGGACCTGACATTCCAGGTTCCTATGCAATATTGCTCTTTACAGCATTGCACTTTGCTTCTGTCACCAGTCACATCCACAGCTGGGTATTGTTTTTGCTTTGGCTCCATCCCTTCATTCTTTCTGGAGTTATTTCTCCACTGATCTCCAGTAGCATATTGGGCACCTACTGACCTGCGGAGTTCCTCTTTGAGTATCCTATCATTTTGCCGTTTCATATTGTTCATGGAGTTCTCAAGGCAAGAATACTGAAGTGGTTATTCAACAGAATTAATCTTTAAGAAAAGATTGACCTGAAAAAGTGTTTAGTGTCTGCTTAGTGTCACTTCACCTGGGAAAGAAAAGGCCCATTTAAACTGACAGAAATTGATGCAATGACCCAAATTAGTAAAATAAGGCCAATTTCAAATCAGGTTAAAATAAGATTTAAAAAAATATATATATATAAAGGGCATTTGAAAAGGGAACAAAAAAATTTTAACAATAGGCTAGGAACCCAAATACAGTTAAATGTACATCAAAAGTTTCACAAGAAGCTAGAAAAAAAATTCCATATCTCCAGAAAATATGGAGTATCAGACACAGTGAAATGTAACTGTACTGATAAATGTTTACTGGAATATCTATGTTTCAAATTCACAGAACCTAAATATCATATTATTTTAACTAAACAATAATTATTTTAAAAGATTAGAAAAACCTAAGCAAAATAAAATAAGGTCTACATGCTGCTTAGAGAGTCTTAAAAAGTTAACCATGTTCAGTCAAGTGTAATGTTAGAAAAATATATTAGTAATGATTATGGTGAGCTATTATTAATTTTAAAATTACATGATTTTCTAATTAAAATGGTAATATAACCAGTAAAAATGGTGTGTTACTCATTCTGCTTCATATATTTGCCTTACATATATTCAACTATATGAAGAATACAAATGTATTAAATGTGCTAGGTTGTGGCTCAAATAGCACACTGAACTTCTGAAATTATTAGTTTCTTTCTGGGTAAGTTCTCTGATTCTTTTGAGTCTTATCTGAATGTTCTGCATCATTCTATATCAGTATCAAAGAACATATAAATTATTAATTACCTCATCTGGCTATTGCTTTTGATTTATTTATATTTTTAGCACCAGAGATATTTATTTTTAATCATTATTACTACAGTAGTATTACAAAAGTACTATTTTGACATGCCTACTTTAGTTTTCATTGGTTCTCTTACCTCTGAATACATACTGGTTAAAAGACCAATTATTTTCTACTCTGTTTCCAAAATTTGAAATAACATGTGGAAAAAAATCATGATTTGTAAATTCTGCTTAAAGTATAATTTCTTATTTCTGAATAGGAATATTTAAAATTAAAGTTAAAAATTCTGACCCAGATACATATTTGAAACCTGAGAATGAGCGTTTCGTCTTTCTTCCCTGAAAAGGGAAAACTTGGATATTCATTAATTTTTAATAATTTATAGTTATTAATTTGTCAGTGATTGCACATATCTACTTGGAGGATGTTGTTCAATTCTATTCACTAAATATAGCTATATTGTCCTCTTTAATGATGGTAGCATAAACATTTCATGAATTTAGAAGTGCGATCAATTTCTTGAAGAACTGTGAAAAAAAAAAACCAAAAAAAAACACCATGCTTGTGATTCTGAAGGTTTGTGTCTTCCCCAATAGTTGAGAAGTTCTTTAACTTCAGAAGTTAGCCCTAAGGCCAGGTCTTGACCTACTTCAATTGTTGTGATGCTTTAATGGATTTTACACTGCAACATAACTTATATAACCAGTGTCTTTCATAACAGAAAAAGTTGTGTGTACTCTCTGATATGTGTGTGCTATGCATTTATAAGATGTGCCTATGAACAGTAATTGATTTTCTTACTCAATACCTCAGATTCAGTCAAATTATTTAAAAAACTTTGAATATGTTTAGAGAATCAATGATGAAATTTTCATTTTCATTTTATGAATTATATTATTATTACATATTACTCTATTATACTGCTACATTTTGAAGTATAATACAACTATTTATCTGGAAAGGGATTAAAACTTTCACTGAATTTTAAATAATTTTAATGAAGTTATAAAATCTCATGTGTTCTTTGAAGTGTCTTTTAAAAATAATCCATTCCTCATTCATTTCAGAAATTCCAGTGATTACAAATATATGTATGGTAATTAAAATGGTGATGACACTTTATCTTTGATGTTTGCTTTTATGTGATTAATATATACATACATATATACATATATATCATAAATTTTTCTAAGAACACATTGCCATTTAGTTTTTCATCTTATGCTTTCTGCACAATTTATTATAAAATGTAGCACTTATTAATTAACACTACAGATGCATGACTTTTACTGGTAATATCTTACAAAATGTGTTCTCAGATACATATGTCTAAGTTAAAAGGCTGCAGTTTGATGAAAATTTCCTCTCAGGCAGGTACTACTTTTGGACTGCTTATTCTCTCTACATTGTCATAGCTAATGGCTGTATGTTAATAAAATTTTATGAAAAGTAGAAAGATAAACTACTATAAATTCAGTGTAAGAAATAATCATAATATTCATGTGGGATATAATATAGTAAGATTTTAGTCACAGAAATGCACCTGTAAAATTATGATTTTAAAAACAAATAATTTGGATTCATGTGAACACTGAAGACAGGAGCTCTGGTATTCATCTTTTAATTAAGAAAATGAGATTTGTGGGTTTATAATTTTTATATATCAATCTATACTTGGTATGGATTATATAATATTTTGGGCTTCCCTGATTGTTCAGTGGCAAAGAAGCCTCTTGCTAATGAAGGAGATGTGGGTTTGATCCCTGGGTTGGGAAGATCCCTGGAGAAGGAAATGACAACCAGCTCCAGTATTCTTGCCTGATAAATTCCATAGACAGAGGAGCCTGGCGGGCTAGTCCTTAGGGTTGCAAAATAGTCAGACATGACTTAGTAACTAAATAACAACAACAACAACAACAAAGTATCTTAACCTGTGTTTACAAAAGCCTTAAAAGTGAATCACACATGTAGTATAGGTTCCTTATGAAAGAATACTCATAGTTCCTTCCTTGCATGACATTGTTTAGCTTTTATATATATTATAAACAATGAGTTCTGTTACTATTCTTACTTTATAAAATTATCTTTTACATTAGTTAAAAAGAAAAAAATAAGAGTATATTTTACTTTATTTTTTTCCCCAATACTCATCATTTCTTTATGTAGTATGATGTAATTATTTAACATTCTGCTTGGTAACTACATCTAAAGTATCATTAGTTCCAGAATACAGCCATATTTAAAATAAAGAAGTTGCTTAGAGTAAATAAGAGTGGCAAATTATCTACTCTCTTCATTTCATTAGACAGTTATCTGACTCTCAAAGAGCTTTTTGGATCTCTTAGGTCCAGGTGATATTTGATGGCAAGATACTGAAAGATTTGTATACAGATAATGTTCATTTATTGACTATGCCAAGGCCTTTGACTGTGTGGATCACAATAAACTGTGGAAAATTCTGAAAGACATGGGAATACCAGACCACCTGACCTGCCTCTTGAGAAACCTATATGCAGGTCAGGAAGCAACAGTTAGAACTGAACATGGAACAACAGACTGGTTCAAAATAGGAAAAGGAGTATGTCAAGGCTGCATAATTGTCACCCTGCTTATTTAATTTATATGCTGAGTACATCATGAGAAATGCTGGGCTGGAAGAAGCAGAAGCTGGAATCAAGATTGCTGGGAGTAATATCAATAACCTCAGATATGCAGATGACACCACCCTTATGGCAGAAAGTGAAGAGGAGCTAAAAAGCCTCTTGATGAAAATGAAAGTGGAGAGTGAAAAAGTTGGCTTAAATCTCAACATTCAGAAAATGAAGATCATGGCATCTGGTCCCATCATGTCGTGGGAAATAGATGGGGGAACAGTGAAAACAGTGTCAGACTTTTATTGGGGGGCTCCAAAATCACTGCAGATGGTGACTTCAGCCATGAAATTAAAAGACACTTACTCCTTGGAAGAAAAGTTATGACCAACCTAGATAGAGCAGAGACATTACTTTGCTGACTAAGGTCCGTCTAGTCAAGGCTATGGTTTTTCCAGTGGTCATGTATGGATGTGAGAGTTGGACTGTGAAGAAAGCTGAGCACCGAAGAATTGATGCTTTTAATAATGTGATGTTGGAGAAGACTCTTGAGAGTTCCTTGGACTGCAAGGAGATCCAATCAGTCCATTCTAAGCAGATCAGCCTTGGGATTTCTTTGGAGGGAATGATGCTGAAGCTGAACCTCGAATACTTTGGCCACCTCATGCGAAGTGTTGACTCATTGGAAAAGACTCTGATGCTGGAAGGGATTGGGGGCAGGAGGAGAACAGGACAACAGAGTATGAGATGGCTGGATGGCATCACTGCCTGGATGGATATGAGTCTGAGAGAACTGCATGAGTTGGCGATGGACAGGGAGGCCTGGCATGCTGCGATTCATAGGGTTGCAGAGTCGGATACGACTGAGTGACTGAACTGAACTGAATGTTCATTTGTATACAGATTTCCAGGTAGTGCTGGTGGTAAAAAATCCACCTATCAATGCAGGAGATATAAGAGATACGGGTTCAGTCCCTGGGTTGGGAAGATCCCCTGGAGGAGGGCGTGGCAACCCACTCTAGTATTCTTGCCTGGAGAATCCCATGTACAAAGGAGCCTGGTGGGCTACAGTGCACAGGGTTGCAAAGAGTCGGAAAGAAATAAATTAAAAAAAAAAAAAAAACAGCTGAAGAGACAGCAGCAGCAGCAGCATTTAAAAGTTTAAAATATAAGGTACTGTGTTCAATTGGCTATCAACAACTGTAGTCTGGTTTCTGAAAGTAGCCTTTTCTTAAAAATTACTTATTTATCTTGCTCAAGAATTCTTTTTCTCTGTTTCTTAAACTTCTTGTTATATTATTCTGTAGCTTTTCACATAAACTTTCCTTCAAAGTATTATAAATAAGCCATGACTTTCCAATAGAAATACTATATGCTTAGAGAATCATTCATTGTCTTTTACTACTATAGGAAAAGAATCATAAGAACCATGTTTTCTAACTGTTTGACCTTTTAATTTCTATCATATTGTTTATATAGTCCACGTAGTATACATCTTATTTTTTCTACTCCACCATTTCTTAGGAAGCAGTGACAAATTCAATACTCTTGATTGATTCTTCAAAATTATCATTAATCCTCTCAATATTTCAGCACCTTTTCCTTTGAAATTCATTCCAAGAACTTTCATAGTAACATTTGAAGCTTTATTGATATTAGCTATTTACCTTTTCCCATTGTATTCAGTTATTAGTGCTCCTGATTGTAATTTTTCATTCCATTCTGCCAATATTTCAGAGACTTCAATTAAGCTGTTGACGATTCTCTCAATTCTTTGACCTTGCAGGTCTTTGTACACCTCAAGTAGCTTTGATGTCTACATTTATAGTTAAATCTAACCTTAGATCTCACCACTGTTTAAAATCACTCTATCTCTAAGCTCTTTTACCTAGAAATTATAACAACCACCTAATGTAATTTCTTTTTTCTTTCTTTCATTATTTACTCTACTCAATTTTCAAAATATTCTTAGCATCTGTCTTATTTAATTGCCTTTCAAACAGTTTTTACTTCTGACACAGGTCAACCACTTTTTTGGGGGTTAAACTCACCGTTTTATTTCATTCTTATCTTGTGTGTGTTTGTCACTGTCGTGTCTGACTCTGCGACCCCATGGACTGTTGCCAGGCTCCTCTATCCATGGGATTCTCCAGGTGGGAATACCTGATTGGGTTGCCGTTTCCTCCTCCAGGGGATCTTCTCAACCCAGGGATTGAACTTGGGTCTCCTGAATTGCAGGCAGATTCTTTGCCATCTGAACTACTAGGGAAGCCCATTCTTATCTTAGGTTACTGGATTCTGAAGGGAGGAAAAAAAAGTCCTTAATAGATTGAATGACAGATGTATCCTCTCACAATATTTTGGCTCTTTTGCCTCTCATAAATTCCTTTATTAAATTCAAAATTATGGTTTACATTCTGAAAATATTAATTCATAACTTTTGTTCTGTCTTCAATCCCACAAATCCATCTGACTTCTCAACACTGCAAAAAATAGTGAATATTGCTTTATGAAGAATATTAAGTCAAGTGTTAAGGTTCTTTCAAACTATACTTTTAGTACCTTATTAATACATAGAAATTTCTCCGTTTGTCTCTCCCATTAGATTTTTCCTTGAAGAAGTGATGGTTTAATTGTCTCCCACATAAATCATAGTAATAATTCTCTATTACTATTCCCAGTCAAATCGCTGCTTCCCAATTATGATTTATGCCTTCCTTCTTTATTAGATTATCAAGGTTGTTCCCTTCTGATGGAATGCTCTTCTTCCCCTTCTAATTATACAAATAACGCCATCTTAAATTTCCTGACTAATGCCAGTTCTATGAAGTCTTTTGTAATCTTTCTTATTGCAAAATGCCTCTCTTTTTCTCTGAACATATTGAATATTTTTGTTTTCTATTTATGAAATTTTACATGTGATGTTATATGTGCTGTGCTGTGCTTAGTCCCTCAGTCATGTCTGACTCTTTGTGACACCATGGACTGCAGCCTGCCAGGCTCCTCTGTTCATGGGGATTCTCCAGGCAAGAACACTGGAGTGGGTTGCCATGCCCTCCTCCAGGGGATCTTCCTTACCCAGGGATCAAACCCAGATACCCCACATTGCAGGAGGATTCTTTACCAGCTGAGCTACCAGGGAAACCCATGATATTATAAACATGTATAAATATTTTAGATTTAAAAACCAGACTCTGTGCCTGACTACCATGTATCCTTCTTTAGTTGATGGGTAATTTCCCTGGGCTTTCTTCATGGTCCAGTGGTAGAGAATCAACCTGCTAATGCAGGAGACATGGATTTGATCCTTGAGTCAGGAAGATCCCCTGGAGGAGGAAATGGCAACCCACTCTAGTACTCTTATCTGAACAATCCCATGAATGGAGGAGACTGGCAAGCTACAGCCCATGGGGGTCACAAAAGAGTTGGACATGACTTAGTGACTAAACAACAATTATTTCATTGAGCATGCTAAATATTAATAAAGTGTAAGTAAATATTATTGGGGAATATTGTGTGTGAATTATGTTTCACACATAGAAAGATCTTAAGTATTTAAAATTATTTAGGCAAAGTAATAGTATGCAAATGCCACATTTAGTAACTGTAGCTTTAAATTCCAAATGTGCAATAAAATTAGTTGAAGTATAAAATATGGATGATAATTGGGCTGATGATTAATCTTTCATTCTGGAATACTTAATAACTACTTTCATGAATGATAGGAATCACCTGGTGTTATTTTTCAAGTAGTAAAAGAGAGATGTAACTATAATTTCTTATCTTTATTGAAATTCTTTTTAAGTTTGGTTCCAGGGATTTATCTAAGAGCCAAAGGTTATTATTTTGTTTCAAAATTTGGATTGACCATAGTCTTTAAGTACATAGAGGAGCAGACCTGAATGCCATCGCACTTGCTCTGTTTTGCTCTTAATGGGAAGAGGAGCCAATTAATGTGTCTACTATATTTCTTAGATTTTGACATATGTGGTTTTGGTACTGTAGTGGGCAGAATTCTAAGATGCTCCCTGGTGACTCACATTGTTATATAATATTCTTCCTTTGACTCTGTTGTTTGGCACCTGTGAAAGTGATGAGAGTTTATTCCTGTGATTGCATTACCTTGTACGGTAAAGCTGTGGGGTTTTGCAAATGCAATTAGGGTAAACAGTCTTATGCTTGGAACTGGGTGTGCTTTCTGCTAGGCTTTTGACAGTGTGGGGTGAGGTGTTAATCAAATTAAGAGTTGGATTGGGTTTCAGTTTGTGGTTGATAAGGTTACTCGATTCATCATTGTCTTCAGGTTCTTTAGTGATTTAAGGTGTATTTAAAGTGGGGCTGGCTTGCAAAGAGTCTCTCTTTCTTACCCTTTAACTCCTCCTCTACCGTTCCAGCTTTCAGCTCTTGTTTATACTTTGCTTTTGTCTTAGACCTGCAACATGGCCCTGATCTGTGGTGTTTCTCTTAGATGCTCCTGATGTAGCTCAGTCCTACTCATATGCTTTTTTCCACCCCAGAGGTAGAATTACTCTTTTGGTAAAATGATCTCAGTTGGTGTTTATTAGTACCCTAAGGATGATGATGTTGCTAGCATTTCCCTAAGAGTTTAACACATTCAATTTTCCTGTGTTTTTAATAAATTGTTAATGTAAACTCTGTGAGGAATCGACAAGAATAACAATGATCCTGCCAGTCAGAAGGTGATAAAATGACTTTTAGTGATACGGATAATAGGGATTGTTCTGCCTAGTGTGATTTATTTGTGATTTCAGCTTTTATGCTGAAGGGAATACTTCCCATGTGCTTCACCTGACATCCTGTTCTTCCACTTAAGCATAATTCTAAGAAATATCATCTTTTAAAAATGCTTTTCTCCCTTATAGGGCTTATCTTTACTATAAACCCAGATATGCCATGGAAATCAGCAATGAGTTGGCCACAGTTACCTGATTCTGAAAATTTTCTTTAATCACCAGCTTTCATCCAAGCAACCCCCAGTATTTTGAGGAAATAACTGAGAACCTTTACTTTCAAATTTTTTTTCTGTTTTTTATGTCAGTCTTGAACGCTTAAAGGAGGCATCACATTCTCCTAATATTTTTCTTCTTTGAATTTTAGGAAAATAGAAATGCTCTCAGGGGTACTGCAGCCCACAGCAATGAGTCAGATCATGCATTACTGCCTTAGAATTTATACTGGAGGTGCTGTCTCTGACACATCATAGAGCATATTGAAAAAGGGCATAAAATAAGAATATTGGAAGATTGGCAATAAAGTCACACTATTAATTGAGTTTTCCATTAGCCACCAGGAAACTAAAGGAGGAGCCCCCATTCTTATCCTGTATTAACTCAAGTTAAAGATGCTATTTGAAACCATCTGCGTGGCTGAGAAACAGATTGTCTCCATACTTTGCTAACAGATGAAATTAAGAGATGTACTTGAATTCATTTAAGATATGTCAGTTTTCCCGATGCAGGCTTCCAGCTCTGGCATTGTCTTCCATAATACTGAGTGGGTTCCTTGCCCTTGTTCAGAGGTAGCTGAGGCAGGTAACTATACTTTCGACAATCAGTCATCTGGATGTTATGCCCAGGGAGAGGAGAAAATGAGACGTTGCACAAACCTAGCCACTACCTCACATCCCTGGTTGCTCATTGGTGAAGCATTCACCTGCCAATAGGAGACACAGGTTCCATCCCTGGGTCAGGAATATCCCATGGAGAAGACAATGGAAACTCACTTCAGTGCTCTTGCCTGGGAAATCCCATGGACAGAGGAGCCTGGTGGGCTACAGTCATGGGGTCACAAAAGAATAGGACATGACTGAACAACAACATCCACTTTATCAAGTAGCTCATATTATAGCTTCTTTTGTCATCCTCAACAAATGAGTTACTTTTAAATACATTGTTAGGTTTATATTTTCCCTAACTACTATCTAAATAATGTTATAATTCCTCTTGTAACTTTCTAATAATTTCTTAGATTTGGAGGGGGTGGGGGCCAATGAGGAATTGAGAGCTAGGGCTACATAATAATGTTTACACTTCCTTCTCATTACCTTTTCTTTAGAATTGATTTCTATATAAGAAAAATGGACCATCCATGTGATCCTCTTTGTAGTTATTGCTAAACAATATTGTCCTCTTCATTCATATTATCTTTTATGTATTTATGAGTTCAAGAAGACTATTTTGAAAGAACATGGTGGTCTCACATTTCTATAAATAAACTCCAAATGTTTCCTGATTCTCATTTATCTTGGGAATAAATTGGTTCAACCAAGTTATGCAGATTTCCCCATTTGTATTACCATGTCTTCTAGTATCTTATATCTTATTTTTTTATATCCAAGGTTATTGCCACCTTTATGGTTCAGTAAGCGAAGGCAGCGTTATTCAGAATTTCAATAAGGACATCAAGGGAACATCTAGACTCTCTTGAAACCATAGTTGCATTCATCTCCCAGTAATAGCCAATCCATCATAAATGCTTGTCCTATCTGACCTCATATATGTCTTATCTTGGGAATTCCAGATTGGCCTGGTAGTTTGTCTGAGTCTCTTGCCATTCTTGGGTAAAACTATTAGAGTTATTGTCAAATCAGGATTTAAAAGACATAAACTTAGTCTTTACCTAATTTTATAAGCTTTCCTGTTTTAATTTCAGAAATGAAAACTGTGACAGAGAATATAAACATTCATCATGGAAAAAAGAAAAGCAAAATAGGGTTTAAATGACTTTGTTGATTCCAAACTATATTTTAGCTACAGGTTAATTACCATATTAATGAATTTAATTGAATCATTATTTCCTTCAAGTGGGTTTATGTGTGTAGCCAGCTTTAGTAAAAACAAAACAAAAAAAGAAAGAAAATGAGTAATTATCAGGGTTAAATAAATAGACAAATACTGTGAGGTAAAACAGAGCTTGAGTGTCTAAATTATTTGGTGTGATCACACCCACTGACAACAAAGCTCTCTTCTTTGCATGAATGATTAGGCAGGATGCCATTTAAACTACATGGTGCTAAATGAAATGGACTTTTGTTTTTATTTCTGGTAGATGTAATTTAATTCAGATGATTTAGTAGTGAACAAGCAAAATAAAAAGACAAAAATAATGACAATAATGTTTCAGTGCCTTGATTAATACTTGTGGTGGTTCTATTCATCATATCGAAGTTAAAACTATCAGAATATCACTTAATTTTGTGCCGTGAGAATTGAGGCTGAAGTCTTTTAGACAGAACAACAATTAGAAGATCATGCCTGCAGGATACCAGGATGCTTGAGGCTGGTGCACTGAGATGACCCAGAGAGATGGTATGGGGAGGGAGGTGGGAGCGGGGTTCAGGATTGGGAACCCATGTACACCCATGGCGGATTCATGTTGATGTATGGCAAAACCAATACAGTATTGTAAAGTAAAATTTAAAAAATTAAAAAAAAGAAGATCATGCTATGTAATCTCTGCTTGAGGATAACTGGAAGAGACTTAGAAGCAACAGAAAGGAACTCTACTAGATAAGATGGTTATTTGTTAAAGGGAAAGCAGTTCCCTTGATTTATTACAGATGGTGAAAAATTTCAGTTCAATAGGAACATGCGGGGATGATGTTTCTTCTAACACAAGAGTAGTCTAGGATTGACTCAAGGTCATGGACAGGAAAGGCCATCCTCTCCTCGCACAGAGTGACAAAAGGAACACTTTCAAATGTATTTGAGTTTGGAGATTGATGAGGAGAAGCTCAGACGCTGCTTATTTGGATAAATTTTTTAAAGTTTAATGACAAATGTTAAAACCTTAAAAACATTGTCTAAACAGATAAAAAATCTAATTATATTGCCCGTGCTAAAGAGACTACCCTGACAAATGAGAAAATGTTTTCATCAAAGACATGTAGAACACATTTTATGTATTCACAAACATTGGCAAAATTCTTAGAGTTTAAAAAAAAAGTTTTATTATAAAGGTATTTTATTATTTGAAGTGGTTCTTCTCAGTGGTCTAAAGGCTTATGATATTTCAGAACACTATAAATTACTAAAATTCATCAGCTCTAACACTGGAGTCAAGAAGGTATTACAGTTGAATGAATCTTTAGTAAGTGCATTGAAATAAATGTTAGCCAAAACTCCAAACTTGTGCATTGAAGCTTTAATTGCATTACCTTCAGAGTATGATTACTGAAAAAATGTCCGTGTCGATACAGACTTTACAATAGCATATATTCTTAGGATTTCATTTGGATAGATTACCAGCTTTCAAACTGTATGAAATAGAGTTTATGTCTTGAGTTTTTTTTTTTTTTTTTAAGTTTTGACTTCCTACATTAAAAGAGGTTGAAAATAACTATGTAAATAGGATCCAGCTGAATAGTATATGTACTTTTTTTATTCCTAAGGGTCACATTCATGACAAAGCACTGAATTTATGTTAAAATATTGTTCTGAGAGGAGTGTTGACATAAGATAATGTGATTTATGCTTCCCATCCATCATATTGACATATTTTAGACAGATGTCGCTGTTTGTCAAACATGGTACAAAACAAGGCAAAACCTCATAATATCATTAAAACAGTTTGCCTTTATCACCATCTCATCCATCTTTCATTCCTATGAAAATTTTAGCTTTAGAAATAATGATTGATTCAATAGGAAATTTTAAAATATGTTTTTGTTAAACAGTTTTCCCCTGAAGACACTTAATACTTGTCACTCAGTTGTCATTCAAATATAGTGTGATATTTTAATATCAGTCAAATAAATATATAAAATGTATTACTTATGAACAGAATGAACATGGCTTGAGAGATTTTGTTTAAATAAATGAAACAAAATAAATACCAGGGAAACAAATGTCCATCAAGTGATTTTTTTTTTTTCTTAGCAAACCTTAAATGCTGGTGATAAAATAGTAACCCTTCCAACTCTCTGAAATTCTCTTTTAAACATTCAGACAGTGGTTTATGTACATGAGCTGAATCTCTTTTTTTGTGATACGTACAAATATGCATTAATAAATCACTAAATGTACAGTATCAGGCCCATGAGGTAGGTGATAGAACGTTTGAAGCCATCTTTTATGAATATCAAATACCTATGTCATTTGTTGTATAACACAACATCAGAAAGGTCATTAATAAGACACTAGAAACAATTTTCTTTGCTTCAATTTGTATAACTTTTGCCTTATAATCATTTTAGCTCCACATACATAGGGTACATGTACAAACTTTTGTATATCTCTTGCTTCAGATTTTAGATTGGGTTTTCACACAGAGAAGTTTCATTATACTAACTGGGTGTTCACAAATTTATCCAATACAACTCAAGGAAGCAGAATATTTTCCTACTCTCTAGGAGGGCTATCAATCTTGGAAACCTTTATTAATTACTGCTTTCATGTAATGCTTAGTATAAACAGTACTTTATTGGTCTCTGAAGATCATATAAAAAAGGCTTGTGAGTTGGACTAAGCTTTCCAGTTGATTACATTTTAACTGAAAAAACATGTGCAAGTGTAATCTGAAAGTTTTAATAACAATTTGAGTTAGCATAGTATCAGATGAATACATAAACTAATTACACTAAAGCTTTACTTACAAGTGTGATACATAGAAAGTAGCAGTGGTTTTACCTAGAACAACTATTAAAATGTAGATTCCTTAGAAACTGAATCAAATAACCCCAAATAGCTGTTTGAAAATCATAGTCGTAAGGAAAGAAAATATTAAACTCTTATATGACTAGAATTTAGTTCTCTGTGAATAAGCATTTAGGGCCATCAAATTCTGAGGTTCAGTATCAGAGTTTTCGCTTGTATACAGACCTCAGGAATCTTCATCAGACTAGCATCCCAGGCACCTTGCTACCAGAAGTACCTGGAAGAAGACTTTTCAAATATTAAAATTAAAAAATACAGAAATGCCTAATAGGAAGTAGTATCTATATTACTATCAGAACAGACAGGCAGTTATGTTTGAAGGCAGACTAATTGCCTTAATGGGGGCTTATTGTTTGAGTACATGGAATATACTGAAAAAGTAGAAATGTATCAATAAATGCACCACTGATTATCATGGATATAGAGTGTACATAAGAACATATTAGAATTCAGACAGAATGGTTAAGGCTGTCTTTTATTTTTCCCAAAGATAAACTGCTCCTGACTGTAAGTCACTATTATGAAGCCCACCCATATCCTGTCCCTTCCAGTGTTTCTACTTGCAGAGATAACTTCCTTGAACCCAAGTCTTGATTTACTCATGGCTTCTGCTGTCTCAAAATATTGCTCCTCAATGTGTGCTTCTTTTTTCAGCATTATTGTATTTATTAAGAAAATGTATAGCGTATGTTGAATGGTTACTTCATACCAAACACATCTATCTACATGGTCTCATTTACTATAATTAGTGTTTTGAGTCAGAAACATGAAACTTAATAAGGTTAACTAATATGCCACATATCACAAATGTAATATTGCTGAACATATGTCATTGATTCCAGATTTAGTACCTAACCTCAACCAGCTCTTTCTTGTAACAGTATGTTCTTTCTTTCTTTATGTGTCTTAGAAAGGATAGAATATGTTTGGACACTACTCAGAAGATAATTGATATTAAAGAGATTTTGTTAACTGAACTATGTTCATTGGCCAGAAAGGACCTACAGATGGCTTTCACCAGTCCAATCAGTTGTCACCTGGAAAGTAGGTTCACAGATTTCAAGACATGATATCCCATTTGTAAAGCCCACCTTCATTCAGCTGATGTAACACAGATTCAGAAGAAAATATAATGTGAGATGTTGATTTGAACTGAAATACTTTAGACTCAAGAAAAGCCTATTAGTCATTAGAGTGCATTTAAACTAATTTCTTCTGTTTTCAAATTTGTGTCATGAATTTTATAGTGCATATTTGGAGTTTTACTGTGCATAGAGTATTATAACACAATTTTAGTAAAGATCCATGAGTGATCTTATATATAATTTCCTCAACATTTCTCTAAAAATATAGAAATAATGTATAAAGTAATTTAAACTTTCATTAAAATATTATACACATACTGATAACAAGAACACAAGATTTTTTGTTCCAGAACAAAGGACAAATATATTTGTATATTCTAGAGTTTTCCTTGTTGAGGGGGTTTCACATTGATTCGACTCTCATAAAACGTGAAATTTCACTCTTTCACCTTCAGAATCTTTAACTTCTGGCATTGTTAAACCTAGTAATTCTTTCTAGTATAATTTGTATTAATTGAGTCTATTTTAAAAATATTTCCCTATATCCAATCTAAATGTATCCTCATGTATTTTCCTCTCATATGTATAGGATTCTCTTTTCACATTTGGGTTTTTATCTATTTCAGAATATATTCAGTATGTGGAACTAAGTCTTTTTATTTCAATGTAACTTTATTTCTTTTATTTCAAGACAAATTTCTACATACTGAAGCATATTTTCTTTCACTTATTGTTTTTTTATATATCATTTTGTCTATATTTGTCTTCATATCTATCTTTTGTTCTTATACTTTCTTTCCATTCTGTTTATGAGTATTTTTCATCAGGTCTAGCTAGTGCTTAACGCATACTTTCCCAGATTATTCATTTTATTTTTACTGCTTTTAATATTGAATTATTTCTCTATTTGTTACATTACTTTTTTTCTTTTGAATGACTCTCAGCTTCAGCGTCTCATTTTTTATCATTCTTTTGTCTTATAAACTTTCCTCTTCTGTTTCGATCCTTCTGACCTCTTCTTTCAGATTTTGCTTTTAAGTGTTTATCTTGTCTGTAACAAATTTTAGGATACAAAATACTGTGTGCAACTCATGTTTTTTAATCTACATTTTTGATTATTCTTTGATTTTTTGCTGTTTAAGCACTTTTAGAAAAGTTTACTGTTTTTCTGAATAGTACGGTGTTGAATTCTTTGGGTCACTCCTTTGAAAGCGGCTTTTCATATTATCTTCCAAATAATTGCGGGATGTGTGTGTGTGTGTGTGTGTGTGTGTGTGTGTGTGTATACGCGTATGCGCATTCCTGTGAGAGGGGAGAGGGAAACAGTATCTGCTCTGTCAACCTGCCACATCCATTTGGGATTTTCCCTTGGCTTTCACATTCATGTGTTGGCTCACAGCAAAAACTTCCAGCACACACACTTTTTTTTTTTTTTTTTGTCTCCAGCTTCTTTTGTAGAGTTCTTTCTATGCAAATAAGTTAGGTTGTAATGATATGCATTTCTGTAGTTGGGAGGTCTAAGTCAGCCATATCTTTATTACCTAGAAACTTGTCAGAAATTCACACTTGCAGGCCCTATACTATACCTGCTGAATCAGAAACAATGTGTTTGGGCCTCCGAAACTTGTGTTTAAAGAAGTCAAGTGATTTCAGTGCATAGTAAAATATGAGAACTCCTGATAACAACAGAATTATACTGCAAGGTTTTGTTTCTCTCCTGTCTGATAACTTCTCTGTTCTAGAGTGTTTCATGTATGTCCTGCTCTTGAACTCTATCATGTACCCACTCCATACTCTTCAGCTCAGTGCAGCCTCTCAGTTGTGTCCAACTCTTTGTGACCCTATGGATTGCAGCAATCCAGGCTGCATCACCAACTCCTGGAGCTTGCTCAAACTCATGGAATCCATCACCAACTCCCAGAGCCTCCTCAAACTCATGTCCATCAAGTCGTGATGCCATCCATCCATCTTATCCTCTGTCATCCCCTTCTCCTGCCTTCAATCTTTTCCAGCAACAGGGTCTTTTCCAATGAGTCAGTTATTTGCATCAGGTGGCCAAAATATTGGAGTTTCAGCTTCACCATCAGTCCTTACATGTTATCACTCATTTATTCAAAGATTGAAGGTCATATTTCAAGACAGTGAAACTTACTTTGGAGAATATATATAGCCTGCTCAAGGTTTAAAGAGACTGTGTCAGCCTTAGGATAGCAATCTCATCAAGGTCTAGATTCTCCCACAGAGTTTGTGTTTGGGGTCATAGCATGTATATTGTCCTGTATAATATGAAAGGTTTTTTTGTTTGCTTGCTCTCTAGTTTTTTTCTTATTTCCCTACAACTTCCTTGTAGTTTAAATTAACAGTCCTTGAAGATAAAATACAATGAAAATAAAAGAATATAAAAGATAAACTTCAAATGCTTGCTATTCAAATCCGAAAAGAAAAACACCAAGGCACATTTACTTTTTTTGGGTCAAAAACTGAAATAAATAGGACTATACTTTAAGCTTAAAGTAGCACAGTATTACAAACCTTTGCCATAAATCAACTTAATATTTAAATTTAATTGAGTCAAGAATAATAATTTTGAAGTATATTTTAAGGTGAAATTTGTCCATAATATTCATGCATATATCTTGTAAGGTAGTCTCTCACTATAGTTAAAATAATACTAATAGTCTTAAGTGAAACCATAAGTAAAATCATGGAATAATCTTTGTTAGCAGAAATGAAATTTTAATAGGCAACTCTTTATAAACGATGAATAATCATCAGATGGTGCTATTCAAAGAATAACATTTTCTTAGCTAGGATAAGAATGAGGTTAATATCTACTAGTCTATTGATTCAAGGAATATTGGAGACTTGGCAGTCTGTGGATTATATTTGTGGAATTAGTAAATAGTATATACTTACTAATAATATTAGTAAATAATATATACTTATAATGACCAGAATGTCAGTAGGCTTTAAAAATTGATCAGAGACCTGCTATTTCTTGTTAAGAAGTAACTTTGATGTTAAGACGCTTTGCTTTGTCTTTGAGTCAAAGTTAAAAAAAAAATCACAATGCTATAAATACTCTTTAATAAATAATAATCATCATAAACTTCTTAGCAGTTTATCCTTTTAAAGCTAATGTTTTCTTGTAACAGAAGTCTTCATAGTCCTTTAGCCATTGATTCATTTCAATAATTAGTAGTGACTTTGATAGTTAATCCTCAAAGCATGCATTTCATATTAATATTCTGACTCTTTTAAGCAGAAAATTAACAAATTTTGTAATCCAAGGGGAGAATGAATTCACAATTATTTGGCATACAAAATGTCTTCCCAGTAACAAATCCATGAATAATCTCTCAGTCAAGATTTTTTGTTGGCCATTTATCATTACTATCTTACTGAGTTTTATTTTGATCCTCCTGTTCGCTTTCTCATTCTTTTTTTTTTTCTCTTTCTCCTGTATTTGCTTTCACTACTATTGTTTATCAAGTTAGTTTTCACATGAGACACTGTCAAATCATTAGAAAATATGCAACTACAGTTATATAGAATATAGTAATTTCTTCCTTAGTACCCTTCCCCCCAAAATCTCTTTCTAGACCTTTCAAATAATAATTGACTACCTTGACTGTGGGCTTCCCTGGTAGCTCAGTTGGTAAAGAATCCACCTGCAATGCAGGAGACCCCAGTTTGATTTCCGGGTGGGGAAGATCCATTGAAGAAGGGATAGGCTACCCACTGCAGTATTTTTGGGCTTCCCTTGTGGCTCAACTGGTAAAGAATCTGCCTGCAATGCGGGAGACCTGGGTTCGATCCCTGGGTTAGGAAGATCCCCTGAAGAAGGGAAAGGCTACCCACTCCAGTATTCTGCCCTGGAAATTCCATGGACTATGAGGTTGTAAAGAGTCAGGCATGACTAAGCAACTTTCATTTCACTTCACTTCCTTGACTGCAGTATGTGCTAGAACCTGTGCCAAGGACTTAACTATCTCATTTAATCCTTCAATTTGCTTTTTAAGGAATGTGTTATCTTATCCATTTAATGATAAAGTAATTAATAGTGATTAAGTCACATAACTCAGTGTATAATGCTCTATTAGGATTCTAAGTGTGATTCTATTTTAAAAAGGCTTCACAAAACAAAGAAATAATTTTTACAAAGAAAATTGTGTACATTTTTCTAAAAACATGAAGAGGCATGTCCAAGTCAACTTCTTTTTGCATTTGTGCAATTTTTTTTTTGAGATATAGTTTTCCTTTGAAGCTGTTTTTTGAAGTATCCTCTGCTCTCTGAAAGAAGACAAATTATTGCTTAAAGCTCTTTGACTTTCATGATATATCCCATTGGGGCTCTAAACTATGAGACTGTTTTTGATAAGAATGTATTACACCCTACTAGAAAGGCTGCATCAAATTAAGAATGTCTTACACTATTCTAAGGATTTTACATTTTTTCTAAGTTTTTACAACTTTTTACATAAAAGAGGATACTCCTAATTTAAAACATTAAAACTTTTATTAATTTGAAAATCTGTAGGGCTGTCTTTGATAGAAATGAGAGGCTTAATTGAATTTCAGCTAAAATAAGTCTTCTATCTCTTTTACACTTTACTAGTTAAAACTTAAATTCAGCAATAAAAAGGCCAAAGTAACAATAGTTCCATTTAAGCTGGACAAATAATTATCTCTGCACTATGAATATCATCAAATCTGAATATTTCATGACATCATTATTGCTATTTTCCATTCCACTTAGTTCCATTCACTGCATTAAAGTGTATTTTTAGCTCCTCTTATGACTATATGAGTTCACAGTGGTTCACTATTTAAATTGCTATGGAAACATTAACCAAGTGAGTGGAAGTCAGAGGGCAAGAATATGGAATAGAAGAGGAAGAAATATCAATGCAATGTAATGCAGGTGCAAGAGTGTCAGTGCTTACACTATGAGGAAAAGACATTGACTATGTTGAAGACATGCCATGTTCTCTCAACATTGGCTATTAGTATTGTGGAAAGTCTTGACTGGTTTAGATCTAAATTGGGGGCAAAGATCTTTCTCATCTTCAACAGATGAACCAGGGAGTATAACAAGATAGTCTTTCTACTGTCCTCTATATTAGCTTCTTCTCTGCTCCACTTGTCAGCTGGATGCAGCATATTCATCACTGTATCAACTTCTGATTAGACAGGGCCAATGCTATTAACCTTACATGTTCTGATGGATAGATCAGATAGACATACAGCTACATAGATAGATGGAAATAATAATTTCTAATTGCTAATTATATTTCTTGATATTAAAAAATTAAGAAATCAAAATACATCTAAATCAAGACACCTATATGTTAGATAGATAGGTAGTTTATTGTAAATATAAAATAATTATTTTTGTTGATATAATTAGTTTTTGATACACTTCATTGTCTCAGGAGTCCCTCAAAATAAAGTTTCTTCTACTTGCTTAACCATATAAATACACATATTTTCATTTTAGAAGATAATTGAAGTTTCTCATCAGAGTGACTTTGGATATAGCGTGCATGCATACCAAGTCACTTCAGTCATGTCTGACTCTTTGTGATCCTATGGACCATAGTCCACCAGGCACCTCTGCCCATGGGATTCTCCAGGCAAGAATACTGGAGAGGGTTGCCATATGCTCCTCTAGAGGATCATAATGATCCAATCCAGGGATCAAACCCAAGTCAGTTGGAAATTTCAGAGATTATTTCTAAATGAAAACAGAGATCTACAAATATTTGGTTAAGCTTTGGAAACTGTTAACCTTCATAGCATCATCACATTGCAAAAATTATGTGAACAAAAACTCCCAGAAATCCAGCAGAACAACTCTTGTTTTCAATGAGTATTGATGTAGGAAAGAATGTAATAGAGAAATGTTCGATTGAGCATGGGGCTTTCCAGGTGGCACTAGTGGTGAAGAACCGGCCTGCCAATGCAGGACACGTAAGAGACAAAAGATGCAGATTTGATCCCTAGGTTGGGAAGAGCCCCTGGAGTGAGGGAATGTCAACCCACTCCAGTATTCTTGCCTAGAGAATCCCATGAACAGGGGATCTGGTGGGCTACAGTCCATAGGGTCACACAAAGTCAGACATGACTGAAGCATCTTAGCAGGCACACAGACTGCTTATGCTTTAGAATTTGTTTACTTCACAATGTAGTACATACTTGGTGCATGGTTTAAAAAGAATATTAATTACAAATAAATTCATCTGCTAAGAGAAGTTTTTAATATTAAATAGATCTGGAATCTCTTTGTAAGAATGATTCATAGCTAAATCTGAGTGAGGTAGACAATAGTCTTGCTATGGAAGGCATTACTGAAGCTAGGTGTCTTAGTTTGTTTGGGATGCTATAGCAGTAGTACTATATAGACTGGTTGGATAAACACAAATATTTATTTTTCACAGTTCTGGAGACTGGGAAGTGCAAGATAAAAGTGCTGGCAGTTTCTGTGTCTGATAAGGATCTGATTCCATAGATGACCCTCCTCCTGCTCTCTTTACATGATAGAAAGGTAAGGGAGTTCTATGTCTTTTATCAAAGCACTAATTTCATTCATGAGGGCTCCACCCTCATGACATAATTAACTTTCAAATACCCTGTCTCCAAGTACCATCACATTTCAGGGTCAATGCCAGGGTCCAGCCCTGGAGGATCCAGGGTAATTCGAAGGGGAGACGGAATTGGCGTCCTAAGGAAAACTATTTAATTACAGATATAAAGAGAGATTAGAAAAGAATAGTGTAGTAGGAAAATTAGTAGAGAAAAAGAGGCTGAATAACTTGGTTTACGTGGAATACCAGTAAAACTCCAAGACAAGGAATTTGCACCATCTACATAGGCCACCGGGGCCCATTTGAATAGCAGAGGGTGCCGCACCCTGGGCACCCTCTCACCTGGATCTTAGAAGCCAGGGCAAGTAAGTAGACATGGCGAGCATCCACCCTCCAGATGGGAATTCAGCCAGAAGGGGAAAGAAAGAACGACAAGGGGGAATCAGTCTTTCCAGAAACTGATCCATTTTCTTTATTTTCAGGTTTGCTTATATACTTTTTGTTTTACATAAAGATGAATACAGAGTCACACAGGGTCAGCAGACCTGATCCTTGTCAAAATCAGGTGCTTCATATAAAATTATACAAAGGTCTTAGGGGTTTTACATCATCTTCTGGCCATGAGGCCTGCTGACATTTTGTGGCCCTTTCTGATAATGGTCAGTAAACCAGAAAACTTATTTTTTCCAGGGGTGATTTTTTCTTAAACCAGGCACCACCCTCCAAATAAGTTGCATTCCTATAGGATGAGGGTGTAGTGGGTTACAATCAAGAAAGGAATTTACTTAGCCTAAGGTTTAACATGATTAATCTTAAAGGTTAATACTTATTTCTCCTATATGCTAGTTATATTCATTATAAGGACAGGGAATATGGAGATTTAGCAGCAAATATTGGCTCAACAAATGAAAAACCCTTCACCAATATAATTTGTAATCAACCCACTAATACTATACTAATAATTTTGTAACTTCTCAAAAGAATCTGTATGTAAAAAGTTTAAAGCATCTCTGCCTCTCATGGTTGGGAGGCTGAAAACAATCACATGTGGCTGGATGAACCTGCCCAGGCACACTAGAGAACCTTCAGAGGAGTTTGTAAGTTGAAACACTCTTGTCATGCCCAGGAATTTTTATTAACTGGAGCTGCAAGTTAACTCCTTCTCCGAGAGAGGTGTTGGGGGGTCAGCCCCCCGTAAAGTCAGAGGTATAGGTGAGAGCATAAAACAGTAAAGCAGGCACTCTGGTTTTGGGGATAGATGCTTGGGAACAGGGTGTCTCCTGAGGCTCGATCTCTCCTTTGCATAATGTCAAGCCTCCTTCTTCATGACTTTGCCACGAGTGGAGTTCCTCATGCTGGCTCCCAGCAGGTCAAGATTTCAACATATGAAATTTAGGAGCATGAACGTGGCTATGTTTAGTTCATAAATACTGTACCTACTTGAAGAATGGCTGGAACATCATTAGTGATCAGGGTGATATGAAAAACAATCTCTCAAGCAACATTAAAAAGAAAAACACTAAAGAAGATTATTAACTTGCACTAAAATGTCTCTCATGTCTCAAGCAGTTTGCCATTGCTGTTTATTTTAATACTATCTGTAATCCTATGAGGGCTTCCCTAGTGGCTCAGCAGAAAAGAATCCACTTGCAATGCAAGAGACAGATTTGATACCTGGGTCAGGAAGATTCCCTAGAGGAGGAAATGGCAATCCACTCCAGTATTCTTGCATAGGAAATCCCATTGACAGAGGAACCTGGCGGGCTACAGTCCACAGGGTCACAGAGTTGGACACAACTGAGCACAGACTCATGTAATCCTATGTAATAAGTATTAGTTTCTTCACTTTTCAAGTGAAAAGTGAAAGTTTAAGAGCTCCAGTAACTTGTTCAATTTAGTGAGTGTATTCCTAGTAAGTGGCTGCAGCACCGTTCTATCTGCTGTGGGTCCTGTCCTCCTTCTCACTAGGAGGACTCCTTTAAATAGTTTGGCCACCTGAAGTGAAGAGCCAACTCACTGGAAAAAATTCTAATGCTGGGAAATATTGAAGATGGAAAAAGAATATGACAGAGAATGAGATGGTTGGATGGTATCATCAACTCAATGGACACGAATTTGAGTGAACTTGGGAGATAGTGAGGGACAGGGAAGCCTGGCAGGCTGCAGTCCATGCAGTCGCAAAGACTCAGACACAACTTCATGGCTGAACAACAACAAAAACTGTATCCTTCAAAAAACAGGGAATTGGGAGGAAGAATGCACTTTGATTGAATATCAAACTGAAAAACTATAATTTATCAATTTATCATGTGCTTGTTGAGCATATAATGGCCAAGAACATGGTCCCTCCTTGTAAGGATCTTGCTCTCTTATCAGAAGAAACATACATATAAACTCAGTATGAGAACATATCAGGTATTTTGATTATGAGCACATGTTTTTATTTGTTTTAAAAAATAATCATTCTAATGACCACTTAGTGCATTTAGTTTTACTGGAAATACAGTCTATGATATCAAACATATTAGTGTTATTGACAATAAAATGATTGTTCTATATAATGTGATTTAATAGAGTGACCTGTGGTTTTTCATGAATGTTATGAATAAGACCCCCTGGATTCCCACAGGAAATAACCAAAGAATTAAAATAGAAGGATGGAAATTTTGTGACAAGATTGTGTTAGCTCTTTGCCTCCAATCTACTTGGAGGGAAAGAGAAAAGACATTAGTTCCTAACACTGATACAGTGAGTATTATCAGAAATTTCCTTGGCATCTCAATGCCTATTTGACTTTAAGGCAAATTTTACATTCTCTTCCCCTCTGTTTGAAAAATGAAACATTTCTGTTATTATATTATTTAATTATGGAGTGTTACTTGCCTGACTGAAGAAGAAAAGGATATTCTTGTTCATCTGAAAACCAATGTACCCAACATATAATTCTTCTAATTTGAAATAATTATACTATACAAAGTGTGAAGCCATTTATTATATTTGATTCATCGCATCAATTTTCCTTTAAATTGTTTAGATTATAATATGCCTTGCAAGAATCATTTCTGTAATATATGACAAAATTTTAAGCAAAGAAGCAAAAATTCATGCACTTTATTTACTTCTGAGCAAGCATTTGAACAAGGCGAATTCCCATGTGTTTTTACAAGGAAAAACAAGCAGTAAAGGGAACATTGGAGAAGGAAGCTATATGAATCCTTTAGGAATATAGAAGTTGAAAATTTGTTAAATCTGCTAATTACTTACTTTCCAGTTACTTCTATACATTCCAAATGCTAGTAGCCAGAAGTCACACTTAGAATGACTAATTTGGCTTAATCACTCTATTCTTAGACTGGACATGGTTGCAGCTCAGAAGTAAATTACTAAGGTGGAGAATTGCTTATCTTAGGAAATACACATTGTCTAATTCTGAAGGGAACATGTGAACTGAGCAACTAAAATGTTTCTCTGGTAAGCACATATATTTAAAAGGCATTTAGGTAGATTCCCTGATAGCTCAGTTGGTAAAGAATCCACTGCAATGCAGGAAACCCCAGTTTGATTTCTTAATCAGGAAAATCTGTTGGAGAAGGGATAGGCTACCCACTCTAGTATTCTTGGGCTTCCCTTGTGGCTCAGTTGGTAAAGAATCTCCGGCAATGTGGGAGACCTGAATTTGATCCCTGGGGTGGGAAGATCCCCTTGAGAAGGGAAAAGCTACCCTCTGACCTAGAGAATTCCATGGACTGTATAGTCTATGAGGTTGCAAAGAGTCGGACGTGACTGAGTGACTTTCACTTTCACTTTAGCTAGATTCATTAAACATTTTAATAAATATCTGATTTTGTGACATGAACTAAGTAACAGGAGTAACACCACTGTATTAACAAATGCTAGTTATTCTTGCATTTTTTAAACCATTTAAGATAGAGAAAAAATATGAAAGCCCAATGTTTCTGGACCTCCCATAAATTATTTCACTGTTCCTCCTGGAAAATCAGCACTATAACACACTATTTAAGAGCATGACGTCTGTGCCCATGTGCTTAGTCACTCAGTCGTGTCCAACTCTTTGAGACCCCAGGGACTGTAGCCCACCAGGCTCCTCTGTCCATGGGGATTCTCCAGGCAAGAATACTGGAGTGGGTTGTCATGCCCTCCTCCAGGGGATCTTCCCAACCCAGGGATTGAAGCCAGGTCTCCCACATTGCTGGAAGGTTCTTTGCCAGTGCCACCAGAGAATGCAACCCTAGTGCCTTTGTTCCCATACCTAACCAGCAGTGATTTCTTGGAGCACAAAATTTCTATTATGCAAAATGGGTCTAGTAATGGTTTCTATCTCCTACAGTTTGGGGGAGGACAGCTGAGTTTTGAACAGCATCATTTGCATAGCCAGCAACAAGAAGTATCATCAGCATTTTTGCCTATATTTTACTAAAAAGGAAATCTCAGACATCTAAATTTATAGTAACAGTAAAATAAATTGTCGTTTTCATATCTTCTGTAACACAGCCCAGTCTGATCAGTGAAATCTTTCCTAACATTACCTAAGTTAGCTAAACTGTATGGATTTAACTATTGGCCAGAAACTCAGGATACTTGTTCTCAGGTCCAGCCTCTGGAAGTATAGAGTTTAGACCATGACAGTGACATTCCTCTATTTTCAAATTGAGAAGTCTCCAGGAAACCTTGATATCTATAAAATCAGGTGACTCTATGGTTCTATGCAGAGGTACCATTACATTGAAATATATAACAGCTTTTGCAGTGAGGCAGGTGAGATGCTACTGTCCAAGTCTAGTGAAGATATACCATGGTAACCAAGACTTCTCTTATGCTTTCTGGAGTACAAAAACCAACCAACCAACCAAACAAAAACCATGAACTTAAAATAATAATTAACCTCAGGAAACAATATGCAAGGGAATGTGAAATATTAAATATTCTCTTAATTACTTTTTAATATTTTCTAGGGTAATTTTATTTGATTTATATTGAAAATGATTCAATGGAACAATTACATTTTTTATTATAAAAAAGAGTGATTCAATAATTGGACTGGCCACAGTGTATAATTAGAAAAATTATTTTAGAAAAATTAAGTAGCAAATGTATTGAGATCCTTATTAGGCTAGGAAATGACAGACTATAATCCAGAGACCCATTCATATGAGTCAGTCTTCACATTTATTCAAATGATAAAAATGTCTTTAAGTTAAAAAAATGTTGTGAAAGAACAATGAAAGACTTCCTTCAACTATGTAATTGATTGAAATGCAAAATAAGTTTTGAATAGGCTTCAGTAGAGAGGTATATATAATTTTATTATTTTCGGCTTTAGTCTGATAGTTTTTGGTTATATAAAATAATCAGTATGATCCTCTGTACCTGACAGATAATTCAACACTCATTAATTTTGCATTGAAATTCACTCAGAGACACCCATGCAAATGAATAAATACTATGAAGCATCTTTTTCTTATACAGAGGTAGAAAGTCAGAGACTTTTTTATATACTCCTACATTTTTTTCTTGTCTTCATTAGATGAAATAAAAATGAACTGTTATATATTGCAGCTACAGAATTCTGAAGAGTGACTAGTTGTGCTACCTTTATTCAAACATTTGTTCTCTCCAATATAAAATGTAAAACTGTAGAAAACAATAAAATGAAAAAGTCGTATAATTTTTGCTCTATTATTTTGTTTCCTGTTGAGACAAATAGTAAATGTCTAATTAACGTATACATAGTACAAGAAACTTTTTATCCCTAAACATTTACGATTGAATTCATATCATTTGTTGAATAGTGTATCCTTTTCTCACTAATTTGAAAGGCCATGCTTTTTATTTAAAACTCATTGTTTATGCAAGAATCTGTGTCTGGGTTTTTTTCTGAAAGTCCATTCTTGAACTTGCATTTCACTCTGGATTACTTGAGTTTTCCACTGCAGATAACCTATGAGTTCAGCTCTACTCTTTATTCTTCCTTATTGTGGTTATGTTTTTTGTTTGTTTGTTTGTTTGTTTTGGCTCTTCTCATCATTTTTTTCCCATGGGTTTAGAACCAACATATAAATTTCATTATACAGATTTTTAAATGTATTATATTTAATTCATATAATTGCCACTTATAAATTTTTTTTCATTCAAAAACAGCATTACTGTTGATCAATTGAAGAATTTCTTGTGAACTAGAGCAAAATTTCCATTTTTGTCCATGTACAAATCTTGTATTTCAGTTAAATTGATTCTTATATATTCATATTTTTCATTTACAAATGAGGTATTTCTATTAAATTTTGTTTATTTCTGATTAATGTAAACATTTTCATTATTTAAAGTTAATTTTGTTCCTATGTGCCTTATTGAGCTTACACAGTATAGTGGTTAGAGTATATACTGAGCAACTAGGCTACTTGTGTTCAAGCCCCTGATCTGTCACTTTCTCCTGTGTAACTTTAGATAAAATGTACCTCAGTCTATTCATCAGTAAAATAGGAGCAATAAAAGATAATTGCTTCATAGTATTGCTTTTATAACCAGCAGGTAATTTATAGAGACCATCTGGCATATCTATATAGTGCTTTTTATATTTGGATGAATGTCAAGCCTTTGGATTTCTAGGCATAATATTAATACAGCTTTGGCAGGGCATGTGTGCTCAGTCATGTTCGACTCTTTGCAAACCCATGGATTATAGCCTGCCAGCCTCCTCTGTCCACGGAATTTTCCAGGCCAAATACAAGAAAGTGAAAGTCACTCAGTCGTGTCCCACTCTTTGGGACCCCATGGACTGCGCAGTCCATGGAATTCTCCAGGCCAGAATACTGGAGTCAGTAGCCATTTCCTTCTTCAGGGGATCTTCCCAACCCAAGGATCAAACCCAGGTCTCCCACATTGCAGGGGGATTCTTTACCAGCTGAGCTTCCAGGGGAGTAAGAATACTGGAGCAGGTTGCCATTTCCTTCTTCAGAGGATTTTCCTGGCTAAGGGATCAAACACTTGCCTCTTGCCTCTCCTGCAGGTAGGTTCTTAAGTTGAGCCACCAGGGAAGCTGAGTAAAAGCATAAATGAATAAAAGCAGAACCATCCCTTTCTTTTAAATAATAAGTATTGTTCATTATTTATCTTATTGCATCAATTTCTTGCTAGGACCCAGGAAGTGCCTTTATACTTGTTACATATGGTGGTTTAGTTGCTAATTTGTGTCCGACTCTTGCGAACCCATGCACTGTAGCCCTCCAGGCTCCTCTGTCCATAAGACGTTCCAGGCAAGAATACTGGAGTGGGTTGGCATTTCCTTCTCCAGGTCATCTTCCTGACCCAGTGATCGAACCTGGGTCTCCTGCACTGCAGGCAGATTCTTTACTGACTGAGCTACCAGGAATTGCATTAAAAAACAAACAAACAAACAAAAATACTGTTTGTTGCATTTTCTTTGCATATAAAATACTCAGTTTGGTTAACATATGGAATTTACATTGATAACATTTCTAAACATTAATTGCCTGAATTGCCTGGGAAAATATAGTCATTTTATTCAAAGGTTACCCAAACCGGACTACAGTAACAGATTTCTTAAGAAAAGCTGGGCCTATTCAGTAAGTCCATTATTTATTTATTTTTTTCCAAAATATTCAGGACTCCTTTTTGTGTTTAACAAGGAACAGACACCAGTCAAGCATGTCTCTTAACATCACTCTTTATTCTTTGGATGTGCAGAAGGAACATACTAAACATAAGATTTAATTGAGTATTATAACCAACCACAAATTTCCAGCAAGCGACAGTCATTTTGGCTTCCATAGTTTATTGCCTTTAAAATACACATTGATTTTGCCATTGGTGTCTTGGAAATCTCACCATGCCTTATAATCAGTTGCATCCTGGATTCAGAAAGTATATATATATCTTGAGATTTTTCTCTTTTATTTTAATACAACTTCCAATAATGTAAATTTATTCACTTATTCCCCCCCCCCAAGAGGATCACAAATTACATAAATGGGTTTTAAGTTCAGTAGGACAGGTCTGGCATTAACATTCTTTTCTGTTTAATTCTCAGATGCTTCATTCCTTTTCCCCTTAGAGTTAAATTGAAATAGATTATCTGGTCATTCCAGAGATCATGGAACATTGTTATAATTCCTCCATTCTGGCAAATTTGGTATAAAAATTTCATTCTCTGCTACAGGGTAGCTTGATGATTCCAAGGCAAGTTTATGACAAACTGTGGTTAATTGTACTAGAGAATTTTCTTCTATGGCAAGGAGGTTTAGGTCTTATAATTTACTGCTTACATAGGTTTAGAATTTTAGTGTGTCATAATGCACATTTCATTTGTCTTTCAGATGCATACTTGAATGTCTAATTTTAGAAGCACATTTATTTGATGATGCTTTACAGTGTACATGATAAGCACACTAAAGTAAATCAAGTTCTAGATACTTAAACATATGAAAGTTCATCCATGTAGGGAGTGTTCTTCCATGGAGGAAGAGTCATCAGACAAGATATTTTCTCTCCCTTCATGTCCATGATTTTATCAGGATTATGGACTTTTATCACATTTCTTTCTTATCTTGCATTGTGTTAAAAATGAATAGCAATCAATTGTTATGTGTTATGAATGATTAAAGGGTTTTATCTTCTTCAACAGGTATGAGGGGCCTCAGGTTCCATGAATTCATAATATTGTCTGGGGAGATGAGAATAATGCAATTATACCATAATCCTACATGTTATTGATCTGTATTCACCTGATGGCCTTAGTTCAGCTGACCTTTTACAATTTTCTGTATGCCCAGCAGGGTTCTTATGTATATATAAAAGAAAGATGAATACAGAGAAGTTGATCTTTGTGTATCTTAGTGGTGGACTAGAGGAACCCTGTAGGTTATGCACCCAATACTGTCTTTGCTTTAGTAGGTCTCATCATAGATCTTGGTTAAGCAAGAGTTTACTCCAAGTTTACTCCAATCTTGGTGATAGACAGGGAAGCATGGCATGCTGCAGTCCATGGGGTCATAAAGAGTTGGACAGGACTGAGCGACTGCATTAAACTGGGTCATGATTAGAGCTCCAAACACAAGATTATTACAATTATACCAGCTGTGGAACTACCTCTGTTTGGTAGAACTATTATTGACCAATTAAAAGTTCCTTGTCTCTCCCTTGGGTAATGACCTATGTGATATAGGTGCATGATTGGTAGTTGTGAAGTGTCTAGGTCTCCATCCAACTGGCATACAGATTTCCTCTGTACTATTAGGACATATCCAGACCAAACTGAGATTGTACCATATCACAGATCACACATATAAGGACATATCTGGCCCAGTGAACCTTGGCCCAGATTTCAACCAGGTGTCCATGTGTCCAAGGCAGTTCTTGGTCTGAAAATTTTTGATACAATTTATGGTAATTATTTTATGGTCATATTTCAGCTTTACCTAGCAGTGTACTTGCCCACAGTAGATGTTCAAAAATATTACCTATAGTGGATTAATCACAGGATTGCTAACAAAAAAATTCCTATAATTCAACAAGAATTACATTGTTAGGTATCTTTTAAAAAATGTTCTGTTTTGTTTTTATATTTTCTAATTTATTCATTTTTGTTAGAGAGTCATCTCTTTATTAAATTGAATTTACAGTCCTAGCAAAATGACAATTTTTTTCTCTGTGAAGCTAACATTTCACTCAAGCTCTTCTTCATAGAAATGCTCCTAAAGGCTTCAGCATTCAAGAAATCTATTGGCTACACTTGAATTTACTTCTTATAGATATCTACAGTTTGTTCCTGACTCTAAACATGGGTTGATTCTAGAGGAGATACTGAAGTTAGGAAAGGAATTTTGGCTCCCCTAGTAAAGTGTCTACTTTTACGAATGACTTGAATAATTTTTGAAAATAATCATTTCCAATGTCCGTTATACCAATCCATTAGGTTTAGCCAAATATAATGCATTTTCCATTACATATCACACAGCCTCCTGTGTTAAGTGAATGCATGAGTGGGTGCTCAGTTGCTTCAGTTGTGTCTGACTCTTTGCTACCCCATGGACTGTAGCTCACCATGGAAATTCCATGGAATTTTCCAGGCAAGAATACTGGAAAGGGTTGTCAATACCTCTTTCAGGGGATCTTCCTAACTCAGGGATAGAACCTGCATCTCTTATGTCCCCTTGCAATGCAGGAGGATTCTTTCCCACTGAGCCACCAGGGAAGCACATGTTAAGTGAATAACTTGCTCGAATATTACAAATCATGGAATGTTTATAAACAAATTATGTTAAAAGATTATTGAAGAATTTTATAATCTACAGTTTTCTGAATAGGCAGAACTCTCAGCACCATATGACATAGAGTGATAAATTTGGGGGCATTTTCCATTTTGGCCAAAAAAGGTCTGTCAATATTATTGACACATTGAGGTCCAGAGGTACTGATTATTTGTCCTTCCTGAAAATGTTACCAACATTAGGGAAGACAGATAACCAAATCCCCTGGGATCTCACTATAATATTGCTAGACTTCCAAAAGTATAAAGGAGGCATAGCAATACATTCTGGTTCCTGTGGACAGCCTATTTAAATATAGGGATAGAGAATTTTTCTTTAAATGTTATTTACTATTCATAATCATCTTCAAATTTATTCCTTCTCCAACTCAAGGAGTGACATATTTTCAAATGTAGTCTAACACATACTTCTATAAATGATCTCAGTGACTTATGTAATTAACTGGTTACACTACAGATAAGAGAGCCCCTGTTAACTGCTTATTCATATTTGATGACAGTATAGGTCATAAGTGGATCAAAAACACAGTTGAGCAGTTTGTTGAAAGTATAAGACACTACTGTGTAGGAGTTCACAGGTCAAAGAGAAGTGGCCAGATGAGATGCCCCAAGGCATGGAATGCATTCTGTTGTCCTTGCTGACACTGGAATCTAACTCAGTCAAGAAAATAATTTACCAGATGTAGGACCTCAGGATAGAACACAGATCTAATTATCACCACAATCAAAGATAATGCTAATGTCACTCAAGCGGAAACAGTTCCGGCACTCTTTTCTACTAAAAGGTGAATTGTGTTTGCTGACCCATTTTGAAAAAAAAGAAAAAAAAAATCTTAGGTTTTTCTACAGTGCTTTTAGTGTTTAAAGCAGCTTTTTGGCTACTTCAGCCTCCATTTCAGTTCTGCAAAAGTAGCAAATAATGCATTCTAAAAGAGTGCACAAACAGTGTTGCTGATATGGTACAATGCTAGAATAGGGATTTGTGAGACAAACACAACAATATCAAGGAGAATAATGTTTGATATTAAAGAATATTGGTGGCCTACAGTTTTGTTTTCCGCTGTTTGTGTAGCAAGTACAGTGTTTAAATTGGTCTATTTTTTGTTTGTTTCTTTAAATATGATTTTGGTGGGTAAACTAAGGCAAATCAAGAGCCATTATTTTATTATTGAATAGATGTCAATGAATATTATGTTATTGTTTTAGAAACATAAAAAATAGGGCTTTGTAATGGATTCTAAAAATAAAGACTGCTAAAGGATATATTATTTTATAGTGAATTCACTTTTAGTTAATATTGTGTTAGTAAGACCTGCATTATGGAAGAATTGCAAAGCACTACAATGAAAAAGTTTTTATTTTCTTTGTCTCACATTTTTAAAATACAAACTTGTCAGGATTTTCTTTTAGAAGAAGATGATAGATGGTCTATGCTCTAGATTTTAGGATACTAATTCTAGCTTACTGACAATATTAAAAAAATGCTTTAATTTCTTATGAAACATGCTTATTGCCAGCTTCCAGGAAAGTAATTCTTAATTGTCTCTACGATCCTGTTGGTGACCTAGATGTCATCATCTTTTCAATTTTTTTTCTGAAAAGGTTGTTTTCTATCTATATTTTAATTGTAGTAGTCAATATCATTCAATGATATGAAATATAAATTTTAATATAACTCCAATTTGAATATGGACACAGAGGTTCTGAGTAAAAGAGAATGTTTCATTTTTGAGAGGGAATATTAGATCCTACATTGTTATATTCTATCTATTAGTCAAGCATCTTATTATAATTTTAAAATATTATTCATCTGAATTATATACTTCATTGTATTATGCAAGGCATAGCTAACCCAGATACTTAAGACAGAATAAGGCAAACATAGGGAAAATTAATTCATTTAAACTTAAATTTGTTAATAAAACTCTAAAATCAAGTCCCATTGAGTTAGAGAAGAGTGACAAACCTTATTATAAGTATTTACCAAGTCTTGGTCTATGAAAAAATCTTAATAAATTTAAAAGGATTTAAATTAAAGAAGTCATATGGGATACATTTTCTGTCTGCAATGAAGTTAAAATTGAACTTAGCAAGTTACCTCAAAATAATCAAACACTTGGAAATAAAGAAAAAAGTATTTCTAAATAAACCATGTGTGTAAGAAGAAAGCACAAAGGAAAATGCTTTTAATTATACAAAAATAAATAGAAAACATACACAAAGTTGTAGAACATAGCAAAAACAGACCTTACAGAGTATGTCTTTAAATATTTATTTTAGAAAAGAAGTGTCTAAAAATTAATGTTCTGATATTGTACCTAAGGAAGTTAGAAAAGAAGATGAATTAAACTCAACAAAAATGAAAGAGATACTTTAAAAAGGAAGGAAATCAATTAAATTGAAAAATAAAAGCTACAGCAAGCAAAGTGGATTTTTGAAATTAAGAAAAATTTAAAAATCTTTATTTATGTTAAACAACAAAATAGATAATACTATCATTAAATATCAAGGATTATAGGAAGAACATCATTATGGCATATTCAGATATTGTCATTATAATAAGGGAATATTATGTACAGCTAATGACAATAAATTTAAGAATTTAGGTAAAATTTACTGATTTCTTAAGGGCACAACTTGCCAAAGCTTGGATGAGATAATTAGAATATGTATATGGCCATATAGTTTTTAAGGAAATTTAATGTATTATCAAAAATTTTCTCACAAAAATATCTCAGAAAAATTTTACTTCACTAGTTGTTTCTATCAAACACTTGAAGAAGAAATAATGCCTATAAAATGTAAAGTCTTTCATAAACTATAAAGGAGAAAACAGCTAACAAAATATTTTATAAGGCTAGCATATCTTTGATACCAAAACCTGACAATGCATATTATGAGAGAGCAACAGACTAATTTAAAGACTAATATTTCTCATTAACCTTACGCAAAAACTTACTATAAAATATCAGCAGTTTGAATTCAGAAGTGTGTTTGTGTGTATACATGTATATATAATCTAGAAATATAAACATCAAGACATATAAAATATATATGTCACATGACTAAATAGGTTTATCTCAGAAAGGCAGGGTTTACTTTTAAAATTCAAAAATAAAACAATATAATTGAAGATGTTAACAGAAGAAAATGATACTATAATATCAATATATGTAAAAAAAATTGATTTACAAAAGCCAACACTAGTTCATGATAAGAACCATCAGCACACTGGTATTTAAAGGATCTCAATTTATCGTCTAGAGGCCATCTATGACAAGCATACAACTAACATTATACCTAATAGTGAAATATTGTACATTATTCTCCTGAGATCCAGCAGTAGATAGAAATATCCATTGTCCAGACTATTGTCAAAATTGTGCTAGAGATCCTGCTACTGCTGCTAAGTCACTTCAGTCGTGTCCGACTCTGTGCAATCCCATAGACGGAAGCCAACCAGGCTCCCCCGTCCCTGGGATTCTCCAGGCAAGAAAACTGGAGTGGGTTGCCATTTCCTTCTCCAAGGCATAAAAGCGAAAAGTGAAAGGAAAGTCGCTTAGTCGTGTCCGACTCTTAGCGACCCCATGGACTACAGCCTACCAGGCTCCTCTGTCCATGGGATTTTCCAGGCAAGAGTACTGGAGTGGGGTGCCATTGCCTTCTCTGGCTAGAGATCCTAGCTAATGACTAAGTCATGAAAAGGAAATTAATAACATTAAGATTAAAATGAGCAAGTAAAACAATCTTTATTTTAAAAAGACATGTTTGTGTATATTAAATGTTACCAAAGATCCTACCAAAAAATAACTAAAATAAGTGGATATAGGGCCAAAACCATCCATGGACTGTGGCCCACAAGGCTCCTCCATCGATGGAATTTTCCAGGCAAGAGTACTGGAATGGGTTGCCATTTCCTTCTCCAGGGGATCTTCCAGACCCTGTGATTGAACCTGGGTCTCCCACATTGCAGGCAGACGATTTACCATCTGAGCCACTAGGGAAGCTCAAAACAATCTTAGAAAAATAATAATAGGGGAACTTATACTAATTTTATTTTGAAACTTACCACAAAGCTATAGTAATCAAGAGAATGTAGATATAACATATATATAAACAAATGTATGGTAAACATATCAAAGGAATAAATTTCATGGAGGAATTAATTAACTCAAAAATTAAATGATCATTTTTATAGCATATGATGCCTGAAAAGCTTTTAAATTCATATGAAAATAGGAAATGTTAACACTGTCTCACACACAGAGAAAAATATTAATTTAAGATAGAAAATAGATCATAATATAAGTTAAAACTAACAATTTTAAGAAAACGAAGGAGTAAAACTTTAAGAATCTGAGGTAGGCAAAGAAAAAATAAAACTATAAATTAGACTTTAGCTTTTAAATATATATCTTTAAAAGACAGGCAACATTACAAATATGGAAAAGTAAACCACAGATTTCGGTCTCGACCATCTGGTGATGTCCATGTGTAGAGTTTTCTCTTGTGTTGTTGGAAGAAGATATTTGTTATGACCAGCTTGTTCTCTTGGCAGAACTCTATTAGCCTTTGCCCTGCTTCATTCTGTATTCCAAGGCCAATTTGTCTGTTACTCCAGGTGTTTCTTGACTTCCTACTTTTGCATTCCAGTCCTCTATAATGAAAAGGACATCTTTTTTGGCTGTTAGACTAGAAGGTATTGTAGGTCTTCAAAGAACTGTTCAACTTCAGCTTCTTCGGCGTTACTGGTTGGAGCATAGACTTGAATTACTATGATATTGAAAGGTCAGGAAGCAACAGTTTGAACTGGACATGGAACAACAGACTGGTTCCAAATAGGAAAAGGAGTACGTCAAGGCTGTATATTGTCACCCTGCTTATTTAACTTATATGCAAAGTACATCATGAGAAACTCTGGGCTGGAGGAAGCACAAGCTGGAATCAAGATTGTTGGGGGAAATATCAATAACCTCAAATATGTAGATGACACCACCATTATGGCAGAAAGTGAAGAAGAACTAAAGAGCCTCTTGATGAAAGTGAAAGAGGCGAGTGAAAAAGTTGGCTTAAAGCTCAACATTCAGAAAACAAAGATCATGGCATCTGGTCCCATCACTTCATGGCAGATAGGTGGGGAAACAGTGGAAACAATGGCTGACTTCTTAATTTTTCTGGGCTCCAAAATCACTGCAGATGGTGACTGCAGCCATGAAATTAAAAGACTCTTACTCCTTGGAAAGAAAGTTATGACCAACCTAGATAGCATATTAAAAAAGCAGAGACATCACTTTGCCAACAAAGGTCCATCTAGTCAAAGTTATCCAGTGGTCATGTATGGATGTGAGAGTTGGACTATCACGAAAACTGAGCACTGAAGAATTGATGCTTTTGAACTGTGGTGTTGGAGAAGACTCTTGAGAGTCCCTTGGACTGCAAGGAGATCCAACTAGCCCATCCTAAAGGAGATCAGTCCTGGGTGTTCATTGGAAGGACTGATGTTGAAGCTGAAACTCCAATACTTTGGCCATCTGATGCTAAGAGCTGACTCTTTGGAAAAGACCCTGATGCTGGGAAAGATTGAGGGCAGGAGAAGAAGGGGACAACAGAGGATGAGATGTTTGGATGGCATCACCAACTCGATGGACATGGGTTTGGGTGGACTCCAGGAGTTGGTGATGCACAGGGAGGCCTGGTGTGCTGTGGTTCATGTGGTTGCAAAGAGTCGGACATGACTGAACAACTGAACTGAACTGAAACCACAGATTGGCAGAACATATCATAATATATATATATATATATATGTGTGTGTGTGTCTGTGTATATATATATATATATATATATTATCTGACCAAAGATTTAAAACCAGAATCAATATTGAATTTATACTATTCTATAGTAAAAATGTAAAAGAATAAACCTACCTAAATAATTAAAATATAGGCAAAATATTTGAATAGATAACTTACAAGAAATTCCAAATGGGATGCAAGCTCATGTAACGATGCTTAATATTATTAAGCTGATGGAACAGTCATTTTTTAGGCAGTTTGATAGATTTATATAAAGTTATATACACTTACCTTTTGATTCTGAAATCTTCCTATATATTTACCCAAGAGAAAGGAAAATATATCTGCACAAACTCTTCTGCTGCTGCTAAGTCACTTCAGTCGTGTCCGACTCTGTGCTACCCCATAGAGGGCAGCCCACCAGGCTCCCCTGTCCCTGCGATTCTCCAGGCAAGAACACTGGAGTGGGTTGTCATTTCCTTCTCCAATGCAGGAAAGTGAAAAGTGAAAGTGAAGTCACTCAGTCATGCCCAACCCTGAGAGACCCCATGGACTGCAGCCTTCCTGGCTCCTCCATCCATGGGATTTTCCAGGCAAGAGTACTGGAGTGGGATGCCATTGCCTTCTCCACAAACTCTTCTATATGAATTTTATTGGGGTTATATCTAAAACAGCCAAAATTGGGGGAAAAATGGAACTTTTGGGGATGCAGGAAATATATTTCTTAATTGGGGTACTGGTTGCATTTATTTATATATTTGGCAAAGCTTATCAAATTGTATTAAAATGCACACTTTAGTTTACGTGAATTTATACATAAAGCTTTAAAAAGTGAAGTTCATTATTTATGTGTTACCAAAATGCACATGCAAGGAGAAATCTAGATGATCATCAAGTTTCAAATCTACATGTGTACTATAGAGAAGGAAGAACTATTTATAAACTGTAATATTAATATAAAGACATGTGGCATTAATTATACTTCCTTATGAAAACATTTCAGAGAAATGAAGGTCAATGAGTATAGTGATTAAAAGGAAAAAAAAATCCTTGTATCCACAGTTTTCTCCCCAAATAAATAAGCACTATTTTTATTAGTGGATATTCTATATTTCATCTGTGTTTTGAAATTTCCTAATTGTAAATCAGTTAGAGTGTTAATGTACTAATGTGATAGGAACTTGATATTCCTTGAGAAAAATTATTTAGGTGGTTATCACATATTTAAAAGTTTGCCTAAATTTTTTAATGTGGTGTTTTCATGCACACAAAAAGGAAACACTAGATTTTGTCCAGTAGCTTAGCTTCATTGTGAAAAGAAAAGTAATCAATAAAATTTAACTCTTCTTCCAAATAGAATCACTCTCCACAAATGGCAATCCACGAGTTTCTGTGAGGTCTCAGTGGAAGTGTTCTGAAAGCTACCCAACAGTATCCCTATATAAATATACAACAAGGTATATTTGATTGAGAGAATGACTATTTGAATTTAAGGTACAGTCAATAAATCTAAGTGGGTTTTTTCTTTTTTCAGAGTTTTATGGGTAATACAGTGTCCTTGGATGGTTGAAAATGCTGTGAGAAATTAAGGCAAAAAAAATAGTTTTTGAGATTGAATCCTATCATACATCTTATCCATTGCTTACTCTCACAGAGCTGAACACAAGCAGCAGAAGTATTTATTCCCATTCATCAAGGTGGAAATCACAAACAATCACAGCCCATACTCTATCAGGTATTCTCAACTGCAAAAATGAGTGCTCCATCAGTAACTACCGAATCAGTGAGGTGTGTGCCAGGACCTTCAAGAGGCAAAAATTGTTGCCCAAGGAGAAATGTATATTGCAAATAAGCTTGATGAGTTTGTTCACAGATTTAAAGCTCTGTGTTATGTCAGCAAAATAAAATAATTGGTGGTTAAGAGAAGAATTTAGGGCCTTCTCTGGTGATCCAGTGGTTAAGAATCTATACTTCCACTGCAGGGAACATAGGTAGGGAACTAAAATTCTGTATGCTGTTCAGAGCAACCAAAAAATAAAATAAAATCTTTCTTTTTTTTTTTTTTTTAAGAGAGAGAAGAATTTATTGATGTTGAAAATGAAAACTTTAATTACTAAAATTTTTAAATATCAGTAGTGTTAAGTAGCAGAATGCATAAAGCTGAACAAAAATTATTCATGTTAAAAATTAGAGGGAAAAATTTTCCCAGAACACAATCCACTGGGATAAAATGTAAAGTAAATAGGCAAAGGAGAGAGAGGTGGAGAATATTGATAGATACAGAGGTGCTAACTTCTCTCTGGCAGTTTCAGAAAATAAAGGTAAAGAGAATGATGTAATTATTGAAGACAGGAAAGCTGAGAGTTCCACGCAATACAAGGAAAATTGGATCATCAGATTACAAGATCTTATTGAGCACCAATTAGGTTAAAGCTAAAACCATACATTTCAAAACATTCTGAAAGTGTTTTTCTCAAGACAGGGAGAAAATCCTAAAAGCTGATAGAATAAAGACAAAAATTACCTAAAGAGAAGTTAAGAATAAAACTGACTTCAGAGTCAGTATCATCAGTATATGAGTTTACAAATCATAGATATATTAGAAGAAAATACTAAAGAAAGAATTTGACTTTATAATTTCATTGGACAAATTGTTTTTCAGTGCACGATTTGATGACTAATAACATTCTAAGTAGACTACTTAGCAAAAGTATCTACCCCAGAGTCTCCCTGAAAAACTCTGGCAAATGTATTCCATTGAAGAAAAGTAGATGAATACAGAAGGAAGGAAACAAATAGAAAATCAGCGTTAAGTAAATACATAAATGAACTCATTTTTGTACAAATAAGCATTTAAGGCAAACCATTCAATATCACAGTAATCCAAGCCTATGCCCCAATGAGTAACGTTGAAGAAGCCAAATTTGAACTGTTCTATGAAGACCTACAGGACCTTTTAGAACTAACATCTCCAAAAAATGTCCTTTTTATTATAGAGGACTGGAATATAAAAGTAGGAAGTCAAGAAACACCTGGAGTAACAGGCAAATTTGGCCTTGGAATACGGAATGAAACAGGGCGAAGGTTAATAGAGTTTTGCCAAGAGAACGCACAGGTCATAGCAAACACCCTCTTCCAACAACACAAGAGAAGACTCTACACACGGACATCACTAGATGGTCAACACTGAAATCAGATTGATTATATACTTTGCAGTCAAAGATGGAGAAGCTCTATACAGTCAGCAAAAACAAGACCAGGAGCTGACTGTGGCTCAGATCATGAACTCCTTATTGCCAAATTCAGACTTAAATTAAAGAAAGTAGGGAAAACCACTAGACCATTCAGGTATGAACTAAATCAAATCCCTTATGATTATACAGTGGAAGTGAGAAATAGATTTAAGGGACTAGATCTGATAGATAGAGTGCCTGATTAACTATTTACATGTCTAAGTTTTTAATATTACTTGTTTTTCCTTCAGCATTTATCGCTGCTTATCCCTAACCTTTTGTATCTTCTTGTAAATCCTGGAACTATATTTTCAGTTCTCTCTAGTAAACCATTATCAGTGTGGGATCAGCATCAATTTTTTCTTATCATTCCTTTAATAGAGTAGGCACCAATTAAGTGTCAGAGACACTGGGCTTGAGAAGGACAGCTCTCTGATTACTAAGAAAACAACAGAGAGTGGGCCATGCTATTTTAACTGCTGTAGCATAAAAGAGGTTTGTGTGTGTGTGTGTGTGTGTGTGTGTGTGTGTGTGTGTGTGTGTGTGTGTATTAGTTGCTCAGTCGTCTCCAACTCTTTGCAACCCCATGGACTGTAGTTTGCCAGGCTTCTCTGTCCATGGGATTTTTCTAAGCAAGAGTACTGGAGTGGGTTGCCATTCCCTTCACCAGGGGATCTTCCTGACCCAGGGATGGAACCCAGGTTTCCTGCATTCCAGGCAAATTCTTTAATGTCTGAGCCATCAGGAAAAAGTATCATTAAATTCACTTTTCCTCAAAGTACAAATTTTAAAAATTTCTAATCCAATGGGTAAACAAGTTACGTGGTCTAGATTATTAAGTAGATTTTGGGCATAAATAGGAACAAAAGCTGTTGCATTCTTTGTCTTCAGGAATGTAGATAAACCATTGGTTTTTCCTAACATACCCTAGCCTTAAGAGATCATGATTTTTCTCATTAGATACTGCAAATAAAATTTCATTTTTCTTGGAGGGGAAGTTATAATCATAGAGGCTAAAAAATGAACAGAGTTTTGAATAGGTAAAGTTTCTAGTGAATTAAATAAAAGTAATGAATGATGGCCGACTCAATGGACATGAGTTTGAGTGAACTCCGGGAGTTGGTGAATGACAGGGAAGCCTGGCGTGCTGAGATTCATGGGGGTCGCAAAGAGTCGGACATGACTATGTGACTGAACTGAACTGAACTGAATGAATGTTGGAATTGTTGTTCTGTCCTGTCACTCTTTGTGATCCCATGAACTGCAGCACACCAGGCTTACCAGTCCTTCACCATCTCCCAGAGTTTGCTCAAACTCATGTCCATTGAAATAAGTGATCCCATCCAACCATCTCATCCTCTGTCACCCTGTTCTCCTCTTGCCCTCAATCTTTTCCAGCATCAGGGTCTTTTTCAAGGAGTCAGCTCTTCTCATCAGGTGACCAAAGTATTGGAGTTTCAGATTCAGTATCAGTCCTTCCAATAACTATTCACGGTTGATTTCCTTTTGGACTGACTGGTTTGATCTCCTTGCTGCCCAAGGGACTCTCAAGTGTCTTCTTTAGCACCACAGCCTGAAAGCATCAATTCTTGGGTACATAGCCTTTTTTACGGTCCAAATCTCACGTCTGTACATGACTACTGGAAAAACCATAGCTGTGACTATATGGACTTGTTGGCATGCCAGCATGATTATGCTCAAAATCCTTCAAGCTAGGCTTCAGTAGTACATGAACAGAGAACTTCCAGAAGTGCAAGCTGGATTTAAAATGATGGGATAGGTCTATACATTTTTACAGCACATCCCTATAATGTGTATGTGTTTATGTGAGAGCATGTGCCTGTGTGTGGGGGTGGGTGGATGTGCATTTTCCTATGCGTATATAATCTCAACTCTAGAGAAAAAATATAACCTAGATTTTTATAAATAAAAAGGCTGATACATTCCTGCTTTTGACAGTGTAGTAATAACACACTTCTGTTAAACACAGAGTATATTCTTTACTAATACTGTTGAAGGTACTGCAGTTGCTGATTTCAATTAGGAAAGATACTGAGGCAAGGCTTCCAAGGAAACCTCTTGCTATCAGGGACTTATAGAAACCCTCAAAGTTCAAAAGACAGGCAGCCAAGATATAGTTGTGTTAACAGATAGTCCATGTAGTTATAGCACACATGAAATAGAAGAAAAGGAAAGACATAGGCTATGTGATGGGGGTTCTGAGTTTTTCCTGATTTTGGCAGTTATTTCAAGAGTGAATATATCTATCAAACTCAGTGAATTGTACAATTTAAATGGATACAGTTTATTGGCATTTAATTATTCCTCAATAAAGTTTAGAAAAGTAAAATAAAAATTTTACTTTCCCACCAAAAAAGCTTTCCTTGGATAACACAATAAGATCATAGAAAAATTAGAGATTTTCCACTTATTATTAGCCCTAAAGGGGCAATAAGGTGATGATAATGGGATGGGAAGTCCACCAGTGTGGACTTTGCTGATCTTGGCAGCAGGAGGAAGCCAGCACTTCGGATAGGCATTAAAATTGAGCATTACCTAGGTCACTTTGCTTATGTTGTAAATCAAGAATAGGAATACTCATGTATTTGTCATCTCCATGAGGCTTATTTCTTTTTAAAGTAATAAAAATTAAAATACACAAGCAGTTGTTCCCTCAGCTATATTTTTTTCTTCAGTCTGTGTACTATACCATCATCTTTCCCATAAGTCTTGCTTTTCCTTACCATTCTATACAATTCACTTTAACATATATTAAACAAATAGATTTAGAAATAATTATGCTTGCATTTCATGCAAAAATGGGTTCAATAAAGGACAGAAATGGTATGGACCTAACAGAAGCAGAAGATATTATGAAGAGGTGGCAAGAATACACAGAAGAACTATACAAAAAGAGCTTCATGACCCAGATAATCATAATGGTATGATCACTCACTTAGAGCCAGACATTCTGGAATGTGAATTCAAGTGGGCCTTAGGAAGCATCACTATGAACAAAGCTAACCGAGGTGATGGAATTCCAGGTGAGCTACTTCAAATCCTGAAAGATGATGCTGTGAAATGCTGCACTCAATATGCCAGCAAGGTTTGAAAACTCAGCAGTGGCCACAGGACTGGAAAGGCCAGTTTTCATTTCAATCACAAAGAAAGGCAATGCCAAAGAATGCCAAACAATTACACTCATGTCACACACTAGTAAAGTAATGCTGAAAATTCTCCAAGCCAGGCTTCAGGAATACATGAACCATGAACTTCCAGATGTTCAAGCTGGTTTTAGAAAAGGCAGAGGAATCAGAAATTGAATTGCTAACATCTGCTGGATCACTGAAAAAGCAAAACAGTTCCAGAAAAACATCTATAACTGCTTTATTGGCTATGCCAAGCCTTTGACTGTGTGGATCACAATAAACTATGGAAAATTCTGAAAGATGTGGGAATACCAGATGACCTGACCTGCCTCTTGAGAAATCTGTATGCAGGTCAGGAAGCAATAGTTAGAACTAGACATAGCAAACTACTGCACAATTGCACTCATCTCACACACTAGTAAAGTAATGCTCAAAATTCTCCAAGTCAGACTTCAGCAATACGTGAACCATGAACTCCCTGATGTTCAAGCTGGTTTTAGAAAAGGCAGAGGAACCAGAGATCAAATTGCCAAAATCCGCTGGATCATGGAAAAAGCAAGAGAGTTCCAGAAACACATCTATTTCTGCTTTATTGACTATGCCAAAGCCTTTGACTGTGTGGATCACAATAAACTGTGGAAAATTCTGAAAGACATGGGAATACCAGACCACCTAACCTGCCTCTTGAGAAATCTGTACGCAGGTCAGGAACTAAAAGTTAGAAATGGACATGGAACAACAGACTGGTTCCAAATAGGAAAAGGAGTATCTCAAGGATGTATATTGTCACCCTGTTTAATTAAGTTATATGCAGAGTACATCATGAGAAACGCTGGACTGGAAGAAACACAAGCTGGAATCAAGATTGCTGGGAGAAATATCAATAACCTCAGATATGCAGATGACACCACCCTTATGGCAGAAAGTGAAGAGGAACTAAAAAGCCTCTTGATGAAAGTGAAAGAGGAGAGTGAAAAAGTTGGCTTAAAGCTCAACATTCAGAAAACGAAGATCATGGCATCTGGTCCCATCACTTCCTGGCAAATAGATGGGGAAACAGTAGAAACAGTGTCAGACTTTATTTTTTGGGGCTCCAAAATCACTGCAGATGGTGATTGCAGCCATAAAATTAAAAGAGGCTTACTCCTTGGAAGAAAAGTTATGACCAACCTAGATAGTATATTCAAAAGCAGAGACATTACTTTGCCAACAAAGGTCCTTCTAGTCAACTCCATGGTTTTTCCAGTGGTCGTGTATGGATGTGAGAGTTGGCCTGTGAAGAAGGCTGAGTGCCGAAGAATTGATGCGTTTGAACTGTGGTGTTGGAGAAGCCTCTTGAGGGTCCCTTGGACTGCAAGGAGACCCAACCAGTCCATTCTGAAGGAGATCAACCCTGGGATTTCTTTGGAAGTAATGATGCTAAAGCTGAAGCTCCAGTACTTTGGCCACCTCATGCGAAGAGTTGCCTCATTGGAAAAGACTGTGATGCTGGGAGAGATTGGGGGCAGGAGGAGAAGGGGATGACCCAAAATGAGATGACGGGATGGCATCACAGACTCGATGGATGTGAGTCTGAGTGAACTCCGGGAGATGGTGATGGACAGGGAGGCCTGGCGTGCTGTGATTCATGGGGTCGCAAAGACTCGGACATGACTGAGCAACTGAACTGAACTGAACTGAACTGAACTGAGACATAGAACAACAGACTGGTTCCAAATGGGAAAAGGAGTAGATCAAGTCTGTACATTGTCATCCTGATTATTTAACTTAGATGCAGAGTACATCATGAGAAATGCCAAGCTGGATGAAGCACAAGCTGGAATCAAGATGCCTGGGAGATATACCAATAACCTCAGATATGCAGATGACATCACCTTTATGGCAGAAAGTGAAGAAGAATTAAAGAGCCTCTTGATGAAAGTGAAAGAGGAGAGTGAAAAAGTTGGCTTAAAGATCAACATTCAGAAAATGTAGGTCATGACATCTGGTCCCGTAACTTCATGGCAAATAGATTAGGAAACAGTTTCAGACTTTATTTTTTGGGGCTGTAAAATCACCGTAGATGGTGACTGCAGCCATGAAATTAAAAGACACTTGCTCCTAGGAAGGAAAGTTATGACCAACCTAGACAGCATATTAAAAAGCAGAGAGATTACTTTGTCAACAAACATCCGTCTAGTCAAGGCTATGTTTTTGCCAGTGGTCATATATGGATGTGAGAGTTGGACTATTAAGAAAGCTGAGCACCAAACAATTGATGCTTTTGAACTGCTGTGTTGGAGAAGACTTTTGTGAGTCCCTTGGACTGCAAGGAGATCCAACCAGTCCATCCTAATGGAGATCAGTGCTGGGTGTTCATTGGAAGGACTGATGTTGAAGCTGAAACTCCAATACTTTGGCCACCTGATGCGAAGAACTGACTCCTTTGAAAAGACCCTGATGCTGACCCTGAGACCAGGAGGAGAAGGGTATAACAGAGGGTGGGATGGTTGGATGGAATCACTGACTCAGTGGACATGAGTTTGTGTAATCTCTGGGAGTTGGTGATGGACAGGGATGCCTGGCTTGCTGCGGTTTGCAGGGTCACAAAGAATTAGACAAGACTGAGTGACTGAACTGAACTGAACTGATGATTACAATTATGACTATGTTATATATGTGATGTACTTATTATATTCCCTGGCTGTTCCTACTGAGAATTCCTAGAATCCATGATTATACTGAACATTCAGATCTAAATTTCTACTTAGGATCCTTTACTAAAATCAACCATTATTCCTCACAGAAATGCCTACTTTCGGGACTGTAGTAGAAATGAATCTAGAATATCTTGCTGGGTCATAAAGAAAAAATATGTTCCGAGAACAATTGAGACACATCAAAGTGAAAAGAAAGCTCCTTTAAATGGGAACCTCCCTGGATAAATTGGCTTCCCTGGTATCTTAGACGGTAAAGTACCTGCCTGCAATGTGGGAGACCCGAGTTCAATCCCCTGGAGAAGGGAATGGCAACCCACTCCAGTATTCTTGCCTGGAGAATCCCATGGACTGAGGAGCCTGGTGGGGTACAGTCCATGGGGTTACAAATAGTCTGACCTGACTGAGCAACTAACACTTCCACTTTCATGCATCAAAGTAATTAATGATGGTGCTGCTGTTAAGCCACTTCAGTCATGTCCACTTCTTGGTGACCCAATGGACTGTAGCCTGCCAGGCTCCTCTGTCCATGGGATTCTCTAGGCAAGATTACTGGAGTGGGTTTCCTTGTCCTCCTCCAGGGGATCTTCTGCATCAGGGATTGAACCCACATCTCTTATGCCTCTTGTAGTTAATATTAGTGGTGGGTTAAATCCCATGGAATAAAATAGGAGTTGAAGACTCCATACATATGTAAATAAATATTTATGGTAGGACTGTCCTAACACAATGCTAGATACTCAGGGGCTTACTTAGAAGAAATATATTTCCTCACAATTCTGGTGGCTAAAAGTTCAAGACTAGTATATTGGGTTGCTTTCTTCTGAGGCCCTCTCCTTGACCTGTAGATAATAGTCTTCTTCTGCCTCACATGGTCTTCCCTCTGTGCAATGTCTGTGTACTAATCTCCTCTTAAAGACACCAGTGATATTGGATTAGTATCCACCTGAAACACCACATTTTAACTTAACTACCTCTTAAAAAATCCTATCCACATATACAGTCACATTATAAGTAAGAGGTTAGGACTTCAACATATGAACTTTGGAGAACACAATTCAACCTATAACAAATAAGAACAAAGGCTCATTAGCAGAAAGAGCCTTAACATGATCTTCCTGTAAGAACACCAGTCATTATCTAATCCAATGTGAGTCCATTTTAAGTAGTTGTATCTGCAAAGACCGTGTTTCCAAATAAAGTCACATTTGATATTTCAGTTCAGTTCAGTTCAGTTCAGTCACTCAGTCTTGTCTGACTCTGCGACCCCATGAATCGCAGCACGCCAGGCCTCCCTGTCCATTACCATCTCCGGGAAATCACCCAGACCCATGTCCATCGAGTCCATGATGCCATCCAGCCATCTCATCCTGGGTCGTCCCCTTCTCCTCCTGCCCCCAATCTCTCCCAGCATCACAGTCTTTTCCAATGAGTCAACTCTTCGCATGAGGTGGCCAAAGTACTGGAGCTTCAGCTTTAGCATCATTACTTCCAAAGAAATCCCAGGGTTGATCTCCTTTAGAATGGACTGGTTGGGTCTCCTTGTAGTCCAAGGGACCCTCAAGAGGCTTCTCCAACACCACAGTTCAAACGCATCAATTCTTTGGTGCTCAGCCTTCTTCACAGTCCAACTCTCACATCCATACATGACCACTGGAAAAACCATAGCCTTGACTAGATGGACCTTAGTCGGCAAAGTAATGTCTCTGCTTTTGAATATACTATCTAGGTTGGTCATAACTTTTCTTCCAAGGAGTAAGCCTCTTTTAATTTCATGGCTGCAATCACCATCTGCAGTGATTTTGGAGCCCCCAAAAATAAAGTCTGACACTGTTTCTACTGTTTCCCCATCTATTTGCCAGGAAGTGATGGGACCAGATGCCATGATCTTCGTTTTCTGAATGTTGAGCTTTAAGCTAACATTTTCGCTCTCCTCTTTCACTTTCATCAAGAGGCTTTTTAGCTCCTCTTCACTTTCTGCCACAAGTGTGGTATCATCTGCATATCTAGGTTATTGATATTTCTCCCAGCAATCTTGATTCCAGCTTGTGTTTCTTCCAGTCAGCGTTTCTCGTGATGTACTCTGCATATAAGTTAAATAAGCAGGGTGACAATACACAGCCTTGATGTACTCATTTTCCTATTTGGAACCAGTCTGTTGTTCCATGTCCAGTTCTAACTTTTAGTTCCTGACCTGCATACAGATTTCTCAAGAGGCAGGTTAGGTGGTCTGGTATTCCCATGTCTTTCAGAATTTTCCACAGTTTATTGTGATCCACACAGTCAAAGGCTTTGGCATAGTCAATAAAGCAGAAATAGATGTGTTTCTGGAACTCTCTTGCTTTTTCCATGATCCAGCGGATTTTGGCAATTTGATCTCTGGTTCCTCTGCCTTTTCTAAAACCAGCTTGAACATCAGGGAGTTCATGGTTCACGTATTGCTGAAGTCTGACTTGGAGAATTTTGAGCATTACTTTACTAGTGTGTGAGATGAGTGCAATTGTGTGGTAGTTTAAGCATTCTTTTGCATTGCCTTTCTTTCGGATTGCAATGAAAACTGACCTTTTCCAGTCCTGTGGCCACTGCTGAGTTTTCAAAACTTGCTGGCATATTGAGTGCAGCACTTTCACAGCATCATCTTTCAGGATTTGAAACAGCTCAACTGGAATTCCATCACCTCCACTAGCTTTGTTCGTAGTGATGCTTTCTAAGGCCCACTTGACTTCGCATTCCAAGATGTCTGGCTCTAGATTAGCGATCACATCATCATGATTATCTGGGTCATGAAGATCTTTTTTGTACAGTTCTTCTGTGTATTCTTGCCACTTCTTAATATCTTCTGCTTCTGTTAGGTCCAGACCATTTCTGTCCTTTATCGAGCCCATCTTTTCATGAAATGTTCCCTTGGTATCTCTAATTTTCTTGAAGATATCTCTAGTCTTTCCCATTCTGTTCTTTTCCTCTATTTCTTTGCATTGATCCCTGAGGAAGGCTTTCTTATCTCTCCTTGCTATTCTTTGGAACTCTGCATTCAGATGCTTATATCTTTCCTTTTCTCCTTTGCTTTTCACCTCTCTTCTTTTCACAGCTATTTGTAAGGCCTCCCCAGACAGCCGTTTTGCTTTTTTGCATTTCTTTTCCATAGGGATGGTCTTGATCCCTGTCTCCTGTACAATGTCACGAACCTCATTCCATAGTTCATCAGGCACTCTATCTATCAGATCTAGGCCCTTAAATCTATTTCTCACTTCCACTGTATAATCATAAGGGATTTGATTTAGGTCATACCTGAATGGTCTAGTGGTTTTCCCTACTTTCTTCAATGTAAGATGTATTTGGCAATAAGGAGTTCATGATCTGGCCACAGTCAGCTCCCGGTCTTGTTTTTGTTGACTGTATCGAGCTTCTCCATCTTTGGCTGCAAAGAATATAATCAATCTAATTTCACTATTGACCATCTGGTGATGTCTATGTGTAGAGTCTTCTCTTGTGTTGTTGATAATTCAGGTGGACATGAATTTACAGAGAACCCTGTTTAACCCTTTAAAAAGATTTTCCATTGAAATTAAGGCTATGTTTTTCCATTGGCTTTGCAAATGTTAAAAAATATATACAGTATTTTTTATGTTAAATCAAGATATTAGTGAACTGTTTTATAAAACAGAACTTCAACATTATATCATGTTCCACTCACAAATACTCATTGTAAATATTAGTAAATATTACTAGAAGCTTATATATTCCAATAATTTATATAGAAATAATTGCTTCTAAAATATATGTTATAAACATTTTTGTTTTATCATATATTTAGAAAGTTTTTTTTTTCAAATTTCTATGTATTCCTATGGTTCTTAACACTAATGTCCTCTATACAATAATAGATTAATATTACTAGATTGCTATATTCTATAATAACTTTTGGTAGAATTCTTGGGCCAAAGTGATAACACACTATATGAAATGGCATATAGAATGTTATATTTCATCAAATTTCTTTAAACTTCTTTGAATGTGAAAATATGCCATATCTAAATTTAAAGTTTGTCATTAAATAAGATTAATTCTTTTACTATGATTCATTATTTAGAAATTTATTTCATTTTTTGCAACAAAATTTTTTTATATGCTCATGTTGAAATAAGTCCTAGATATATCTTGTTTTTAAAGCATAATTAAATAATCCATATTCCATATAAATAATATTTCTATATTTTAGGATTATTTATGACATCGAATTATTTGTCAAAGCAAAATAAAGTTAAGAAACAATGAAAAATAAAAATGTTCTCTTTCAAGCAAAATGATGTGTTTAGTTCAGCTTGAGTAGAATTAATTATGTAGCTAACAGCACATGTTCTACCCAATAGATATCATCAATGTTCAGAGCTAATCAGTGGAAAGATAGACAAACTGTCTAGATATTTGTTTTCCTTTTTTATCGATATTTTTACTATCATGTAAGAATTGAATTGCCAGTCTATGTCTGATGCAGGATACAGCATGCTTGGAGCTGGTGCATGGGGATGACCCAGAGAGATGTTATGGGGAGGGAGGTGGGAGGGGGGTTCATGTTTGGGAACACATGTAAGAATTAAAGATTTTAAAATTTAAAAAATAAATAAATAAATTTTTTTAAAAAAGAAAAAAAAACAGCAACAACAACAAATAAAACTAAATACATATTCAACTGAAAAAAAAAATAAAATTATAGTGCATAAAACAGCAGATTTGTTTATTTTTCACTAAATGTCAAATGAGTGAGGATTATTTATTTCAATTGACTGGTGAATAATGAAAGAAAAAAGCTTATTAGTGAATGCATTATTTTGCAGAAAACCATTCTGACATAACAGAAACACAGTAATTTACACCATACTAATTATGAAAAATTTGACAATTAACATAATACACCAAGTAATTGCAGGCTTTTTGCCATTTAGTATTGAGAGACACATATTTGATTTATCAATATATCATTGAATTGTGTGTGCATTCACACTCTTCCATTGAAAAATATTTTTCTAGTTTAATTTTCTTTTTTATTGAATTAGCACCCAGGGAATATTTAGTAACTCTGAATGATATGCTCTATATTTTATTTTTATAATAAACAACTTTATCAAGCACATAATTAGTTGGGAATATATCTTAAATAATATGTTTGGAATGATCATTTAACTTTTAATTCCTAAGACTCTATGCAAACTTGTTACTCAGCACAGCTTGCTGTTAAATATCTTTTTCCTTTAAATTAAGAAGATATTGGTCATGTATATAACATTATAAAGCACCTTAATATAATTTCTCCTTGTCAAAAATTTCTCTGCTATATACCTCTGTTAATTAAGTTATCCGCTAAACTTCAGAAACATGTGATAAATACAAAGTTTAGAAAATATTAAGGTCAAGGTTTTGAGAAACTTTTCTATTGTTTTTAAGTTGAAATGTTATAAATGAAACTTACTGTAAAATCTGGAAAGTATTTATATTCCAAAAAGACATCTCTTAAAACAATACTGCATATAAACTATAGACTTTATAATTTCAATTATTCAATAAAGGAACACATAGATGAAATTTCTAAATGTAAGCTTAATCCTGTGCCAAACTAAGTAGGAAAACCAATTTTTAAATGTGATAAAATTAAAATTTTGTTATGTTTCAAAAGGAACTTGTATACAGAAAACAAAAAGGAAAAAAAGAAAAAGACCTGTTCCATGCACAACATCAAAACTCAATTTGTGCGAACTTTCATTCCAGGTAGATGGAATAGATGGACTTTTCCTTATCCTTCTGCTGAGTACAAGTAAAAACCCTGCACATTACATACACGTCAAACATAAGATGACTTTGGAAAGTATTCTTTGGAAATAGTCTCATAAATATTTGTTTCAGAAAGGTGGTGATTTTTCTTCAATTTGTATAGTTTATTGACTGATGTTTTTAAAAGAATTAAGGCTTTCCAAATCTTCAGATGATTTATGAAATGATTAGAACATTGATATCTAACTAACATTAGATAATATTCAAACACTTAAATTTTCAAATGGATTTTAGTTATAGGTGAAATGAGGATTTGTAATCATGCACTAAATAATTTTCTCATCATTGATTGTTTGAGAGAGTAGGAAACCCAGGTCATCTGTACCTTCATTCCCCAAATATTTATTGTGTACCATGTGCCTTTCATATGCTACTTGTTATGATGAGTTCAAGTACAATGGCAAAGAAAAGATGCAAAATCTTGAGGTCAAGCTGTATATAGGATCATAAGAGATTGAGTCTGAGTTAAATGAGGCACAGGTGGTAGACGTGAGTGAAATATTAAAAAATGGGCCTAAATTCCTGCAGGTTGTGTCCTCGAATTCATGGGCTGGGGTTTCCTGAGAGAACAACTCTTACAAAAGGAAACAGAGTACTTAGGTCCCCCATGGGATGAAGTAGAGGACTAGGTACCCCAGTTGACAGCAGTAAGAACAGAGCCTCTTGATACTCAAGGGTTTTAAAATACATATGAAAGCTTTAGGATTTGCTGCAAAATAATGCCTGCTGCAAAGCTGAGTGAAATTCTGGCCCTTTATATGAAATCTCTACCTTTACACCTCCAGCCTCCATTCACTGGCACTCTGTTTTTCAGCTACTCTATGAAACTGAGTTTTAATGTTTTATAGAAGAGAGTACCTCACACTGCCCTTTCCCGACTTAATCACTGAAGGAATAATTTCATTCTCAGATCTTGAAAAACATATTTATTCTTGCTCCTAGAACAATCAGTTTTCTCAAGGAACTTTGAAGAATACACTGCTTTGAAAGATGATTATAGAAGCTACCATATATTTTAAATATTCAGCTGATAGTATAGCTGATAATAACCTTCAAGTTTTTGTCATTAATTTTAAATTGTCTATTAGAAAAGAAATGCATAGTCAGCATAGGTAGGGCATCACTGCTTTATTTACACATATTTCAAGGTAATATGAAAAAGTCCACTCAAGCTCTAATGGCCAGTTGAGAGAAAGGGCATTTTAGATAAGATCATATGGAAAGAGAATACAAATTAAAAGCTGTAATATCCTCCACACTAATCACAAAACCGCCCCCTCTTATTAAACATGTTTTTCTACATTTAATTCTTGGAATATTTAAGCCAGTCTTGGACAAAATGGTAACATAAAGGAGTCAAAAACGCTTCTATTCAGACAAGTAATTTTAGTGGATTTTGCTCCCCCACAACAGCAGCTGGTTGGTCTTAATTGTGGAGTAATATAAATTATTTTTCACATGATACAAATTAGGTTTTTTTTAATTTGAAAAAAAATTCAGACGTGAAATTGGTAAATATGCTAGTAATTGGTTGAGCAAGAGAGTATTTATAATGAAAAGTGAAATGGCTCAGTTGAGTGCTAGTCTTTGTGACCCCATGGACTACACAGTCCATGGAATTCACCAGGCCAGAATACTGGAGGCGGCAGTCTTTCCCTTCTCTAGGGGATCTTCCCAACACAGGAATCAAACTCAGTTCTCCTGCATTGCAGGCACATTCTTTACCAGCTGAGGCACAAGGGAAGCTAAAGAATACTGGAGTGGGTAACCTATCCCTTCTTCAGCAGATCTTCTCAACTCAGGCATCAAATCGGGGTCACCTGCACTGCAGGTGGATTTTTTACAAACTGAGCTATTAGGGAAGTCCCTTATAATGAAAAGAAAGCATTAATTGATTTAACAAGGTATTTGTTCTTGATGATTATTAAAACTGCATGCACTTTGTTGCCCTTCTCTAGTTCATTCTTGTACTACCCAGCCCCAAATCAAAGTTGATTACATTATATTGTAGTAAACACTTTTACATATTTTACTAACTAACTGCATCTATAACTAGATGTAAGATATTCAGGACTTTTTGTCTTCAGTATTATACTCCATTTATTGTGGAAGAGTCTATGGGTATTCCTAATGATCTACGGTGTTTCCTTTTGGGGAACTATACATCTACTTCAGTCTCCAAGTGTGCAGTGCTGCCAAGCACTTTTCCAGCCCACTGAAGTCAGCTTGGCTATGTGACCGACTATCTCCAAACTGAAAGCTTAAATGACATTGCATGATTCTGTTCTTGCTGAGTCACAAATCAAGATAAGGGCTGCTGCTTCAATCAGGGACTCAGGATAGAGGATGTGTCCCACAGAATGACAAGTGGCTGGCAACTGATGTGCGACATGAATGAGATATAAACTTTGTTGTTACAGTGACACTGAGATTTAAGCTTGCTTGTTATCACCGCACAGTGTGGGGAAAGATGATTAATACACTGGTGTTTCTCAACTTAGTGTTTTTCACTCAAGATAATGGTTTTTGAGCATATTTTGATATATGTGTATAGTTTTTGTTCAGGCTGGCCAGCTAAGAATGTTGTTGTTGTTCAGTCACCCAGTCAAGTCTGACTATGACCCCATGGGCTGCAGCACACCAGGCCTCTTTGTGCCTCACTATCTCCTGAAGTTTACCCAAGTTCATGTCCATTGCATCAATGATGCCATCCAGCCATCTCATCCTCTGATGCCCTCTTCTTCTGCACTCAGTCTTTCTCAACATCAGAGACTTTTCCAATGAGTCGTCTGCTTGCATCCGTCGACCAAAATACTGAAGCTTCAGCTTTGGCATCAGACCTTCCAATGAATATTCAGGGTTGATTTCTCTTAAGGTTTGATCTCCTTGCTGTCCAGTGGACTTCCAGGAGTCTTATCTAGCATCACAGTTCAAAGGCATCAATTCTTTGATTTTCTGCCTTCTTTATAGTCCAGCTTTCACAAACCATACGTGACCACTGGGAAGACCATAGCCATGACTATAGGACCTTTGTCAACAGAGTAATCTCTCTGCTTTTCAACACATTGTCTAGGTTTGCCATAGCTTTCCGGCCAAGAAGCAATCATCTGATTTCAGAGGCTGCAGTCACCATCCACAGTGATTTTTAGAGCCCAAGAAAAGTAAATCTATCACCACCTACACTTTTCCCCTTCTATTTGTCATAAAGCAATGGGGCCAGATGCTCTGATCTTAGTTTTTTTAACATTTAGTTTTAAGCCAGCTCTTTCACTCTCCTCCTTCACTGTCATCAAGAGGCTCTGTGGTTCCTCTTCACTTTCTGCCATTAAAGTGATATCATCCATATATTTAAGTTTGTTGATGTTTCCCAGACTATCTTGATTCCAGCTTGTAACTCATTCAGCCCAGCACTTCTCACGATGTGCTCAGCATATAGGTTAAACAAATAGGGTGACAACAGACAATCTGTCGTACTCCTTTCTTAACCTTGAACCAATTAGTGTTCCATTCTGCTGCTGCTGCTGCTGAGTTGCTCCAGTCATGTCTGACTCTTTGTGACCCCACAGACTGTAGCCTACCAGGTTCCTTCATCCATGGGGATTTTCCAGGCAAGAATACTGGAGTGGGTTGCCATACCCTCCTCCAAGGAATCTTCCTGACCCAGGGATGAAACCCATGTCTTTTATGTCTCCACAATTGGTAGGCAGGTTCTTTACCCCTAGTGCCACCAGGAAAGCCCTGGTTGTTCCTACAGGGTACAAACTTGCTTCTTGACCTGCATACAGGTTTCTCAGGAGACAGGTAAGATGCTCTGGTATTCCTATCTCTTTAAGAGCTTTCCACAGTTTGTTATGATCCACACAGTCAAAGGCTTTAGGATAGTTGATGAAACAGAGGTAGATGTTTTTCTGGAATTCCCTTGCCTTCTCTATGATCTAATAAATATTGTCAATTTTATTTCTGGTTCCTCTTCCTTTTCTAAACCCAGCTTGGACATGTGGAAGTTCTTGGTTCACATAATACTGAAGTCTAGCATGCAAGATTTTAAGCATGACCTTACTAACATAGGAGATGAGTGCAGTTGATGATCAGTACATTTTTTGTACTACCTTTCTTGGGAATTAGGATAAGGATTGGTCTGTTCTAGTCCTGTGGCCACTGTTGGTTTTCCAGATTTCTTGACATATTGAATGAAACACCTTGGTGGCATCATCCTTTAGTGTTTTGAATAGTTCTACTGGAATTCCATTGCATCCACTAGCTTTACTAACAGCAGTGCTTTCTAAGGTCCACTTGACTTCTCACTCCAGAATGTCTGGCTCTGAGTGACTGACCACACCATCATAATAATCTAGTTCAAAAAGATCTTTTTTTGTATGGTTCTTCCATGTATTCTTTCCATCTCTTATTGTTATTTTCAGTGTCTACTAGGTCTCTACTGTTTCTGTCCTTTATTGTGCTCATCTTTGGGCAAAATATTCCCTTGATATTTTCAATTTTCCAGAAGAGATATCTAGTCTTTTCCCTTCTATTGTTTTCTTCTAGTTTTATGCACTGTTCATTGAAGAAGGCCTTCTTGTCTCTCCATGCTATTCTTTGCAACTCTGCATTTAATTGGGTGTACCTTTTTCTTTTTCCCTTGTCTTTTGCTTCTCTTCTTTCTTCAGCTATTTGTAAAGCCTACTCAGGTAACCACTTTGCTTTCTTGCATTTTTGTTTCCTTGGGATGGTTTAGTTCACTGACTCCTGAACAGTATTATGGACCTCTGTCCAGTTCTTGAAGCACATTGTTAACTAGATCTTATCTATTGAATCTATCCATTACCTCCACTGCATATTCATAGGGAATTTGATTTAAGTCATATCTGGCTGGCCGAGTGGTTTCCCTGCTTTCTTTAGTTTAAGTGTGAAGTTTGCTGTGAAAAGTTGAGGATCTGAGCCACAGTCAGCTCCAGGTCTTGTTTTTGCTGACCATAAACAGCTTCTCCATCTTCAGCAACAAAAAATGTAACAAATTTGATTTTGGTATTGACCATTTGGTGATGTCCTTGGGTAAAGTCGTCTCTTTTTGAAAAAGGGTATTTGTTATGACCTGTGCCTTCTCTTGAAAGAATTCAATTAGTCTTTCTTCCCTGCTTCATTTCGTTCTCCAAGGTCAAAGTTGCCTGTTATTCCAAGTATCTCTACACTTCTTACTTTTTCATTCCAATCTCCAGTGATGATATAGTTCAGTTTCTCAGTCATGTCCAACTCTTTGCAACTCCATGGGATGTAGCACACCAGGCTTCCCTCTCCATCACCAAATCCCAGAGCTTGCTCAAACTCATGTCCATTGAGTCAGTAATGCTAACCAACTCTCCTCCTCTGTTGTCCCCTTTTCCTCTCACCTCCAATCTTTCCCAGCATTAAGATCTTTTCTAATGATTCAGTTTTTCACTTCAGGTGGCCAAAGTATTGGAAATTTAGCTTCAGCATCAGTCCTTCCAATGAACATTCAATGCACTAGGATTGACTGGTTTGATCTCCTTGCAGTCCAAGACACTCTCAAGAGTCTTCTCCAACACCACAGTTCAAAAGCATCTATTCTTGGCACTTTGCTTTTTTTATTGTCCAACTATCACATTCATACATGACTACTGAAAAAAATCTTAGCTAAGACTATATAGACCTTTCTCGGCAAAGTAATGTCTCTATTTTTAATATGCTATATAGTTTGATCATAGCTTTTCTTTCAAGGAGCAAGTATTTTTTAATTTCAAGGCTTCAGTCATCATTTGCAGTGATTTTGGAGCCGAAGAAAAGAAAGTCTCTCACTGTTTCCATTGTTTCCCCATCTATTTGCCATGAAGTGATTGATGGGGCAAGATGCCATGATCATTGTTTCTTGAATGTTGAGTATTAAGCCAGTTAGTTCAATCTTCTCTTTCAGTTTCATCAAGAGGTTCTTTAATTCCTCTTCACTTTCTGCCATAAGGATGTTTCATCTGCATATCTGAGGTTACTGATATATCTCCTAGCAATCTTGATTCCAGCCTGTGCTTCATCCAGCCTGGCATTTCGCTTGATGTACTCTGCACATAAATTAAATAAGCAGGGTGACAATATTCCACCCTGATATACTCTATTCTCAATTTGGAACCAATCTGCTGTTTCATGTCCAGTGCTAACTATTGCTTCTTCACCTGCGTACAGACTTCTCATGAGGTAGGTAAAGAGTTCTTATATTCCAATCTCTTGAAGAATTTTCCACAGTTGTGATCCACACAGTCAAAGGCTTTAGCATATCAATGAAGAAGTTAGATGTTTTTACAGAATTCCCTTGCTTTTTCTATGATCTAATAGATGCTGGCAATTTGATCTCTGGTTCTTCTGCCTTTTCTAAATCCAGCAGAATATCTGGAAGTTCTTGGATCATATAATGTTGAAGCCTCAGTCGGAGAATTTTGAGCATTACTTTGCTAGCATGTGAGATGAGTGCAATTGTGCAGTGGTTTGAACATTCATTGTCATTGCCCTTCTTTGGGATTGTAATGAAAAGTGACATTTTCCAGTCCTGTGTCTACTGCTGAGTTTTCCAAATTTGCTGGCATATTGAGTGTAGCACTTTCACAGCATCATCTTTTAATATTTTCAAATAGCTCAGCTAGAATTCCATCACCTCCACTAGCTTTGTTTGTAGTGATGCTTCCTAAGATCCACTTGACTTGCTGTCCAGGATGTCTGGTTCTAAGTGATTGATCACACCATTGTGGTTATCTGAGTTATGAAGATCTTTTTGTATAGTTCCTTTGTGTATTCTTGCCACCTCTTCTTAATATCGTCTGCTTCTATTAGGTCCGTACAATTTCTGTCCTTTATTGTGCCCATCTTTGCATGAAAATTTCCCTTGGTACCTCTACTTTTCTTGAAGAGACCTCTAGTCTTTCCCATTCTATTGTTTTCCTCTATTTCTTTGCACTGATCACTGAGGAAGGCTTTCTTATCTCTCCTTGCTATTCTTTGGAACTTTGCATTCAAATGAATGTAACATTCCTTTTTTCTTTTGCCTTTCACTTCTCTTCTTTTCTCAGTTCTTTGTAAGGCCTCCTCAGATGACCATTTTGCCTTTTTGCATTACTTCTTCTTGGGGATGGTTTTGATCACTGCCTCTTACACAATGTTATGAACCTCCACCCATAGTTCTTCAGACACTATCTATCAGATCTAATCCCTTGAATCTATTTGTCATTTTCACTGTATAATCATAAGGGATTTGATATAAGTCATACCTGAAAGGTTTAGTGGTCTTCCCTACTTTCTTCAATTTAGGTCTAAATTTGGCAATAAGGAGCTCATGGTCTGAGCCACAGTCAGCTGCTGGTCTTCTTTTCGATGACTGTATAGAACTTCTCCATTTTTGGCTGAAAAGAATATAATCAATCTGATTTCAGTATTGACCATCTGGTGATGTCCATGTATAGAGTCTTCTCTTGTGTTGTTGAAAGTGGGTGTTTACTATGACCAGTGTGTTCTCTTGGCAAAACTCTGTTAGCCTTTTCCTTGCTTCATTCCAAACTCCAAGGCCAAACTTGCCTGTTACTCCAGGTATCTCTTGACTTCCTACTTTTTTATTCCAGTCCCCTATGATGAAAAGGACATCTTTTTTTGGTGTTCATTCTAGAAGGTCTTGTAGGTCATTGTGGAACCATTCAACTTAAGCTTTTTCAGCATCAGAGGTTGGGGCATAGACTTGAATTACTGTGATATTGAATGCTTTGCCTTGGAAACAAAAGATCATTCTGTTGTTTTTGAATTGAATCCGCATACTGCATTATGGGATTCTTGCCACAGTGGTAGATATAATGATCAACTGAATTAAATTCACCCATTCCAGTCCATTTTAGTTCCCTGATTCTTAAAACTTCTATGTTCACTCTTGACATCTCCTGTTTGAGCACTTCTAATTTACCTTGATTCATGGACCTAACATTTCAGGTTCCTATGCGATATCGTTCCTACAGCATTGAATTCTACTTCCATCACCAGTCACATCCACAAGTAGGCATTGTTTTCACTTTGACTCTGTCCCTTCATTCTTTCTGGAGTTATTTCTCCACTCTTTTCTAGTAGTATATTGAGCACCTACCGACCTGGAGAGTTTATCTTTCAGTGTCATGTCTTTTTGTTTTTTCATACTATTCATTGGGTTCTTAAGGCAAAAATACTGAAGAGGTTTGCTATGCCCTTCTCCAGTGGACCATGTTTTGTGAGAACTCTCCACCATGACCCATCCATCTTGCCTAGCCATACATGGCATGGCTCATGGTTCATTGGGTTAAACAAGGCTGTGATCCATGTGATCAGTTTGGTTAGTTTTCTGTTGCTGTGGTTTTCATTCTGTATACCCTTTGATGGATAAGGACAAGAGGCTTGTGAAAGCTTCCTGATGGAAGGAATAGACTGAGGGGGAATTAAAATGGCCAAGTAGAAGGGTGTGCATGCATCTTCTCTTGGGAGAGCTCTAAAATTGCAACTTGCTGCTAAACAACCATCGAGAGAAGAATATTGGATCCCAGTATAAAAAGATACCACACACCCAAGGGCAAAGGAGAAGCCCCAACAAGATGGCAGGGGGGTGAAATAGCATTTAGAGTCAAAGCCCATGCCAGCCAGAGATGCTTGATGGGTTCAAACAAAACTTTGTGCACACCAGGATCCAGAGACCCCCCAGACTGAGCCAGACCTGTCTTTAAATGTTTGAGTGTCTCCTGCAGAGGCATGGGTCAGCAGTGGCCTGCCACAGAGACAGGGGCTCTGGCTGCTGCAGACCTGGTTGGCACAGTGTGTCTTGTCAGTCCTCTTGGAGGAGGTTGCCATTAGCCCCTCCCTACATCCATGTAGCAGATGAACCACAAACTGGAGAACAATTATACCAAATAAGTTCTCACAGTGTTAGAAAATTTCTAGGACCCACAGCAGTTTTCCCAACCTGGGGATCCAGCAAAGGGATTGAGAACCCCCAGGGAATTTGACTTTGGAGGCCAGTGCGATTTGATTATAGAACTCCTACAGGACTGGGGAAACAAAACAAATCTTGGAGGGCACAAACAAAATCTTGTACACGTGAGGACCCAGGAGAAAGTAGTAGTGACCCCACAAGAGACTAAGATAGACTTGCTTGTGAGTATCCAGAAGTCTCTGGTGGAGGTATGGGTTGGCAGTGGCCTACAGTGGGGTCAGGGGTACTGAATACAACAGTGCTGTCATAAGTCCTTTCGAAGGCCTCAGACCAAACAACAGGGAGGGAACACAGCCTCAGCCATCAACAGAAAACTGGATTAAAGATTTACTGAGTGTGTCCCCGCCTATCAGAACAAGACCCAGATTCCCACAGCCAGTCCTTCCCTATGACGCATAGAGTATGTTTTTGGTGTTATTCTAGGAGATCTTCTAGGTCTTCATAGAACTGATTGACATCAGCATTGGTAGTAGGGGCATAGACTTGAATTACTGTAATGCTGAATGGCTTGCCTTAGAAATAAACCAAGATCATTCTGTCATTTTTGAGGTTACACCCAAGTACTGCATTTTGGAATCTTTTATTGATTATGAGGGTTACTCCATTTCTTCTGTGGGATTCTTGCCCACAGTAGTAGATATAGTGGTCATCTGAATTAAATTCTCCTGTTCCCATCTGTTTTAGTTCACTGATTCCTAAGATGTCAATGTTTATTCTTACCATCTCCTGCTTGATCACATCCAATTTTTTCTGATTCATGGACCTAGCATTCCATGTCCCTATGCAACATTGCTATTACAGCATAGGACTTTACATTCATCAGCAGACACATCCACAACTGAGCGTCATGTCCACTTTGGTCCATTGCTTCATTCTTTCAGGGGCTATTAGTAATTCTCCTCTTGTCTTCTCCAGTAGCATATTGGACATCTTCACACCTGGGGGACTCATCTTTTGGTGTCATATCTGTTTGACCTTTTATACAATTCATGAGGTTCTCATCGCAAGTATACTGGGGTGGTTTGCCATTCCTTTCTCCAGTGGATCATGTTTTGTCAGAACTCTCCACTATGACCCGTTGGTCTTGGCTGGTCTGACATGGCATGGCCCATAGCTTCATTGAGTTATGTAAGCCAGTTTACCACAAGACAGTGGTCCATGAAGAGCAGCTAAGAATAGATTTTAATTGTTATTATTAATAAATTATGCAACTTTAATTATACCTTACACTTAATTGGTCTTACAAATTTTACCATGAAACAATTTTGAAACTGTTTTATTTCCTCTTTCATCTTAGAATTTTATAAAGTTATTAAATTTTGAAAAAAGCTTACACATACACACTCACATACTCACAGGGATTCACAATCTTAATTGAGATAATTTTGAATTCCTGAGATTAATATTCCCAGTCATTGGCATTCCAAATATGGAAATGAATACTTGACATAAATGCACAAGCAGAATTTTATAGTTTGTTTTTGAATTCTGAATGGAAGGTATGACAGCATTTCCAAAAATTGGGGCAAGTTAGCCATCATTTTTTCTAAAGAAAGAGTCTGAGTTTTTCTTTTTCTTTTTTGAATTTTTCTAAAAGTCAAGACATATAACCTTACCATCCATAAGATGTGATATTCAAAAGAGAAGGTGGTTCTATTTTATTGATATAAATTGTAATGCAAGGAATCTTAAACTTTACTTTCTGCACAGAATAATGTAATATTTCAAAAACTAGGACAGACCTCAGCAAACTTTTCATCAAATATTTCAGGTTTTGCAAGCCAAGAGACAAAATTGATGTATATATATATATCTGTCTCAACTGTTCAGCTTTTCCACTGAAGTATGAGAGCAGTCACAGAAAATACAGAAAAGAATGAGCTTATCTGTGTTGTAATAAATCATTATGAACATGAAATTTTGATTATTCTCCTTTTGATTCTTTTTAACCAATTTAAAATGTAAAAACATTCTTTGCTCATGCACTGTTAAGTACAAAAACAGGCAGGAGACTGGATTTTACCTATGCACTGCATTTTGCCAATCCTGAATGAGAAACTCAAGCAATGAGTGATCCTGCAATAAGGATAAAAGAACTGTAAGAGTAAGCAATGATTACTCAAAATCTAGCATACATGACACAATCTATACAGAGCTTTGAGGCTGTTGCTTTCTCACATGTGTATCCAAAGCACATGGCTCTGCTTTGCCAAACTGGGTATTTACTATCAAATTTCTGACAACAGTTTGGAAACCATCTTAGTCTAGCTCTCATGCACATCCATCTCCACCAAAACAAAATTTCTACTCAAGGAAACAATCTATTAGCACGTTATTTATTTTTTATTTCTTTCTTTTAATTGGAGGCTACTTACTTTACAATGTTGTAGTGGTTTTGCCATACATTGACATGAATCAGCTATGGGTGAACATGTGTTCCACATCCTGAACCCCCCTCCCACCTCCCTCCCCATCGCATCCCTCTGGGTCATCCCAGTGCATCAGCCCTGAGCGCCTTGTCTCATGCATCAAACCTGGACTGGTGACCTGTTTCACATATGATAATATACATGTTTCACTGCTATTCTCTCAGATCATCCCACCCTCATCTTCTCCCACAGAGTTCAAAAGACTGTTCCATACATCTGTGTTTCTTTTGCTCTCTCACATACAGGGTTATCATTACCATCTTTCTAAATTCCATAGGTATGTGCTAGTATACTGTATTCGTGTTTTTCTTTCTGACTTACTTCACTTTGTATAATAGGTTCCAGTTTCATCCACCTCATTAGAGCTGATTCAAATGCATTCTTTTTAATGGCTGAGTAATATTCCATTGTGTATATGTACCATGGCTTTCTTATCCACTCATCTGCTGATGGACATCTAGGTTGCTTTCATGTCATGGATATTATATACAGTGCTGCAAAGAACATTGGGGTACACGTGTCTCTTTCAATTTTGGTTTCCTCAGTGTGTATGCCCAGAAGTGGGATTGCTGGGTCATATGGCAGTTCTATTTCCAATTTTTTAAGGAATCTCCACACTGTTCTCCATAGTGGCTGTACTAGTTTGCATTCCCACCAACAGTGTAAGAGGGTTCCCTTTTCTCCACACCCTCTCCAGCATTTATTGCGTGTAGACTTTTGGATAGCAGCCATTCTGATGGGCATGAAATGGTACTTCATTGTGGTTTTGATTTGCATTTCTCTGTTAATGAGTGATGTTGAGCATCTTTTTATGTGGTTGTTAGCCATCTGTATGTCTTCTCTGGAGAAATGTCTTTTTAGATCTTTGGCCCATTTTTTGATTGGGTCATTTATTTTTCTGGAATTGAGCTGCATGAGCAGTTTGTATATTTTTGAGATTAATTCTTTGTCACTTCATTTGCTATTATTTTCTCCCATTCTGAAGGCTGTCTTTACCTTGCTTATAGTTTTCCTCATTGTTCAGAAGCTTTTAAGTTTAGTTAGGTCCTATTTGTTTACTTTTGCTTTTATTTCCATTACTCTGGGAGGTGTGTCATAGAGGATCCTGCTGTGATCTATGTCAGAGAGTGTTTTGCCTATGATTTTCTCTAGGAGTTTTATAGTTTCTGGTCTTATGTTTAGATCTTTAATCCATTTTGAGTTTATTTTTGTGTATGGTGTAGACAGTATTCTAGTTTCTTTTTTTTGCAAGTAGTTGACCAGTTTTCCCAGCACCACGTGTTAAAGAGATTGTCTTTTCTCCATTGTATATTCTTGCCTCCTTTGTCAAAGATAAGGTGTCCGTAGGTGCGTGGATATATCTCTGGGCTTTCTATTTTGTTCCACTGATCTATATTTCTGTCTTTGTGCTAGTACTGTACTGTCTTGGTGACTGTAGCTTTGTAGTAGAGCCTGGAGTCAGGCAGGTTGATTCTTCCAGTTCCATTCTTCTTTCTCAAGATTGCTTTGGCTATTCGAGGGTTTTGTATTTCCATACAAATTGTGAAATTATTTGTTCTAATTCTGTGAAAAATACTGTTGGTAACTTGATAAGGGTTGCATTACATCTATAGATTGCTTTGGGTAGTATACTCATTTTCACTATATTGATTCTTCCAATCCATGAACATGGTATGTTTCTCCATCTATTTGTGTCCTCTTTGATTTCTTTCATCCAGTGTTTTATAGTTTTCTATATATAAGTCTTTTGTTTCTTTAGGTAGATATATTTCTAAGTATTTTATTCTTTTCATTGCAATGGTGAATGGAATTGTTTCTTTAATTTCTCTTTCTGTTTTTTCATTGTTAGTGTATAGGAATGCAAGGGATTTTTGTGTGTTGATTTTATATCCTGCAACTTTACTATATTCATTGATTAGCTCTAGTAATTTTGTGGTGGAATCTTTAGAGTTTTCTATGTAGAGAATCATGTCATCTGCAAACAGCTTCTCGTTTAAGTTGTGGCTCTATCTTCATCAACGATGCTCTAAGTAACAAGACTAGTTTCCTATCCTATAAATAAATATTGACCACCTCTTTGCCATTGAGAAAATCCATTTATCTTAAAAATTTATTGGAATTATGCATATACACTTCATTTTTTATTATTGAAATCCACTCATTTTATCTAGGGGCAGAGGGGAGAAAGTAGTGTTTAGAAACTATAAAGCTTAGTAGAATCTCTTCTTGTGAACTTCTATTCACAAGTCTTAGTGTACCAAAAATTTTCTTTCTATTTTGTAGACATTGCTTTCTCTTTGGAGTGTCTAAAGTACATACCATTTCTCCTTAACTCAGAATCAGCTGTTATAGTAGTCAGTTCTGGGATTTTGCTTAGTTCTTTTTATGTGTCTGCAGTTTCTCAATATTGGTTTCTCCAAACTAATATTAGCAATATCTGACTTCTAATTTTTAAACAAGATCCTTCCCATTTCAAATTATAATAACTATTGATGAAAAGACACCTTAGATCTTGCTGTTCTAATATCTGTTTGTATCCCATAGAAGATTCACAATCTACTGTCCAGTGAGGTATGGCCCTATGGAACCTTTGGTTCCATTTTATAATTTTTACAGAACCCAAAAGCTGCCAGTCCAACTACCTGCCATTTATTTGCCAGTCAATACAATTGTGTGTTGGACTTCCCATGTGTCTCAGTGGTAAAGAATCTGCCTGCCAATGCATTAGATACAGAAGATGTGGGTTCAATCCCTAGATTGGGAAGATCCTTGGGGGGAGAAATGGCAACCCACTCCAGTATTCTTGCCAGGGAAATCCCATGGACAGAGGACCTGGCAGGCTACACTCCATGGGATTGTGACGAGTTGAAAACTTCTCAGCAACTGAGCATACATGCACAATTGTGTAATACAGTTGTCCTAAAGTTCTTAGTAAATAATGATGGGGTGATGAGTCTAGTATTGATTGGCTCATGTCATAAATTCTCATGGAAGAAAAAAGTGCTAAAATTGCATGTATGGTGCAAATATGAAGGGGCATGTCTTTAATTTTCATGTTCCCCCCCCGAGTTATTTCCAAGTAATGTTCTGAAAAGCAGTTCATATCTTGGCTAAAAAGACCAACTTATTAAGGCAAATGCAGGATGGAGATGTGTTTGTGTGATTAAGTATTTTAATAAAACCTTGTAAACTGCAAGTAATTACAAGAGAGTTATATATAATGTGTAAGTAAAGAAATAAATGAGATATATACAAAAATATTTTTTTAATGCATGTAACTAATGATTAAAAGAGATAGGCTGGAATTAAAAAAAATGTATCATACTTATTTTCATCAAGCTACAAGAAAGATGGGGAAAATTTTTCTTTAAACTGAGGTAATACTAACATTAATTTGATATCTAGGGGTTGTTTTTCCAACTTGAAAAGACTTTTGTTATCCATCTGCAAAGGGATACTGCAGGCAGGACCTGATAGATTTCTGATCTATTTTGTTTACCTTGCATAGCTCCAGAAAGCCTCAAATCTTACTTATCTGGAAATACTACAACCTCTTTGTTCCCCTAAGAAAGTCTAGGTCAGTCACAATACTGTGTGTCTAGTTCCCCAGAGTTACCTCATTACTGATCCCTCTCACCCTGAGTGGGCCCACTGTGGATTTGTAAAAAGATTATGCCACATTTGGTGATTAAAAACAGAAAGAAAAAAAATTGGCTCTGACTAATGTTTTGCACTCATTAGTAAGTTTTGCTTTTCCATGAGGAGATTGTTAATTTTGTTTTTTCCTCAAAGATAATGATTCACTTTTACCAACATCACTTCTGACTCTCAACTAAAGGTAAAATTTCCCTGTAGCTCAATCAAGACACTGGATCTTAAAGTCCCTGGAAGACAAGCTTTTTGGATTTGATCTCTGCAGCAGTAATGTGCAGAGTGAAAACTATCATATTTCTCACACACAAATGGTGATTTCACTAATTATTTAAATCCAGCCTCCAGTTGGCATACCCCAGTATGCTCTGGAGATTCTCCTCCAACTTATTATTTGCAAAATCTGCTCTCTTCTGCCAGATAAAACTTGAAATGTCTCCATCAATTTGAATTCAAATAAAGGATATCACTTTCTTTCCCTGATAAATGTATTTTATCACTTTTGTATTTAAATATGATTTGGTCTCTTAGCAAGATGGGATGTGTGATAAAATAGAGGGAAAAAAGCAAAGTGCTGGGAAGGATTTTTCATTCCCTGAAGGAAACAATCTAGAGTTCATAGTTGGAGGCAGAGGAAAGAAGTGCAAATGTACCATGGAAACTCTCAACTACTAAACTATTTAAAGTGAAATATTAAAACAATGTATAATAGGCATAGTTAAAAATACACACACATTTTTAAAATTCTCACTTGACAATATGAGACAGGTTTTATCTTACTATATCTAGTAAGACTGACTTTAACAAACGTAGTTTAGTTAAATTTGCATTTATTGCATACAGTGATTAACACTGTTCCTTTCTTTTGAGTTTTAAGATGCAACTGTAGATACTGGGGACCCAAAGACAACTTGCTTCAATAGAGAACACAGGATTTTTGAAAAATAGTATTATTCCCAATAAATGTATATATGCGGGTGTTCAATATGAGAGCATAGATAAGCTCTGTGAGATGGACTCAACATTAGCATACACAACTAGGCACAACTTAATACCAGATACTATTAGACTTGCTTCAGCACTGTAGTTCTTGTTACAAATGAACTTAATCCATGCATTAACACATATACAACAATGGCATTGCATATAATTTTCTACCTATCTGCTTAATTTTATGTTTTTAACTAATATACTTTCTACCAATAATTTTATGGGCTAACATTAGAGGAAATAGTGCATGCATTAGTGTTTGTTTTTTAGTGGATGCAACTTATTTTCTGGTTAACGCACACCTCACCAGTTTACCCCTCATGTTTTCCATATTCTGACAACTGCTTTCTTCCAGGCTCTAACCATATGGGTCCTGAACAACCTTCTTGCTTTCATATGATCCTGATACTGGGTATGATTGATTACAACAGCTTTTCCTTGATTTTTTTGCCAAATAGGAGGTAAAATTTTTAAAATAACAACTTCTGAACCTATTGGAAATCCTATCAATCCTTGAGCTTCTCTGTTAGTCAAGAGAATGATGCTTGAGTGCTGAAGTCACGACAAAATTCAAGTCCCCATTTCTAGTTAATATCGAATCTTAGTGGTAACACCACTCTCCTTGGGGTTAGGTTTTGCATCTCCTCCATCAGCTCTGTAATGTAACATTCTTTTCTGTGGTCCAAATTGATGTGAATAGAATTTCAATAACTTAAAGATAAACTAAACTGCTTTTTTTAGGGACAAATGTTGTATGAAATATGTGCTAACCCTGTAGGGACTATGCTTTCTTTCTGTAACAAAGAATGAGAAGATTTTTGTTTAGGGTACTTATAAGAAAAGTAAGAAAATACTGAAGAGAAAATTGAAGTGCTATAGGGAATTAGTGAAATACTTTTAGTTAATGTAAACAAAAAATATTCAAGCATGGATAAAACATCTCAGAAATAGATTATTAACATATTTTATTAGATTATTTGTTCCTCTATGAAAAACATATTGAGAACTTGTTGCTTGTTGTTTAGTCACTAAGTTGTGTCGGACTCTTTTGTGACCCCAAGGACTGTAGAGCACCACGCTCCTCTGTCCATGGGATTTCCCAATCAAGAATACTGGAATGGATGGCCATTTCCTCCTCCAGGGGATCTTCCTGACCCAGAGATCGAATCTGCCTGAGACCTACTAAAGGTATATTGATATAAAATGGTTTTATTATGTCCAAGGAACCTCCCACAAGTCAGTGGAAATGTAGTAGGCTAAGGAGAGGTGTCAACAAATAGGATAAAAGACAAAACTAAACTTTATGCCATATTAAGTGAATGTTGTGGGCTGTGAGAGGTTTTGAAAGTGTAAAGAATTAAATACTTCATCTTCAATAACTTGTTTGATATTCTGTGTTCATACTAGAGTCAATAACTGTGTCAAATATTTTCTTACTTTTTATCAATTATTCTTCCCAACAACCCAAGAAGGAATATTGTTTTTCCCTCATTAGAAACAATAAAACTGTGATTATGTAACAAGCTGAGGGTCATACAGTTAGGAATTGGAAAACTTGGATTTGAAATCCAGGAACTTTTTTTCCTACCCCCCAAAAATTCTTGGTTTATTAACATTGTTGCCTAAAAATAAATATAGTTTTATTTAGCTTCTCCCTTCAATATTTTCCTCACTTTTCCCTACACACACTTCAAAAAGTAAACTACACATCTTTACTGCTTATTTTCTGTCCAATCTAATGCACATTAACAATTTTACTCATTGATAGAATAACACTTATTTTGATAGCACACATATCTATCACTGTTTGCCCCTAAATACATTCTTATAGAAAGTAAGCACTTTATGCTACAAAAAATTATAAATGAATTGATAACTAGATATATTTCACTTCATTTCCCATTATTTGTATTTATGTTTATCAATTCTCTACTTGACTGTTTGCTTCTGAAAGTAGGAACCAAATAATCAGAGATTACGTTTAGGTTGATTACTGAACTTAAAAGTTTAGGAAAAAAGAATAATTTTAGGAAAAGCATATTATGAAAAATCAAGAGTGTTAGTATAACAAAGATGTTGGATGGGTTCTACTTGTAGCCTGTAAATCCCTATAAATCCCTCTGCTTGAGCCAGCAGTCTTTATAGTCCTCCTTATCATGGATCTCCCTGGTGGCTCAGACGGTAAAGAATCGGCCCGCAATGCAAAAGACCTGGGTTTGATCCTTGGGTTGGAAAGATCCTTTGGAGAACGGAATGACAGTCTACTCCAGTATGCTAGCCTGGATAATCCCATGGACAGAGGAGCCTGGTGGGTTACAGTCCATGGGGTCGCAAAGTCGTACTGGACTGAATGACTAACACTTTCACTTTATCATGGATAAGGAGTAGACACCTCTATTAAAATGAGACAGTGGCCTGTAGAAAAATGGGAAATAGACCAAATAAGAAGCTAAAGTTCAAAACTAGTGTGAAGAAATGAAGTCGTAGAGATGGACTCACCTATGGTCTCAAGATATGAAACCAGATGAACATAAGTGCTAACACAAAATACCTAGTAATGTAACCCTAAAGAAACTGTCAGATGCATAATTCTGTAAGGTAGAAGTTAGTGAAGAAGATCAGATAAGAGTCATTATTTGCATCTTTACCCAAATAGACAAATTAAAAAAAATATACTACAATCTTATCTATATACCAACAAAGCAATAACAAAAATGAAAACAGCTGAATGAAACACAAAACAGCAGAAAAGTATCTCAAATACTTGTGTAGAAAGGACAATAGAAGATATTTTTTAAAAAAGTAATTTTTGTGGGGGTAAAATGTCACCCACATTCTTATGTAGTCTTTTCCCCCTTGAAGAGTGATGACAAAATGACCGAAGATAAATTAAGATTTTTGTCAATTTCCAGTTGAAAAGAAGTCAAAATTAGTTACATTGTTGGAGTTTACTCAGAAGACTAATTTAAATGTTAAATGTGTTTATTTTTTATTCTGTTTTGAAATGTGTGTTTGTGTGTATGTAAACTGAATACAGTGTAATCTATTTAATAAATAGCAGAAAATGAAATATAATTTTTGTAGGTAAAATATAGTAATGAAGAAAAGCATGAGATTCCAATATATGTTACTAACTTTTCATTTTCACAGCACTGGAAATACTATATCAAAGTGACTAAATTATATTTTAAGGAACATAATTAGAATAAGAAGATTATTATATTTAATAATTAATTTTCTTCACATAGACAAAAAGTTTTGACCACAGAAAGTATCATTAACCACAAATAATAGAATGTTCTTGTAATTTCTACTGCTGAATGACTTTATTAATTTAGCACTTTATGGATTTCATTATTGGAGTCAAATATAAAGAACAGTCTTCTCTGAGATATTTATTGTATTTGGGGAAAATGAAAGTTACTTTTGAAAAAAATCTCTTCAAGTAAGTTGTAGAAATTTGTCATAATTTTAGCAGCTCTATAACTCCAGTTCTTGCTTGCCTGTCACAGAACTGAGGTTAAATAAATCCCAAATGACTGGAGCCCTGCAGGCCCATACCATAGAAATGATTATGAGATGTGTCTATTAATCATATAAGTCCAATTCTGCTTCAGGTATCATGTGGCAGTTGAGTGTCAGCAAAGCAAAAGCATACAGCTGATAAGATCAGTCTTTTAAAATTAAAATGCATTTTGTTACTATTTTTCTTTGTGATTGAATGCAGTGTTACAATTTATAGAAAGTGGTTTGATTTCTTATCAAATAGTCAACATTTCTGACCTTAACTCAAATTAATTTTTGCTTTTCTCCCCAATATGATACAAGTAGCAATAATCAGTGTAAATTGCAAAGCCCTGGGGCCCTCTATTTTTTCAATTATGTGGATTTCCAAGATCAGCAATAGTGATTTAACTGCATTTTAAAAATAAAGCATTGCAGGTTACAGGATGCTTGGGGCTGGTGCATGGGGATGATCCAGAGAGATGATATGGGGTGGGAGGTGGGAAGGGGGTTCATGTTTGGGAACTCATGTACGCCTGTGGTGGATTCATGTCAATGTATGGCAAAACCAATACAGTACTGTAAAGTAAAATAAAGTAAAAATAAAAATTAAAAATAAATAAATAAAAATAAAGCATTGAAACAGTGTACACCAGGGAAAGGGCTAATCTTCCCATGATAATAGTTAAAAACTCATATATATGAAAATCTTATAAAAATCTTTCCCATAAATTTTCTTTTCTGGACCTCAATAAGTCCTACCAGCTAGAACTGGGAACTTATATGTATCATTTATATAGAAAGAAACTGGTAATTGTATCAGTTAAGGAACATGCTAAGTAGTACAGTGAGCCAGTAGTAGAGCCTGAACTCAAACATGCATCTTGTTTTCAAGTTTCTCCAGGAAGCAAAACGTTGTAAAATCAAAAGAGGTCAGACTCTGAACTTACGGATTTCTGCCTTTGAATTCCACGCTTGCCATCTATCATAACCACTCATAATATCGACTTCTTTGTAGATATAGCTCTACTGTATGGAGCTAATGATACTAAAATTTAAGAGTCTGAGGTGGGGGTTACATGATGTAAAAAAACAGTTCCTTGTTAATAATTATTTGCTTTAACATTCACCTCCTTCCAACTACACTGACCTTCTCTGAGGGTATTGTTAGAATTTTGTTGAAGTAAAAATTTGCTAGCTAGATTTCTGTGAAACGATGAGAAAATCCAAACCTGCTTTCTAAATGGTATATTTTAGGGAAAAGAGCAAAATAAGAACTGGGAGATCTAGATTCTCACCTCCTTTCTGGTTATAATAATTAATTTCATGTATCAACTTGCCTAGGCCGTGGCACCCAGGTTTTGATCAAACACTAGTCTAGATGTTACTGTGAAGGGATCAATGGGCCTCATCCAGTCAGTTAAAGGTCCTGAAAGAAAGACTGAGACCCATGAAGAAGACAGAATTCTGCCTCCACTCTGCTTTTAGACTTCAGACTGCAATGTCACTTCTCTGGATCTCTAGAGGACCCTGAATAACCTTAACATGTATCCAAGGATTCAAACCAAAATAAATAGTGAGTTTGGAAGTGCTTTGGAGCACAGAGGGAAAAAAAGAAAAACATTATGAAAGTAGGAAGCATGGAATTCCAGCAGAGCTATTTAAAATCATAAAAGATGATGCTGTTAAAATGCTACACTCAATATGCCGGCAGATTGGGAAAACTTGGCGATGGCCACAGGACCAGAAAAGGTCAGTTTTTATTCCAATTCCAAAGAAGGCAATGTCAAAAAATGTTCAAACTATTACAGAATTGCACTAATTTCACCCGCTAGCAAGATAAATATTAAAATCCTTCAAGCTAGACTTCAACAGTACATGAAATGAGAACTTCCAGATGTGCAAGTTGGATTTAGAAAAGGAAGAAGGGTCAGAGATCAAATTGCCAACATTTGTTGCATCACAGAAAAAGCAAAAGAATTCCAGAAAAAAAAAAAAAGTCTACTTCTGCTTCATTGATTACACTAAAGCCTTAGTCTGTCTGGATCACAACAAACTGTGGAAAAATCTTAAAGAGATGGGTATAACAGAACAACTTACCTGCCTCCCGAGAAGTCTGTATGCAGGTCAAAAAGCAACATTTAGAACTGAACATGGAAAAATAGACTGGTTCAAAATTGTGAAAAGAGTATGTCAAGGTTTGTATATTGTCACCCTACTTATTCAGATATTATGTAGAGTATGTCTTGTGAAATGTTGGGCTGGGTGAATCACAAGCTGGAATGAAGACTGCCAGGAAAAATATCAACAACCGCAGATATGCAGATGACACCACCCTAATGGCAGAAAGCAAATAGGAACTAAAGAGCCTCTTGGTGAAAGTGAAAGAGGAGAGTGAAAAAGCTGGCTTAAAGCTCGATATTCAATAATTGAAAATCATGGCATCTAGTCCCATCACTTCATGGTAAATAGATGGGGAGAAAATGGAAACTGATAGATTTTATTTTCTTCTGCTCCACAATCACTGTGGACAATGACTGCAGCCATGAAATTAAAAGACATTGCTCCTTGGAAGAAAAGCTATGAGAAAACTAGATGGTGTATTAAAAAAACAAAACAAAACAAAAACAAAAACAAAAAAACAGAGACATCACTTTGCTGTCCATATAGTCAAAGCTATGGTTTTTCCAAAAACCATGACAAAACGTGGTCCACTGGAGAAGGGAACGAGAAGCCACTTCAGTATTGTATCCTTGAGAACCTCATGAACAGTATGAAAAGCAAAAAGATAGGACATTGAAAGATGAATTCCCCATGTCAATAGGTGCCCAATATGCTACTGGAGATCAGTGGAGAAATAACTCCAGAAAGAATGAAGGGATGGAGCCAAAGAAAAAACAATACCCAGTTGCGGATGTGACTGGTGATGAAAGTAAAGTCCAATGGTGTAAAGAGAAATATTGCATAGGAACCTGGAATGTTAGGTCCATGCATCAATGCAACTTGGACGTGGTCAAACAGGAGACAGCAAGAGTGAACATCAACATTTTGGGAATCAGTGAACTAAAATGGACTCGAATGGGAGAATTTAACTCAGACGACCATTATATCTACTACTGTGGGCAAGAATACCTTAGAAGAAATGGAGTAGTCATCATGGTCAACAAGAATCTGAAATGCAGTACTTGGATGCAGTCTCAAAAAAAACCATAATGATCTCTATTCCCAAGGCAAACCATTCAGTATGACTATAATCCAAGTCTGTGCCCTGACCAGTAATGCTGAAGAAGCTGACGTCGAATGGTTCTATGAAGACCTACAAGACCATCTAGAACTAACACCCAAAAAAGATGTCCTTTTCATCATAGGAGACTGGAATGCAAAAGTAGGAAGTCAAGAAATACCTGGAGTAACAGGCAAACTTGGCCTTAGAGTACAGAATGAAGCAGGTCAAAGGCTAATAGGGTTTTGCCAAGAGAACGCACTGGTCAGAGCAAACACCCTCTTCAAACAGCACAAGAGAAGACTCTACACATGGACATCACTAGATGGTTAATACCGAAATCAGACTGATTATATTCTTTGCAGCCAAAGATGAAGTTCTATACAGTCAGCAAAAACAAGACTGGGAGCTGGCTGTGGCTCAGATCATGAACTCCTTATTGCCAAATTTAGATTCAAACTGAAGAAAGTAGGGAAAACCACCAGATCACTCAGTTATGACCTAAATCAAATCCCTTATGACATTACAGTGGTAGTGATAAATAGATTCAAGGGATTAGATCTTATTGACAGGGTGCTTAAAGAACTATGGACAGAGGTTTGTGATGTTGTACAGGAGGCAGTGATCAAGATAATCCCCAAGGAAAAAGAAAAGCAAAAAGGCAAAATGGTTATCTGAGGAGGCTTTACAAACAATCATGAAATGAAGAGAAGGGAATGGCAAAGGAGAAAAGGAAAGATATACCCATTTGAATGCAGAGTTCAAAAGAATAGCAATGAAAGATAAGAAAGCCTTCCTCAGTGATCAATGCAAAGAAATAGAGGAAAACAATAGAATGGGAAAGACTAGAGATCTCTACAAGAAAAGTAGAGATACCAAGGGAAATTTTCAGGCAAAGATGGGCACAATAAATGACAGAAATAGTATGGACCTAACAGAAGCAGATGAGGTTAAGAAGAGGTGGCATGAATACGCAAAACTATACAAAAAAGATCTTCATGGCCCAGATAACCACAAGGGTGTGATCACTCACCTAAAGCCAGACATCCTAGAATGTGAAGCCAAGTGGGCCTTAGGAAGCATCACTATGAACAAAGCTAGTGGAGGTGATGGAATTCCAGTTGAGCTATTTCAAATCCTAAAAGATGATGCTGTGAAAGTGCTGCACTCAATATGCCATCAAATTTGGAAAGCTCAGCAGTGGCCACAGGATGGGAAAAGATCAGTTTTCATTCCCATCCCAAAGAAAGGCAATGCTAAAGAATGATCAAGCTACCACATATTTGCAGTCATTTCACATGGTAGCAAAGTAATGCTCAAAATTCTCCAAGCCAGGCTTCAACAGTAAGTGAAAGGTGAACTTCTAGATGATCAAGCTGGATTTAAAAAGGCAGAGGAACCAGACATCAAATTGCCAACATCCATTGGATCATTGAAAAAGCAACAGTTCCAGAAAAATATCTTCTCCTTTATTGACTATGCCAAAGCCTTTCACTGTGTGGATCACAAAAACACTGTGGAAAATTCTGAAAGAGATGGGAATACCAGACCCCCTGACCTGCCTCCTGAGAAATCTGTATGCAGGTCAGAAAGCAACAGTTCAAAATAGATATGGAACAACAGACTGGTTATAAACTGGGATAGGAGTACATCAAGGCTGTATATTTTCACGCTGCTTATTTTAATTATGTGCAGACTACATCATATGAAATGCCAGGCTAGATGAAGCACAGACTGGAATCAAGATTTCCTGGAGAAATATCAGTAACCTCAGATATGCAGATGACACCACCCTTATGGCAGAAAGTAATGAAGAACTAAAGAACCTCTTGATGAAAGTGAAAGAGGAGAGTGAAAAAATTGGCTTAAAATTCAACATTCAGAAAACTAAGATTGCGGCGTCTAGTCCTGTGACTTCATGGCAAATAGATGGGGAAACAGTGGAAAAAATGAGAGCCTATTTTTGGGGTTTCCAAAATCACTGCAGATGGTCACTGCAGTCATGAAATTAAAAGACGCTTACTCCTTGGAAGGAACATTGTGTCCAACCTAGACAGCATATTAAAAAGCAGAAAAATTACTTTAACAACAGAAGTCTATCTAGTCAAGGCTATGGTTTTTCCAGTAGTCAAGTATGGATGTGAGAATTGGACTATAAAGAAAGCTGAGTGTGGAAGAATTGATGCTTTTGAACTGTGGTGTTGGAGAAGACTCTTTAGAGTCTCTTGGACATCAAGGAAATCCAACCAGTCCATCCCAAAGGAAATTAGTCCTGACTATTCATTGGAAGGACTGATGCTGAAACTGAAGTTCCAATACTTTGGCCATCTGATGCAAAAAACTGACTTATTTGAAAAGACCCTGATGCTGGGAAAGATTGGAGGCGGGAGGAGAAGGGGACGACAGAGGATGAGATGTTTGGATGTCATCACCGACTCAATGAATGTGAGTTTGAGTAAACTCTGAGAGTTAGTGATGGACAGGGAAGCCTGGCATGCTGCAATCCATGGGACTGCAAATAGTTGGACACGACTGAGCAATTGAGCTGAACTGAACTGATGTACAGGTGTGAGTGTTGGACCATAAAGAAGGCTGAGCATCAAAGAATTGATGCTTTTGAAATGTGGTGCTGGTTAAGACTCATGAAGATAACTGGCTGAAAAAGATTCAAGACAGTGGACATAGTAAGTGCAAATGTCCTATGGTCAAGAGGGGCTAGTATATTTGTGAAGCATAAGCAGGAATCTTGATATCAGAGCCTCTGTTTTATATATCAAACACATGCATGCTATATTTCTTTACCAAAATTTTGAACTCTCCTAAACAATAATCTTACTCATGTAAGAATTCCTCTTAGCTTTGTTTGCAAAAAGCCCTTCCAATGCACTTTAATCTCTGCTGCTGTTGCTAAGTTGCTTCAGTTATGTCTGACTCTGTGCGACCCCATAGATAGCAGCTCACCAGGCTCCCCCGTCCCTGGGACTCTCCAGGCAAGAACACTGGTGTGGGTTGCCATTTCCTTCTCCAATGCGTGAAAGTGAAAAGTGAAAGGGAAGTCGCTCAGATGAACTTATTTACAATTCTATAGGGAAAAAGCACACACATAGAAGCAATCAGAAAAGACGTACCACACATCCCTATACCAGGTCAGGCAGGCCTTCTGTATTCCCTTCTGTAACCAAGTGACTATCCCCCAGGCCTGTAATTCCAGTCAGCGTACCCATTCCTGACAACCACTGGACCCTGAACTATAGCAATACTCTGCCTCTTCATATTTTGTATAATCAATATTTCCAGATCTATGGATTCTTTCTCTAAACATACACATTTGCTGACATATTATACATCTTGAAACAATAATAATAATAAAAAAGCCTCCCTTCAAACCTCATACCTTTCTAGTTCCTTTCTGATTTCTCCATTTCCCTTTACAATAAACTGATTTTAAGAGTTATTGAAGTCAGTTGTATCCATTATTCTCAACTTTCATTTCCCATTGAACTCGTTCCAGTGTGATTTTCTTTTTCTCCCTGCCACCCCTGTCTGTTCTCCACATAGCAAGCAGAAAGAACCACTTAAAATGTAACTCAAGTTTTATCATTTCTCCACTTAAAATGCTACCCAGTTAAAGCAAAAGCCAGAGCCAGCAGGGCCCATTTCACTGGCCCTTTGTGATTTGACTGGTTTCCTTCTCACCCTCTGGTTCATCCTCCTAAAGCCACTCAACTCCTTATTCTCCCCAAATAGAGTAACCACCTTCTGACCACAGGATATTTACACTTGTTCTGTCCTAGTCCTTGAATATTTTTCAGCCAGTTATCTTTATGGCTAACCCCTCTTCTCTTTAATGTCTACTTTTAGTTAACCTCATCAAAAAGGTCTTCCTTTGCCACTCACTGAAGTCATGAATTTAGGATAAATGGTTTAGTCTCCTAAGGTATCTAACAGAACCCATAATAGTTTATTCAAACTCTGCTCCCCCATGACAACCACAAGTCTATTAAACTCTTTACCTGTGAGTCTGTTTCTGTTTTGTGGTAGGTTCATTTTTTTTTTTTTTTGCCATGTTTTAGACTCCATATATAAGTGATATCATATGATACTTGTTTTTCTCAGTCTCACTTACTTCACTTATTGTGATCCAATGGAATACTCCTCAGCCATAAAAAGGAATTAAATATATATTTCATATATATATATATATATATATATATATGTCTTCTGTTTCTTTAGGTAGATTTAGTCCTAAATATTTTATTCTTTTCATTGCAATGGTGAATGGAATTCTATTTTTCACAGAACTAGAACAAATAATTTCACAATTTGTATGGCAATAGAAAAAACTTTGAAGAGCCAAAGGAATCTTGAGAAAGAAGACTGGAACTGGAAGAATCAACCTGCCTGACTCCAGGCTCTACTACAAAGCTACAGTCATCAAGACAGTAAGGTACAGGCACAAAGGCAGAAATATAGATCAATGGAACAAAATAGAAAGCCCAGAGATGAATCCACACACCTATGGACACCTTATCTTTGACAAAGGAGGCAAAAGTATACAATGAGAAAAGACAATCTCTTTAACAAGTGGTGCTGGGAAAACTGGTCAACCACTTGTAAAAGAATGAAACTAGAACACTTTCTGACACCATACACAGAAATAAACTCAAAATGGATTAAAGTTCTAAATGTAAGACCAGAAACTATAAAACTTCTAGAGGAAAACATAGGCAAAACACTCTGACATAGATCACAGCAGGATCCTCTATGACACACCTCCCAGAGTAATGGAAATAAAAGCAAAAGTAAACAAATGGGACCTAATTAAACTTAAAAGCTTCTGTACAACGAAGGAAACTATAAGCAAGGTGAAAAGACAGCCTTCAGAATTGGAGAAAATAATAGCAAATGAAGCAACTGACAAAGAATTAATCTCAAAAATATACAAGCAGCTCATGCAGCTCAATTCCAGAAAAATAAGTGACCCAATCAAAAAATGGGCCAAAGATCTAAACAGACATTTCTCCAGAGAAGACATACAGATGGCTAACAACCGCATGAAAAGATGCTCAACATCACTCATTATCAGAGAAATGCAAATCAAAACCACAATGAAGTACCATTTCACGCCAGTCAGAATGGGTGCTATCAAAAAGTCTACCAAAAATAAATCCTGGAGAGGGTGTGGAGAAAAGGGAACCCTCTTACACTGTTGGTGGAAATGCAAACTAGTACAGCTACTATGAGAACAGGGTGGAGATTCCTTAAAAACTGGAAATAGAACTGCCATAGTACCCAGAAATCCCATTACTGGGAATACACACCGAGGAAACCAGATTTGAAAGAGACACGTGTACCCCAGTGTTCTTTGCAGCACTGTTTACAATAGCCAGGGCGTGGAAGCAACCTAGCTGTCCATCAGCAGATGAATGGATAAGAAAGCTGTGGTACATATACACAATAGAACATTACTCAGCTATTAAAAAAAATGCATTTGAGTCAGTTCTAATGAGGTGGATGAAACTGGAGCCTATTATACAGAGTGAAGTAAGTTAGAAAGATAAACACCAACACAGTCTACTAACACATATATATGGAATTTAGAAAGATGGTAATGATGACCCTATATGCAACACAGCAAAAGAGACACAGAGATAAAAAACAGAATTTGGACTCTGAGAGAGAAGGCGAAGGTGGGATGATTTTAGAAAATAGCATTGAAACATGTATATTACCATATGTGAAATGGATCGCCAGTTCAGGTTCAATGCATGGAACAGGGCGGGCGCTCAGGGCCGGTGCACTGGGATGACCCTGAGGGATGGGAGAGGGAGGGAGGTGGGAGGGAGGTTCAGGATGAGGGACACATGTACACCCATGGCTGATTCATGTCAATGTATGGCAAAACCCACTATAATGTTTTAAAGTAATTAGCCTCCAATTAAAATAAATTAATTAATTTTTAAAAAAAGACTGAAATAATGCCCTCTGTAATATTTTGAATGAAAAAGTGAATGAATGATTTCCATGGCTTGTGCCAATATCCCTATTGCTCAATAATTCCTCTTATCCTAATATTCTTGTGCAAACTACACTCTCTCCTGCTTCAACAACTTTATACGTGCCACATTCTCTTCCTCACCCTCAATCTGACAACAAACTTTCTTTCTCCTTCTTGAATTTCTGGTGAGATTTGGCCAACGTGGCGACAATCAATGAGAGCGCCTTCTCAACACCCTACGTAAAAGAGTTAACTCCACCAAGACTTCTATTCCCTCCACATCTCTTGCAATCATTTTATTTTTTTGATCACTTTTTTATTGTTTTTTTTTTATTCCCATGATAAGAACCATGGCTTGTTACTTATACAGTTTTTGGTGCCATTGATTTTTCTAATTTTTTGTTTGTTGTCAATTTCCCTGATTGATTTCTGCTTTTTACTTTCATTAAATTTTTATTTTTCTCAATTTGGATTAGGTTACTCTTCTTGTACTAGTTTCTAAAGGGGAAATCTTAGACTATGTCTTTGAGACCTTTCTTCTTTTCTGATATACGTATTTATTAGTGTCCATTATCATTTATGCACCCTTTTAACCCCAAATCCCACAAATTTTGATTATTTTTATGCTCTTTTAATTAAAAATATTTACTTATATTCCTTGAGGATTACTCTTTTACCCAAGGATTATTTAGCAGTACCTTGTTTAATTTCCAACTATTTTAAGTTTTCCAGATATTTTTGAATTTTGGTTTGATTCTGTTACTGGCAGATGGTGTGCTTTGTATTACTTAATTTTTCTTAGTAAGGTCTGTTTTATGCACAAGCACTTTGCTCTTTGGGGCAGCCTTGACTGATTTTACACTGTATTCAGATTCTCAAAGCTTCTACTTTATTACTATGGCCTGTTCAGAGCATGTGCAGCTCGGAAGGAAGTTGAAACTTGGGTCTGCTCAGGGGCAGAGAGCAGCATAAACCACTTCTCATCTCCTTGCCCCTTTCTCTCCAGTTGACAGAGTCCTCTTTTGCTGGTGACTTTGGTCAGGAATATTGATTTAGCTCAAGATTTTAGCCCCTGATATGTTTGTGAACATTCATGTAACTGATTTCACTTTCAGGGGAAAGTAGCAAGAGAAAGTAGGAGAAAAAAATAACAGAGATTTACCTCCATTGTCTTCAGACTGTGCTGTGCTCAGTCACTTCAGCTGAATCTGACTCTTTGTGACCCTATGTACTGAAGTCCTCCAGGCTCCTCTGTCCGTGGGATTCTCCCAGCAAGAATACTGGAGTGGGATGCCAGGGAAAGATCCAAGGGATCTTCCTGATCCAGAAATTGGACCTTCATCTCCTGTGTCTCCTGCACTGCAGGTGGATTCTTTACCACTGAGCCACTGGGGAAGCTGACTTCAGACTACAGGATTCTATTTCCTAGTTTTTCTTGTTATAATAAATAGAAAGAATGTAAGTGTCTGTAAAGATACACTGTCACCATCCCTGATACAACATCAGTGAGATTTTGACCCTAGGCATTCTTGAGTGGGGCTGGGAGAGAGAGATGAGGAAAACAAGGAATTATTCTCTACTCTACACTTGGTGTCTTACAGAGGTCTTTTCCCACAGACTTCTGAATAGAAATAAATTATTTATCCCAGAGTTTTTACTGCTTGTGCTTACAAACATATCTGGAAATCATCTGTATAACTTTCAGGTCAAAGCTAGGATCTGTAAAGAAGAATAGATCAGAAAAGACATGATGCCATTTAAGAGTTGACTTCACACAACTTTCTGTCTATTATTATTTACTTTTCAGAGTCTTCAGGTTGCTTCTTTAGGTATTTAGAGTTTTTAGTTGTAATCAGTGGGCAAAATAATATAAGCTGGCTAACTCCATCTCCACTGAAATGTGAACCCTGTGTAGAGTTCCAAATGATGGAATCAAATATTGAATAAAATATTACTCAGAGTTTGGTTAAGTTCAGTTCAGTTTATCAGTTATTTCCAGCTTTCTGTGACCTCATAGACTGCAGCATGCCAGGCTTCCCTGTACATCACCAAATCCCAAAGCATACTCAAACTCATGTCCATTGAGTCTATGATGACATCCAACCATCTCATCCTCTGCCATCCCCTTCTCCTTCTGCCTTCAATCTTTCCCAGCATCAGAGTCTTTTCAAATGAGTCAGTTCTTCACATCAGGTGGCCAAAGTATTGGAATTTCAGCTTCAGTATTAGTCCTTCCAGTGAATATTCAGGACTGATTTCCTTTAGGATGGACTGGTTGGATCTCCTTGCAGTCCAAGGGACTCTCAAGAGTCTTCTCCAACACCACAGTTCAAAAGCATCAATTCTTTGGTGCTCAGCTTTCTTTATAGTCCAACTTTCACATCCATATATGAATAATGGAAAAAACATAGCCTTGACTAGACAGACCTTTGTTGGCAAAGTACTGTCTCTGCTTTTTAATATAGACCTAATACAGATCACTTAATTCTAGAGGAAACTACTATGAATAAGATGCTTCATTCTCTATTCTGTGAATAAAATATCTGACTTTAGCAGAATTCAACAGATGCCCATCAAAAGTTAACAAATGAAATCCATCTTAAAAGCTCTGTACAGTAATTTTAATTGAGTATATATTTAAATTTTCAGTGCTAAGTGCTACATGGCACATAATAAAATACTTCCAGCATAATTTCCAATATTCCCATCTGCTTGCCTCCTTTGCACTCACTTTTCATCTCTTCTACTTAGGTCATTTTTGAAGGGAGCTCTCTAGCCTAACAAAATATATTAGTCCCACACCAATAATTGGGAAATGCCACCACTCCAGAAAGTAATTGTATGAATAGGGGTAATAATTACTATGTATCAAGGGTCTTCTGTGTTCACAAACTGTGTAGTGATCTTAATATGAATCATTTTATTTAATGTTTACATCAGTGATAAAATTGAGACAAAATGCCTTATTTTACAAACAAGGACTCTAACAGTCAATACACTGAAATACCTTGCCTAAGGTCATTCAGCTAGTAAATGGGAGAGATATTATAACCTAATTCTGTCAGACTTAAGCTCCCTCTTCTTTTAAAAAATGACTGCAATGGCAATCCAAATCTTATCAAGCAAATCTTATGAAAATGTATGCCAACAATGCAATTTTATTGTCAAAATCATGAATTAGAATGAAGATGAATTAAGTAGATATTACAATTACAAGGGATAGTGAAGTTATACCTAGGGAGATTGGAAGAGGGTTTGAAGTGAAATTCAAAGGTTGTATAATGACAGATATCAAATGAAGGAGGGTCAGGGTAAGGAACAGCTATTTTATTATAATTATTTGTTTTACCAAATATAAAATAATAGAAATAAATCAATGTTTTTTCCTTTATACCTGTGACTGACATCTAACCTATGGACACAGAATTTTGTACATATAGGACAATATACATCTAAGCACTTTGTCATATTCTCTTGGATGCACATTTAAGAAACTCCATTAAGGTTCACAAGCAATTATGATACATCATAGCAATGTTCCCTAGCCTTTTTGGCACCAGGGACTGGTTTTGTAGAAAACAAGTTTTCCACAGACCATGGTGGGGATGGTTTCGGTATTATCCAAGAATATTACCTTTATTGTGTACTTTACTTCTATTATTATTACACTACATATGTAATGAAGTAATTATACAACTCACTATAAGGCAGAATCAGATCATCAGTCATCAGCTTCTCATAAAGAGTGCAGAACCTAGATCTCTTGCACGCACAGCTCACGGTAGAGTTTGCACTCCTATGAGAATGGAGTGTCACCATTGATCTGACACAAGGCAGAGCTGAGGCAGTAGAGCAAGTGATGGGGAGTGACTGTGAACACAAATGAAGCTTTGCTCGCTCACCTGCTGCTCACCTCCTGCTGTGTGGACTGGGTTGGGAACCCCTGCAGTATGGCACACTGAAATCATGAGACCTAGGATAAAAAGTTTGCTCTCCCTAAGCATGTAACAGAACTCACACTGGTATATTGACCCCCTGCCACATGGTCACCTCAAGTTGGTTCTTTATGTCTGTGAGTCTGTTTGTAGGCAAATTCATTTCTGTCATATTTTAGATTCCACATGCAAGTGACATCATATGGTATTTGTCTTTCTCTTTCTGACTTAAGAAGGGATACATTTCCCTGCCTCAAGTTCTACAGCTCTTGGGGAACTTTCCTGGAATACAACTAAACTATATCAGATACAGTGGCTTAACTCCCAAACAATAACTATAATCATTCCAGTTAGGAGTCCACTATCTATTTTTTCTGGGCTGTTAATTTGAAACAGTGGTATAAATGTGGAATGGCTTTGTAAATAGGGTGTATGTTCTGAGTAAATGTGAAATCATTTGTCTAAATAAAATAATATCTAGGATTTTAAAAACATTGAACTTATTACTTTGTCTTAGTTATTTCCATTTATTTTAATATAGTATGTCTGTTTTTATTCATTATTACTGGCAAGTTCTATAGAGCTCCTGAGTCACCGCTTCCAGCATACAGTTAAAAGGGGCTTACTGGAAATACTGAGTAACTGTATAATGAGAAATTGTTTTTCATCTTAAACAACAAGCAAATTGAAACTCTTTCTACCTTAGTATATTTAAAACATCACTCCTAGACTGAGAAGTAAATGAAGTAATCTGTGACCATTTAACTGTTAAACCAAAGTGACCAATAGTGTCCAATGTATATGCTGTCAAATAATATCAAGTTTATGACTTCATTTGCATGAAATCTGTAACGTCATGCCTCTCTAAGCTTGTTATACTCGACTAAACATTAAAAAGAGATAGAATAGCTATTGGGTATGCACCAGTACATGGAAATATCTTCAAGATATTTCTTGAAGTCAAAACAAGGCATACAGGAAAATCTTAAATTTCTAGTTTTGTAAAGTTTCAAAATGTAAATTATGTAACATAAATTTGCTTATATCTACAAAAGAACAGTGAAATTCTTGGTAATAAAATAATGAGTAGTTGGCCATAGAGGATAAAATAGGTTAAGGTGTGAATGTGTCTTCTCAACGTGTCTTTCTCATGAAACAATTTCACTAAAGAAATAATTATAATTATAAGTCTTGCTATAAACTGCAATCTCCAATTATTTATTCCTTGGACTTACCTAATGAATCATTAAGAGCAGTCATTCTAAGTAATTTTGTTAAATTTATATTAATTCTTTTAAACATAATATTGTGCAATATCACATATCCAGTATATGAGAGGATAGTCATATGCTAAGCAATAGAAAAAGTAAAAACTATTAAACAATGCTTGCTTAATTTTCAAAAAGTTACAGTTATTACACAGAACATAAAATAGGTCCTATGCAAAAATCAAATTTAATAAATAATGCCAGGTAACACTTGTGTGTATTTAAGGCTGTAATGTGTGAAGTATTCAATATTCACGATTATAGAGAAGCCAAGACCATGGTTCCCAAATTTCTGACTGTTGAAAAAAGTACCAATTCATGCTGGCATTCCCATCAAACCAGAAAAACAAGGGGACAGTTGTGGAGACTGCTTCTTAAAAATCAAGTCTTTATTATTTGAAAAATGGCCAATCTGAAATTTCTATTTCTAGTTTTTTGACATTTCTTTTATGTCCTATTGAGTGACAAATAAATCATTTTGGTTTTTGTTTTAGTATACTAACTCAGAAAAAATAAAACTATGTGACTCCCTGGCTCCTCATTTTTCTAAATGGTTCATATTCCCCAAAGTCTGGGAATCACCATCCTACTGAAATTGTAAAATACCAAGCTGTAGCAACCAGGAATTATATTCATAATGTTGCACAGCTAATAACCATATTTATGATTATGTATAGATTTGGCTTCAGCTGAAGACTTCCAACTCCCTACCTGGAAATTATATTATTCCCCTGAAATGAAAGGAATTTAAAACCTGCCTCTCACTTTTGCATGATGGTAAAAGCATAAGCAGCAAAGAATGAGCTCAGAGAGTTACAAAGTTGCAAGGTTACATACATAAAGCAAAAGTCACTTACTTTTCTGAGCAAATTATAGGAAGTTTCAGTCTTTAGCAATATCGTTAGATAAATTTTTCATTTAAAACTGGAATTCTGAGTGTGCAAAAAATTGAATGCTTTTGTTTAAAGAAATAATTATTTCTTTGAACACAGAATCACAGAATAGTTAAACAATGGCTGAAAGCATTAAAAAAAATCCCAGACCAGAGCAGATTACACATTTTTCCCCCCTAAGGGTTTAAATTAATACCACTCCATAAGAATTCTGATTTATTAACAGAAGCACAGGTTATATTTAGTTAATTGTTTATTATTATCTTCTCCTGGCTGTTATGAAATATATTGTAGTTGATCTTAATATACCATTTGGTTTGAAGGTACATGGATGGGATTTGAACAGAAGTGCAGTCTTCTTGAGTGTGATGTCAAAGGCACAGTGACCCTGCCAGCTGTTTGGCCCTCCTCTAGAGAAAGGGCACTTCATTTATTCATCAGTTCATGTCTCAAGCTGTCCAGCTGGGATGTGAACACACTGACAGAAAAGTACCATGAAATTCTTCCATCTGGGAAAGAGGATAGACTGTTTAAGTTACTTCATGTGACCCCAAAGTTTCTGGGCTTCCAGTTGATTTTATTGCATCATTTTATATAAGCTATATGAATTTTATTCACATGGCTTCATTAAATTCTGAAGTTCCGGTTCAAAGTCACTCTAATGACAAAACCAGCTTTAATAAGTAGAAACAAAAATTTCTAAAGTGGGTTTCCCAGCTGGTGCAGTGGTAAGGAAACTGCCTACCAATGCAGAAGACACAAGAGACAGGTTCAGTCCCTGAGTTGGGAAGATCCCATGGAATAGGAAATAATAATCCACTCCAGTCTTCTTGCCTGGAAAATTCCATAGATGAGTTTAGCGAGCTGCAGTCCATGGGGTTGCAAAAAGTTGAGTCATGACTGAGCACACACACACACACACATTCATTCATTCATAACTGAATTACTTCTGTTGTGACTTTTTCATGTAAATAAATCTTTTGATGTTACACAAACTTTGAAAATCTTGTTACCATCAGTCATTGAAAATGTAGAACAAATTCTATGTGGATTCCCAAAGCTGTGTGTTATTAGGGCAATTTACCAATATAATAAATTGAATGTGTATATACTATATAGTGGAGAAGGAAATGGCAATCCACTCCAGTGTTCTTGCCTGCAAAATCGCATGGACAAAGAAGTCTGGAGAGCTAAAATCCATGGGGTTGCAAAGAGTCTGACATGACTGAGCGACTAACACACACACACACTGTAGAGAGTACCTTATTTATTGTTATGTTTAACTAATTATTTGTCTCAATAGAGTCCAAATAAAAGAATCCTGTCAGCTTAATTTGGTACAACAAAGCTGATTCATGGGTTATAATGGGGACATTTCTGTATCTGGAGTGGTCATATCAGGGAAATTAAAAACAAAACAAACTCTTACAAAATGCTTCCTTTGCCAGAATTTTTCCTTTCTAGTTACACTTAATATTAAATTGGTATCATTTTTGATGAGATCAAGCATGTATTAATAAGATATTTTAGAAATTTTGGAAATTTTTAAAACATTGATTTTATATAAAGACTCTACTATGGCCATGAATAAATGATCTATGCCATAAACTATATGAGTTAGCAAAAAAAAAAATTCATGTGAAGAAATATTGGGGGAAAAAGTTTAAGGAAATATTTGGTGTACTTTGTCTTTATTCTTTTCACTCTATTCTTAGCAATGCATTCCTTTTTTTCTATTTATTGCATTCTGGCCTTTTTTTTTTCCTGTAACTTTGGTTGTGTTTTGATATATGCTGAAAATTCAGTGACTGTTTTCCTGGGAATTTGAAAGCCACTCAGAGGTTATTACTCACAGTCCACAGGAGAATAATCCACCATTTGCATTTAGCTATTCATACTCGTTTATAGTTTTCATGACTCATAAAATTTCTTTGGGGGGAAATGCTTTCCCCTTATTTTTCTGAGTAGCCTACAACCTAGAGTCCATGACTTTACTGTTACTTATCTTCCATTAGTGCAAATTAAATAAACTTGTTTTTCAAGAAGGGGCAATGTTAGCCAGTCGTGAAGAGAGCAATGTTTTTTCCCGTTTGGTACCATTATACTTCAGAAATTCTTAATAACACATGGTGGAAGTCCTGTTGGTTGCAACACAGCAAAAGCCTTCACAGAATTGATCTGATGAAAAGGTTCACCAGGTTCATGAAGTTTCTTCTTCTAAAATGTTCTCACATGCTCATCTGCACTTCTCAACTCTTGGGTATTTTATCACTGAACAAATACTACACCTGAACAACTTTGGATGCTTCATGAAATCCTTGAGTGAATTTAAAGTCCTAGATTTCAAAACATTTTAAGGGGACCACTGGGCTTCCCTGATAGCTCAGTTGGCAAAGAATCTGCCTGCAATTGCAGGGGACCTCAATTTGATTCCTGGGTCAGGAAGTTCGACTGGAGAAGGGATAGACTACCCAACCCAGTATTCTTGGGCTTCCCTTGTGGCTCACCTGGTAAAGGACACACCTGCAATGCAGGAGACCTGGGTTCTATCCCTGGGTTGGGAAGATCCCCTGGAGGAAGGAAAGGCTACACATTCCAGTATTCTGGTCTAGAGAATTCCATGGATGGTATAGTCCATGGGTTCAGAAAGAGTTGGACATGACTAAGTGACTTTCACTTTCACTTAGAATAATATTTCACTATATTTGAAACCTATTTTATAAATGGATTCTTAGAGAAGAAAATTTTTCAAATTAAAATGTGGATAATAGATTGTTATCGCTCTATAAGAGCCCAAGTAATTTTTCCTCATAATGTAATTCTGTTAAAATAATTGTGATCTTTTGTAGACAAGAATATCCTTTATTCATTTAATTGTTCCTTTAAGAATATTTGAGAGCTTATTGCATCAAGTTCTATGTGCCTACTATAAAGAAAAACTTCAAATGTCATGGGCTCTATTTTTAATGTAGTTTACACTCTGGGGCTGAAATATAAAAATACATATCTGTAAATAGCACATTTTTTGAGACATATTGCTCATTAATTTAAGCATATACCTCATTCCAATCACTGTATTGGCTACCATGAACAAGAATGACCGATTTTTAATTTAAACAAGAAAAACAGACTTAAAAATAACTGATTATATGTTACAAAATACAATGGATGCTAAATGAGGACATCATTAACTCTGCTTTGTTGTTCTTTTAAACATTTAAAAATCATATATGCCTGGCAAACCCAAATGAAGAATACAGTGTCAAATGTGGAATACTGGAAAGTGAACTGATCTGAGGGACAAGAAACTGAAGTGTTATTCCTTAATTTCATACCAAATGTTTCTCTAGCTTCTGCTATGAAATATATGATCATAATGCTATAGGAAGGACATACACAGCACGCTTGATGTTTGGTGTGTATTTGACCAAGTTCACTAAAATTTCACTACATGAATGTTACTAAATTTAGTTTGTAGTATAAAAGCCTAATTCAAGATGATGTGTTTTGAGCCTGCATGAAAGACAGAGCCAAATGACATTCTTCTTGAAGCAAGAACTCAGACACCATTAATGCTCATGGGTCAAAGAACAGCAGAATCAAATTAAGAGTCTGTGGTTGCTTTTGTCATATGTTAATTTAGTGTATACTAAATTTGAGATTTATGACAGAATTTTATTAGGAATGTATGTATAAATGGCATGTCTAATATAGTAAAAATTAAATCAACTTAATAGGTTCAATTTAGAGTTTGCAAAGGCAATTGTTTTTTAATCACTGTGCTAAATATTTTTTTAAAATAATTTGTGAAGTTTTTTTTTTTTTAATTCTGGTGACAAAATAGGAAATGGAAACCATAAGAAGATGCTCTTTCACTATTTTTAACTAATTTCCACAGAATTGAATGTAACATTTAAATTTATTCAGAAAATTTTATTAAGAAAAATAAAATGTATGCATTCATAGTATAGATGTGTAGTTTGTAACATATATGTGTATAAATTAGTTTGTAATTTATACATGTATGCAAGATCACATGGTTATTTTTACCAACCAAGTCTTGTTATGTTTTTTCCATGGGCTTAGCTTTTAATATGTTTGGAGAAGTAATGTTAGCATCTTTATTATAGAATCTAAACCAAAGGGGGTTTAATATTGATCAATTCACTTGGCCAAGGGGGATACTAACAACAGTCTCTTCTACAATTGGCTTCATTCTGATGTCAATGGAGCTCTGGTCAGCCAGGTCTAATTGGATTTTCTACATAAATCAATTGATCAGAGCTTGTTAAGACTGCCAATAGCAATTCTCCTACTTGTTCTCTTTGCCCTGCTCTGGCATTTATGGCCTGTTAAACTTGTGCTCAAGCAGAGATGACTGACAGATTCTGATTGTACAGGAGAGATTCACTCTCAAATCTGCAAAAAGCAGGATTGTTCTCCTGTTGGCTATCAAAGTAGTTTTTTTTTTTTTTTGTTTTTTTCTTCTTTTGTTTCCAAAAGAAACTTTCTGTGTAGATTTTAGTTATTGCACAAAAAGTCTAGTGCTTCTGAGTGGGTTGAGATGAGTGTGTTTTAGAGATCTTGAACTGTGTCACTAACCAGCTGATTCTACTAGTTTCTCACTGTATTTTTGTTTGTTTTCCATAAAATAAGAATTATATATACATGATGTTACATTATGTGATTTAAAAATATATAATACCCAGTGCTTTGTTTTATATAGGTATTTAAAAATATTAATTTCATATGTATCCCTCTTCAAAGTCTTAGTTCCCCCTGAATGAATGTATATCTCCATCTATTTAAGTAGAAATTACATACTCTCATTAACACGTAGAGCAAAGAGGTAAATTATTCACATAACACAGGCATTGTGATTTAGTCAACAGCTCAATAAAAAATCTAGAGCTTCTCCGTGTTTTTGGATAGGTGTTCTATTCTCTTATTTCTAAAAGCTTTTAAATAAAAGCATTTTTTAAAATAAAAAAATCAACCTAGGAGAAATGAAAAAAAAATTCTAGAAAAAAATGTGCTATATTCTAGAATGAATCAGGAAGAAATAGCAAATGTGAACAGCTAGTTACTAGTAATGAAATTGAATCAGTATTTTTTTTTTAATCCCAATAAACAAAAGTCCAGGACTGGATGGTTTCACAGGTGAATTCTATCAAACATTTATAGAAGAGTGAACATCTATCTTTCTAAAACTGCTCCAAAACTTGCAGAGGAAAGAACACTTCTGAACTCATTTTAGTAGACTAGCATCAAATTGATACCAAAACCAGACAAAGATATTACACACACAGAATCAAAGGCCAATGTCATTGATGAACATGAATGCAAAATTCTCAAAATATACTAGCAAACCAAGTTCAAATATATATTAAAAGAGTTATAAGCTATGATTCTGTGGGACTTAACCCAGAGATGCAAGGATGCCTTAATATTGTCAAATCAAATAGGGAGATATACCACATTAACAAATTGAAAAATAAAAACCAAATGATCATATAAGTAGATGCAGAAAAATATTTTGACAAAATCCAACAATGATTTATTATAAAAACTCTCACAAAATGGGTACAGATGGAGCATACCTCAATATAATAAGGTCATATATAATAAACCCATAACTGGCATCAAATTAAGTGATGAAAAGCTGAAAACTTCTCTTTCTATCAACAAATAAATGATGCCTGCTGATTCACTTTTATTCAACACAGTATTGGAAGTCCTAGCCATAGAAATCAGACAACAAAAACAATAAAAGGAATCTAACTTATAAAGGAAGAAGTAAAACATCACAGTTTACAGATAGCATAACACCACCCATAGAAAATCCTAATGACCACCAAAACAGTACTAGAATGCATTAATAAATTTAGGACTGTTGTAGAATACAATATTAATATACAAATATTGGCTGTATTCCCATAAACTAGAAATAAACTATCACAAAGAGAAAGCAAGAAGGAATTCCATTTTCAATTGCATGAAAAAGAATAAGATATCTAAGAATAAATCTAACTCAAGAAGTGAAAACTATCAGTCACTGATTAAAGAAATTAAAGATGATAGAAACAGATGAAAAGATATACAGTGTTTATAGATTGGAATAATTAATGTTAAAATGAACATATTACCCAAATCCATCTACAGATTCAATGCAATCCCCAATTAAGATACCAATAGCATTATCCACAGAACTAGAACAAATAATTTCAAAATCTGTATGGAAACACAAAAGACCCCAAGGCCTGAGAAGCAAGAACAGAGCCAGAAGTATCATGTACCCTGACTTCAGACTGTACTACAAAGATACAGTAACCAAAAGAGTATAGAACAGGTGCAGAAACAGACACAGAGTTACATAGAATAGAATAGAGTCCAGAGATATGCCCATGTACTTATGGTCAACATGACAAAGGAGGTCAGAATATAAATGGGAAAGGACTGTAATTTTAATAACTGGCACTGGTAAAACTGGATTACTATTTGTAAAAGAATGAAAGTAGAATATGCTCTAACACCATACACTAAAACAAGCTCTAAATGGATTAAAGACCTAAATGTAAAACTGGAAACCATAAAATTCCTAGAAGGAAAGAGGCAGAATATTCTTTGACACAAATTGTAGCAATAGTATATATATATATATATATATACATATATATATATGTATATATATATTTATTTATTTATAGTTTATAGTTTTATAGTTTATATATATATATTAATATGTTTCTTAAAGTGAAGAAAACAAAAGCAAAAGTAAACAGATGGGACCAAATTAAACTTAAAAGCTTTTACAGAGCAAAGAAACCCATGAACCAAATGAAAAGATAACCTACTGAATGAGAAAAATATTTGCAAATGCTATGTTCAATAAGGTGTTAATAACTAAAATATATAAATAGCTCATGCAAATAAATATTTAAAAAATAAAAATGAAGAAAGATTTAAAAAGACTTATTTCCAATGAATGCATGAAGATTGGCAACAGGCACATAAAAATACACTAAACAACACTGATACTCAATTCAGTTCAGTTCAGGTGCTCAGTCATGTCTGAATCTTTGGGAACCCATGGACTGTAGCACACCAGGCCTCCTTGTCCATCACCAGCTTCCAGTGTTTACTCAAACTCATGTCCATTGAGTTGGTGATGCCATGCAACCATCTCATCCTTTGTCGTCCCCTTCTTCTGCCTTCAATCTTTCCCAGCATCAGGTTCTTTTCCAATGAGTTAGCTCATTGCATCAATGGCCAAAGTATTGGAGCTTCGACTTCAACATCAATCCTTCCAATGAACACCTAGGACTGATATGCTTTAGGATGGACTGATTGGATCTCCTTGCAGTCCAAGGGACTCTCAAGAGTCTTCTCCAACACCACACTTCAAAAGGATCCATTATTTGGTGCTCAGCTTTCTTTATAGTACAACTCTCACATCCATACACCACTACTGGAAAAACTATAGCCTTGACTAGACGGACCTTTGTCAACAAAGTAATGTCTCTGCTTTTTAATACACTGTCTGTGTTGGTCATAACTTTTCTTCTAAGGAGGAAGCATCTTTTAACCTCATGGCTGCAGTCACAATCTGCAGTGATTTTGGAACTCAAAAAAATAAAGTCAGCCACTATTTCCACTGTTTCCCCATTTATTTGCCATGAAGTGATGGAACCAGATGCCATAATCTTAGCTTTCTGAATGTTGAGCTTTAAACCAATTTTTTCATTCTCCTCTTTCACTTTCATCAAGAGGCTCTTTAGTTCTTCACTTTCTGCCATAAGGGTGGTGTCATCTGCATATCTGAGGTTGATATTTCTCCTGGCAATCTTGATTCCAGCTTGTCTTTCATCCAGTCCCATGTTTCTTATGATGTACTCTGCAAATAAGTTAAATAAACAGGATAACAATATACAGCCTTGATGTACTCCTTTTCCCATTTGGAACCAGTGTCTTGTTCCATGTCCAGTTCTAACTGTTGCTTCTTGACCTGCGTACAGATTTCTCAAGAGGCAGGTAAGGTGGTCTGGTATTCCCATCTCTTTCAGGATTTTCCACAGTTTATTGTGATCCACACAGTCAAAGGCTTTGGCATAGTCAATACAGCAGAAATAGATGTTTTTTCTTTAACTCTCTTGCTTTTTCCATGATCCAGTGGATGTTGGCAATTTGATTTCTGGTTCCTCTGCCTTTTCTAAAACCAGCTTGAACATCTGGAAGTTCACAGTTCATGTATTGCTGAGGCCTGGCTTGGAGAATTTTGAGCATTAATTTACTAGTGTGTGAAAAGTAAAAGTGAAAGTGAAGTCACTCAGTCCTGTCTGACTCTGCGACCCCATGGACTGCAGTCTACCAGACTTCTCCGTTCATGGGATTTTCCAGGCAAGAATACCAGAGTGGATTGCCATTTCCTCCTCCAGGGGATCTTCCCGATCCAGGGATCAAACCCAGGTCTCCTGAATTGCAGGAAATGCTCTACCCTCTGAGCCACCAGGGAAGCATGTGAAATGAGTGCAATTGTGTGGTAGGTTTAACATTCTTTGGCATTGCCTTTCTTTGGGATTGAAATGAAAACTGACTTAATCCAGTCCTGTGGCCACTGCTGAGTTTTCCAAATTTACTGACATATTGAGTACAGCACTTTCACAGCATCATTTTTTAGGATTTGAATAACTCAAATGGATTTCCATCACCTCCACTAGCTTTGTTCGTAGTGATTCTTCCTAAGGCTTACTCAACTTCGCATTCCAGGATATCTGGCTCTAGGTGAGTGATTACACCATTGTAATTATCTGGGTTATGAAGATCTTTTTGTACAGTTCTTCTGTGTATTCTTGCCACCTCTTCTTAATATCATCTGCTTTTGTTAGGTCCATACCATTTCTGTCTTTTGTTGAGCCCATCTTTGCATGAAATGTTCGCTTGGTATCTCTAATTTTCTTGAAGAGATCTCTAATCTTTCTATTCTATTCTATTCTATTTCCATTCTATTGTTTTCCTCTATTTCTTTGCACTGATCTTTGAAGAAGGCTTTCTTATCTCTCCTTGCTATTCTTTGGAACTCTGCATTCAAATGGGTATATCTCTCCTTTTCTCCTTTGTTTTCCCTTTCTCTTATTTTCACAGTTATATTCAGATAAAATATAAATGAAATACAATCAAATAAGATGAAAGTCAAAACCACAATGAGATATCACTCGACACCTGTTAAAATAGTTGTCATCAAAATGACAACAAATATCAAATTTTGGTGAGGATACGGACAAAAGGCAACACAGTCTGTTGTGATCCACAGAGTCAAGGCTTTAGAATAGTCAATGAAGCAGATGTTTTTTCTGGAACCCCCTTGCTTTTTCTATAATACAGTGAATGTTGGCAATTTGATCTCTGGTTCCTCTGCCTTTTCTAAATCCAGCTTGTACATCTGCAAGTTCTTGGTTCATGTACTGCTGAAGCCCAGCTTGAATCATTTTGAGTATAACATGCTAGCACGTGAAATGCCTACAGTTGTGTGGTGTTTGAACATTCTTTGGCATTGGCCTTTTTTAGGGGAGGGCTTCCCTGGTGGCTCAGCTGGTAAAGAACCTGTCTGCTAGTGCAGGAGATGCAAAAGATGCAGATTCAATCCCTTGTTTAGGAAGATCCCCTGGGGAAGGAAATGGCAACCCACTTTAGTATTCTTGCCTGGAAAATTCCATGGACAGAGGAGCCTGGTGGGCTATAGTTCATGCAGTTACAAAGAGTTAGAGATGACTGAGTGCACAAGCACATTATACACACACACACACACACACACACACACACACACACACAAACACACACACACAGAGTCTTTGGGATTGGAATGAAAACATCTTTTCCAGAACTGTGGCCACTGCTGAGTTTTCCAACATTGCTGACATACTGAATGCATCACTTTCACAGATTCATCTTTTAGGATTTAAAATAGCTCACCTGGAATTCCATCACCTCCACTAGTTTTGTTTGTAGTAATGCCTCCTAAGGCCCGCTTGACTTCCCATTCCAGAATGTCTGGCTCTAGGTGAGTGACAGCACCATTGTGGTTATCTGGGTCATTAAGATCTTTTCCGTATAGTTCTGTATATTCTTGTCACCTCTTCTTAATTTCCTCTGCTTTTGTTAGGTCCTTAAAATTTCTAGCCTTTATTTTCCCCTTCATTGCATGAAAAGTTCTCTTTTTATCTCCAATTTTCTTGAAGAGAATTCTAGTCTTTCTCATTATATTATGTTCTTCTGTTTCTTTGTATTATGCATTGAAGACGGCATTCTTTTCTCTCCTTGTTATTCTCTGAAACTCTGCACTCTTTCTCTTTCTTCCTTGCCTTTGGCCTCTCTTCTTTCATATGATCCAGCTATTCCACTCCTGGTATATATCCAAAGAAAATGAAAACAGTAATTTGAAAAGATATATGCACCCCATTGTTCATAGCATCATTGTTTACAACAGCCATGATAAGGAAGCAATCTAAATCTCCAAGAAACAGATGAACAGATAAAGAAGATATATGTATATAAAGATAAGATAATCTATAAATATGTGTGTATATATTTATAATACTTTTAGCCATAATAAAGAGTTATATTTGCCATTTTCAGCAACATAGATGACTCTGGAGGGTATCATGGTTGTTGAAATGAGTCAGATAGAGAAAGGCAAATACTGTATGTTATCTCTTACACCTAAAACCTAAAAGATGAACAAATTAATACAACAAACATAAATAGACTCATAGATATAGAGAAGAAACTAGTAGCTATCAAAAGAGAGAAAGAAAAAGGAAAAGACATGATAATGGTAGGAGATTAAGAAGTACAAAGTAACATGTACAAAACAAATAAGGCAGGAGGATATATTGTGCAACATGGGGAATATAGTCAATATTAACTTTAATGGAGTATAACATATAAATTTTGACTTACTATGTTGTTTACCTGAAACTAATATAATTTTGTAAACCAACTATCTCATTAAGAAATTGAAATTAAAAAAAATTTATAGACAAAGAAACAAGGAAGCATTAGTTTTTCTGCTTTAAACTGCCTAATTTTTTAAATTACTTAAACAAGACTGAATATTTCTGAAAAAATTAAACATATTCATTATTAGTTGGAATATATTAAATATTTATAACCTAACTTTTTAATGCTTGCCTTTCTGTTTGAGAAAAAAACATACCATAAAGCTAAATTTACTTAGCATACCATAAAGCTAAATTTTTGTTGCTTAATAATGGATAGTAAGAGTCAGTGAGATGTTAAGATAACACTAGAACAAAAATTATACATTAGGAAAACTTTCATATATAAAACATATTTCTTCTGCCACTCTAGCTTAACTTTTGGCCACAAAACTAACAAAAAGAAGTAACTTTCAAAAACAGTAAAGAATACTATGATTACTGTTGTCGTCAGGAAGTAACAGTTAGAACTGGACATGGAAAAACGGACTGGTTCCAAATAGGAAAAGGAGTATGTCAAGGCAGTATATTGTCACCCTGCTTATTTAACTTATATACAGAGTACATCATGAGAAACTCTGGGCTGGAAGAAACACAAGCTGGAATCAAGATTACCAGGAGAAATATCGATAACCTCAGATATGCAGATGACACCACCCTTATGGCAGAAAATGAAGAGGAACTAAAAAGCCTCTTAATGAAAGTGAGAGGAGAGTGAAAAAGTTGGCTTAAATCTCAACATTCAGAAAATGAAGATCATGGCATCCAGTCCCATCACTTCATGGCAAATAGATGGGGAAACAGTGGAAACAGTGTTAGACTTTATTTTGGGAGGCTCCAAAATCACTGCAGATGGTGACTGCAGCCATGAAATTAAAAAACGCTTACTCCTTGGGAGAAAAGTTATGATCAACCTAGATAGCATATTGAAAAGCAGAGACATTACTTTGTCGACTAAGGTCTGGCTAGTCAAGGCTATGGTTTTTCCAGTAGTCATATATGGATGTGAGAGTTGGACTGTGAAGAAGGCTGAGCGCCGAAGAATTGATGCTTTTGAACTGTAGTGTTGGAGAAGAATCTTCAGAGTCCCCTGCACTGCAAGGAGATCCAGCCAGTCCATTCTGAAGGAGATCAGCCCTGGGATTTCTTCGGAAGGAATGATGCTAAAGCTGAAACTCCAGTACTTTGGCCACCTTATGTGAAGAGTTGACTCATTGGAAAAGACTCTGATGCTGGGAGGGATTGGGGGCAGGAGGAGAAGGGGATGGCAGAAGATGAGATGGCTGGATGGCATCACTGACTCAATGGACATGAATCTGAGTGAACTCCGGAAGTTGGTGATGGACAGGGAAACCTGGCATGCTTCAATTCATGGGGTTACAAAGAGTCTGACACAACTGAGCGACTGAACTGAACTGAACTGAACTGAACCCCAAATCATGTTAATGGCACAAAAAATTGTAAAATTTTTCATTAGAATGTATCACTTCAAAATTACTAACAACAGTAATAGAAGTTACACAGTCATTAGCAAAAGCATAGTTGCTGTTTTATTGGTATGATTTATTGTGATTCCCAGTTTTGGTAAACAAAGGCGTAGTTGATATTGAGGTGGTATTAAACCAATGGTCAGAGAAGTTATAGGGTTTCCCAGGTGGCTTTAGCGGTAAAGAATCTGCCTGCCAGTTCAGAAGACATGGGTTTGATCCCTGGGTTGGGAAGATTCCCTGGAGAACGAAATGGCAACCCACTCCAGTAGTCTTGCCCGGAAAATCCCATGGACAGAGGAGCCTGGTGGAGTACAGTCTACGGGGTTGCAAAGGTTCAGACATGACTGAGCAAGAACGCATATGTTAGTCTATTACATTTATGTGTTTTAGAGACTTAGATTTCATTCCTTGAAAATGTAGTACTACAACACATTTAAGTATTGGACTTCAATACAATATGGTATTCTTGTTTGAACGTCTTTAAAATAAAAAAAAAAACTAATTTGTTTTGGAGTATACTTGATTAACAATTTGTTTGAGCCCTCTGAGCATCACTGGCGGGTGTGGGGTTTGATTCTAAATGCGATTTCCCCCCTCCAACCATCTTGTTGCGGCATCTCCTTTGCCCTTGCACCTGGGGTACCTTTTTGTTGGGATCCAACATTCTCCTGTCTGTGGTTGTTCAGCAGAGATGTGCAATTTTGGAGTTCTCACAGGAGAAGACAAATGCACATCCTTCTACTCCACCATTTTCTTTCTGCTTGCTCCTTGGAAAAAAAGCTATGACAAACCTAGGCAACATATTAAAAAAAAAAGAGACATTGCTTTGCCCACAAAGTTCTGTCTAGTCAAAACTATGGTTTTTCCAGCAGTCATGTATGGTTATGATAGTTGGACTATAAAGAAGCTGAGCACTGAAGAACTGATGATTTTGAACTGTGGTGTTGGAGAAAACTCTTGAGAGTCCGTTGGACTGCAAGGAGATTCAACCAGTCAATCTTAAAGGAAATCAGTCCTGAATAGTCATTGGAAGGACTGATGCTGAAGCTGAAATTCCAATACTTTGGCCACCTGATATGAACTGACTCATTGGAAAAGACCCTGATGCTTGGAAAGATTGAAGACAAGAGGAGAAGGGGATGGCAGAGGATGAAATGATTGGATAACATTACCGACTTGATGGACATGTGTTTGAGTAAGCTCCAGGAGTTGATGATGGACAGGGAAGCCTGGTGTGTTGCAGTCCATAGGGCTGCAAAGAATCAGACACAATTGAGCAACTGAGCTGAAATGATGAACAATATCGCATTAGATTCAAGCAACTGAACTGAACTCTACAACAAAGTGATTTATTTATACATATATATGTATCTATACTTTTCAAATTATTTACCAAGTAGGTTGCTAAAGAATATTGAGCTTATTTCGACTTCTAGTCATTATTTGCATCCTGGACTCTGGAATTTGTACCTGATGCAGGTTCAGTTCAGTTCAGTTCAATTTATTTGCTCAGTCGTGTCCGACTCTTTGCGACCCCATGAATCGCAGCACACCAATACTCCCTGTCCATCACCAACTCCTGGAATTCACTCAGATTCATGTCCATCGAGTCAGTGATGCCATCCAGCCATCTCATCCTCTGTCGTCCCCTTCTCCTCCTGCCCCCAATCCCTCCCAGCATCAGAGTCTTTTCCAATGAGTCAACTCTTCACATGAGGTGGCCAAACTACTGGAGTTTCAGCTTTAGCATCATTCCTTCCAAAGAAATTCCGGGGCTGATCTCCTTCAGAATGGACTGGTTGGATCTCCTTGCAGTTCAAGGGACTCTCAAGAGTCTTCTCCAACACTACAGTTCAAAAGCATCAATTCTTCGGCGCTCAGCTTTCTTCACAGTCCAACTCTCACATCTATACATGACCACTGGCCTTGACTAGACGGACCTTAGTCGAAAAAGTAATGTCTCTGCTTTTGAATATGCTATCTAGGTTGATCATAACTTTTCTTCCAAGAAGTAAGTGTCTTTTAATTTCATGGCTGCAGTCACCATCTGCAGTGATGCAGGTTAGAGAACCTAAACACTTGGACACCTTAAGATTCTGAGAGGCAGAACAGTGGCCAATCTCTTATCTGAATTACTTCAAGATAGTTAGCAGCTATTCTAAGCTTCTGTATTCCTGTCTGTAAAATAGTGATATAATTTTACTTCAATGATTTGTGAAAATACATTTTAACTCTCTGGAATTACTATTACACATATTAGCTGGTAAATAAATTTGCTATGTGTTTCTCACATGACTGATAAATAGGAAAAATATAGGTAGGATTAGCTTCACAAGTCGTCTTTCCAACTTTTGTATTAAAAACTTCCAATTCCCTCATTTTATCCTTAGCCATTTAAAGTATGATCTTTAATTAATGTTTTCTTTAATTTAGTGTTGGCAATTATCTTTTCCCTAGAACACTTACATTTTCCTAACAAACTATACTTCTTAAAGAATGAAATTGAAGTTTTAACTCTCCTACATTTCTTCAAGATTGATTACACTAATTTTAATTTAATTTTGATTTTAGGTTAACTTTATAATGTTTCCTTTAGAAAACTGTGTGGGAGAATTCTGTTTTGATGCTCCTCTTGAATGTTGCTTATTTTCTTCAGACATTAGGTGATGATTGATTGTTCACATTTAAAAATTAACTGCATGTTTTAAAGCTAATTTTAAACAAAATTAATAAGCATTAATCCTCAGTCCAAATGGAAATATAGTGTCTTCCTGTATTTGTGGTAAATGGAATTCTGATTATAGGAATGAATGCCCTGATGAGTGATCTTCCAGATGTGCTTTTTAATGCCTCTCCTGTTGCCATTCTGTTTCCAGAGTCACTGCTTTCCTCTTCTGGTCTCAGTTCCTCTCTGCTCCGATAGCTGTAGGGCAGAAGAATGGAAAACTCTGCTTTTCTATATTTCAAGTTGGTACACAATCTCTTCTTGCCTCTAGGGCTTCTGCTTCTGACTGTAGAATTGTTTGTGGATTTTGATGGACAAGTATTTTCTTATAATCTTCTTGTCTTTGTACATGATCTTGGGTTTCTTAGCCCTGATGTGTATTGCCATCAACATGTTCCAATATGCTTTACAACTTCTGTAAATCATTCTCTGTCTTTATTTCTTACAACCATTGCTTCTTATTTTCCAATTCTCTTATCAAGTTTCTTTTACTTTTGTACTTCTTCTGTATTTAGTCCCTCATGGCCTAATCAATGTGGCAAAGTACATTTCCATCAGAGAAGGACATAGCTTAATATGACCAAGTATATACATGGAATCCAGATGATGCCGCAATTTTTAATTGTTTTTAATGTTTTCCCTCAGTGTACACATCAGTTCTCATTAGTTTGCATCCCTTCTCTCTGTACTCCTTATTCTTCCTTTAATTCAGAAGAGTTTTCTCAAATTTTTAACATGTCTCATCTCCCTCTCAGATCTCACGTCTTCCTCTCAACACCAACTCAAGCTCTCCATCAATAAGATTTTAACTAATTTTTTTCTTCAAAGAGTGAGAAAAGGAAACAGTTTCAGGTTCTTCAGGTCTGTCACTGGGGGTTTGCGGAGTGAGGTGAAAGTGAAGAAAAATTATCCAACCAAATTAGCGCCATTATACCTAGATAAATCAAGCATTTATACTGCTTATGTCAAATACTTTTATTGTTAATGTTGCTTTTGTTTTGTTAACGATGGTAGAATTTATGTTGCAGTTTTCATCTTAACAAAAGGCATCTTCTGTTTTTCTAGCTTGAGTGAACCAAGACATTGGTAGGTGTTTTTAAAAAATGTTGGTCCTGGAAATGGATGAGAACTTTAATAAAATTCATACTGATATGCAATTTCAGTGAGATTCTTGAAAACAAGGTCACTAAACCATTAGCCCTATTTATTGAGTCTGTTTTTTGAACTATATTTCATCTTGAAGTTGTAAAAGAGAAAGATAAATAAAATGGAAATCATATATATATTTGAATAAAACAATATTAACTAGGTACAACAAATCTATTGTGAAGATTATAAATACTAGAACATATTTTATAAAGAATAAAATATTTTTACAGCATGTTGTAATGGTAAAACTGTCAACCAAACTATTTGAAAAACTCTTTTGGGATATCTCATAATCAATTCCAATTTTACTCAGCAGTTTTTACTTTTATCACATTTTTAATCAATAAGTCAATAGAAGGGGCCCACAACTTCTCAAATCTTCCTATCCTTCCCTATGGCTCAGACTATGTGTTTCCTTCTTTCATTGATGGCATTTTTAAATATCATAATTAGTTGGATTCAAGGATATAGTTGAAAAGCAAAAGCATCAGAAAACATCTCACTGACAGGTTTTGCAACTGAAAATGCAGATATTCTTCCAATTCAGAAGATATTATTTGCTGTTTATTGATCAGTAGTATAGATTCCTGATAAGGAACAACTCAGAGAACAGTTTTGATACCCGTATCTTTGGTAAAAGGAGAGCCCTTCTTACGTCTTGACAAGATCATCATGTTTCCCACAGTTTAATTGTGTAGCAATTACTGGAGGACTTTCCTCATATCATTCAGTATCAGAAAGGTAGGAAATGTTAGTGTTTACCTACAGGAAATGTTTTCTCCATTTAAAAAATTATAGTATGAATTATTTGTTTTACTACTGAGTCATTTTCTATCTGTCCTTAATCCCTCAAAGGACTTCTGAGATTCACTATATTGTTGACATTTGCAGCAAATATTTGGTATGGTCTCATTCTATGTACTGCTTCTCAGATAAGAAATTTTCATTTTGCTCCTATTTACCATAACCCAGCTATCAACTACTTGGATTTTATAAGACTACTGCTTATTTTGAAACACTCATTATTATTTGAATGTATGTAAGTGGCATACTAAGCAGTTCAATATCCCATCTTTTAATTTTATAATTAAAATGCATTCAAGCTGTGCTTCTGAGTTCTCCTAATGCCCTAAACACTAAATTGGAGTGTATTCTGAAATCATACATTAAACAGAAAATCTTTGAATTAGTAACTTAAAGTTTAGCTTTATACACCAAGGAGTTTTACTCATTAGCAGGTAATTTAAAATCTTTTTTCTCCCCACCCCTTTTGCCCCAGGGAGTGCTAAGCTTGTTTTTCAAATCATCCTTCTGAAATGTGAGGGGGCAAAAATAGTACAAAAGTCAGGATTTGAAGTCACACAGAGATCCTTTAGCAGCCTTGATCTCTCTAGTTGAACAGTTTGTATCAATATTCCATGAAATGATAACTGACTCATGACTGGCAAGACAGTCCTTGAAAACTGCAAAGAGCTTATGTGCTTATTAGGGGTTATTTCCCTTTTACCTCCTTGGTTGGTTTATTAAGACCACCATGATAAGGCACCAAAGAATTTGTATTAAACACCTGAAGCTTATATGTTTCATAATTCTGGAAGCTCAGAGATTTAGATCAAGGTACGGCTGCTGCTGCTGCTGCTAAGTCGCTTCAGTCGCAGAGTTGGTTTTTTCTGAGGCCTCACTCCTTGGATTGTCTTCCTCTTTGTTCTTGCAATCATATTCTTCCCCATGTTGGTGTCCTAATCTCCCGTTCCTATAAGGACATCAGTCATACTGGGTTAGGGCCCACCCTAATGACTTCATTTTAACTTAATTGCCTGTTTAAATACTTTATCTCCAAATAACTGTCACTCTCTGAGAGACTGCAGGTTAGGATTTCAACATATGAATTTTGGTGAGGGACTCAGTTCAGCCCATAGCACATGCAATAAACTTTCTCATTACTAAAGAAAATGTCCTCATGCAACCTCACACCGTGGCTTACTGCAATGAAGCAATAAAACTCACAGTCACCTGGCTCACTCAGAGAGCTGAAGGACTAACAAACCACAGGTGTTTGTGACAACTCAAAACATTGCAATTTCCACCCAGTTGTGAGGATGGACTCCTGACCTTTAGCATCTCTTGCAGTCTTGAGATCCCATTATCTTTCCTCTCAAAATAAGTGTATAATGTGGAAATGGTACTATTTTCCACAAATTCAACATGGATGGGGTGTGACATAGATGGTATAGAAAAATGAAGATTGAATTTGCCTTGTGAAGTATTCATAGGCTTAACTATCCAACACAAAAATACATGACTGTGCTTTTTTCAAGTTTTTGCTAAGCCAGAGATCTGAAGAATGCTCAAAGATGTTTTTATGATCTATAAATGCTATGGGTTTTGCTGATGGAGTAGCATATTTTGCACAACCTAAATTCTTGCACACAAATATATAATTTACAATCACTCTATTCTTGGATTTTTTTTCCACCTAGTAGATTTTCCCAATAAATAGCAGCACAGGCTTTTGTGTTCTAGTTTGTGTATGTTTGCTGTACATATTAAGTTGCTGAGATTAGCATTATTCCAAATTTTAAATTTAGATACTGAAAAATAAAGCATGATCATGTTTTAAATAGAGTAGCTAAGAAATTCTATATTTGTCCCTATATTAAGAACCATTCCTCTGAAAACTCAATGAGGTGGAGGAAGTTTCCTTTAGGATCAGCTCAAATAATTATGCTCCTGTGATTCTTGAGCTTTCTATAATGAATATGCCCATATGGGGTTTGTCCTTTCCCGCTGATGTCTTAGATTTATAATTTGTTATGGCCTTCAGACTGCAATGATAGTACAAACAACAATAAATATTTCTACCATAAAATATCAAGGGGCTACATGAGGCAGTGAGAATCAAATTATTATCATTTCAAAATGATACTGTGCAGTCGCTAAATTATGTCTGGCTCTGAGACTTCATGAACTACAGCACACAAAGCTCTTCTGTCTTCCATTATCAGTAGGGATTTGCCCACATTCAAGCCCATTGAGGCAGTGATGCTATCTAACCATCTTATTCTCTGCCTTACCTTTCTCCTTTTGCCTTTAAACTTTCCTAGCATCAGTGTCTTTTCCAATGAATCGGCACTTCACATCAGGTAGCCAAAGTATTGGAGCTTCAGTTTCCATAGCTGTTCTTTCAATTAATATGCAATGTTGATTTCCTTAAGGATTGACTGATTTGATCTACTTGCAGTGCAAGGGATTCTCAAGAATCTTTTCCAGCTCAACTTTAAAGCATCAATGGTGTGGCACTCAGCTTTTTTATGGTCCAACTCTCACACCTATACATGACTACTGGAAAAACCATAGCTTTCACTATATAAAACTTTGTCAGCAAAGTGATGTCTCTCAATACACTGTCTAGGTTTATCATAGTTTTCCTTCCAAAGAGCAAGCTTCTTTTAATTTCATGGCTGCAGATACCATCCACAGTGATTTTGAAGCCCAAGAAAATAAAGTCTGTCACTGCTTTCACTTTTCCCACTTCTATTGGTCATGAAGTGATGGGGCCAGATGACATGATCTAAGTTTTTCTCTTTTTTTACGTTGAGTTTTAAGCCAACTTTTTCACTCTCCACTTTCTCCCTCATCAAGAGGCTCTTTAGTTCCTTCCTCTTCACTTTCTACCGCGAGAATGGTATCATTTGCATATCTGAGGTTGTTGATAATTCTGGAATCGTGATTCCAGCTTGTGATTTATCCAGCTCAGCATTTTGCATGATGTACTCTGCATATGAGTTAAATAAGCAGGGTGACAGTATAGAGCCTTGTCATACTCCTTTCCCAATTTTGAACCAATCCATTATTTCATGTCAGGTTCTAACTGTTGCCTCTTGACCTGTATATAGGTTTCTCGGGAGACAGATAAGGTGGTCTGGAATTCCCATCTCTTTAAGGATTTTCTAGTTTGTTGTGATCCACATAGTCATAATCTTTAGCATGGTCAGTGAAGCAGTAGATGTTTTCCTGAGCTCCCTTGCTTTCTCCACGATCCAACAAATGTTAGCAATTTGATCTCTGGTTCCTCTACCTCTTCAAAATCCAGCTTGAACATCCTAAAATTCTCCACTCATGTACTGCTGAAGCCTAGATTGGAGGATTTTGAGTGTAACCTTAACTAGCGTGTCAAATAAATACAACTGTATAGTAGTTTGAACATCCTTTGGCATTGCTCTTCTTTGGGATTAGAATGAAAACTGACCTTTTCCAAACCTGTGGCCACTGCTGAGTTCTCTAAAGTTGCTGATATATTGAGTGGATCACTTTCATAGCATCATCTTTTAGGATTTAAAATAGCTCACCTGGAATTCCATCACCTCTACTAGCAATGTTCATAGTAATACTTCCTAAGGACCACTGGACTTCATATGCCAGGATGTCATCACCATTGTGTGGACCTCACCATTGTGGTTACCCAGGTCCTTGAGGCCTTTCTTGTATAGTTCTTCTCTGTATTCTTGCTACCTCTTCCTAATCTCTTCTGTTTATGTTAGGTGTTTACCATTTCTGCCCTTCTTGATGTTCATTCTTACATAAAATTATTACTCTACCTTCAGGTATTTGTCCTGTAGCCTTGTGAAGCCCAGCTACATACTCTCTGCTAGAGCACTGGATTTCACCAGGGCCTTTGGCAACTGGATTTTCAACACAAGTCATGTTATATTCCTAGAGGATTATAGCATCAATTCAGCGGACCATTTCACTTTAAAATCCCAATATTATAAATATATAATTTGCATCAAAAGAGTTCCCTTAGGATGAGCCCAGGCAGTCACGCTCCTGTGATTCTGAGGGTTGCCATCATTGGTGTTCCTTTTACATACATTACATGGCTTTTACATTAGTTACATCTTTGACTTTAAAGGCTTCACCACTACTCCACACTCACAACTCATTGCCACGTCATACACTGCAAATGTCCTAACATAAAGCTGCCCTTTAGTAGCATGACTCTTTCTATTCATTTGAATTTCTCATCCAGTAAAATATCCATTACTTAGGATTATCTTGCACATAGCTTTCCCTTCACTAATAGTCCCACCTGCATGTTCCATGTTTGGCCAGTCTTACAGCTTTGGTCAGTCCTGGCATTTCCCTCTATCATTCCTGCAGTCAGTCTCCATGACTAGAGAAAGTAATATGTTTCAATGATTTTATGACAGCTTATCTTTTATCTCTGAGACGTTGTTTGTAATCTTCAAAAATTTTCACAGGGTGTCTGCCCCTTTCCTGTGTTCTCTCTACTCTCTCAGAGAGAAAACCTTGTCTTAATGTTTCACAAATAAATGGAGATTTTTGGGTGGGAATCCTTCAGATTTCTTACCCTCAACCTAAAAAGAGATGGATATCTACACTCTGCCTCATTTCCAGTCTCTATTAAACCTTGTTTGTCTTATCAACGGTTGGTCCTGAGTGTGTCCTGGATCCTTACCTTCCTTTCCCTTGAAGGAATTTTTCTCCATCAACTATCTCCTCTCTTGTCTGCATATCCAGTCTAACCTTCTCTCTTGGAGCTTTCTCCCACTAGGGAGACACGCCTAGGTCTCTCTCATCTTTAACTTCATTTTCTTCTGTAATTATATCACTTCGCTTCCTTTTCACAGATGAGTTTTTTTTTTTTTTTAACAAAGTAACTGCCGCTTTTTCACATTCTAAAACTCATTAGCACAGAGTAATCTGCCTACCTAACTCCTTCCATCTGCTTTTTCTGAAGCTGTCAGTGTCCATGTTAAGTGCCAAATCCAAAGGTCATTTATAAGTACGCATTTCCCTTATCTCTGGTGTGGCATTTTTCAATGCTAAACATTCTTCATTTTTAACAATTTTCATATGCTTGGTAACATCATTCCAGTTTTCTCCCATTTCTCCCTTTCACTTTTCTCCCAGTGTGTTTTTCGCTCCTTTTCCACCTGTTATTGAAACATCAGTCTTTCTTTCTTCCAGATATGAATTTCATATGCACTTAAATAATTCTACATTCTTTGAGTCACCACCAGTTCACTGATTATTCTTAAATTTTAGCAGCCAGCTCTAATTCCTCTAATGTTTCCTATTAGAAAATTACTTATTCCTCTAATATTATCTATTAGAAATCTAATACAAAGTATGTGAATTACACACAGACATCCAAAACTTTATGACCAAACAAAAGTCATTTTGACTCCCCCCAAATTTCTCATTGTTTTCCTATGTGCTTGGCTTTATAAGCTGTATCATCAGAAGCATAACAGGTAGACTTTAGAAGTCCAGATGACGGAGCAAGGCAGTCTACAGCCACATTCCTGTACTGCTGGTCAGCTAGTTAGTTTTCTCTTGTGTAAAATGGACATCATAATTTTATCATCTTTGCTTATAAATTCTGAAGATTAGATGAGTAATGTAGGAAATATCCTTAGCACACAGCCTGGCACGTAATAAGCTATCAAAAAAACATTTTTTTATTTATCTCCTATTATAATAAGAATAAAAGCCAAGAAATTAAATATAACTAAAAATAATTTGGAAGTGAAAGCATTAGTTGCTCAGTCATGTCCATTTCTGCAACTCCATGGACTGTAGCCTCCAATTTCCTCTTTCCATGGAATTCTCCAGCCAAGAATACAGGTATGGGTAGTCATTCCCTTCTCCAGGGGATCTTTCCAAACCAGGGATCAAACCCAGGTCCCCTGCATTGCAGGATCCTTTACCGTTTGAGCCACGAGGGAAGCCTGCTGCTGCTGCTGCTGCTGCTAAGTCACTGCAGTAGTGTCCGACTCTGTGTGACCCCATAGACGGCAGCCCACCAAGCTCCCCCGTCCCTGGGATTCTCCAGGCAAGAACACTGGAGTGGGTTGCCATTTCCTTCTCCAATGTATGAAAGTAAAAAGTGAAAGGGAAGTCGCTCAGTTATGCCCTACTCTTTGCGATCCCATGGACTGCAGCCTACCAGGCTCCTCCATCCACGGGATTTTCCAGTCAAGAGTACTGGACTGGGGTGCCATCATCTTCTCCAAGGGAAGCCTGAATCAACCTAAATTCTCATTGGAAGGACTGATGCTGAAACTGAAGCTCCAGTACCTTAGCCACCTGATGTAAAAAGCTGACTCATTGGAAAAGACCCTGATCCTGGAAAGGATTTAAAGCAGGAGAAGGAGATGACAGAAGATGAGATGGTTGGATAGCACCACTGACTCAGTGGAAATGAGTTTAAACAATCTCTGGGAGATAGTGAAGGACAGGGAAGCCTGATGTGCTGCAGTCCATGGGGGTCACAAAGAGTTGGGCATGTCTTAACAACAAAATTAATATAAGCAGTCATCTAAGTTAGAAACCTGGGATATATCTTATACTTTATCCTCTCTTTAAAGCTCTTGCACCATTAATCACTTACCCATTTTTACCTCCATAATCCTGTCTTCATTTATTATCCCCTCTGTATTCCCTGTGCCAACATTACAGGTCAGTCTCATACCTTGCTTGGACTGCAGTCATAGTTTCTGAATTGATCTTGGCATCTCTTTCTGCTCACACCTCTCCAGTTTCTACTGCCAAGTAATCTTTGTAAAAGAAGCACATTTAATTATATTATTCCTCTGCTTTAAAAATATCCATTATAATCAAGATAAAATTCTTAGTCTGGCATAATCCTATTGACCCACTATGATCTAGCCTCTCTCAATATGTTCTATTTCTTGTCACGTTCCCAGTGTAACTTGTATTTTCAATTATATTAAATTAATTCCTGAGCTTAGAACACACTGTAGATTTGCAGTGCTCCAATTTTTTTTTTCTCTCTTCTTGGGACTACATTTCCCTTTCCTCAAATTTTTAAGTACATGGTTCATTTAAAATTCAATCATTGGAAGATCTTTGGAGTTTTTCTTTTCTACCTACACTATGTTTACTTAATACTTTAAATTGCCTTGGTCTGTTTTATCACTTAATGTATTCTTTAAAGAAAACTTTATATCAGCGCTATAAATTAAAGATTATTACTTTTTCAATAAATAGCTGGTAATTATTAACATTAATACAATGAAAACAAAATAATTGTATTACATGCTAGCTAGATCCCGCAGCTTAGCAAAGAGGTAGTAAACTGAGATTTTACAACCATTTTCCAAATGAAGAAAAATGCTGTATATTACAAATAATTTTCATAAGATGTAAAATCTGGGAAATGAAATCTGATTGCATAACCTATTATATATTGGAGATAATCTATCCTCCTTTTTTTCTAATTTCAGCAAGTAAATTTCTCTTATCTAATATTGCTGCTTGCTTCTTTTTCTAATGCAACATTTTTTCTTCCTATTGCTTTAAAGTTTCCTTATCTGCTTTAGTATATTTATTAGTAGATTCACCATAAGTCAATTTGCATAGAACTGTCCACTTTTGTAACTGCTTTCAAGTGTGATTACTAATACTGTCCATTTTAATTTCCCAAACTATACCAATATGTATCTTACAGTATATAGTTACATTTTTTCTAATCTATCTGTTTTTAATAAGAACTGTGATCCAGTATTATTTTTCTTTTGAAGTAATTGTTTTCCTCAAATGTCTAGTTATTTAGGCCCATGAGTTTATAATCAGTTGGTGTCACTGACTACTTATCAATCAATGTGTAAGGGAAAGGACCAGATAACCATACCTGTCACCCTTGAGTTTACTACTGGCTTTAACTGGACCTGACATAAAAAGCCCCTAGCACCAACAAACACATTCAGTCATTTCTCACTCTAAGTTCACAATTCAGGGTTTCATTGTTTCCTCCAGTAGAGAAGTGACTTTCCAGTTCCAGTTCCAGTTCAGTCGCTCAGTTGTGTCCGACTCTTTGCGACCCCATGAATCGCAGCAGGCCAGGCCTCCCTGTCCATCACCAACTCCCAGAGCCTACTCAAACTCATGTCCCTCAAGTTCGTGATGCCATCCAGCCATCTCATCCTCTGTTATCCCCTTCTCCCGCCCCCAATCCCTGCCAGAATCGGGGTCTTTTCCAATGAGTCAACTCTTCACATGAGGTGGCCAAAGTACTGGAGTTTCAGTTTCAGCATCAGTCCTTCCAATGAACACCCAGGACTGATCTCCTTTAGGATGGACTGGCTGGATCTCCTTGCAGTCCAAGGGACTCTCAAGATTCTTCTCCAACACTGACTTTAGGAAAGACTGTTTTGGATTTTAATTCATGAGTCATCATGATTTGGAGAATAACAGTAAATAAATTTACTTAGTGAATTAACTCAGCCCCATCTATTTCTCTCAGCTACTTAAATCACAATTCATTGATATCTGATTTTATTGGAGGACACATGGACCAGAGCATTAAATAACTGCCTGATGGACAGCAGTCAGCACTTTGTCCAAAGCCAGTGGTGGGATGGGGCTGAGATGGCAGAGACTCAGAGACTCACCCCACACTTGGGTGGGAGGTGATGTTCACAGGCCAAAGTGGAGGTGGTATTTATAGATAAGACACCAGGACTCCATCCTATAGTATGCTGTATATTAACCTTCCATAGGGGTGCCTGCCTGCTTCTTTCTCCAATTTAAAGCCACTACCCCAGCCACACCAATTCAAATACAGATCTGTGTCACTTCCTGGCTTCCTTACTGCCTTCTATTCTCTTGGTTTCCTTAGGAAAGTTCCTCTAGGCATTGATCTTTGAGGAGATATTTAAGAGCAATGATGAATTCAGCATTTTCGAAGGAATCACGATCAAATAACTTTCTAATCAGGGCCTGTTTTAATTTTTCCGCATCCTAAAATGCATTCATTAAATGAAGTTTGGATGGTGACTAGCAAGACTCTCTCTTAGAGCTATGGCAGTCTGCTATCAGTGGGGATCCGCGGCTATGTCTCTAAAATGATGCAGAATTTCCCACATGACATTCCTCTTATCATCTTTCTGAATATTTCAAAATTCCAACAAGACTTGAATAATGACAGATTCCCACCAAAAAGAAGAATATTGTGTTTATTTTCCATAATTGGGTGGCACATTCAGTTCAGTTCAGTCGCTCAGTCGTGTCTGACTCTTTGCAACCCCATGAATTGCAGCACTCCAGGCCTCCCTGTCCATCACCAACTCCCGGAGTTCACTCAAACACGTCCATCGAGTCGGTGATGCCATCCAGCCATCTCATCCTCTGTCATCCCCTTCTTCTCCTGCCCCCAATCCCTCCCAGAATCAGAGTCTTTTCCAATGAGTCAACTCTTTGCATGAGGTGGCCAAAGTACTGGAGTTTCAGCTTTAGCATCATTCCCTCCAAAGAAATCCCAGGGCTGATCTCCTTCACAATGGACTGGCTGGATTTCCTTGCAGTCCAAGGGACTCTCAAGAGTCTTCTCCCACACCATAGTTCAAAAGCATCAATTCTTCAGTGCTCAGCTTTCTTCACAGTCCAACTCTCACATCCATACATGACCACTGGAAAAACCATAGCCTTCACTAGACAGACATTTGTTGGCAATGTCTCTGCTTTTCAATGTGCTATCTAGGTTGGTCATAACTTTTCTTCCAAAGAGTAAGCATCTTTTAATATCATGGCTGCAGTCACCATCTGCAGTGATTTTGGAGCCCCCCAAAATAAAGTCTGACACTGTTTCCACTGTTTCCCCATCTATTTCCCATGAAGTGATGGACCAGATGCCATGATCTTCATTTTCTGAATGTTGAGCTTTAAGCCAACTTTTTCACTCTCCTCTTTCACTTTCATCAAGAGGCTTTTTAGTTCCTCTTCATTTACCACATGTTTAATTGCTTTCATTATCTCACAGTTCTGTTGGTTAGAATTCTAGGTACTCTGTGAGTAGGACCTTTGTTAAGGGGGTTCACAGGCTGAAATCAGTTTCAGCTAAGTCTGCTTTCTCACCCAAAGGTCAAGGATCTCTTGTCAGCTCATAAGTTATTGGCAGATTTTTTATTATTATTATTGTTATGGTGGTAGGGCTGAAGTACCTATTATCTTTCTGACTGTCAGTGGAGGCTGTTCTTGGCTCCTAGACTGCCTGGCATTCTCTGCCATGTGATCCTCTTCAAAACATAGCATCATGTTTCCCTAATGCTGGCATAAGGTCTATCTGACTCTTTTTAAGGATATTACTTTTCAAAATAATATCAATTTCAATTTATTCAAAATCAGTTGATTAAAGATCATAATTATATCAGCAAAATTCCTTCTTCCCAGGTGAAATAAGATTAATGCTACCAGATTCACAAATCTCACCGTTGCACTTCAGGTTAGAAGATTATGTAAGCCAGGTACACTAGGGGGCCATATTAGAATGTTATTACATAGCACAGCATGAAATGCATATATCATATTAATTTTAGATGGTCAATAGCTTAAGCTATTAAGAGTAAATAGCAATTTCTACACCATCCGGTAATAATTTAAGATGCAGACTAGTAATATTCAAGTCCTTCCAAAACGTAAATTAAAACAGACAAGAATTAAAGACCAGTGAGTAATTTAAGAAAGTCTTTGGGCAAGAATTCAACCCTAGAGTAAATATTAGCACCTTAAACTAATTAATAGATAAGCAGTAATTTACTTTTCCAATTTACTTCTTTTGAGGTCAGAGCAGGATGCTTTACAAACCTATGATTTAATTACAAAGGATCAAAAGCTGTAAATAATAAAGCCCCTTATAATAATTATATATCTGCATGATGGATTCTTCTCATTTTTGCCAATCTTCTCAACAATACCAAATCTACCTTTTAAAATGTCTTTAACAGTTGCTTAAAAATATATAAATTTCTGCTAAATCATCAGAAGAACATAATACATTTTACATTGGTCTTTAATATCAAAATCTAAAGGATTAAATCTGAATAAGACTGATCATTTCTGGATAGTCTGATAAATTTCCCAGTTTTGTAATATACATAGGGTAATGCGCATTGCATTCTCTCTCAAATGCTGCAATCAGTTCAGTTCAGTTCAGTCGCTCAGTTGTGTCCGACTCTGCGACCCCATGAATCGCAGCACGCCAGGCCTCCCTGTCCATCATCAACCCCTGGAGTTCACTCAGACTCATGTCCATCGAGTCAATGATGCCATCCAGCCATCTCATCCTCTGTCGTCCCCTTCTCCTCCTGCCCCCAATCCCTCCCAGCATCAGAGTCTTTTCCAATGAGTCAACTCTTTGCATGAGGTGGCCAAAGTACTGGAGTTTCATAGAAATTCTGTTTTGAGGCTCTGTTAAATATGTTACAGTAGCATTAACCTGGAGCATAGAAACCTTGTCCAATGCACACCTCACATTGACCTGGCATAATGGATGCACAGATGTTGGAAATGTTGATAGTGGTTTAAGCTAGTGACTTATTTAAACATATAGCTTTTGAAATCAAAGTGTGATCCTGATCTACAAACAAAACTCAAGATATATTTGTTGGTTTGGTCATTTGCTTACAAGCTTTTTAAATTCATGTCTATTTTATATTGGAGTATCGTTGATTTATAATGTTGTGTTAGCCTCAGGTGTACAGTAAAGTGATTTAGTTATACATGTCCATTCTTTTTCAGATTCTTTCCCCATATAGGTCATTACAAAATATTGAGTAAACGTCTCTGTGTTATACAGTAATCCTTATTAGTTATCTATTTTATAAATAGTAGTATGTATATATTAATCCTGAACTTCTAATTTACCCCTCCCTTCAACCTTTCCCCTTTGGTAACCATATGTTTATTTCTAAGTCTGTGAGTCTGTTTCTGTTTTATAAATAAGTCCATTTGTATCATTTTTAAATTTCCGCGTATGTGATATCCTGTGGTATTTGTCTTTCTCTAACTTACTTCACTCAGTATGATAATCTCTAGGTCGATCTGTGTTGCTGAAAATGGCATTATTTCATTGTTTTTAATGACTAATATTCCATTCTATCTATGTACCATACGTTCTTTATCCATTCCTCTGTTGGACATTTAAGTTGCTTCTATGTCTTATTTCTGTTTGTTTAGGAAGGGTTTGTTAGTTACTCAGCCATGTCTGACTCTTTGTAACTCCATGGACCATAGCCCACCAGGCTCCTCTGTCCATGGGATTTTCCAGGTAAGAGTACTGGAATGGGTAGCCATTCTCTTCTCCAGGGGAACTTCCTGATGCAGCGATCGAACCTGGGTCCCCTGCATAGTGGTCAGATTCTCTATCATCTGAGCTTATGGGAAGCCCTGTATATTGGCTATTGTAGATAGTGTTGCAGTGGACATTGGAGTGCATGTATCTTTGCAAATTATGGTTTTCCTGAGATATATGACCAGGAGTGTGATTACTGCTGGATTCTATGGTAGTTCTACTTTTGGTATGTTAAGGAACCTCCCACAGCATAGGAGGGTTTCCTTTTTTCCACATCCTCTTCAGCATGTATTTCCTGTAGACATTTTCGTGATGGCCATTCTGATCAGTGTGAGATAAAAACTCATTGTAGTTTCGATTTGCATTCTTCATTGTTTAGCATATTTTCACGTTGCTTTTTGGCCATCTGTATGTCTCCTTTGGTAAAATGTCTATTTAGATCTTCTGTCCATTTTTATTGAATTATTTTTAATATAATGATAATATTAATATATATTTAATATAATCTTATACACACACACTTAATATAATGTTTTACATTAAGCTGCATGAGCTCTTTGTATATTTTGGAGATTGGTCCCTTGTTAGTGGCATCATTTGAAAATGTTTTCTCCTAGTCTGTAAGTTTTTGTTTTGTTCATGGTTTCCTTTGCAACGTGAAATCTTTTTAAGTTTAATTAGATTTTAACTTTCTAAGAATTTATCCATGTCTTCTAGGTTATTTTATTGGTTTATAGCTGATTGCAATAATCTCTTATGATCCTTTGTATTCCTATGGTGTCAGTTATAACTTCTTTTTCATTTTTAAGTTTATTGATTTGAGTCCTCTCCCTTTTGACTAAAGGTTTATCAAATTTGTCTTTATTTTCAAAGAATCATCTTTTAGCTTCATTGATCTTTTATATTACTTTCTTTGTCTCTATTTTGTTTATTTCTTCTCTGATCTTCATGATTTATTTCAATTTACTAAATTTGAATATTGTTTGTTCTTTCTCTACTTGCTTTAAGTGAAAGGTTAGATTGTTTAGGTTGTTTATTTACTTACATTTAAAATTTTTTTAATGATAAGGAAATAAAATTTTCCCTATGAATTTCTTTTCTTCACTCCTTAATTCCCTCACTCCTTTCTTCCCTTCTTCCTTTCTTTCTGCTTGCTTACTTTCTTTTCAGTTTGGTTTGCAAAATATAGATCTAGAAATAAAGGCACTTGCATTGAATTTCAAGCACTACATTGCCCTCTGTTCTTTCATTAAAATAAATGTTGGATGAAAAATCTGAAGTTAAATAATAGTTAATGGTGTTATGCTACATGAAAAACTATGTACACTTGAATGCAACAAATATAATCTTTCATTTTACATTGTGTCCTTCTATAAGTAGCATGTTTATTCAACTGAAAATAGAAGCATTACTAGTAAGTACTTGTAATATGTGGATGAGTAAGGTCTAATGTTCATAAGTTCTTTATGAAATTTCTCTCTGTGCTTGAAAATAATCATAAATATCAGTGAACATTTCATTTAGGGACTTCTATTGAGGGCCGGTGGAGAAGGCAATGGCACCCCACTCCAGTACTCTTGCCTGGCAAATCCCATGAATGGAGGAGGCTGGTGGGCTTCAGTCCATGTGGTTGCTAACAGTCAGACACTACTGAGTGACTTCCCTTTCACTTTTCACTTTCATGCATTGGAGAAGGAAATGGCAAACCCACTCCAGTGTTCTTGCTTGGAGAATCCCAGGGATGGGGGAGCCTGGTGGGTTGCCGTCTATGGGGTCACATAGAGTCGGACACAACTGAAGTGACTTAGCAGCAGCAGCAGCTTTGAGGGCTGGAGCATGGGATGCTTTTGAACTCTGGTGTTGGAGAAGACTCTTGAGAGTTTGCTTGGACTGCAAGGAAATCAAACTAGTCAATCCTAAAAGAAATCAGTTCTCGATATTCATTGCAAGGACTGATGCTGAAGCTCCAATACTTTGGTCACCTGATGAGAAGAATTGACTCATTATAAAAGACACTGATGCTGGGGTAAAACTAAAGGCAGGAGGAGAAGGGGAAGACAGAGGATGAAAATGGTTGAATGGCATCACTGACTCAATGGACACAAGTTTGAGCAAGTTCAGGGAGTTGGTGATGGACAGGGAAGCCTGGCCTGCTGCAGTCCATGGGGTCACAAAAAGTAAAACACGACTATGACTGAACTGAACTGATACAATTTTGATGAAGGTTTTCAGGTTATATTGTTGGAGGTAACAGAAGGAGCACCAGAAGGAAATGATAGAAATGTGGGAATTAGGGAGACAGGGTTCAAATTTTGTCTATTTTTGTTGTCGTAGGTAAATTGACTATCACTTTGGACTTGATTCTAATTCTGTAAACTGAAATAATGAAAAGACATTGCTCATAAAGTGACATAGTTGTTAGAGGACCAAATGAGATATAGAAAGTGTTTATTGTAGTACTGGGATATATAAATATTCAGTAAGAAGGCAGGAGGAGAAGGGGGTGACAGAAGATGAGATGCTTGTATGGCATCGTTGACTCTATGGATATGAGTTTGAGCAAACTCCAGGAGATAGTGAAGGGCAGGGAAACTTGGCATGCTGCAGTCCATGGGGTAGCAAAGAGTCAGACATGACTGAGTGACTGAACAAGAAAATAGTAATACTTTAATGCCAGAATAATAGTTTCATAATCCAGTGAGTATGGGTGATATCCCATACTTTATTTACCTTTCTTGGCAACTCACAAGGCACAATAGCTAATGAAATGCTTTGAGGAAACTTATGGTCTTTTTCATGTATTTATTTAAGCCTAACTTTATATGGATTATTTGATGGGGAGCTGGTGTGTATGTGTGTGTATGAGGGAGAGATTAATGCTTCATTTTATTGTCATTCTGGAATAAATCGCTCTATTACTCTATTTCTACATTATCATTCCATCATCATAGATAAGAGTCTTTCTGTTATATCAAGCCAATAACAATAAAAAATAATTTGAACTGGCAAAGTTAACACTGCATGTGAAAGCATTTTCTGTTGATTAAAGCAGTTCTTGAAATTCTATAGTCAGAATATTTTACTTTCTTTTTTCTTCATAGCAGAGTTGTGGTGTTTTTCCCTTCTGGTTCTTGAGATATATCTGTTTGGAAAAATTAGAGTCCTAGAGATTTCTTTACTGATTTCTGGAAACCTTCCAAGTATTGTTAGTATAGATAAGATTTCCATTATTGATAATTAAAATGGTCATAGACATTTCTCATGAATATAACAAATTTTTTAAGTTTTTCTATCAGGGTTTGCTCAACAATTTCTTCATTTATTAAGTATACCCCATTCTTCAACTCAAGGTCAGTTAATTACTTAATGTTGTAATAAAGCACGCTGAGAATTTATCAAAACTGTGAGTTATAATTTTAAATATTTTAAGGTGCATGTAAATTTCAAATCAAACACTTGAGGAGAATTCTAAATTTAGGAGAAATGCAGGCATATTTAAAGCATGATTTCTGTTTTTGAACTATGAACCTGGAATTGAAGAAGGGATAAGGAAAAGCATAAGAAAAGATGTGTACTTGCAGCTAAATGACAATGATTTAATCAAATGGGAAACTCCCTTTCCAGATGTTACCCTTGGAGCATATTTGTAGCAGCTGTGCACATTTCCTAATATTACAGGAGCAGCAAAATGTCCTTATTTTAACTTGCCTCTTTTCCCAGAGACAACATTGGCAGGTAGAAATGGCTCTCTGAGCACGACTGAATGAACAGCTTTTAAAATGAAGAATATGGAGGCAGGGGAGAGGGGAGGAAGCAGAGGGTAATGTTAAGGCTTAGTGGCAGTTTTCAGGAAATCAAAGCCAAGGAGTTAGGAAAATTTACATTCTTTTAAGTAGTATTGTATTTATTCTCTTCTCAGAGTTTAAGAATACATAGGTTTATCAAAAACAGTCCCTCCCTCCCTTTCTGTTGTTATTATTGTTTCCTTGAACGTCCTAATTTCATGCCAAGACAAAATTCAGGACAGACTCTCACACACAGATAACAGTGATACAGGATGTTTATATCCCTCATCCGCCACCCCCTCTTTTCTTTGCCCCACCATGCCCCTTTCTTCATATGCCATGTGGCACATAATCATTATTCCCTCAACAAATCTGCTCACAAAAAGATTTTATTATTTTTTTTCATGAATTTACACCCAAATGTTATCTTTGTAAAGTTTATTTGCATTTTAAACCTTATCTCAGACTGTGGAAGCAAAGAATTTAACACTCTGTTAAGGGGATTTTAAGCATCACTTGGCAGACTAGGGTATGCTTTCTGTGAGCAAATCCTTTTTCTGCTTCTCAGAAATTGTATTCTCTGTAGTTGCTTCTCCAGGTGGGAAGGCAAAGTAGCTCAGAAATAAATCACTGGGTTTAGGGACAGGCAGACATGCATTAGGATCCCTGCTTCTGCCGGTTACCTTTTGAGTAATCTGGGGAAGTCGCTTAAGCTGTAATTTTTCATTTGTTAAGTGAGTTAAGTAATCAACTCTACCTCATAAATTTTCTGTGAGAATTGAATAGGTTATTGACAAAAGTGTATCATTAATAAATGTAACTATTATTATTGCATTAGCTTGGTTTTGGTTGAAGAATTAGAGTATTTGAATTACCCTTAATTACTACTATTTTTAGTTAAACAATAAAGGTTATATTAACTCTCACACAAAATGTTAAAACCTCTTAAACTATCCATCACCTTAGGTGCTGCTTGTGTCCAGTATAAGACCCTTGGAATTCTCAATATTTCCACTTGAGTGCCCCCCTGCCACATCGTATTCAGCATTTTCTCTGTTCTTCTTTGCACTGGGATCAATACTTAACTATAGCTGCCTGGCCTCCTTCCGACAACAAAATAATGCCTGAGAACAGAAATATCTCAGATTCAGCAAGAATAAAGGAGATTAAAGAGCAGGGAAAGTCAACTATAAACTCACAGATTAACCTTGCATCACCAGCATAAAATTCAAATTTCATACTTTTTCACCCATCCAGGATTGAGATAAACCAAGTCCTGTACTAGCTGTCTTTTTGGATATGGCAAATCTGTGATGATATCCACTGATCCTTTCAAAACTTTCATATTTCAAGATAATAATACCTGACTATCTGATAACACCTTAATATTAACCCTATCCTATGACTTACTATTTTTTATCCATTAAACAATTTATGTTCATTTAGAATTTATTGGATAACAACATTATGTTCCTCATGCGTCAAGCACTTAATGTGCTCACCCAAGGATATGGGCCTTTCTAGAATAATCTGTTCTAATTGTGTTTGGAGATAAATTCTTCATTATTTCCCAGGTCATGTTTCATTCTAACAGTACCCTCATTCTTTAATCATGCAATAACAAAGTTGACCATGTATGAAATCTGGCAAATTCTTCTTTGGTAATGATTGCAGTACCTCTCACATAATTTTTCTTTATTCTGATTCCCATTAAACTCAGATTCTTACCACTTTATTCTCATATGCATTCATTGATTCGTTCTTTAGGTCAACCCCAAATTATTTAATCTGAGTAAAGGATGTATTTTTGGTCACTTTCAACCCTGCCATTCATATACAAATTAAAAAAAAGATAAATGTGTGAATATATCACATATTAATTCAGTTCAGTCACTCAGCCATGTCTGACTTTTTGAGATCCCATGAACCATAGCACTACAGGCTTCCCTGTCCATCACCAACTCCTGGAGTCCACCCAAACCCATGTCCATTGAGTTGGTGATGCCATCCAACCATCTCATCCTCTGTTGTCCCTTTCTACTCCTGCCTTTTAATCCTTCCCAGCATCAGGGTCTTTTCAAATGAGTCAGCTCTTCGGAGCAGGTGGCCAAAAGTACTGGAGTTTCAACCTTCAGCATCAGTCCTTCCAATGAACACCCAGGACTGATCTCCTTTAGGACGAATTGGTTGGATCTCCTTGCAGTCCAAGGGACTCTCCAAGAGTCTTCTCCAACACCACAGTTCAAAAGCTTCAAATTCTTCAGCACTCAGCTTTCTTTATAGTCCAACTATTCATTTCTCATTGCATTCGTGAATAAATGCAGAATTAACATGTCTTTTTGTCAGTAATGGGAAAAAATACATTTAAATGCCAACACATTAAGAATAGTATCCTTAATTTTTCTGTGAATAATGTAATTAAATGAGTAATTTAATCTACTTACCTAAATTGAATAATTTATCTACCTAACCTAAGCGTTGATTTAAGATGCACATTTTTCATGTACTAATAAGAATTAATATCCCAATGTCATATTATAATTTTTAAAAGTTTTAAAAGCATCAAATGTGATTTTTGAAAAATAATAACCAAAGAAAGACCATGATATTCTAATCTTTCCCTTTATATCTTAATTTTTTGGCCTATATTACCTAAGCATAGATGTTCAGTAGTATATACAAATTTAATAACTAGGACACAAGTCTGATCCTTTATTGCTAGCACAGTTTTATTATGTTAGGTGTGTGTATTGTATGTTGTATGAGTAAGGATAGGGATTATTTTATTCGTAAATATCTGAACATATTTAACTAACTTTTAAAATGTAAGCTAGGTTGAGTCACTTAAAGTATAGTGTTGTCAGTAATGCTCACATCATTTCCATCTTGCATTGATGAAATTTACCTTTCCTTGTGAGAAGTAGTGTATTTATAGAGGTCAAAAATCTCTAGATCTCCAGAAAATTTTAGACCAAAACATATTAATTGAACAATTGCAGACATTGTCAGCACATATTTTGTATGTTGTCATATACTTTAGTAAACATATGAGTTACAAAGATTGTTAACAACATTGGAAGGGGATTACTTGTGTGATGCCCAGAATTGTGACTAAGCTTAGAGTTTAACACTAAAATCTAAGTCCCCATCCTGCTAAATTCAGAAAAGATTCGTTGGTTGAGGCCAATCATATTTTAAATGTTCTCTGATAACTAATCACCATTTCACTAAAAGCCCACCCTCATAATAATCTTCACTTCCTAGCAATCCATGCCAATCTTAAACCCCGCAACAAAAAAATATGTATTCTTGGGAGAAGCAGTATCAGTCTGCTCTTAGGGAGTGCACATGTGTAAAGAAAAAAGAGTAACTGGCATATGGAATAGACTGGCATTTTTCCCATGCTTCCCCAGCCAGATGCTTTCTCAGGAAGAAGAGGGTGGAAAAGGGAGTTGTGACTGCCCGCACCAAGAAGCCTTGGTAATCTAACCTTCATGTGCATGCTTCCTCAATACAGTGTGAAAGCAGGCAGTCAGGCACCGATAGACAAAAGGCCCAAAGTAGTAGAGACTATCCCATTAAAAAGGGGCCAGTGAGGGGGCTTTCGTAAAGAGTAAGGGATTCTGTCCCCTGCTTTGCCTGAGGAGCAAGCACATGGAGGATGGAAAGGAGATAAGGTTTGTCCAATGGAAAGCCAACTGTATGAACCACATTCATACAGAGACTCTTTGGCTGGTGGAGAGAAGAGATTTGAATTGAATAGGAGGCTAAAGTTTTCACAAAGTACAAAATAAATAAAGGACAGCTATAATAATGAATAAGCTGAGCAAGCTGTGGAAGTTGAGATGTTCTTAACAAAACGAAGCACCTCCAGTGGAAAAAATGGAGGCAGGTTGGAGGTATTTATCGTAGTGAGAACAGTTACTGCAAATGAAAACTTTTCGTTTTTCCCTTAATGAACTGAACCCTCTCAAAGAAAGAGAATTAACACCATATCAAAATTAAAGTACACATATTCTATTAGTAATGATGTCCAGCAGTGATATGTTGAATTCTTTGTGGATCTAAATATTCTGCTTATTTATGTCATGTTTCACAGCCATGTATCTCACTCTCCAAATGCTAACTTTCCAAATTTATTATGGTAAGAGGTATTATTCAGGTAAAATATTTCATATGAATTACTTAGTAGCTGTATTGCAATAAAATATAAAATATTTCATACAAGTCTTGCATAGAAAAGTGGAAAAGTGTTAGTCTCTCAGTCTGTACCAACTTCTCTTTTTGACCCCATGTACTCTAGCCCGCCAGCTCCTCTTCCATGGAATTCTCCAGGGCAAGATACGAGTGGGTTTTGCCACACCGCTGCTCTGCAGGGGATCTTTCAATCCAGGGATCAGACCTGGTTCTCCTGAAAATTTCTCTGTCAAGATTCTATTACCATCTGAGCCACAATTCTACATAAACATGAAAAATATTACATATGGTCCATGCAATAATCCTTAACAAAAAGATCTATTTCTCCTTATACTTGGGCATTTTAATAGTTTTCATTAACTAATGAAATCAACATAGTGATAATTATCATCTCTCACTCAATAGAAATTCTAAGTTAGTGAGAAACAGTCTAACATATTTTTCATTTATAGTTATTAGTATGCATCATTATCCTGCAGCAACACTAACAGACGCAATAATGTGTCTCACACAGTTATGTCAAGAGCACTCCTTAGAGATAATTGCAGTATGGGGGCGAAGGGAGGACTTTGAAAAAAGATATTTCCTTCTGTTCTCCAGCCAGTCTGCTGAGGCAGCTCCTTCTCACTTCAATATAATGGCAAAAGTTCTTTATTTACACAAAATCTAGTTGTTGAGCTGAGCATTTCAGGATCTTACAGTACACGAAAGAGTTTATGTAGCCCAGTCTTCTGAATTCATTAGTGTGTATTGAAAGAATCGGGCTACGTTGGTGGTAATTTATTTCTCGAAGCTATGAGTCAGGACATAATCAGGCCTTCATGCGCTCCACACCTACATGTTCAATTAATCCTTTTGTGGTCGCTCAGGGCCAAATCAACTTAGAGCCCTGTTTATAACTCATAGAGAATAGACTACTGACAAAATCTTTTAATTTAAACCTGAAACATTTATGAAATTAGTGAATTACACCCCCAATGAGAAAGCCAAAGGCTGTTTATTCAGACACTTCTTAAAAACGAGAGAGTCAACCATCATCTCTTGCATTTTTGTCAGAGATTAAAAGGAGGGCAGAGGCATAGGAAGATGCAGAGTAGACACATCGAAGCTTCAGGTGTGGCCTTGATTGGAGGCAATTGGATAGAAGATAGCTGTGGGGGTATGTTTGAAAGCTGGAGCATAGACAAGATGAGAATATGCCATGAGTAGGATTTTGGAAGTACTTCCTTTCATTGCAAAGGTAGGGTGTGTGGAGAGCATCAGGTAAGGAATGTATGCCAAGCAAGTAATAACGAGGTATGCACTGTGAACATAGTTACTCTGAAGTAGTGATGGAGAAAAAATAAGAGAGGCAGCCAAGCCTCCAGAAAGTGGCCAAGAGTGATCCACTTATATAATTTGCATTTAGCAATCCCATCTCTCTAAATGACTAGTTGAAAACAATATATTTACTAAGAAGGTGGAATTTAAGGAAATGATATGACCATTTAAAACTTCTTTAATGAAACCAAAAAGACAAAAAAAAAAGTCTTTATGAAAGCAAAACTGGCCATATTATCTTCTCCATTGATGCTTTTTCCGTTTCCATTTCCTCTATTTTTAAATTTGTGAGATTTCTGTATCTAGTCTGTTTTTTTTTATTATTTTATTTACTATTATTGTTATTTTTTACTTTAACAATTGTATTGGTTTTGGCCGACAACATCAACATGAATCCTGCAACGGTGTATACATGTTCCGCAATCTCCGAACCCACCCTCCACGCGCCCACCTTCACACACCAATGCGCCTCTGGTCTACTTTCCTTTCGTATACCTCTCCCTGAAATTTCCAAGACGGGCATCACTTTCCGAAGCCGAAGGAACGAAGATCATCAATTACTTGATGGCCCTTAATTAAAGTGCAATTACTCAAAATGACAACCTCATTGGCAATGCAATAAAGACAAAGAAAAAAAATGGCTAAAGCAAGTGTTGAAGTTTCAGAAAGCAACGTCTAGTTAAGCAATTGCATTCACCTAATTGGAACAGATTAATAGTGATTGATTTCAAGTAACCTTACAGAGCATATTGATCTAAACATTCATCCATTCCTAATCTCCATTCCACCCTTCCCCTTTTTCTGTTGTCCACTTTTACTGATGACTTAAAGAATTTAGTGAAAAGAGCTAATTAAAGTCCTTGTTTCTCATACAAAGTCGAAAGTTTCTAAAATATATTATTATCAAGTGATTTGTTTAAATAAATTTAATACTCTCATAAAGAATATTACTTAAATACTTGAAAAGTATTGTAATTCTATAAATTCTGTATGTGTAACTTGACCAAAAATTCTAGATGAAATGAAAAAGCCCCTTTCCCACTCCTCTTCACGGCCTCAACTTTAATTCACTTATATGTGTGTAATATGTCTGTTCAGTCATTCCAGTTGTGTCCACCCTCTCAACCCACAGACTGTAGCCCACCAAGCTCCTCTGTCCATGGAAATTTTCAGGCAAGAATACTGGAGCAGGTTGCTATATTTCCTGCTTCAGAAGGACTTGCCTGACAAAGGATCAACCTGTGTTTTGCGCTGCTGCATTGGCAGGGCAGATTCTTTACCACTTGCACCACCTGGAACATGGAACTCACTTTCGTGCATATTTTTAAAAAGCCAGGCTTTTCAATATATTTTTTCTTCATGATCCTGGTCATCTTGTCTCTTTGTTTCTTTGAATCTTCTTTTATGTTCTTAATTTTTTTTCTGTTTACATTTTCATTCATTCAGAAAAATTTATTTTTAAAAAATATTAAAATCATATATGAGATATTAGGCTTTTACACAGAATCTGGAAGTGAAAAGACAGAGGGTTAAATTGCTTTCTGGTCATCATTTTTGTTATATGAGTTTTGTACAATTAACATATATACGCGTAATTACGAGTTTTGATAGATGTTTGCAAAATAAGTATCACAGAGATATGCAATACTTAAAATGATCCAATAATTGGTAAGTAAGAGTTCTAGATTTCTACAAGATTTCTAAGAGCCAGTGACTTTATGACATTTTTTTTTTTTTTATTTTTATTTTTACTTTATTATCGCTTTACATACTGTATTGGTTTTGCGCAAACAATTGACATACAGCCACGGGGTTGTACATGAGTTCCAATCCTGAACCCCCCTCCCACCTCCCACTCCATATCATCTCTCTGGATGCAATCCCGTGCACCAGCCCTAAGCATCCTGTATCCTGTATCGAACGTAGACATGGCTAATTCATTTCTTACATGATAGTGTACATGTTTCAATCCATTCCCAAATCTCCACGCCTCGCCCTCTCCCATGCAGAGTCTAAAAAGTCCGTTGCTATTGATCTGTGTCTCTTTGTATAAACTTTTTGAAGGCTACTCAATAAGTCAATCAGTAGAAGAGATAGTCCAAGACCGAGAAATAAATTACATAAAATGATAAAAACGTAGAATTTATTAAAAAGGAAACATACGGCACAAGTGTTACAGCTACATGACAAAGCTCAAATGTTTTGCATCTGGTAGCAGAAATTTCATGTATGTGTTACAAGATTGTTTTACATAGAATCAGCCCATGATTTCTTACTAAACGCAGCACAATTTCGGTTTTCATTAAAACGGGAGGTTAAAGAGCTCACGCTGTTTCATTAAGCAGGTAAGTTCCCTTGGGACTCACAAGGAAATCTAGAGAACAGATCTCAGAATTTGAAAGGAAGAAGAAAGGACAGAATCCTATCAATGTTACTGTCTCTTGTGCTTTGAATGCTGGCACTTGAAACCACGATGCTGAACGCTAAAAAAACATAGAGGTTTACTCTTGCTGAAAGCATCCCTAATAACCACAGATTCGTTTTTCACAAACTGTTGCTCTTTGTATACTGATTTTTCAGTTCAGTGTCTGGATTAATGCATCCATGCTTCAGCTCATGCCCATTAGTCCTTGCTCTGCTGAGATGATGGGTAAAGAAAATATTAGCTATCCAACTTCCTTAGAGAGAGTATGATAGTTAATTTTCTGTGTGCAACTGGTTGGAAATAGCCACCCTGATATTTGTCAGACTCTCTAGATATTTTGTGAAGCGCATTTTTTTTTTAAGATGAGATTGACATTTAAATCATTCAAAGTCTTGGAACATAGGAACCATTTCATAATTGGGTTTGCCAAATCTAATCAGTTCAAGAACCTTCAATAGAAAACAAAAAACAATAAATTGACGCTTAGCCTGAAGAAGGAAGAAAGATTCCCGCCCCCGGAAGACAGCCTTTAGACTTGAGCTACAATTCTCCCAAAGTCACCAGCCTGTCAGCCTGCTACAACATATTTGGGATTTGCCAGCCTACACAATTGTGCTGGGTCAATTTGTTCAACTATATCGATCATTTCCTTTCCCCCCTGCTTAATAGGTAGAGAGATAGATAATAGGCAGATTAGAGTTACATATCCATTTTATATCTATTCTACATTAAAATCATATAGTTGTACATACCCTATCTTAATTATTATGCTGATCTTTCTATTTGGTGGCTTCTAGAGGGTAAGATCTGTGCCCGCAGTTTCAGAAGACACAGTGTCAAGTCCCTGGGTCAGGAAGATCGGCCCTGGAGAAGGAAGGTGCAATCCGCACAAGCACCAGTTCATTCTGGCTGGAATAATCCATGGGTGGAGAGCATGGCGCTACAGTCCATGTGGTCGCAAAGAGTCAGACACAATGAGCCACTTCACTTTCCTTTTCTTTCTTTTCTGTCTATTTACATCCTATGGTCCTGCTTTTCTGGTAAATCCTGGCTACACAGTGTAGCCATAGGGCTTTGCCTCATCCAAGGATTTATAAGAAGGGATCCCCATAAACATAGTAATGTGTTTCAAAGGTTCTAGTGCCAAAAAGTTGCACCTGGTCCACGGTAGAAAGTGGTTTACTGTTGTGGTTTAAAAAATCACCTAATGTCTGAGTGTTGTCAAAAGCAATAGGGACACTCCTTGCTCTTCTGAAGGGTAGCTTGACAATGGCTGGGGGTAATGACTGGGCTCTTCACTGTCTTTTTTACTTGAAGACCAGGTTAACACAAGCAACAATGCAACCAATTTTCTGGACATTGCCAAATCACTTGTGGCAAAAGGTAAGAGAGGGTGTTGTAAAAGAATACATAGGTTTCTTAAATAAATGCCAATACAAATATTTTCCACACATATCTTTCTTTGTTGACCAAAGTAAGTCATCAATCAAATTTGAACTCACGAGCCATGAACTTTCTTATCCTTTTCAGTGAGGAAAATAATGAGAAGACAGTATTCAATCTGACCACAGAATGTACATGTTTTTAAGTGCATAAGATAATTTTCATAGAAATGTCACTCTGATATTTGAGGAAATAGAATTGACAGATTTTAGAGTTGGTGGAGAGCGCATTCAGTTTAGAAGGCTATTGAATAATACAAAATACACATGGTTAATGATACTTATGTAATAAGAGGTTATAAAAAAATAGGGAAAAATGAAGAAATATTGAGAGTCCATTGCGTGCTGCTGCTGCTAGAGTCGCTCGAAGTCATGTCCGACTCTGTATGACTCCCATAAATGGCAGCACACCAGGCTACCCCATCCCTGGGACTTCAATCCAGCAAGAACACTGGAGTGGGTTGCCATTTCCTTTCTCCAATGCAAGAAAGTGGAAAAGTGAAAGTGAAGTTGCTCAGTCATGTCTGACCTGCTTAGGCGACCCCATGGACTGCAGCCTACCAGCTTCCTCCGTCCACGGGATTTTCCACAGGCAAATACTGGAGTGGGGTGGCCATTGCTTCTTCTGTGAGAGTCATTAGAGATGAGAATTATAACAAGGCTTTCTAACTAATTGCTTGTGATTATATATGTGAAGAGTGGTCAATGATGACAGTTAGGGTTTGAGTAATTAAGAATGAGGTTTGAGGTTGCTTTTTTTTTTTAAATATAAGCAATTATCCTAGTGAAAGCTATTAATATATAGTAGTCCCATTCTCAGACAAATTTGCATAAAGAAAAGTAAAAATATTTTGTTTGGCTGGTATTGAGTTAAAATTTTGAGTATGAAGACCACCTTGTAAAATATCCAAGAAGTTTTATGCAGGCCAAGTCTGTCTGAGCTGTAGATTTCAAAAATATCAGAAAACATTTGATGGTTATTCATGGAAATTTTATAGATAAAGAAGAGAAGAAGGCTGAACACAGAAATTTGAATATTTAAAAGGGTCCAATCAGAATAAGGCAGATGTAAAGTGAAACACTTGGCAGGAAAAAAAAAAAACAATAACCAAGTGAAAATTGATAGATTATAAAGAAAGAAATCAAAATGGAATGGAGTCAGTTTAAGCCAATAGGGAAGAGAGAACATATTTCAAAAAATTGAGGGACGAAAATTTTTTGTTAGCTAAGAAATGAAAAAAGAGCTGAAAAAGATTATTTAATTACTGTCTTTAGAGCAATTCTTAAAAATACACGCGATAGCCATGGTCCTGACTATTGACTAAGGGTTTACATTAAGGCCAGAAGGTTGTTAGTGGAATCATTCTGAATTGCCACAAATCTGATTCTTAAACTTAATTGTTATTATAAAAATAGTGTGTGCCTTTGATGTAGCATGGCTAGACCTTTTGGTATGTGTTGACTATGCCACTGAGAAAAAAAACTATTAGCCCTTGGGAAAAAGACAAGAAGTGACAAAATTGATTGGAAATGAGGTTGTTCAGTCCAGTTCAGTCAACTCAATTCATGTCCAAAGGCTTTGCAACTCCAATGGGAACTCAGCGACACCAGGGTTCCGCTGTCCATTCATCAACTTCCCAAGAGCTTGCTAAACTCATGTCCGCACTTGAGTCGATACATGACATCCGAAACGCATCAATATCTTGTTCCCCCATCCCTTCTCCTGCCGTCAATCTTTCCCAGCCATAAAAGGGTGCTTTTTCCATGGGCATCAGACTTCAAAACAGGTGCCAGAGTATTGAACTTCATCTTCAGCAGTCACTTCCTCACGAATATTCACAGGTTGATTGCCTTAGGATTGAACTGGTTTGATCTTGCAGTCCCAAAAAGGTCCCTTAACAGTCTTCTGCCAACACCACAGTTTCAAAGCATCCAATTCTTCAGTGCTCCAGATTTCTTTGTGCCCAACTTTCAACATCCATCACATGAAATTACTAGAAAAACCATAGCTTTGACTAGACAGACCTTGGTTGCATAGTAAATGTCTCTGCTTTTTTAATAGCTGTTCATGGGTTGGTCACAGGCTTTTCCTTCCCAAAGAGCAGTGTCCTTTTAATTTCATGGCTGGCAGTCACATCTGGCAGTTGATTTTGGACTCAAGAAAATAAACCTGTCATTACTTCCATTTTCCCATCTATTTGCCATGAAGTGATTGTTGTTGTCATTAAGCACTAGCTGGAACAGAAATTGCTGGGGAAATATCATTACCCTCGATATGCAGATGTACACCACCCTTATGGCAGAAAATGAAGAACTAGAAGAACCTCTTGTAAGAAGGTGAAAGAAGAGAGTGAAAAAGTTGCTAAAGCCCAAAACATTCAGAAAACTAAGATCATAGTAATCTGTCCAATCAACTTCGTGGTCAAATAGATGGAAAACAGTGGATGACTTTATTTTTGGGGCTCCAAAATCCACTGGTAGATTGGTGTGCAAGCCATGAATTAAATAGAGCGCTTATGCCCTTGGAAGGAAAGTTAGAACAAACAATCTAGACAGCATATTAAAAAGCAGAGGCTATATTCTTTGCCCCATAAGAATCGTCTGAGTCAAGGCTATAGTTTTCCAGTGAGTCATGTATGCGTGCTGAAGTTGAGCTATAAAGAAAGCTGCAGTCTGCAAAGAATTGAGTCTTTGAAGTGTGGTGTTGGAGAAGACTCTTGAGAGCCCCTTGGACTGGGCAAGCGAGATCCAACCAATGTTCTCCTAAAGGAGATCAGTCCTGCGGTGTTCATTGGAAGACTTGATGCTTGAAGCGTGAAACTCAGCTACTACTTGCGCACCTGCTCGGAAGACTGACATCATTTGAAAAGAACTCTATGCTGGGAAGATTAAAAGGCAGAGTTGAAAAGGGACACAGAGGATGAGATGTTGGATGGCATCACTGACTCATGGACTATGAATTTGGTTAAACTCTGGAGTTGGTGAGGACAGGGAAAGGCCTGGTATGGCTGTGGTCATAGGGATCCAAAGAGTCGCAACACAACTGAGTGACTGAACTCTACTAATGGGAACGCAGATGCCATGATATTTGTTTTGTGATATTGAGTTTATAAGCCAGTTTTGCTTAAGCTCTTCGCCTTTTTCATGCCTTATTAAGAGGCTCTTTAGTTCTTTCTTTAGCTTTCTGTCATTAGAGTGGTATCATCATGTCTGAGGTTATTGATATTTGCCCCAGCAATCTGATTTTCACTTGTTTCTTCATCCGCTGTGTATTTTTGCATGAATATGCTCACTGCATACAAGCTAAAATAATGAGGCAGAAAAAAAACAATATACAGCCTGACATACTCTTTTGCCAATTTGGTAACCAGTCCATCGTTCCAGTCTCTGGTTTTAACTGTTGCTTCTTGCTCTGCCTAACAATTTCTCAGGAGGAAGGTAAGGTGGTCTGATATTCTCTTTCTTAGGCTTCCCCTAGTGGCTGCAGAGGGTTAAAATGTCTGCCTGCAATGTGGGAGACCTGGCTTCGATCCTGGTCAGGAAGATCCTCTGGAGAAGAAAATGGCAACCTACCCTGGTACTACTTGCCTGGAAAAATGCCCAATGGAAGGAGAAGCCTGTAGGCTACATCTACTGGGTCGCAAAGAGGCAGACAGCACTGAGTGACTTCACTTTTGGAAATTTTTCACAAGTTTGTTGGTAAATCCACAACAAGTCAAAGGCTTTGGCACAATCACTACAAGCAGAAGTAGATTTTGTTTTTTTTTCTGGAATGTCTTGCTTTTTGTATGATTACAACAGATATTGCAATTTGATCTCTGGTTCCTCTGGCCTTTGCTAAATCCAAGTCCTGAGCATCAGGAAGTTCTGCGGTTCTATGCACTGTTGAACCTTGCTTGAGAATTTTTGAAACGTTACTTTGGCTGGCATGTGATATGAGTGCAATTGTGCAGTAGTTTGATATTCTTTGGCATTGCGCGTTTTTTGGGGATTGGAATGAAAGCTGAACCTTTTCAGTCCTGTGTCCACTGCTCGAGTTTCCAAATTTGCTGGCCTATTGAGTGGCAGCACTGTCACAGCATGATCTTTCAAGGATCTTGAAATAGCTCAACCTGTAATTCCATCACCTCCACTAAGATTTGTTACATTGATGCTTCCTTAAGGCCTCACTTTGACTTTGGCACTCGCAGGACGTCTGGCTCTAGGTGTGTGATCAAGCATCATGAATATCTGGGTCATTAAGACCTTTTTTTTTTTTTTGCTTTTTGTATAGTTCTTACTATGTATTCTTAGCCACCTCTTTCTTAATATCTATCCTGACTTCCTTAGTCCAATACATATTTCCTGTTTTTATTGTGCCCATACTTGCATGAAATCTTCCCTTTTTATCTCTAATTTTTGAAGAGAATCTAGTTTTCCCAATTCCACCTTAATTTTTTTTTTTTTTTTCCTCTATTTCTTTGAAATTGTTCACTAAGAAGATTTCCTTATCTCTCCTTGCTAATTCTTTGGAACTCTGCCTCAAGATGAGTGTATATTTCCTTTTCTCCTTTGGCCTTTTAACTTTTCTTTTCTCAGTTATTTGTAAGGCTCCTCAGGCAATCAATTTTGTCTTTTGCGATTTCTTTTCTGATGAGGGTTTTAACCACCCACTTCCTGTACCAAATGTCACACCACTCCATCCATAGTTCATAGCAGACCAACCTATCAGATTAATCTCTTGAATCAAATTTATCCCTTCCACTGTAATAATTGTAAGCGGATTTGATTTACATCAATATCTGAAAATGCTTGGTTTATCACCTATTTTTCTTCAATTAAGTCAGAATTTTTCCATAAAGGAGTTCATGATCTGAGTCACAGTCAGCTCTCAGTTCTTGTTTTTTTGGCTGACCCTAATAGAGCTTCTCCTCTTCACGCTGCAAAGAATATAATCAATCTGATTTTAACCATTGAGGCATCTGGTGATATCCATGTGTAGAGTATTGTTTGCCTGGTTTGTCAGAAAGTTTGGGTGTTTGGCTATGACGCAGCGTCCTTCTCATGGCTAGTGTGTTAGCTCTTTGTCCTGCTTCATTGTGTACTCCCAAGGCCAAAACTTGCCCTGTTATGCCCAGGTATCTCTTTGACTTTTAACTTTTGGCCTTCCAGACGCCGCTGTGATGAAAAGGACACTTTTTGGTTGTTATTTCTCAGAAAGATCTGTGGTGCTTAATAGAAATTTCAACATCAGCGACTTTGTCATTAGTGTTTGGGCAATACTTGGGATGCTGCTTCTGCCTGCTGCTAATCGCTTTCAGTCATTGTTCAACTCTGTGTGACCCATAATGCAGCCCCACCAGGCATCCGTCCACCACAGAATCTCTTGTAGGCAAGTAATACTCAAGTGGGTTGCATACTGTGATATTAATGGTTTTAAACACCTTAGAACAAACCTGAGATCCTGTGAACTGAGATATGTGTGCATGTATGTGTAAAAAATTTATACCGCATGAACGTATTTTGTAACATTCACGAGATACAGAAATTTTTTAACATAGTTTATATATCTAGTTTGGTGCTATGAGAAAAAGGTAAATTTTAACATGTTCTAGGTTTAAAGAACCAGTGTGATAGTGAAGCAGCATTATTTCTTATATAATGTCTTTATTGATTTAAAGACATGTAATTTATTATATTCAGAGGTAATCTGGATATAAAAATTATGAAATCAAGCTTCTAGTTAAAAAACTATTTTTCATGCCCAACCATGAAGTGAATTCATATATGACAGAGAAGATTGTTCCCAAGGCCACATAAATATGGAATTATAATTAAACGTAGTGTTTATATCAGAATATAAGCATATATTTAATTTTTGACTCCATAAGACATTAAGTGGCATCAAGTATTTTTATTACCCATTGTATGCCACACTCATCGGAGAAGGTGATGGCACGCCATTTCCAGTAAATCTTGCCTGGACAATCCCCATGGGCGGAGAGAGCCTAGTAGCTTGGCAGTCCATGGGTTTGCTAAGTGTCTGAGTGACTTCAAGTCACTTTCACTTTTCACTTTCATGATTGGAGAGGAAATGACAGCCACTCCAAGTGTTCTTGCCTGGAGAATCTCGGATTGGGGAGCTGTGGGCTGCCATCTTCTGGGTCGCACAGAAGTCAGACCATGACTGAAGGAAAATTAGGGCAGCAGCAGCAGCCTGCCACGGCTTAAATTTAATAATTTCCATTAAAATGTAATGTATATGTGAATCAGAGTGCTAGCCAGTTAGAAAACATAACTGTCATATGGTAATTTATGCAATATGAATATCAAAATTGTTTTAGTTTACTGGATTTTCTGTCATTCATATAAGTATAAAGTGATTTTCTATTAGATCAGTCATACAGAAGAAAGCAAGGGTTTATTTTATAACAGAGGCTTTCCACTGACATATGTTCACTTCCTATATATACTAATGTAGAAATGACTCCTATATCTAGTTGATCTTTCTGCTGTTTTAGAGACTTTAAAAGGAGAAATCAATTTCTGCATGAATAGCAAAAAGAGAAATAAAGTAGTAAAGTGTACTTATGTGGAAAAAGCAAAAGCAAAACAAAACAAAACCCGTCGAAATTGCATTTCATTGTTTTTGTGTCAATACCAAAATTAAGATATGAATTGCTGTATATGTGTAAAATATTTCCTTTAGTGCTTTCTTGCGCTATACTTGAATAAAATATGATAAGAATAAAAAAGATCAGGAGAACTGCATAAATAATGCTAATAGCTTGTTCTGTGACCTTGGGGCAAGCCACTTGACTCGCCTGGTGACTCAGGGCTTTTGCCATCTGTAAACTGAATGGTAATTAATTAGCCTCATTTATTGCTGTGCTCAGTAGTTGCCATTTGTATAAGCTTGTTCACATCAGGGACATTTCTTGCAAGGCTTTTCTTTCATTTTGACTAGATGTCTAAATTTTTCCACATTTTAAATAAATGATATGTGATCACTATAAACAAAATATAGGTGGGGGAAGGGATAAGTTATCTACTTCCTGCCAATAGCTGATAGTCAAACGCAATAATACAATCATACTTTAGTGTTTTTCCTGTGTGTGTAAGTTGTAAGATGAAAGGCATAAGTAATAAACAAACTACATCTAATTAAATATCATTTTTCAAATTATTTTTAGTGATTTATGGCATTTTAATATTCAGCTTCCTACAATATGAAGAAACTCTCTAAATCAAAATAAAAACCATCAATGATGGGAAAACACCATCTGTTGTACATTACCCATTTTCCCAATCGTTTTTCAAGTGTTTTATTCATGAGGTCAATACTTACCTCACTCGTTACCTTTGGAAAAATGCACAGATGTTCCATTTTTCTCTTGATATCATCAGTTCCTGATTAATGATGGGTAAGTTCAAGTTGGTGAATTTTCCTTGCGCTGCTTCCTATTTTTCAATAACTTTTAAGTCTTGCTAGCTTCTTGACACCACTTTTATCATCCAGTAAACCTTGATTACTTGACAAAAGAAGATTTCAGCTAAATTGAAGCATTTTTTTAAGATCATTTGAACGACTGTCTCACTATTAGAAGAGCCTAATACAAATTTAAGCATGATTTATTTTTTCTCACATCAAGGTATATTAGCCTACAAATGCACTTTAAAACTAGAGAATGAAAGTTTCAATTGATTCTTAGAATCCGCAAAAATCTACAATTATAATTAAACGTCCGATGATGACTAATCTAGAATTTGGGTACGAAGGTTATTGAGTGAATGTATTGTTTTAGATTTAATGCATAATTAAAGAGCTTTGATAATTGTGTTACTGATTTTATATCGAAGTGTACATAATGAAAGTGGCTTTAAATAAGCTAAAAATAATTTAAAAGGAGAAAGTTGAAGAATTAACATTGGAGGAAAGGAAATATTCAAAGTCATGAAGCTTAGTACTTCCTACGATCAATATAAGCAATAGAAACTTTCTTGTTAGACTAATAAAAATACCACGCATGATATCATACTAGCCAGTTTTTTTAAAAGTAATTAACATATGGTTGTATTTTTATAGCAAAACTAACACCAAATAAAATAATCTATTGCTTAGTGTGCCTCATAAGGTGTCAAAAGCCACCCTATTAAGTAGCCTTCTAACAAATCTGATACATGCAAATAGTAACATGTACCCATTGTTCTAGTTTACTATACATGACAGTGTTGCCAAATAGCTCATAACACATATCATCATTATCTTTTCTCCCAAGGCTCCAGTAACATTTTTCTGGTTTGTCTTTAAACGCCTATTATCTAGTGTTCATTCAAGCTTTCAAGAAATTTGGTCGACCATTGAGGCCATTGAATGTTCTGCACCTGTTCAAATCAAAAGCAGTGCTCTATGTTGACAAACTGTTAGCAGAACACTTCTTTAAGGTATAGGATTCTGCTTTGGTTTTGTATTTCTTCATAGCAAACTAACTAACCGCTCAAGTTCGTTCAGAAATTTGGACCAGGGAATTATTTCATATTTTGTTTTTGACATAAATATTTAGCATTTTTTTTTCAACTGAGAAAATAGATTTAAAAATAGTAATCCAATTTGCTAATGTATGTATTTATGCATTCTTTATATGTTTTTAATTTTGACATGTTTTCAGATACTATGACACATTCTAAACTAATAATACTATTATTAGAAAATGTATTGATTCTCTGAGACAACATACAAATAATTATGAAATAATGGATTAAATATAATGAGAAGCTATATTCATAAATCTATCAGATCGCAAAGAAGGATTTCCTTTCTGATGAGACTGAGAAATTAGACAAGTTGTTCTAGATAATATGATGCCTGAATCAAAGATGAGTTGGAATTTGTCAATTATAAGTAAGGAGAGGGTGATAGGATGTTTTAAGCAGATGGAAGAGCATAAAATGATTTCAGATAAAAGAGGGAATTGACTATGATCAAAATTAAGTATATTCAGCACAAACTATTTTCATCTAAATATATTTTGGCATGCATATTTTGGAGAAAAGTGTCAGATTGTCAAACACCTTTAATTTTGGCCCCATTGTATAATCTATTGTAGTGCTGACATACTGGGAGAGGAAAGAAAAGGCGGGTGAGGAGGAGAAGATAAGAAGATAGGGTAAGGGAAGAAGAGGGAGACAGGTAGGACGAGAGAAGAAAGGAGAAAAAGAAACCTTAGGGAAAATGTGTGAAATGCAAGTGAATTTTCATAAATATAAGCAAATCTTCATCAGCTAATTGTAGTTATATTGCAGTACTTTGGCCACCTCATGCGAAGAGTTGACTCATTGGAAAAGACTCTAATGCTGGAGGGATTAGGGGCAGGAGGAGAAGGGGACGACAGAGGATGAGATGGCTGAATGGCATCACCGACTTGATGGACGTGAGTTTGAGTGAACTCTGGGAGTTGGTGATGGACAGAGAGGCCTAGTGTGCTGCAATTCATGGGGTCACAAAGAGTTAGACACGACTGAGCGACAGAAAAGAACTGAAATGAACTGAACTGAACTGAACTATTTTTTCCTCATTTTCTTGATAGTTTTCAAAGGTATTTTATACTTAAAAAAATAAAAATCAAATACTAGTCATTAGTTCAAATATCTGGTAGTACAAAAATACTTTCTGTTTTGTTCAGCCACCCAGTCATGTCTGACTCTGCGACTCCATGGACTGCAGCGTGCCAGGCCTCCCTGTCCCTCACATCTCCCAAAGTTTGCCCAAGTTCATGTCCATTGCATCAGTGTATTACACATTGTAAATTAAGTGTAAATAGATTAAATTATTCCAGATTAATGTGTGCATCTGTTTCTAAAAAGTCTTTGTGATGGTCTGACATGAATAGTTCATAATGCCCAATAATTACTCAGCTAAGGCCACCATTAAGGATGTGAAATTTATTTGTAATGTCTCTCTGAAGCCAGATTTTCATGACAGAATTTTCATCAACAATTAAAGTAAATGATTGTTCCAGTCCAGATAAAATATATTTATATTTTTATCACAAAAGCAAAGCTAAGAGAAATTTACTGGAAAAATTCCATTCTGTATCCTAATTGACGCTTATAAAACCTTATTTAACTGACAGAGTGGATAATTTTTAATGATAATAAAAGCACAGTACAAACTATTTAACCTCAGAAGCTCTTACTATCAGACATTATATCTACTTTCTTCACTTTCAATGACTGACAAAAACTTAAAGCCTTCTTTTCCTGATAATTCCATACTCCCTAACAACAAAAAAAGTAATTTCCATTTACCCAGTTTCTGTCCAAGTGGAATCTAATATTTTATTGCTTACTCAATTTTTTTCATTTTATTCAACCCTTACTCCTCAAAAAAAGATATTTCTTTATGTACTGTTATTGTATCCCAACTTTTGTGTTTATGTCCTTGATAAATGAACTTATGCAAAGCACAGGTCTCTTGATCTCCACAGGTGGTGCTGTCTTCTAACTCAACAAATACAAAAGGATGCTTTCTGGTTCTCATCATTGTGATTCTCACCAAGAGCATGTTTACGGCAAGTACGTTTTTATCACTTCATCTAGATAATTGAATTAGTAAATTCAAAGAGAAAAGCTTTATTTATTGATATACAGAGGGAAAATGCTGTATATTGTTTTAACAGTATGTTTCTAAGCTAGGAACTCTGGAATGAAGAATATCTAATGTTTATGTAAATGCTTATTTACGTTCATGGAAGTAAATTTAAAGGAAATAAACTTATTTCGTCACCTAGTGTATTTCATAAATTATCCTAATTTGTCCATTCTTCCTGTGTTTTTGTTTTTGTTTTTAATATAGGTGGAGGGAAGGAGTACAGGACAGTAAGTTATAGTCTAATTGATTAATAAGGTGATTCAATGCTTCAGCAAATGTTTGCACTACAGTATTAACAAAACTGAAAGATACATTATTTTGTTATTAGTTTATTTCTGCTAACTTGAGATTCATTTCTCAATTGCATCGGTGAATAAATGCAAATTAACATGTCATTTTTCAGTGAATGGGAAAAATACATTTAAAATGCCACACATTAGAATAGTATCCTTAATTTTTCTGTGAATAATGTAATTAAATGAGTAATTTAATCTACCTACCTAAATGAATAATTTAATCTACCTACCTAAGCGGTTGATTTTAAGATGCACATTTTTCAATGTACTATAAGAATTAGTATCCAATGTCATATTATATTTTTAAAAGTTTTAGCATCAAATTTTGATTTTTGAAAATAATAACCAAAGAAAGACCATGATATTCTATCTTTCCCATTTATATCTTAATTTTTTGGCCCTATATACCTAGCATGATGTTTCAGTAGTATATACAAATTTAATAACTAACACAAGCTGATATTTATTGCTAGCACAGTTTTATTAGTAGGTGTGTGTATGTATGTGTATGAGTAAGATAGGGATTATTTTATTCTAAATATCTGACATTTTTTACTAACTTTTAAAATGTAAGCTAGGTTGAGTCACTTAAAGTATATGTTCTCAGTATGCTCACCTCATTTCATCTTTTGCATTGATGAAATTTACTCCTTGTGAGAAGTGTATTTATAGAGGTGCAAAAATCTCTAGAATCTCCAGAAAATTTTAGACAAACATATTAAATTGAACAATTGCAACATTGTCAGCACATATTTTGTATGTTGTCATATACTTTATAAACATATGAGTTAGCAGAAGTTGTTAACATTGGAAGGGGGATTACTTGTGTATGCCCAGAATTGTGACTAAGCTTAGAGTTTTAACACTAAAAGATCTAAGTCCCCATCCTGCTAAATTCAGAAAGATTTCGTTGGTTGAGGCCAATCATATTTCTAAATGTTCTCTGATAATAATCACCATTTCACTAAAAGCCACCCTCCAATATCTTCACTCCTACAATCCATGCAATCTTAAACCCCGCAAAACAAAAAATGTATCTGGGGAGAAGCATATCAGTCTGCTCTTAGGGAGTGCAACATGTGTAAAGAAAGAGTAACTGCATATGGAATAGACTGGCATTTCTTCCCATGCTTCCCAGCCAGATGCTTTCTCAGGAGAAGAGGGTGGAAAAGGGAGTTGTGACTGCCCCACCAAGAACCTGGTATCAACCTTCATGTGCATCTTCCTCATCAGTGTGAAAGAGGGCAGTCACCCCATAGACAAAAGGCCCAAAGTAGTAGAGACATCCCATTAAAAGGGCCAGTGAGGGCTTTCGTAAAGAGTAAGGATTCTGTCCCCTGCTTTGCCTGAGGAGCAAGCACATGGAGGAGGGAAGGAGAAAGGTTGTCATGGAAAAGCCAACTGTATGACCACATTCATTACAAGACTCTTTGCTGGTGGAGAGAAGAGATTTGAATTGAATAGGAGGCTAAAGTTTTCACAAAGTACAAAATAATAACAGTGACAGCTTAATAATGAATAACTGAGAAGCTGTGGAAGTTGAGATGTTCTTAACAAAACGAGCACCTCCAGTGGAAAAATGGAGGCAGGTTGGAGGGTATTTATCGTAGATGAGACAGTTACTGCAAAATGAAAACTTTTCGTTTTTCCCTTAATGAACTGACCCTCTTCAAAAAAGAGAATTACACATATCAAATTAAGTACACATATTTCTATTAGTATGATGTCCAGCAAGTGATATGTTGATCTTTTGTGGATCTATATTCTGCTTATTTATGTCATTTTCACAGCCCATGTATCTTCACTCGTCCCAAATGCTAACTTCCAAATCTTATTATGGTAAGAGGTATTATTCAGGTAAAATATTTCATATGAATTATCTTAGTAGCTGTATTCTGCATAAATATAAAATATTTCATACAATTCTTGCATAGAAAAGTGAGAAAAGTGTTAGTCTCTCAGTCTTGTCCAACTCTTTTTGACCCCATGTACTCTAGCCCGCCAGGCTCCTCTGTCCATGGAATTCTCCAGGCAAGAATACTGGAGTGGGTTGCCACACCCTCCTGCAGGGGATCTTTCCAATCCAGGGATCAGACCTGGTTCTCCTGAATTTTCAGTCAGATTCTTTACCATCTGAGCCACATTCTACATAAACATGAAATATTTCATATGGTCCATGCATAATCCTTACAAAAAAGATCTATTTCTCCTTATACTGAAGCATTTTATAGTTTTCATTAACTATGAAATCAACATAGTGATAATTATCTCTCTCACTCATAGAAATTCTAAGTTAGTGAGAAACAGTCTAACATATTTTTCATTATAGTTATTAGTATCATCATTATCCTGCACAACACTAACAGACCAATAAGTGTGTCTCCACAGTTGATGTCAAGAAAGCACTCCTTAGAGATAATTGCAGTAGGACTTTGAAAAGATATTTCCTTTCTGTTCTCCAGCCAGTCTCTGAGGCAGCTCCTTCTCCTCAAATATAATGCAAAGTTCTTTATCTTACACAAAATCTAGTTGTTGAGCTGAGCATTTCAGATCTTACAGTACACGAAAGAGTATGTAGCCCAGTCTTCTGAATTCATTAGTGTGATATTGAAAGAATCGGGGCTACGTTGGTGGTATTTCTTCGAAGCTATGACTCAGGACATAAGTCAGCCTTCATCCTCCACACCTACATGTTCAATTAATCCTTTTGTGGTCCTCAGCCAATGCAACTTAGAGCCCTGTTTTATACTCAAGAGAATAGACTACACAAAATCTTTAATTTAAAACCTGAAACATTTATGGAAATTAGTGAATTACACCCAAATGAGAACCAAAGGCTGTTTATTCAGACCTTCTTAAAACGAGAGAGTCAACCATCATCTCTTGCATTTTGTCAGAGATTCAAAAGGAGGCAGAGGCATAGGAAAGCTGCAGAGTAGACACAGAAAAGCTTCAGGTGTGCCTTGATTGGAGGCAATTGGCATGAAGAAGCTGTGGGGGTAATGTTTGAAAGCTGGAGCATAGAAAACAAGATGGAGATATGCCATGAGTTAGGATTTTGGGAAGACTTCCTTTCATCAAGGTAGGGTGTGTGGAGAGCATCAGTGAGGAATGTATGCAAGCAAGTAATAACGAGGTATGCACTGTGACATAGTTACTCTGAAGTAGTGATGGAGAAAAAAATAGGAGGCAGCAAGCCTCCAGAAAGTGGGCCAAGAGTGATCCACTTATATAATTTGCATTTTAGCAATCCCATCTCTCTAAATGATCTAGTTGAAAACAAATATATTTACTAAGAAGGTGGAATTTAAGGAAATGATATGACCATTTTAAACTTCTTTATGAAACCAAAAAGACAAAAAAAGTCTTTTATGAAAAACAAAACTCCATATTATCCTCCATGTGATGCTTTTTCCGTTTCCATTTCCTCTTTTTTATTTGTGAGATTTCTGTATCTAGTCTGTTTTTTTTTATTATTTTATTTACTATTATTGTTATTTTTTACTTTACAAAATTGTATTGGTTTTGCCACACATCAACATGAATCCGCCACGGGTGTATACATGTTCCCAATCCTGAACCCCCCTCCCACCGCCCCCCCTCACACACCATCCCTCTGGGTCTACTTTCCTTTCGTATACCTCCTCCCTGAAATCCAGACGGGCATCACTTTCCCGAAGCCGAAGGAACAAGATCATCATTACTTGATGCCCTTAAATAAATGCATTACTCAAAATGACAACCTCATTGGCAATCAATAAAGACAAAGAAAAAAATGGCTAAAGCAAGTGTTGAGTTCAGAAAAGCAGTCTAGTTAAGCAATTGCTCACCTAATGGAACAAGATTAATAGTGATTGATTTCAAGTACACCTTACAGAGCATATTTGTCTAAACATTCATCCATTCCTATCTCCATTCCACCCTTCCCCTTTTTCTGTGTCACTTTTACTGATGACTTAAAGATTTAGTGAAAGAGCTAATTATAAAGTCTTGGTTTCTCAATACAAATCGAAGTTTCTAAATATATTATTATCAGTGATTTGTGTTAAATAAATTTATACTTCATAAGAATATTACTTAATACTTGAAAATATTGTAATTCTATAAATTCTGTATGTGTACTTGACCAAAATTTCTAGAGGAAAATGAAAAAGCCCCTTTCCCACTACCTCTTCACGCCTCAACTTAATTCACTTATATGTGTGTATATGTCTGTTCAGTCATTCAGTTGTGTCCACCTCTGCAACCCCACAGACTGTAGCCCACCAAGCTCCTCTGTCCATGGAAATTTTCAGGCAAGAATACTGGAGCAGGTTGCTATTTCCTGCTTCAGAGGATCTTCCTGACAAAGGGATCAAACCTGTGTCATTTGCGTCTGCTGCATTGGCAGGCAGATTCTTTACCACTGCACCACCTGGGAACCGTGACTCACTTTCGTGCATATTTTTAAAAAGCCAGCTTTTCTAATAATACTTCTCTGATCCTGGTCATCTTGTCTCTTTGTCTTTTCTTTGAATCTTCTTTTTATGTCTTAAGTTTTTTTTCTGTTTACATTTTCATTCATTCAAAAATTTATTTTTAAAAATATTAAACATATATGAGATATTAGGCTTTACACAGAATCTGGAAGTGAAAAGACAGAGGGTTAATTGCTTCTGTCATCATTTTGTTATATGAGTTTTTGACAATTAACATAATACCGTATTACGAGTTTGATAGATGTTTGCAAAATAAGTATCACAGAGATATCAATACTTAAAATGATCCAAAATATTGGTAGAGTAAGAGTTCTAGATTTCTACAAGATTTCTAGAGCCAGTGACTTTTAGACTTTTTTTTTTTTAATTTTTATTTTTACTTTATTTCGCTTTACAATACTGTATTGGTTTTGCCAAACATTGACATAATCAGCCACGGGTGTACATGAGTTCCCAATTCTGAACCCCCCTCCCACCTCCCACTCCATATCATCTCTCTGGATCATCCCCGTGCACCAGCCCTAAGCATCCTGTATCCTGTATCGAACGTAGACTGGCAATTCATTTCTTACATGATAGTGTACATGTTTCAATGCCATTCTCCCAAATCATCCCACCCTCCCCCTCTCCCGCAGAGTCTAAAAGTCCGTTCTATGCATCTGTGTCTCTTTTGTATAAACTTTCTTGAACTACTCAATAAGTCAATAGTAGAAGAGATAGTCCAAGACAGAGAAATATACTTACATAAATGATAAAACGTAGAATTTATTAAAAAGGAAACATACCACAAGTGGTACAGGCTACATGACAAGCCTCAAATGTTTGCATCTGGTAGCAGAAATTTCAGTATTGTGTTACAAGATGTTTACAAGAATCAGCCATGATTCTTACTAACAGCAGCCAATTTCGGTTCATTAAAACAGGGAGGTATAAAGAGCTCACCTGTTCATTAAAGCAGGTAAGTCCTCTTGGACTCACCAGGAAATCTAGAGAACAGATCTCAGAATTTGAAAGGAAGAAGAAAGGACAAATTCCTATCAATGTTACTGTCTCTTGTGCTTTGAATGCTGCAGCTTGAACCACGATGCTGAACCTAAAAAAAACTAGAGGTTTACTCTTGCTGAAAGCACCTTATAACCACAGATCGTTTTTCACAACTGTTGCTCTTTGTATCACTGATTTTCAGTTCAGTGTCTGGATTATATGCATCTCATGCTTCAGCTCATGCCATATCCTTGCTGCTGAGGATGATGGGAAAGAAAATATCTAGCTATCCCAACTTCCTTAGAGAGAGTATGATAGTTAATTTTCTGTGTCAACTAGGTTGGAAATAGCACCCTGATATTTGGTCAGACTCATTCTAGATATTTATGTGAAGGCATTTTTTTTTTTTTAAGATGAGATTGACATTTAAATCATTAGTCTTGGAACATAGGAACCATTTCATAATTGGGTTGCCACATCTAATCAGTTCAAGACCTTCATAGAAAACAAAAACAAAAATTGACCTTACCTGAAGAAGAAGAAAGTTTCCCCGGAGACAGCCTTTAGACTTGAGCTACAATTCCTCCCAAAGTCACCAGCCTGTCAGCCTGCTACACATATTTGGGATTTGCCAGCCTACACAATTGTGCGTGTCAATTTGTTCAACTATATCAATCTCTCCCTCTTATAGGTAGAGAGCTAGATAATAGCAGATAGATACATATCCATTTATATCTATCTACATAAACATATAGTTACATACCTATCTAATTATTATCGATCTTTCTATTTGGTGGCTCAGAGGGTAAAGACTGTGCCCGCAGTTCAGGAGACACAGGTTCAATCCCTGGGTCAGGAAGATCCCCTGGAGAAGGAAGTGGCAACCCACACCAGTATTCTTGCCTGGAAAATCCCATGGGTGGAGGAGCATGGCAGGCTACAGTCCATGGGGTCGCAAAGAGTCAGACACAATTGAGCCACTTCACTTTCTTTTCTTTCTTTCTGTCTATTTACATCCTATTGGTCTGCTTTTCTGGTAAATCCTGGCTAACACAGTGTACCATAGGCTTTGCCTCACCAAGATTTATAAGGAAGGGAATCCCATAAACATAGTAAGTGTTTCAAAGGTTCAGTGGCCAAAAGTTGCACTGGTCAGCGTAGAAGTGGTTATGTTGTGGTTAAAAAAAAAATCCTAATGTCTGAGTGTTGTCAAAAGCATAGGGACACTCCTTGCTCTTCTGAAGGGTACTTGACAAGTGGCTGGGGGTATGACTGGGCTCTTCCACTGTCTTTTTTACTTGAAGAACCAGGTTAACAAAGCAACAATGCAACCATTTTCTGGACATTGCCAATCACTGTGGCAAAGGTAAGAGAGGGTGTTGTAAGAATACATAGGTTCTTAAATAAATGTCCAAACAAATATTTTCCACATATCTTTGTTGACCAAAGTAAGTCATACAATCAAATTTGAACTCACAGAGCCAGAACTTTCTTATCCTTTTCAGTGAGGAAATATGAGAAGACAGTATTTCAATCTGACCCAAATGTACATGTTTTTAATGCAATAAGATAATTTTCAGAAATGTCACTCTGATATTTGAGGAAATAGAATTGTACAGATTTAGAGTTGGTGAGAGCGCATTCAGTTTAGAAGGCTATTGCAATAATACAAATAACACATGGTTAATGATACTTAATGTAATAGAGGTTATAAAAAAATAGGGGAAAAATGAAGAAATATTGAGAGTCATTGCTGCTGCTGCTGCTAAGTCGCTTCAGTCATGTCCGACTCTGTATGACTCCATAAATGGCAGCACACCAGGCTACCCCATCCCTGGGATTCTCCAGGCAAGAACACTGGAGTGGGTTGCCATTTCCTTCTCCAATGCAAGAAAGTGAAAAGTGAAAGTGAAGTTGCTCAGTCATGTCTGACTCTTAGCGACCCCATGGACTGCAGCCTACCAGGCTCCTCCGTCCACGGGATTTTCCAGGCAAGAGTACTGGAGTGGGGTGCCATTGCCTTCTCTGTGAGAGTCATTAGAGGATGAGAATAAACAAGGCTTTCTAACTAATTGCTTGTGGATTATATATGTGAAGAAGTGGTCAATGATGACAGTTAGGGGTTTGAGTAATTAAATGAGTTTGAGGTTGCTTTTTTTTTAAATATAGCATTATCTAGTGGAAGCTGATTAATATAAGTAGTCCCATTCTCAGACAAATTGCATAAGAAAAGTAAAATATTTTGTTTGGCTGGTATTGAGTTAAATTTTGAGTATGAGACACCTGTAAAATATCCAAGAAGTTTATGCAGCCAAGTCTGTCTGGAGCTGTAGATTTTAAAATATCAGAAAACATTTGATGGTTATTCATGGAAATTTTATAGATAAAGAAGAGAAGAAGGCTGAACACAGAAATTGATATTTAAGGGTCCCAAATCAGAAGATAAGCAGATGTAAAGTGAAACACTTGCAGGAAAAAAAAAAAAAAACAATAACCAAGTGGAAATTGATAGATATAGAAAGCAAATCAAAATGGAATGGAGTCAGCTTTAAGCCAAGGGAAGAGAGAACATATTTCAAAAATTGAGGGAGAAAAATTTTTGTTAGTAAGATGAAAAAGAGCTGAAAAAGATTATTTAATTACTGTCTTAGAGCAATTCTTAAAATACACCGATAGCATGGTCCTGACTATTGACTAGGGTTTCACATTAGGCCAGAAGGTTGTTAGTGGAATCATTCTGATTGGCCACAAATCTGATTCTTAAACTTAATTGTTATTATAAAAATAGTGTGTGCCTTTGATGTACATGGCTAGACCCTTTTGGTATGTGTTGACATGCCACTGAGAAAAAAAACTATTAGCCCTTGGGAAAGACAAGAGTGACAAATTGATGGAAATAGGTTGGTTCAGTCCAGTTCAGTCACTCATTCATGTCCAAGGCTTTGCAACTCCATGGACTACAGCACACCAGGGTTCCCTGTCCATCATCAACTCCCAGAGCTTGCTCAAACTCATGTCCATTGAGTCGATAATGACATCCAACCATCATATCTTGTCATCCCCTTCTCCTGCCTCAATCTTTCCCAGCATAAGGGTCTTTTTCCATGCATCAGCACTTCAAAACAGGTGGCCAGAGTATTGGAACTTCATCTTCAGCATCACTCCTTCCAATGAATACTCACAGGTTGATTGCCTTTAGGATTGACTGGTTTGATCTTGCAGTCCAAGGGTCCCTTAAGCATCTTCTCCAACACCACAGTTCAAAAGCATCAATTCTTCAGTGCTCAGATTTCTTTGTGGCCCAACTTTCACATCCATACATGACTACTAGAAAAACCATAGCTTTGACTAGATAGACCTTTGTTGGCATAGTAATGTCTCTGCTTTTTAATAGGCTGTCTGGGTTGGTCACAGCTTTTCTTCCAAGGAGCAAGTGTCTTTTAATTTCATGGCTGCAGTCAACATCTGCAGTGATTTGGGGACTCAAGAAAATAAAGCCTGTCATTACTTCCATTTTTCCCCATCTATTTGCCATGAAGTGATGTGTTGTATTAAGCACTAGCTGGAATCAAGATTGCTGGGAGAAATATCAGTTACCTCAGATATGCAGATGACACCACCCTTATGGCAGAAAGTGAAGAACTAAAGAACCTCTTGAAGAAGGTGAAAGAAGAGAGTGAAAAAGTTGGCTTAAAGCCCAACATTCAGAAAACTAAGATCATAGTATCTGGTCCAATCACTTCGTGGCAAATAGATGGGAAAACAGTGGATGACTTTATTTTTGGGGGGCTCCAAAATCACTGTAGATGGTGACTGCAGCCATGAAATTAAAAGACACTTACTCCTTGGAAGGAAAGTTGTGACCAAACTAGACAACGTATTAAAAAGCAGAGGCATTTCTTTGCCAACAGATTCGTCTAGTCAAGGCTATATTTTTCCAGTAGTCATGTATCGGTGTGGGAGTTGAACTATAAAAAAATCTGAGTTGCAAAGAATTGATGCTTTTGAAGTGTGGTGTTGGAGAAGACTCTTGAGAGTCCCTTGGACTGCAAGGAGATCCAACCAGTCCATCCTAAAGGAGATCAGTCCTGGGTGTTCATTGGAAGGACTGATGTTGAAGCTGAAACGCCAACACTTTGGCCACCTGCTGTGAAGAACTGACTCATTTGAAAAGACTCTAGTGTTGGGAAAGATTAAAGGCAGGAGGAGAAGGGGACGACAGAGGATGAGATGGTTGGATGGCATCACTGACTCAATGGACATGAGTTTGGTTAAACTCTGGGAGTTGGTGATGGACAGGAAGGCCTGGTATGCTGTGGTCCATGGGATCACAAAGAGTCCAACACAACTGAGTGACTGAACTCTACTAATGGGACCAGATGCCATGATATTTGTTTTTGGATGTTGAGTTATAAGCCAGTTTCTTCACTCTCCTCTTTTTCATCCTTATTAAGAGGCTCTTTAGTTCTTCTTTACTTTCTGTCATTAGAGTGGTATCATCATGTCTGAGGTTATTGATATTTGCCCCAGCAATCTGATTTCAGCTTGTTCTTCATCCAGCTGTGTATTTTGCATGATATGCTCTGCATACAAGCTAAATAAGCAGGCAGACAATATACAGCCTTGACATACTCCTTTTCCAATTTGGAACCAGTCCATCGTTCCATTTCTGGTTTTAACTGTTGCTTCTTGACCTGCCTACAGATTTCTCAGGAGGAAGGTAAGGTGGTCTGATATTCTCATTTCTTTGGGCTTCCCTAGTGGCTCAGAGGGTAAAATGTCTGCCTGCAATGTGGGAGACCTGGCTTCGATCCCTGGCTCAGGAAGATCCTCTGGAGAAGAAAATGGCAACCTACCCTGGTACTCTTGCCTGGAAAATCCCATGGAAGGAGAAGCCTGTAGGCTACAGTCTACTGGGTCGCAAAGAGGCAGACACGACTGAGTGACTTCACTTTTGAATTTTTCACAGTTTGTTGTGATCCACACAGTCAAAGGCTTTGGCACAATCACTAAAGCAGAAGTAGATGTTTTTTTTTTTTCTGGAATTGTCCTGCTTTTTGTATGATTCAACAGATATTGGCAATTTGATCTCTGGTTCCTCTGCCTTTGCTAAATCCAGCCTGAACATCAGGAAGTTCTCGGTTCATGTACTGTTGAAACCTTGCTTGGAGAATTTTGAACGTTACTTTGCTGGCATGTGAGATGAGTGCAATTGTGCAGTAGTTTGAATATTCTTTGGCATTGCCTTTTTTGGGGATTGGAATGAAAGCTGACCTTTTCCAGTCCTGTGTCCACTGCTGAGTTTTCCAAATTTGCTGGCCTATTGAGTGCAGCACTTTCACAGCATGATCTTTCAGGATTTGAAATAGCTCACCTGTAATTCCATCACCTCCACTAGATTTGTTCATATTGATGCTTCCTAAGGCTCACTTGACTTTGCACTCCAGGATGTCTGGCTCTAGGTGTGTGATCACAGCATCATGAATATCTGGGTCATTAAGACCTTTTTTTTTTTTTCTTTTTGTATAGTTCTTCTATGTATTCTTGCCACCTCTTCTTAATATCTTCTGCTTCCTTTAGGTCCATAATATTTCTGTCTTTTATTGTGCCCATACTTGCATGAAATCTTCCCTTTTATCTCTAATTTTCTTGAAGAGAACTCTAGTCTTTCCCATTCTATTTTTTTCCTCTATTTCTTTGAATTGTTCACATAAGAAGACTTTCTTATCTCTCCTTGCTATTCTTTGGAACTCTGCCTTCAGATGAGTGTATATTTCCTTTTCTCCTTTGCCTTTTACTTTTCTTTTCTCAGTTATTTATAAGGCCTCCTCAGGCAATCATTTTGTCTTTTGCATTTCTTTTTCTTGATGAGGGTTTTAATCACCACTTCCTGTACAATGTCACACACCTCCATCCATAGTTCTTCAGACACCCTATCAGATCTAATCCCTTGAATCAATTTATCCCTTCCACTGTATAATTGTAAGGGATTTGATTTACATCATATCTGAATGGTCTAATGGTTATCCCTATTTTCTTCAATTTAAGTCAGAATTTTTCCATAAGGAGTTCATGATCTGAGTCACAGTCAGCTCTCAGTCTTGTTTTTTGCTGACCCTATAGAGCTTCTCCATCTTCACCTGCAAAGAATATAATCAATCTGATTTTACCATTGAGCATCTGGTGATATCCATGTGTAGAGTTGTTTCCTGGGTTGTTAGAAGTGGGTGTTTGCTATGACCAGCCCTTCTCATGGCAAATGTGTTAGCCTTTGTCCTGCTTCATTGTGTACTCCAAGGCCAAACTTGCCTGTTAGCCCAGGTATCTCTTGACTTTCTACTTTTGCCTTCCAGACCCCTGTGATGAAAAGGACACCTTTTTTGGTTGTTATTTCTCGAAGATCTTGTAGGTCTTAATAGAAACTTTCAACATCAGCGACTTTGTCATTAGTGTTTGGGGCATATACTTGGGATTGCTGCTGCTGCTGCTGCTAAGTCGCTTCAGTCATGTCCAACTCTGTGTGACCCCATAGATGGCAGCCCACCAGGCTCCTCCATCCACAGAATTCTGTAGGCAAGAATACTCAAGTGGGTTGCAATACTGTGATATTAAATGGTTTACCTTAGAAGCAAACTGAGATCCTGTGAACTGAGATATGTGTGCATGTATGTGTAAAAAATTTATACCCATGAACGTATTTTGTAACATTCACAGAACAGAAAATTTTTACATAGTTATATATCTAGTTTGGTGAATATAGAAAGAAGGTAAATTTTAACATGTTCTAGGTTAAAGAACCATGTGATAGTGAAGACATTATTTATTATATAATGTCTTATTATTATAAAGACATTATTTATTATATTCAGAGGTATCTGGATATAAAAATATGAAATCAGCTTCTAGTTAAAAACTATATTTTCATGCCCAACCATGAAGTGAATTCATATATGACAGAGAAGATTGTTCCCAAGGCACACATAAATATGGAATTATATAAAACTAGTGTTTATATCAAATTAAAGCATATATTTAATTTTTGACTCCATAAGACATTAAGTGGCATCCAAGTATTTTTTAGCCCATGTATGCCACACTCATGGAGAAGGTGATGGCACCCCATTCCAGTACTCTTGCCTGGAAAATCCCATGGGCGGAGGAGCCTAGTAGGCTGCAGTCCATGGGGTTGCTAAGTGTCTGAGTGACTTCACTTTCACTTTTCACTTTCATGCATTGGAGAAGGAAATGACAACCCACTCCAGTGTTCTTGCCTGGAGAATCTCGGATGGGGGAGCCTGGTGGGCTGCCATCTCTGGGGTCGCACAGAGTCAGACATGACTGAAGCAAATTAGCAGCAGCAGCAGCCTGCCACGCTAAATTAATATTTCCATTAAATGTAATGTAATATGTGAATCAGAGTGCTAGCCAGTTAGAAACATAACTGTCATAGTAAATTTATGCAATATGATATCAAAATTGTTTTAGTTTACTGGATTTTCTGTCATTCATATAGTATAAAGTGATTTCTATTAGATCAGTCATCAGAAGAAAGCAAGGGTTATTTTATAGAGGGCTTTCCACTGACATATGTTCACTTTCCTATATATACTAATGTAGAAATGACTCCTATATTCTAGTTGATTTCTGCTGTTTTAGAGACTTTAAAAGAACAAATCAATTTCTGCAGTGATAGCAAAAAGAGAAATAAAGAGTAAAGTGTACTTATGTGGAAAAAAAGCAAAGCAAAACAAAACAAAACCCTGAAATTGCTTTCATTGTTTTTGTGTCAATACCAAATTAAAGGAATGAACTTGCTGTATATGTGTAAAATATTTCCTTTTAGTGCTTCTTGCTATACTTGATAAAATATGATAAGAAATAAAAAAGAATCAGGAGAACTGCATAATAATGCTAATAGCTTGTTCTGTGACCTTGGGCAAGCCACTTGACCTCCTGGTGACTCAGCTTTTCCATCTGTAAAGCTGAATGGTAATTAATTACCTCATTTATTCTGTGCTCAGTAGTTTGCCATTTGTATAAGCCTTGTTCAGCATCAAGGACATTTCTTCAAGGCTTTCTTTTCATGACTAGATGTCTATTTTCCACATTTTAAATAATGATTAATGTGATCACTATAACAAAATAAGGTGGGGGAAGGATAAGTTATCTACTTCTGCCCAATAGCTGATAGTCAAACCATAATAAACATACTTTATGTGTTTTCCTGTGTGTGTAAGGTTGTAGATGAAAGGCATAGAATAAACAAACTACATCTAATTAAATATCACTTATCAATTATTTTTAGTGATTTATGCATTTTAATTCAGCTCCTACAATATGAAGAAACTCTCTCAAATCAAAATAAAAACCATCAATGATGGGAAACACCATCTGTTGTACATACCCATTTTACCAATCGTTTTTTCAGTGTTTATTCATGAGGTCAACTACTTACCTCACTCTTACACTTTGGAAAAATGCAAACAGATGTTCCATTTTTCTCTTGATATCATCAGTTCTGATTAATGATGGTAAAGTTCAAGTTGGTGAATTTTCCTTGGCCTGCTTTCTATTTTTCAAATAACTTTAAGTCTTGCTAGCTTCTTGACACCACTTTTATCATCCAGTAAACACATTGATTACTTGACAAAGAAGATTTCAGCTAAATTGAACATTTTTTAGATCAATTTGAACACTGTCTCACTATTAGAAGAGCTAATACAATTTTAAGCATATTTATTTTTCTCACATCAGGTATATTAGCCTACAAATGCACTTTAAAACTAGAGAATGAAAGTCTTCAATGATTCTTAGAATCCCAAATCTACAATTATAATTAACGTCCATGATGACTAACTCTAGAATTGTGTACAAGTTATTGAGGAATGTATTGTTTACATTTAATGCATAATTAAGAGCTTTGATAATTGTGGTTACTGATTTGTATATCGAAGTGACATAATGAAGTGCTTAAATAACAAAATAATTTAAAAGGAGAAGTTGAAGATTAACATGGAGGAAAGGAAATATTTCAAGTCATGGAAGCTTAGTACTTCCTCGATCAAATATAAGCAATGAAACTTTCTTGTTAGACTAATAAAATACCACCATGATACATACTACCAGTTTTTTAAAGTAATTAACATATGTGTGTATTTTTATAGCAAAACTACACAAATAAAATAATACTATTGCTTTAGTGTGCCTCATAAGGTGTCAAAAGCCACCCTATTAGTAGCCTTCTAAACAGAATCTGAATACATGCATAGTAAACATGTACCCATTGTTCTAGTTTACTATACATGACAGTGTTGCCAAATAGCTCATAACAACATATCATCATTCTCTTTTCTCCAGGCTCCAGTAACATTTTTCTGGTTGTCTTTAACGCCTTTATCTAGTGTTCATTTCAAGCTTTCAGAATTGGTCCCATTGAGGCCATTGAAGTTCTGCCACCTGTTCCAAATCAAAAGCAGTGCTCTATGTTGACAATGTTAGGCAAGAACACTTCTTTAAGGTACTAGATTCTGCTTTGGTTTTGTATTTCTTCATAGCAAACTAACTAACCTCAGTTCAGTTCAGTTCAGTTCAGTCACTCGGTCTTATCCGACTCTTTGCGACCCCATGAACTGCAGCAGGCCAGGCCTCCCTGTCCATCATCAACTCCCGGAGTTCACTCAAACTCATGTCCATCGAGTTGGTGATGCCATCCAGCCATCTCATCCTCTGTCAGCCCCTGTTCCTCCTGCCCCCAATCCCTCCCAGCATCAGAGTCTTTTCCAGTGAGTCAACTCTTCATATGAGGTGGCCAAAGTACTAGAGTTTCAGCTATAGAATCATTCCTTCCAAAGAATACCCAGGACTGATCTCCTTTAGAATGGACTGGTTGGATCTCCTTGCAGTCCAAGGGACTCTCAAGAGTCTTCTCCAACACCACAGTTCAAAAGCATCAATACCTCAGTGCTCAGCTTTCTTCACAGTCCAACTCTCACATCCATACATGACTGCTGGAAAAACCATAGCCTTGACTAGATTGACCTTTGTTTGCAAAGTAATATCTCTGCTTTTGAATATGCTATATAGGTTGGTCATAACTTTCCTTCCAAGGAGTAAGCGTCTTTTATTTTCATGACTGCAATCATCATCTGCAGTGATTTTGGAGCCCAGAAAAATAAAGTCAGCCATTGTTTCCACTGTTTCCCCATCTATTTGCCATGAAGTAATGGGACCAGATACCATGATCTTAGTTTTCTGAATGTTGAGTTTTAAGATAACTTTTTCACTCTCCTCTTTCACTTTCATCAAGAGACAACCTAAGTGTTTAAAATAGCAACTTAAAAAATTATATCTCATATTTTCCTAGACCAGGCATTTGGGTAAAGCTTGGCTAGTTAGTTCTCATGTGATGTCACATAAGAAAACTTAGTGGTATTAACTTGGCAGATAAGCCCAACTGGAAGGTGCACAGTGTCTTCACACATGTGTTCTGTGGCTTGGAGAGGATGGCTTGAAGGCTGAACTCATATGGGATTGACAGAGGCACCTATATGATTTTGGTGAACACAAGGTAGTTCGTTTCTTACATGACAGCTCATAAACTAACAGCCTGTGGCTATTCCCTGTGACTATAGACATAGCAGAGAAGGCAATGGCACCCCACTCCAGTACTCTTGGCTGGAAAATCCCATGGACGGAGGAGCCTGGTAGGCTGCAGTCCATGAGGTTACTAAGAGTCGGACACGACTGAGCATCTTCACTTTCACTTTTCACTTTCTTGCATTGGAGAAGGAAATGGCAACCCATTCCAGTGTTCTTGCCTGGAGAATCCCAGGGACAGGGGAGCCTGATGGGCTGCCGTCTATGGGGTTGCGCAGAGTTGGACACAACTGAAGCGACTTAGCAGCATGGACATAGCAGCAGTCAACTGTGTCTTGGTAAGGAGATATTTAACTAATCTAAATGAATTTGGAAGAGAGATGCAATGAAATGGACTTATTTGAAATTGTAGTCAGTAGTTTAGGGAATGAAATAGAAAATTAAATAAATAAACATCTGTCATATTTGGGAGAATTTCAAAGAAATGATAGTGCTAAACCAAGAGTAGTAATAATTATCAACAAATAATTTCTCATATGTGTACTACATAACAATAAAAATTTATTTTTAAAAAGTTAGTTCTGCCTCAATGACAGGAGAAGTTAAATTTGATTCATAATATACTAAACAGGATTCCAATGGAATAAATGGCGCACTTTCATTAGGATGATCCAAGAAATTTTTAATAAAGGAACTGTTTTCAAAGATGTGTGAGGGATTGGGAAATTATGAGGGGTAATGAAATAGCTTAGGAATAGTAAGAGCGAAGATGCAATTACTTTAAATCCCTGAAATGACAAGGAGAGCGAGTGGGTACAAGAGCCTGAAAACTGTAGACAGAGGCAACAGGAATAGGATTGTTCACTGTATTTGAAGAATAGAGTCAGCCCAAGTTCTTCACCTGGCGAGAACCATGGAAATATAAAACACAACCTCATCCCCCTCTGAATTCATACGCAGTTTCTCCATTTACCAATGCAACTGAAGCCAAAAAACAGTGATACAAATGATGGTCTCATCATGAAACAAAAAAGAAACTAAACAAATACCAATCAAGAGGCATTCTATGAAATACCTGAATAAGACTTTCTCCAGATGTCAAAGCCATGAACAACAAAGAAAGGTACAAAAGTATTACAATCAAGTGTAGCCTAAGAAGGCATGGTCTCTAAATGTAATGTATTATTCTATTTATTTTTCATTTTAATTGGAGTATAATTGATTTACAACATTGTGTTAGTTTCACAACTACAGCAAAGTGAACCAGTTATTCAAATACATTTATCCAGTCTTTTTTATTCTTTTCCCATATAGGTCATTAGACAGTATTGAGTAAAATTCCCTGTGCTACACAATAGGTCCTTATTAGTTATCCATTTTAAATATAGTAGTGTGTATAAGTCAATCCCAATTTCTCTTATCCCTCCCCAACTTTTTCCCCTTGGTAAACATGTTTATTTTCTAAACCTGTGACTGTTTTGGCTTTGTAAATAAGAACATTTGTACCACTTTTTATAGATTCTGTATCACTATATTTGTTTTTCTCTTTCTGACTTACATAATTTAATATGACAATCTTTAGGTCTACCCATATTTCTGAAAATAACATTAATTATTCTTTTTTAATGGCTGAGTAATACTCAATTGTATAAATGTACCACATCTTCATTCATTCCTTCTTTGATGGTCATTTAGGTAGCTTCCATATCCTGGCTATCATAAATAGTGCTGCAATGAACACTGAGGTGCATGTATCTTATTGAATTATAGTTTTACCCATCTATATGCCACAGAAGTGGGACTGCTGGATCAGATGGCATATCTAATTTTAGTTTTTTAAGGAATCTCCATTCTTTTCTCCACAGTGTCTGTACCAACTTACATTCCTACCAGCAGGGTAGGAGTGTTCCCTTTTCTTCACACCATCTCCAGCATTTATTGTTTGCAGATTTTGTGATGATGGCTATTCTGACCAGTGTGAGGTGATACTTCATTTTGGTTTGCATTTCTGTAATACTTAGTGATGCTGAGCATCTTTTCATGCACCTCTTGGCTATCCGTATGTCTTTTTCTGAGAAATATCTAATTCGGTTTTCTACTCATTTGTTTTTTAATTGGGATGTTTGTATGTTTGATATTTACCTATATGAGCACTTTGTATATTTTGGAGATTAATCCTTTGTTGGTTGCTTCCTTTGTAAACATTCTCCCATTCTGTGGATTGTCTTTTTTTTTTTTTTTAATGTATGGTCTCATTTGCTGTGCTTAAAAATTAAATTTTAAGTTTAGCTAGGTCTCATTTGTTAGTTTTATTTTCATCACTCTAGGAGTGGATCAACAAAGAGCTTGCTGCAATTTATGTTAGAGAGTGTTCTGACTATGTTTTTCTCTAAGAGTTTTACAGTCTCTGGTCTTACACTTAAGATTTAGGTCTTATTCCATTTTTACTTTATTTTTGTGTATGGTGTTAGAGAATGTTCTAATTTGATTATTTTACGTGTAGCTGTACAATTTTTCCAGCACCTCTTATTAAAAAGCTTGTCCTTTCTCCATGGCATATTCTTGTCACTTTTGTTTTATATTAGGTGACCATAGGTATTTCAGTTTATCTCCGGACATTCTCTCTTGTTCCATTGATCTATCAACATATTTCTGTATTTGTTCCAGTAACACTCTGTTTCAATTACTCTAGCTTTGTAGTATAGTTTGAGGTCAGGGAGCCTGATTCCTCCAGCTGTTTTCCTTTCTCAAAACTACGTTGGCTATTCAAGGTCTTTTATATTTCCATACAAATTGTAAAATTTTTCATTCTAATTCTGTAAAAAGTGCCTCAGTAATTTGATAGGAATTGCACTGAATCTGCAGGTTACTTTGAGCAGTACATTCATTTTGAAAATACTGATTCTTCCAATCCAAGAACATAATATATCTCTCCTTTGTTTGTGTCATTTCGATTACTTTCATCGCTCAGTTCAGTTCAGTCACTCAGTCGTGTCCGACTCTTTGCGACCCCATGTATCACAGCACGCCAGGCCTCTCTGTCCATCACCAACTCCCGGAGTTCACGCAAACTAATGTCCATCGAGTCAGTGATGCCATCCAAACATCTCATCCTCTGTCGTCCCCTTCTCCTCCTGCCCCCAATCCCTCCCAGCATCAGAGTCTTTTCCAAAAAGTCAACTCTTCGCATAAGGTGGCCAAAGTACTGGAGTTTCAGCTTTAGCATCAGTCTTTCCAAAGAACACCCAGGACTGATCTCCTTCAGGATGGATTGGTTGGATCTCCTTACAGTCCGATTACTCCCAAGAGTCTTCTCCAACACCTCAGTTCAAAAGCGTCAATTCTTCGGCACTCAGCTTTCTTCACAGTCCAACTCTCACACCCATACGTGACAACTGGAAAAACCATAGCCTTGACTAGACGGACCTTAGTCGGCAAAGTAATGTCCCTGCTTTTGAATATGCTATCTAGGTTGGTCATAACTTTCCTTCCAAGGAGTAAGCGTCTTTTAATTTCATGGCTGCAATCACCATATGCAGTGACTTTGGAGCCCCCAAAAATAAAGTCTGACACTGTTTCTACTGTTTCCCCATCTATTTGCCATGAAGTGATGGGACCAGATGCCATGATCTTCGTTTTCTGAATGTTGAGCTTCAGCCAACTCTTTTCCTCTCCTCTTTCACTTTCATCAAGAGGCTTTTAGTTTCTCTTCACTTTCTGCCATAAGAGTAGTGTCATCTGCATATCTGAGGTTTTTTATATTTCTCCCAGCAATCTTGATTCCAGCTTATGCTTCTTCCAGCTCAGCATTTCTCATAATGTACTCTGCATATAAGTTAAAGAAGCAGGGTGACAATATACAGCCTTGATGTACTACCTTTCCTATTTGGAAACAGTTTGTTGTTCCATGTCCAGTTCTAACAGTTGCTTCCTGACCTGCATATAGATTTCTCAAGAGGCAGGTCAGGTGGTCTGGTATTCCCATCTCTTTCAGAATTTTCCACAGTTTATTGTGATCCACGCTATCTTACAGTATATGTCTTTTGCTTCCTTAGTAGGTTTATTCCTAGGTATTATAATTTTTGATGTGATGGTAAACATAATAGTTTCATTAATTTCCCTTTCTGATTTCATTGTTAGTGTATAAGAATACAAGCGATTTCTATGTATTAATTTTGTATTTCACAACTTTACCAAATACACTGATGAGCTCTAGTTGTTTTCCAATATTTTGATAACTTGATGTAAAGAGCTGACTAACTGGAAAAGAGTTTGATGCTGAGAAAGCTGGAAGGCAAAAGGAGAAGGGAGTGACAGAGGATGAGATGGTAGATATCCTCAACAACTCAATGGACATGCGTTTGAGCAAATTCTGAGAGATAGTGAAGGACAGTTGAGCCTGGTGTGCTGCAATCCATGGGGTCACAAAGAGTCAAGCACGACTTAACAACTTAACAGCATCAAGTGGTTTTCTGGTAGCATATTTAGGATTTTTTTATGTATAATATCATGTCATCTCCAGACAATGACATTCTTACTTCTTTTTTTTTTCCCCAGTTGAATTCATTTTCTTTCTTTTTTTTTTTTTTCACTTCATTTATTGTCATGGCTATGACATCCATAACTATATTGAATAAAAGCAGTAAGAATGGATATCCTTGCATTGTTCCTGATCTTAGAGGTAATTCTTTCAATATTTCACTGTTGAGAATGATGTTTGCTATGGGTTTGTCATGTATGGTCTTTATTATGTTGACGTAGCTTCCCTCTGTGCCTACTTTCTGGATAGTTCTTTTTTTTTTTTTTTAATCAATGGGTTTTGAGATTTTTCAAAACTTTCTCTGCCTCTGTTGAGATGATCAGTTGGTTTTTATTCTTCAGTTTATTGATGTGGTATCTCACATTGTTTGATTTGTGTATATTGAAGAATTCCTGCACTCTTAAGATAAACCCCATTTGATTATAGTGTATGATCCTTTTAATGTGTTGTTTGATTTTGTTTGCTAGTATTTTGTTGAGGGTTTTTGTATCTATGTTCTTTTCTTTTATTCTTTCTTTCTTTTTTTTGCATATAATTTTATTTCCTCTTTGCTCTTTATTATTTCCTTCCTTTTTTTAACTTTGTTCTTTGTCTAATTCCTCTACATGGCAGATCAGGTTGTTTGAGATTTGTTGTTTTCTTGCTTCTTCAGGAAACTCTGTCTTGCTATAAATTTTCCTGTTTTAGCTTCTGCAGTATGACAGAGATTTTGTAAATTTGTGTTTCCATTTTCTGGCTTATAGTATTTCATGATTTCTTCATTCACCTTTTTTTTTTTTTTTTTAGTAGCAGTGTTGTTGTTTAGTTTCCATGTGTTTATGCTTTTCTCATTTTTCATTATTCAATTGGTTTCTAGTTTCATACTATTGTGTTTGAAAAAAATGCTTGCCATAAATCCTCTTAAATTTGTTGAGACTTGTTCTGTGGCCCATTATATGGCCTATCGTGTAGAATATTCCATGTGAACTTGAAAAGAATGTATATTGGGTTATTTTTGGATAGAATATCTTATAGATATTTATCAAGTTGAACTGGAATATACTGTCATTTAAGATGACTGTTGCCTTATTGTCCTTCCTTTTGGATTATTTGCCCATTGATATAAATAGAATGTTAACGTTGACTACTATTATTGTATTATTGTAAATTTCTCCCTTTATGTCTGTTAGTATTTTCATTATATATTCAGGTGCTCCTATATTGGGTGCATACATATGATGACTTTAATATCCTCTTCGTTTGTTGATCTTTTATCATTATATAATCCCTTTCTTTTGTATGACAGGAGTATTGCTATGCAGAAAAAGTCATTTCTGCTTGTATGAACTACCTTTTAGTATCATCTAACTTTCAGTCTGTGTGGATCTTTAGCTCTGAAATGAGTATCTTATAAGCATCATATGGATTCGTCTTGCTTTTATATCCAGTGAGCTACCCTATGCCTCTTTGACTGAAGCATTTCATCCTTTGATATTTAAACTATTTATTAGTGTGTGGACTTTGTCACTCAGTCATGTCCGACTCTTTGTGATCCTATGGACTGTAGTCTGCCAGGCTCCTCTGTCCATGGGGATTTTCCAGTCAAGAATACTGGAGTGGGTTGCCATGTCCTCCTCCAGGGAATCTTCTCAACCCAGGGATCAAACCCAGATCTCCTGCACTACAGGTGGATTCTTTACCATCTGAAAGTATATGCATTTATTAGGGACTCCCCGGGTAGCTCAGTTGGTAAAGAATTTGTCTACAATGCAAGAGACTCCATTTCAATTCTTGGGTTGGGAAGTTCCCTTGGAGAAGGGACAGTCTACCTATTCTAGAATTCTTGGACTTCCCTCATGGCTCAGATGGTAAAGAAACCAGCTGCAATGCAGGAGACCTGGGTTTGACCCCTGAGTTGGGAAGATCCCCTGTTTCCTGAAGGAGGGTGTGGCAACCCAATCCAGTATTCTTGCCTGGAGAATCCCCATGGACAGAGGAGCCTGGAAGTCTACATTCCATGGGGTTGCAAAGAATTGGACATGACTGAGTGACTAAGTGCACACACATGTACTTATTGCCAGTTTATTTCTCATTTTCCAGTTGTCTTTGTTATTCATTCCTTTATCTTTTTGTTTCTTCTCTTATAGTTATGTTATTTTCTTTAGTTCTATGCTTCTGTTCCCTTCTTTCGAGTTTTTGTATAGCTATTGTGTGTTTTGACCTTTGGCTACCATGATATTCATATTTGTTGACTTGTAACTCCATCTCCTTGTTTTAAACTGATAGGCATTTAAGTTCAAACACATTCTAAACTTTTATTTAACATCCTTATGCCACATTTGATGTTTTTGATGTCATCTTTGACAAATTCTTGCTTATCTATCTCTCCACTCTTTGTTTTAGTTATAGTTGCTTTCACACTTTTTTTGTCTTTTGATCTTTGTAGTAGCTTATTTAAATAGTAAACCTTCAGTCCTTAATATATATTTGCCTCTCTCAGTGGTAGTTTTCTTTCCCACTCAAAGGTTCTTACTTCTTGTTATTGTCTTTTCGTTTTCACTTAGAGACGACCCTTAATATTTATTTTGGGGCAACTTTAGTATCAATGATCTCTTTAAATTTTTGCTTGTCTTTATCTTTCTTTGCTTGTTCTTTATCTCTTCTTCAATTCTAATTGTAATCTTGCTGGACAGTATATCCCAGATTGCATATTTTCTCCTTATCACACTTTGAATATATGATGCCAGTCCCTGTGGCCCTGAAAAATGTATGCAGAAAAATCAGTTCATAACCCTATGAGATTTCTCTTGTACACGACTCTGCTTCTCTCTTTGTGCCTTTAAAATATTCTCTTTAACTTTTGCCATTTTAATTATCTAGGTCTTGGCATGGGTCTGTATAAGTTTATCTTGTTTTGGACTCTGTATACTTCCTGTAACCATATATCTTCTTCCTTCTCTAGTTTTGGGAAGATTTCAGACATCATTTCTTCAAATATGTTTTTATTCCCTTTTCTACTTTTTGCCTTCTAGGTCCCCTATAATGTGAATGTTAGTAAACTTTATGTTACCCTAGACATCTCTTGAACTGTTCTCATTTTTAATTAGTTCATTTTGCTGTTCCAATTGGATGATTTCCATTATTCTATCTGCCAGATCTCTTATACCTTCTTACTATTCATTCCTTATAGTATGTTTTTTGTTTCAATTATTGTATTCTGTTCTCACTGGTTCCTTTTTTTAAAAATTTATTTTAATTGGAGGCTAATTACTTTACAATATTGCATTGGTTTTGCCACACATCAACATGAATCTGCCACAGGTGTACACGTGTTCCCCATCCTGAGCCCTGCTTCCCACCTCCCTCCCCGTACCATCCCTCTGGGTCATCCCAGTGCACCAGCCCCAAGCATCCTGTATCCTGCATCAAAACTAGACTGGCGATTTGTTTCTTACATGATAGTATACATGTTTCAATGCCATTCTCCTGGATCATCCCACCCACTTCCTCTCCCACAGAGTCCAAAAGACTGTTCTATACATCTGTGTCTCTTTTGCTGTCTCACATACAAGGTTATTGTTACCATCTTTCTAAATTCCATATATATGCGTTAGTATACTGTATTGGTGTTTCTCTTTCTGGCTTACTTCACTCTGTATAATAGGCTCCAGTTTCATCTACCTCATTAGAACTTATTCAAATGTATTCTTTGTAATGGCTGAGTAATACTCCATTGTGTATATGTACCACAGCTTTCTTATCCATTCATCTGCTGATGGACATCTAGTTTCTTTTTAAAATTTTTTCTAGTTCTTTGTTAAAATTCCCAGTGTGTTCATCTCATCTTCTCCTCATTCAGTCAGCATTCTTTTTTTTCTTTTAATTTTTATTTTTACTTTATTTTACTTTACAATACTGTACTGGTTTTGCCATACATTGACATGAATCCACCACGGGTGTTAATGAGTTCCCAATCCTGAACTCCCCTCCCACCTCCCACCCCATATCATCTCTCTGGATCACCCGCATGCACCAGCCCCAAGTATCCCATATCCTGTATCGAACATAGACTGGCGATTTGTTTCTTACATGATAGTATACATGTTTCAATGCCATTCTCCCTAATCATCCCACCCTCTCCCTCTCCCTCAGAGTCCAAAAGTCCATTTTATACATCTGTGTCTCTTTTGCTGTCTTGCATACAGGGTTATCCTTACCATCTTTCTAAATTCCATATATATATGTTAGTATACTGTATTGATGTTTTTCTTTCTGGCTTACTTCACTCTGTATAATTGGCTCTAGTTTCATCCACCTCATTAGAATGGATTCAAATATATTCTTTTTAATGGCTGAGTAATACTCCATTGTGTATATGTACCCCAGCTTTATTATCCACTCATCTGCTGATGGACATCTAGGTTGTTTCCATGTCCTGACTATTATAAATAGTGCTGTGATGAGCATTGGGGTACATGCGTCTCTTTCAATTCTGGTTTCCTTGGTGTGTATGCACAGCAGTGGGATTGCTGGGTCATAAGGTAGTTCTATTTGCAATTTTTTAAGGAATCTCCACACTGTTCTCCATAGTGGCTGTACTAGTTTGCATTCCCACCAACAGTGTAAGAGGGTTCCCTTTTCTCCACACCCTCTCCAGCATTTATTGCTTTGCAGACTTTGGGATCACAGCCATTCTGACTGGTGTGAAATGGTACCTTATTGTGGTCTTGATTTTCATTTCTCTGATAATGAGTGATGTTGAGCATCTTTTCATGTGTTTGTTAGCCATCTGTATGTCTTCTTTGGAGAAATGTCTATTTAGTTCTTTGGCCCATTTTTTGATTGGGTCGTTTATTTTTCTGGAATTGAGCTGCATAAGTTGCTTGTATATTTTTGAGATTAGTTGTTTGTCAGTTGCTTCATTTGCTATTATTTTCTCCCATTCCAAAGGCTGTCTTTTCACCTTGCTTATAGTTTCCTTTGTTGTGCAGAAGCTTTTAATTTTAATTAGATCCCATTTGTTTAGTTTTGCTTTTATTTCCAGTATTCTGGGAGGTGGATCATAGAGGATCCTGCTGTGATTTATATCGGAGAGTGTTTTGCCTATGTTTTCCTCTAGGAGTTTTATAGTTTCTGATCTTACATTTAGATCTTTAATCCATTTTGAGTTTATTTTTGTGTACGGTGTTAGAAAGTGATCTAGTTTCATTCTTTTACAAGTGGTTGACCAGTTTTCCCAGCACCCACTTGTTAAAGAGATTGTCTTTACTCCATTGTATATTCTTGCCTCCTTTGTCGAAGATAAAGTGTCCATAGGTGTGTGGACTTATCTCTGGGCTTTCTATTTTGTTCCATTGATCTATATTTCTGTCTTTGTGCCAGTACCATACTGTCTTGATGACTGTGGCTTTGTAGTAGAGCCTGAAGTCAGGCAGTTGATTGATTCTTCCAGTTCCATTCTTCTTTCTCAAGATTGCTTTGGCTATTAGAGGTTTTTTGTATTTCCACACAAATCTTGAAATTATTTGTTCTAGTTCTGTGAAAAATACTGCTGGTAGCTTGATAGGGATTGCATTGAATCTGTAGATTGCTTTGGGTAGTATACTCATTTCCACTATGTTAATTCTTCCAATCCATGAACATGGTATATTTCTCCAACTATTAGTGTCCTCTTTGATTTCTTTCATCAGTGCTTTATGGTTTTCTATATATAGGTCTTTACTTTCTTTAGGTAGATATATTCCTAAGTATTTTATTGTTTTCATTGCAATGGTGAATGGAATTGTTTCCTTAATTTCTTTTTCTACTTTCTCATTGTTAGTGTATAGGAATGCAAGGGACTTTTGTGTGTTGACTTTATATCCTGCAACTTTACTATATTCAGTCAGCATTCTTATTACTAATGATTCAGATCTTTGATCTGGTAAAATATTTATTCCTGTTTTTTTTTTTTTTTTCAGGATTTATTTTCTGGTTCTTTCCATTTAGACCAGTTGCTTTGCCTGCTAATTTTCCTTAATTCTCTCTGTCTCTATGAATTGAGATAAAATAGTTATCTATTGCCATCTTAAAAGAGTATCTTTATGTGGGAGCGTGCTTACACTATCTATATGTGCCCAGTGCCTTTGGTAGGAGAGCTGGATTTGACATGAACACAAGTCATGTCTTTCCTTCAGGTGTGCTGGCAAATACTGCCTTGATAGGGAGAGGAGCTAAAGACGGAGAGGTTGGGGATGAAGTCAGTATGTGGCAAGGCCTCCCCTTTGCTCAGTGATATTATGCTCTATTAGGATGCAGTCTTATCTCAAGTTGCTAGTACAGACTCCCTGAGGGATCAGGGGTGAATCAGGGGTGAACTGTCTCTGATCCTTTTAAGTGTGTGCTCTTCCCTCTCCCAGCACCAGGACTCTTGCCCAGATGGGAGAAGTTCTGGAGCATGAGGGGCCTATGCAGGCTCTTGTCTAGTAATGACGCTTCAGCTGTGGTGGGCCAACTGTAGACAGTGGTCCAGGCTGCCTCTGATGCACCACCCATGAAAGTGCCAGCAATGGCTGCCCCTGCCGCATTCAGACTTAACTTTGGGTCTGAATTTAACTTATCCCTCACAGCTGATCACTCCCACAGCTTATTCTACCACCACCCTGATGTGGAGTTAAGCTGCAGGGTAGGTGGGGCCCAACTAAGCTCTCAGTATGTTGGTGCTACTTCCAACATGCTGCCTGAGTAAGCACCAGCAATGGCCAGACCAGCCATTCTCAGATGTTTCCCCAGGTATAAGTCAACCCTGTTGACCACAACTAAGCTCTCTCCCCAGTTATGGCAGGCTTTGCCTTAGTGCAGATCTCTGAGGTGACATAAGCAGGCCTGGAGTGTTTGCTGTCCTCAGGCTGGGGTACACAGTTGGGGGAAGTCAAGTAGCCACTGGAGCATTCCTCTGTCCACTCTCTGTCCAGATTTGGGAGCAAGCCAGAACTCATGCTCCTCGTGAACAGAGTCCAGGTTTCACACAGCCCTCCAGTTAGTCTCAGCTGCTCTCTGACCAGCCAAGGGAACTAGTCTTCCTTGTTTTGGACCTCCAGACTGGGGTGCCCAATATGTAGCTAGAATAGCTCACCCCCCAGGGTGGATCTCTGCCCATGCAATCTCCCTTTTCCACTGAGTCCCCCAGTCAGGGCCACAGGTCCTGACTTGATCACTGCTCTTCCCTTTACCCAACTCCATGTAGGTTTTTCTTATAGTTTTAGAGTATAGTAATCTTTCTTCCAGCTTCTAGTTAGTTTTCAGTGAGAATTGTTCCACTTGTAGATGAATTTTTGATATGTTCCATGGGAGAGGTGAGTTCCATATCCTCCATCTTGATTGATCTCCAATAATGTACAATTTGTAAGGAAAAAAAAAAGAAGAAGAAGAAGAAGAAGAAGAAAAAACACCACAAGAACAAAGTCACCAGTTTTAACAACATATACAAATATTTATATTTTGGCGGCACTGTACAATTCTCTTGATATTAATTTGCATTGGCAATGTGCATCATTCTATGTTTATAGATTTGTTAATACAATGACTAACTCCACTTTGCAAGTTAATTCCTGGGGAAGTTGACAGACATCAGATAAATTAAGCAGCACTACAGACAAAGCTTAAATAAATAAATACTACACTCTGTTAAAATATGACTGCAATGATTATTCCAATAATAGTATGTAAAGTCAGTTGTCATCTCTTTGAATCTTAAAGTAACTATAAGAGCCATGGAAAGAATACATTTCAGAGACAGAGAAAAAAGGGGCAGTGTATTTTAACACATTAAATCTCAAAACACATTTGTTACCTATGTATTTTATTGTGACACTGATTGTTAGAGTTCTCTTGCTGGTATTCTGACATTAGAATTGTTTAACAAGCATCCTGGGAATTACAGGGTATCCCTCAGTACTCACACACAGCCTTCTCTACTGCATACATAGCAGTGTTTCTGCATCTCCCAGACTGACCCAGCATTAACTAAATTGGATGTCAAGTGTGTCAACATGCTCTAACTGCCAGTGACATTGTCATATGGGCTCCTGAGATGAAAGACAAAACACCATGCAAGAAACAGATAGAATACAGGATTTAAAAAAGCAGGTGGACTGCAAAGGATTTGTCTTTTATTTTTGGATTTATTATATTCTGATACATTAGTGCTTTATTTAAACAGCTGCCCAAAGCTTTCTGTAAAACATGGAATTAGAGACAGTCCTTCATTCACAGACTCACAGACCAAAGAGGAGTGCAATTAAAACTGTGGCTGAAAACTTGCAGCCCTTACCTTTTCTTAGATCCTGTATAACATAACATATACCTATGTATATAACATAACATATACCTACATAACAACTACCTACCTCTTAATGGCACATAACTAAATTTTAAGAGGTATTATCATAGAAATTATTTTCCTTTATTTGCCATTTCCTAAAGAGTGTTAACATTTAAAACATAGTGACAGGTATAACTATCCATTTATTTTTTAATTAAAAATCAAGTTTGTTTATAAAATAAATTTAATATAGCCATGTTATAAGCATAAAATAAATATATTGCAAAAGCTTACTGATATCCTGTGATAGAAATGCTATGTTCTTATTAAAATGGCTAGTGGTGTCATCTAGACTAGATTTCATTCTGCTAATCCTGAACAATTGAATAATGACAAATGAAGAAACTCATCAATTTTAATCCATTCTTCAAGACCCAGTTGAACTTATACTCACTTTGGTAAGCTTCTCTGGAGTTTGTAATATTGTTATATTTATAAATTTGTTAACAATTCTCACCTATGCTATGAAATTGGCATTACTAACCTATGTTTTTCCCATTAGATTGTGTGCTCTCTCTTTTGTGTGTTTATTGTTTTTTTTTATTGAAGTATAGTTGATTTACTATACTATAGTAACTATGGTTACTATGGTTATGGTTCCCTGTGTTACACAGGAGGGTGTTGTTGCTTATCCATATATGTGTAATTAGTATATATACCCATATATACTAGTTTGCATGTTAACTAACTATGTTGAGTTAATATGTGATATACAAGAAAGTCACCCAGTTTATATATATAAATATGTTTATATATATATATGCACTTTTCCATTGTGGTTTATCATAGGATATTGATTATAGTTCCCTGCATTACACAAGAGGGTGTTGTTGTTTATCCATATATATATAGTTAGTATATATACCCATATATACTAGTTTGCATCTGCTAATCCCAAAGTTACAATCCTTCCCTCCCCCACCCCACCCCATTGACAACTGCAAGTCAGTTCTCTTATCTGTGTCTGTGAGTCTTTTGCTATTTTGTAGATATTTTCATTTGTGTCATATTTAGATTTCACATGTAAATCATAGTGTATGGTATTTGTCTTTCTTTTTCTTACTTACAGATTATGTGCTATCTTGAAGAGAAACAATATATATATTATGAACTAAAACAAAAAATTAAATTGACATAAGTGTGGCAATCAGACACTTATCTGTATCTATTGCCCCCTTCCATTAATCACAAAATTCGCAATTTTAATCCTTTACACTGTTGACCAGAATAAAATACTACATTTCCCAGGATTTTTACAAGCTAGTATGATTATTTGTTAGTGTATGCATAGTGAAATATCAGAAAACAGTGATGCAAGGAGTTTTCAGGACATAGTTATAACAGGAAACTATTCTTCCACTCTGATCCTAGAAGTCTGTAGTCAGGGCTATAGTTCTAGCAACCATTCTGATCCAAGAAGTATGTGAGGAATGGTAGGAATGCTCCTACAACTGCAGAATGGCAGGAGCTACAAAGTTTCTATAATTTTACATGAATAGGTATATGGTTGCTGCTGGTGCTGCTAAGTCACTTCAGTCGTGTCCGACTCTGTGCGGCCCTATAGATGGCAGCCCACTAGGCTCCTCTGTCGCTGGGATTCTCCAGGCAAGAATACTGGAGTGAGTTGCCATTTCCTTCTCCAATGCATGAAAGTGACAAGTGAAAGTGAAGTCGCTCAGTCCTGTCTAACTCTTTGTGACCCCATGGACTACAGCCCACCAGGCTCCTCCATCCATGGGATTTTCCATGCAAGAGTACTGGAGTGGGTTGCGTGAAATTGCTTTATATATAAAAAAACAAATTGCTTTATATCAAAATTATCTTTACTTTGTTAATTGAATAATTGTTTATATTCATCCTTAAGTATGAAGAATTAGTTTTCTTATGAAGAGGTTAAAGGAATTTGGGAGTGTATATTTCTGTACATATGTGTTTGTATTTTCCTAACTTAATTATTTGCTTCCAGAGAAGAAAGCCCTCTAATGAGTAAGTTAGTTCTATAATTTATGTCTTAAAAATGACTGACTACATAATATTTCAATTATCATTTTTATACTATTGTAAATAGAGTTGAATAAACCATGTGTACATTGTGTCCGCACATACATTTGCATTTTATAGATCCACAGTTTTATTTTGAGACAGAGTTGTACAGAAGAAGAAGTAAATTGAAGAGGAAACAAATTGAAATTAGGAAAAAGGAAAAGCCACAAAATACAAAACAAATTTGAAGAAAATATATTGTATAATACAATCCATGTGAAAATAACTTCAAGAAACTCAGGAAGAAAAAGGGCATGAGGACAATGAATTATGTTAAGTCAGAGCAAAAATGACAGATTAGTAAGTATCAACATGGTAGATACTCAGATAGGAGAAGAAAGGGATTCAGTTCAGTTCAGTTCAGTTCAGTCGCTCAGTCATGTCCGACTCTTTGCAACCCCATGAATCACAGCATGCCAGTCCTCCCTGTCCATCACCATCTCCTGGAGTTCACTCAGACTCATGTCCATCGAGTCCGTGATGCCATCCAGCCATCCCATCCTCGGTTGTCCCCTTCTCCTACTGCCCCCAATCCCTTCCAGCATCAGAGTCTTTTCCAATGAGTCAACTCTTCGCATGAGGTGGCCAAAGTACTGGAATTTCAGCTTCAGCATCATTCCCTCCAAAGAAATCCCAGGGTTGATCTTCAGAATGGACTGGTTGGATCTCCTTGCAGTCCAAGGGACTCTCAAGAGGCTTCTCCAACACCACAGTTCAAAAGCATTAATTCTTCACCGCTCAGCCTTCTTCACAGTCCAACTCTCACATCCATACATGACCACAGGAAAAACCATAGCCTTGACTAGACAGACCTTAGTCGGTAAAGTAATGTCCCTGCTTTTGAATATGCTATATAGGTTGGTCATAACTTTTCTTCCAAGGAGTAAGCATCTTTTAACTTCATGGCTGCAGTCACCATCTGCAGTGATTTTGGAGCCCCTAAAAATAAAATCTGACACTGTTTCCACTGTTTCCCCGTCTATTTCCCATGAAGTGATGGGACCAGATGCCATGATCTTCGTTTTCTGAATGTTGAGCTTTAAGCCAACTTTTTCACTCTCCTTTTTCACTTTCATCAAGAGGCTTTTTAGTTCCTCTTCACTTTCTGCCATAAGGGTGGTGTCATCTGCATATCTGAGGTTATTGATATTTCTCCAGGCAATCTTAAATGCACAATTTCAATGAGGACCACAAAGTATTCCCTGTGCATGTATATGTAATGTGCATCCAGAAATGAAAATTAATGTCTTAGAAAATATTTGTTTTAACATATTTTATTGTTACATATTTACAAAATAATGACATCCTTAAATGTTAGATATTCGACTATTTAAAAGATCCGGAATTTAAGAGACTACATCAGGGTGTGGTTATTGTTGTTATTGTTTAGTCTCTAAATTGTGTCCTACTCTTTTGCAACCCCATGGACCCAGTTAGGCTCCTCTGTCAATGGGATTTCACAGGCAAGATTACTAGAGAGGTTTGCCATTTCCTCCTCCAGGGGATCTTTGTTTCCTTGGGCTCCAAAATCACTGAAGATGGTGACTGAAGCCATGAAATTAAAAGAAGCTTGCTCCTTGAAAGAAAAGTTATGACCAAACTAGATAGCATATTAAAAAGCAGAGACATCGCTTTGCTGACAAAGGTCCATCTAGTCAAAGCTATGTTCTTTCCAGTCGTCAAGTATGGATGTGAAAGTTGGACCATAAAGAAGGCTGAGCACGAAATAATTGATGTTTTTAAACTGTGGTGTTGAAGAAAACTTTTAACAGTCCCTTGGACTACAAGGAGATCAAACCAGTCAATCCTAAAAGAGATGAGTCCTGAATATTCATGAAAGGACTGATGCTGGAGCTGAAGCTGCAATAGTTTGGCCACCTGATCTGAGCAGCCTACTACTCACCGGAAAAGACCCTGAAGTTAGGAAAGATTGAAGACTGGAGGAGAAGGGGGTGACAGACAATGAGATGGTTGGATGGCATCACCGACTCAGTGGACATGAATTTGAGCAAGCTCCAGGAATTGGTGAAGGATAGGTAAGCCAGGCATGCTGCAGTCCATGGGATCGCAAAGAGTCAGACATGACTGAGCAACTGAACTTCACTGAAATGAAGTGAGGGAATCTTCCCAACCTGGAGATCAAACTGGCATCTCCTGCATTGGCAGGTGGATTCCTTACCTACTGAGCCATCTAGGAAGCCCCATGTGCAAGGTACTAACACTATTGATATGCTTAGAATTCTTCTGCCAGGCAGTATATTATCACATAAAATCAACGAAATCTTCAAAGGAGAGGCTCACAGGTTGAATTTTAATTATAACCTCAAATAGAAAAATGCTTTAATTTGGTTATAATATAAACAAGCCAGTAGTAGTTCTTTTTGGGGGGCCAAATAGCAGTTTCCCCTCATCACACTTAGGGTGACTAGAAAATCTTTCAAAGAGAGACAAAAATATGTTAAAATATTACTTTATTACACAATAACAGTTTCTGAAATAAGTCAACACATGTTCAGTAATAATGGAGTAATTACACATCGAGTACCCATAGGTGTAACAGCAAGAATTAATAGGGCATCAAATTAATGGGTTCTATATATGTGTGTTTGCATTTCTCTATCAGTTCAGTTCAGCTCAGTCACTCGGTTGTGTCTGACTGTGACCCCATGGACTGCAGCACGCTAGGCCTCCCTGTCCATCACCAACTCCTGAAGTTTACCCAAACTCATATCCATTGAGTCAGTGATGCCTTCCAACCATCTCATCCTCTGTCATCCCCTTCTCTTTCCACCTTCAGTCTTTCCCAGCATCAGGGTCTTTTCAAATGAGTCAGCACTTCTCATCAGATAGCCAAAGTATTGGAGTTTCAGTTTCAACATCAGTCCCTCCAGTGAATATTCAGGACTGATTTCATTTAGGATGGACTAGTTGGATCTCCTTACAGTCCAAGGGACTCTCAAGAAGAGTCTTCTCCAACACCACAGTTCAAAAGCATCATTTCTATGGAACTCAGCTTTCTTTATAGTCCAATTCTCATATCCATATGTGACTACTGGAAAAACCATAGCTTTGACTAGATGGACCTTTGTTGGCAAAGTAATGTCTCTCCTTTTTAATATGCTGTCTATGTTGGTCATAGATGGTGATTGCAGCCATGAAATTAAAAGACACTTACTCCTTGGAAGGAAAGTTATAACCAACCTAGATAGCATATTAAAAAGCAGAGACATTACTTTGCCAAAGAAGGTCCATCTAGTCAAGGCTATAGTTTTTCCAGTGGTCATGTATGGATGTGAGAGTTGGACTATAAAGAAAGCTGAGCGCCAAAGAATTGATGCTTTTAAATTGTGGTGTTGGAGAAGATTCTTGAGAGTCCCTTGGACTGCAAGGAGATCCAACCAGTTCATCCTAAAGGAGATCATACCTGGGTGTTCATTGGAAGGACTGATGCTGAAGCTGAAACTCGAATACTTTGGCTACCTCATGTGAAGAGTTGACTCTTTGAAAAAGACCTTGATGCTGGGAGGGATTGGGGGCAGGAGGAGAAGGGGACGACAGAGGAAGAGATGTCTAGATGGCATCACCAACTAGATGGACATGAGTTTGGGTAAACTCCGGGAGTTGGTGATGGACAGGGAGGCCTGGCATGCTGCTATTCATGGGGTCACAAAGAGTAGGACACGACTGAGTGACTGAACTGAACTGAACTGAAGTTGGTCATAACTTTTCTTTCAAGGAGCAAGCGTCTTTTAATTTCATGGCTTCAGTCACCATCTGCAGTGATTTTGGAGCCCCACAAAATAGTCAGCAACTGTTTCTACTCTTTCCCCATCTATTTCCCATGAAGTGATGGGACCAGATGCCATGATCTTCGTTTTCTGAATGTTGAGCTTTAGGCCAACTTTTTCACTCTTCTCTTTCACTTTCATCAAGAGGCTTTTTAGTTTCTCTTCACTTTCTGCCATATGGGTGGTGTCATCTGCATATCTGAGGTTATTGATATTTCTCCCAGCAATCTTGATTCCAGCTTATGCTTCATTCAGCCTGGCATTTTGCTTGATGTACTCTGCACATAAGTTAAATAAGCAGGGTGACAATATACAGCCTTGACGTACTCCTTTGGAACCAGTCTGATATTCCATGTCCAGTTCTATTACTTTCTTCATACAGACTTCTCAAGAGGCAGGTAAGGTGGTCTGATTTTCCCATTTCTTTCAGAATTTTCCACAGTTTATTGTGATGCACACAGTCAAAGGCTTTGGCATAGTCAATAAAGCAGAAGAAGATGTTTTTCTGGAACTCTCCTGCTTTTTCCATGATCCAGCGGATGTTGGCAATTTGATCTTGGCTTCCTCTGCCTTTTCTAAAACCAGCTGGAACATCTGGAATTTCATGGTTCACATATTGCTGAAGCCTAGCCTGGAGAATTTTGAGCATTACTTTACTAGGGTGTGAGATGAGTGCAATCGTGTGGTAGTTTGAGCATTCTTTGGCATTGCCTTTCTTTGGAATTGGAATGAAAACAGATCTTTTCCAGTCCTGTGGCCACTGATGAGCTTTCCAATTTTGCTGGCATATTGACTGCAGCACTTTCACAGCATCCTCTTTCAGGATTTGAAGTTGCTCAACTGGAATTCCATCACCTCCACTAGCTTTGTTCATAGTGATGCTTCCTAAGGCCCACTTTACTTTGCATTCCAGGATATCTGGCTCTAGGTGAGTGATCACATCATTGTTATTATCTGAATTGTGAAAGTCTTTTTTGTACAGTTTTCTGTGTATTATTTATTTTTTCTGCTTTTGTCAGGCCCATAACATTTCTGTCCTTTTTTGAGCCCTTGTTTGCAGGAAATGTTCCCTTGGTATCTCTAATTTTCTTGTAGAAATCTCTAGTCTTTCCCATGCTATTGTTTCCCATCAGTTCTTTGCACTGATCACTGAGGATGGCTTTGTTATCTTTCCTTGCTATTCTTTGGAACTCTGCATTCAATTGGGTATATCTTTCCTTTTCTCTTTTGCTTTTTGCTTCTCTTCTTTTCACAGCTATTTGTAAGGCCTCCTCAGATAGCCATTTTGCTTTTTTGTATTTCTTTTCCATGGGGATGGTATTTGCTCCCTTTCTCCTGTACAGTGTCATGAACCTCCATCCATAGTTCCTCAGGCATTCTGTCTATCAGATCTTGTCTCTTAAATCTGTTTCTTATGTCCACTGTATAATTGTAAGGGATCTGATTTAGATCATACCTGAAAGGTCTAGTGGTTTTCTCTTCTTTCTTCAATTTAAATGTGAATTTGGCAATAAGGATTTCATGATCTGAACCATAGTCAGCTCCCGGTCTTCTTTTTGCTTGTTTTTCTCCATCTTTGGCTCAATGAATATAATCAGTCTGATTTTTGTGTTTGACCATCTGGTGATGTCCATATGTAGAGTCTTTTCTTGTGTTGTTGGAAGAGGATGTTTGCTATGACCAGTGTGTTCTCTTGGCAAAAGTCTATTAGCCTTTGCCCTGCTTCACTCTGTACTCCAAGGCCAATTTTGCCTGTTACTCCAGGTGTTTCTTGACTTCCTACTTTTGCATTCCAGTCCCTTAGAATAAAAAGGACATCTTTTTTGGGTGTTAGTTCTAAAAGTTCTTGTAGGTCTGCATAGAACCATTCAATGTCAGCTTCTTCAACATTACTGGTCAGGGCATTGACTTGGATTACCATGATATTGAATGGTTTGCCTTGGAAACAAACAGAGGTCATTCTGTTGTTTTTGAGACTGCATCCAAGTACTACATTTCAGACTCTTCTGTTCACTATGATGGCTACTCTACTTCTTTGAAGGGATTCTTGCCTACAGTAGTAGATATAATGGTCATCTGAGTTAAATTCGCCCATTCCAGTCCATTCTAGTTTGCTGATTCCTAAAATCCTGACATTCACTCTTGCCATCTCCTGTTTGACCATTTGTCTTTATCTATAAGCTCTTTTCATCATAGTTTGTTAGTGGGAGTTATAAATGCCTGCATAAAAGACTTAAGTAATCTGCTTGTGATTTATTTTTGCTACTCCGCCATCTAGTCTGATGCAATGCATCTCCTGTTAATTGTAGTTTCATGACATTACTTGATGAAATAAAGTTCTTGTTTTCGTTACAATACAGACCAGTTCCTCTTTAATTAGTCCAATGGCTTATTCTACTCAGTCTATATCTCAGAGATCAGTGGCGGCTCAAGGATAAGATAAATAATTACTCTGCTATCAAGGAGATTAGTAGTGCCCTAAAAAGACTACAATTTTATATGAGTTGTATTCTATGTAAGCCAACTTAATTAGAAAAGATGAAAAGGAAATAATAGCTATAGTGCAAATACTACATGCTAGGCACATTCTACAGTTTCTCTCATCCCTCCAAAACTCTTTGAGAGCAGCAATCTTACTTTATAGAGGAGGATACAGAGGCCTCTGATTATGGAATTTTGTGCCCCATCTATAACAAGGCGAGAACAGTATTCTTTTATTCTTACCAGTGTTATGAAGATAAAGGAGACACTTTATGCAAATTCTGAAGAGGGTGGTTTTTTTGTTTGTTTATTTTTAAGAATTTATTTCTTAAAAATATTTAAATAAATTGTGTCTCTTGGGAGACCATGCTCTTTGCCTTACAATAGGTGTCATGGAAAATTGTGAACAGGCCATTTATGATACAGGGTTCCTTGTTTATTTTACTTTCTAGAACATTATGTGATAAAGCTAACTCATCTGAATGATTTGAGTTAAAGAAAAAGAGGTTTTAAGTTTGAGACTGCAGGTTCCCTGGTCCCTTCAAATAATGACTAATGACTTACTCATGTGCCTGCTCACTGATTGAGCCTTCTCCTGCCCTATCTTTCCCATCCCAGGATGAGACCACCAGGTTATGTGGAAGCTGCACTACAGACTTTTCACTTGGGAAGAACTGCCTAGAAACCATAGCTGAGGCATTAACCAGCAAAGTTGCTTCAGACAATTACATGTAAATATTTTTTTTTAATTGAAGAACATTTAATTTTAATTACATATAAATGTTTTTAATTTATCCTTATCAGCCATGAAATGCATGTAAATTATATGACATAATGCACATGACTGTGAGGGAAAAGCAATGGTATAGCAAGACTATTGTGACTTACTAGGCAATAGGAATATGATGACTAGTCATGGAACATTGCTCCTCTTCCCTTCCCCTCCTATAAGCAGGACAATCAGAAGTTTCTTTTAAACTGTGGTGTTGGAGAAGACTCTTGAGAGTCCCTTGGACTGCAAAGAGATCCAACCAGTCCATTCTAAAGGAGATCAGTCCTGGGTGTATTTTGGAAGGACTGATGCTAAGCTGCAACTCCAATACTTTGGCCACCTCATGCGAAGAGTTGACTCATTGGAAAAGACCCTGATGCTGGGAGGGGTTGGGGGCAGGAGGAGAAGGGGACAAGAGGATGAGATGGCTGGATGGCATCACCAACTCGATGCACATGAATTTGGGTGAACTCCGGGAGTTGGTGATGGACAGGGAGGCCTGGCGTGCTGCGATTCATGGGGTTGCACAGAGTCGGACACGACTGAGTGACTGAACTGAACTGAACTGAACTCTTACATATCCATACTTACATCATCTGTTATGAATGCCTGGCCACCAAAACTGCTAAGTAAATATCAGTATTCCAGGATATCAGTTCTTTCCCCTCTATAAAAAAAAAAACTAAAGCATAATACCCATGATCCATATGATTGAGTTACATACCCATGGATGTAACTTTTTCCTGGTAAATTCACATGTCAGTGTTCTTAATTCGAGATAATAAATACCAAAAGAAGAAGATTCTTATTATGAAACAGTTAAATGCTCAATTTTTTGTGTCAATTAATTGACATCTGCAGTACAGATTTGTTAACACATACGATGGATAGCTCAATATTAAATTAACCCTTCCTCTATTGCTCACTGAATCATTTTCATCACTTCCTATACATTATTATGTTTTCACTTTGTATTACAACACTTGATGGCTAGAGAAAGCAGAATATTAAGTCATTTGTTTTTCATTTCAGTTAATACTTTTAAAACCTCCATATTCAACAGTTTAAATTGTTTCCCCTAGGTGCTTAAAAATGGAAATATATTTAATAACCAACAGCTCATCCATCTCACTCAGGAATCTTGAAATAACAAACTGACAATTCTATTATAAATTACCCTCTGTTAAAAGGTATTGCTGCTTGATAATATATTTCCTTCTCCCTGTGAAACAAGCTATTTAATAGCCATTAGGTTTGTTTTTGTGTTTTAGTGAAATTCCAAATGCCTAACTTCAGGTGTTATAAATTCTCTAGTGTGTTCAACCTCCTAGATTCAATCTCAGTTAACTTCCCCAAAATGTTAAGGTTGATACTGATTTTCATGTCATCTTGAGAGTTTAAATGTTTCTCCTTCATTTTATCAAAAGGACATTTGTGGACACATAAGCTGTCTCTAAATGAAACCCTTAGAGAAACATTTAATACAGCTTCAAAGATCCATATTCATTGTATAAGTTTTCATTACCTTTAACTTATCATTTACTCCATGACTTTTTATAGTCTATAAAAAATAGTCTACCAAGGTTGGCAGCCAAAGAAGTGTATCTGCACCAGTGTTCATCTTGAACTTTTCAAAAAATATGTTTAATCCCACAATATATAAGAATTTATTTAGGTTTAGGTGAATAAAGTTGGCACTGTGTCATCAGAGTGAAAGCAAATGGTGCATTAGTTGGGAATGATCATTAGATTTGTTTTCTTGAGTTGTTTTGATTTCCTAGGAGAGTTCATATTCTAAAGCATGCAAAATATGTATTATAGGTTTTAGAGAGAAATCACTTGATCAACCCATAGCCCTTGTTAATGAATTAGGAGATTCTTCTTTCCCAGTGATTTATTTTGCACTAAAGAAATCCTCCAAAACTACCCAACTTAGCTAGATTTCTTCATGTGTGAACTTAATGTAATCATGAACATTTATCCTGACATTTGTATATAACTATGGATTCTTCCACAAAATATTGATTATATGTCAGGCTCTGTTCTAAACAATGGGGGTACAATTGTGAGCAATAAAAAGAAGAGCTCTTTTCTCTCCCTCTGGCCCTTATCAGTTCAGTTCAGTTGCTCAGTCATGTCTGACTCTTTTTGACCCCATGGACTTCAGCATGCTAGGCTTCCCTGTCCATTACCAACTCCCGCAGCTCACTCAAACTCATGTCCATCAAGTCAGTGATGCCATCCAACCATCTCATAATTTCAGAAAGTAACAAATGATGAATAAAATTTAACAGGTAATAGGACAGACACTGGAGGTGGGTTATCCTTTAGAGTGATTGAGTAAGTCATTTCAGAGGAAACATTATTTGAGATCTTAATGGTGAAAAAGAATGATCCAAAGAGTTCTGCGGGGAAGTGTTCAGTAGAGGGAAAGAGTGCAACACCCTTAAGTTGAACAAGTTTTTATTGTTTAAGGGAGAAAAAAAAATCAATGTATCTAGGTATTATGAAGAAGGAGAAAGTGATGGAGAAGGCAAACCCTGGTCACAAAGAAGCTTGAGGCCCATTGAAAGCTTAGCCCAAAGCTACCGAGTGGAACAATGGCAGAGGAGCAAGAGTATGATTACATGTTTGAAAATACTCTTGATGGTTAGTGGAAAAGAAATTTGGAGTAGCAAGGGGAAAGCAAGGAGAATGCTGCAGTTGTTGAGGTCAGAAATTATTCAGAGTTTTGAAGACTAAATGGAAGTAAATACGGGAAAATGTCATCTGTAAACATATCTTTGGAGAAATGGTACAAAGAAGGGCATCAGAGACTGAAAGGAAGTTTAGGGTAAAAAAAAAATATATATATATATATATTTGGAGGCTTCCCTGGTGACTCAGTGGTAAAGAAACAGCATGTCAGTGCAGGAGACACAGGTTCAATCCCCGGCGCAGGAGGATCCCACACACCACAGAGCAATTGGGAGCGTGTGCCACAACTACTGAGCCTGTGCTCCAGATACCATAAGCTGCAACAACTGAAGCCCATGTACTGGCCTAGAGCCCATACTCTGCTAAAAAGAAGCCCCCACAATGAGAAGCCCGTGCACTGCCCCTGGAGAGTAGTCCCCACTCTCCACAACTACACAAAGCCCACACAGCAATGAAGACCCAGCACAGCCCTAAATAAACAAATAAAAAATCTGCTTTAAAAAATACCTATCTGGGTTTAAAATAACAAGAAACATCAGAACAGGTTAAGGTCATATGTATGCTAATGTGTGTTTTCCAGTTAGCAGGGATAAATTAGTGTTGTGAGAGAGTAGTGGAGATGTTGAAAAGAACAGTTGAAAGTTTACTTCCGTGTTAGTCGCTCAGTCATGTCCAATTCTCTGTGACACCACGGGCTGTAGCCAAATAGGCTCCTCTGTCCATGGAATTCTCCAGGCACGAATACTGGAATGGATTGACCATGCCTTCCTCTAGGGCATCTTCCTCACCTACGGATTGAAGCCAGTCTCATGCATTGCAGGCAGATTCTGTTTTTTACATCAGAACCACCAGTGGAAAGCTTATTTAGTTCAGTTCAGTTCAGTCACTCAGTCGTGTCCGACTCTTTGTGACCCCATGAATCGCAGCACGCCAGGCCTCCCTGTTCATCACCATCTCCCGGAGTTCACTCAGACTCACGTCCATCGAGTCAGTGATGCCATCCAGCCATGTCATCCTCGGTCGTCCCCTTCTCCTCCTGCCCCCAATCCCTCCCAGCATCAGAGTCTTTTCCAATGAGTTAACTCTTCTCATGAGGTGGCCAAAGTACTGGAGTTTCAGCTTTAGCATCATTGCTTCCAAAGAAATCCCAGCTTACTTAACCCAAGCACAAATCCTTGTCTTGAGAGGTTTGAGAACACTCCTTTTGTTAAACAAGAGAGAAAAGAGATTAGAAGTGTGGATACACACAGTGTATGGTGATTGACATTCATGACATATGAATGGTTTGGCATTTGGAGACAGTCTCGAAGGTTCTGCATGTCTACTGAGAAGAAAGCTGTCTCAACCAGTCACTTGCCAGGCTATATCCATCTGCCAAGTATGTGTTAGTCTCTTGTAAAAATGAGGCTTGAAGTTTTCATCGTCAGTCATTTGGAGACAGGCAGCCGTAGACATAACAAGTGATTTTGTCTTCAAAGGCTGTTCTTATAAATTCATTTCTAGCAGGATCTAATTAACTTGGGAGGTCTCACTCCATCCTCCTGTGTTTAGTATTTACCCAGCTAAGCTAAGATTTCCTGAATTGTACTTCACCGCCCCTCCTGCCCCCACCCCCACCCCCCCTGCCCCTGGCATGCCAAGTTAAGAATGTAGCTTTCAGTCTCTATTCTGAAATAAGTAACAGAGAAAAGTAACAGGAAGAACAAATGCATATTTCTTTATAAATGTCTTCCTCCAAGTTCACGATGAGGGGCAGAACCAATTCAGCTGAGCCACCATTAGCAGGAGATATGTGTGTGTACTTGAAAGGATCAGGCTTTCTTAATTATTCTAGCTGCTTCTCTGCCATCTCTGACACAGTTTCCTAAAGGGCAAAGTTATTGTAATGTGTCAGAATTTTCAGATTATTCAGTTTGTTCAGGTTCATGATATTCTAATCATGATCCTCCATGTATCTATGCTACTGGCAGAGAAGGCAGCAAGTTATGTACCTCACTGAAAGCAATCTGTGTAAGCTTTCAGACTGGCCAGCTGGCACCAAGGATTTTCTCTTTCATAATTGTCCTGTAGACCCCTAGGTAAATAGTCCATTTTTCATCTTGACATATAAAACAAAAACTTGAATTTTGTAAATCATCTCTTACCACACCCTTACATACACATATTTACATTATCTGTCGTGAATACCTGGCTACAAAATACTGCTAAGTAAAATCAGCATTCTAAGATATCAGCTCTTCCCCTGTATGGAGACAACTAATGCCTAACACCCATGATCCACATGATTGAGAGCCACACCCATAAATTTCCTTGGCAAATCTTGACATTCCCCAAGCCCCTTAATACCTGCCATGGAAGGCACAAATGCTTCAGTAGGAACAACTTCTAGAAGTGTCTCTTAAAAAAATATTAGGTAAACCAATGGATGTACCAGATGAAGAAAATGAACCTGAGATCATTAATTCCCAATTTTCCTGGGAAACTCTTGATCTCTCCCTGTTGTCCAAGGATCATTCATAATAAAGACTAGGCTTACGCTTGAAAAAAAAAAAAAGAAAAAAAATATTTTTAGGGTAAGATATATGGCCTAAGGATCTTGTTCTATGACATATAGCTAATAGATGGCAGAGTAGGTTTCTGGCTCAGATCTAACTCAGGAATATGTTCCTTCTTCTACAACCCAATAATCATGCAATCCCAGGTCACTAATTTAACATCTTTAACCACAAATTCTGTAACTACAAGATAAAAGGGTTGTATGTACGAGCTCTGTACCTCAGTCATGTCTGACTGTTTGTGACCCCATGGACTTTAGCCCACCAGGCTCCTCTGTCCGTGGTTTCTCCAGGCAAGAATACTTGAGTGGGTTGACATTTCTTTCTCCAGGGGATCTTCCCAACCCAGGGATTGAACCCACATCTCCTGCATCTCCAGCATTGGCAGGCAGATTCTTTACCACTAGGTCACTGGGAATTTTAATAAAAGGATTAAAACATATTAATTTCAACTTCAATTTCTTTTTTAAGGCCTTTGCCATTTCTGCATATCTTATTAGCCATATCAGTAAAACATAAATCACAGTAACTTCAGTCATTTTTGCTTATTAAGAAGTTTTTTTCTTCTGTGGGACTGTATCTCTGACAGTTGAGTTTTAGATGAAGTGGATACTTGCTTTATGATAACTTTGAATTCAATATATGGCTAAACTAAACATGTTCCAGTTTAGATTTAATAAGAAAAAAAATTGTATACAAAACAATTTTATTAAGTACCTATCAAAGGTAAACTGGTGTTTAACTTTTCGATGTTAATTATTTCTAATTTGCCTTCAGTGACAGCGATCCATTCTCCATTTGTTTCCACTCTAAGGTAAATGTTGGGGTGAGGGTTTTTTCCAAGAATTTATAGGTTTCTCCTGTTTTGTTAGTTTACCTAATTTATGAACAGGAGCATAAACCTGTAGTCATGTATCAAAATAAGATTTTTGAATTTTATACCTCTTTTCAAGTCATCAAAGAACAAACAAATTCAAATTTCCCATATGAAAGTAGCTAGAACTTTTGCAATAATAAATGATTGGGTTGAAGTTAGCATCACATTTCTTAAACACATAATTAAAGTGTGATATTTTATCTGACACAATTAGCTTTGTGCATGTCAGTTCATCCTAATTAACTTGGTTGAGTTTGACAGCTATCAGCATTTCTTGTCTTTGTGCCCTTGTTATATTCTGGCACATTAAATTTAGTCTTAAAACAAAAAATATGCCACCATAACTCTGGTAAACTCAACCCTCTCTAGAGCACTGAAATGACAGCCACAATCTCCTTCATTAAGAAGATACTTAGAGGATAAAAATATGTAAATTTAACCAGTTTTCCATTGAATAATTTTTCATGAGCTATCTATTCAGTAACTTTCAAGAAAACCTTTTTCTTATGATTTTAATACAATGCTATTATAGTTTTATCTATTTGATCATGCTATATATAAAGGAAGAAAAAAAGTACAGTGATAAAACCCATTTCTCTGTGCATTCCTCTGCACAGAAAAGGTATGAAGAGAATAACAAATTTTAAAAAATTATCTTCAGTAATAAATATATTTTGAAATGTCTATAAAAGCATGCTAAATAATTAACAAATCAACTGATTAATTTTTCAAATTTAAATACATTTTAATATAAAGTGAACTTTTTTTCATCAGTTGTGTGGAAATTCACTAAAGAAACCATCAATTAGAGGTACCCCTAAAAGCTGATCAAGCTCTATTATTATTATTGCCATTCTTATTTTATTTTTCTCAGAAAAACCCACATGTTTTTAGTGAAAACTCTCATATAGCAAGGAATTCCAAGATGCACAACTATGAGTCCAACTGAAGCTTTTTTGTCAAGTATGTTTCCCCAATATGGTGCTCTATTTATGTTTTTGATTTTCTTTTAATTAACTTGGGAGGCAAGTAATCAAAATCTAAACATTAGTTAAATGAAATTGTCACATTTTGGTGAGAAGTTTACAATATGCCAGATTCCTGAATTCCTAGAAGAATCTTGAGAAAGTAGCTTGCCAACTGTTAATTGCTGATGCTTCCTCTATGAGTGGTACATTCATGGATTATCTGCTAAATGAATAGAATCATGCTATCAGAGTCTCTATCACTGGTGGGATTAAGATGATAAAGCTTAGCTAAAAAATTAGAATTTGACAATCGTCTTCAGAAGTGTTGCTGATATTTGAAACACATCAGCATATCACATAGTTTTTATTTACCTTCATTTCTGGAGAGATTTTGTTTGTTTATTTTTTGAGAGAGAGATTACTCAGTATTTAATTTTGTAATAATTTTCCTTGTAATTTAAACTCTACAGCTATATGACTAAAACTACTCCTTGATCAATGGGCTTCCCAGGTAGCACTAGCGGTAAAGAATCTGCCTGCCAATGCAGGAGACTCAAGAGATAAGGATTTGATCCCTGGGCCGGGAAGACCCCCTGGAGTAGGAAATGGCAACCCACTCCAATATCCTTGCCTGGAAAATTCCATGGGCGGAGGAACCATGAGACCACATAGACTCTAGGACACAACTGAGCACATATTCCCTGATCTTTATGTTACACTTCCAAAGAACTGTGTTAACTTTAACTCCATTTAAATTTCTTATGGAAATTTAATTCAGAAAATATTGGATTCTCAGTAAATTTTCTCACTTCAAGAAAAAAAAAAAAACTTGTGTTATGTAGATGTCCTATTTCTGAAATGAAAATGGGTACATTTAGATAGCTATTGATATACACTGTCCTAGATGTTCTGATGTACCCTAACAACAAAATTGTCAATTTATATAATGATAAATTGTCTTGAATTGCTATTTTACTAGGAATATTTAGAATATATATTAATTTATTCTAGAGAAGACTAGATTTACTTTTCAGAAGAACACAAGACATCATCCCAAATATTATCCTTTATGCTCAATTAAATAACTCCATTTAGACTAATTTGTTCTTAATACCTTTTCTATTAAAAGAGTTTATCTTCTATACCTAGTAGCATGACCAAAAAAAAAAAAAATTAAAATAGCAATTACAAATTCTCCTACAGAATATGTACCAACTTTGACAATCATACCCTTCCTGGTATGACAATCATACCACTTTGGAAAACAGATTGACAGTTTCTTATAGAGCTAAACAAATGTTTATATTATGCAGCTATACCATTCACATGTATCTTACTAAAGAATCAAAAACTATGTTCACAAAAAAATTGTGTGAATATTTATTAGTAACTTTTTTCCTAATGATGAAAACCTGGATACAGTTCAAATGTCCTTCATCTGCTAAGTGGATAAACTGTGGTATAACCCTACAATTGAATACTACTGGACAAGAAAAAGAAATGAACCACGGAGAATGTATAATAGCATGGTTGAATCTCAGATGAGAGAATCCTTACACAAAAAGGTTCATTCTGCATAATCCTATTTGTATAAAAAGCATTCTAGAAAAGGTAAATGTATATGGATAGAAAGCTCAGTGGTGGCATGTAGCTGGATAAGACTGGAGGAATAACTGCAAAATGGTCATGTGATGGGATTTTGAGCTTTCCAGGGGGCGCTAGTGGTAAAGAATTTTCCTTTCAGTGCAGAAGACTGATTCAATCCCTGGGTCAGGAAGATTTCCTAGAGGAGGAAATGGCAACCCACTCCAGTATTCTTGCCTGGAGACTTCCGTGGACAGAGCAGCCTGGTGGGCTACAGTCCATAAGGTCACAAAAAGTTGGGCAGAACTGAAGCAACTTAGCACACCAAAAGGATTTTGACAGATAATGGACTCTTTGTATATCCTGACTATGGTGATAGTTACATAATTGCATATGATTTCAAAATATAAAACTCTACATTAAAAACAATTTTGCTGTGTGCACATTATAACAATAAAACCTAGTAAAAATACAGTTGTCAATTATCATTCTGTTTGAACTCCATGTTATTTGCTCTACTTGTAGCAAAGGGTTTTACTGCTTCAAGCAAGTTGCCAAATAAATAACTATTTTTGAAGAATTATTGGTAATTTTATAAGAATGCCATTCTAATACAAATGTCATTTGTATTAGATAGTCATTCAAAGACTATCTCAATTACTCTCAATTACTCTCAAAAGTTAACTTTTGAATGATTACAAGCAAAATGTTGGAAATAAGTATTGTATTTTATTACATTATATTAATGAAATAAGAAAGTTTTCCCTATCAAACAAGGAGAAAAAACTTTCTTACGTGAGAACAAAAATCTGCTTACTGACGGTGACAGTTACCATTGTAAAAACTTTTATTTTTATATTATAATTTTAAAAAATGAAGCATAAAGACGTTTTCCTAAAAGGAAGGCAAAAAATGCAATCATGTTTGTACTACTCAGTGTCATTCATTTCATTTCATTTGACTTTGCTTTGTAAAGTAACTGACTTTTCCTGGGCTTAAGGATTTTGTATGGTGGGGGGCTTTGTCTCTTTTTAAAATAGTTTTGTTTGAAGTGATTTCATTGCTGTGAAAGAAGAAAAAAGCTGAGATAATTACAGCAGTATGCTTCACAAGCTCAAGGGTTTCAACTTTTCCGTAGTTGCTTCTTGAATTAGTTCTATTATAAAAATAGAACCCATCACAGATCATTGTCACTAGTGTTATTGCCTTAAAATGAATCACTTCTCATCTTTTCTTTTTAATATTTGACAAGGCACAACTGGCTTTTATTTTTTAAAAGCTTTTCAGATCAAATTTTAAAATATCTTCTTAAAAAACAAATCTTCTCAGTAGAACTTTCTCAGTAGAACAAAAGTAAAACAATTGTCTCCCAAACTGGGCATTTGAAAATAAATTAATTTTTAGGTTCATAAGAAAAGTTATGGTGATTAATCAATTTATATTTATGTGTTAGACTGTCTTAATTATCTCTATGAATCTAAGGCAGAACGATTCCTAATTGGATAATCTATTACCCCTTGAGGACTTTTGACTTATAATTAATAAGTACATATTGGTTTTTAATATGGAACATATCAGAATAAATAGAGTGTGAGAAATGTTTCTTCCAGAATCCCAATTTCAACAAATATAATACATTTATCATTTTATTACTATATAATGGACTAAATATCACATCATATTTAAAGAAGAGTTGCTTATTTAGCCTGCTTTATTATCAACCATATCTCTCCTATCCCTTCAAATTGTGAAACCTGCTTTTAAAAAAGAAAATGAAAAAGAGGAATGATAGGCGCTAATTGCATGTCTCCTTGGGTCTTATGAAGACCACAGGAGAGACTGTGATTTGCTACCCCTATCCCCTTTCTCCACATCTCTTTTATGCAGTAGGTTGAATTGGGTCTCTCTCAAAAAACATGTTACTAATGCCTGGTACTTCAGGATGTGATCTTGTTTGGAAAGAGGGTTGTTGCTGAGGCTACTAAATTAAGATTAGGTCATACTGGAATATGGTGGGCTCTTAATCCAGTATGATTAGTATCTGTGTAAGAAGATGGTCAAGTATGGATGTGAGAGTTGGACTGTGAAGAAAGCTGAGCACTGAAGAATTGGTGCTTTTGAACTGTGGTGTTGGAGAAGACTCTTGAGAGTCCTTTGGACTGCAAGGAGATCCAAACAGTCCATTCTGAAGAGATCAGCCCTGGGATTTCTTTGGAAGGAATGATGCTAAAGCTGAAACTCCAGTACTTTGGCCACCTCATGCGAAGAGTTGACTCATTGGAAAAGACTCTGATGCTGGGAGGGATTGGGGGCAGGGGGAAAGGGGACGACAGAGGATGAGATGGCTGGATGGCATCACTGACTCGATGGACATGAGTTTGAATGAACTCCGGGAATTGGTGATGGACGGGGAGGCCTGGTGTGCTGCGATACATGGGATCGCAAAGAGTCGGACATGACTGAGCAACTGAACTGAAGAAGATGGTCATGTGAAGACAAAAACACATATGTAAATATCATGTGAAGATGAAGGCAGAGATTCAAATGATACATCTATAAAAGCAAGGAATACCAACAACTGACAATCACCACTAGAAGCTAAGAAGGAAAATACTTTTATTGAACATCCAAAATTTATAAACAGCTCATGCAACATCCAAAAAGCAAACAACCCAACTGAAAAATGGACAGAAGACCTGCATAGACATTTTTCCAAGGAGGACATTCCAGTGGCCAACAGGCGCATGGAAAGATGTGCAACATTGTTAATCATCAGGGAAATGCAAATCAAAACCACATTGAGATATCGCTTTACATCTGCCAGAATGAATATCATCAAAAAGAACACAAATAACAAATGTTTGTGAGGATGTGAAGGAAAGGAAACTTTCCTATGCTGTTCATGGGAATGTAATCACTATAGAAATAATATGAAGATTACTCAAAAATCTAAAAGTAGATCATACAGTCCAGCAATTCCACTCCTGGGTATTAAAAAAAAGAAACCATTAATGCAGGAAGATACATGCATTCTAATGTTCACAGTAGCATTATTTATAATTGCCAAGGTATATAAGCAACATAAGTATCCAGTTCAGTTCAGTTCACTTCAGTCGCTCAGTCATGTCCGACTCTGTGACCCCATGAATCGCAGCACGCCAGGCCTCCCTGTCATTAACCATCTCCCAGAGTTCACTCAGACCCACGTCCATCGAGTCAGTGATGCCATCCAGCCATCTCATCCTCTGTCATCCCCTTTCCTCCTGCCCCCAATCCCTCCCAGCATCAAAGTCTTTTCCATTGAGTCAACTCTTCACATGAGATGGCCAAAGTCCTGGAGTTTCAGCTTTAGCATCATTCCTTCCAAAGAACACCCAGGACTGATCTCTTTAGGATGGACTGGTTGGCTCTCCTTGAAGTCCAAGGGACTCTCAAGAGTCTTCTCCAACACCACAGTTCAAAAGCATCAATTCTTCAGTGCTCAGCTTTCTTCACAGTCTAACTTTCACATCCATACATGACCACTGGAAAAACCATAGCCTTGACTAGACGGAACTTTGTTGGCAAAGTAATGTCTCTGCTTTTCAATATGCTACCTAGATTGGTCATAACTTTTCTTCCAAGGAGTAAGCGTCTTTTAATTTCATGGCTGCAATCAACATCTGCAGTGATTTTGGAGCCCCCCAAAATAAATTCTGACACTGCTTCCACTGTTTCCCCATCTATTTCCCATAAAGTGATGGGACCAGATGCCATGATCTTAATTTTCTGAATGTTGAGTTTTAAGCCAACTTTTTCACTCTCCTCTTTTTAGTTCCTCTTCACTTTCTGCCATAAGGGTGGTGTCAACTGCATATCTGAGGTTATTGATATTTCTCCATCAACAGATAAATGGATAAAGAAGATGTGGTGTATATACAATGGAATACTACTCAGCCATAATAGAATGAAATTTTGCCATTTGCAAAAACATGAATGGGATTGGCCAGTATTATGCTAAGTGAAATAAGTCAGAGAAAGACAAATATTGCATGTTATCACTTACATGTGGAATCTAAAAATTCAACAATGTATCAAAAATAACAAAAAGAAACAGACTCACAGACATAGAGAACAAGTTACCAGTACAGAGGGTGAAGTGGGAAGGGGCAATACAGGGGTAAAGAGTCTAAGAGGTACAAACTATTATGCATAAAATAAGCTACAAGGATTTATTGTATAATAGGGGAAAAATGGGAGTACATTCAGTATTTTTAATAATTATAGGATATAAACATTTTCTATTTTTATTTTAAAAATTGTGAATCACTATATTATGTACTTGAAATGTATATAATATTTTATATCAGCTATACTTCAGTAGAAAAAAAGATCAACATCTGACAAATAATAAAAAGAAACAAATATGGTGATTTAAACAGGTATATGAATGTACATATTCCTAGGAATATTCCTGATGTAAAATATTACATACGTTTCAGGTATATAATATAGTGATTCACAGTTTTATTTTATTTTAAAAATTATATAGGTGTATTAGTGTATATCAGAGAAGGCAATGGCACCCCACTCCAGTACTCTTGCCTGGAAAATCCCTGGGATAGAGGAGCCTGGTGGGCTGCCTGCCGTCTATGGGGTCGCACAGAGTCGAACACGACTGAAGTGACTTAGCAGCAGCAGCAGCAGCAGCAGCAGTGTATATATTCCTACTTTTTAACTTTCTTTATTGCTGAAAGTGAAAGTTGCTCAGTCATGCCTGACTCTTTGCGACCCTATGGACACTCACCAGGCTCCTCTGTCCATGGAATTCTCCAGGCAAAAATACTGGAGTGGGTAGTTATTCCCTTCTCCAGGGGATCTTCCCAACCCAGGGATCAAACCCAGGTCTCTCTCATTGCGGGTAGATTCTTTACCATCTGAGCCACCAGGGAAGCCCAAAATAATACTGATGGGCAGCGTTAAATAATCCTTCCATATATTGAATGTGCCTAGCTTACATGTAGATAAACGTTTTCTCTGAGACAATGAATTTACTCTACAGGATTTATATACACACACTCACACATACACACATATACAAACAGTACTTGACACATAAAGAAATTAATGTGTTAACTGAAACAAACTTTAGTTTTTGATAAAATTTGTCTAGATTATCTACATGAGTCACTAATTCTGTTGTTTTTAAAACTAAATTTTTTTAAAATAAAAGACCATTAAACCACATGAGAAAGAAGGACAGGACACTGTTTTCATTTCCTTATTTTCTCTTAAGGCCAGGCGGAAGATAGAAGATAGAGACAGGTTTATGTACGTTGGTTTATCTACTTCATCATGTTTAGGAATACAAGTTTATTAAATCATACCATTCTCATAGCTGGGTCTTATGAAATAGTAAACTTCTAATTTTTGTCTCAATAATTATATTTATTATTTAAACTATAAAACCTAGCAGTAGTTTAGTCCACATTATTTAAAGAAATGATTGAAATTCTAAGAGGAAAGTTTCTATTCTGAGGCTTACATTAACTTCATTTACATTGCAATTATAATCCAAAAGACCTGATAATCAAAATTAGATCTTTAGGAAATAGCTAAAAAATATTGAAAAGAGTGCATACCTTAGCACTCTTTGAATTCAAAGTTCAATAAAGAACAGTGTAAACTTAGAAAAAAAAGTAATTTTCCTAGACCCTCAGTTTGTTGATCCAAAATTATATATATATATATATATATATATATATATGTGACACCAAAAACCAAGTCATATTAAAAGGGAAATGTGATAATTATTCTAAAATGCCTGGCAAACAGTTTCTGCCCCATTCATATTGATTCGTCAGCCAACTAATATGACTATATATATGTTTATGTTAAATCCTAATTTCTCTCAATGATACTGCCTTGTTCAGGCCTCCAGAGAGAAATTTCCACTTGTGGAATTATTACTGGCATTCCCCCTATGACTTCTGCTTACTCAATATTGAGATCATCTTATTACTTCTTGATTATTTACCAATGATTTTATTATTTTGTATGCCAGTAATTTATAATTATTAAAAATGATATCCAATGGAACTTATTGCTACCAGTGTTAAACAATTAAAATGAAATGTATTTCATGATCATTTCTGCTTCAGTTATTTGAAATTTCCTTCAAGTAACTACAGTCAGTGCTCTGGACCAGGTCATCCAGGATCCCCTTAGTGCTTCTGTGCACCAATACTCATTCAGTCAGATGCCCTCAAGATAACTGTGCCAGGAATTTCATACCTCCCACCCCAAAAATGACTGATTCAGGATTGAGAAAGCAATTGTGAAAGTCCAGCTCCCTCGCTTCAGTTCAGTTCAGTTCAGTTCAGTCGCTCAGTCGTGTCCGATTCTTTGTGACCCCATGAATCGCAGCACACCAGGCCTCCCTGTCCATCACCAACTCCTGGAGTTCACTCAGACTCACATCCATCGAGTCAGTGATGCCATCCAGCCATCTCATCCTCTGTCGTCCCCGTCTCCTCCTGCCCCCAATCCCTCCCAGCATCAGAGTCTTTTCCAATGAGTCAACCCCTCACATGAGGTAGCCAAAGTATTGGAGTTTCAACTTCAGCATCATTCCTTCCAAAGAAATCCCAGGGCTGATCTTCAGAATGGACTGGTTGGATCTCCTTGCATTCCAAGGGACTCTCAAGAGTCTTCTCCAACACCACAGTTCAAAAGCATCAATTCTTCAGTGCTCAGCTTTCTTCACAGTCCAACTCGCACATCCCTACATGACTACATGACTACTGGAAAGACAATAGCCTTCACTAGATGGACCTTGGTTGGCAAAGTAATGTCTCTGCTTTTTAATATGCTATCTAGGTTGGTCATAACTTTCCTTCCAAGAAGTAAGCATCTTTTAATTTCATGGCTGCAGTCACCATCTGTAGTGATTTTGGAGTCCCAAAAATAAAGTCTGACACTGTTTCCACTGTTTCCCTATCTATATCCTATGAAGTGATGGGACCAGATGCCATGATCTTCGTTTTCTGAATGTTGAGCTTTAAGCCATCTTTTTCACTCTCCTCTTTCACTTTCATCAAGAGGCTTTTTAGTTCCTCTTCACTTTCTGCCATAAGGGTGGTGTCATCTGCATTTCTGAGGTTATTGATATTTCTCCCAGCAATCTTGATTCCAGCTTGTGCTTCTTCCAGTCCAGCGTTTCTCATGATGTACTCTGCATAGAAGTTAAATAAGCAGGGTGACAGTATACAGCCTTGACATACTTCTTTTCCTATTTGGAACCAGTCTGTTGTTCCATGTCCAGTTCTAACTGTTGCTTCCTGACTTGGATATAGGTTTCTCAAGAGGCAGGTCAGGTAGTCTGGTATTCCCATCTCTTTCAGAATTTTCCACAGTTTATTGTGGTAGTTGAGAACAAACCAGTGACTTTTATTATCCCAATTCCTGCTTCATCAGCACAAGCATCACCTTATAATTTCTTTCCTCTTCTCCACCCTGCTTTCCTCCAGTCTCTTACCAATTTTTGAAATATTTTTTAAATAAATCATTTCTATAAGAATCTTTGTCTCAGATTCTGCTAGAGGAAAGCATTAGACACTAATCATACTGTTAAAATATTGTGATCTAATACAACATGTTTAAAGAGAAACGCTCTCTTTAAATTATAAGCCATAACCAAACCCTGCAAAGTATATCTTTCTGCAACGATCTAATGATTCCATATTTATCCTCCAAAAAATTTGAACAGAATATGTTCATAAATGTGTGCTTAATACAGATGATGTGATTTTACTTCACAAGGAAGGATCTCATTATTATTAGCCACGAAGGATCTCATTATTATTAGCCACTGGTAGAGGAAGCATAAATTATATCCACTGCACAACTAAAAATTTAAACAATAAATTTAACTCAACTAAAGGTTCCTGGAGGCCTTGTTTATATTTATTCATTATTGACTTTATAAACTAGGTAGCTCCACCTTCTTTTTTTAAAAATTCTTTTGTGTTACTCCCTTTTACTGATATGGTTAAATATTTGCTGTATTCATGCCAGACAAAAAGCACAGAACAAGGACTTGTGTTTATGGATTCATTTATAAATATAAAGTGAATATAGTTCTTCAATAAAATAATTTTATAGAATCAATCAAAATATTTTAAGAGTCCTCCATTTTTTCTTTTTCATAAAATATTTTTATAAAATATTTTTATATTTTATGAAAGACAGTAAAGAGTAAAGTTTTAGATATTCAAAACAAACATAACTATTTAGCTAAAATTCTATCATTTTTCGTATTTCATATTTTCAGTAGACATGATTCAAAACAGCAGCTGAAATGGAAATACATGTAAACATATCTTTGAATATATCTCATATAGCATATTAATAAATCTGTTGCTTAAAGTACAGAATTCTTTGAGTGCCTTATTTTAAATTTCTATTTTAGTAACAGATCTTTTATCAAGAACCCCTTGAATTAGTCAGTCTTAAATAATTTTCTAGATTAAAAACATGAAAAACTAATATTGATGCTATTTACCTCAAATAAACTGTGTGATTTTGGTGTAAAATCACCTAATTTCAGTATAATTACCAAAATTTGAAATTACTTTTAGAGTAAATTTGGTTTGAACTCTAGGTTTGCATTACAAATTATTTTTTACAGAGCCTGTCAGAAACCAACATGCTGTGTGATTAAGAAATTTAATCAGGGAATTCCCTGGTGGTCCAGTGGTTAGGTCTCATCACTTTCTGGTCTGGGAACTAAGATCCCACAAGCTGTGCTGCAGTGAGTCTGGCGTGTAGGTAAAGCTGTATATCTGAAAAGTTCATGTTTGTTTCAATTTATGTTGCCTTCCTCATGAACAATAAATAAAAGCCTGTGAATGTTAACATGCAGCAATGTTTTTAATTAAAGATAACAATTTTTTTTAAGTACAATCAAATTACAAGTGGAATGCACAATTTATTTGAAGTAAATGAGATCTTAGGTGGTCTAAGTGGGACATTGCATCAACTTTGGTCTCAAAGAATGAGCTAAGTTTCAAAAGGCCAAGAAAGAATGTATACTTAAACATTTCGTCAGACAATTTAGTAGATTTTCTATCAGTATAAATCTGAATGCTCTTTTAACTCTTATTTCCAATTCTAGATGTATCTATCCTCTAAACATACTCATATGCCCAAAGATATATTAACCAATTTTATCATTATCCTATTTATAAAAATACAAAAGCTTGAGACTTTATAAATGTCACTTGAGCAGAGAATGGATAAATGAAAAAATTGTAACTGTGTAATGGAATAAATAAATTAGAGATAGAGTTTGAATGAGGATATATGTGTGATACATTATTTGTTAAGGAACTTTCTAAATAATATACATAATGATATTCCATGTCTGTAAAAAGAATCACGTTAAACCAGCATATCTTTTTACGTATCAACAGATCACTAAAATGAATTTCAAAACGAAGAATATGCCACAGCTTGGTATTACTAGCTCTGAAGGGAAGCAAGATTACATAGAACAGTAGAGTTTGGCATGTGACAGTGATAATTTGTTATTTTACTTCTTACTAACTATAATTATCAGTGATTAAATATTTATTTATTTTACTTATTCAAATATTATTTAACTATTAAAATATTATACTAGATCTATAAAAATAAATTTCCTGACCAGATAGATTTCCTACTATCACTCAGAAAGCAAAGAACTAACCCTCTCCCATCCATCACTAGCATAGAAATGCATAAAGCAATTGTCTTTCTGTTTCTGTCTTTCTGTCTTTCTCTACCATCTTTGTGTAGTCAATCTAAATACTTTCTAGAAATTTCAGGCAGTCCTGGTATTACAATAAAGTGTACAACGAATTGTGAAGGTACTTGACACCAATATCTTATCATCTATCATTCTTATAAATCACGATGGCCCTGGAAAAGCAAGCATTACTCTATCCTTATTTGCAGAATTGTAATGTTTTGAATTCTTATTCCATATCAATATGCTCCTTAGTATCTGATGAATTATCCAACTAATCTGTTTCCCTTCTCTCTCACCATATTTCTACTTTGCTCTCTGAAATTACCTTGGCATTATTCAGTAAATATTTTGGATGTGATTCATACCCTTCAACTTTCTCCAAATACTGCCAAAATGCAAAGGACATTTTAGAATTCATTAAGGTAAGCTTTCCAGAAATGTATCTTGAAAATTACTGGACTTTATCCAATGCCACAAGATAAGGAAAGGAACTGACTTATAAATGTTGTTAAAGGAAGATATATAATGATGATCTACATAGGAAGTCCAAGAGAATTAATCCAAAAACTATTAATGCATAAGATAATTTCATAAGGGAACCAGAGTGAACATTGAGTATAAAGAATAAGCAGCTTTCTAGTAATGACTTGTTGGACATGACACCAAAACCACAGACAACAGCAACAACAAAAAAAAAGATGTCAATGTTAAAAAACTTATAAATCAAAATATTCTGTCAACATGGTAAAAAGGCAATAAAAATGAAAGAAAATATTTGTAAATCATAAATCTGATGAGATTTATATCTAGACTGTATAAAGGAACTCCTACAACCCAACACCACCAGCAACAAACGCCCTGAATGTTATGTTATGCAAGGAAGCAATAAACCCAACTCTGTTAACCTACTCATGTTTTTCTAGCAGTCACTGGCTGCAGAATCAGTTCAGTTCAGTTCAGTCACTCAGTTGTGCCCAACTCTTTGCGACCCCATGAACCACAGCATGACAGGCCTCCCTGTCCATCACCAACTCCTGGAGTCCACCCAAGCCCTTGTCCATTGAGTTGGTGATGACATCCAGCCATCTCATCCTCTGTCGTCCCCTTCTCCTCCTGCCCTCAATCTTTCCCAGCATCGAAGTCTTTTCAAATGAGTCAGTTCTTCACATCAGGTGGCCAAGGTATTGGAGTTTCAGCTTCAACATAAGTCCTTCCAATGATAACCCAGGACTGATCTCTTCAGGATGGACTGGTTGGATCTCCTTGCAGTCCAAGGGACTCTCAAGAGTCTTCTCCAACACCACACTTCAAAAGCATCAATTCTTTAGCACTCAGCTTTCTTTATAGTCCAGCTCTCACATCCATACCTGACCACTGGAAAAGCCATAGCCTTGACTAGATGGAACTTTGTTGGCAAAGTAATTTCTCTGCTTTTGAATATGCTATCTAGGTTGGTCATAACTTTCCATCCAAGCAGTAAGTGTGTTTTAATTTCATGGCTGCAATCACCATCTGCAGTGATTTTGGAGCCCCCAAAAATAAAGTCTGCCACTGTTTCCACTGTTTGCCCATCTATTTGCCATGAAGTGATGGGACCAGATGCCATGATCTCAGTTTTCTGAATGTTGAGCTTTAAGCCAACTTTTTCACTCTCCTCTTTCACTTTCATCAAGAGGCTCTTTAATTCTTCACTTTCTGCCATAAGGGTGGTGTCATCTGCATATCTGAGGTTATTGATATTTCTCCCAGCAATCTTGATTCCAGCTTGTGCTTCCTCTAGCCCAGCGGTTTCTCATGATGTACTCTGCATGTAAGTTAAATAAGCAGGGTGACAATATACAGCCTTGATGTACTTCTTTTCCTATTTGGAACCAGTCTGTTTTTCCATGTCCAGTTCTAACTGTTGCTTCCTGACCTGCAATACAGGTTTCTCAAGAGGCAAGTCAGGTGGTCTAGTATTCCCATCTCTTTCAGAATTTTCCACAGCTCATCATGATCCACACCGTAGAAGGCTTTGGAATAGTCAATAAAACAGAAATAGATGTTTTTCTGGATCTCTCTTGCTTTTTCGATGATCATATCATAAAAAATATATCTTGCTTTCCTATTAGGGTGAATGTACAAATTTCCTCATTGTCTTTATAGTGTCAAAAATCACAAACAACCTAATTTCCTATTGTTAGTTTGTTATATTCCTTCTTGCAACTTGGCAGCAGCACCCTCTCTCTCTTTTAAAGTCACCTTTTCTTTGCTGAGGAGAAGGCTGTGTTTTTCCTTTTCCTTATGGTTTAGGGCAATATTTGCCAAGTAGTATTACTCTGGAAATGCTTGGGAGGCAGAGGAGAAGCAGAAATCCTTTTATTCTCAGAAGTTGGTTGTAGCCAGATGCCTAGGGAGATGAGAGATTTAGAGCAGTTTCTCTGTGAGTGCTGGAGAGCTCCTGGTGGGCTGCTGCCACCGTCGATATTTAGTGGAACCTCTCCCAGAGCCTCTTGATTATGGTGGCAGTTCCCACATCAGTGCTTCAGGCTGAGATTCTCATTGTCTCCTTCTGTAACTTACCAGCCTCATTTCTCTGGCTTCCCATGACATTCATGCTGTTACCCCAGGTCTTCCTATTATAACCCTTTATCTGGATTACAGAGTGTTTCTGTTTCACTAGCTGAATACAGATTGATGTAATTAGAAAAGCAGTTAAATAAATTATGGTATGCATGAGGTACTCCAGCAGTTAAAAAAAGATGTAGTAGCTCAGTGAATATTAATTGTTAAGGAAAAAATGTTACAAGAGTACATGCACATACTGTACTGTACCATTTAAGGAAGTATTTATAAAATTGTTCACAGTGGTTATTGCTAGAAAGATTCTTGGAGGGATGGGTGGGATGAATGTGGCTTTCCATTTTACTCTTTAGTTACTTCTGCATCATTTGCCTCTCTTAGATAAAAATACTAATGAAATATTATTTTTGTAATCAGAAATAATAACAACAAAAAGAACCAGAAAAACAAAAAATGCCTGATACATCTTAATCTTAACGATTGCTATCTCCTACACAGTAAACTCTAATGTACAAGACTACAACTTGGATTTTTATCATTGAACACACATGTATCCTTCAGAAAATGTATACCTCAAGATAGCATTGTTGTTGTTGTTCAGTTGTGACATTGTGTCCAACTCTTTGGGATAAAATGGATTGCAGTGCACCAGTCTCCTCTGTCCTCTGTCTCCTGGAGTTTGCTCAAACTCATATCAGTTGAGTTGGTGATGCTATCCAACCATCTCATCCTCTGTTACCCCCTTCTCCTGTCCTCAAACTTTCCCAGCATCAGAGTCTTTTCCAATGAGTTGTCCATTCACATCACATAGCCAAAGTATTGGAGCTTAAGCTTCACCATCAGACATTCCGGTGAATCAGTATCAGTATCAGTTCAGTCTCTCAGTCGTTTCCAACTCTTTGTGACACCGTGAACCACAGCTTGCCAGGCCTCCTTGTTCAACACCGACTTCTGGAGTTTACCCAAACTAATATTCATTGAGTCAGTGATGCCATCTAACCATCCTCTGTCATCCCCTTCTTCTCCTGCCTTCAATCCTTCCCACCAATAGTGTCTTTTCAAATGAGTCAGCTCTTTGCATCAGGTGGCCAAAATGTTGGAGTTTCAGCTTCAACATCAGTCTTTCCGATGAACACCCAGGAATGATTTCCTTTAGGGTGGACTGGTTGGATCTCCTTGCAGTCCAATGGACTCTCAAGAGTCTTCTCCAACACTACAGTTCAAAAGCATCAACTCTTCAGCGTTCAGCTTTCTTGATAGTCCAAATCTCACATCCATACATGACTACTGGAAAAACCATAGCCTTGACTAGACGGACCTTTGTTGACAAACTAATGGCTCTGCTTTTTAATATAGTCACACTTGATTTTCTTTAGGATTGATTGGTTTTATCTCCTTGCTGTTCAAGGCACTCTCAAGAGTCTTCTCCAACACCACAGTTCAAAACCATTAGTTCTTTTACGTTCAGCCTTCTTTATAGTCCAGCTCTCACATCCATACATGACTACTGGAAAAACCATAGCTTTGACTATATGGACCTTTGTTGGTAAAGCGATATCTCTGCTTTTTAATATGTGGTCTAGGTTTTTCATAGCTTTTCTTCCAAGGAGTAAGCTTCTTTTAATCTCAAGGCTCTAGTCACCATCCATGTGCATTTTGGAACCCCCCCAAAAAAGAAAATCCGTTACTGCTTCCACTACTCCCCTTTTGTTTGCCATGAAGTGATGAAACTGGATGCCCTGATCTTAGATTTTGCATGTTGTGTTTTAAGCAGAGTTGTCACTCTCTTCTTTCACCCTTGTCCAGAGGCTCTTTAGTTCCTCTTCACTTTCTGCTATTAGAGTGGTATCATCTGCATATCTGATGTTACTTATACTGTTCCCAGCAATCTGATTCTAGTTTTTGATTCATCCAGCCTGGCATTTCAGATGATGTACTCTGCATTAGAGTTAAAAAAGCAAGGTGACAATACACAGCCTTGACCTACTCCATTCCCATTTTTGAGCCAGTCCATTGTTTCTAATGGGCTTCCCTGGTGGCTTAGCTGATAAAGAATCCACCTGCAATGCCAGTGACTGAATTTAACCTGGGTTGGGAAGATCCCCTAAAGAAGGGAAGGGCTACCCACTCCAGTATTCTGGCCTGGATAATTCCATAGACTGTATAGTGCATGGGGTTGCAAAGAGTCAGGCACAACTGAGTGACTTTTGCTTTCATTGTTCCTAAGACACAATTCTATCTGTCCATTTTGGCACTGAGCTTGTTCAGTTCAGTCGCTCAGTCATATCTGACTCTTTGCAACCCCATGGACTGGAGCACGCCAGGCCACCTGTCCAACACCAACTCCCAAAGTTTAATCAAACTCATGTCTATTGAGTCGGAGATGCAATCCAACCATCTCATCCTCTGTCATCCCCTTCTCCTCCCACCTTCAATCTTTCCCAGCATCAGGGTCTTTTCAAATGAGTCAGCTCTTCACATCAGGTGGCAAAAGGATTGGAGTTTCAGCTTCAACATCAGTCCTTCCAATGAATATTCAGGACTGATTTCCTTTAGAATGGACTGGTTGGATCTCCTTGCAGTAAAAGGGACTCTTAAGAGTCTTCTCCAATATCACAGTTCAAAAACATCAGTTCTTCGGCACTCAGCTTTCTTTATATTCCAGCTCTCACATCCATACATGACAACTGGAAAAACCATAGCCTTGACTAGATGGACCTTTGTTGGCAAAGTAATGTCTCTGCTTTCTAATATGCATCTACATTGGTCATAACTTTTCTTCCAAGGAGTAAGCATCTCAATTTCTTGGCTACAGTTACCATCTGCAGTGATTTTGGAGTCCCCAAAAATAAAGTCTGACACTGTTTCCACTGTTTCCTCATCTATTTGCCATGAAGTGATGGGACCAGATGCCATGATCTTAGTTTTCTGAATGCTGAGCTTTAAGCCAATTTTTTCACTTTCCTCTTTTACTTTCATCAAGAGGCTCATTAGTTCTTCTTCACTTTCTGCCATAAGGGTGGTGCCATCTGCATATCTGAAGTTATTGATTTTTTTCCTGGCAATGTTGTTTCCAGCTTGTGCTTCCTCCAGCCCAGTGTTTCTCATGATGTACTCTGCATATAAGTTAAATAAGCAGGGTGAGAATATACAGCCTTGATGTACTCCTTTTCCTCTTTGGAACCAGTCTGTTGTTCCACGTCTGGTTTTAACTGTTGCTTCCTGACCTGCATACAGATTTCTCAAGGGGCAGGTCAGGTGGTTTGGTATTCCCATCTTTTTCCAAATTTTCCACACTTTGCAGTGATCCACACTGTCAAAGACTTCGGCATAGTCAATAAAGCAGCATGTGTGCTTAGTCACTTCAGGCGTGTCCTACTCTGTGACCCCGTGCACCATGGCCCACCAGGCTACTCTGTCCATGGGATTCTCCAGGCAGGAATATTGGTGTGGGTTGCCATTTCCTTCTCCAGTGATAAAGTGTGAAGTGAGTGAAGTGAGTGAAGTGTTCAGTCGTGTCCAACTCTTTGAGACCCCATGGACTGTTGCCTACCAAGCTCCTCCATCCATGGGATTTTCCAGGCAAGAGTCCTGGAGTGGGGTGCCACTTCCTTCTGCACAATAAAGCTAATATTGATGTTTTTGGGGAACTCTCTTGCTTTTTTGATGATCCATCAGATGTTGGCAGTTTGTTCTTTGGTTCCTCTGCCTTTTCTTAAACCAGTTTTAACATCTGGAGGAAGCCTGGCCTGGAGAATTTTGAGCATTTCTTTACTAGCATGTAAGATGAGTGCAATTGTGTGGTAGTTTGAGCATTCTTTGGCACTGCCTTTCTTTGGGATTGAAATGAAAACTGACCTTTTCCAGTCCTGTGGCCACTGCTGAGCTTTCCAAATTTGATGGCATATTGAATGCAGCACTTTCACAGCATCATCTTGTAGGGTTTTAAGTAACTCAGCTGGAATTCTGTCACCTCTACTAGCTTTGTTCCTAGTGATGCTTCCTAAGGCCTACTTGACTTCGCATTCCAGGTTGCCTGACTCTAGGTGAGTGATCACACCTTCGTGATTATCCAAGTAGTGAAGATCTTTTTTGTATAGTTCTTCTGTTTATTCTTGCCACCTTTTCTTAATATCTTCTGCTTCTGTTAGAGCCATACCATTTTTGTCCTTTATTGAGCCTATGTTTGTATGAAATGTTCCCTTGGTATTTCTAATTTTCCTGAAGAGATCTATAGTCTTTCCCATTCTATTGCTTTCCTCTATTTCTTTTCACTGATCATTGAGAAAGTCTTTCTTATCTCTCCTTGCTCTTCTTTGGAATTCTGCATTCAAATTGATATATCTTTCCTTTTCTCCTTTGCTTTTCATTTGCCTTCTTTTCACATCTATTTGTAAAACCTCCTCAGAAATCCATTTTACCATTGAGATAAACCCATAATTCAATGTTACAGAAACCCAGATGACAAATTTCTTCAAATTTTCTTAAATTCGTCATTCTTCTTTTCTGTTGCTTTTTTCTTTCTAGTCAACTCCTTTTACAAAGACATTCTTAATACCTTAAGATGCTTATGTTTCTTTCTTATTTTTCTATTAAAATTTAACCCCCTTAAGTCACTATTCCAATCTGATTTTTTCACTCCTGGACAAATTACATGCATTCTGTGGAAGGATATAATCCAAGTTTCAGACAGTTTTTATTTGTAGCTAACGAACTACAACCATATCTGTCTTCTCAATGTACAGTCACTATTTTAATTGTCTTTAATCATCTCTCTTTCCTGTCCCATATAATTCTAAACTCTTATTTTCTCACTCAAAATTTAGCATGAGACTCTATTGTTTCATTTCATAAACATCTGTCATTGATTCTCTGAAAATCAAAAATGTAGCCACCAAATGAGAGTTCGTATAGTCTCACCTCCTTACTGTCAACTACAAACTGACACTTATCAAGAGCATTGCCACCTGAACAGCAAAGGCATCTGCCATCTGCCTCTATGGAGTACCCTGTGCTGCTATGGCTGTTGACCGTCAACAACTGCTGAGGGAGTTCAGGCGGAGTGTGGCATTCTGTGCTCCAGGAAAAATGATGGGACAAGTCTTTACATGGTTGGATGCTTTTAGGAACAAATTTTATGATCTCAATCCTTGCATCTCCTCATATCTAGAGAAGAACCAAATCCCTTCATGGTGACATCAGATATTCATGACTAACAAAAAACCTTTTGTAAAATGAGTACTTAATGGTATTGAACTCCCCCTTCACCACAACCTTATATATTGACCTTCCCCTACTGCGTCTGGGGAAGTAGTCTCTCAGAGCTAACGGAATTACCGCCCCCCAGGCTGCAGTCCATATTTTGCCCCCAATAAAACTTAACTCGAAACTTTCAAGTTGTACATCTTTTTTAGTCAACATTACCCCAAATATATTTATAACAATTTAAAATTGCTCTCCTACAGTGTCAAAGGGCAACTCTTTCCTGCTCCTCCACTTAGACCTCTTCATCCCGCTTCATTTTCTACAGTTTGTTGTTCAGCGGTTTTCCTTTCTGAACTCCTTATTCTTTCAATGATGATTTCCCCTGAGCACATTCAGATGCCTCCCCATTATAGGACCTTTGACCTTAGGCATTATTTTAATTACTCTCTAGTGGTTTTATTGTATTTTACCCACACTTTCCAGAGAATACTAATTGCTTTCTTCACCCCTTTATTGCTAATTGACTGACATCTATATCTACCAGCACCTGGCTGGCATCCTCATTAATTCTAAGGATAATAATGATGATAATAACTAATATCTACTGAATGCTTACTATATTCTAGGCATTTTAAAGCACTGTATGCATTAAAATATTTTTGTTCTTTCACAGTCTTAAAAGGTAATTGCAATTATAATTCTTAGTTTAAGATTTGGAAACTGAGCTATAGAAAATTTGGATAACTTGCTTAAAGTACACAGTTACTAAGTGAATGAACAGAAATTTAAGCCCAAATGGTCAAATCCAAAAGTCAATCTCTTAACCATTTGTCACACTGCCTCTCAACTACACATATTGGTAAAATAATTTTATCCTTTAAACAGGGAGGAGACTGAATTTGATTGATGACTCACAGGAATGGATGATAGTTTATTTTTATGATGTAAACATTTTAAAATATGATACGTTAAAACAATAATTACATCGTAGTGGTTAGTTTAAGGATCACCCTCAAGATTCTAACTGGTTCCCTTGCATTGGGTTTTTATCTTGTCTGAATGGGAACTAAAACTTTCTACATGGAAATTTTACCCACTGCATGTAAACTCCTCATTTTACTTTTCAAGGAGTGATGTCACGCCTAGAGTCATTACATTTTCCTCAGTTAGTGCAGTTTACAAGCTCTGGATCCTCATGTCTCAGTGGACATCAGTGGGATGAAAACTGACTTTCAGCAAAATACCACTCTCCAGAAATTTTCTAAGTGGGCAACATTCCAGTGCAACCCTGAACAATATCTAGACATCACCTACATTACCTTCTGCCTGTTATCGAACGATGGGACTCTTTATCTTCTAAAGGCAGTAAGACTCTTCAGCAGATTAAATAAGAGTAACTCCCTAGGCATTTAGTGCCCATTGATAGACACATGTAGTAAATATAGAGTGACTTTCTACAATAGCCATGATTTCTGATGGATTTTATTACTTTCTCCAAAGAAACAATATTATGGATTAATAGTGAAATCCAATTAAAATTTGGTATTGCCTCACTTGGCTAAAGAAATATACTCTGTCTATGGAGACATATGAATTAACTGTAAGTAAAGAGAATTCCTAATCCAAAAATATTTAAGCTTTGCTTTTCTGAAAATACACCTGTGAATCACCTTCTAGAGTGTGATGTGAACTTAGCACAAATCACTTAAGAAAAATAACAATAGTATTTTGTTCCATCTGTTCCAGACTGTAGGGGAAATTATTGTATGCTTGTGCCAGATGTATTAAGCAATATTGGGGAATTTTCTTAAATTTATGCCACAATAATAATATTCAAGGGAGAATTTCACTTTGATTCACCAGCAAAGAGAGTAGACTGTTTGAAATTACATCCTTTATAAACTCTTTTCATAGTTGTCTCCCATAATTTACTCTCTCCTAGTGATACTGTAAATTGAGAAGCTCATTATGCAGTTTTGATTTTTCCTATTATAACATCAGTTTCCAGAAGCAACTATATCCAGAAACAACTATATCTCTTCAAATTAAAATTTGTTCCCTTAAATATTTGTGTAACAACCTCTTTTTATCATTTGCTTATCAGTCTGCTAATTGCTTTCTTAAAAAGGCCTTTCTTAACCATTCACATTTCTAATTTTTTGTGTCTTCATTACAGTTTAAGTTCTGGGAGAGCAGAAACTTTCATCTTAATATGATACCTTCAGTGAATGTCCAGAAGAATGTTTGTTACAAAATGTGTGCTCAGCATTGATCTGGCGAATGGAAGAATCATCTGAACTACATTTTTTAAAGCATGGGGCTAAAATCTGAACTGTTTATGAAATAATGAAATAACATTGATCAGTTTGCCTTTGTCAGTAAATATTGATTAGGTAAATAAAATGTTAAAAATGGTATTTACTGTGAAGATTAAGAAAGGACTCTGACAAATACAAGTGATGATTTCCAATTGCCAGGATTCTAAAAATAACTTTTAAAATATTGTGCAGGGTTTTATACCACATTCTTAAATAACATTACTGTATAAAGATCTTATTTTTTCCATTTAAAATCTTAATTAACATATGCATGACCACAACAGATAGATTTGAGGCTAAATTTGTACAGCACAAAATACAAGATCTGACTAACAAGTTAGTGTACATACAAAATAAATCAGATTTTCTGTTGCTAATGGAAGTATTATAGAATTAAAAGTAATTAGTTATTTTAATTTTCAAACTGTTTTGTTAAGATTTACAATTTAAATTATAATCCCCTATACCATGCACAGTTGGGTAAAGTATTATGCTTATATTTTCATTTAATGAAATAGACATAGTGATTGTGAATTAACAAGAACCCCGTTGCCATTTTTGTTACCTGCTTGGCAAATGCCTGTAGAAGTTTAGGTTCTGAACCCAAATGTTAAAATCCTTACAGGATGGAAATTATTTCCTGTTTTACATTTTGCAGGATATCTGCATTTTCTATGGAAGCAATAGATAAACCATTATTCAATCATGTATAAAAGTTCTTATTGTTTTTCTCTTCTCTTTAGCACAACAGGCTTGAATGAAAAGCTGAAACAAAAAACAACCAAAAGAAAGAAGACATCACATACTTCTTTTGGGTATGACTTTTGGGTATACTGTAGTTTCACACATAGCACTTATAACATAATGATTATTGTAAAGATTTTTTTGTTGTTGTTTGTTTTACTTAGGGTAGATTTCTGCAGACTTGCAGGCTCCTGGGTACATGCAGTTCAGTTCAGTTCAGTCATTCAGTTATGTCTGACTCTGCAACCCCATGGATTGCAGCACGCAAGGCCTCCCTATCCATCACCAACTCCTGGAGCCAGCTCAAACTCATGTCCCTCAAGTCGCTGATGCCATCCAACCATCTCATTCTCTGTCATCCCCTTTTCCTCCTGCCTTCAATCTTTCCCCAGCATCAAGGTCTTTTCCAATGAGTCAGTTCTTCACACCGGGCTTCAGCTTCAGCATCAGTCTTTTCAATGAATATTCAGGACTGATTTCTTTTAGGACTGACTGGTTTGATTTTCTTGCAGTTGAAGGGACTCTCAAGAGTCTTCTCCAGCACCACAGTTCAAAAGCATCAATTCTTTGGCACTCAACTTTCTTTATAGTCCAACTGTCACATCTTTACATGACTACTGACAAAACCATAGCTTTTACTAGACAGACCTTTGCTGGCAAAGTCATCTCTCTGCTTTTTAATATGCTGTCTAGGTTTGTCAGAGCTTTTCTTCCAAGGAGCAAGTATCTTTTATTTTCATGCCTGCAGTCACTATGCAGTGGAGTAGTTCTATATTCATCATGGTATTGCTGTACTCTCTTAGTTCAAAATTGACTTCTTTGGGCAGGGGTAGTAAATAGGAAAAAGTAGTGACATGCAGTAGAAAGATTCCCCAGGGGAGAGCATGGAAACCCACTCCAATATTCTTGCCTGGAGAATCCCCATGAACAGAGAAGCCTGCTGGGCTAAAGTCCATGTGATCACGAAGAGTCAGATACAAGTGAGTGACTAAGCACAGCACAGTACAGCACAGTGGGTCAAGACTGCCAACATCCACTGTCTTTTATTTTACTTTTCTATTAATCAGAGTATAGTAGATTTAAAATGTTGTGTTAATTACAGCAAAGTGAGTCAGTTATCAGTTCATTTCAGTCACTCAGTCGTGTCTGGCTCTTTGCAACCCCATGGACTGTAGTACACCAGGATTCCCTGGCCATCACCAACTCCCGGAGCTTGCTCAAACTCATCTCCATTGAGTGGGTGATGCCATCCTACCATCTCATCCTCTGTCATCCCTTTCTCCTCCTGCCTTCAATCTTTCCCAGGATCAAGACCTTTTCCAATGAGTCAGTTCTTTGCATCAGGTGGCCAAAGTACTGGAGTTTCAGCTTCAATATCAGTCCTTCCAATGAACACTCAGGACTGATTTCCTTTAGGATGGACGGATTTGATCTCCTTGCGTACAAGGGACTCTCAAGAGTCTTCTCCAACACCACAGTTCAAAAGCATCAATTCTTTGGCTCTCAGCTTTCTTTATAGTCCAACTCTCACATCCATACATGGCTACTGGAAAAGGCCATAGCTTTGACTAGAGGGAAATTTGTTGGCAAAGTAATGTCTCTGCTTTTTAATATGCTCTCTAGGTTGGTCATAGCTTTTCTTCCAAGGAGCAGTTATACATACATATTTATTTGTGTGTATATATATTGATGGAGTTACCTGTGTTATACAAATAGGTACTTATTGGTTATCTATTTTATATATAGTAGTGTGTATTTGTCAATCCCAATATTCCAATTTGTCTCTCCCCCTCTTCTTTCCCCCTTGGTAACTGTATGTTTGTTTTCTACATGTGTGACTCAATTTCTCTTTTGTAAATAGGTTCATTTGTACTATAAAAAAACAGACTTTATTGAATTGTAAGTCTGGAATTTTAAAAAATTAACTTGCTTTAATGTGTTTACATTAGAAAATATGAAGCATGTGACTGAGTTTTTCCAATACGTTACAATATATAATCCCTATCAATAGATCCACCAAACCTAGGTAGTTTCAAAATCTGCATATGAGAAAACAGACTTTACTCCCATGAGTAATCATTTTGCTAAAAGAAAGACTGCTGGATTTTAAAAAATCTTGTTCATCTTGATCCCTGATTTTAGCCTGGTTTCAGGAGCACAAAAGCAGAAATTTGCTGTAGTTACTATAACTTTATCAACAATTGATGAATATTCTTAATTCTATGGGATCTCAGCCAATCAGAAGAATGTTATACCTGACAGAGAGATAGGACCTTTGTGTAAAGTGTAATTAAGGATATCAGTTTGCAGAATTAATTGTATGAACCCTGCGCAACCCCATGTTCCCTTGGCTGAAGTCATTGGTTACAATTATAGAGAATTCTCAGTCCAAAGGGGCTTCCCTGATGGCTCCGCAGGTAAAGAATGCGCCTGCAATGCTGGAGACATAAGAGACTTGAATTTGATCCTGGGTTGGGAAGATCCCCTGGAGGGGAAATGGCAACCCACTCCGGTGTTCTCGCCTGGAAAATTACATGGACAGAGGAGTCTGGAAGGCTATAGGCCAAAGGGTCAAAAACAGTGGAGCATAGGTGAGCTACTAAGCATGTCTGCATGCTCAGCCCACAGAATTTGGCAACCCAACCCCCTTTTCTAAATAACACTGCCTGTCCCTGCTGTCAATATAGACCTTCTTGGCTTGGATCGAGCCTCCTATTAAGCTCTTGGAAGAATCTTCTCACCTCTGATGGAAACTCTACTTCTAACTCTACTTGCTGGCGCTTTTTTGTTCTGAAAGACATTTCTGCTTCCATCATGATAGATGACAGTGATAACATGTCCTACCCACCACTCTATAGTCCAGAGGCCACTCACTATTGCCACCAATACAGATCAAGACCTAGTTCAGCCTGTTCCTTGGAGTTAGGAACAGTAAAATTTGGCTTGGAGAGACCAGTGCTTAGTTAAAAATGATATTCCTGATTTCATTTCTGTCTGCAGTCAGCTTCCTCCCCTTCTCTATGGGTTCAACTTCAATGTCAATAGTGTGGCAGATGATCCTGCTACAGTTATGACAGATTCTAAGATGTTATAGATGTTTTTGAATTCCAGGATAAGACAATTATGTTTTGAGAGGCAGTAAAAAGCTATTGTAAAATTTTGAAGAGGACAGTAAAATGAGTAAAGGTGCTCTTGAGCACTGAACTGAACTGAGCACATTTGTCGAATAGTATGACTTCGCAAAATGAAAAATGGAGGCAGAAACTTTTTTTTTTTTTTTTTTTAGATTCTATTGAGTAGAAGTGAGTAACAGTGAATTTCAACTCTGAAAATAGTTACTGGTAAAGAGGATTTTATAATTTTATATCCCTTATGGAACATTTCAGAGAGGCAAATTTGCACAAATATTTGATTAAAGTTGTTTTTTTTTTTAATTTTAGTATGAGCACAGCATGAGGTTTACCCTCTTAAGTTTTTAACTGTACAATACAGTAGTGTAACTATAGGCAGAGAAAATCTTTAGAACACATTCATCTTGCATAATTGAAACTATATACATTGATTAGGAATTTCCCATTCCTCCCCATTCCCTGCCATGTCCCAACCCCTTAAAACTACTATTCTACTCTCTGATTCTATTTTAACTATTTAATGTATCTCATAAAAGTGAAATTTTGCAGTGTTTGTCCTTCTGTGCCTGATATTTCACTTAGCCTTAGGTCTTCAAAGTTCATCCCTGCTATTTTATAATGAAAAGTCCCTCTTTCTTAAGGCTAAATAATATCCCATTCTATGTAAAGACCAGATATCCTTTACTCATCATCTGTCAATGGACATTTAGGGTGTTTCCACATCTTGGCTATTGTCAATAGTGCTGCAATGAACACTGAAGTGCTAATATCTCTTTGAGATCCTGATTTCAATTATGTTAGATAAACCCCAAATATGAGATTGATGGATCATATAAGAACTGTATTTTTAATTTTTAGGAACCTCTTACACTGTTTTTCATAGATGCTGTACCATTGAGCATTTGCACTAACAGTGTACAAGGGTTCCCTCTTCTCCATATTCTCAGCAATAATTGCTATTGTTTCAACAATCGCATGACTATTTGTTCATAACAGTCATGGTAACAGATATGAAATAGTATCTCATTGTGGTTTTGATTGACATTTCCCAGGTTAGTGATATTGAGCATCTTTTCACACACAAGTTGGTCACTTGTAAGTCTGTTTTTGGAAAAATATCCCTGAGTCTTTACCACATTTTAAGATTTTTCTTTTAGGGGGGACTTTTAGATTACCAACAAAACTGAGAAGAAAGTACAGTTTTCTCATATATTCCTTACCCCACACACGCTAAACCTCCTCCCATTATCAGCATCACTCACGAGAATAGTACAGTTTTTCTAAGAATGAATCTATAGTGATACATCAAAATCACATAAAAGTCTCTAGCTTATCTTAGGATTCACTCTTGAGGTCATGCATTCTATGAATTTAGACAAATGTAAAATGACATGTATCCATCATTATAAATATCCTAGTCAATATTTTCACTGCCCTAAAAAAACTCTTGAGAAATCTGTATGCAGGTCAGGAAGCAATGGTTAGAACTGGGCATGGAACAACAGACTGGATCCAAATAGGAAAAGGAGTACGTCAAGGCTGTATATTGTCACCCTGCTTATTTAACTTATATGCAGAGTACATCATGAGAAACGCTGGGCTGGATGAAGCACAAGCTGGAATCAAGATTGCCGTGAGAAATATCAATAACCTCAGATATGCAGATGACACCACCCTTATGGCAAAAAGGTGAAGAACCGGATCCTCTTTCACTTTCATCAAGAGGCTCTTTATATATTAAAAAAAAAATTAAAAAAAGAAAGTGAAAGAGGAAAGTGGAAAGGTTGGCTTAAAGCAAAACATTTAGAAAACTAAGATCATGGCATCTGGTCCCATCACTTCATGGCAAACCAATGGGAAACAGTGGAAACAGTGACAGACTTTATTTTTGGGGGTCTCCAAAATCACTGCAGATGGTGATTGCAGCCATGAAATTAAAAGACGTTTGCTCCTTGGAAGAAAAGTTATGACCAACGTATACAGCACATTAAAAAGCAGGGACATTACTTTGCCAACAAAGATCTGTCTAATCAAGGCTATGGTTTTTCTAGTGGTCATGTATGGATGTGAGAGTTGGACTATAAAGAAAGCTGAGCACCAAAGAATTGATGTTTTTGAACTGTGGTGTTGGAGAAGACTCTTGAGAGTCCCTTGGACTTCAAGGAGATCCAACCAGTCCATCCTAAAGGAAATCAGTCCTGAATATTCATTGGAAGAACTGATGTTGAAGTTGAAACTCCAATACTTTGGGCACCTGATGTGAAGAGCTGACTCATTGGAAAAGACTCTGATGCTGGGAAAGGTTGAAGGCACGAGCTGAAGGGGATTACAGAGAATGAGATGGCTGGATGGCATCACTGACTCCATGGACATGAGTTTGGGTAAACTCCAGGATGTGGTGATGGATAGGGAGGCCTGGTGTGCTATAGTTCATGGGGTCACAAAGAGTCAGACATGACTGAGTGACTGAACTGTAGTGAACTGAAAAATCCTCTGTGTTCTGTTTATACACTCCCCCAACCCCCAGCAACCACTGATGTTCTTAATATCCCCATACTTTTACCTTTTCCAGGATGTCATATAGTTGGAACTACACAGTATTTAACCTTTTTAAATTGGCTTTTTTTTTTTTTCACTTAGTGATGTGCACTTAAGAGTCTTCTATGTCTTTTTTCATCTCTAGCCCATTTCAAAATTAGATTATTGGTTTTTGTTTGCTTGCTATTGAACTGTAGAAATTTCCTCAATATTTTGGAAATTAACTATATCTGATACATGGTTTGCAAATACTTTCTCTGATTTTATAGGTTGACTTTTCACTCTGTTGACTGTTTCCTCTGACATGCAAAAGCTTCTTAATTTAATGTGTTCTTACTTGTCCATTTTTGCTTTTATTGCATGTGCCTTTTGGGTCATATCCATGAACACTGCCAAGATCAATGTTATGAAGCTTTTCCCCTATGTCTTTTTTTCTAAGAATTTAATAGTTGTAGGTCTTATGTGTAATTTTTCCAACCTTTTTGTGTTGATTTTTGTGTATATTGTAAAATGTTTCCAAATTCCTTATCTTATATGTAGATATATAATTTTTCTAATATCACTTGTTGAAGAGGTTATCTTTTCTCAGTTGTGAATTTTTCAAACTTTTGTTGAAGAGTGATTGACTGATTTATTTCTGGGCCTCTGTTTTAATCCGTTGGTCTATATGTATGTCTTTATGGCAGTACCATACTGTATTAAGTACTGTTCCTTTGCAACACATATTTTAAATTAGGATTGTGATGCCTCTAGCTTTAAAACTTCTCAAGATTGCTTTGGGTACTTGGGATCTTTTGGTTTTCATATGAATTTAAAATTATTTTTTTTCTATTTCTGTAAAAACTTCATTGAGATTTTGGTAGTGATTGCATTGAATCAATAGATAAGTTAGAATGGACATTTCTATAATAATACATCTTTTAATTTATGAATAAATGGTAGAATTCATCAGTAAAACCATCTTGTCCTAAACTTTTCTTTATTTGGAGTTTCTTGGTTATTGATTTGATAAGCATACTACTTATATATCTGTTCAGACTTTTTATATCTCTATGATTCACTTTTGGTAGGTTATATGTTTTGTCACTGTGGATGGTGATTACAGCCATGAAATTATAAGACAATTGCTTCTTGACAGGAAAGCTATGTCAAGCCTAGACAGTGTGTTAAAAAAGCAAAGACATCTCTTTACCGACAAAGGTCCATATAGCAAGACTATGGTCTTTCCTGTAGTCATGTACAGATGTGAAAGGTGGACAATAAAGAAGGCAGAGCACCCAGAAATTGATGCTTTCGAACTGTGGTGCTGGTGAAGACCTTTGAGAGTCCCTTGAAAAGCAAGGACATCAAGCCAGTCAATCTTAAAGGAAATCAACCCTGAGTGCTCTGGAAGAACTGATATTGAAGCTGAAGCTCCAATACTTTTGCCACTTGATGGGAACAGCTGGTTCACTGGAAAAGACCCTGACGCTGGGAAAGATTGAAGGCAGAAGGAGAACAGGGTGACAGAGGATGAGATGGTTAAATTGCATCACCCATTCAATGGACATGAACTTGGGCAAACTCCGGGAGATGGTGAGGAACAGGGAAGCCTGGTGTGCTGCTGTCCACGGGTTCACAAAGAGTCAGACACAACTTGGTCACTGAACAACAACAATGTGTTTCTAGGAATTTATTCGTTTCTTCTAGGTTATCCAGTTTGTTGGCAAATAATTATCTATATGCCTCATGTTTCAATTATGATTTTATTTATTTGAGTCTTTTGTCTTTGTAGTTAGTCTAGCTAAAGTTCTGTCAACTTGTCACAAAATTATTATAGTGAACTTGGTAAGCACCTTCAATACAGCTATTTTGACTCCTTTGTTAAATAAATGGTATATTTTAATTTTATTAGAGCTAGTGTCTGAAGAGTCCATTGTTTGAAAAATATTTTTCTGTTTATTCACTTTTTTAACTCTCTATATTGTTGTCCATATATTACAAAAAAAGCCACCTCTCCTAGTCTTCATGGATTAGTCTTGTACTAGAGAACATCATCACGTAGCTTGCTCAGAGATTCTCAAACCTTTGTGGTAGTCCAGCCCACTTTCTCTGCTCCCATAAAATGCATTTTAGATGCTCCTAGGCATCAAAAGTATCCTGGTCCCATACCGACTGTGAGAAAAGAGAGACTGGAACCTCTTCCTCAGGCAGCCCCCAGTAAGTTGAATTATTGTGTGCTCATCGTACCTCTTTCCCTCTCCTGGGATAAGCTGAGAGCTGGAGTTTTTCAACTGCTAGCTCTGTGCTGGGCTGGAGGGAGCGGTCATGGGACTGTCAGTCTGAACCACCATCTCTCTTCTCACTGACCTAGGAAGGCTAGAGTATGCCGATTCCTCTCAGTAGTCTGGGGTAGGTGAGTCCTCACAGTAGCCACTGGAAAAATGGGGGCATTGGACACACAATGCAACTCTTTTTTTCCCAAGGAGAAGCTACATCTGTGGTTTCACACACATTGTATAGCACTTTGTGGGAATAAGAATAATGGCAAGAGGGTTTCTGGAATGTCCCTGTATTTTCTGAATGAACTCCTTGGTTTTGATGTAGCTGGTTTTGCACTCACCCAGGTTCTGGTTTCACATTGCTAACCAGGTCCTGGATTTCTCACAAAAGGAATATGTTGTGAATTATTGTTGAATTAGTGTGCTTGTGACAAAAATGGCGGTTGAAGGATTCCTATCTCTATCATTTTGAAAGGTCAGTGTTTTTTGTTTATCTTTACATGTTTTCCCAAAATTACATCACAAATGTGAAAATGCACAGTATGTTTATTTTTGTTTCATGTGTATATTTGTATAAAATCTATGTTAAAGTGTATCAATTTTTTTAAAATTATAGAACATTTACTAAGACAATTTTTTTAAATGGCCTCATTATAAAAACTAGTCTAGGAGTCACTAAGATTCAAAATTTCCATAGTTTATTCCAGTTTAAAATTATTTGTGAATATAAATTCTCATTAACCATTCAAATCTTACACAAAAAGAAAGGGGAAATTATAGCTAAAGAAAATCTGTGTAAAATATTTGGACTTATACTATAATTAATGGCTACATTTTTTTAGTTGAGTTAAAGCAAACTGAAAAGGTTTTAAATGTCACAAAAATTGTTAAGAAGAATAATCATGAATGGAAGGAATATAGTAGAAAAAATTCATATTCATTAAGGGGAGTAACAGAGAAAATTACCTTTCAGTGTCAGAGAAGACCCAGAAGTAGTGAAACACTGACAAATAAAAACAATTAAAGGATCAAATATAGAAATTCTATTCTGAGTATGAAAATGAGCTACTCTCCTAGCATGTTTTGTGTGGCATTTATATTTCATTCCATTTTGATGTATCCCAATATCTACCTACCTACTCTAGTTCTAGAGAATATACTTACTTTTGTAACTTAACAGCTTCATCTATCTGCTTCTGTTGGTAGATATCGATGACCCTTACTCAAATAATTAACCAAATGAAAACGTAAATTCATGTCATTATTAGAGCTTCTACACTAAAATTAAAGTAAAATTAATCTCTTTGGATTAAGTGATTAAACGTTTAAATAGCCTAAATAGTAACTAAAAAGACGAGATTATTTCTATTACAATTTAACTATACTTTCTCTTACAATAGATGTATATTTTTGTGAAGTAGCAAGATACATCAAAGAGATGTATAATCAAAGAGAAAGCATTCAGGAATTTAATAACTGACAGACCAATAAATATTAAGATAACAACTGCATCCTAAAAAATATTCACTGGTATTCCATAAGATGCTTTTAAAGGAAAGATACTAGCTTTTCCAAAAAAGTATTGCCCTCCTAGATGTATAAGAATGTCTTACTGATGCTGACAGTATATGTGGTTGTGAGAGAAAGAGAGAGAGCTGTCTTGAAATGCTTTTGATTATCTTTGATTCCACAGTTTTGGAGTTTCGTTCTGCTCATGGCACTTCTTTCTAATGTGACATTTTGCCTGATGTCTTTTTCAGACAGTTACCACTTCAAAGGTTGTTACTATGCAAAGAACATTCATAGGGAGGCAAAGGTGGTGGCAGAGATCCTTGAAATACCTGTTGCAATATTCGGGGGAAAAAAAGAAAAGATGACATGGTAGTGGAGAAGATAAGAAAATTGCCCAGTTACATGATAAGTGCATTTGAATTCAGATTAAATGTGCACTTCTGTTCCCTGTGTGTTTGGTCCAGCACTGCTATAACTCAGCCTTGGAACAGTGAGTGCAAATTTCTTTCTTGACATTGTGAAGGGCATCAGACACACTGAGACCAAATGTTAGGGATAAAAGACTCGTCTTTGGTATTGACAGATTTCTGACACCAGTAAAAAACATAGCTGTGTTAGTAAATTTTAAATATTTACTTTTATTGTTCTGGATAGATCCATATAGAGCAAGGAGAATGAGCATTGCTATTACAGTGACATTAAAAACAATGAAGAAAAAAATAATGGCTTGGTACTGAGTGAAAGAAATCCACAATTTCCAGTCATCTTTAAAACATTTTTTAGCATGTGAGAGTGATTCTTTCACAAAGGGCATACTACTTGGAATCTTTCTTACTGTTCTGTGGAGCATGGAGACATGGCAGTTATTATATTTATTTAATTTTTGAAAAAGTAGATAACACTTCTGCACTCCAGATGAAATTTCAAATCAATAAATTTGAAGTGAGTAGATCATTCTTGAGAGAATTTGGAAGATGCTGTGAATACTGGGGAAACATTTTAAAAATATATCCTAAGTGGAGCAATGCTAGATGAACAGATTAAAATACATTAATGAATTGTTTTAGTTGTTCCAAGAGTATAAAAAGTAAAATGTTTGATGTATTGAAATCATTTTATATAAACTTAAGTGTATTTGTATCAATATTTTGTTTCCTAAACATGAACACTGAATATTTTTCAACTAATTTTACATTTCATTAGGACCCTTAGAATGGTCTTCTAGAAAATCACAGTCATCGGGGCATTTGTCATGAAAGCATAGATATGAAATGAAAGAATGTCTGCATGTTTGCCTGATTCAGCTGATACTTAAGTCTCACATTTCCTGACTTTAGACAGGAATCAAGGGTGGTACTACATGTGCTTGTGTGTTGTGGGTGTATATGTACAAAATCAGTACTTGATGGACCACAGCAGATCATTGGATAAAATTCCTTACATTCAAAAGGCAAAGCAGTTTATAAATGTATCAAGGACACACACACACACAGGCACAGACACCCCATACTAGAAAATGTTATTGGAGAATATCAGTTGTTCTCAGTGATTATGAACACTCAGATTATGAGTTCTCATCTCATAATCTCAGTGATGATGCAGTTCTCAGAATTTAAATCTTATGATTAAACAGAAATTCTCCACTAGCATTGTTTGGAATTTCAAATTAGCAATGAAAGTACTGACTCTGGTTTTCATAGACTTCCGTGATTTTAGTCACTGAAATGAGAAATATATATTTAATCAGTCAAGTAAATAGTATTTAATGACATCTTATTTTCCACGGTTGTACATATAAAATTACATATAAAATTGTAATGCAAACTTATAAACCTAAATTATTATTTCAGTTTAAGTTCAGTTCAGTTCAGTTCAGTTGCTCAGTTGTGTCCGAATCTTTGTGTTTCAGTTTACTCTTCTTAAAACTTTGAGTCCCATTTCACCCATCACTGGCCCACACACAATATTTTTCTTCATCCTCTCCTCTATTACTGGTTTAATCCCTCCCTTTTTTCATAGACAAATTCATTAGAAAAGTACTCTACCTCCGGTCATCATTTCCTCATTATCCATCAGTATAACTCGTTAAAATCTGGTTTTATCTTATCAAGATTCTATTGAAACTAGTCTCACTAAATCTCTGGAATTTCCCTAACTGCAAAGACAATCCTTTATTCTTGATTTTCCTTAATTTCTCGGTAGTATCTCCTTCTATTAGACGTAAGCCACCTCTTCAAAAGGCTTTCTGATGAATTTCTTGCAAAGAACATTCCTGATTCCATATTATTGTGATAATTCATGTTACACTCACTTCCTCTTACACATAGTCTTTAAATTTTGTTTCCAAGATCTCCATTTCATGAGGCCATACCCATTTGTTTCTTTCATTTATTGGCAAGCTCAGGGAAATTCAAATGTCAATATGTAGCCTGAAGTCGGGTCTTCTAACTTGAGACCCAATATACTGAACCCTTTGCTTAACAAGGGCCTGTGGATCATCCCAAACCTCAGAGACTTTCTTTTTTTTCCCTGATTTTCAAATGATTTTCTGTCTTTCCAAAATTATTCTCCTCTGGGTAATCTGTACTGCAATGAACAGAAACCACCTCAACTATTGTTCCAACTAACCAAACCAGGAACTCTCTCTTCTCAGGGCCCGTGCCCTGTTAGCTAGTCAAGTTACACAGTCCTGTGGATTTTAAATGGGTGCTACTCATTCTTCAACCTTCCAACTTCTCTGTTGTATCTTTCTTCAATTTCTCATCTTTTCTCTGAAGACTTCTTAGCGGGACCATTGTTTTGAATCTGTATTCTCACTAACCTTCTTTAACAACTACAATAATTTTAGGTTTTAGAGAGACAGAAAGAAAACTTGATGGAGAAGAGAGGGGTATGGAGAGAAAGGCTTCTGCTGCTGCTGCTGCTGCTGCTGCTGCTAAGTCGCTTCAGTTGTGTCCAACTCGGTGTGACCCAATAGATGGCAGCCCACCAGGCTCCCCTGTCCCTGGGACTCTCCAGGCAAGAACACTAGAGTGGGTTGCCATTTCCTTCTCCAGTGCATGAAACTGAAAAGTGAAAGTAAAGTCGCTCAGTCGTGTCCTGCTCTTCACGACCCCATGGACTGTAGCCTACCAGGCCCTTCTGTCAATGGGATTTTCCAGGCAAGAGTACTGGAGTGGGTTGCCATTTCCTTCTCCAAGGCTTCTGCTGTAACAATACAATAATTTCATTTCTAAGACTGTAGGTTATCAGCAATTATATGAAAAAATTTACAGTTTGGGAAAAAATGTGCTTTTAGAAAATGAGTTTCTAATTAGTAAAATCTCCGTTTCCACAAAGAAATCTGAATGACAGAGATTTTTCACATCTGTTTATCCACACTGAGAAGATCTTCAAATTAAAGCAGCAAATATGTATTCTAGGGAGGTCCTTATTTGCTGGAATAAATATATTAATAAGATCCTTGGAATATGTTCTTGAAGGTCATAAGGTCCCCAGAAAACATGCATTCAAAAATGTGTGTTCTACTAATCACCAGGTTTATGTTTGCTAAGCCAAGCATGCCAGTTTAAAGAGAAAAATGAATTGTTTAGGGGAATTCAGAAAAAAAAAGTTAGCACGTCTTCAAATGATGAAAGATGGAAGTGATAAATTACATTGCAGAGAAAAGGAACTTTGCTGCTAGAACAGAGATTCCAAATTAGAAATGTCATGAAAGTTTCCCTAATATAGGTATAAGATGACTCTTTCCTCCTAGTCACTCTTCTTCCAAAGAACTGTTGACATAACACAAACTTTAGTCTTTCCTCACTTGATCTTATTATATCAGTTAACTCTATGTGTTCTTGAGGTATAGGAGGAAAAAAATGGCAACATAAAACCTAGCTTTCTCTCCTCTCAACCCATACTCTGGTCCTCTATTTAAATCACTCTCATCTGATGTCTGTGATTGTCTGATTCTTCCATTATACAATATTATTCTTACAGGACAGAGGCCATACATTCATCATCTATCACTCTCTCCACAAACTCCCACTTGTTTCATTTCTTCAGAATCTAAAATAATGCTTTAGACACAGCACATCAGCAACTTTTAAAACAGTATTTTTAAAAGTGACAAAACACCAAGTATCTTAATGTTTAAACCCCGTTTTCTCTAATAACTCTGTTCCTATTACCCATTTTTTATGGAATAAACCAGAAAATAAAAGAGACATTTTCAAGCCTTTAGAATTAACTTATGGTTAAAATCAACCTACTAAAGAAACAGAGAGACTTTAAAATATACCTCTTATCTGCTTAAGGAATAAAGCAGCCTGAAATCAAATGCTATTTGCCTAGTTTTTGAGGAATTCTTGCCAAGTTTGATGTAGAAGAATAAACTTTTCTAGGAGCTGTGGAAAGCCTTCGGAAAGATTATCTCTACACTCCTTTACCTTCTAAGCATAACCTTAAAATAAAAGTGGGTTAGCTCTGTTACCTGCAGCCCCGCTATTTCATTGCTTCTAGATGTTGATCATTTGCCTACAAAAGACTTTAAGATGTTCCACAGGTGTTGTTTTCTATCCTGCAATTTCTTACTATTATTCATAACTACAAACATTGCATTCTCCAAAATGTTTTTGAAGTCAGAATTTCAGTACCTCATTAAGGGTTGTCGACCAAAAAGTGTCACTATCACAAATTATTGTTTTATAAATATTCTTAAACAAATGTACCTTGTGATTATTATTTAATTAGAAAATAATATGTTATTGGATGGGAACTCTATTGGAGAAGGCAATGGCAACCCACTCCAGTACTCTTGCCTGGCAAATCCCATAGACGGAGGAGCCTGGTAGGCTGCAGTCAATGGGGTCACTAGGAGTCGGACACGACTGAGCGACTTCACTTTCACTTTTCACTTTCATGCATTGGAGAAGGAAATGGCAACCTACTCCAGTGTTCTTGCCTGGAGAATCCCAGGGACAGGGGAGCCTGGTGGGCTGCCGTCTCGGGGGTCGCACAGAGTCGGACACGACTGAAGCGACGCAACAGCAGCAGCAGCAGGGAACTCTATTATTTATTTTCTGATTTTATTAAAAAAAAGTCTATTCCATACAGAATCACATTTCAAAATATAAAGATTGATTTCTGCTCTAATAAATCTGTTACAAACATTGTCATATAGTAGGGTTTATTCTAATTCCAGACCAATACATGGACATTGCATAAAATAAACAGCTTTTTAAAAATCAGACTGAACAAAGTGTCTTGCAGCACGAATGAACAATTATCATGTTTCTTCATCTCCTGGAAAAGTTCTTACTGTAGCTGTAAGCCCCAGTGAGTTATAGTTCTCTTATACACATAAAAAAAGATAATGGTTATAAGTCCTCTACGTGAGTTTCAACTTTCACCTCTCTTTCTAAAGTTAAAAGTTAGCTTCCAAAGCTTTTAGAAGGCTGCTGCCCTTTTCAAACTGCATTTCTAGTACATCAGTCTTATTGATTTATTCATAGTAAATGTTACCCGCTCATTCTTTGTGTGTGAAATGAAGAAGGCTACATAAGTGCTTCCCAAACCCTGGCAACCATCTCAGACGTAACTTGGCTAAACAGTGAAAACGTATTCTTTCTGATCAGGACAATGGGCAGGCTGGAAAGGGAAAATGGGGCTCTCAGTGCCAACTAGGATAGGTCATAAATTCCAGTTTACCACCAATATTGAATGTGAAACATTTTACCATTCCAGTAACTGTTACTTTCAGAAAATGATAGAGCCTCTCCACTAATGAAGGCATTGATCCTGAACTGAACCATGAGTGCATGATGTAAATTGGAGGAGTCTTTTTGGAGAAATCCATTTTTGAGTCTCAAAGTCCTTCAGCTTAATATAAATGAATGCATATCAAAAGAAACAAGTGAGGCAGCTTAACTCTACTACCCAAAATACAAATTTACAAAGAGGAAAAAAAATTAGACCTCTTATTGTTATACTAAGATATCTCATCTCCCTTTATTTACATGTTTATTCATTCATGTTATTTCTAACGTTTTAGCCCTGAATTTGCATTATATATTTTATTCCATGTGACAATTTATGCTGAACTAACTGACTTACTACTACCTAAAGATTTATAAAGTAGGGAAAACCCGAGAAACATTTTTTTGACCAATAATTAAAAAAAAAAATATGTAATAGGTTCAGTTCAGTTCAGTCACTCAGTCATGTCCAACTCTTTGCAACCCCATGGACTATAGCACGCCATGCTTCCCTATCCATCACCAACTCCTGGAGCTTGCTCAAACTCGTGTCCATTGAGTTCGTAAGGTCATCCAACCATCTCATCCTCTGCCGTCCCCTTCTCCTGCCTTCAGTCTTTCCCAGCACCAGGGTCTTTTCCAGTGAGTCAGTTCTTTACACCAGGTGGCCAAAGTATTGGAGTTTCAGCTTCAACATCAGTCCTTCCAATAAATGTTCAGGACTGATTTCCCTTAGTGTGGATTGGTTGGATCTACTTATAGTCCAAGGGACTCAAGAGTCTTCGCCAACACCACAGTTCAAAAGCATCATTTCTTCAGCGCTCAGCTTTCTTTATGGTCCAACTCTCACATCCATATGTGACTACTGGAAAAATCATAGCTTTGACTGGACATAATAGGTAATAGACTAGATGTAATAGGTAAGTTCACCTTTTTATTACCTTTATTACCTATGCATTAAAAAGAAAAGCAAGAAGCTAAGATGATTTGATCTGAGTAGTTTGATCCCCATCACCCATTCTCTAGTTCAATATTTAGAAAGATAACAATCAAACTTATGAGAGAAATAAATGCTGATGATATTATTTTCTAGAAAGCAAATATGACCAGAAAATTCTGTTTATTGTTTAGTGCTGACCCAATTAGTCAGTAATGTGGCAGTGGGGCCAGTGTGTAGTGAAGGATGTTCTAAGCTGATTTTTCATGCCTCAGTGTTAAATATAAATCGCCAAGGAGCACCTAACATTTGAAATAAGCATGTAATAGGAAATTGCAGTGACATGTCAATATGCTAAACAGAGACAATGTTTGTAGATGAGGAAAAAATGCAAAGAAAATATATGTAAAGGGGAAAAACATGGTCCTTTAAGGAAGAAAGAGAAAAAGAAAGGAGACAAGAAAGGTAGGAGGAAGGAAAAAGAAAAAAGAAACCTAAAAGGAAACTCAGGAAAAAAAATATTAATATATGTTATAGAAGATTTTTTTGTTTTTATCTGACAGAAAATTCAAGGAAATCCTATAGGAAAGGTAATAAAATATCAATAACTAGAGAAATATAATTTTCATTTTTTTGCTTTATAATATCATGATAAATATGTAACTTACCTAGTTCAGTTGAACTAATTTGAAGTTCTCAGCTAATAATTCCAATAACTAATGTAAATAATGTTGACTATAACATTAGCTGAGTTTTTTTTTTTTTTTTTCTGATGATTTCCATTAAAGTCATCCTTAAAAATTCAATTCCTGGGACTTTTTTCAAGAAATGGAGGGTAAATTACAACCATCTGTGGTTATGCAGTGTTCATCCATGTGTCCTATTACCACACACAAAAAGTCATGTCCTCTTAAGTAGAAAAGAAACATTTTGCATAGAACCAGCTTTACACATTCAAAGGACTACAGAACATATATACACTTAAGTTGGCCTCATTCTGGAAAATCTCTGTGTGGTCTGATACAAAGGATGATGTTCCTGTCACAACTAAATGCTTTCAACAATTTTATTTGAAGAAATTCTGCAGAATTGAATTTATACAATATTTCAATTGTACAAATAGATTGTTGGTACAGAGTTTTTTACTTATATGCATTGTCCATCATTACTAGAATGCATAATATTATATATGACTATTATCTACACATGAATGTTAGACTTTAAAAGAATGCTTTACCTGAATGGTGATTTCTTTAAACTTTGTTTATCTCATATATTATATGTGAAAGTGAACAGTCGCCCAGTCTTGCCCAACTCTTTGTAACCCCATGGACTGTAGCCCACTAGGATCCTCTGTCTATGGGATTCTTAAGACAAGAATACTGAATGGGTTGCCATTACCTTTTCCAGGGGATCTTCCTGACCCAGGGATTGAACTCAAGTCTCCCTCCCTACAGGCAGATTTTTCACTGTCTGAGCCACTAGGAAAGCCCATTTGGACATTAATAATAAGCTAATAATCAATAAATAAAAGATAAAGAAAATTATAGGAAAACATTCTTCAGTAACTATGCTCAAATGAAATTATTTTTAAAATCACTTAGTATAATAAGTTATGATATTGATAAGATTTTATGTATGCATGATTTAAAAATCATCCATTTGAAATCAAGAGGGAGAGGAAGGATAAAAATCTGTTTTCCTCTAAGATAGCTTTCTTTAATTATGGATTATTCATTATCTAGGCTAGTTTTATTTATGCAGAATTCTTATCTCATGATAATCATATACTATATCAACATTTTGAATTCTTACTATGGGAATGATACTAAGATCTATTCAGCCCCCAGATATTTTTACAATACTTCCATTCACCTTTTGGGCTTCCCTTGTGACTCAGTTGGTAAAGAATTTGCCTACAATGCGGGAGACCTGGGTTCGATACCTGGGTTGGGAGAAGGGAATGGCTACCCACTCCAGTATTCTGTCCTGGGGAATCCCACGGACAGTATAGTCCATGGAATTGCAAAGAGTCAGACACGACTGAGCGACTTTCACATCATTATCCATTCATTTTTGGCTGTACGTCCCCAAATCTGTTCCAAAACTTTTCCATTTTTCTCAGTTTCATATTCACTGATATTAATCCAACATATTTATTGAGAAATCAAAGTTAACTAAAGTGATGTCTGTCCTCATTCTCTACTACATAGCTCCTTCTTCCTACCCTCTAGCCTCAGGGCAGAAAGCATTTGCACCACTGCCAAAAACTAATTTCTCTACTTAAGTTTTCAGTTACAGACCAATCCAAGCCCTGTATGCTTCTGTTCTCATTCTCCTTTATAAGCTTTAATTTCATCAAACAGGTAACTTTTAAATTCATCAACCAACTAACACAGAGATAACCGCTGAACACTGATGCTATTATTTTATCTTTAAACTACGGCCCTCCTTTTAAATGACTAATATCTAAGGATTAGTATCTCGCAATCACTGCCTTTCCCTGCTAACTCTGTTCTTTCCTTAACTACTCCCATCTTCCAAATTCCTTCCTCTCAACTATCAAATAATATCAGGGATTCACAAAACTAATAGTTGTTTCCAAGCCTGCATTTTCCATAATTTCCCTGAAGCCAGTTCTGTTTCTCCCTACTCATTGAAAGATGGAGCGCTTTATGTTTTATTTCTGTCTGCACTTCTACTTGCCTTGCTCATGAGCGAATGCAGTGTGTGCATTTCCAGCTGTCTAAGGTTACTTGCATATGCTTGCCTTTTCTTATTTTAACACAATACATCTACATCTAAATTTAAGATTACAAAATGATGTATTTACACTAAGCCCAATGAAAGGATCAAGTCCTAAGTACCAAGAAACTATTTCACCCCCTTCCCGAATCCTGGGACCCAGAACAGTTTAGGATGAGGGCTTGCTGGAACCAAACTCTCAGACCACAGCTAGGAGAAGAAAGGCCCCATGGTTCCTCACATTTATCACCTGTGAATCTCTCGAGGGCAGTGAGTCCTGGAGGCTTTTAGGTGGTAAAACTGACCTGCTGCGGGACAAGGAACCCGAGCCAATCAGGACAACCACCCCCCGCCCCCAGCCCCCGCCACCGCAAGTTCTGCAGTGGTAGTTGTGGGTCGTCCATCCCTGAAACTGACTTTACTGAGAGAGACAGTGTCCAGAGGGGAGCGGCCACCCTGGAGCCATGCACATCTCCAAAAGCGGTTCATGGTAAGAGGTGCTAGTTTCTTGGGAAGCATCTGAGCAGTCTAGTCTGCGAGCGTTTGTCTCTGGTGTGATGGAGACCGTCCTCACTGGCTCCTTGTGTTCCAGCCACCTGCAGACAGAAGCACTGCTTGACTCAGAAACACAGCCACCTTCCGCCTTTCGCTGCAGAGAAGCTCTCTCTCAGCGCGTTGGAGGCGGTGATGTGCTCCACGCGGGGCGGGAGCGCGCCTCAGTGCCGGGGCTCAGGCTTCAGCAGGACAGACTAACGTGTTAGCTCGTGGGTGGACACCAGGACGATTGGTTGGTTATGGCAGTCCATCCATCTCCACCAGGAGGTAGTTGAGCATCTGCCCTCCTCGGAGCTGGAGAAGCAGCTTCTTGCTCCCGGCGTGGATCTCCGCGGTGCACTTGTTGCGGGGCGCTGGGCAGAGGCCTCGCTCCATGGACTCCAGGCGGCTCCTTGCAGGAACAGCACCGGTGATTCGGGAGCTTCTGCCTTGGTCCGCTGGGTCTTCCCAGCATGGCCCGTCCGGCAACAAGGGCTGACTCCTTTTCCCGTCATCCCCAAGATGGAGGGGCATTTCCATAAAAGCCCCCAAGGAAACTGGAATCCTGACCTTGCCTTCGGTATTCAGATCATCTGCAGCGGCTTGAAGTTTCTCTCAAATTTGTCAGTACTTGTAACCTGCATTTGGTACATCAAGGCCACCCGAGGCCACCCGAAAGCCCCGGCTCCATGTTGCAGGTAGACTTTAACCATATCTCCGCGGGGCACTGTCTGAACCCACCTCACTTTGTTCTTAGCCAGCATCTCGTGAGCAAAGTTGGTCTGGAAAATGGTACCCCTGCTGGTGCTGAGCGGATGCAGTAGGCTTCTGAAAACAGAGATGACACAAGGTGAGTAGATGCTCCTAGTACAGCTGGTCTTTCCTATTCATGAACCTTTTCTCCTCTTCATCATCTTCAAGGGTCCTCTCCTTGGACTTATCATTGTTTTTAGTCCTCTGCTTCCTACTTGAGGTGTTAAAATATTAATAGTAAGTACCACCTAGAAGGTTCCAGAGTCTGACTGGATTCTGGAGTAGAGGATTTTTCGGCAGCAATCTATTGATCCCATCAAAGTCAGGTGTTACCAGCTGGCAATTGCAAGGTCTATAGTTTCCACCTCCAACCTAGGCAAGACCGGCCTGAAGCAGGTGGACAAAATTTAGCCACCTCCTCTCACCTGGGTGAAGAGACCTGGTTTCCAGCCCTAGCCTAGAACCTGAAGCCTCCTAGAATATGACCCAGGCCCTGGAGGAGGGACTCTCTTTTTTTCTTTTTTCTTTACTAGTTGAAGTTCTTTTTGTTTTTAGAGCAACTAAAAACATTTAATATAAAGTCTATTTTAAAAAGGAGCATGGTAGAAGTGAAAAGCTCAAACATGATTCACTAGATTATGACAATACAGTTAGGAGCTGGTCAGGGAATAAATAATCCCTGAGCCTAAAAAAAGGTCAAAAGCCATGACCTAATCTGAAAATCAAGCACAGGAGTAAAAAATGAAATAGAGAAATAACAGAGATTCCATGACCTTTGTGATGACATCAAAAATGGTCTAACATGCATGTCATTCAAATGCAGAATGAGAGGACTGAAAGAAGGATAGAAGTACTGTTGGAAATTTAACACCAGTAATTCTTAGAATTTGGTGAAAAGCACAAATGTATAGATTAAAGAAGTACAGTGAGCTGCCAAAGCAATAAGTAAAAGCAAAATATTTAATAAGAATCCTGTATAAAAGTATGTACAGTACTCTTAAAACTCAACAATAAAAGGGCAATCTAAGAAATGGGCAAAAACCTTGGATAGTTCACAAAGAAAGATGTAAACTGTGAAATAAGATGAGAGAAAAGTTCAACATTATTCATAAGGAAAACTTTAAAGTCAAATACACACACACACACACACTAGAAAGGCTAAAATTTAAAAGTCTGTTAACAGCAAATGTTGGTCAGGATTCCTAACACACACACACACACACACACACACACACACGGCTAAAATTTAAAAGTCTTAAAGGTAATTGTTGGTCAGGAATTCTAACAACTAGTTCTCTCATATGTGCTGATAAGACTGTAAATAATACACCTTCTATTACCAAAAAAAAAAAAAAAAAAGTTTGGTTGCCTATTATAAAGGTATATATAAAGGTATATACCTGCCCCTGAAATTCTGCCTACCAAGATCACTGAAATTCCATGTCTACAAATAGTCTGACACAAGAATATCTAGAGCTGCTCTATAGAAGAGTGAAAAATGTGAAGTGGCTCTGCTGTCTGTTCATAGGAAAATACATAAATATTCTGTGGTAAATTCATATCACAAAAATAATGCTCATCAGTAATAATAAACTACTAACACATATCAAAATAGATGCCTCTTGCAAAAATGTTGACAAACGAGTCCAATTCAAGAAATTATGATTTCTTGAAATGCTGTATGTGATTCCAAATGCTATATGATTCCATTTGTAATATATTCTAAAACAGGGAACACCAATCCATGATGAAAAAAAATTATAACAGCACTGGGATGACCCAGAGGGATGGTACCGGGAAGGAGGTGGGAGGGGGGTTCAGGATGGGGAACACGTGTACACCCGTAGCTGATTCATGTTGGTGTGTTGCAGAACCAATACAATGTTGTAAAGTAATTAGCCTCCAATTAAAATAAATAAATTGAAATTTAAAAAAAAAATTTAAAATAGAACAAGAAAAAAAAAGATGAAAGTATTGATGAAAAATAGCCAAATGTTAACTTTATGAGATGATGGAAATATTGTTTTAGTATATGCATTTATCAAAACTCAACAAATTATACATTTAAGCTTGGTTCATTTCCCTCTAATTAAATTTTACTACCAAAATATAAAAAGCCAGTAAACAAATATTGAAGTCTTGTTTGTAGGTCCTTTTTATTTGTTGTTTAGTAGTATGTTACCAATTTTGAAACTGTATTCTGTTTGCTGAGTTCAAGCAAATGTATAATGAGGGCCAGATTTCTCACTGGTTTGGAAGGCAGTTAAAAATGTTAAAAAGAAAAATAAATCTAGAAGGTATCCTAATGTTAGCTGTGTTGTTGTTCAGTTGCTGAGTCACGTCTGATTCTTTGAGACCCCAAGGACTCCAGCATGCCAGGCTTCCCTGTCCTTCACCATCTCCCAAAGCTTGCTCAAACTCATGTCCATTGAGTCAGTGATGCCATCCAACCATCTTGTCGTCTGTCAACCCCTTCTCCTCCTGCCCTCAGTCTTTCCCAGCATCAGGGTCTTTTCCAATGAGTCAGCTCTTTGCAGTAGATACAGAAATATGCATATGTTCAAGTTCTGTTCACCGGTAAGGCATAGAAGCTATGAATATACTCAGTGTCCAGTTTTATTTTCTAAGAACTGTTGCCAATAAAAAAGGGACAAGGAGTGTAGCTAATAATAGGGCTGAGCCAGAGAAAGCGATATGCATGTCTGGGCTATCCTGTAGTTCCAGGCATTAAAACACTAGAGAATCACAGAGGCAGGTCAGGGGAGGGCCACATACTCTCAGAGAGAGCAAGAGATAAAGAATGTTAAAGTAAAAGAGGATACCTGTCAATATCTGATAACTGATGAGTGTGAGAAAAGCATGAAGCAACTTGTCTGTAAATCTGAAATTAAAACAAGATGAAATGTAGTAAAATATATTGTAGTCAATGTCTCAAAAAGAATTGCAAGCCACTAGACTACTGTAGCCAGTATAACTGAATTCACCCCTAGAATTCTGACTGCATCCTTCTTTTAATAATACTTTCACTATGGATGATGCCTATTTCCTACATCCCTGTCACAACCAGTCCCTCAGAGTTCACCTGTTTTCTTCTCCATGTGACTTTTTAGCTGACCATCTTTACACCTGGCTGGGTGGACCACTCAGGTGTAATTTACAAGTGCTTCCCTTCCATTATTCTTACATTTTGGTATGTCTTTTGTTTTAAAGCTCTTTTTAGCTCTAAAAGGCAGAAATACTATTTCTACTGTTGCCAAGCCTCAGAGCTAACTACTTTGTATGAGCCAAGCAGGTGCTTAATATTTTCAGTGTGATTGTTCTTCGTATGAAAAAAAAAAACAAAAAACATATATTAGAAAATTAAGTTTTTTCAGGGTTTGGGTTACTTATAACTTCTTGAAATTGAAACTCATTACTGCAGTTGTGTTTTAATTTGTGAGTTACTTTAAGAGCTCAAACATCAGTCAGTTCATGACATTGCACTTGCTACTCTGTCTTGTAGGATATAGCCTCTACTATGCCATCAAACTTGACTTCTCTGGTGGCCCAGACGGTAAAGCGTCTGTCTCCAATGTGAGAGACCTGGGTTCGATCCCTGGGTTGGGAAGATTCCTTGGAGAAGGATATGGCAACCCACTCTGGTACTCTTGCCTTTAAAATCCCATGGACGGAGGAGCTTGGTGCAGGCTGCTATCCATGGGGTCACAAAGAGTCGGGCATGACTGAGAGACTTCACTTTCAGTTTCACTTTCATGCCGTCAAAACATTTTCACACCTTGATTCTATTTTAATCGCATTCATCGAAATTATCCAACTTCCTGGTCCTTGCCAGATATAACACAGTCTTTGTAAGCAGATAATATTATTATGTGAAAAACTTTATCTTTAGTGGATTCTGTACTGACAAGAGGAGCGAGAGTGAACAGATGCATTCAAACTCCAGTGACCATCTGCTGAGCCCTGAGCAGTTCTCCTGACAGAGGAGCAGTCTACAGAGTGCTTACTCATAAAACACCCATTTTGTGAATGAAATGGTTTTAGTGGTCTCTGAGGCCATCGCTTTGTCACTCTCTGTCAGTACTAAAATTAATGTGGAAATAAAAGTAAACAAAACATCTTTCCTTCCTGTGTTTCCAAAAATTTATCGACTTGTTTAAACATCTAACTCTACTGCAAGCAAACGTGGTTTTATTGTAATTGCATTTAAATCTTGATGGAAAACAGCAACTTCGCATCAAATAGCTTTTCCTTTCTCAGATTATATATACAGGCTTACAACTGAGCTCTAGTCTCCTCTTCAAGTAGAAGACCAGTCTGTTATTTTAATTTTATAGAGGTAATTTTTTCCTCTGGACGTATTAACTGCCACATACTGATTTTGGCATAGAATGACATCACCTGCTAAAACCTGCAATAGTCTGCTAGGGCTAATCTAACATAATACCACAGACTGTATGGCTTAAACAACAGAAATTTGTTTTCTCACAATTCTGGAGGTTAGAAGTCCAAGATCAAAGTTGCTTGGTTTCCACCGAGTGCTATACAGGAAGGGTCTTCTCCAGGCCTCTCTCCTTGGCCTACAGATGGCGCTCTCTCACTGTGTCTTCCCATGGTTGTCCTTTAGTACATGCCTGGGTTCTGTCCCCCTAAACTCCTTCAGAGCCTTTCTCATGTGAGTTATTTCCCTAGATCTAGACTTCACCTTATTCCCATCACTACTTAGTCATTGTATGGGACCACCTTACTCAATTTCTCCTCTTTTATACATTTAATACTTCACCATTTAATGGACTTCTGTTATAAGGTTGAAGGCAATGGCACCCCACTCCAGTACTCTTGCCTGGAAAATCCCATGGATGGAGGAGCCTGCTGGGTTGCAGTCCATGGGGTCACTGAGGGTCAGACACGACTGAGCAACTTCACTTTCACCTTTCACTTTCATGCATTGGAGATGGAAATGGCAACCCACTTCAATGTTCTTGCCTGGAGAATCCCGGGGATGGGTGAGCCTGGTGGGCTGCTGTCTATGGGGTTGCACAGAGTCATACATGACTGAAGTGACTTAGCAGTAGTGTTAATTGCTGGAGATAAAATAAAAAGTAAATTATGAGGGTACATTTATATTATGAGGGTACATTTACCCTCGTAATATATAATTGGGAGATGACCTCTGGTTGTGTTTATATAGGTATGTGTGGCAGGTGGTATTATACAGTGACTGAAAGTGGTAACTGGTGAGTGTCTAAGAAAACTGGTTTAGCTGTAGTTGGTATTAGCCATTCAGTCTTATCCAACTCTTTGCTACTCCATGGACTGTAGTCCACCAGGCTCCTCTAGCCATGGAATTCTCCAAGCAAGAATACTGGAGTGGGTATCCATTCCCTTCTCCAGAGGATTTTACAGACCCAGGTATTGAACCCGAGTCTCCCACAGTGCAAGGCAGATACTTTACCGTTTGAGCCACCAGAGAGAAAGAAAGAGGTCTTAACAAATGCCTCCTCAGAGATATTCTAGTCTACCAGGAGGAGAGCTGCCATCAGCTGAGGTGAAGAAAACAGCAATTGAAACAGGTTTGGAGTCAAGGAGGTTAGAATATCAGTTTTGGAAATGCCAAATTTGATAGGCTAATTAGAAACATTAAAAAAAAAAAGCTGATAGGTTCACACATGTATTAGTCTGAAATTCCTGTAGAGGTCTGGTGGGAGATCAAAACTGAAAGTGACTAGGGTTGTATAAGATCATCAAGAAAATAAATGCAAAGAGAAGACTAAGTCAGTGCACATCAAACAGGAGTGCTTAGAGGATAAAGAATATTCCAGAATTCTTTTTCTGGAGTAAAATAATTTTTACTTTTTCTCTCATTTACCCTCATAATTTTCCCTCGTGGCTCAGATGGTAAAGAATCCACCTTCTATGTGGGAGACCTGAATTCCATCCCTGTGTTCAGAAGATCCCCTGGAGGAGGGCATGGCAACCCACTCTAGTATTCTTGCCTGGAAAATCCCCAAGGAGAGAGGGGCTACAGTCCATGGAGTTGCAAAGAGTCAGACATGACTGAGCGACTAAGCACAACCTTCATAATATATAGTTGGGAGATGACTGAGAAGGAGTAAATTGAAAGGACAGAGGGAAATCAGGTGATGGGAATGTTCTGGAAACTAGTGAAGGAAATCAAAACCAGGTCTTTTGGATTGCAGGCAGATTCTTTACCACCTGAGCCTCCAATGGATTTGAGATGATTGGTATTGTCAAGGGAAATTGTGCAGAAAGGGGAAAACTGTCACCAAAGTTGCATTTTATCAGCCTGTAAGTATTGATTAAAATTATTTAAACCACTGAAAATCTTGAAGGATTTCTCCAGCTTTTCTGAGGAGGAAGATGAGAAAAGGGCTAAAGTTGGAATCTAAAGGGTCCGGCACTGGGTAAAAATACAGCAAAGGCTATTCCTAAACTTTAGGATTTAAAAAATTCTTAAGTTTTATGATATTTCAAACTAAAATTTGATTTCTTATGTTTGGCAGATTTTAACAGCATAGAACCTATTTCCCTTTCCTAAAACTCAAAAGTATACAGGTGAAAGCTTGTGTAGAATAAGTTCTTTCTGATGCTTTAGTATCAAATGTACACTCCAAACTTTTTTCACTTTACCTTTAACTTTATCTTCCTCAAGGCTCTCTTATAAATGCTGAGGTACAACACTCCTTCTCAAGTTTAAATCATTGCCCTGCATTTTCCTTTCATCCCCTAATTAAGGACATTTAATGCAGGCTGCTTCCCTCACATTTTAGAAGCCTCCATCACTGGCATATTCACTTCAGGACCTAGCTTCTCTCTACAGATTAAACTGAGTTTCCTCTTATTGCTAACCCTCCTCCAGGATATCTTCCTGAGCATGAAGTTGTACCTACTTGTGTCTCCTGTGTTGCAGGCCCATTCTTAACCCACTGAGCCACCTGGGAAGTAAATTGAATTGACCTATATCTCCCTATTCTTCCAAGCCCTCACTCCTGGGAAGCCATCATTCTACTCTCTGTTTCTATGTGTTCAGTGTTTTTATGTTTTACTGTAGGTGAGATAGTACTGCATTTATATTTCTTTGATAAACAGTTTTCTTATAATGGATCTTAAGGCAAATCACCACAGGGAAACAGAACAGTCTAAACAATTTAGATATGGGCAGTGGCAAAGATTAGAGTGTTTTTAAATCAGCAGTTCTTGAACTTAAATTTCTGCCTTGCACTTCTGATAGCAAAATAAATGCAATTCTGGCTTCGGATTCTAGCTTCATATTTTTGCTAGTAGGATGCTCCTATTTCTCTCACCCTCAACCTTATCCCACTGGTCAAGCAATGTAAAGTGGTCTTGTAAACTGCGCCCTGTATTCATTATGTCTGAAAAGAAAATTGAATTCAACTCTGATTATGCCAATTAGACATAATGAAGCTGGCGAGGTGTTGGGGGGGGGCTCTCTCTCTTTCTCTCTTTATTAAACACTGAAACTCAAAGGAAATAATTTCTTTCCTAAGTATTGTCTCAAGTCCTACCTTCCTATGGTTCAGGATTTATTTTCTTCAGTCAAGTTTTCTTCTCAAGAAGTTGTAGGTGAGGTGAGATATAGGTGTGCAGTGAGGTACAAAAACTAAAAATATCTCAGTAGACCTTTGAAGGAGATAGATCTTTGTGTGATTAGAGGAAGAGCAATTCTTTACAGTTTTATGATTTTATGATCCTCTTTCCTAGTCAGATTGAGGTATTTATGAAGAAAAAGTGATTGTCTATTTCTTTAGATTTAACTGATTTATAGTTATTTTAAGTATTGAAAACATGCTTAGAGTCAACTAGCAAATGGTTATAAGCCATGTTATACAAATTCTAGCCCTGGACTAGATTCTCAGTTCTTCAAACCTGTCAGTCAGATATCACTAATTCTAAGACACCTAGGGGTAACTGTATGTGTACATACCCATAAGTACAACTACTACATGGATAAGGAAAACAAAAAAACAACAAATGAAACCATCAGGGCCTATATCTACTGGATCAGCAGTAATACTTCTCCATATAGTTTAGTAGTAATATCTCCCATGTAGTTTTTATCTTTTATTTTTTTACGGCTGGATCCACTTCATTCCTGGACTTCCCATGTGGCTGAGTGGTAAAGTATCTGCGCACAATGCAGGAGTTGCAGGTTCCTGGGTCAGGAAGATGCCTTGAAGAAAGGAAATGATAGCCCACTCCAGTATTCTTGCCTCGATAATGCCAATCCAAGGGGTTGCAAAAGAGTCAGACATGACTGGGCGACTAAACAACAGCAACAATACCTAATATATATCCCACTTCATTCCTAACACCAAAATAAAGGCAAATGAATTGAAGATTTACATATAAATATTGAGATATACTTGCTTCGTGTATTTTTGTATTGTTTGAATTCATTTAGCAACACACTTTTTCAAATAATTTTTAATATGGTAAAATATACATCAGTTCAGTTCAGTTCAGTCGCTCAGTCGAGTCCGACTCTTTGCGACCCCATGAATCGCAGCACGCCAGGCCTCCCTGTTTATCACCATCTCCCAGAGTTCACTCAGACTCACGTCGATCGAGTCCTTGATGCCATCCAGCCATCTCATCCTTGGTCGTCCCCTTCTCCTCCTGCCCCCAATCCCTCCCAGCATCAGAGTCTTTTCCAATGAGTCAAATCTTCGCATGAGGTGGCCAAAGTACTGGAGTTTCAGCTTCAGCATCATTCCTTCCAAAGATATCCCAGGGTTGATCTCCTTCAGAATGGATTGGTTGGATCTCCTTGCAGTCCAAGGGACTCTCAAGAGTCTTCTCCAACACCACAGTTCAAACGCATCAATTCTTCGCCGCTCAGCCTTCTTCACAGTCCAACTCTCACATCCATACATGACCACAGGAAAAACCATGGCCTTGACTAGACGGACCTTAGTCGGCAAAGTAATGTCTCTGCTTTTGAATATACTATCTAGGTTGCTCATACTTTTCTTCCAAGGAGTAAGCGTCTTTTAATTTCATGGCTGCAATCACCATCTGCAGTGATTTTGGAGCCCAAAAAAATAAAGTCTGACACTGTTTCCACTGTTTCCCCATTTATTTCCCATGAAGTGATGGGACCAGATGCCATGATCTTCGTTTTCTGAATGTTGAGCTTTAAGCCAACTTTTTCAATCTCCTCTTTCACTTTCATCAAGAGGCTTTTTAGTTCCTCTTCACTTTCTGCCATAAAGGTGGTGTCATCTGCATATCTGAGGTTATTGATATTTCTCCCGGCAATCTTGATTCCAGCTTGTGCTTCTTCCAGTGCAGCATTTTTCATGATGTACTCTGCATATAAGTTAAATAATCAGGGTGACAATATACAGCCTTGACATACTCCTTTTCCTATTTGAAACCAGTCTGTTGTTCCATGTCCAGTTCTAACTGTTGCTTCCTGACCTGCATACAGATTTCTCAAGAGGCAGGTCAGGTGGTCTGGTATTCCCATGTCTTTCAGAATTTTCCACAGTTTATTGTGATCCACACAGTCAAAGGCTTTGGCATAGTCAATAAAGCAGAAATAGATGTTTTTCTGGAACTCTCTTGCTTTTTCCATGATTCAGCAGATGTTGGCAATTTGATCTCTGGTTCCTCTGCCTTTTCTAAAACCAGCTTGAACATCAGGGAGTTCACGGTTCACGTATTGCTGAAGCCTGGCTTGGAGAATTTTGATCATTACTTTACTAGCATGTGAGATGAGTACAACTGCGATAGTTTGAACATTCTTTGGCATTGCCTTTCTTTGGAATTGGAATGAAAACTGACCTTTTCCAGTCATGTGCCGACTGCTGAGTTTTCCAAATTTGCTGGCATATTGAGTGCAGCACTTTCACAGCATCATCTTTCAGGATTTGAAATAGCTCAACTGGAATTCCATCACCTCCACTAGCTTTGTTCGTAGTGATGCGTTCTAAGGCCCACTTGACTTCACTTTCCAAGACATCTGGCTCTAGATTAGTGATCACATCATCATGATTATCTGGGTCGTGAAGATCTTTTTTGTACAGTTCTTCCGTGTACTCTTGCCACCTCTTCTTAATATCTTCTGCTTCTGTTAGGTCCATACCATTTCTGTCCTTTATCGAGCCCATCTTTGCATGAAATGTTCCCTTGGTATCTCTAATTTTATTGAAGAGATCTCTAGTCTTTCCCATTCTGTTGTTTTCCTCTATTTCTTTGCATTGATCGCTGAAGAAGTCTTTCTTATCTCTTCTTGCTATTCTTTGGAACTCTGCATTCAGATGCTTATATCTTTCCTTTTCTCCTTTGCTTTTCACCTCTCTTCTTTTCACAGCTATTTGTAAGGCCTCCTCAGACAGCCATTTTGCTTTTTTGGATTTCTTTTCCATGGGGATGGTCTTGATCCCTGTCTCCTGTACAATGCCATGAACCTCATTCCATAGTTCATCAGGCACTCTATCTATCAGATCTAGGCCCTTAAATCTATTTCTCACTTCCACTGTATAATCATAAGGGATTTGATTTAGGTCATACCTGAATGGTCTAGCGGTTTTCCCTACTTTCTTCAATTTAAGTCTGAATTTGGCAATAAGGAGCTCATGATCTGAGCCGCAGTCAGCTCCTGGTCTTGTTTTTGTTGACTGTATAGAGCTTCTCCATCTTTGGCTGCAAAGAATATAATCAATCTGATTTCAGTGTTGACCATCAGATGATGTCCATGTGTAGAGTCTTCTCTTGTGTTGTTGGAAGAGGGTGTTTGCTATGACCAGTGCATTTTCTTGGCAAAACTCTATTAGTCTTTGCCCTGCTTCATTCCGCATTCCAAGGCCAAATTTGCCTGTTACTCCAGGTGTTTCTTGACTACCTACTTTTGCATTCCAGTCCCCTATAATGAAAAGGACATCTTTTCACGTGTTAGTTCTAAAAGGTCTTGTAGGTCTTCATAAAACCATTCAAATTCAGCCTTTTCAGCATTACTGATTGGGGCATAGACTTGGATAACTGTGATATTGAATTGTTTGCCTTAGAGACGAACAGAGATCATTCTGTTGTTTTTGAGATTGCATCCAAGTACCGCATTTCGGACTCTCTTGTTAACCATGATGGCTACTTCATTTCTTCTGAGGGATTCCTGCCCGCAGTAGTAGATGTAATGGTCATCTGAGTTAAATTCACCCATTCCAGTCCATTTTAGTTTGCTGATTCTTAGAATGTCGACGTTCACCCTTGCCATCTCTTGTTTGACCACTTCCAATTTGCCTTGATTCATGGACCTGACATTCCAGGTTCCTATGCAATATTGCTCTTTGCAGCATCAGATCTTGCTTCTATCACCAGTTGCATCCACAACTGAGTATTTTTTTTGCTTTGGCTCCATCTCTTTATTCTTTCTGGAGTTATTTCTCCACTGATCTCCAGTAGCATATTGAGCACCTAATGACCTGGGAGTTCCTCTTTTGGTATCCTATCATTTTGCCTTTACATACTGTTCATGGGGTTCATAAGATTTACCATTTTAGCTATTTTAAGTGTACATTTCAGTGGCATTAGTACATTTACCTTGCTGTGCAGTTATCACCACTATCCATTTTTTTCCAGAAATTTTTATATTCCCAAATTGAAACACTGTACCCATGAAACTGCTCTCCATTCTATTTTCACCCAATTCTGCTTTTTGTTTCTGTAAATTTGACTACTCCAGGTAATTCATATAAGTAGTACTGCACAGTATTTGTACTTCTGTGGCTTATTTCACTCAGCAGTATTTTTTTTAGTGTAAATATCTTTATGATACATCCATGTTGTAGCATGTGTCAGAATTTCCTTCCTTTTTTGAGGCTGAATAATATTCCATTCTGGTTTGTCTATCGATTCATCTACTGATGGGCATGTGGGTGGTTCCCACATTTTGGGTATTGTGAATAATATTACTATGAACATAGGTAGATAAGCGAGGAGAGAGCAGAAAGTTCCTCCTCCCAGCTTCACCCTACTCCATCCCTGTCCATAAGTCAGGAAGAGAGTTCTCACCAGAAACCAAATTGGCCAGAAACTTGAACTTGTAGTATCCAAGAACTGCAAGAAAGTAAACTTCTGTGTGTGTGTGTGCAGTCACTCAGACCTGTACTACTCTTTGTGACCTATAGACTGTTGCCCGCCAGGTTTCACTGTCTATGGGATTTTTCAGGCAAGAATACTGAAGTAGGTTGCCATTTCCTCCTTCAGGAGATCTTCCCCACCCTCAGTTCAGTTCAGTTCAGTCGCTCAGTCATGTCCGACTCTTTGACACCCCATGGACTGCAGCAATGACAGGCTTCCCTGACCATCGCCAGTTCCTGGAGCTTGTGCAAACTCATATCCAGGGGATCTTCCCCATCCTAGTTTAAACCATATGGTTTTGATCTTATTCCACTCATTATTCTATGATGAAATTTTGTATAAATTTTGTGTACATTTTCATTAGAATTAGTTTTTCGTAAAGTCTTTAAAGAGGAATGATGATGGTTAAATGCTTCTTTAATTAATGTTCACTCATCTATTTCTCAACAAGACAAAATAAAGCCTAATCAATCTGCTGCTGTAAAAATTAATGTCTTAGGTTTAATGATATAGGGGCAGTTCTTCCTGATAATTGTATTTATGTCATTCTTTAACTTTATTCATACCTTAATTTTATATTGAGCTAGCTTCTAAAATCTACCATTGAAAAGAATGTGAAAGCTCCTGAATTAAGTTCTCTAGGGCAGCCCGTTCACTTCCTCCGAAGGAGAATGAAGTACGCATGTGATTGTGAAAGGATGATGTTCTTTATTTTTTTGTGAAGTAAATTGCATTTTGTGGTAGAGACAGGAGAACTCAGTCCTTTCAGAAATTGGCTGAACAAATTAAATCAGAATTTTGTTCATGCCACCTCTTTGATTTCCCCAGTCCTTCTTAACTTTTCCTTAATGAATGTTGTCCTTTGAGCTATAACTCTTCTGCTACAGAACATGCCAGCTCAAGTGAGGGTGGTAATTTCCTAAGGGGACTTGACTCAGAGAAATCCCAACAAAAAAACTAATTTTAAACTTAATGTTTGTTATAAATCACACCTAAGAAAGCAAGGGGAGTTTTCCTTTTAAATGCTATTGAGACCAGGGTAAGCTAGAAAGGACTTTAGTAGTTGGAAAAGCAAGGTTGACACTCAGAAGAAAACATCTTGTGTTTATTTTATTTTGTGCTATTCTGTGGTAAGTTAAGAAGTCTTTTAATTTATCCCCCCTTAATATATAATATTAATAATTTTATTAGGTGAACATATGAGCTGCTCTCCTCTTCAGAATGCTGCCAATAAGGAGGGAGAAGGGTGGTAATGCTTTAACCAGCAAAATAAAAATAAAATCCAAGAAGTCCTTTAACTTATTTTAAGATGAAGCAAAAAGAATCAGGTGGTGGCTTTTTTTCTTTTAAACAAAATAACATTATTTTTGTAACCTGAAATGAGAAATTCTAACCACTGATGAAGGCAAAAAGAAGACAACACCCTCTTCCAGAAACACATTTGTAATTAAATTGCTAAGAATCAGTAATACATCTCCTTTCCCCTCCTCTAGGCATTCCTTTTGAAGATCTTTCATCACATATATTTACTGCAAGGAAAAAATGAGGCTGGACAAATGAGTACACCAATGTTTAATCATTCATAATTTTTCTAGTCTAGTAAAACTTCCCTTCATAAGATCGAGTGAAGGATGGCACATCATGATAGGAAGCATTTCAAAGCCTGTAGTCAGTGTCAACATTAGGACAAAACCTCCAGAGTTTATGCACATCTAGTGTAAACCTCATTCTTGTTTTAATTAAAAACATCATACATTGACATTTTGTGGTTTTGCATGTACAGATGCAAGGTAGATGGTTCCAGCCTTTAAAAAATTTGATATGCAATAAGTAAGTGATATATTGAAATACATTAAAATAAACGTGTGTTACTACTCATTTCTGTATTTACATGTTTATGCTTAAACATATATAGGAAGCTGTACTGGCAGATAGAGACACTGTTTCTAAGGATTGACAGATTTCCATGTGTGGGTTTTATGTCTCTGGGAATGTTGCTTAGTCTTTCTAAAATGTATGTTTCAGTATACACACACACACGCTGCTGCTGCTCTGTACTGTGCTCAGTCGTGCCCGACTCTTTGCGACTCCGTGGTCTGTAGCTGACCAGGCTCCTCAGTTACCCAATAGGTGAACCCCCCATCCCCTACTTCTGGCAACCACCAATGGCAATGATAGGCCCACAGATGATACTAGATACAGATTTCCGCCATGGCTATTTTTGAACTTTAACAATTATTAATATTGTAAGGGCTTATAGAAGACAGTCTTCACAGGGAATTTCTAAAGTTGGATATACTAATAATCCCTTCTCTCCCCTATACTTATTAATGTTGACATGATTTTAAAATGTTCTTACTTCTCAGTGCAATGCCTTATTTGATACTCAGGTGTAAGTCCTAATTAGATTAAGCTCATCCTGGTAATATGGTAATCAATGGTATGTACAGCAGCATCAATTTGGCAATGGCAGCAGAGAGCAAGTCCTCTGGTAAATGCTAGGAAACTTTTTCTCATTATCATAAAAAATGAATTTCTACCTACAGCAAACATTGTCCTATTTGAATGTGACATATAAAAATGAAACAGTCATCTTTTAGAAACATGAGAACTCACTTGAAAAAATAGAAAGACATAATCATGAAATCAAAGTGCAAAGAAAAAAATAACCAATTCTGAAATAATTCTACCTCTGTATATTTTACTACGGGAGATCTTTTTGTTCTTAAATTTTAGTTCCTTTGTGTGGGATTTATCTTAAGTGGAAAGTTAAGTAGTTTCACCCATTCATCAGAAGCAAGGGGCTAACTTCAGTATTTGACTTTTGGAGGCTAGTCATTTCATTTATGGCACTTCCCCTGTGGCTCAGCTAGTAAAGAATCTGCCTGCAATGTGGGAGACCTAGGTTTGATCCTGTGTTGGGAAAATCCTCTGGAGAAGGGAAAGGCTGCTGCTGCTGCTGCTAAGTTGCTTCAGTCGTGTCTGACTCTGTGCAACCCTATAGACGGCAGCCCACCAGGCTCCTCCGTCCCTGGGATTCTCCAGGCAAGAGCACTGGAGTGGGTTCCATTTCCTTCTCCAATGCATGAAAGTGAAAAGTGAAAGTAAAGTCGCTCAGTCATGTCTGACTCAGCGACCCCATGGACTGCAGCCTCCCAGGCTCCTCTGTCCATACTCACTCCATTATTCTGGCCTGGATAATTCCATGGACTGTATAGTCCACGGGGTCACAAAGTGACGACTGAGCAACTTTCATTTCTTTTATCAGGTGTAAGACATTTTAAAAGAGTCATTGTGTATGCCTCAGAATAGAGACTGCATAATCATCAAGCTGTAGCATTAGGGAAAGCGGAAAGCCAAATTCAAGATATTGGTGTTTCTTGGTCAATTCATACCAAGCATCTATATGCTTTTTTTTTTTATATTGTAAAAGTAAAGATAAATATTCTGACTGAAATAATGTCCAATCTTTGTTAAATAAAATATTTCATATGTAACTATATATTTATAATGTTCATTATCTTGACTGTTACTATCATGAAATGTTCTGATAATTTTGTCTCAAACAACTTCCATTCAGGATGTGTGTATATGTGTGTGTGTATTACTTTTAAAAATAGCTACAGACTTTTGTTCATAGCAACTAGGTAGATTAAGTACCCATCTTTATACGAAAAACAACAAGAATGGTGGCTAAAATATATTTAACTTAATCAGTTGGAAAGAAGGTGTAGAATATTCAAAAGCTAAAACCTCATTGTAAGAGGGATGCAGAGAGCTTACCAGAGAATTAAAATTTTCTTTTGCCTTGAAAACATTTGATAAAACTTACTAACTTTCAGTCCACTGTGGATAAAACCCATAGCCTACTGAATTGTGTGAACGCTCATAAGAGACCCTTTGCTCCATTAAACTTGGATACATAAGAATCCTTACTGAAACAGTTAATTATAATTGCCCAATCTTATTTCTAAAGTATACACAGTTCATGACTTCAAGGAGAAGAGCCTTATATATAAACTTTGACTTTCAGGAGAGGAACATTTGTTTGTTTGTTTGTTTCTTTCTTTAGATTTCATAATCGCAAGTCAACATCACAGCAGGTTTGCATATCAAATTCACACTGTCTGGATATAAGGCAATCTCAGGTGAACAATTTGTTATAGATGACATTGCCTTCATGTGAAATGTAGAAATGGCAGCAATTTCTCTCCAGACTAACTACCTTTGACGCTGGCCTCAAATTTTTCCTTAAACAGGTCTCATAATAAATGAGCTCATGGTGTAAACAATCCAATCAAAAAATGAGCACAGGACCTAAATAGACATTTCTCCAATGAAGATAGACAGATGGCCAAAAGGCACATGAAAAGATGCTCAACATCACTAATTATTAGAGAAGTGCAAATCAGCATTACAATGAGATATCACTTCACACTGGTCAGAATGCCCATCATAAAAAAGTATACAAATAATGACTTCTGAAGAGGGTGTGGAGAAAAGGGAACCCTCCTACATTGTTGGTGGGAATTTAAATTGGTGCAGCCATTATGGAAAACAGTATGGAGTTTCCTTAAGCAGAGTAAAAATAAAGCTACCATGCTGCCAAGTTGCTGCTAAGTCTCTTCAGTTGTATCCGACTCTGTGCGACCTGGGTATATATCTGGAGAAAATCATAATTCAAGAAGACACATTCAGCTTGTTGTTCATTGTAGCACTGTTTACAATAACCAAGACATGGAGCAACCTAAATGTCCATTGGCAGCTGAATGGATAGAGAAGATGTGGTATATATACACAGTAAAATATTACTCAGCCATTAAATGGAACTAAATAATGCCATTTGCAGCAACATAGATGGCCCTGGAAATTATGCAAAGTGAAATAAGCAAGACAGAGAAAGACAAATATTTGATATCACTTATATGTAGAATCTAAAAAGAAATTGATACAAATGAGCTTATACACAAAATAAAAATATACCCCCATACAGAGAAAACAAAATTATGGTCACCAAGGGGGAAAGGAGGAATGATAAATTAAGAGTTTGGGATTAATGCATCCACACTACTGTATGTAAAATAGATAACCAACAAGGGCCCACTGTATAACACAAATTATACTCAATATTTTTAATAACCTATAAGAGAAAAGGGTCTGAAAAAGAACAGATATGTGTATATGTATATATGACTATAAATATATAGGGTATATGAAATTTAGCATATAAAATACATAAAACATATTTTATTGAAATAGGAAAAAATGTAATAGAGCATATCAAAAGGGCCAAAATAATGTCATCATTCAGTTACCAATATAGACAAATATGTAAAGAGGATTAAAGAAAAAATAAGGAATGTCAAGAAAATGAAATAAAATGGTATTCTGCAAATGTAAACATAAAATAAAGATATATTAATTAAAATTTATATCACTAGAAAAACTTAAATTTATTTCTCAATAATTTCTAAAAATGACCCTAAAGAAGAACTTACTAACATTGTAATAATATATTCAGTTAAATCAATATTACAGTTGTTTTCTCGTTTCTAAGTCATGTTTGACTCTCTTATCATTTAACAAATGAACAGGCCTAGATTTGTTTTCAGTGAATTTTACCAATTTCATAAGTTTCAAGCTTACTCAAACTATTTTAGAGCCTTTATCTTATGAGAAGTACAGCCTTGACCTAAAGACCCATGAAGACATAAACAAATTTAAAAATTTATGCTAATTTCATTCATGATTATGAATGTAAAAATATTAAATTAGACATTTGTAGTAGAATCATGAATCTGGAAATAAAATTGGATTTATTTCAGGATTGCTAGGTTTATTTAACATTATAAAATTAGATGATCTAATTCACTAGCATGTTAGCAGAATAGTAATTCATAATGTTTATGTAATAGGCCACAGGATAATTTATTCATAAAATTTCTCCATCTATGACAAAAAGTTAATCTAATTATTAAAGGGTATTTCCTTTGCCTGATAACCTTATCAGAATAATTAAATTGTATCTTGTATTCAAAAATATTATGGTTTTTTTTGCGCTCACTTAACAGTTCACTTTGGATTCACATTGTTGAGCAGCTATCCCTTAGTGACCTCAGGGGTCAGTTGCTTTCTCTCTCATCATGTGTTTGTTTTTTAATTGGAGTATGATTGCTTTACAATGCTGTGCTAATTTCTGCTGGGCAGCAAAGTAAATCAGCTAAATGTATACATATATCCACTCTGTTTAGATTTCCTTCCCATTTAGGTCACCACAGAGGATTGAGTTCCCTGTACAATACAGTAGGTTCTCATATGTTATATATTTCATATATAATAGTACATATGTGAAAGCCCCAATCCATCCAACTGCTTCTCTGCCTGGCTATTGTATATAGTGCTGCAGTGAATATTAGGGTGCATGTATCTTTTTGAATTGTGGTTTTCTTCAGGTATATGTTCAGAAGTGGGATTGCTGGGTCACATGGAAGATCTGCTGGAGAAGGAAATGGCAACCCACTCCAGTATTCTTGCCTGGGAAATTCCATGGGCAGAGGAGCCTAGTGGGCTACAGGCCATGGGATCACAAGAATTGGATATGACTTAGTGATTTAACCACAACCTCCACCATAGAGGTTCTATTTTTAGTTTTTAAAGGAATCTCCACACTGTTCTCCACAGTGCCTATACCAATTTATATTCACACCCACAGTGTAATATAAAGAACTTCTCTCTACACCCTCTCTGGTATTTATTATTTGCAGATGTTTGATGATGGCCATCCTCACTGGTGTGAAGTGATACCTCATTGTACCTTTTATCTGCATTTTTATAACAAATAGTGATGTCATCATATGGTTATAAAATAAGATGAACTTGTATTATTCAAAATGGGGTATCTTTGGGAGGACTGGGAGGACTATTAATCATTCTGTTAAAATGCCAGGTTTAAGTCATTTTTGCCTCAGACAAACTAGTCTAGTTGGTCATCCTTCAAAAGGATCATTCTTGGTCGTAGCAATTTCTGTCTTTAGGGTGGGTCATAGAATATCAAAGAATACAAAGATTTAACCTGAGGAATTTATTTTATTTTATTTATTTATTTTTTAATATATATTTATTTATTTTAATGGGAGGTTAATTACTTTACAATATTGTATTGGTTTTGCCATACATCAATATGAATCAGCCACAGGTATACACGTGTTCCCCATCCTGAACCCCCCTCCCTCCTCCCTCCCCATACCATCCCTCTGAGTCGTCCCAGTGCACTAGCCCCAAGCATCCAGTATCATGCATCGAACTGTTGAAATTTTTCATACGGCTTATGGAACTGCAAGCTTGACTAGGAAATTTGGTCAAACATTTGTTCATAAAGTAGGAGAGGATAGATTTTCATCAACAGTCATTGGTCTTTGCTATATATATCTAAAAATATGAAGCAAATATTATACTTAATCCTGAAATACTAAAAGAACGGTAACTCAAGATCAAAAGAAAAGCAAGGTTACACAATCTTATTTAATAGTATTTTGGAAATACTACCCAGAGATGAATGAGATATGAGGTACAAAGATTTTAAAGGTATTCAAAAGTGTTATTATTTTCCAATAATATGATTATTTTTATAGAAACCCCTAAATGCTATACATAAAGTATTGTGTGTTAGTCTCTCTGTCGTGTCTGACTCTTTGTGATCACATGGACTGTAGCCCACCAGGCTTCTCTGTCCATGGAATTCTCCAGGCAAGAATATTGGAGTGGGTTGCCATTGCCTCCTCCAGGAGATCATCCCAACCTATGGATCAAACCTGGGTCTCCTGCATTGCAGGCAAATTCTGTGGAGAATTTTATGTGGATTCTGGATACAAAATTGACCTTAAAAATGCCACCATTACCCCAACGGTAAATGTAATTAAAAACCACATAGATGATTTGTTTCAAAGCATAAACCAAATGAATATACCTAACAAAAGCTGTATGCAACCAGTAGAGAAAATATTTTAATAAACCTTTATGATAGGATCGCAAAGAGTCAGATATGACTGAGCGACTGAATAGCATCAACAAAAAAGACCTACATAAACTGAGACATATAACATGTTATAGATTAGAAGAATTTAAATTAAGATGTCAGTTCTTAAGCTGTCCAATAGATTTAATCTGATACATATTAAATAAAATCCATAATAAAATAAAGTTAAAATCTGCAAAGAATTTCTCTCAACAATTTGAATTATACACGCACATACACACACAAACGTGTGCATTGTGTACATGGAAAAGCAAATAGCTCAAAATGACTAACATATCACTTACTTCTGGTAAACTATTTCAAAGAACACGTAGGAGCATTTGTTATACTTTATTATGCTATGTAGTTTATTTGCCCCTCCCAATATTTTCAGTCAGTTCAGTTGCTCAGTCATATCCAACTCTGTGACCCCATGGTCTTCAGCACAACAGGCTTCCCTGTTCTTCACCATCTCCTGGAGCTTGCTCAAACTCCCAGTATTTTAGAGGAATAATAAAAATGTTGACTAGCTTAATAGGTCAAATATTCATGTACAACTGTGCATGAGAATTCTGCAAGTAATCTGACCAGAAAACAGTCAAGGATTCAGATTGATATTTTTCATCTGTAGAGACTAGAAATGCAAACAGAATTCTGTTTCACAGATCTTTATCACCTAATACTGTTCTCTTGAGTTATAGACTTGTGTACCATACACACACCTGTCTCTACATAGAAATTGTGTGGAAACTTAAATTTGCTTAAAATTGAATACATTATGTGTCCGTCTTCCCTTTTCATCACACAAGACCTAATTCAACCATATGTCAAAATAAATACTGGGATATCATTCCAAAATCTTTCTTTTCCTTCTCCCCTCCTACCATCTCTCCTGCAGTATAAAAATCAATCACTGCCGGAAAATAGATGCAACAATAACATATTTTGTCATCCTATCTGCCATTTTTAAATCCCTACTCACTAATTCAGGCTATTATCATTTCATGATGATTACTGAGACTCCAATTTGTCTGCATAGTTATGTCCCTTTATCAGTATTTCTTACTGTGTATTGAGTACAGTTTTTAAATCAGAATTAATTAGGTCACTCCCCTTCTTTCAGTTTTATAGTGTTCCAAGTGTTTTCAGGAAATACAGTGTTGTTGTCCAATTGATAAGTCATGTCCAACTCTTTGTGACCCCATGGACTACAGCATTCCAGCATTCCTATCCTTCGCTGTCTCCTGGAGTTGGCTCAAATTCATGTCCACTGAATCAGTGACTATCATAACTATCTAACCATCTCATCCTCTGCTACTCCCTTCTCCCTTGCCTTCAATCTTTCCCAGTATTAGGGTCTTTTCCAGCGAGTTGGCATCTTTATATCAGGTATCCAAAGAGTTGGAGCTTCAGCTTCAGTATCAGTCCTTCCAATGAATATTCAGGGTTGATTGACTTTAGGATTGATTAGTTTCATCTCCCTGCAATCAAAGGGACTATCAAGGGTCTTCTCTACACCACAGTTCAAAAACATCAGTTCTTTGGCACCCAGCCTTCTTTATGGTCGAATTCTCACATCTGTAGATGACTACTGGAAAAACCATAGCTTTGACTACATGGACTTTGTGGGCAAATTGATGTCTCTTCTTTTTAATATGCTGTCTAGGTTTATCATAGCTTTCCACATCTTTTATTTTTTTAATAAAATTTTATTTTTACTTTATTTTACTTTACAATACTGTATTGGTATGGGGATACATTGACATGAATCCGCCACGGGTATACACGAGTTCCCAAACATGAACCCCCTCCCACCTCCCACCCCATATCATCTCTCTGAATCATCCCTGCACCAGCCCCAAGCATCCTGTATTCTGCATCAAACGTAGACTGGCAATTTGTTTCTTACATGATAGTATACATGTTCTAATGCCATTCTCCCAAATCATCCCACCCTTTCCCTCTCCCTCAGAGTCCAAAAGTCTGCTCTACACATCTGTGTCTCTTTTGCTGTCTCACATACAGGGTCATCATTACCATCTTTCTAAATACCATATATATGTGTTAGTATACTGTATTGGTATTTTTCTTTCTGGCTTACTTCACTCTGTATAATTGGCTCCAGTTTCATCCATCTCATTAGAACTGATTCAAATGTATTATTTTTAATGGCTGAGTAATACTCCATTGTGTATATGTACCACAGTTTTCTTATCCATTCATCTGCTGATGGACATCTAGGTTGTTTCCATGTCCTGGCTATTATAAACAGTGCTGAGCATCTTTTAATTTCATGGCTGCAGTCACAGTTTGCAGAGATTTTGGAGCCCAAGAGGATAAAATCTGTCATTGTTTTCGTTTTACCTCTTCTTTTTGCCATGCAGTCATGGGACTGGATGCCATGATCTTAGTTTTCTTAATGTTGAGTGTTAACCCAGCTTTTTCACTTTCTTCTTTCACTTTCATGAAGAGGCTCTTTAGTTCCACTTCACCTTCTGCCATTAGATTGGTATCATCAGCATATCTGATTGCAGATGATCCTGGAAATCTTGATTCCAGCTTGTGATTCATTCATCCTGGCATTTCACATGATGGGCTCCAAAATCACTGCAGACGGTGACTGCAGCCATGAAATTAAAAGACACTTACTCCTTGGAAGAAAAGTTATGATGAACCTAGATAGCATATTGAAAAGCAGAGACATTACTTTTCCAACAAAGGTCCGTCTAGTCAAGGCTATGGTTTTTCCTGTGGTCATGTATGGATGTGAGAGTTGGACTGTGAAGAAAGCTGAGTGCCAAAGAATTGATGCCTTTGAATTGTGGTGTTGGAGAAGACTCCTGAGAGTCCCTTGGACTGCAAGGAGATCCAACCAGTCCATTCTGAAGGAGATCAGCCCTGGGATTTCTTTGGAAGGAATGATGCTAAAGCTGAAACTCCAGTACTTTGGCCACCTCATGCAAAGAGTTGACTCACTGGAAAATACTCTGATGCATGGTAGGGATTGGGGGCAGGAGGAGAAGGGGACAACAGAGGATGAGATGGCTGGCTGGTATCACTGACCCAATGGACATGAGTCTGAGTGAACTCTGGGAGTTGGTGATTAACAGGGAGGCCTGGCGTGCTGCGATTCATGGGGTCACAAAGAGTCGGACACGACTGAGCGACTGAACTGAACTGAACTGAACTCAGCAAAGAAGTTAAATAAGCAGGGTGACAAACAGCCTTGGTACACTCCTTTCCCAATTTTGAACCAGTCCATTGTTCCACAGCCAGTTCTAACTGCTGCTTCTTGACCTGCATACAGGTTCATCAGGAGACCGGTAAGATGACCTCGTTCCCCCATCTCTTTAAGAATTTTCCACAGTTTGTTGTGATCCACACAGTCAAAGGCTTTGGTATAGTCAGTGAAGCACATGTTTTCCTGGAATTCCATTGCTTTTTCTGTCATTCAGCAGATGTTGGTAATTTATTCTCTGGTTCCTCTGCCTTTTCTAAATCAGCTTGTACATCTGGAAGTTCACAGTTAAACCACTGAAGCCTAGCATCAAGCTTTTGAGCATACCTTGTTATCATGTAAAATTGTATGGTAGTTTGAACATTCTTTGGCATTGCCCTTCTTTGGGACTGGAATGAAAATTGACCTTTTCCAGTTCTATCGCCACTGCTGAGTTGTCCAAATTTGACATATTGACTGAAACACTTTAATGGCAATTAGGATTATTAGGATAGCTCAGCTAGAATTCCATCAGCTCCACTGGCTTTGTTCCTAGTAGTGTTTCTTAAGGCCCACTTGACTTTCACATGCCAGGATATCTGGTCCTAGGTTAGTGAACACACTGTCTTGGTATCAGGTCATTTAAGACCTTTTTTTGTATTCTTGCCACATCTTCTTAATCTCTTTTGTTTCTATTAAGTCCTTATCATTTCTTGCATTTATCATGTGCATCCTTGAATGAAATGTTTCCTTGATATCACCAGTTTTCTTGAAGAGATCTTTAGTCTTTCCTATTCTATTGCTTTTCTTTACTACTTTGCCGTGTTCATTGAAGAAGGCTTTCTTATCTCTCCTTGCTGTACATATTTCCCGGAACTCTGCATTCAGTTGAGTAAATCTTTTCCTTTCTCCCTTTTGCTTCTCTTCTTTCCTCGTTGTATGTAAAGCCTCTTCATACAACCACTTAGCCTTTTTGCTTTTATTTTTCTTTGAAATGGTTTTGGTCACTGCCTCCTATACAGTGTCATGAACCCTCCTCCATAGTTCTTCAGGCACTCTGTCTACCAGATCTAAGCCCTTGAATCTATTCATCACTTCCACCGTATAATCATAAGGGGTTTGATTTAGGTCTTGCCTAAGTGGCCTCATGGTTTTCCATACTTTCTTCAATTTAAGCCTGAATTTTGGCATAAGAAGCTGTTGGTCTGAGCCACAGTCAACTCCAGGTCTTGTTTTTGCTGACTGTGTATAAATCCAATTATATAGATAGGTTGGTGTAGATTAGACTGTAGAATCAAATAAGTTCCCCAAAGTGTATAATAGCTGGTGACAGAAGATGTTAAATTTCTTGCTTATGAATCAGCCTCATGAATGTTAATAATTTTTTCAGGCAGCTCTCTGCTGTATACTCACCGAAGGACCCACATTCTTCCCATCTTCTGGCTCTTTATAGTCTGGTTACATCCATCAGAAAACAAATCATGGGTAATATAAAAAGGCACTATCACTTTTGAAAAGCCTAGAAATAGTGCTCATTTTCTGTTGGCTGGAAATCAGTTCTACAGTAGCAGCTATTAATAGCTGCAAAGAAGCCTGAAAAATGAAATCAGGCTGTGTACTCAGGAGAAAGAGAAGAATACTGGGTTTTGGTAACCACTTATCTTGAGAATTTTGTGACCTGGTCCTCTGATCCTACTCGCCTTACTATATCTCTCTCTATTTCTGGCCTCCTCTGAATCTCTTCTCTGGCTCTGATGAGTTACTACAATCCCTGACATTCACTTTCCTCAAGCATTTTTTATGTATTGGCACTTTCTTTTTCTTTCTTTCTTCTTCTTCTTTTTTTTTTTTTTTTTTACTTTATATTGGAGCATAGTTTATTAACAATATTGTGTTAGTTTCAGGTGTAGAGCAAGGTGATTCAGTTATACATATACATGTCTCTATTCTTTTTCAGATTATTTTCCCATTTAGGTTGTTACAGATTTGAGCAGCATCCTCCGTGGCATTTTATGACTGAATTTCATTTTCTACCCAAAGACCATTTTTAGGAGCTGAGTTTTGTCTCCAAAAGGTCATATTTCTTAGTCCCAAATCCAGTACTTTAGAATATAACCAAACTTGGATGTAAGCTGTTTAAAGAGGAAAGAAAGAATGTGACGTCACTCAGTTGTGTCTGACTCTTTGTGACCACAAGGACTGTAGCCTACCAGGCTTCTCCATCCATGGGATTTTCCAGGCAGGAGTACTGGAGTGGGGTGCCATTGCCTTCTCGAGGGGACCTTCCCAACTGAGGGATCAAACCCTGATCTCCCGCGTTGCAGACAAATTGTTTACCCTCTGAGCCACCGGGGAAGTCTGTTTAAAAAGGAGGATGAGTTAAAATGAGGCTCTTAAGAGTGGAGACTAATCCAGCATAGCTAGTGTCCTTATAAGATGAAGAGAAGCAAGGGATGCCTGCATAGAGAAAAACGATGTAATGATACACCAAGAAGGTGGCCGAGGACAGAGGTCTCGGAAGAAACCAAACTGTCACTATAACTGACACCTCTGTCACTTGTGTGACTTTCTTTTTGGGCTGACGGAGATGTGATGTATTAGTGTATGTGCCAGCCTAAATCAAGTGAGGGTTGAGGCAAGAACAAGGGAAAGAAACCAAGAAAACAGTGTGAAACTCAGACATCTAAATCACTGTAGATTTCATGAGGAGAGAGAGAACCATATTTCAGAATAGCCAGAGCATAATGTGACCTGATGGATAAACTCTGATGAGTGAAAGCTAATTGTTTCTACAAACTTTGAACGTATACATAGTTAGCTGATACTTGTGCACAGTACCCAATACTGATGCACGGTTTTTGCAAACTACAATTGTAGTCTTGTGGAGGGGGACCCTGAGAGCCTGGCAGTATGCCTTAAAATAACATGCTTGTATTTTGCCCAAGTGAGCATAAATTTAAGATAGACACAGATTTACTAGAACTGGTAATTTAAATGTTGCATCCATTAATGTTATTTAAGAGGCTTGGTAAATAATAGCTAACCCATTTGTCCCTCTTGTCCCCAGAGCTGTCTCGATCTGCTGAGTAAACAGGATCTTGGATACTTTGGTTGTGAATATTTCTATGCTACTATATTCTATGGCTTAGAACACAGATAATTTTTTTTTCCCTGCCTGCTCTCTTAAGCAGATAAATGCATGATCTCAAAAGTTAGTAGCATATCACTGTCTAATTGACTGTAATAAAAAATGAAAAATCCTAATAACATTCCTATATGTCATTCTCATAGACCTCAATTATTCAGAAGTTTCATAATGCTGCTGCTGCCTAGTAGAGTATAACCCATTAAATATGCAACTGGGCTAAAATATAAAAGTTTCTCAAATGCTCATAGGATGAAATCATGGTGGTGTTTTAAAATTTAATGTTGCTTAACCTGCAACACAATGAATTCCTCTGCCCAGATATAAAGTTTATGATGTGAAAGTTGAAATTAATCCATAGTGTTTTGTAAAACTGGTCACACCAAAATTTTTATTTTTCTTTCTTTGTTCAGATTTTGATTTCTGCTCTAAATATACAGTTTACTCTAACAAAGATGTAAAGTTTGGAAATAAGAATGGACATATAATAAATTGTTATTCTTATCACAGATAAAGAAGATCAAGAAAAACAAAATAAGTTAGCCACTCAGTCGTGTTCGACTCTTTGTGATCCCAAGGACTATAGCCCACCAGGCTCCACTCTCTATGGAATTCTCCAGGCAAGAAGTACTGGAATGGGTTGCCATTTCTGTCTCCAAGGGATTTTCCCAATCCAGGGATTGAACCTGGGTCTTCTGCACTGTAGGCAAATTCTTTACCATTTGAGCCACCAGGGAAGCTTCTTGTTAAATATTTCAAACTCTATCTACCTATCTATAATCTGTCTTTGTAACTTTGTTTTTCAATAGAAAAGAATCAAGAGTAACCCAGATACATTTTAAAAAGAATTAAAAAAAAACTTTAAAGTACTTCAAAGGTAATTTCTTCATACGATTTATGAAAAAATAAAAAGATGAGTTATTACATGTTAACATTCAAAAATTTATTTTCTAAAAAATATGTTAGGCAGTTTATCATTTTAAAATAAGCCACATTTTTGTTATATATATATACTTGCTTGCTAGTGCTTATTTGCTTGGTTATGTCCAACTTTTTGCTACAGTTTGGACTATAGCCCTCCAGGCTCCTGAGTCCCTGGGATTCACCAGACAAGAATATTGGATTGGGTTGCCACGCCCTCCTCCAGGGGATTTTTCCAAACCCAGGGATAGAAGTGGCATCTCTTGTGTCTCCTGCATTGCGGGCAAATTCTTCACCACTAGGGCCACATGGGAAGCCTATATGCTTGATATTTTATAAAATAAAGTATAGGCTATTTTATTTGATAATAAAATGGATATATATGGGCTTCTCAGGTAGCGCTAGTGATAAAGAACCCAGTTGCCATTGCAAGAGACCCAAGAGATGCAGGTTCAATCCCTGGGTCAGGATGATCCCCTGGAGGAGGGCATGACACCCACTCTAGTATTTTTGCCTGGAAAATCCCATAGACAGAGGAGCCTGGCAGGCTATAGTCCATAGGGTCACAAAGAGTCAGACACAACTGCAGCAACAGAGCATGTACACAGCATGGATATGTACATTAGGAAATATGCAAGACTACTTCTTATAGTAATAAAAATCTCATTTAAAAAATTTTAGAAGAAATATTATTATATAATGTCCTTGGAACTTTAACAAGACTATAGATAATTTGTATTTTAAATATTATTTTTGAAGAGCAGTATTTTAAAAATGAACCTAAACCAAGAATATGATTTATCATATACAGAACCCATTCTTGAAAACAATCAGAACATTTTTAGAATTTATAACATTTCATATCACTAATTTCCCTCTTTAACCTTTTTATAGATATGAGCATTTTTGGAAAACATTCTGAGGATAGTTATGTGGATGAATTGCTTTGGGCATCAACACAAAGTTGAGATTTTTCCATTTCCTTCCTTCCTTCTTTCCTCTCTCCCTTCCTCCTTCTTTCTGTCCCTCTCTTCCTCCCTTTTTCTTTTTTCTTTCCTTTAAGTCTTCCCTTTTCAATACAGCCTGGAAGTGTAGATACAGGGTGAGAGATGAAGATAATGGTAATCCATTCAGTATTTGGGAGAGTTCCTAATTTAAAATGCTCGAAAATAAATTTTCTTTTTTTGAATGTAGTTGACTGTATAATCAACTGAGAATATATTAAAATGAGCTTAGACAACAGTTGTTAGTGGTTTATATGGAAAGGATTAAGTCACAAAATAGTTATATGTACATTATAATAACAATATGCCTGCCTACTCAGTAGCTTCAGTCGTGTGGGACTCTGTGACCCCATTGACTGTAGCCTGCCAGGCTTCTCTATCCATGGGATTCTCCTGGCAAGAATAGTGGAGTGGGTTGCCATACTTTCCTCAAGGGGATCTTCCTGACACAGGGATCAAACCATCTTCTCCTGCGTCTCCTACATTGCAGACAGATTCTTTACTGGTTAGCCACCAGGGAAGCCTTTAATAATAGCATCGATCTTCATTTTCCCCCTTCTTAAGAAGCAGTGTTGGAAAACAAGAAAAACCACGATATCAATCTCCTCTCTTGGGTGGGGTAGTGATACTGGTAATTGTCAAATAAGCTGGCATATGTCTTTCTTTCAAAAAATAGAACCAATCAATACTCTTTTTTATGCATTTGTTTGTTTCACATTAATATTTTTTACTTAACATTATATCAAAGGGGAAAAATTAAAAGTCAGACTAATGCCCCGAAAGTGTACATACCTTTCTGTGTGCTTACACACAAACACATGTGCACACACACTCCACAAAATTTAGCCTGTGAAAGATATTGGGTTAAATGGAGCAAATCCAAAGGACTGAATAATTAACCCCCAGTTCAACTATTTTTTCTCATGGTACATGTGGAAGTAATATACTTACTCTACCTTCAAAGAAGCAGTCATATAAATCACTTCTTTATTGTTCTATGAGTTGAGACATTTCAAAATGAGTAATTCATAGAATCTGTTGACAAAATATATAAATTGCCAAAATGCACGTGTGAGTGTGTACGCACACACACATGCGGTCTTTTACTATACTAAAACATGTTTGAAATAAAGACATGGTTTTAACACTCCCTGAAGATCTGAGAATATTTTAAAATTCAAATGAGAGAATCTAGATATTTTTAGATTAGAAAAAAAGTTGGTGGAAGAGGACAAATTTACAATTTAAAACAATTTTAAGTACAAACATTTTAAAGGCCTAATTGAAAGCTGTCTTTAAAGAGTTCTGACAATGAATCAGAAATTTTCTTTGTAAGTTGCAATATTACTATCTCCTACATCATTATACATACTTTCTTCTTATTTCTTCAAATTAGTTAATGACCCTCAACAATAGCCCAATTTGCATTTGTGGAAATGCTTACATATTCTTTTTATTTTTTTTTTTTTTGTTTTGTTTTTTTTTTTTTTTCATGCTTAATTTTTAAACTTTATTTATTTATTTTTTTTTTAATTTTTTTTTTTTTTAAATTTTAAAATCTTAAATTCTTACATGCGTTCCCAAACATGAACCCCCCTCCCACCTCCCTCCCCCCAACATCTCTCTGGGTCATCCCCATGCACCTGCCCCAAGCAAGCTGCACCCTACGTCAGACATGGACTGGCGATTCAATTCTTACATGACAGTATACATGTTAGAATTCCCATTCTCCCAAATCGTCCCACCCTCTCCCTCTCCCTCTGAGTCCAAAAGTCCGTTATACACATCTGTGTCTTTTTTCCTGTCTTGCATACAGGGTCGTCATTGCCATCTTCCTAAATTCCATATATATGTGTTAGTATACTGTATTGGTGTTTTTCTTTCTGGCTTACTTCACTCTGTATAATTGGCTCCAGTTTCATCCATCTCATCAGAACTGATTCAAATGAATTCTTTTTAACGGCTGAGTAATACTCCATTGTGTATATGTACCACAGCTTTCTTATCCATTCATCTGCTGATGGACATCTAGGTTGTTTCCATGTCCTGGCTATTATAAACAGTGCTGCGATGAACATTGGGGTACATGTGTCTCTTTCAATTCTGGTTTCCTCCGTGTGTATGCCCAGCAGTGGGATTGCTGGGTCATAAGGTAGTTCTATTTGCAATTTTTTAAGGAATCTCCACACTGTTCTCCATAGTGGCTGTACTAGTTTGCATTCCCACCAACAGTGTAGGAGGGTTCCCTTTTCTCCACACCCTCTCCAGCATTTATTGCTTGCAGATTTTTGGATCGCAGCCATTCTGACTGGTGTGAAGTGGTACCTCATTGTGGTTTTGATTGCATTTCTCTAATAATGAGTGATGTTGAGCATCTTTTCATGTGTTTGTTAACCATCCGTATGTCTTCTTTGAGAATGTCTATTTATTCTTTGCCATTTTTGATTGTCGTTTATTTTTCTGGATTGAGCTGCAAAGTTGCTTGTATTTTTGAGATTAGTTGTTTTCAGTTGTTTCATTTCTATTATTTTCTCCATTCAGAATGTCTGAGAATATCCTTTGTTTAAGAATTTCAAATTGAGAGAATCTAGATTATTTTTAGATTTAGAAAAAAAGATCTTGGTGGAGAGAGGACCATTTTTAATTTTACACATTTAAAATCCAATTGTCTTTAAAGTACAAACACTATTTTAAAGGTCCCTTAATTCTGGAAAGGCTGGTCCTTTTAAAGAGTTGTTTCTGTACCAATGATATTCTAGAAAATTGTTCTATTTGTAGTATAGTTTGGCCAATTATATTACTATCATCTCCTACAGCATATATATACATACTTTTCTTCTATATTGTCTTCAAATTTAGTTAATGGAATGACACCCTTCTATAAAACCAATAGGATCCCCAATTTGGCATTTGTTGGGAAATGCTTACATATTCTTTTTAAAGGGACCAATATTTGAAGAAAATGTTAGTTTACTCAGTCTAATTTTTGGTGTTTTGAAATAAACCTTTCTGAAATTGAGAAGAGTTCTGGATTTATAGAAAGGTTGCAAAAGAATGGAGTGTTCATACATCCCACACCTATTGTCTCCAACTCTCAATAATTCATACATATATACATAGTATGTTTGTCACGATTAATGAAGCAGTACTGATACATCATACTTATTAACTAAAGAAGCTACTTTATTCAGATTTCCTTAGGTTGTTTAATGTCATTTTCCTGTTTCAGGATCCCATCCAGAAAACTACTTTGTGTTTTTTGTTATGTTTCAGACTTCCCTTATATTGATGACCTGGACAATTTTGAAGACTACTGATGAGGTAATTTTTAGAATGTTCCTTGATTGGAACATTTGTGAAATTACTTATCATGAATTGTATAGGCTTTTTCAAATACTTTCTCTATTAATGAATATGGTCATGTAAATTTTTTGCCTTTAACTTGTGGATATAGTAGGTTAAATTTGTAGAGTCTGAATGCTGAAACAGCCTTATATGCTTAGAATAAATCCCACCTGGTCTTGGTGAATAATTCCTTTTATATTTTGTTAGCTTTATTGAGCATTTTGTGTGAATTTTCTGAAAGAGTTTGGCCTGTACTATTCTTTCTTGGAATATTTGAGTCAGTTTTGTTTTGGGGTTATGCTTGCATCACAGCATGTGTAAGGACTGATTCTCTTGCTTTTATTTTCTTGAGGAGATTTTGGCAAATAAAAATTTTCTTCTTAAATATTTAGTAGAGTGAGTTAGTGAAATCATCTAAGTTTGGTGCTTTCTATTTGGAAGATTTACAAGTATTGATAAAGTTTTGTACAGCTTAATGTTATCTGTCTCTCCTGGTGTGAATTTTGGTTATTGTGACATTGGCCCATTACATCTCAATTTTCAATTGTATTTACATTTAATCATCATTTTCCCTTCTTAACATTTTAATGTCAATGTATTAGTAGTGATAAACCATTTTTCATTTCTTATATTTGTAATTTATATGTTATCTTTTTTTCTTGGTTAGTCTTTATAAAGATTTATCAGTTTTATTAATGTTTAGCTAAAAAAAGATTTTGCTTTCCTGTATTTCTCTGTTTTTTTTTCTCAGTTTTGTTGAGTTCTGCTCTAATTTTATTATTTCCTTTTAAGTCTGGTTTTAGACTTAATTTGCTCTTCTTTCTCAAGATTTCTAGTGCAGAGCTTAAGTTATTTTTATATTTTTTTCCTTTCTAATGCATGTATTTATTTAAAAGTGTGTCTTAATCTGCAGATATTTGGGGATTTTCAGATGTCTTTCAGATAGTGATTTCTAGTTTAATTCCACTGTTACTTGAGCACTTAATTTGTGTGATTACTTGTTAAGGGTTTTTATGGCCAAGAATATTGTCTTGTCTTATAAACATTCCGTGTGAGATAGAGGAATAAGATGTATGTATTATGCTGTCATTTGTGTATTATATTCTATAAATGTCAATTAGACCAGGTTGGTTGATAGTGCTTTCAGTTTGTTGATATCCTTATTATTTAACTCATGCTCAACCAATTGGTGAAAAAAGGGTATTGAATTCCCCAGCTATTGTATAATGCAGTTGTCTATTATTCCTTTAAATTTGTTAACTTTAGCTTGATATATTTTGAAGCCCTTTTGTCACAGGCATAGCCATTTAAGGTTATAATATCATCTTGGCAAATTGGTCCCTTTATTATTATTGTAATACTCTCCTTAAACTTGATATTAGTCCTTGTTCTGAAGTTGAATTTGTTTGAGGTTAGTATAGCTGTGCCAGCTTTCTTTTGATTATTGTTAGTATGGTATATTTTTTTCTGTATTTTCTTTTTTTACTTTTAACTTAGCATATTCTTTATATTTTAAGTGGTTTTGCACAGAGTATATTTAGGTCAAGTTTTTGTCTCCTCTGAAAAATATCTGTTAGTGGTGTAGTTAGGACATTCACATATAAAGTGCATATTGATATTTTGTGGCTGTGTTGTTGAGTCACTAAGTCGTGTCCGACTCCTTAGTGATGTTGAGTCGCTAAGTTGTGTCCGACTCCTTAGTGACCCCATGGACTGTAGCCCACCAGGTTCTGCTGTCGATGGGATTTCCTAGGCAAGAACATTGGAGTGAGTTGCCATTTCCTTCTCGAGGGGATCTTCCTGACCCAAAGGTTGAACCCGTATCTCCTACTTGGCAGGTGGATTCTTTACCACTGAACCACCAGGGAAGCCACTGCTTATTGATGCATTTAGGTTAATATCTCACATAGTACAGAACAATGCAGTGCTCAGTCATATCCGACTCTTTGAGACCACATGGACTATGGCCCATCTGGCTTCCCTGTCCATGGAATTTTCCAAGTAAGAATACTAGAGTGGGTGCCATTTCCTCCACCAGTGAATCTTCCCAACCCAGGGATTGAACCCTTGTCACCAGCATCTCCTGCATTGGCAGGTGGATTCTTTACTACTGAGCCATCTGGTAAGCCAATGATCACCTTCAAATGCACTGTACTTCTTTGTGTATAGTACAGGTAACTTAGAACTGGGAATTCCCAAGCCCTCTCTCCTCTCCCTTATGACAATACTGTCATCCATTTCTCTTCCTTGTGTGATATACTTACTCAATACATTATTACTATTATTTCTCTAAACACTTACTTTTTAGATCAATTAAGAATATGAAAAATAAACGATTTATTTTACCTTTATGTATTTCTTCTCTGGCACTATTCCCTTCTTCTCCACGCCATTTCTTCTTTTTCTCTGGTCTTTCTTCATCTGAAAGCCCAGCTGTGAATGTTACATCTTTTGACAGTCTCACAGTTCTCAGGTTTACTATTCCACTTATTTATGTATTTTTTCCTTTGTCCTTCAGTTTGAGATGTATCTACAGACCTAACTTCTGGTTTATGTATTAGTTTACTAATTTGTATGAAATATACTAATGATCTCATGAAAGGCATTATTCATTTCTGTTGCTTTGCTTTCTATTTCTATCATGTCTTTTCATTCTTTCTTAGGATGTATACCTCTGCTTATACTTGCTATTTTTGATCCATGTTATGTACTTGTAACTTTTGTGTCTGAATTTCTCTGACATTCCTACTCAGAAAGAGTATATATCTGTAATCTTCTGCTACAGTTTTGAAATTTTCCTGGTGTGGGTAAAATGTGAGTGGATGACAGACTTTTATGGTCTTTTGAATAAATCACCATCTTTTCATGGACCTGTAGTTTAGGACTGTGACCCTCATAAGTGTTTATACAGTGGCATGGCTTTTTGTTGCTGGTTCTTTTTTCCTTTCCCTGACTGAAATATTCTCATTCTGTTTACTTGAAGCTCACTGCTGTTGACTATTTTGCTTTTCCTGTTAGGTGAGACAGAAAGGCTAGAAGAAAATAGACTGGTATGAAACTCCCCTTCTCCTAGCTACCATAATGTACTAACAAAGTTTCTTCTGCTAAAGAATAAACCTTTGTTATGGAGAATGCCCTGGGAATATTTCACAGTGATACTCGACTCTCCTTACCACAGCTGTGAAGGAATCTTTTTCACTCTTCACCATGAGAATCTGGTGAGGTTCCTGAAGGGAAGATACATGAAGCTGTGGGCCCTTGTAAAGCTCTCCTCCATTCACTTTCTCACCTGCATGCCAGTCCACACTTATCTTCCCTCAATTCAACAAAATTATCATTTAAGTGTTCCTACCAGTTCATGGCTCTACTGCCTTTTCCCCCAGGTAAGCAGCTCTATTATTTTGCTTTATTACTCTGGAGGCACCTGTTCTCTAAATCTCAGGACAACATATTATTCTCTGACTTTTATTTCTCTGATGGACCCAAGAAAAGTCATTGATTTTCAGTTTTTCCAGAGTTTTTTCTTAACACAAGGGCAAGACACACAACTCCAAGCTCTTTACATGTTAAAGCTGATACCAGTCAATTTGGTGACATAAAAATTAGGCTTGTTTTGTCAAGTCATTAACTTCTCTGACTGCATATGCATTTGCAAAATGCAAAACAATACATCTCATATAAGTGCAATGTGAAAGTTAAATTCAGTGATTGATATGAAAGATTTTTGTCACTACTATAAAGTACAAAACATATGTCTTAATGTTAATGTCTTTTTATTACATTCTAAGTTCAGAATAAGCTCTTGTATTGTCATAAATCTATTGAGTACCAGGATGAAAAACCTACTTTTCTTAACCTGATGGTTTTATACACTATAGTATGCTGAATAATGGCCTCCCAAAAGTCCATATCCCAGTATGTTAACTTATATGACAACAGAGACTTTGCAAATGTGGTTAAGGATCTTGAGATGGGGATGGAGGGTGGGTTTTTCTGGGTTAACCAGGAGAGTATGATGTTAATCAAATAAGTCCTTCTAAGAGGAAGGTAGGAGATCAGAGACACTGGAAAAGAGAAGGCAATGTGATGATGGAAAGACAAACTGGATTCATATTCAGAGAAAGTGACCATATGTCAAAGAATACTGGAGGCTACTCAAAGCTAAAGATGACAAGAAGATTCCCCTAGATTCCAGAGAACACCAGCCCTGCCTATACCATGACTTTAGCTCAGTGTTACTGACTCCAAACTTTTGATCTCTAGAACTCTAAGAGAATAAATGTGTGCTCTTTTAGGGCACCCAGTTTGTGATGATTTTTTACAGTGGCAACAGGAAACTAATAATACACCCAGAAATAAGTAAAAGCGCAATGTGATAAATGAGTTCTGTGAGATTTCCTGAGCCCCAGAGGAATTTTCCTAAGGGTCAGTGATTTGGGAAACTTGAGCGGTTAAGCACTGGACTCATACAGTGTGATGCCTTATAGGGATTAGGTGAGGTGATGCTAAGTCAGCTAGTTGCTCCCACCATTTTACCTTTGGAAGCCTGGATACATGTAGAACCCATGTGTAACCCAACTACATGTAGAAATACTGAGGCTGAGTATAGAGGTCAAATGTTTTTATATATTATACTTGAAAAAAACTGCTATTGTTGCAGAAACGGAGACCCCTTCCAGGGCCCAAAACTGGGCTCTTGCCTAATTCTCGGAAATGAATTGTCCAAGGAGAAACATGTGCTGACAAAGCAAGAGATGTTATTGGGAAAGGGTGCCTGGGCAGAGAGCAGTACGGTAAGGGAACCCAGGAGAATTGCTCTGCCACATTGCTCACAGTCTCTGGTTTTATGGTGATGGGATTAATTTCTGGGTTGATGATCTTTAACTGATCATTCTGACTCAAGAGTTCTTCCTGGTGGCGCATGCCTTGTTCAGCCAAGATGGATGCCAGCAAGGATCCTGTGAGGTGGTCAGACAAGTGATGTCTCCTTTTGATCTTTCCAGACCTCTTCTGGTTGGTGGTGGCTTATTAGTTCCATGTTCCTTACCAGGACCTCGTGTCATGAAACAACTCATGCAAATGGCTACTATGGTGCCTGGTCAGGGTGGGCGGTTTCAGTCAGCGTGCTTCCCCTAACAATATGAGTAACATGGTGTACTCTAGCCTGTCAGACTTTCAGTAATTTTGTCCCTAGATATTTTGATAGTTGAATAATGGACAGTTTTCCCTGCTCTGCTTTCCTCAGGACAATATTTTTAATTCATTTCTTTAGTGGCAGATCTATCAAGTTTTATATGAATGATCAAAAGTCTTGGAAATTATATATATATATATACACACACACATACATACATAGATGTAATACCTTTAATAAAGCAATCACAGAGGTGTGAGATGTCTACAAAACCTATAGACTGCAATTCTGTGACTTCTGTTTATTACTGAGCTCATAAGATGAATATTATTGTAATGTACTCCACTTACATTATACTTGAGTACAACACTTCCAACAAAAATATCTGCAAAATCAACACCTCAAACCCAGTGTATTATTTTAATTACAATAAGGCATCCTTGAAGGATGACTAGTGCCTCCAAGGAATAAAATGAAGATTAGGCAAGTGTGTGATTAAAATGGAGGCCCAAGAAAGGTTACATTTTCTATGCATTTCTTCTCCACAGGGTGCACAACCCCCTAAGAGTAAAGCAAATACTTTCTAAAGCTGAAAGTCTTCCATTTGAAAAGAAATGCTTAAAATAACAATTATGTTTGTTTTACCATCACATTTCCTTAACATATAGAAGAGTTATATTTCCTCATCACATTTAAAAAAAAAAAAAAAAGCTTCTTTTGACAAAAATTGTATTTTGTCCCTGAAAGGTGTTTTGGACTGGAAATATAGGACACAAAAATAGGCTGACATTAAGTTATGTTGAAAAATAAAAGGGAAAAAAGGATGAAAAATAATGGTGTTTTAATGTAATAGTTCATTTAGCCAATTAAGTGGCTCTTATACAAATACTAGTATTACTAATATCAGTATGTCTTCTTTTTTAAGTTTTTCATTTTTAGAAAATGTGTAATTTTATTTATTTTTGGTTGTGCTGGGTCTTCATTGCTGTGCGCGGGCTTTCTCTTGTTGTGGTGTATAGGCTTCTCTGCAGCGACTTCTTTTGTTGCAGTAACTGTTACAGCTCATGGGCTCAATAGTGGCAGCTCATGGGTTTAGTTGTCCTGGGGCATATCCAGTCTTTCCAAACTAGGGATACAACCCGTGTCTCCTGCATTGGCAGGCAGATTTTTAACCAATGGACCACCAGGGAAGTTCCAATATGTCTTTCTTTTGCTAAGCATTGTAGATTTAACTAGAATAGTTACCAAATGCATTGTTCACTATTCTTATTGCCATTAGTGAAACATATAGTATATCTGTACCTTGGCTTCTCTACCCTTGTAAATGCCTTAATTATCTAAATATTTTTTCTTTCTCATCAGCATTTATACTACACACTGTATATACATTGTTAGCATTATCATATTCTCTATGTAGCTAAAGAGGAATACCGTAGTTAGAAGTATATATTTTTAGTTAAGCTTTTCTGTTTTCTAGAAATAGTTCATTTAATAAATGTTCTTCATATTTATTATTTTTAAAATTGTTTCATGTGCTTTTCCTCTGAATTATGTTTTTTTCTAGCTGGAGTAAATTTCCATAAGAATTCTTTCAGTGAGAGATCAGCTATTCTAAGGTTTCATTTTATAATCTTCATATCATTTTACCTCTGGTTGTGAAAGGTAGATATCTGGGTATAAAATGCTGGACTAACAAGACCTTCCAGAACTACCGCCAAAAAAAAAAAAAAAAAAAAAAAGTCCTTTTCATTATAGGGGACTGGAATGCAACAGTAGGAAGTCAAGAAATACTTTGAGTAACAGGCAAATTTAGCCTTGGAGTACAGAATGAAACAGGACAAAGACTAATAGAGTTTTGTTAAGAGAACACACTGGTCATAGCAAGTGTGTTTAGCACCCTCTTCCAACAAAACAACAGAAGACTCTACAAACAGATATCACCAGATGGTCAGCACCAAAATCAGATTGATTATATTCTTTGCAGCCAAAGATGGAGAAGCTCTGTATAGTCAGCAAAAAGAAGACCAGAAGCTGACTATGGCTCAGATCATGAATTGCTTACTGACAAATTCAGACTTAAATTGAAGAAAGTAGGGGAAACCTCTAGACCATTCAGGTATAACCTAAATCAAATCCCTTATGATTATACAGTGGAAGTGAGAAACAGATTCAAGGGATTAGATCTGACAGACAGAGTGTCTGAAGAACTGTGGATGGAAGTTCATGACATTGTATAGGAAACAGGGGTCAAGACTATCCCCAAGAAAAAGAAATGCAAAAAGGAAAAATGGTTGTCTGAAGAGGCCTTACAAATAGCTGTGAAAAGAAGAGAAGCTAAAGGGAAAGGAGAAAACGAAAGATATACCCATCTTAATGCAGAGTTCCAAAGAATAGGAAGGAGAGATAAGAAACTGTTCCTCAGTGATCAACACAAAGATATAGAGGAAAACAATAGAATGGGAAAGACTAGAGATCTCTTCAAGAAAATTAGAGATACAAGTTCAGTTCAGTTTATTGTGATTCAACAGTCCAAGGGAACATTTAATGCTAAGATGGGCACAGTAAAGGACAGAAATGGTATGGACCTAACAGAGCAGAAGATATTAAGAAGAGGTGGCAAGACTACCCAGAACTGTACATACAAGATCTTCATGACCCAGATAAGCACAATGGTGTGATCACTCACCTAGATCTGGAATGCGAAGTTTAGTGGTCCTTGCTGCTGCTAAGTCACTTCAGTCGTGTCCGACTCTGTGCAACCCCACAGAGAGCAGCCCACCAGGCTCCCTCATCCCTGGAATTCTCCAGGCAAGAACACTGGAGTGGGTTGCCATTTCCTTCTCCAATGCATGAAAGTGAAAACTGAAAGTGAAGTCGCTCAGTCGTGTCCAACTCTTAGTGACCCCATGGACTGCAGCCTACCAGGCTCCTCCGTCCATGGGATTTTCCAGGCAAGAGTACTGGAGTGGGGTGCCATTGCCTTCTCCATAAGTGGTCCTTAGGAAGCTCAAAATTCTCCAAGCCAGGCTTCAGCAATACATGAACTGTGAACTCCCAGATGTACAAGCTGGTTTTAGAAAAGGCAGAGGAACCAGAAATCAAATTGCCAATATCTGCTGAATCATTGAAACAGCAAGAGAGTTCCAGAGAAATATCTTTCTCTGCTTTATTGGCTATGTCAAAGCCTTTGACAGTGTGGGTCACAATAAACTGTGGAAAATTCTGAAAGAGATGGAAATACCAGTCCACCTGACATGCCTCTTGAGAAATCTGTATGCAGGTCAAGAAGCAACAGTTAGAACCGGACATGGAATGGCAGACTCGTTCCAAATAGGAATAGGAGTACGTCAAGGCTGTATATTGTCACACTGCTTTTTTAACTTTTATGCAGAGTACCTCATGAGAAATGCTGGAATGGATGAAGTACAAGCTGGAATCAAGATTGCTGGGAGAAATATCAACAACCTCAGATATGCAGATGATACCACCCATATGGCAGAAAGTGAAGAAGACCTAAAGAGCCTATTGATGAAAGTGAAAGAGGAGAGTGAAAAAGTTAGCTTAAAAATCAACATTAAGAAAACCAAGATCATGGCATCAGGTTCCATCAGTTCAGTTCTGTTCAGTTCAGTCATTCAGTCATGTCTGACCCTTGGCAACCCCATGGACTGCAGCACGCCAGGCTCTCCTTCCATCAACAACTCCTGGAGATTACTCAGACTCATGTCCATTGAGTTGGTGATGCCATCCAACCATCTCATCCTCTGTTGTCGCCTTCTCCTCTTGCCTTCAATCTTCCCAGCATCAGGGTCTTTTTAAATGAATCAGCTCTTCTCATCAGGTGGCTAAAGTATTGGAATTTCAGCTTCAACATCTGTCCTTCCAATGAACATTCAGGACTGATTTCCTTTAGGATGAACTGATTGGATCTCCTTGCAGTCCAAGGGACTCTCAAGAGTCTTCGCCAACACCACAGTTCAAAAGCATCAATTCTTCAGTGCTCAGCTTTCTTTATAGTCCAAATCATGCATCCATACATGACTACTAGAAAAACCATAGCCTTGACTAGATGGACCTTTTTGGCAAAGTAATGTCTCTGCTTTGTAACATGCTGTCTACGTTGGTCATAAGTTTTCTTCCAAGGAGTAAGCATCTTTTAATTTCATGGCTGCAGTAAACATCTGCAGTTATTTTGAAGCCCCCCAAAATAAAGTCAGCCACTGTTTCCACTGTTTCCCCATCTGTTTGCCATGAACTGATGGGACTGGATACCATGATCTTAGTTTTCTGAATGTTGAGCTTTAAGCCAACTTTTTCACTCTCCTCTTTCACTTTCATCAAGAGCCTCTTTAGGTCTTCTTCACTTTCTGCCATAAGGGTGGTGTCATCTTCATATCTGAGGTTACTGATATTTCTTCCGGCAATCTGGTTTCCAGCTTGTGCTTCATTCACCCCAGTGTTTCTCATGATGTGCTCTACATAGAAGTTAAATAAGCAGGGTGACAATATACAGCCTTGGTTACTCATTTTCCTATTTGGAACTAGTCTGTTGTTCATGTCCAGTTCAGGTTCCATCACTTCATGGCATGTAGATGGGGAAAGAATGAAAATAGTGACAGACTTCATATTTTGGGGCTCCAAAACCACTGACTGCAGATGGTGACTGCAGCCATGAAATTAAGATGCTTGCTCCTTTTAACAAAAGTTATGACAAACCTAATCAGCATATTAAAAAGCAAAGACATTACTTTGTCAACAAAGGTCTGTCTAGTCAAAGGTATGGTTTTGTCAGTAGTCATATATGGATGTGAGAATTGGACTATGAAGAAAGCTTGGCACTGAAGACTTGATGCTTTTGAACCATGATGTTGAGAATACTCTTGAGAGTGCCTTGGACTGCAAGGAGATCCCACCAGTCTATCCTAAAGGATATCAGTCCTGAATATTTATTGGAAGGACTGATGCTGAAGCTGAAACTCCAATATTTTGGCCACCTGATGTGAAGAACTGACTCATTGGAAAAGATCCTGATGCTGGGAAAGATTGAAGGCAGGAGGAGGCGGGGATGACAGAGGATGAGATGATTCTGATGACATCACTGACTCAATGGACATGAGCCTGAGTAACTCCGGGAGTTGCTGATGGACAGGAAGGCCTGACGTGCTGCAGTTCTTGGGGTCGCAAAGAGTTAGACATGACTGAGTGACTGAACTGAGCTGAACTATCATTTTGTTTTTATAGTTTATGTTTTGCTATTTTTGTTTTTCTGCCATTGTGTGACTATATGCTTTTCAATTATCCCTTAATGATGCTCTGTTTATTTTTTTTAAAAATAAAGCTATACATTCGTAAGAATTATGTTCTTTATTCTTTGTTTTATGAAGTTTCATTAGGATTTCTGTAGGCAAAATTGCTTTTTATTTTTCATGCTCACAGTACAGCTTGTTTCAAATATGAAAACTGGTGCTTTTCTGTAATTCTGGAAATTTCTAAGCAATGTCCTTTTCAAATATTGCCACTATATTGTTTCATTTCCTTGTTTCTGGAAGTCCTGTTAGATGACTACTAAATCCTAAGATTTGTCCTCCTAATTTCTTGCTATTCTTTCAATCACATACATGGGTATACAAATACATTTGTATGCTGTGTAGAGTCTGTTTGTTGTTACTCAATATCATTTATTAATTCATGTATCCTCCTACTGACAGTATGTAATAGATCGCTTATCCCATTTCTTAACTTTAAAATTATATGTAATTTTAAATTCAGGAAGTTTTATTGCACTCTTTTCAGAAGCCTAAGGATATTTCTCTGATTGAACAGGACTAATTTTGCTTTGGTTCTAAAACTAATTTTATCCTAAATGGTGACTACTTAAAATATCTGGACAATTTTCTAAGTAAAAAGTCTAATAAGCAATAAAGAGGATTTACAATTGTGCTGGTTAATGCAGTTTTAAAGTGTAAAGAGAAACCAGACTCTGAGTGTTTTATAAGGAGTTCTGATGATATTAACTCCATCTATTGTCTCGTGTTTTGTTTGTTTATTTGCTAGTTTTCTAAATATTATTTTTTGTCATTATTGAGGCATAGGTGAGGTAGTATAATTGAAGGCTTTTAAAGTATATATGATGATGGTTTGGTATACATATGCATATGAAAAGACACCTCAGTTCAGTTCAGTTCAGTTCAGTCGCTCAGTCAAGTTGACTCTTTGCGACCCCATGAATCGCAGCACACCAGGCCTCCCTGTCCATCACCATCTCCTGGGGATCACTCAGACACACGTCCATCGAGTCCGTGATGCCATCCAGCCATCTCATCCTTGGTCGTCCCCTTCTCCTCCTGCCCCCAATCCCCCCCCCAGCATCAGAGTCTTTTCCAATGAGTCAAATCTTTGCATGAGGTGGCCAAAGTACTGGAGCTTCAGCTTTAGCATCATTCCTTCCGAAGAAATCCCAGGGTTGATCTTCAGAATGGACTGGTTGGATCTCCTTGCAGTCCAAGGGACTCTCAAGAGTCTTCTCCAACACCTCAGTTAAAAAGCATCAATTCTTCGCCACTCAGCCTTCTTCACAGTCCAACTCTCACATCCATACATGACCACAGGAAAAGCCATAGCCTTGACTATACGGACCTTAGTCGGCAAAGTAATGTCTCTGCTTTTGAATATACCATCTAAGTTGGGTAATAAACTTTTTCCTTTCCCAAAGGAGCTAAGGTGGTCTCTTATTAAGATCCAGCGGCCCCAGCCAGCGTTTCTCATGATGTACTCTGCATAGAATTTAAATAAGCAGGGTGACAATTTAGTTAGTTAACACATCCATTACCTTACACATGGGCACGTGTGTGTGTGTGTGTGTGTGTACACACATTCAGTGAGAACATTTAAGTTTTTCTTTCAGCAAATTTCAATTACACAATACAGTGTTAAGAACTATAGCCATTTAATGCATGTGATATATTAGATCTTCAGAACTTATTTATCTCATAGGTAATAATTTGTATCATTTTAAACAACATCTCCCTATTCCCTCTACCTATTAGTCCCTGACAACCACTTTTCTAATCCACTTTTTCTGTGAGTTTGGTTATTTTTTAAGTTTCCATGTGTAAGACATACCTCTCAGTATTTATCTTTCTCTCTTTGGCTTATTCTTTTAGCATAGTGCCTATAAGATACATCCATGTTGTCCTAAATAGTAGTATTTCTTTTCTTCTCGTGGCTCAGTAATATTCTGATGTACCTATAAACGTCCATCTTTTTTACACGTTCACCCTTCTCGTGGCTCAGTAACATTCAGATATACATATAAAGTCTATTTTTCTTACACATTCACCCACTGATGGACATTTGGATTGTTTCCATATCTTGGTTGTTGAGAATAATGCTGTAGTAAAAATGGAGTACATGTATTTCTTCAATATCATATTTTCATTTCTTTGGAGGATGTACTTAAAGTGGGGTTTGGGTCATATTGTGGTTCCTCTTTTAATTTTTTGTTGTTGTTCAGTTGCACTGTCATTTCCAACTCTTTGCGACCCCATGGACTGCAGTACAACAGGCTTCACTGTCCTTCACTAACTCCCAGAAATTGCTCAAACTTATGTCCATTGAGTCAGTGATGCCATCCAACCATGTCGTTCTCTGTCATCCCTTTCTCCTCCCACCTTAAATCTTTCCCAACATCAGGGTCTTTTCTGATGAGTTGGCACTTTGCATCAGGTGGCCAAAGTATTGTACCTTCAGCATCAGTCCTTCCAATGAACACCCAGGACTGATCTCCTTTAGGACGGACAGGTTGGATCTCCTTGCAGTATAAGGAACTCTCAAAAGTCTTTTCCAGCACCACAGTTCAAAAGCATCAGTTCTTCAGTGCTCAGTTTTCCTTATGGTCCAACTCTCACATCTGTACATGACTATTGGAAAAACCATAGATTTGACTAGACAGACCTTGTTGGCAAAGTGATGTCTCTGCTTTTTAATATGCTATCTAGGTTGGTCATAGCTTTTCTTCCAAACAGCAAGTGTTTTTTTGTGTGTGTTTTTTTATTATTATTATTATTTCATGGCTGCAGTCACCATCTGCAGTGATTTTGGAGGCCAAGAAAATAAAATCTCAGTGTTTCCATTGTTTTCCCATCTATTTGACATGAAGTTATGGGACCAGATGGGTTCTTTTTTTAAATGTTGAGTTTTAAGCCAGCTTTTTCACTCTCTTCATGCAGAGGCTCTTTAGTTCCTCTTCACTTTCTCCCATAAGGATGGTGTCACCTGTATATCTGAGATTATTGATATTTCTCTCTGCAATCTTGATTCCGGCTTGTACATCATCCAGCCCAAAATTTCTCATGATGTACCATTCATATAAGTTAAATAAGAAGCATGACAATATACAGTCTAGACATACTCAGAAACTTCCATATTTTTTTTTCTTCCATAGTGGCCGCACCAATTTACATTCTCACCAACAGTGTGTGAGAGTTCTCTTAACTTCCTCGTCAGCATTTGCTCTCTGTTTTCTTCTTCATGAAAGCCGTTCTGACAGATGTGAGATGATAACTCATTGTGGTTTTGATTTGCATTGCCTTCATGATTAGTGATGTTGGATATCTTTTCATGTACCTTTTGGCCATTTGGATGTATTCTTGGAAGAAAAATATCTATCAGTTCCTCAGCTCATTTTTGAAATTTATTGTTTATTTTCTTGTTACAGAGCTGTATGAGCTCTTTATATATTTTGATTAACCCTTTATCCAGTATGTGGTTTGCAAATATTTTCTACTATACTGTAGTTCATATCCAGACTTTCTGGGTCTAAAATTTGTGATGTGAACCATTATGTTATCCTGTGTCAAAGGCTGGCTATTTGTTCTAGTTGGGCTGATTTTATATTCAGGGGTTGTTTATTAAAGCCTTTGTGGGAGACTAGAAAGGAAAGTAAATTTAGAGTCAGAATACTTGATATAAAGCTGTGGTCTTAACCATGTTATTAAGAATCACCTCTATAGTGCAGTGAAGTGAAGTTGCTCAGTCGTGTCTGTCTTTTTGCGACCCCATTGACTGTACCCATCAGGTTCCTTTGTCCGTGGAATTCTCCAGGCAAGAATACTGGAGTGGGTTGCCATTTCCTTCTCCAGGGGATCTTCCCATCCCAGGGATCAAACCCAAGTCTCCCTCATTGCAGGCAGACACATTACCATCTGAGCCACCTGTGAAACCCAAAAATCACCTCTATAACATTAAGTAAATCCTAGTCCCTGGGCCTTGCCTTTGGAGATCTGATGATGTTTCATACATGCAGAACATTCCAGATGATTTTATGTTGTCATGGGTGGGAGGAGTGGCAGAGGAATTGAGAAAACCACAGGTATAAATACTTGTCTGTACTAATTATATACAGATTTTAGATTTGGGGATTATGATCCTATAATGCATTAGCTTCCTAATCTGTGAAATGGAAATGACCAAAACCTATTTTATTACCTTGCATGATTTTGGTGATGAATAAATGAAACAATGTATTTGTGACACATTTTACCAATTAGTGAAACAGTGTTAGTCACTCAGTGGTGCCTGACTTTTTTTGACCCCATGAGGTGTAGCCCACCAGGCCCCTCTAAGCATGGGATTCACCAGGCAAGAATACTGGAGTGGTTTGCCATTCCCTTTTCTAGAGGCTCTGCCTAACCCAAGGATCGAATCTGGTTCTCCTTCATTGCAGGCAGATTCTTTACCATCTGAGCCACCAGGGAAGCCCCAACTAGTATGTACATACAGATAAGTTTCTGTTCTTAATGTAGTTTCAAATCCTTTTATCACAAAATATCACTGTTTGTCACAATTTTGTAATTCTAAAGCAACAAGATGTAATACTCAAAATACAGTCAAAGAAGGTCAATACTATACCAAAGGTGAATTTGAGCTCTGGTAGGCATTCCTCACTTTATCTTCAACATAAATATTGCAATAGCCCCTGTTGTGGCTACATTTTTGAAACTTTTCCCATGTGTGTGTGTGTATGTGTGTGTGTTTTACAGTAGGCAAGATTTGTCTTGCAAGTGTGATGCTTCCCCATATGAAATATAGTATATGGAAGTAATGGGCAGATAGTTGTGTAATAAATGAACTTGGTAGTTCAGTTCAGTTTGGTTCAGTCTCTCAGTCGTGTCCGACTCTCTGTGACCCCATGAATTGCAGCATGCCAGGCCTCCCTGAATATCACCAACTCCCGGAGTTCACTCAAACTCACATCCATCGAGTCAGTGATGCCATCCAGCCGTCTCATCCTCAGTCGTCCCCTTCTCTTTCTACCCCCAATGCCTCCCAGAATCAGGGTCTTTTGCAATGAGTCAACTCTTTGCATGAGGTGGCCAAAGTACTGGAGTTTCAGCTTTAGCATCATTCCTTCCAAAGAAATCCCAGGGCTGATCTCCTTTAGAATGGACTGGTTGGATCTCCTTGCAGTTGTTCTTAAACTTAACTTGCTATGATTATCAGTGCCAGTTCTAAATATGACTCTGCAAATATTGATGAAGTAGCAATTATCACATATTTAAATTTCTTTTTCTCAATGATTGACAAATAAGGCATATTGGAGGAAACTGCAAAGGAATATTTATCATTTCAATGAGCTTTTCAATGGTGTTACTTTTAAAGAGTAGCTATATTCTTTTATCGTATAACTAATCGATTGTTTTACTATTTGGTGTTTCCATTTTTGTCCACAATTTATCCTTAGGATAACTGGTAAACAATTTTTCAGTACAGATAAAATCAAAACTATAATCTTGCTTGTTCCTTGGCTCATTGAGCAAACTGTCATTAATTTTTGACCTAAAATCAAAGAATATCCACTCATGAGATAGTGCATACAGCTCAAAATTATACCTACATTATTATCTATATATTTAAAATGAAAGATTGTAAATGCTGTCCTATCTCTATTCAATTAAGAATTTGTTGTTGCTGTTCAGTCGCCAAGTTGTATCCGACTCTTTGCAACTTCATTACAACCTCATGGAAACATGCCAGGTTTCCCTGCTCTTTACTATCACTGGAAGTTTGCTCAAATTCATATCCACTGAGTCGGTGATGCTATCTAATCCTCTGCTGCCCCCTTCTCCTTTGTCTTCAGTCTTTCCCAGACCCAGGGCCTTTCTTAGTGAGTCAACTCTTTGCATCAGGTGGCCAGATTATTGGAGTTTCAGCTTCAGTATCTGTCCTTCCAATGATTGACTTGTTTGATCCCCTTGCTGTCCAAGAGACTCTCAAGAGTCTTCCCCAGTACCACAGTTTAAAAGCATCAATTCTTTGGCTGTCAGCCTTCATTATGGTTCAACTCTCACATCCATAGCGGAAAACTATAACGCTGATTATATATATATACCTTTGTCAGCAAAGTGATGACTCTGCTATGTGGATTTGTCTTAGTTTTCCTTCCAAGGAGCCAACATTTTTTAATTTCATGGCTTCAGCCACCATCCACAGTGATTTTGGTGCCCGAGAAAAGAAAATCTGTCACTACTTCCACTTTTTCTCCTACTGTTTGCCATGAAGTGATGGGACTTGATTCCATAATCTTAGCTTTTTGAATGTTGAGTTGCAAACCATTTTTTTTTCACTCACTTCTTTTTCACCCTAATCAAGAGGCTTTTAAGTTCTTCTTTATTTTCTGTCATTAGAGTAGTGTCATCTGCTTATCTGAGGCTGTTGATACTTCTCCCAGAAATCTTGATTCCAGCTTGTGATTCATCCAGCCCAGCATTTCAAATGATGTACTCTGTATAAAAGTTAAATAAGGGTGACAATATACAGCTTTGACATACTCCTTTCCCAATTTTGAACTGGTCCATAGTTCCACATACAGTGCTAACTGTTGCTACTTAACCTCCATACAGATTTCTCAAGAAACAGGTAAAGTGGTCTGATATTCCCATTTCTTTAATAATTTTCCACAGTTTGTTGTGATCCACATAGTCATAGGCTTTAGCATAGTCAATGAAGCAGCTTTAGATGGTTTTATGGAATTTCCTTGTGTCTCTAGGATCCCACAGTTGTTGGCAACTTGATCTCTAGTTCCTCTGCCTTTTCTAAACCCAGATTTTACATTTGGAAATTCTTGGTTACCATATTGCTAAAGCCTAGCTAGAAAGATTTTGAGTATAACCTTGCTGGCATGTGAAATGGGTGCAATTTAGTTTGAACACTCTTTAGCATTGCCCTTCTTTGCGATTGGAATGAAAACTGATCTTTTCTAGTTCTGTGTTCACTGCAGAGTTTTTCAAATCGCTGACATTGAGTGCAGCACTTTCACAACATCATCCTTTAGGATTTTAAGAAGTTCAGCTGGAATTTTGACACATCCACTAGCTTTGTTTACAGTAAAATTTTATAATGCCCACAACTTCACACTCTAGGATGTCTGGCTCTAGGTGAGTGACCACACCATTGTGGTTATTTGGGTTTTCAAGACTTTTTTAGTATAGTTCTGTATATTCTTGCCACTTCTTCTTAATCTCTTCTGTTTCTGTTAGGTCCTTGTTATTTCTGTACTTTATCATTCCCATCCTGCATGAAATATTCCCTTGATATTTCCAGTTTTCTTGAAGAGATCTCTAGTCTTTCCCATTCTATTGTTTTTCTTGATTTCTTTGGATGGTTCATTTAAGACGGTTTTCTTATCTTTCTTTGCTATTCTCTGGAACCCTGCATTCAGTTGGGTATAAATTTCCCTTTATCCCTTTCTTGCTCTTTTCTTATTTCTTCAATTAAGTATGGTGATCATTTTATCATCTTTCTAATCTTCAACTTAGAATATGTACCACTTGTGTTTAGAAAACCACCATTGCAAATGACAGAACTGGTTTTATTTGAATGTAAAATATGCAGATATACAATTGCCCATGTCATTGCTTTGACAGGAAAAATGTGTCATGTGTAATTAAGAAGTCATGTGAACCACATTTCTTTACACTCATCTCTACCTATATCTAGCTCTTGGCATTTTGGGTAAAACAGTTGATTCTCTGTGTATCATTCCTCCCAAGCCCATTAACTGTAGTATTTTGCAGAGCAATCTAAGAGCATGATAAGAGCTATCAACAACAGAGCCTCTGCTTCTCTAACTGATTCATGTGTGTGCTACTTCATGGCAAAGCTTACCTCTTTCACCATCTCTTCCTCAGTTCTTGATGTGTTGAAAACTAGCCTTTGGTTTTATTGCATGACAATGGCAAATATCAAGACTCCCTCCCCCCATTATTTTTTGGAAATGCATATTCTGTTGGCCTATAGCCTTGTGCTCTTCCTGGGATTAACTGAAGACATTTCCTTACCAATTTGAAAGCTTACTGAGCTAATTTTATGAAAGTGATTCTTTCAATGTGTGAAGTACATGATACCATTGGTCTGTCAGAAATGCGGATTTCTGATTTGCTTTCATGAGCAATCCATTGAAGAATGTTTCTGGGTGTTGCTGCTGTTGTTTTATTTTGCTTTATAAAATGTGCTGATCATAATATTTTAGATAAGTGCATGAATCATGTTTGACTAAATTGCTAAAAAGCAAATGGGAGATGGCAACAAATATATGAACATTTTGTGAACAAGATGCTCCCTGTGTTAAGCTATTTCCTATGTAAATTATCCTTTGTTGGCAGTACGATTTTGTTCAGTTTCAAATTACGATGGTACTATAGAATTTCATAGTTAGCAGTCGCCTTTGGAAACCTTATTTTTAACAATAAGGAACCCAACAGTAAAGACACTATTCAATTCACATAAGAAATATGGTTAATAGCAGACTGAGGACTAGTACTCAGGTCTTGTCATATTCTGTTTAGTTTTCTGCTTTAACTTTAAACTGCTCATCCAAGTAATCTATTTTAGAGATGTATGTGAGTTCCTATTTCACAATTACTGAAATTTCACATTTATTTCATTTGCTTGTTGCTGTTGCAAAGCATACGTACAAAAATAAAACAGAATAAAACAAACAAGTATTTTTCTAGCAAAACTAACATTTGGTTCAGGGCAAATGTTTCTTATTTTCTGTTTCATGTAAAATAAATGTTAGGTTTGCTTTATTTTGTGTAAATGGCATGTTTTTTAACACATCAATAAAATTTTATTTAATTTATGTGCCACAGCTGTCAACTACATCCAAATCCTGTTAGTGCAGTGATATGGAAACCTTTCCCTGAAATCTCATTAAAAATACCTCTGGGAATTCATATTCATATCCATTTAAAAGAGTGGATGAACAGAATCTACCTAACGTAATTTGGGAGCAAAATCAATAAGATTCTCTTACCAACTGTCCTCTTTGCTTTCTGGTTATTGTTAACACAGTAAGTATTGAGAAGGAACTATTTCTAGTCTTTAATTTGTTCTATTTATTTTCAGAATTGTATTATACTTCTTTCGGAAAGTAAAGACAGATGTTCTATGAATTTTGGATACAGACCCATTACTTCAAATATTACTTGAAGGTTTAATTAGCTATTTTTTCCCTATACATCAGCCATTTCATAAGTTATCTTAGAGATGAGATGGTAAAATTAACCTCTGATTTTATGGGACACTGGAGTTTAGAGAGAGTGCGTCATTACCCAGGGCTGCTCAGTGCAGAGCAAGATGAGATTTTAACCTAGGGATATGACACCTCTGTGCACTTTCACACTCTACCTCAGTCTTTTATGACATACACAGTTTTTATCCCTTCAGAAATATTTTATCAGTTAAATAGTTTGGTTGATTCAAATTGAAAACATCTGTTGATTAAAAACAGGCAAATAAATATATTTAAAAAATTAAAATCAGGGTTAATAAGGACAAATAAATAAATACTTTAAAGGCAAATTGATAGCAAATTGACTGTCTTATTTGAAATTCAACAGATATTATTTACTTAGCCTATGCTGCTGTAATAAAATACCATCAACTGGATGGCTTATCAACACAGAAATTTATTTTTCACAATTCTGCAGACTGGGAATTCCAAGATCAAGGTGCAGTCTGATTCAATGTCTGGTGAGAACTCCTCCTGGTTGCCAACAACCATCTTACTGCTGTGTCTTCCCATGGCAGAAAGCAAGCTACCTCTCTGGTCTCCTCTTATAAAGACACTAATTCCATTCATAAGGGTTCCACCCTCATCATCTAATTATCTTCTAAAAGCACCACCTCCAAATATCATCACACTGGGGCTAGGTTTGCAACATATGAATTTTGGGGGAGACACAAACATTCAGTCCATAATTTATGGACAAAGCTATAAATGAGACAAGTCCTTTTCTCTCACACTCTGAAGTGGTTTATAAAATCATTTAGGGACACATCCAACAAATACATTTGTGAGGGATCAAATAGCTCCTCTCAGAAGCAGGTGTTCTGGTGGTATGGGCCTGAAAGAGGGCACAGGTGAATGAGCCAAAGAGCAGAAGAGATACTAATTATATGAACTGAAAAGGTAAATAAACATTTATAGATGCAAATAGAATATATTAAAGTAAAATATGTGAAATATTTAGACTTTTATCTTACCACATTGATAATCCCTATCCAAATAATGTTAAATGGACTATTTGGAGTGTAAAGTAATGCAGTTATAATGGCAGTTACTTACCCAAACTAAAATTCAAATTTTAGGACTTAGGATTTGTAAATTAGTTCTAGAAGCCTCCAAAATGCTTTGATTCTGTATCTCCCTAAGCCAAAATATCCACTAAATTTACTGAAGGCTGAATGAAAGGCAGTTTTGATCAGACAGCTTTTGGAGCAGGATAGAAAACTGTTTTAGGAGTAGAAAATGGAGGTGTTTAATGTTCATTATGTTCTTTTGATTATATTGCCACTCAGATTGAAAATATAATCTTGTGGATATAAACCTGCAAAGTTGTCTCTGATATCATTTCTGACAGTTTTCCTTACTAAATTAGATGTTGCTATCAAATAAATATATTCCATTTCAGTTACTTAATTTTTATATTATCCTTAAGAAAAACAATGTCAAACATTTGATCCTTTTAAATGGGCTCATTGTTTCTGTATATCAAATTAAAATAGATTAACTTTAAAATATAGTTTTAAAGTTGTAATTCAGAACTAGATATTTCTAAGTGCATTTCCCCTAACTTACACACACACACATAATTTAAATGTTGGCTTTTTTTTTTTTTTTTTCTGCTGAAAGGAAGAAAGGAAGGAAGAAAGTACAGTTAAGTGATTGTGAGTTCTGGGGGCATAAACTGCAACTATCGACTAATCACTATGCTCAGTCATCTGTTCTGACTTTATGCTTTAAAATGTAAAGGCATTTCTATAGTGCTACCTTCTTTGTTTATCTGAAAGTTATATTCAAATTCTTTTTTTTTTTTAATTTTATTTATTTATTTATTTATTTATTTTTTAAATTTTTTTATTTTTTTTTTTAAATTTTAAAATTTTTAATTCTTACATGCGTTCCCAAACATGAACCCCCCTCCCACCTCCCTCCCCACAACATCTCTCTGGGTCATCCCCATGCACCTGCCCCAAGCAAGCTGCACCCTACGTCAGACATGGACTGGCGATTCAATTCTTACATGACAGTATACATGTTAGAATTCCCATTCTCCCAAATCATCCCACCCTCTCCCTCTCCCTCTGAGTCCAAAAGTCCGTTATACACATCTGTGTCTTTTTTCCTGTCTTGCATACAGGGTCGTCATTGCCATCTTCCTAAATTCCATATATATGTGTTAGTATACTGTATTGGTGTTTTTCTTTCTGGCTTACTTCACTCTGTATAATTGGCTCCAGTTTTTAGCTTTCTAAAAATCAAGTACATACCAAAAACTCAGAGGAGTATCCTATCCATCACCACAATTTTTATCTTCAACAAAAGAATATATTTTTTCCTAATAAGATATTCGTAGGATCTCTTAAATTCATTTATTGAGTTCTAGATTAAATCAAAATATGACAGTAGCTTTGAGTTTTTTGGATGACTGCATCAAAGAATGAATGATTGGAAATCCCAATGTGCTATACTATTCCATATCTCATGTTTTAAAGAGAGAGGAATGCCATAATCTATAATTTAATTCAATGAGCTTTGAAGCAATGGTACATACTGCTGTTTATGGTTCAAGCAGTACAGTTGGAAAATTCTTACTTGACAGGGATTGGAACACCAGCCCATTTCTTATTGATTTAAGTTTAACAATAGATGGACCCCTCATAAGGAATGAAAACAGTGAGGGCGGTAGAAATGTTACCTGAGGAAAGAACGTGTCAAATGCTCTCAAGTAAATTAAAACATTTGAGATTTTGTTTTGTTTCGGTAAATGATATTTCTGTAAATTTTTTGAAGTCTCCACTTCATAATGAAAAAATAATTTGAGTACCTAGGCACACTGTTAAGTCTCCTAAAGGTTTTAGTTTTTGGAACTCCCTGGTTATACTATGCATATAATGAATTGTCTCCCTTGATGTGATAAATTATGCATTAGAATAATGGACAGATCAATCAGTGGAACTGTATAAGTGAAACACACAGCTTTTGGCAGAGCAGGTTCTGCATGTTTACATTTATCACCCAAATGCCTTGACTTTGATGCAGACCTTTGAGATGCATTTATTAATCATGATTTCATTAAAATTTTTGGCAAACTAATGACTTTTATTTGTCAGAAATATTGCTGATGATATACTGCTGGTGTTCAGAAACACTCATCTTCTTTTTGCTACTTAACCTTCTGTGTGATTGTTAAACAATAACTTGCATGAGACATCATACTTTAGATTACCAGAAAGGGTCTTAGTGTCAGAACTAATCAGATTATGTATTTGCTGATAGTGGAATGATGTGACTTTTTCAAGTACAGTTCCAGTTAAAGTTCACTTACAATACCTCATCTATAGAAGAAGGAAGAGTTCTACTGTAGGGGGAAAAATACTTTTACTGTTAATATGAATGGTATGATTAAAGGTACAAATTATTACTATTTTAATATATTTCAATGATTGTGAAAAACTTGAGCTTGAGTAAACTACTAAAATAACCAAGTGCATTTCCTTTATGACCTATTTCTCATCTATAAATAAAAACATCTCTTGTGATATAAAATCTAAGCAAGTTACTCTGTGGGGAAAGAAAATTGAACTTTTCCATAATCCTAAATAATTTACAATCTACTTAGCTAGACAAAAATTATTATGGAAAGTGATAAACTCATAAAATGTACTCTATATTTTTGAAATACCTACAAATAATAAAACAGAAAATGAGAAAATGAATAATATAAAACATACTACTGTTGCTTTAGAAAAAGAGAAAGATCTTTACAGTTTTTTTCTACAAATTACATTTAGTGGATGAAATTTATAATTAAACTAATAATCTGAAGTTCTTTGGGAGAGTCTATTTCCCAATGTTTAGAACACAATTATTTAAATATGTTATTGAGTCAGTTTTAGGTTATGATGTTGACTGTGTAAGTTATTTCTACTTCCATAAAAACATAAATTATTATAGCTTCATTTACTGGAAATTACTTAAAGAGTGGTCCAGTTAATTTTTTGTGTAAAAATAGGTGCTTTGTGTGGTTATATATTGCTAATTAAAATCACCCAGGTGAAAAGGTTCTTGGACTCCATGTTACTCAATCTGGTGTTGGTAACCACATATTTTTCTGACTAACTGGAAATAAATTTTACTTATTCTCAGGAACATGGCTTTCACCAAAGAGAGGCAAGCCAAGCCCTAAGCTGCCCATCACTAAAATTCCCCAGAATTCAGCAACTGAAAAAAAAGAAGGGTTTGTAAGAACCAAGTTTCTTGCTCAATACTGTTTTTCTCATACATTCTCTTATTGTTGATTTGCACAAAGTGCAGTATTTCCTTAGCTCATATTTCTTGATGTTACACATAGATGTAAACCAGGAGAAACTTATAAAGTTTAAGTGGGTTTACTCTGAAGAAGGATCTTTGTTTTCTATATTATAATAGTTTTAACCCATTGCTGCTGCTGCCAAGTCACTTCAGTTGTGTCCGATTCTGTGTGACCCCATAGAAGGCAGCCCACCAGTCTCCACAATCCCTGGGATTCTCCAGGCAAGAACACTGGAATGGGTTACTGTTTCCTTCTATAATGCACGAAAGTGAAAAGTGAAAGGGAAGTCTCTCAGTCATGTCTGGCTCTTCATGACCCCATGGACTGCAGCCTACCAGGCTCCTCCGTCCATGGGATTTTCCAGGCAAGAGTACTGGAGTGGGGTGCCATTGCCTTCTCCGTAACACATTGCAAGTTATAAATTATTTGTGTGTATGTTTGTGTATGTGTAGGCACTCAGTTGTGTCCAACTCTTTGTGACGAATGGACTGACTATAGCCCACCAGGCTCCTCTGTCCATGGGATTTTCCAGGTAGGAATACTGGAGTGGGTTGCCTTTTCTTCTCCAGAGGATCTTCCCAAACCAGGGATCAAACCTGGGGCTCCTGCATTACAGACGGATTCTTTATCAGTTGAGCTACCAGGGAAGCCAATAGATATATATGATTTTCAGTTTTCAATTTGGATGAAATATACATCATCTTGACTCCATAATTCTGTTTTTCCTACATGAATCTATTCCTTTTTGTGATGAAAGTATCAGTTCATCAAGAAATTAAATAAATGAAGCATCAACAAGGAGAGGTTAGGAAAGGTATTCATTCCAGGTAAATTTTCATTTTATTTGTCAAATTTTAGAAATCAAGAAATCAGCTGTTACCATACATATAAAGAAAAACATATCTAAATATTGTAAGTCTTCAATTTCAAAGAGTGTGCACTCTTTTGTGGGGTATCATACTATGTGTAAATACCATGGAAATGAAAAGAGTAAACTTTAAAATTGTATTCTTTTTTAACATAACTTCTACGCTTTCAGTATATGTAATGTAGTAAAATTAAAATTAATCACCTTAGCCTGAGTTACATTTTACTATTTCATTTAAATGTAGTGGTATAAAAAACATGAAAGTAGCTTGTGACAAGGGTAGTTTATGTAAACTCTTTTCATGGAAAAAAAAAAAAAATTTGACCTGGGCCTGAACTATGGATCACATTCTGTCAGACCTCTCCACCCTGACCCTCCCACCTTGGGTGGCCCCACACAGCATGGCTTAGTTTCATTGAGTTAGACAAGGCTGTGGTCTGTGTGATCAGATTGATTAGTTTTCTGTGATTGTGGTTTAAGTGTGTCTGCCCTCTGATGCCCTCTCGCAACACCTGCTGTCTTACTTGGGTTTCTCTTACCTTGGATGTGGGATATATCTTCATGGCTGCTTCAGCAAAGCACAGCCGCTGCTCCTAACCTTGTACGAGGGGTATCTCCTCACAGCCGCCCCTCCTGACCTTGAATGTGGCGTAGCTTCTCTCGGCCCTCCTGCACCCGCACAGCCGCTGCTCCTTGGACGTGGGGTTGCTCCTCTTGGGCGCCACCCCTGACCTCGGGGATGAGGCAGCTCCTCTTGGTCCACTGGAGAAAGGAATGGCAAACCACTTCTGCAGTCCTGCCTTGAGAAACCCATGAGTAGTATGAAAAGGCAAACTGATAGGATACTGAAAGAGGAACTCCCCAGGTCAGTAGGTGCCTAATATGCTACTGAAGATAAGTGGAGAAATAACTCCAGAAAGAGCAAAGGGATGGAGCCAAAATAAAAACAATACCCAGTTGTGGATGTGACTGGTGATAGAAGCAAGGTCCGATGCTGTAAGAGCGATATTGCATAGGAACCTGGAATGTCAGGTCCATGAATCAAGGCAAATTGGAAGTGGTCAAACAGGAGATGGCAAGAGTGAACATTGACATTCTAGGAATCAGCAAACTAAAATGGACTGGAATGGGTGAATTTAGCTCAGATGACCATTATATCTACTACTGTGGGCAGGAATCCGTTAGAAGAAATGGAGTAGCCATCATGGTCAACAAAAGCATCTGAAATGCAGTACTTGGATGCAATCTCAAAAATGACAGAATGATCTCTGTTTATTTTCATGGCAAATCATTCAATATCACAGTGATCCAAGTCTATGCCCCAACCAGTAATGCTGAAGAAGCTGAAGTTGAACGGTTCTATGAAGAACTACAAGGCCTCTTAGAACTAACAAACACCCCAAAAAGATGTCCTTTTCATTATAGGGGCCTGGAATGCAAAAGTAGGTAGTCAAGAAACACCTGGAGTAACAGGCAAATTTGGCCTTGGAGTAGAGAATGAAGCAAGGCAAAGGCTAATAGAGTTTTGCCAAGAGAACACACTAGTTGTAGCAAACACCCTCTTGCAACAACACAAGAAAAGACTCTACACATGGACATCACCTGATGGTCAACACCGAAATCAGATTGATTATAACTTTGCAGCCAAAGATGGAGAAGCTCTATACAGTCAACAAAAACAAGACTGGGAGCTGACTATGGCTCAGATCATGAATTCCTTATTGCCAAATTCAGACTTAAATTGAAGAAAGTAGGAAAATACACTAGACCATTCAGATATGACCTAAATCAAATCCCTTATGATTATAGAGTGGAAGTGAGAAATAGATTTAAGGGACTAGATCTAATAGACAGAGTGCCTGATGAACTATGGACTGAGGTTCGTGACATTGTACAGGAGACAGGGATCAAGGCCATCCCCATGGAAAAGAAATGCAAAAAAGCAAAATGGCTGTTTGAGGAGGCCTTACAAAAGCTGTCAAAAGAAGGGAAGTGAAAAGCAAAGGAGAACTGGAAAGATATAAGCATCTGAATGCGGAGTTCCAAAGAACAGCAAGGAGAAATAAGAACTCCTTCCTCAGGGATCAATGCAAAGAAATAGAGGAAAACAACAGAATGGGAAAGACTAGAGACCTCTTCAAGAAAATTAGAGATACCAAGGGAACATTTCCTGCAAAGATGGACTAGATAAAGGACAGAAATGGTATGGACCTAGCAGAAGCAAAAGATATTAAGAAGAGGTGGCAAGAATACACAGAAGAACTGTACAAAAAGTTCTTCATGACCCTGATAATCATGATGGTGTGGTCATTCACCTAGAGCCAGACATCCTGGAAAGTGAAGTCAAGTGGGCCTTAGAAAGCATCACTATAAGCAAAGCTAGTGGCGGTGATGGAATTCCAGTTGAGCTATTTCAAATCCTGAAAGATGATGCTATGAAAGTGCTGCACTCAATATGGCAGCAAATTTGGAAAACTCAGCAGTGGCCACAAGGCTGGAAAAGGTCAGTTTTCTTTCCAATCCCAAGGTAAGGCAATGCCAAAGAATGCTCAAACTACCACACAATTGCACTCATCTCACATGCTAGTAAAGTAATGCTCAAAATTCTGGAAGCCAGGCTTCAGCAATACCATGAACTTCCAAATATTCAAGTTGGTTTTAGAAAAGGCAGAGGAACCAGAAATCAAGATATCAGCTTCTGCTGGATCATAGATAAAGCAAGAGAGTTACAGAAAAACAACTATTTCTGCTTTATTGACTATGCCAAAGCCTTTGATTGTGTGGATCACAATAAACTGTGGAAAATTCTGAAAGAGATGGGAATACCAGACCACCTGACCTGCCTCTTGAGAAATCTGTATGCAGGTCAGGAAGCAACAGTTAGAACTGGACATGGAACAACAGACTGGTTCCAAATAGGAAAAGGAATATGTCAAGGTTGTATATTGTTACCCTGATTATTTAACTTATAAGCAGAGTACATCATGAGAAGTGCTGGCCTGGAAGAAACAAAAGCTGGAATCAAGATTGCTGGGAGAAATATCAATAACCTCAGATATGCAGATGATACCACCCTTATGGCAGAAAGTGAAGAGGAGCTAAAAAGCCTCCTGAAGAAAGTGAAAGAGGAGAGTGAAAAAGTTGGCTTAAAACTCAACATTCCAAAAACGAAGATCATGGCTTCTCGTTTCTTCACTTCATGGGAAATAAATGGGGAAAGAGTGGAAACAGCGGAAACAGCATCAGACTTTATTTTGGTGGTCGCCAAAATCACTGCAGATGGTGATTGCTGCCATGAAAATAAAAGATCCTTACTCCTTGGAAGGAAAGTTATGACCAACCTAGATGGCATATTCAAAAGCAAAGATATTACTTTGCCAACAAAGGTCCACCTAGTCAAGGCTATGGTTTTTCCAGTGGTCATGTATGGATGTGAGAGTTGGACTGTGAAGAAAGCTAAGCACCAAAGAATTGATGCTTTGAATTGTGGTGATGCAGAAGAGTCTTGAGAGTCCCTTAGACTGCAAGGAGGTCCAACCAGTCCATCCTTAAGATCAGTCCTGGGTGTTCATTGAAAGGAATGATGCTAAAGCTGAAACTCCAATACTTTGGCCACATCATGTGAAGAGCTGACTCATTGGAAAAGATACTGATGCAGGGAGGGATTGAGGGCAGGACAAAGGATGAGATGGCTGGAATGCATCACCGACTCGATAGACATGAGTTTGAGTGAACTCCGGGAGTTGGTGATGGACAGGGGAAACCTGGCGAACTGTGATTTATAGAGCCGCAAAGAGTCAGAGAGGACTGAGAGACTGAACTGAACTGAACTCAACTATGGATAAGTAGACTCTAGGTTATTTGCAAGAATGTGCTTCTTACCCTAAGGCAGAAAATGCACTTTATCGTATCTCCAGGAAGCTGACGTAATATTTGTTTTTGGCTCATATCCCTAAAGTACCCTATTTCACTTCCATTCTAGTTACTTTAGTCTGCCTAAGCTGAAAATATGTTTCCCTTTAAAGCACAAGTGCTATTTTAATAACTCCCCTCAAGATCCAGAAGAGAGAGAATTATCAGCCAACTTCCTCTATGGCTTTTGTAGGGAAGAGATGAGCCTGTTAAACACTCTGTGGTGATTCTAATGCATAAGGTCTCTGACAGGGATAAGAACAGGAGAAGGAGAGGAAGATTCTCTCTTAACAGTGTGGAAGCCAGAGGCTATGGGTGGGGCTTGGGGACCCACATCATTGTCTACCACATATTGTTGAAAGTGGAACTCTTGGGATGAAGCTAGAACTTTACTTCTTTGGAGCAAAAACTGTCATGGAAATTGAACAACAGAATCCCTCATTTATAAATACAAAAATTGATGGCTAGAGAAGGTATGTTTTCTATGACACATTTTTTTTAAGTAGTATACAGTGTGAATTTACAAAAAAAAAATCTAAGCCTATTGCTCTTTCATAATATCCATCCAACTAGTTCAATTTAAATAACATTTATTTATCAAGTGTCTATTTTGTGCCATTAATTTCCTGATTGGAAATTGACAATGAGCCACACACACACACACACACACACACAAAACTCTCAAGGAAGTTACTTTTTGTGAATTATATCGACAGATATTTGTGTAGTAACTATTAAATAGAATTTTCAAAGAATAAACTCTTGTGTTTCATAGGTTTTAAAATGCTGTGAATATTTTCCTTCAACCAGATGGTACATTAAATCACCAACAGTCAGAAACTCATTTATCCATTTTCTTCTAAGCCTTAGGCTAGTTGAAAAAACAAGAATTGCAATAAAATTACACTATAATATCACACGTTTAAATTTTTTAAAACTTCTATTTCTCAAGAAGTCCAGAATTGTTTTGCAGTAAAATCACTGTTAAAACCAATATGATAACCAAATAGTTGATACAGACTTGATTTCATGGAGATTTTCCCCCATTGAGCATTTTACTTCCATGCATAAAAGACAAAATGATATAACATCCTTGGAGGAAGCTGCATTGCTTGAGAAAATACAAGAATGCAAATTAAAAGCATGTCTCAGTTTTACACCTCACAAATTATGGTGGTGGACACAAATACCCTGGCTCCAAACAATGAAAATTTGGTCACTGTGAGTCAAATGAGGAATCAGAATATCCAAAGCTGCATTTTAGCTAGGCAATTTTATCTATAAACTGTTCAAATTGCATAGAAAGGATGATCTCAGAATTGAAAGCAATGATTTTATCGTTAATTACTTTAATATTTAGTTTTATTTTCTGTTTTCCTCATCCTCTAAAGATGATTATATTGAACTGTCCCTACTCTTTTCCTACCGCCAAACATATGAAAACAAAGATTCACAATTCTAAAGAATGGCTGGTTTATAAAGATGAAAGGAACAGAATTGTGAATTAGTTTTCCACTTTCCATTGACACATTAGCCCAATGATATTGACTAGATGGACCTTAGTCGGCAAAGTGATGTCTCTGCTTTTGAATATGCTGTCTAGGTTGGTCATAACTTTCCTTCCAAGGAGCAAGTGTACTTTCTTAGACAATAAAACCAGGGTATTCCAAATGCTCCAAAGGAAGACTTGATAACATATTTAAAGCATGCAGCCTGGATAATGATATGAGTTTATGGATGAGACAGTGTCAAAGAATGTTATTATGAAGAAAAATAGAGTTCATCATTATCAGAACCACTGATGCTACTAGAAAAAAAGTGGAAAGAGTATAAAATTTTACTTCCGTCTGTATTTTACTTTCTGTAAATGAGCATATTATATAAGAACAAACTATTCATTTTAAGATTGCTAAGGCATTTTGGTTGAACTGAAAGAAACAATACAAATCAAGGAACTGAGAAATGTATCCTTAAGGAAAGGATTTATATCTGGGATATATTTAATTCTAAGGAGTACCTGATCAAGTGTTATTCCCATATGACTTTTTAAAATAATAATAACAGATGGAGTTGTGGCAATGATTCTACATCAAAAGACATAATATTATTTCCCTTAATAATTTTTAAACATCCTATAGTAATTCAGAGTGAACAGTAATATCTCTTAAGACTTGACCATGTGCAATAGTTTTCGACTTGTTTGCCCAATTTGTCAATGTTATCCCTGCCACACATGTCATATGTGGTCCACCAAATAACAGTAACGTTAGGAATGCTTCTTGATGATGAAGTTAATGAAAATGTGAAGCTAGAAAACTATGGTAGTCATATTCTAAAATACAATGGATATAAATGTTCTATAAATTAAGATAAATAATTTAACCTAAGATAGTGGTATAACCTAGATGAATGTTTTATTAGTAAATTAACTAGATATGCACAGACATCTAAATGATAGGCTATGGGGGTTCAGACACTAATTTTTAGTTTCTTCCTAACTATGACATTTTAAAACCCAGCACTAACTCTGTTCTCTTTTGTTTTGAATTTCTCTTCTGTTACTGATATTCTTGTGCCTGATTCATGCTATTCATGTCCATATCATCATGTTCTTGGCTGACCACACCCTATATTAGTATCCATATTACTATGCACAGATAATTCTAAGTCTCTAAATATTCAAAGTTTATAATAATTACATGTTTTTCAGTCATACTTTTCAAAAGGGTTATTTTGCTCTAACCATCATTTTTTAAACACTACCATCTGTATATTTTTGTGTGTTAAGAGAGACAAGTCATGATTAATTCTTATAATAAAACCTCCCAAATCTCAGCATCTTAAAACAATTTCTAGTTAATCCCATAGTTTCATGAAGGTTGAGCAACTCTCTTGGACATCTCCTCCATCCTTTTTTTCAAACATTGCATTTCATTTTTCCTTAAATACACAGAATGCCCTCCCTTTTGCCCCGAGAGTGATAACAAAAAATTTCATCTCTCGATCTTCACATATCAAATCCCCTATCTCCAGTTTATCATAGGTTTTCCCATTAAGTCCAGATAGTTCTTTCCAGAAAAGTGACCTATGAATAATAATGGACAAATTGTTGCATGCATATGTACACACACACACACATACTCTCTCTAAATATACATGGCTGTAATGAGAAAAAATAATCATAATGAAATCCCCTACTTAGAAAGGGAAAGAATGAAAGGCATGCAAAGACTCTGGCTCACCTGGTTCTTGAAATCTGCAATATCTATATACTAATAGAAGTATTGAGGCTTCTTCCATTGTGTGGATTTGTCTTATCATTATTCTTCAAATTTCCCCCTGAGGACTGAGGCCAATATATATGCAGGAGAATAGACAACATTTAAGGAACCAGGCTTAAAATGTCATATTCCTGTGGCCAGAACAAAGTCATATTTAAGGTTAACTGATAATTTATTCTTCTTGTGTGACTAGTGGAAAAGTGAATTGTTTTTTAGAAAATAAAATTATGTCTGCTATACCGCAATGGCTCGTTTCTTCTCCCAGTAATCTACACTTCTCCCCTTTTTTAAATCTGAAATCAACATATTGATCCACCTATACTCTACATGCTCCATAAAAATAAGAGCAATATTTTAGTAGAACTCTTTCTTGCTAAGTAATAATTTTATGATTGAATCTAAGCTGCAATAAATCCTGTCTTAGACAAGGACAAGAAAAAAACATGATGCTTTTTGTGTAACATCATCAATATCTTCTCTGACTACAGTGGCAAAGGGGATTTCATAGTTTGGAACTGAACTGTACTTATCTAGAAAACAATAGAACTGGTTAGACATAGGTTTCTTACCTGAGTGGTATTATCCAAAATTCAAATTATCTAGAATTATATCTAAAAAAATTGTTAATTTAGTCTTTTGAGTCAGATAAATGTGATCTTTCTATTTTATAAGTGTATTTTTTTCACCCAGTGTTGATTATAAAAAGCCATATCTATAATCTGGACCAAGATAAACTGAACTATATTAGAATTTTTAAGAGTTTATTTGATTAGATTTTACAGTGGACAAATCAAAAGTGGTTAGCAGTGTTCTGCCAACAGAAGTTGGGGAATAGTGCAGTGCCTGTGAGTTTGCTCACTTGTGTCTGACTCTTTGGGACCCTATAGACTGTACCCCACTAGATTCCTCTGTCCATGGGATTGTCCAGGCAAGAATACTGGAGTGGGTTGTCATGCCTTCCTCCAGGGGAAGCTGACCCAGGGATCCAATCCACATCTCCTACATGGAAGGCAGATTCTTTTTTCTTTTTTTTAATTTTTATGTTTTATTAGAAGATAATTAATTTACAATAGTGTGATGGTTTCTACCATACATCCCCATAAGTTAGCCATAGGTATAGGTATGGCCCCTCCCTCTTGAACTACTTTCTCACCTCCCTCCCCATACTACCCCTCTGCTGCTGCTAAGTCACTTCAGTTGTGTCCGACTCTGTGTGACCTCATAGATGGCAGCCCACCAGACTCCTCTGCCCCTGGGATTCTCCAGGCAAGAATACTGGAGTGTGTTGCCATTTCCTTCTCCAATGCACACATGCATCCTACCCCTCTAAGTTGTCACAAAGCACTGGCTTTGGGTTCTCTGCACCATACAGCAAATTCTCACTGGTGATCTATTACTGCTGAGCCACTGGGGAAGCCCTTCATAAGGCAGACCCAGAAGCTAAGTGAAGACATCGCTTGATGAGCTATAGCTTAAGTGCCTTATTTGGGAAAGCATAGTTTGCTGAATAGTCATTCCAGAATATTCATTGGTAAGACTGATGCTGAAGATGAAACTCTAATACTTTGGCCACCTGTTGCAGAGAACAGCCTCCTTGGAAAAGACTTGATGCTGGGAAATATTGAAGGTGGGAGGAGAAGGGGATGGCAGAAGATGGGATGGTTGAATGGCATCACTGACTCAACGGACATGTGCTTAAGCAAGCTCTGGGAGTTGGTGATGAACAGGGAAGCCTGACATGCTGCAGTCCATGGGGTCGCAAAGAGTCAGATACAACTGAGCAAATGAACTGACTGAGTTTGCTGTTTGTGATTGGCTGTTCTTAAATTTTGGTTTCTGGGATATGAATGCATTTACACAATTGACTCTGGAGTTTATATAAGTCACCAAGGGATTAGAGCCACCTCAGTCTAATGACATCTTGTTTAATTGCTTTCAGTTCAGTTGCTCAGTTGTGTCACTCTTTGTGACCCCATGGACTGCAGCACACCAGGCTTCCCTGTCCATCACCAACCCCCAAAGCTTACTCAAATTCACGTCCATAGAGTTGGTGATGCTGTCCAACCATCTCATCCTCTGCCATCCCCTTCTCCTTTTGCCTTCAACCTTTCCAGGCATCAGGGTCAATTGCTTTAGAATGTGCAAAGATCTAGGCACAATATTAACAACAACAAAAATAGATGAACTCATTACTTTTAAGTTTATTCATATTGAACATGTGTTTATGTGTAGAGGCATTTTCTAAGACGTTTAAATACCTGCACTACCCTATGAAATGTATGCTCTTTGTTGACTTGTAAAAGTAAATGAGTGTAATCTACTGAACCAACAAAACTGTATCCTTAAACAACAGACTAGGGGTCATTATTTGATGTCATCCAATTATATACATTGTCTAGCACTGGCTTTTCTGAATTGAGCAGGTGTCCCATCTTCCAAGTAGGGAGTAAGCATCAGGACTAAGTGCTGGAAAAAGAACAGTAATAACAAAAATAAGTTATTTTTATATGTAGTTGGAGGCTATACTATTGGAGAATGCAATGTTGAAATTAAGCTTTATTCTGATATTCTGAAAGTGGAATCATAACTGGAGAAGGAAATGGCAACCCACTCCAGTACTCTTGCCAGGGGAATCCCATGGATGAAGGAGCCTGGTAGGCTGCAGTCCATGGGGTTGCTAAGAATAGGACACGACAGAGTAACTTCACTTTCACGTTTCATTTTCATGCATTGGAGAAGTAAATGGCAACCCACTCCAGTATTCTTGCCTGGAGAATCCCAGGGAAGGGAGAACCTGGTGGGCTGCCATCTATGGGGTTGCACAGAGTCAGACATGACTGAAGCGACTTAGCAGCAGCAGCAGAATCATAACAGATCTTAATCCTGTGCTAAAATTCTCCACAGTGCTTTTAATTGAAACATTTTTGCATTTTCCAAAACACTGATTCAAAAAAGAACTTCTAAATAATATTTATATAAGTAAATATCAAAGATAATATGAAAATTAAGCCTATTTCTTTATGTATATTGAGTCCATTTGAGCCTAGCTTAAAATTTTCATCTAATGTCCATCAGACAACCTCAACCAATTCTGAATAAGCTCACCTGTGAACAAACATAAACTCTGGTAGTAGCATGAGATAGATTGATTGTCTTAACCCACCATTTGGATAAGAAGTCCTTGAAATTACTATACTTCTTTGAAACATATCTTAGATATGTTTTAGATCTCCTAAGATATTTATGTGTTGTCTACTTAGGAAAGTTTATAGTTTTATATGAAAGAAATAAAATCAATAATTAGCCTTATCTTCTTTCCTATATAATCATTTAGATTCTAGAAATTTTATTATTTTGTCACTCAAAATCCTTAAGTTTCAGGAAATAGAAGAATACCTTGGGCAATGAAGGGAAGTCTGTTAGGAAAATACAAGGGTGAGGAAGCAAGGAAAATGGTACATTTTCTTTTTCATACATATATTCCTTCTCCTTTCCTTGCTCAGTCCATGAAAGAACTTTTCTACTTCACAACACAAATGGTATGGAAAAAGGAGCTGAAACATGGCTTATACCTCATATTCACTTTATGCAATCCAAGCTAAATAGAACAGCTAGGGAAGATGTTTAACAAGAAGAGGGATTCCAATAATATTCATACAAAACAAAACAAAGAGAAAGAAAAAAGTCACGTTAGTTTTCCATAGAAATTTTGAAACTCATTATCAAAAGCAAATCTAATTTTAGTCTTCAGTTATTTTTTTTCATAATACAAACTTTAAAGACTGCACAGATTTATTTATAGCCACATATATGATATATATATATATATATGCAGTCCTACATAGAAACACCTTTACATGTCAGTTTTATTATTTCTAATCAATAAGAGCTTTGAAGGAATTTTTGTGGGATGAGAAATAGAAAGTTTAGTTGAAACTAAAATTAAATAAAAGAAATGAAATCTATTCTAGGCAAATTCTAGAAGCAGTGTATGTATTTTATTGAAAAAAAATCATTGCTCAACAGATTGTTTTTTATTAATCTACTATATTATTTCAACACAGGTATCAGTTTCAAAAAGCTCTGCTCCATTTAAATGCTAATGTAGATACTGCTACGGAGATCTCTTAAAGATTATGGGTTCTGAATACTCTAGTTATAGAACATTTGGCCTTTATAGATAAAATTCCTTGACTTCAGTTAAAAAGCTGTATCTATAAATGGAAAATGACTTTGTCACTCTGTTGGTTCCTAATATTATTAAATATTTATTAAGATTCAGTAGTACACTAAGCATTTATAAAGTGAGAATAGAATAATATTTAATTAATCTAGTATCTGAAGTCTCTTAAAGGAGATGGATATAAGGTACACATGCTTTGTACAGCTTTTCTGGTTATAGATTGTGATTCACAATCACAGTAGCTCAGGTCTGTTATCTTTTGTTTATTACTATGGAATTAGTAATAATCACTGCAGATGGTGATGGCAGCCATGAAATAAAAAGATGCTTACTCCTTGGAATGAAAGTTATGACCAACCTAGACAGCATATTAAAAAGCAGAGACATTACTTTGCCAACAAAGGTCCGTCTAGTCAAGGCTATAATTTTTCCAGTAGTCATGTATGGATGAGAGAGTTGGATTATAAAGAGAGCTGAGTGTCAAAGAATTGATGCTTTTGAACTGTGGTGTTGGAGAAGACTCTTGAGAGTCCCTTGAACTGCAAGGAGATCCAACCAGTCCCTCCTAAAGGAAATCAGTCCTTTCAGATGCTGAAGCTGAAATGCCAATATTTTGGCTACCTGATGCAAATAACTGACTCATTGGAAAAGACCCTGATGCTGGGAAAGATTGAAGGCAGAAGGAGAAGGGGACAACAGAGGATGAAATTGTTGGATGGTATCACCAACTCAACGGACATGAGTTTGAGTAAACTCCAGGAGTTGGTGTTGGACAGGGAGGCCTGGTGTGCTGCAGTCCATGGAATCGCCAAGGGTCAGACACAAATGAGCAATTGAACTGAACTGAACTGAATGGAATTAGAAAAGAAAACAAATGCTTAATATTTCTTATGTCTGTGATGGTAAACTCCTTAAACTGAAGACAGGTGCATCTTTGAGACTGCCCTTACTGCTAGCACAGTTTTGCTTTTCCTAATTTTTATTTTGATGTTTATTCTGCTAAAGAATGAAGATATCCAAATTGATCAAAATTCAGTATATATATTTATGGTTCGCATGAAGGTGCTGTAATTTCTCTGTAGTATATTGAATCACTAACAGTTAGAACCTCATGAGATTTTTAAGATAAACTCTTTCACTTTGCCAGAAAAAAAATATGGCTTAGAGAACTTGACATCCATTGACAATGCAATGCTTCTATCAAACTGTCGGTTATGAGGACAGACAAGTTATCTTCTATTATTGAAATATTTTGTGTACTTACATGGTAGATAGCTCACCTTTTAAAGTGAAACATTTCTTCTTGAATTTCATGAGTAAATGCTACTGTTAATGTTAATAATACAGAAATACACACAGACCAAAGACTAGAAATACATTTCTACTGTTATTATTTCTAATCAGATAACAGGAGAGGGGGAATGACCCTTCAATACTCCTTTGTGGTGAGAGATGACTCAACACTCTCCTAACAGTCTTCTCTTTGAATTACTATGAAATTGGTGCAGTGGAGCATGATACCATCTGGCCTCCACATGACAGGAAATGCTTATTTGCCAATTAAATTCGCCTCTGTTCTTTTCTTATCAGGCTGTGTTATGCCCAGTGAAACTACTTGGTATCCAAAGGCAAATAGAAAAAAAGAAATCACCTATTGTACTTTATCATGAAAATGATAATGATGATGATGGATGTGGTGGGAATGATAATTTGTTATATAATTGATCTAGGACCTCCTATATGCTAAGCATTGTTATCACTTTAAATGTATTATCCCATTTATTTATCCCAATATTTCTATGAAGTAGTTGCTACAGTTATCCTCTTTTTAGATAAGAAAATTCATATATGGAGAGATATAGCACCTATGTTCAAACACTGTGCATCTTACTGTAACATCCTCATTAATTCCATCCCATTTATAGAGTGTACACTCATTAACACTCTCATCAATATTTATGACCTATATCCTATATACTTATATATGTATACATATACATGTATATATATATGTATATACACCATTTGTTTATTTTAAAGAGTTTGGAGTTAACTTGATCTCAAAAAATAAATTATTGAATTCCAGTTTGAGATCTCCATTTTTATATCACTGATAGAGAGCATCTTTGTGTATTGTCTTCTGTCTACAAGCGATCACTCTTAATATGGTTATTATATATTGTCTTTAAGAGTTATAGGTGAGAGATTCTGTTTAATATAAAATATTATGACTTCCTTAATTTATTTATGCAAAGTAATAAACAAAGACCATGGCGCAATTTCCAATACTTAACACTTTCAGTCATTTTCCTTAGAAAATTTTCCATTTACATTTTAAATTGTTTTGGCTTAATTTAGTGACTCAGTTGCATATTTCATAATATTCAGGAAAAAAATCAGTGGTCCAAAAGTCTTATAAAAGTATATATTGTTATGAACTGACTCTAGGTTAGACTAGATTAAAATGGGAGATTATTTGGAAATCTCCTACCATTTATATAAAGAGAGTTGTACTTACTTTATTTTCAGTGTAACCTGAAACATGAATTGCTCTATAAGGGCTATTATTTGCTGAGATTAGGGTAGTCCTATTAGATGCAACATAGTTAGGTATTTGAGACTGTTCAAAGAGGCAGTTCAATAATTGAAGATAATCATCATCTTTTACCTTCTCCCCAGGAGATACATAAGCTCCCTCTAATACTAAATGTCTGTATTCTCCTCAAATTTATATGTTGAAATTCCAACTCCCCTTTTGGCTATATCTGGAATTGGGACCTTTAAGAAGGTAAGGTGAAATAAGGTCACAAAGGTGGGTCCCTGATCTGATAAGATTAGTAGAAGAAGAAATACCACAAGACTTCTCACTCTTCTCCATCTCCTGTCTTTCATAAGTAAATTCCTTTCATTTTAATTGAAATATAATTGCTTTACAATGTTACATTCTATTCTGCTGTATAACAAAATGAATCAGCTTTATGTGTGTATGTATATGTGTGTGTGCTGTGCTTAGCTGCTCAGTCATGTCCGACTCTCTGCGACCCCATGGCCTATAGCCCACCAGGCTCTTCTGTCCATGGGATTCTCCAGGCAAGATTACTGGAGTGGATTGCCATGCCCTCCTCCAGGGGATCTTTCCTACCCTGGGATCGAACCCAGGTCTTCCACATTGCAGGAAGATTCTTTACCATCTGAGTCACCAGGGAAGCCATGTGTGTATATGTGTGTGTGTGTGTGTGTGTGTGTATATGTGTGTATATATATATATATATATATATATATATATATATATATTTCTTCTCTCTTGGACCTCCCTCCCACCCTACAATCCCAGTCCTCTAGGTCATCACAGAGCACCAAGCTGAGCTACCTGTGCAACACAGCAGCTTCCCACTTTCTATCTGTTTTACGCTCAGTAGGGTAATCATTGGAGAAGGCAATGGCAACCCACTCCAGTACTCTTGCCTGGAAAATCCAATGGATGGAGGAGCCTGGTAGGCTGCAGTCCATGGGGTGGCACAGAGTTGGGCACGACTGAAGTGACTTAGCAGCAGCAGCAGCAGCAGCAACAGCAGCAGTGTAATCATCTCAATGATACTCTTCTGATGCCTCCCACCCTCCACTTCCTCCCTCCTCCTTCCTTCCTTCCTCTCCCATGTCCATTCTCTATGTCTGTGTCTCTATTCCTGCCCTGAAAATAGGTTCATCTGTACCATTTTTCTAGATTCTTTATGTATAAGCATTAATATATGATATTTGTTTTTCTAACTTTGTATCACAGTCTTTTAATTACCACCCCTCGAATCCATGTAGGGGACGAGGTTCAGGTTTCACCTGGGAAGCTCCTGAGGTGGTTTCCCATGAACAAGCATACCTAGAGACATACCTTTCTTTTAAATCCTCTCAGTTCAATTCAGTCGCTCAGTTGTGTGCGACTCTTTGCGACCCCATGAATTGCAGCACACCAGGCCTCCCTGTCCATCACCAATTCCCGGAGTTCACTCAGACCCACGTCCATCGAGTCGGTGATGCCATCCAGCCATCTCATCCTCTGTTGTCCCCTTCTCCTCCTGCCTCCAATCTCTCCCAGCATCAGAGTATTTTCCAACGAGTCAACTCTTCGCATGAGGTGGCCAAAGTACTGGAGTTTCAGCTTTAGCATCATTCCTTCCAAAGAACACCCAGGGGTGATCTCCTTTAGAATGGACCAGTTGGATCTCCTTGCAGTCCAAGGGACTCTCAAGAGTCTTCTCCAACACCACAGTTCAAAAGCATCAATTCTTCAGCGCTCAGCTTTCTTCACAGTCCGACTTTCATATCCATACATAATCACTGAAAAAACCATGGCCTTGACTAGACGGACCTCTGTTGGCAAAGTAATATCTCTGCTTTTGAATATGCTATCTAGGTTGGTCATAACTTTCCTTCCAAGGAGTAAGCATCTTTTAATTTCATGGCTACAATCACCATCTGCAGTGATTTTGGAGCCCCCCAAAATAAAGTCAGCCACTGTTTCCACTGTTTCCCCATATATTTCCCTTATTTTTAATTATTCAATCAAATCTTTTTGAAATCAAAGGTGAGAAGTCAAAAAGTTAATACTTAAATGTCCCTCCAAAGTTTTGTAATAGAAAAACAGAAACAAGAGATTTTTATTTCCAGGTTTAGAATGGGATTAGAGCTGTTGAAAATTGTTGGATTATCTTTTCAGACAAATGGCATACTTGTAAAAAGATACTGGAACTAATTTATGTAGTAAAATATTCCTGAACTTAGTTTTATATTCACCCATTCCACTCCATTTCAGACTAGACTCTTGCATGTTGGCAAGATAGGACTTAAAGCAGATCTAGTCTGGCAGGCCAGCATGAAGCTGTTACTGGGTGAAACTGAATGTTTAGACATTTCAGTTAGATAGTTGTTTTTTATTGTTATCTCTTACTAAACAGCTTCTGAAAGTATTTTCTACTTCTGAAATAGAGTCATTTAAATAAGAAGAAAGTAGGTCTTTACTCTTACTAAGGCACTGACAAATCTTAAGCAACCTGAGAAGTTTTGATAATCTATATGAACAAAATTTTTTGAGAATACTGATTTAGAGAGATTATAATATTGGAGAGTTCCTAAAGCGGTCATTAAATTCTTAACCTATATGTGACAGAAAGGTGAAATAAGATTTTAATATATTGACTAGAGAACTCTAGGCTGTTAATGCCCATGCTATAGCTGTGGCATTTTATGAGACCTTATCATCTTTATTCCCTGTTAATCTATAATTAGTATGACTGTACCATTAGGATAGTAAAAGGATTAATTACACAGGCTATAATTATGCTTTTAAATAAACAATCACTTATTTATAGGTGCCGTTAATGTGAATTGATTCCCCAGCTCATTGTGGAATCGGTGTTGAATCTTGACATTAGTCAGGTAAAACTTTTTTTTTCCTCAAGGATACAGCCTGAATTAGTGAATGGCTTAATATTTTCTGATTTTGCACAAAACTACTTTTACAAAATTCTAAGGATTATAATTTAGATTAAGCTATTTTAATAGATTCTGGAGGTGAAATTTATTTCATCTTGTGTTGAGGTTCTCTCTGGAAGTCTCTGCCTCTGGAGAAATTAGATTCCATTAACTGGCTGATTCATTTAACCTGCAATTCTCAGAAAACAAACATACTGGCCATCACCAGAGGCTGAATATTTGAAGAAGAGACCACTTTGGTTTTATAAGCCTGTGAATTCTTTTTTTTTTTCCTTTCATCTGCTCAGAGTCCTTAAGTAAACAGTATCTGACTATTTACTCTGTGCCACAGAAGGATGGTAAAAAAAAATGCCTCCACTTTTTGGAACTTACCCAAATTAAAGAAATAAAGTCTCCATAGAAATGCAGCTGACTTCAGTCAGCTAGGTGCTCCACTACATCTGTGTTTTCTACATTTTTCTCCCTCTAAATATGTTTTTCTTCTCTGAGATACCTATCTCCTTTATGCATACTGTTACCTAGTGGTCCTTTATTTTACCTGACCACCAAAATCCACAGAGAAAGGGAATGTGCCATCGTTACAACTTGCATAGGTAAGGTTTGAGATTTTAAAGCTGTAATTGTGCATGTATCAAACACTCCCCTGCTGCCTTCTGCGTTAGTGTATGGCAACTGCATGCTTTATTCAGTCCCCCAAGTAATTCAACTTTAGGTTGAAAAAAAACAGATGTCAAATAGATATTAGCAAATTGACGTATATTGACTGACTTTTTCAAGTGAAGTGAAGGCATTATAAACATCAAGAAAACATCAAAGATTCTCAGGATGGTATGTTTAGGCCAGGTGAAAAATAGTTCATGTTATTCTCTTGGTTCCTTCTGCATTCTGCTTCCCATTGAGCTGAAAAAAGTTAAAAAGCCAACATTTTGCTAAAAAATAATTACCTGAGACTTCCCTTGTGGTTCAGTGGTTAAGACTCCACACTGTTAACACAGGGGGCCTGGAATCTATCCCTGGTCAGCAAACTAGATCCCACATGCCACAGCTAAGCCACAGTGCAGCCAAATAAATCAGTAAAAATAAAGAATATTAAAAAGAAATCTTCATGCAAATAGCTTGAATAGATCTAAATGGACTTACATACTCATTTACATTTTGTGAATTTTTACTAAAATTATACTTTTTTAAATGTACCAAAAGTTTAAAAATCCTGAAAGTAACTGGGTTTGTCACCTGGAAAGTTTCTCCTCAGTAACCCTAGCCTTCACATGTACACTGCATAACCTGAGAAGATGTTGAATAGGTGATGAAAGATACTTTACAGCAAAGGAAATAATTTTTTTTAAAATAATATTGTACTCATATTGTTTTATTCATTTTATAAACTTTCTATAGGATTCTTCAAAATTAGTACAAAATATAAAACTAAGTAGGCTAGAAATATGAGAACTGCAAAGTCAAGACCGTGGTGTAAGAATTTCTATGTTAGTTCAGGGTACTTGAGTTTTGAGAATAAGATAAAGACAAAGTGTGGAGTTAAGGGCACTAAGGTGTGCAAGGTATTGCCTCCCTAGGATCTTTTATCATAAAACCTCCTAAGACCATTGAGAAGACTGATCCCTTCTACTAAATCACCAGTGGATACTGTTGACCTGACTTGGTAGTTGAACTTTGGAAATTCTAACAGCTTATATAAGGTATCTCATTAGAGAAATTTATCTTCTCTGACAGCCAGATAGTATTGTGACCATGAAATAATGGGGTATAAAATAGTCTGTCTCCATATACTTGGTAGTAAATTTTTAATAAACATCTCCCTATTGTATAGTAATGTGAAAACAAAACAGAAATGGTTTTGGGGGGGTGGTGGCTAGATGTCACTCCGGTTTATTGATTACTGTTCTATGAAAATTGGCCAAACAATCCCTTTGGATTTCAGCTTTGTATTATATGAAAGAGAACTTAAAATAGCCTTTATTTATTTTTTTTTATTTCGCAGGGATTTTGTAAGTAATCAAAGTGTTTAAAGTGGGTGCATATGTATAAACAACATTTTGAAAAAGGTTAGCATCTAAATGTTAGGCAAGAGAAATATAAAAAAAATAGCTCAAAAGGAATATTTGTTCATTTTTCCTTGTGTAGGCAGGTCATTTGTGTTAATCTTTTAAAATCTTTTGGTTTTAAATACTACAGTACATTCATTCTTCATGCCCAAGTCACTCAAACTGAACATGATTTTATTGAGTGTTTGTAGCGTGTAGATACTGGAATAGGCTGGCCTTTTTAAAATTTAATGTCTGCACTTAGTCTGTAGTTATGCTTCCTATTTTGATCTAAATGAGGTTGCATTTTTGAAACCCTAACACTGGTATTTTGATCACATTAGGTATCTTACTCTTTTCTATCATACCAACGTTTGCTTGACAAAGATTGTTGTTTCTCACCTCCCACAGCTGTATACTCCACTTGCTGTATCACTTCAGGTCATTGCAATTTTAAACACAGGGGGCCTTGACAAATCCATGCGTGAAAGGTATGCGTCTTGTTTTTTTTTTTTTTTTTCTATTCTCATGTTCAAGTCCATTAGATACATGTTATCCTTTGTGAACTTGGAAGTATCGGGATATCCTCCTTCATACTCCCCCTCCACCACCACCCAAATCTCACTGGGTTTAGAGATTGTGGCATTATTAGAAGGTAATTTTTCAGCATTAGTAACATTTTGGAGGCTGACTGTCCTCAAATTCAACCTTTAGGAAAGGTGGAATATTTTCCTTTTTGAAAAGAAAGGTAACTGGTATCAAAATTTTAGTAAGTTGCTTGCTTTTCAAATATTTATAAATAGCATCTCTAAATGGTATACTAAAAACAAATGAACAAACCAAAAAAAACCCACCAAAACACTATATAGCTATCCTGAAAGTGCATTGCATATATCATCGTTAGTGTCCTATGATGTTTTCCTGATTAGCAGAGCTTGTCCCTATGTTCTGGTTGATTGAGCTGTTTTTGTCTCTCTGAAGGGCAGTGCAGTGTTCAGTAGTAGGTTTGCCGGTGTCTATGGGTCCATGAAATTAAAAGATGCTTACTTCTTGGAAGAAAAGTTATGACCAACCTAGACAGCATATTCAAAAGCAGAGACATTACTTTGCTGACTATGGTCCGTCTAGTCAAGGCTATGGTTTTTCCTGTGGTTATGTATGGATGTGAGAGTTGGACAGTGAAGAAGGCTGAGCGCTGAAGAATTGATGCTTTTGAACTGTGGTGTTTAAGACTCTTGAGAGTCCCTTGGACTGCAAGGAGATCCAACCAGTCCATTCTTAAGATCAGCCCTGGGATTTCTTTGGAGGGAATGATGCTGAAGTTGAAACTCCAGTACTTTGGCCACCTCATGTGAAGAGTTGACTCTTTGGAAAAGACTCTGATGCTGTCAGGGATTGGGGGCAGGAGGAGAATGGGATGACAGAGGATGAGATGGCTGGATGGCATCACTGACTTGATGGATGTGAGTCTGGATGAACTCCAGGAGTTGGTGATGGACAGGGAAGCCTGGCATGCTGCGATTCATGGGGTCGCAAAAAGTCGGGCACGACTGAGCAACTGAACTGAACTGATGGGTTCACTAAGTCTTTGGGCAGTCCTTCTGGCTTTGGCAGCGTTGCTGCTGCTGCTGCTGCTGCTAAGTTACTTCAGTCGTGTCCGACTCTCTGCGACCCCACAGACGGCAGCCCACCAGGCTCCCCCATCGCTGGGATTCTCCAGGCAAGAAAACTGGAGTGGGTTGCCATTTCCTTCTCCAATGCATGAAAGTGAAAAGTGAAAGTGAAGTCACTCAGTCATATCTGACTGGTAGCGACCCCATGGACTGCAGCCTACCAGGCTCCTCTGTCCATGGGATTTTCCAGGCAAGAGTACTGGAGTGGCTTGCCATGGCCTTCTCTGCAGTGTTAGACACATCTATTTCTGCAGCCATGTCGAACCCCACTAGGGCTTCCCAGGTGGCGCTAGTGGTAAAGAACTCATCTGCCACTTCAGGAGGAATAAGGGATGCAGGTTCAATCCCTGAGTCAGGAAGATCCCCTGGAGGAGGAAATGGCAACCTGCTCCAGTATCTTCTCTGGGAAATCCTGTGGACAGAGGAGCCTGGGGGCTACAGTCCATGGGGTCGCAAAGAGTAGGACATGACTGAAGTGAATTAGCACATGTACACACACACACACACACACACACACACACACACACACGTGTTCCAGAAATGTATGTCGTTTGGGGGGTGATCATCTCCTGGAGTACATGGCAATTCCAATATATACTGTAATCAACCTTGAAAAAGGCAATTTGTTCATACATGTTGTATGTTCATAAGAAATGCTACGATATGCATTTAATAAGTGGTTACCATGTTTCCTGTACTAAATGTTTTACACAAGGTATATAATCTTAGGTACTATGCAAAAATAAGTTTTATTTTATAGAACCTCTTAAGCATCTGTTTTTAGATGAAAGACTTTAGGTATTAAGAGCTGGCTGAAATTTTCACAGCCAAGAAGATGTAGTCCCTAGATTCAAAGTGAAGAAGAAATTTTGCTCTTACCCACTTAAGCACAGCTTCCTTCATGCCCGAAGCCCATCCATTTTCCTTATACACCTTCCTAGTGGAGCAGACATAGAACAATAAGTAAACTAAATGCTCTTACATTTTTAAAGATTTTAACTTCTCTCCGAATATTTCAATACATGTACCTGCAGTGTATATGACAGTGATGCATATGGCAGAATAAACATTTGTATCTGTAGGACTGTGTCAGTATTTAAGTGAATATCTATATTCATGTGCTTGGCCTACTTCATTTGTCACTCCATCTAGAACTGGAGTTGATGTGCCTATTTTACATATTCCATTTATCTGTTTGATTGTTATTTGTCAGTTTCTCTGTCTAGCAATCTACTTTAATATGCATCTAATGTGACTACATATATCATTGTTCAACCTCAGAATGCTTGCTATGTCCTGTTTCATTTTTCAACTCTTCCCTTATCTAAAAGATTTAATGGTTTCTAAAATAATGGCAATGGAAGCCATTCATACTCTAATGGAATTAATCTGACTTACTTGAGTATATAGTAGTATGTATTTTTCCTCTTTCCCCTTATTATTTAATGTAGATATAATACTGAAATCAGGAGTGATTGCATTAAGTATACACTTACTATTAATATTTATTTTCATTATAAATGTATATTTAAAAGTGTATAGGCATGTTAACCTCAAACAATTTATGTCACTTTGGTACCATATCTCTCTGGTCTTTCATATCCAATTCATGGCTTACAATACAGTGCTTTAGAGGGCATAACTTATGTCCCAGTGCTTTTTCATAAGATTCTAAGAAGTTGATGTAAGAACATTTAGCAGAAGTAGGAGAAAATTCTTATAATAGCTAGCTTGGGCAATAGACACACTAGGGTGTGTAACTGCTCCAGTGATGACTTATAACCTTGGACAAGATACTTAAATTTTCTAAAACTCAGTTTTTCTCAGACAGAAATCACACAAGTTGTTTCAAACTGTCACTGTGGGATTTCTGCTTCTGGCTATAAGGCAATAATTGCCACCAGATTACCTGCAAAAAAAAAAAAAGAAAGAAAAAGAAAGAAAGAAAGAACATATATACCAAAGGACTAATTTTCAAATGTTTGACATAACCTAAAAACAAATATTCTAAAGATAGAGCTGACTTATTGTTAAATTAGCTATCTGTCCCCCCCAAAAAACTTAAAATGAAATTTAGTCTCAACATTATAGCATTAACAATGGATAGCATACAACAAAAAATTACTAGATATACAAAGAAGCAGGATAAATCTAACTGTATTACAAATATATGCAACAAGCACATTGTCTGAGGGGACAGAAGTAGTGCTGACCTAAGTAACTTTGAAAAAGATTGAAGTCTGTAAATCCAAATGCAAATAACTGTACCTAAATGCTGTACACTGATTCATAATGTTGCTTACATTGAGAGTGCAGGTTAACAATATTGACACTCTAATCATGCATGCGGGACTGAAAAAATTGTGTAAATTAATGCCATATTGTGGGAGCTAAAGTTTTCACTTATGGAATGGAAATTTATAGATAAGCCTGAACAGGAAGTTAAAATGAGGCCTGGGGTAATGAATTCTAGTTGGAAACATCAGAATGAATTTGTGCATAGCTTAATATAGATACAGATGGTTACGTATAGAAGTATATATAGATATGTGAAAATATGTAGTAGTATACAGGAGTATATTTCCATACTCTTTCAGCTGAAAGAGCCTGGAAGTAAAGACTCCAGAATCAACAAGTATCCCCAGCACTGACATCTTGATTTCTGATACCATTCTCCAACAAAAGGAGCCAAGGTTTCTGGAGAAATGGCTGATTTAGTATTGGTCCCCATAATATGCAAAATATAAAAGATGAGAATGGAACATGTTACAAAAAATCATTGACCCAACTGCCACACACACATTTGTGGAAATATGGTGAAGATCCATAGCTGGTGCAACTGAAAGAACTCCCAACATTTTGAGTGTAAAATAAAATAAAATTGCATAATGGCTGCATGTAAAACATTTGAGTCCAAACTGATATGAGTAAATGTTTTAAATATATAAATAAATGGGGAGGATAAAAAAACTCATGTGTAAAACAATTCCAGTAATATATAGACCTAGTCTGCCTTCAAGGAGTTTGTGCATAAATCCCCACCTCTTAGGTGTGGGCTGCCATAGTAACCTTCTTCCGAAGAGAGCAATACAGAAAGTGAGGAAAAAAGAATTTTAGGGTGGAGGAACTTGGCAAATGCTGGCTCAGCGTTGTGATCAAGGTCAGCATAAAAGGTGTTAATTTATGTTTGTAGTATGTACCCTTATTATGGTATGACGAAAATGGCACTTTACCTGTGTTTTCTTCTTCTCCAAACACATAGCCCTACTATAAACATGAGAAAAATATCACCAAATCCCAATACTGTACCTGAACAATCCTCCTAGAAACCGTCCAGATCAGAAAAAAATATGGACAGTCTAAGAAACTGTCACAAATGAAAGGAGCCTAAGGAAAAAATTCAATCAAATGTAATGTATCCTATCTTGGATAGAATCCTAGAACGGAGAAAAAGGCATTAGGTAAAAACCAAGGAATTTGGAATAAGCTATGTATTCTAATTAATAACAATATATCAATATTAGTTCATTAACTGCAATAAGTGAAGTGAAGTGAAAGTCACTCAGTTGTGTCTGACTCTCTGCGACCTCATGGCCTATAGTCCAGGGAATTCTTCAGGCTGGAATACTGGAGTGGGTAGCCTTTCCCTTCTCCAGGGGATCTTCCCAACCCAGGGATTGAACCCAAGTCTCCTGCATTGCAAGCAGATTAGTTACCACAAGGGAAGCCCAACAACTAAAACTGTAATAAGTGGACCATAATAATGTAATATGTTAGAAATAGAAACTGGGTAATATGTACACAGAAATTTTCAGTACTGTCTTTATACTTTTTCTAATCTGTTCTAAAATTAACGATTTTTAAAAAATATCAAAAATAAAACAGAAGATTTGTACATACCATCCATGGGATTTTCCAGGCAAGAGTGCTGGAGTAGATTGCCATTTCCTTCTCCAGGGGATCTTCCCAACCCAGGAATCAAACCCGGATCTTCCGCATTGCAGACATACACTTTACCGTCTGAGCCACCAGGGAAGCCATATTATCAACTAACTCAACCTATTTTTCTTGGTGCAACAATACAACTGAAACCTGCATCATATGTATTTTTTTAAAGTATATGTGAAGCATTCACCATAATAAACCATATGGTAGACTTTGATATTCACCTCAATTGGAAATGACAGAGACATGTACACATGCATTCTCTGGCCTCAGATAAAATTATTTTATTGATTAAAAACCCAGAAAGATATCTTTTAAAATATCCAAATATTTGTATACTTAGAAACCATTCTAGTGTATATATGTGTCAAATATGAAATAATAAGGCAAGTACAATTTATTTGGTTGTGAAGATTTATGTAGCTTTATTATCAAAGAGATGACTTAACAAAATTTGGGAATGCACTTAGAGAATCTGAGAGAAAAAGATATGTACCACAAAATCACTGTATTAGAAAAAAGTAATATTACAATAACTGATATTGATAGAATAAGAGCATATATCAACAGACTATGTAAATAATAGAGAATATCAATTAAACCTAGATCTTCAGAAGCACCAATAAAATTCAAAATACTTATTTAGACTGAAACTATAGTGAGGAAATATATTAATTTATGAGTACTTAAAATAAATGATAAATAATTACTTGTGATTCAAGATTGATATGTTGCCAGATTTGGGAAGGGGTCAAAGAGGACCCTCACTTGTGGGCCTTGATTCTTGGTATGGACACAAAGAGGAATCTTATGAGATTATGAGTAGTCATTAGGGGTAATGAGAGGTCTTACCCCTGGCAAAAACAAGTTTATTGAAGAAAGGGAAGAATGAACAGAAAGAACACCTCTGGTAGAGGTCAGTCATGCCAAGAGAGGCACTGGCACTGAAGTGATGGTGTAAGGGGGTTTTTCAAGACAGGATCTTTACATATTCATCTAGACAGGCGTGGACTGATAGTTTTGATTGACAGTTGCTAGTTACATGATGACACGCTGTTTTGCGCATGGCTTTTACATAATTCAGTCTGTTGTAATCAGATCTATGTATCTATAGAATATTTGTGAACCCCTAATGATGGTGTGATCACTCACTCAGAGCCAGACATCCTGAAATGTGAAGTCAAATGGTCCTTAGAAAGCATCTCTATGAACAAAGCTAGTGGAGGTGATGGAATTCCAGTTGAGTTATTTCAAATCCTGAAAGATGATGTGAAAGTGCTGCACTCAATATGCCAGCAAATTTGGAAAACTCAGCCATGGCCACAGGAAAAGGTCAGTTTTCATTCCAATCTCAAAGAAAGGCAATGCCAAAGAATGCTCAAACTACCACACAGTTTCACTCATCTCACACGCTAGCAAAGTAATACTCAACATTCTCCAAGCCAGGCTTCAGCAATACATGAACCGTCAACTTCCAGATGTCCAAGCTGGTTTAGAAAAGGCAGAGGAACCAGAGATCAAATTGCCAACATCTGCTGAATCAATGAAAATGCAAGAGAGTTCCAGAAAAACATCTATTTCTGTTTTATTGACTACACCAAAGCCTTTGACTGTGTGGATCACAATAAACTGGAAAATTCTGAAAGAGATGGAAATACCAGACCACCTGACCTGCCTCTTGAGAAATCTGTATGCAAGTCAGGAAACAACAGTTAGAACTGGACATGGAACGACAGACTGGTTCCAAATAGGAAAAGGAGTATGTCAAGGCTCTATATTGCCACCCTGCTTATTTAACTTCTATGCAGAGTACATCATGAGAAATGCTAGACTGGAAGAAGCACAAGCTGGAATCAAGATTGCCGGGAGAAATATCAGTAACCTCAGATATGCAGATGACACCACTCTTATGGCAGAAAGTGAAGAGGAACTAAAAAGCCTCTTGATGAAAGTGAAAGAGGAGAGTGAAACAGTTGGCTTAAAATTCAACATTCAGAAAACGAAGATCATGGCATCTGGTCTCATCACTTCATGGGAAATAGATGGGGAAACAGTGGAAGCAGTGACAAAGTTTATTTTTGGGGGCTCCAAAATCACTGAAGATGGTGATTGCAGCCATGAAATTAAAAGATGCTTACTCCTTGGAAGGTAAGTTATGACCAACTTAGAAAGCATATTAAAAAGCAGAGACATTACTTTGCCAAAAAAGGTCCGTCTAGTCAGTTTTTTCAGTGGTCATGTATGGATGTGAGAGTGGGACTGTGAAGAAAGCTGAGCACTGAAGAATTGATGCTTTTGAACTGTGGTGTTGGAGAAGACTCTTGAGAGACCCTTGGACTGCAAGGAGACCCAACCAGTCCATCCTAAAGGAGATCAGTCCTGGGTATTCATTGGAAGGACTGATGCTAAAGCTGAAACTCCAATACTTTGGCCACCTCATGCGAAGAGTTGACTCATTGGAAAAGACTCTGATGCTGGGAGGGATTGGGGGCAGGAGGAGAAGGGGACGACAGAGGATGATATTGCTTGATGGCATCACCAACTCGATGTACGTGAGTTTGAGTGAACTCTGGGAGTTGATGATGGACAGGGAGGCCTGGAGTGCTGCACTTCATGGGGTCGCAAAGAGTCGGACACAACTGAGTGACTGGACTGAACTGAACTGAACTGACTGAACTCCTGGCTGCCTAAAGATCCCTTGAGGACATAACCTGCCATTGGAGAAGCCCCTGTGGTTAATTTGTATCCTCTGTGCCTAGAGTGTGTGCTTAAGAGTTGGAAAAGTCTCTGGTTATTTTGTAGAATATCTGTGAGCTCCCCTGGGTATGTCTGGGATGGGGTTTAGAGATAAGCTTGCATCCCTTTCAGCTTGACTCATGCTTAACTTCCTACCTAACAAATATATAGCTTTAACAAATAAGTAGCTTTTTTATAAATATACAAAATAAATAGTTTACATATTATTTATTTATAATAATTTTAAAAAGTTTGTATATGTAAGATTAGATTATAAAATTGTATTTTATTAAAAAACAAACATGGAAAATAGAATCAAAAATGTAATCCTAAATAATCAATTTATTTCTAGTTTCAATAAAAACAAATACAAAAATAGCTGGAAGAAATGAAAGACAACCTTAATTAATGATGAGTTGTACAGTATTCATGCATTTGATGACTTAAATATTGATAAGATAAGTATACTGTCATAGTGATGTATAATTTCAAAGAAATCCTACTCAAATACACTGTCCTTTTTAATTAACAATTGAGAAACTGATTCTAAATTTTATATGGAAATGCAATGGACCTAGAATAGTGCATATTTATTTGGAAAAGCACAGTAATAAAGGGCAGATATTTTAAAAAGGGACATATTTTGCCTGCCTTAATCAATTGATGTAAGCTATAACTGATAATATGGTATCTATGCTGAGAGCAGACATACAGATTAATGCACCAGAATAGAGAATTAAGAAATAGATGACTCCTTCATACCTGTATGTTCAATTAATGCCTGAAATGTACAAAAACAATTCAATGAGAGAAAAAAAATATTTTCAACAAACTATTCTGGAATAAGTTGTTCTACATGTGAAAAAGAAACAGAAAGAAAACTACCTTTCACCTTCCAAAGAAGGGCTGTATTGTACTTGAAGAGGGCATTAACAATGCATCTGTTGAAGGAGGTGACAGGATGCCTCAGCGTGTCAGTTGGTAGCCGAAATAAAAATAGTTCTGAAATAATTTGAGATCTGTTGGGGACTGTGAGATCTGAATATTTGCTACCATCTGACCACAACCATGTGACATGAGCAATGCCAGACAGGGATCATCCATTTGAGAGTTGTCAAGACCCAAGACCGTGTGTGCGTGTTCTCAGTCTCTCAGTCATGTCCGACTCTTTGTGACCCCATAGACCATAGACCTCATAGAACGTCCATGGGATTTCCCAGGCAGGTGGCTGTTTTCTATTCCAGGGCATCTTTCCGACCCAGGGATTGGACCCACACCTCTGTCTCCTGCAAGCAGGTGGATTCTTTGCCACTGAGCCACCTGAGAAGCCCCACAAGACCATGAGAAATTATGTATGCTGCTGCTGCTAAGTCGCTTCAGTCGTGTCTGACTCTGTGTGACCCCATTGATGGCAGCCCATTAGGCTCCACAGTCCCTGGGATTCTCCAGGCAAGAACACTGGAGTGGGTTGCCATTTCCTTCTCCAGTGCATGAAAGTGAAAAGTGAAAGTGAAGTCGCTCTGCCGTGTCCAACTCTCAGCGACCCCACGGACTGCAGCCCACCAGGCTCCTCCGTCCATGGGATTTTCCAGGCAAGAGTACTGGAGTGCGGTGCCATTGCTTTCTCCGTTTAAGCCAATTGTACATGAGTAACATGACTGGCTACTCAATATAAGATGATTGAAATAGAAGAATCTTCCTCCTACAAGGGGAAAACAAGCAAAAAACAACATAAGCAACTGCAAAGATCATGTACACAAAATTTTAAACATCCAAGAAATAACCCATAATAAAGGAATTCAGGTGGCAATAGAGGGTTAATGACCTCAAGAACTTATGATAATAGATAATCTGAAAGAACACATATTATGTAATAGAGCTAAGATAGGGACAACAAATGAGACTGTCCTTGTATTTTACCTTGGAGATAGTATTATGTCCTAATCAAAGTTGAGACTCATATGAATTATGAACAGTAGTGGATATACTTTATAAGGGGTGCAAAGTAGATGACTTGAAGTAAAATAATATTTAATAAAACAGTATAATTTATATTTAGAAGCCAGGGTATAACCAAAAGCTTTTGTGCTAATCTAATGAACTGGACTATAATAAGTACTTTTATTAGTAGTTTGTTTTATTTTATAGCAATAAACTATGCTAGAATAACAATTATATATTTAAGTATATTGCCATTAACTTGCACTAGTTTGAATTATAAATTGAAGAGAACATGCTAATTTGAGAATATAGACTCTATTTAGCATAATACATTGTTTCTTGAGGAATGATATTCTGCATATTAGAGAACTAGGTTATAAACAGATAACTAAATGTGAGAATTAATTTTGTTTCATGGGGCTCAATTACCTTATGTGAACAATGTAAATCATTTAAGCTTTGTTTTTAAATATAGCATGCATATTAAAAAAGCCCATGATTATAATCTATGAATAATAAGTAGATATATTTTTAGTCAAATAAGCCACTGTGCAGAGGAGTGCTAACGTTGCTTATCTTTACAATGAACCTTCAGTTCCAGGTCAAGCTGTAGCGAAGCATCTGCTGTGGCCATATGTTTTCTCAGTAGATTGCCACCAGGTGAAATTCTTTATGAGACACACCAAATTCTAAAAACTATCACAGGAGATGCTATAATACATAAGGCTTTCCCCTGTTTGGCCTCTTGGTCCCAGTGGGGAAGATAATTCCACATTTCAGCTAATATTATTTTGGTTCCTGCCATGAAGTTGGAAGATATTTCTTGCAGTATTGAATCTCCCACCAGCATCTGGAAAGTGAGCATAAGACTGAAAGTCAGAGAAAGAATTTTACTCACCATGGGAAAATATTTTTGAGGACTGGAAAACAAAAGTGTGAAGATGACAGTATTTCCCTTTTACTGTTACTCCTGCTGTGCTTAGTTATTGGTGTCCAGCTCTTTGTGACCCCATGGACTGTAGCTCACCACTCACCTCTGTCCATGGGGATTCTCCAGGCAAGAATACTGAAGTTGTTGCCATGCCCTCCTCCAAGGGATCTTCCCAACCCGGGGATCCAACCAAAGCCTCCCGCAATAGAGATGGATACTTTACCATCTGAGCTACCAGGGAAGCCCAACTGGCCTTAAGTTTCTCACTTTCAGAGACTCCTAAAGAAGGATTAGAATTTTCTGTTGTTTTGAGGCACCCATGAACCTCCTTGATTCAGTAGGGTGCTTTCAGTTCCTTAAATTCTCAGTTTTACATTGTACTTAGTTTGTTGTGTCTGTTTTTTATGAACATAGATCATTTTATTTGGTTTTAAGCTGAATGAAAGTCTCAATTTTTCAATAAACTATATTAAAATATATTGAGATGATATAAAAAGTACAGTATTAATATGTTTACCACAAATCATTTTAAAATAAATGTGAGTCTGTATTTTTCATATTTTCTGAAATATTTTTCATATTTTTAAACAACAGTTTGGCATAGAAGAAGGATGGAGAAACTGAAGTGTGGTATCAGTGTAGCTAAAAGCACTGTCTCCAAATAGAATATAGTTTAGCATTTTACCTTTAAAATGTGCATAAAAAGCATGTATCTGGACATTAAAACTCCATTAAATAGCTGATTTTTAAGAGTTAGTTAAGCCCTTTCTAATTCAGTCACCTGGAAGAAGGGAAGTTTATAATGTTTGTGTCAGATTTGGAAAAATGACCTATGGTAGACATAGTCTAAGACACCTCAAGTTTTCTGCCTCCTGATATATGTACCCAATGTAATTCCCTCTTCTTTAGTGTAATGAACCTGTGCATGTGGTGGGATGCCTTCCTTGTAGTTAGATCAGTCAGTTCACTTTAATTTAAAAGAAATCTGAAGTATCAGAAAGATGCTCGTCTGTTGGCCTTGAGAAAGCCAACTGCCATGCTGTGAAAGTCGTGGTACAGAAGACAGTGAGTGGCCTCTTAGAGCTGAGGACCTCCATTCTTTAAAATTATAAGGAAATTAATATTGGCAGTAGATGTTGGGTTTGGAAATGAACTTCAAGGCTAAAATTGGATTCTGTTCCCTACCAAAGCCTTGATTCCAGCCTATGGAGATACTGGGTAGTGGCCCCTACTATTTGAACTAGTTTAGTACTTCAAGGCAGGGACTGTTTTACAGTAGTGGGTAGTGGGGTTTAGCTTCCACAATGTCACTTTCATGTAAATCGGGATGGAAGAGATTCATTATCAATCTGGAGAAATGTTTCTCTGAACCAATTAAGAGCAAGGATTGGAAAGAGCCCCTGTAGGTCCTTGCAACCCCTTCATTGAGAACTGGGAAGTTGGAAAGGCTGGTTAAGTGAGCTGAAGGCCCTTAAAGTACTTAATTTGTAAACAGTCTCTTTTCCAGTGGTCTCGCTCTTTGCAAATAATAGCACAAACTAGGAGGGTTTGGTTGCATTTAGAAGTGTTCATTTACTGGAGTTGCAGATTAAGAATTTCGGTGTTTTTTGTTTGTTTGTTTGTTTCTGAGGTGATTCAACTAGAGTGTGAGAGAATTGATTTGCCATATTCACTAAATCTGGAGTGGACATGGTTTCCCATTCTCTCCTGACAAGTTTTACTGTAAGGGAGTGATCCTGATTCACTCTATTCATAAATATAAACTTAAAAGATACCTGGGTAAAATAAACATCTGAAGGAAAATCAGAATTTTCTTTAAAAGCAAGCTAAAGTTTGTATTAATCGTGAACAGGTTCATCAGATTTGTGTGTGTGTGTGAGTGTGCAAGTGTGAATTTTGTTTCAAACAGGTTTTGAAAAACCTTGAGAAATTGCTAGGTGAAGTCACCCAGTGATTGCCCAAGCCTGATCATACAATAAATCAGTGGACTGGTCTCCCAGTTGTAATTCTAGAGACCTTTCAGGATTTTTCCAATTAATGATTTTCATCCAATGCTGGGCTTGGCCTTCACTGGCAAGCATATGGGCCAGCTTATACAAGTCAGAGAAATCAGGTTGATAAGTTTGGATGACTATTAAATTCCTGAGCAAGTATGTAAGGATCCTTGTTTTTTTTAGGAAAATCTTTGACTATGGTTCACAGATCAGCTTTATTCCAGGGAATATAAGAAATTAAGAGTTAGAGTGCTGGGTCCTCAGAAGACTTAATTTTAAAGGGAGAAGTTCTTATAAATTCAAAAAAGAAAGTAGAGAGAATTTTCAAGGAAGGAAATGAGGGATTTGAGGGTTTAGAAGGGGCATAGGTAGCATAAAAAGGAAGGAGGAAGGGATCTTCCCAACCCAGGGATTGAACCAGAGTCTCCTGTGTTTCCTGCATTTAGGTGGACTCTTTACTGCTGAGCCACCTGGAAAGCCCTGGAATCTGGCCACTGGGAGCCAAAAGAGAGAGACAAGATGGTGGCGGAGGCTGAGCCTAAGACAAGGAAGAGAAGCTGGAGGCTTTGGGAGCCTTTGTGTCTTTCTTTAATCATTTGTTTGTCTGTTAGTCTTAAAATCTTATTTTGCATAGAGGCATTTTGAGGATACTGACGATGCTTGGAAGCCTCAAAAATATCAATCATCATCAACATTCCAGTAACTTCTAGAAATTTTAAGCTGTTGTAGTCCAGTTAGTTTTACAGATATTAAATTTGGGGATTTCAAAAGTTCCCCATAATGACCACTGGTATTCTAAATTGGTTTTGGTCACATCGGCCCATTTATTTAGAAAGGCACAGAAGGAAGGACTACAGTTTTTAATTATAAAATCAAACAGACCCTTGTAGCTGAGGGCACCATCAAAATACTTAGATAAGTGGAATCCCATTTCTGAGAGGATTTTCTCTAGAGTAAAAGTTTTCCAATAGCTCATATCACTTATAGCTCAAATAGTTCAATGCAAACAGCTTGCAAGCTAATCCCAGCCAATTCTACAGAAACAGCTTGGTCCAAGAGTTAAGCTAAAGGTCTTTTAGCCAACTTCCATAGAATAACCCCAATTTCATAGGAATAGGCCAAAGGCAGGATAGCTGGCACAATTTTAGTGAAACAGTCTCTGTTTTAAAAGGAATGGGCTAAAGATATTTTTAGCCAGCTTTTGTTGACGAAGTCTGTTGACAAATCAGACCGAAGTACTAAACAAGTACCCACATAGAGAACAAGGCTTTAACCAAAAACAAACTTTTTAAAAATAGATCCCAAATCAAGCCTGGAGAGCTTCAAATGCAAACAGAGTGTGAACTTGAGTCAAGGAGAAAGAGATGTGCGCTCAAGCTCCACAGTCAATGAGAAAAAAGAGTGATGATGAGCTTAATTGTAGGTATCACACCTATTTGCTCACCAGCACTGGAACATTTGTGGGTCTTTACTGGTCCCTGTATGGACCGCCAAAATATTGACTTGAAACAGAGAAACTGCCAGATATTTCTCCAGCAAACATATATTTATTCAGGATCAGCAGGGAATTGCAAGTATCAGCAAGCCATGTGCAGGGCAATGAAAGGAGACCTCTCTTCTAGAGAGGAAAAAGAAGCTGGGAGGGCTGGAGTAAACAAAGAGAACACGGCTTTTTATTGACTGAGTCCTTGCCGGGAAATGAAGAGGGCTCTTTCTTCTTCTTGGGCTTCGCTATTGTTGGAGGGTATGAGAGCACCCCTTTCTGGTCTCCTGGTTGAGTCTTAATTGAAGTTTCTGTTTATCATTTTTTTTTTTTTACACTGGTATACATTTGGAAGGGATGACGTCTGTATTTTGAGGTTGAAAATGTAATAACTGGATCACTAACACACATGCATTAGATATTATACATTATTATTATTACATATATATAATGTGATATATATTCTCTCTGGCAAGATCATAATAATAACAATCTTTCTAAGATATTTAAATCATCTAATACTATGTGAAAGGAAAAAAAGTGTTAGTCACTTAGTCATGTCTGACTCTTTACCACCACAAGTGCTGTACCTCACCAGGTTCCTCTGTCCACGGAATTCTCCAGGCAAAAATACTGGAGGGGGTAGTCATTTCCTTCTCCAGGTCATCTTCCTAATCTGGAGATCGAACCCAGGTCTCCTGGGTGCATTGATGGTGGATTCTTTACCATCTGAGCCACCAAGGAAACCCATGTGAAATGAATCCCTTCACAGTATCTAGCTATATAACTCTAGCCCTGCTCAAAACACAATTCAAACTGTTAGTCATCTTATGTTTAAAAGGGAAAATATTTGTGTATGATCCAAGTCAGAAGGCAGGAGGGCACCACTTAATAGTCTTGGCTGTAAAGCTACAGTACATTGATTAGAAATGTCAGCTTTACCTCTTACTGCCTGGATATTCCTAAACAAGTCATTTAATCTCTCTGTGCTTCAGAATCTAAATCTATGAAGTGGGGATATTATTGACTTCTTATGTGTTAATAACTCTTTGAAGGCTGTGTGAATTAAAGTATGTAAAAATCTTTGTTTCTCACACATAGTAAATGTTTATAATTAGCTTTACTATGTCAGGAGGACCTGAAGTACAGTATACAAAATTACTACAAATGTTCATTTTTGGGGTTATTTCTAGAAAAATTATACTTAATTTGAAATAGTTCTTAAAAATGGAAACTAAAGATGAAGGTTTGTGTTTCATGCATGCTACATTTCATTAATTTATTGCTTGGCCAGAGGTATAATTTAGTCAAGGTCTTTAAAGAAGATGGTATTGATTTTTAATTTAAAATTAGCAACGGATTTGCTTTGTTTGTTCTAGTCACCATTGTATTTCATGTTCTTAATTCCCCTTCAAGTTACTTTATCTGTGATTCTTTTAACTACCCTAGTTGGTTTTATCATGTGCTCATATTGACACTTTGCTTAGTTGTTGATAAAATTGCCAAACTGAGTTCATGAAAGGAATAATGAATACTCCATATGACATTCATTATTTTGATTTTCAAAAATAGTGTAAATTGCATCCACAGTTTGTCACTAATTTCACTTTGAAATTAAACAGATAGTTTCTGCAATGATTATTCTGTCTTCTTATTGACAATAACTGGCCTCTTACATGAATGTCAAATAATGGTTTTATTTTATATCCATATTTTATAATTTTTATCAAATGCAGACATCAGGTTACAAAATTGATGATCTTTTTAAATGAAAATTAGCAATGATTGAACATAATAGTGGAGAAAGTCCATATTGTCCCTGCAGGAGGCAGGATAATGCATTTCCTCGCCTCTTAGGGTATCCACATCCAGATCCCAGGAACCTGTGCATATATTCTGTTACATGGCAACAGGTAATTAAAGTTGCTTGTGGAAATAAACTTGTTGAGCAGCTGACGTTAATGTAAGATTATTCTATATTATTGGGGTGGACCCAATGTTACCACCAAAAAGTGGAATCGAAATGCAGAATGGAAAGTTAGAATAACACAGTCTGAGAAGGATTTAGTCTGCCCTTTGAATTTGGAAAAAGGTGGTATTGATGCAAAGCTTAAAGGAAGCCTCAAAGTGAAAAAGAAACAAATTCTCCCCTAGACTTTCTGGAAAAGAACTCAGTCCTGCCAAGCTCTTGAAGTTGCCAGGAGAAGCCTGTGTCAGACAGGCTTCTACAGAGCTGTGAAATATCAAATGTCTTAAGTCACTCTTTGCAGTGTCTGTTACAATAGCAGTAGAAAGCCAGTAAGGTGTCATCTTCTGAGGGGGGCTCTCCTTGCTGTCTCAAAGTCCGAGAAGACGGTGCAAACTGAGCCTCTAGGACCACAGACAACACTTAAATTTCAGACGGTGTATTTGGCAGAAGAGGAATATTTCCTGAACGTCTATGAAAGAAATGATACGAGTGTGACAACCAGTCTACAGACCTGACTGCATACAACCATTGATGCCAATTTTATAAAATCCCAAGCCACTTCCTTTGCAGAAAAAAAAAAAGTTAGCTTAACATACCATATGAATCTATTTTATATACTTTGATAGTTTTCACAGTAATTTTGCATTTTACTCAAATTGTGATAAATATCCTAAAATTTTCTATTTTCTGCTTTACAGCTTAGAGAGAGTCCCTAGATCCATTGTTCGAAATGCTATATGTGTATATATATATAGATACAGATTTACATATTTAAATTATACATATATATATATAGTTACACATATAATTCAGCCTTTTGAAGAGAGGGGAAAAATGGAGGCAACATATGGGTTTAGTTTTAGAAATATATGCCTGTATTCACGTATGTGTTTGCCCTACTGAATTGAAATGTGCCTTTTCCTTCCATCCTCTCACAAGAACATTCTTGCTTTGCTTGCTAGCATTTGAAGAGGAATGAAAGAATTAGTTCATAAGGTGTGAAGGAATAGGAAATTCCTTCCTAAAGTTGTCGTGTTATCTCTCTGGCCACATGGCCCATGTTCTGACACAAAAGAGACCAGTTTAGTTTATTATTTAAAGCTGAATACACCAATTCTTCAAGAGAAGGCTAAAAAAACTAAAGGAAGTACTTCACTGCAGACAAGAAATTACTGTGACCATGACTCTATGTTTCATTAATGGTGAATTATTTTCATTTCAAGTGTCTTTTTATATCAGAGCAGCAGGTTATGTTGAACGTGAAACCCCAAAGAGAAACTATGATATGTATAAGGATTGCTACTTTGCATTATTGTAACTATTCAGAGCTATTTGGTTTCTTTCCAGGACGACAACATGGTACATATTAGAAACAATGACCTAAAGTAGAGCACCCATTTTTTTTAAGGTTTACTTTTAATTGAAAAATAAAAAGCTTTTTCATCTATCAGATAAAGCACTGACTTATGAGTAATTATTGAAATATTTTTGAAAAAATATTGAAATATTGAAAAAAATTGAAATATTTTTCTCTTTTTCCTCTCTTCCCTCCCTTCAAGAAGCACTGTTAACCAGCCTCATGATGGATTATTGCTCCCTGCTGCACTAAAATGTGGCATATAACATGGAATTGATAAACTTAAAATTCTTACAAAAGGGGGATGATATTAGTAACAGTCAACACATACAGTTCTTACCATGTGAAGGAAATATTTTAAACTTTGGGTACTGATTCACTAAGTTGTCACAAACAGTAGGGATACTATACTTGCATTTTATGCAAAACAGGTGAAATAAGTTATAAGAGTCATGTAGTGGATCTGGTAAGCATAATAATCTTTTTTTTTTTTTCATAATAATCCTGCTAACAAAGAAATTTTCTTTTTCGTGCTTTTATCCATAGCTTAGATTGAAATTAGTTTGGCTTTTTGTTTGCAAATAACAGAATAAATTCAAGAAAGAATAGGCAAGAGTGTGTGTGTGTGTGTGTGTGTGTGTGTGTAGTATTATGCTATAGCATAATAGCATCTCATGGAACACAAGTGTTGTTATTATTCTGTTGTTAAGTCATATCTGAATCTTTGTGACCCCATGAATCATAGGACATCAGACTCCTCTATCCTCCACTGTCTCCTGGAGGTTGCTCAGATTCATATCCATTGAGTCAGTGATATTATCTAACCATCTTATCCTCTGTCACTCCTTTCTCATTTTGCCTTCAATCTTTCCCATCATCAATATCTTTTCCAGTGAGTTGGCTCCTCCCATCAGGTGGCCAAAGTACTGGAACTTCAGCTTTAGCATCAGATCTTCCAATGAATATTCAGGATTGATTTCCTTTAGTATTGAGGGTTTGATCTTGCTGTCCAAGGAACTCGCAAGAGTCTTCTCCAGCACCGCAGTTTGAAAGCATCAGTTCTTTGACTCTCAGCCTTCTTTAGGATTGAACTCTCACATCCATACATGACTACTGGGAAAACCATAGCTTTGGCTATACAGACCTTTGTTGGCAAAATGATGTGTCTACTTTTTAATACACTGTCTAGGTTTGTCATAGCTTTCCTTCCAAAGAGCAAGCACCCTTACAAACATAGGAGGTCTTAATAAAGACATTTGGAGCTACGCAGTAATAAGCACTTAGAATCACATTTCCACCTTTCACTTCTTGTCTTTTTCTTCTGCTGCTTTAGTCTTTCTTGTTTCTAGACTAATATTTTCTGTTCCCTTATCTTCATGGTCAATAGAAACTAGCTACCACATAACTCTCATGATCAATGGCTCTTCATTTCATGTCCAGTCCATATGAGGTTTGTCTTAATTATACATTCTTATGCTGAGAAATTAGATTGGCCATACTTAGCTTAGGTGTCCATATTGTTGTCTCAAAACAGTTCTACTGTTGATGACTACATTTGAAGTACCTTGAATATAAGAAGTAGAGGAGAGGAAGTTGAGTAGAAAATATCATAATTCTAGTAACTGGAATCTTCCAATGTAAACTAATGCTTTTTTTGTATTTTAATATGCTAATGTATGCATTGTATATTATTAATTCAAACTCATGCAATACTACCAATTGAGAGGCTGATGATCTCTTTCTATGCAAATTATATGAACAGACAAAAGTACATGAAAACTAGAACAGGAAGCTCTTTGAATTCCACTCCAGTTAAACACATGCAAAGGTTGTCTGCAAGAAGCTCAACAGTAGGACTATATATTATTATATTAAATTGATTAATACATGATTGATGTATACTTTTGTAATAGATTTTGGATTTGGGGATAAATATTGCTAAGTGTGAACAATCAATTCATTTAAATCCCATGATTATTCTCTATTATTTAGTTATATGAAAGTTCTTGATTTCTAAAAGAAAAAAATCCAGTATTACATACATATGATAAAAATAATCAGATATAATCTGAATTTGTGATATTTATGATATAAACTCAGACATAATCTGAATTTATAATCAGACCATTTATGGTATCTACTTCTACACAAGTATCACACGTATATGAACTGTGTCTTCCTGACCAGATATCTTTGGGCACTTACTATGAAAGAACTAAATTCTGCTAAACCATAAATGTTATAGATTTGGGGGTTTTACACCACACTATAGAAGACTTTCATTGGTCAAAAATACTACTAAGCTTATGGGGATGGTAGGGTTCTCTGTGGGGCCCTCTTTAGTCGCTATGTCATGTCTGACTCTTTGCAAGTCCGGGTACTGTAGCCCACCGAGATTCTGCTGCTGCTGCTGCTAAGTCGCTTCAGTCATGTCCGACTCTGTGTTACCCCATAGACGGCAGCCCGCTAGGCTCCTCTGGCCCTGGGATTCCCCAGGCAAGACTACTGGAGTGTGTTGCCATTTCCTTCTCCAACACATGAAAGTGAAAAGTAAAAGTGAAGTCACTCAGTTGTGCCCGACTCTTAATGACCCTATGGACTGCAGCCTACCAGGTTCCTCCATCCATGGAATTTTCCAGGCAAGAGTACTGTAGTGGGTTGCCATTGCCTTCTCCCACCAAGATTCTATGTCCATGCTATTTCCCAGGCAAGAATACTGGAGTGGATTGCCATTCCCTTCTGCAAGAAATATTCCTGACCCAGGCATCGAACCCACATCTCCTGCTTGGGAGGCATTTCCTGCTTGGCTGGTAGATTCTTTACCACTGCACCACCTGGGAAAACCCCTCTCTGTGGGGTGGAGAGATTAATTAGATTTCCATACCACCAGGAGATGAGACCATTGTCATGGGATGGGTCCCATGTGAGTAGCACACCCTTGTTCCCACCAGAAGGAAATGAAAGTTCTTTCTGAGGGAAAGCATGATTGATTTAGGCCCCAGATTTCCACACTCACATCTCTCTCTCTCTCTCTCTCTTTCTCTTTCTCTGTTACTCTCACATACACATATACATTCTCTCACTCACTCACCATGAATGAGAATCTGTGGGAGCAAAAAAGTCACACAAAATTTAGACTTTCATGGACTTGAATGCTGACATTTTAATAAATAAATAACAATTGATTATATATGAAGAAAGAAATTAGAAATATTAAAGTGAGCCAGCACCAATAAATAAGGGGGAAAAAACAGAAAAAACTATATGGAGTACATTATTAAAAAAAAATAAGTGAAATGAAACAATATATTGTTTCAATGTAAACATGTGATAAAGTATAATAAGGCCAAGGATGATAAGTTTAAAATCCAGGATGTTATTACCTCTTTTCTGGGAAGGGACCATTCAGTTCAGTTCGGTCGCTCAGTTGTGTCCGACTCTCTGCGACCCCATGAATCGCAGCACGCCAGGCCCCCTGTCCATCACCATCTCCTGGAGTTCACCCAGACTCACGTCCATCGAGTCCGTGATGCCAGAAGGGACCGTTAGGGATTTGAAATCCTGAATGAAGGAAGTGTTGGGTGGAGAGTGACAGAATTCCTTAGAGTAAGGTTGCAGTTCTTAAATTGCCAGTAGGTTCTCAAGTACTCTGTTACGCTTCAAAATTTATATGCACACCACACATATTTTGTATATATATATATATATATTTGTTGTTGTTTTTCAGTCACTCAGTTGTGTCTTACTTTTTACGACTGCATGAACTGCAGCACGCCAGCCTTCCTTGTCCTTCACCATCTCCAGGAGTTGGCTCAAACTCATGTCCATTGAGTTGAGGAGCCACCCAACCATTTCATCCTCTGTCGTCCCCTTCTCCCCTCTATCTTTCCCAGCATTAAGGTCTTTTCCAATGAGTCAGCTCCTCGCATCAAGTGGCCAAAGTATTGGAGCTTCAGCTTCAGCCTTAGTCCTTCCAATGAATATTCAAGGTTGATTTTCTTTAGAATTCGCTGGTTTGATCTCTTTGCAGTCCAAGGGACTCTCAAGTCATTATATATATATATATATGTGTGTGTGTGTATATATATATATATATATACACGTATATATATGTATGTATATAATATTTTAAAATAATGAAGAAAACTTTCAAAAGCAATTATGTAAGCTAATATAAAATTAAGTACTGTTTTATAAAATAACTTTAAACTTTGTACTTTAGATTACATGGTAACACAAGGTCTAAATTGATATTTCCCAGGGAGCCATATATCCTGATGTCCTGAAAATTTCTCTTCTTTCTCCATCTGCCACTTCTTCTCCTCTCTATCCTTCTTCTTTTTGGCAGTAACCCTGAGAAAAGTTTGTGTCTGCATTTACTTCAATTCTAAGTTTAAACAATGTAGTATATTCTGCAGTATTTCAGTGATTACCTTAGAGGTATACGGTTACTTACAACTAAGACGGCAACAATCAGACTTCATTCAGTAAATGGATTTACCTTATGATTTGTGAGTCAACAAATCATTTTACTGTTTAATGGTTTCAGGTTAATGAGAAAAGAATGGAGGTTGAGGGAAAAATGAAATATTCTTGCTAAGCCAAGGCCACGGGACCTCATGGTATACTTACTTTAGAGTAGTTTGAATAGTAAAACCAAAATTGATTCCAGAATGGAATCATCACATACCTGAAACTAAAGTAAGTATACAGAGCTCAAAATATCCTTAATTGTGTGACAAAACTCTTTTTGTATTTTAAGAAGTGATTTAGTTTCAGCAAAACATTTCTGCTGCATTGCAGCTATTATCTAATTCCTCAGTATTAAGTGTAATAAATTTAATTAGTAATTTTTAGTGTTGTAATTGTATAAATGATATAATAGTTCCTTGCTAGTTTCATGTTTGAGTATATTTAGTTAAGTTTATGACTACATAATTTGTCATCACTGAAACACAGCTTTTTAAAATGAAAAGTATGACTAATTTAATTTGGTTGAGATCACCAGATTAAATCTGCAAAAGCTCAGTTAATTTTTAAGCCTGGTATATTACTGTTGACTTTGAATTCTCATTTGAAAGTCCAAGGGACTCATAATTAATACAGTAAAAATGCAAAGTTCAAACCCAACTATAACATACCAAGAGCAAATTAAACCAGTAATATTAGGTAGCAGGCAAGAAGGAAAACATGTTCATGTTCCTACATTGAACATCATGTAACATCACTTGAAGAGATTTTTCTATGAAAATTTGGAAGACTTGAACTTCTTATTGGAAAGATATTATAATCAGTCCTGTAAAATATGACTGTTTGATATTCCTACACAGCATTCCAGTTCACTGCATTTAGCTTGTTACATTCAAGATATTAATGTTTATTTTTATGAATTGGTGAATGAGTGAACAAAGGAACAAATAAGTGAACAAATTCTTCAGGAATCTATTTTATATCCTCAGCATCACTCTCTTTCAGCAGAAGATGTATTCCAGGATCCTCAGTGTCAGAAACTGATTGTCTCTCTGGTCTATGGCCTGATTCTTTCATGCTTCCTTTAATCTCCTGGTGTTTTCTTTCTCAAATGCTTCTTATAAGTGCATCTAGGTATAATGATGATCCAAGATACCTTCTGAAGCTAGTGTCATTTCATTATTGTATGATAAAGGTTTTTTAAGTAGAACAGCTTAAGTTTGACTAATGTGCGATAGATAATGACATTCCAAAGACAAACCAGCATTTGAAGCATCTGCAAAGAAAATTTAAAATAATTAAAATATGTTGTTCTTAGTGTCTTGAATCTTCTCAGCTTAAGTATACAAGAAATGAGAGAAAAAGAGAGGGTTTTAGGTAAGAAGATAGTGAAAGGAAAATATATTTTTGTATATAAATGTGAGGGTGTTATTTTTTGAATCCCCTCCTCCAGGTAGGATGCGATATTCCTTTCCGCCTCTTCTCCCTCTCTCTGCTTAAACATCCATGTGGGGTGCAGGCTGTCACTGGGATCTACAGAAAGTTTAATACACTACGCCTGCATTTGGGAGGCAGGGTGGACTAGGATCTGACTCTCACTGTGGGACTCTTGCAAAAGAAAAAGGCCTTAATAACTCTTTGGATAGTGATGCTATTTTAGGGTCGACCTACATACACTCCCTGGATAAGTCCTAACAATGGATGAAGGCCGGTAGGATTCTCTCCTACCTGATGTGAACTGAGCGGAGAGCAAGTCATCCTGTCCAAGAGCGCCACCTGGAGTCACGGAGGGAACAAAGCAGCAAGGAACTGAAGGTGCATATTCCCAGCTCAGGGAAGAGTGGCAAAGGGCTATGGAGAACAGAAGTCAGGAGAAAGGTAGGGGAGAGAGAACTGGACTGCAGCGAATGTCAGAAGAAAAAGAAAAAGAAACTCTTGCAAAATATATCAGGACCTTAGAGCTGAATGGTGGTTAAGGAACTGTTTTTATCTAGAAAAGAGGGCAGGGAAAGAATTGTCTATGAGAGACGTTTCAGTAAACAAATAGAAAAGTCAACTTCCCATTTTTAATCTTAAAGGTATCCGACCTGAAATAGGCTGGTGTTAATATGATTAAGTCATTAAAATATGCTATTAAATAAAAATTCTGAGTGGTAATGGATATGGATATCTTGGACTCAACATTATGATTACTGAATTGTGTCTGTGAAAAACTGTGAAGTATCCCTAGAACAAATTTTATCTGAGTGGGCAGGAAAATCCTGACAGTTACCACACTCAGTATATTTTAAAGGAGCAGTGGGTGATAAAAGGAAATTTGCATTTTGGATATGGCAAAAGGAGTTGTGCAACCTCCAGGTTACATAAGAAAATGTAAAATTTTCCATAAAAAGCTAATTCAGTTCTCTAATACTGTCAAAGTAAGTGGCTGTATTCTTTGACAAGGTTGCATTTGGTTTTATTTTTATTTCCTCTATTTCTTTTGGATTTATTATCCAAATCCTGTGTCTTGAGTGGCAAATATCACTATCCCACAAAAATTCTGTTTCTAAGAATACATATGAAATCTCAACAAATTTTGTTATATCACAACTTAACTTTTAAACATTTTAACAGTTAAGTTGAAAACTTAATATTATAGCAAAGAACAAAAATTTCCTCATTGTCACCTGCCAGATTATTGTTGGAGATGGTATAATGCACTTTTGAAGTATTATTTAGGGCTCATTTTCAGCTAACGTCAGGGAAAAGTAAGAGAGTGTGCATGTGTATGTGTGTGTGTGTGTGTGTGTGTGTGTGTTTCTTTATTACCTCCTTAATGATGAGTGCCTGAAATTGTCTTCTCTTTAATTTAAAGATTTGGAGATATCTTCCATGGTGAGATGCAGTTTCATTTAAGCAATCTGACAAGTCAAAACTTTATACTCGCTTGCAGAGGAAGCCTGCTGAATACATTTCCAAACAGATCTAATGCTGTCACTTTCTGATGTTTGTTTTAAATTTCCTCTATGTTTTTTTCCAGAGAAGGTGATGGCACCCCACTCCAGTACTCTTGCCTGGAAAATCCCATGGACAGAAGAGCCTGGTAGGCTGCGGTCCATGGGGTGGCAAAGAGTCGGACACGACTGATAGACTTCCCTTTCACTTTTCACTTTCATGCGTTGGAGAAGGAAATGGCAACCCACTCCAGTGTTCTTGCCTGGAGAATCCCAGGGATGGGGGAGCCTGGTGGGCTGCCGTCTATGGGGCCACACAGAGTCGGACATGACTGAAGTGACTTAGCAGCAGCTATGTATTTTCAATTTGCTGTGTTACAGAATCACCCAAGTAGTTAGCCAATTAGTACTTCATGCTTAATTTTTATCATGAAAACAAAATCATCTGGATTTTCATCAACGTTTCTGCTTTCTTTGCACACCCACTAAATTTAGCATCTTTCCTACAAAAGATATAGCAGAGGGCCTTACAATAGGTCTCATGAAAGAAATGCACATATTTTGAAGATATATCAATATCATATTTTATCAGCAGCTACCAACAGTTGAACAACTTCTTGTGTTATATGTCGGCATCAGTTGTTAATGAGCTCTGCTATGTTGGTATTGCTATTTACAAAATAACATATTTAAGATTTCTATTCTCAAGCAGCCTTTTCACACTGAAATAACAGTTATTACATTTGTATAAATATAACAATATACTTACAAATTTGTTTCCATGTCATTAGATTTATTTAGGGCTAAAATAGAATAAAGAAGATAGATTGATTACCAGTTGGCTTACAAATAGTATTTTTATTTTGTTGCGATATAATCATTTTATGAACACATAACTGCAGCATGCAAACAAAACAACATATTATATGCTTTTGATACTTGGAATTAATTATCTTTATCGTATTTACCCACTTGTGAAAGTAAGCTAATTTTCCATTCTATAAATATTTTTTCAATCATATTGCCAAGTTGTTAGTTGAGTAACATCCTGAAATATTGCATCGAGCAAGTGATCAGCAACTCAGTTAAGTTAATCATAAATCCATGACACTTTCTACATAAAGAGCTCTTTTCTGATGTGTTATAAATAGCACAGTTTATTCTATAAGTTGGGTAAGAATGTGTATATCACTGTAATAATAAGAACTAAATATTATGAAAGCATAAGGGAACAAAGAATAACTGATATATTGGTGATAAAAAACTTTTGAGGGCAGGGATATTTTAATCTGATCAAAAAGAATAAGATTTTTCCAAACTAAAAGTTATACATTGATTTGGCTTCTGCCCTTCCTTCCTCTAGCCCTCCTTTTTTCTTTCTTTTTAAAAACTGTACCATTGCTTTGAGTTTTATTAAGTTTTCAGATAACTATGAATAGCTAGAGATTATTCTTTCATGATAGTAGCATGTGTTATGAACATTAGGCACAGTGTCTCAAATAGAACATTGAATATTCTCATTTCTTTCATGGACTGTTAAAGAATCGATTGTTTAAAATTTTACTAAACATTATTTATATTGTACAATAAAAATGATAGTCTCTGCTGACTGTCAAATTGTGCCCAAATCCTGGCCTTGATACATATCAGTTATGTGATTATGTGTTATTTTCCAGTGGAAAATAATGGCATTTACTTGATAAGAGTTGTTGTGAAGGTAGCCCTAGTCCCTGCTGTCATGAAGAATCAGGAAGCCAAGAAGGTGGTAAACCACCTGTTTGAGGAAAGGCCCAAGATTTCTGTCACTGGAAAGGACATCCAGCTTAAAAAGGCACTTTACTGGTTTGTGAAATGGCCAAGATGCACTGAGATGGAATGACAAAACGCTATCCTCTCTAAGCAGTTGAAAGTGCCTCCTGCAATGAACCAGTTCACCCATTTAACCAGGCGCTGGACAGCTGAACAGCTACACAGCCACTTAAGCTGGCCATCAAGTACAGACCAGAGACAAAGCAAGAGATTGTTAGCCACACTTGAGAAAAAAGCTGTGGGCAAAGGGGATGTCCCCACTAAGAGGCCATATGTCCTTCAAGCAGGGTTTCAGACTGTCCCCACCTTGGTAGAGAACAAGAAAGCTCAACTGGTAGTCATTGCACAAATGTGGACCCTACTGGGCTGGTTGTCTTCCTCTCTGCCTGTGTCTTAAAGTGGGGGTTTCCTACTGCATTATCAAGGTGAAGCCTAGGCTGGGCATAGAGTCCACAGCAAGATTTATACCACCATCACCTTCACACAAGTTAATTCAGAAGACAAAGGGGTTCTGGCTAAGCAGCTGGAAGCTACAATACCAGGATCAATTACACTGACACATATGAGAGGTTCCCCATCACTAGGGGAGGCAATGTCCTGGGTCTGAAATTGGGGGCTTGCCTTGCCAAACTGGAAAAGGCAAAGGACAAAGAACTGCCCACAAAACTGGGCCATGTGTATACTATTGAGTTTTCTGTACTTAAATATAAGTTCTCCTTCAGACCATGTTGACTGAGGGAAAAAAAAATAGCATAGTGCATATCCATTAAAATGTATGGCTTACAGCATGTTAAAATAAGCCATTGATTTCTGACTTTTTGGTATATAGTATCTTTGATAGACAGTTCCCAGGTTCTTCACTTTAGATCAAGAATTATACTCTTCTCCCTATTATCTTTTTCACATGGTCTTTACAAACTAACACTGTGCTTTTCAATATCATTTCAAGAAAGTACTTATTTCTCAACAGTCATTCAGTATAAAGAGATGCAATAGACTCTTGCCTCTAAATCCTGTCTGCATGTCAAAAAATACTAGAAGCTAATGTTTCCTTTCAATAAAACCAATGTCACCTTGTTTTTCAATAGTACCATTAAAAGGTCTCTATCAGCATCTTTACCAAAGGTGCTTCCCTGTCCTTGTATTTGTGCTTCAAATACTTTGCTGATTGTGCATTCACTCAGATGATATTTTGAGTTCCATTTATAGTAGATCTTTGTCCTTTATACTAAGGCATAAATCTATTTTGCCCCTAAAAGTAAAACACTTGGGAAATGTTAATCCCAGACACTCCTTGTCACTATTCTCTTTCACGCTTCCTTTGCATCATGCCTTTAGAAAAGGGAAAACCTGAATGTGTGTTGTGTGCATGTATATGGGGTTCCCTGGTGTCTCAGTAAAGAATCTGCCTGCAATGCAGGAGACCCGGGTTCAGGGGTCCAGAAGATCTCCTGGAGAAAGAAATGGCTACCCACTCCAGTATTCTTGCCTGGAGAATCCCATGAACAGAGGAGCCTGGTGGACTATAGTCAATGGGGTTACAAAGAATTGGACCCGATTGAGCAACTAAGCACAGCACCTACATATATCAGTGTAGATAAATTAAATCTACAGGTTTCAAGAAGTTTATGTTTAATGAGAAGAGACAAAAAAAAGAAATCCAAGATTTGATACCATTACATGTCACTCTGTAGACTGGTGATAAATGCTATGGGGCTATAGGAAGCAGAGAGGGCAATAAGCAGTGATGAGAGTTGCTATTGTTCATTAGAGCTGATAAAGCAGCCCTTTCAGATGAAGTGGCTTTAAAACAAAACCTTGATGAAAGGGAGGGAAGAGCTGTGTAATATTTGAGGGGTCAGCATTCCAGGTAGAGAGAGGAAAGAGCAAGTGCAAAGCCCTGAGGTAGGAGCATGTTTAGGAAAGTGTTCAGAAAATACAAGGAGAATAATACGACTAGAACTGAGTAACTATAAAGATGATGGCAGGTTAAGATGTAATGTCAGCCATGTGGAGAGGTATGAGGCAGTGCTTCTTGGGTGTATTGAATTCAGCACTTCCACTTTTGACAAATATGTGTGTATTTATACATATATGCAATACATATTGTTGTTATTTAGTTGTGAAGGAGCATCCAATTCTTTGAAATCCCATGGACAGGCTTCTCTGTCCATGCCTTTTCCGAGGCAAGAATACTGGAGTGGGTTGCCATTTCGTCTCTAGGGGATCTTTCTGGCCCAGGAATCGAACCCAGGCCTCCTGCATTGGCAGACAGATTCTTTACCGTCTCTGAGCCACCAGGAAGCCACATTCATATGTAAAATAGGGAACTGAAATATGACACCCCCAAATATGCCTGTTATTTTGAGCTGAAGGCATTTGAAGTTCAACCAGTGGGAAAGAAGTCTTCCCAGAGCTTCCCTTATCTGATTAATCTCTTGAGTTATGATGACTGCCACATACATCCCCTCTCCTGGGAAGTTTCGAGACCATGGTGAACAGAAAAAGTTGGCACTGAAACGGACCAGTACAAATATTACTGTATTAGTTTCCCCATATGTTTGCCTTCCCACAGTTTATCACCTTGGAAGCCTGAAGTCTTTCCTTTTGTCTTGTCTCTTCTCTACACATTTGTTATTAACATTCTAGATAAACTAAATTTCTAACCATTCCTTTGAGTTACTCATCACTGAGTTTCTCCTGCATGTATGCACTCTATACAGGATAATATACTCCATTTGTCTTTTCTCTTATTAATTTGTCTTTTGTCAGTTTAATTCATAGGGCCCCAGCCAGAGAAACTAGGAGAGTAGAGGAAGAAGAACTCGACTTTTTGTAGGACTCGACTGAACAATAGCAAATAGTTTTTGCTATCTTTAAATGAAAATCATAGTTTGTTTAACCATATGCTTTGCTGCTGTGCTTTGTCACTCAGTCGTGTCCGACTATTTGCAACCCCATGGACTGTAGCCCGCCAGGCTCCTCTCTCCATGGGGATTCCTCAGGCAAGAATACAGGAGTGGGTTGCCCTGCCCTCCTCCAGGGAATCTTTGCAACCCTGGGATCTAACCCAGGTCTCCCGCATTGCAGGCAATGAGCCCCTGAGGAAGCCTAACCTATGCATATATAATGCTTTTAAAGCTAATGTACCATCCTTACAGGGTAATATGAAGAAAAAATAAAACTAAAATAACTTATAAAAGTGCATTTCAGTACAAAGGCACAGCTGAACTTTAAGACACAACAAAGCTGCTGGATGCTTGCCTTCATATGTAGAGTTACTGTGACCCTTGTAGCCATACTTGTAGTCTGAATTAGCAACTCAGCACTACAGACATTTTAGGTTATGGCTATGTGATTGCTCAAAAAGTGAACAATGCTTGGCAAAACTGAAGAAAGCTCAGACCTAACTTCACCTGATTTGCATAAGTTTTGTCTTCTCTGTAACGGGAAAGTAATTTACATCTAAAGTGGTGTTTGGGTCTGAGCCAGACAATAAAAAGTACTGAAACAAGCAGGGTAGTTCTTCATTATGTGGCATTGTCTTTGAATTTCAGAATGTCCTACTGTCTGGTCTTACCAAATACAGTGTGTCACAGTCAGTGAGATAAACAAAGCACTTTGAATAATTCCAATTTTCTCCCTTGCATCTTGGTAAAGATGTTGATTTTATTCTTTCTTAAGTGTAACGGGCAACTATTACAGTCTTTAGAAGAAAAATGCCATGATCAGATATATATCTTTAAAAAATCATCTTTTCATTAAAGGTTAAGTGCTAGGACATGAGAATTAAAACTCACAAATCAAATAATTTTATTTTATATACTTTTTGTTTGTTTTGTTTTTCTTTTTATTTTGCCCTCAGTGTTTCAGAATAACATATTTTAAGGAAAACACTGAATTCATTTGAAACAAAAACATTTTACCAATTATCAAGTTTAAACATTGTCATAGGGAGCATCAGTTTGACAGAGTTCAAGGCTCCAGACAATTGGGAAGATAGTCCAGAACTGCAGATTTGGTGTTGATATATCGAGTTCTAATAGTGTCTATATTACTAACTGTTATGGAAAGTAGACAGTAGCTTCTCCACACTCATAAGTATAAATCTAAAATTGTATTCTACCACTAATGACCCCACATTATAATTAACACTATATTGGGGGTGACATCATGTTCTTTCTCATTCAACAGTGAACCAAAATAATGGGGATCATTTTCTCTTAAAATGAGTTTGTTTTTCCTTCTCTCCCACACTGCTTATGTCTCTGGATATAAGATTTTCCACCCCATAATTCATCCTGAGAGTAAACTGGCTGGGGTAGCCAGGAAGACTGCTCAAATCAAAGAGATATGTGGTCCCAATGGAGACAGTACTTTTCTCTGAACCTTATATCATACTCAGTTGATTCAAAAAATGGTTGTTTAAGGGAGATGTTTTTCCCTAGGCCCAATTCATCAAATATATTAGAAAACTTTTCACACTAAAAACCTGTGCTTAGCAATAAATCACGCAATAGTATCTGTAAGAGAGGAAAAGGAAAGCTACTTTAATTGTTTCAGCCATTAAATCAGTTAAGAAGGACACACCAATTTAGGAATTTTAACAGTCAAATCTTATCTATAAACAATCTGCTAAGTTCATCAAGTTTATCATTAACACTGTATATGAAAGTATTTGATTTGATGTTAATGAACAAATATTAACATACTTCCCAGGGGTGCTAGTGGTAAAGAATCCACCATCCGATATAGGAGACACAAGAGACATGGGTTCGATCCCTGGGTCGGGAAGATCCCCTGGAGGAGTTCTTGGCAACACACTCCAGTGTACTTGCCTGGAGAATCCCATGGACAGAGGAGCCTGGAGGGCTACAGTCCATAGGTTTGCAAAGAGTCAGACACCACTAAATCTTCAGGCAGGCATGAAGATTACTAAAAATGTGGGTCTAGAACCACACAAAAATTGCACATATAGTGTTGGGGAATATATAGTAGTATTTCATTTAGAAGCAGGGAATTTCGAGGTTGGCTGCTGCTGCTGCTGCTAAGTGCATCAGTTGTGTCCGACTCTGTGTGACCCCATAGACAGCAGCCCACCAGGCTTCTCTGTCCCTGGGATTCTCCAGGCAAGAACACTGGAGTGGGTTGCCATTGCCTTCTCCGTTGAGGTTGGCTATCTGGGTTTAAATGTTAGCTCTACCACTAACCAGATGTGTTACCTTAAGTAAGTTATTTTTCTTTTCTATATTTTCCCTATCTGTAAAGGAATTTCTAACTACGTGTTTGTTGTGTGAACAAGATAACCCATGCACTTAAAATACTTAAAGTGTTTGTTGAATGGGAACTCATAGATAAAAATTTGGCATTATTGCTGTAATTTAGAAGATAAGCTATACTAGATATTTATGTTTTACTTTAAGAAAGATTAACAAGATTTTGACACAGGGTAACTGGGAATATATAAATGTTCACTCCATGGTGCTGAACAAATACAGCTTTCCTATGATATAATGAACTGTGATACTTCAAAAATTTCTCCCTTTTAAAGTGGAAATGTTCACATCCAAGCTTTAATTTCTATTAAAATTTCTGCAGAATCGGCAGCTTTTATTGTTAGAACAGGTATTAAGCACCAGATGTATTTGTTGACAGCATGTATATTCTTAAAGAAACTCGTATATATGGCTCTAGTTTATCCCCTTTTATGAATATCCTAATATTCAGAAACAAAAGACAATGACCATTGTTAACTTGGTTCAGTTCAGTTGCTCAGTTGTGTCCGACTCTTTGCGACCCCACGAACTGCAGCACGCCAGGCCTCTGTGTCCATCACCATTCCCGGAGTCTACCCAAACCCAGGTCCATCAAGTCGGTGATGCCATCCAACCACCTCATCCTCTGTCGTTCCCTTCTCCTCCTGCCCTCAAGCTTTCTCAGGAGAAGGGTCTTTTCAAATGAGTCAGCTCTTTGTATCAGGTGGCCAAAGTATTGGAGTTTCAGCTTCAACATCAGTCCTTCCAAGAACACCCAGGACTGATCTCCTTTAAGATGGACTGGTTGGATCTCCTTGCAGTCCAAGGGACTCTCAAGAGTCTTCTCCAACACCACAGTTTAAAAGCATCAGCTCTTCGTTACTCAGCTTTCTTTATTGTCCAACTCTCACATCCATATATGACCACTGGAAAAACCATAGCCTTGACTAGACAGACCTTTGTTGGTAAAGTAATGTTTCTGCTTTTTAATATTTGTCTAAGTTGGTCATAACTTTCCTTCCAAGGAGTAAACATCTTTTAATTTCATGGCTGCAGTCACCATCTGCAGTGATTTTGGAGCCCAAAACAATAAAGTCTGCCACTGTTTCCACTGTTTCCCCATCTATTTTCCATGAAGTGATGGGACTGGGTGCCATGATCTTCGTTTTCTGAATGTTGAGCTTTAAGCCAACTTTTTCACTCTCCTCTTTCACTTTCATCAAGAGGCTCTTTAATTCTTAACTTTCTGCCATAAGGGTGGTGTCATCTGTATAACTGAGGTTATTGATATTTCTCCCAGAAATCTTAATTCCAGCTTGTGCTTCCTCCAGCCCAGCATTTCTCATTGATGTACACTGCATATAATTTAAATAAGAAGGGTGACAATGTATAGCCTTGATGTACTCCTTTTCTATTTGGAACCAGTCTGTTGTTCCATGTCCAGTTCTAACTGTTGCTTTCTGACCTTCATACAGGTTTCTCAAGAGGCAGGTCAGGTGGTCTGGTATTCCAATCTCTTTCAGAATTTTCCAAAGTTTATTGTGATCCACACAGTCAAAGGCTTTGACATAGCCAATACAGCAAAAATAGATGTTTTTATGGAACTCTCTTGCTTTTTCCATGATCCATCAGATGTTGGCAATTTGATCTCTGGTTCCTCTGCTTTTTCTAAAACCAGCATGGACATCTGGAAGTTCATGGTTCACATATTGCTGAAGCGTGGCTTGGAGAATTTTAAGCATGACTTTCCTGGCGTGTGAGAAGTTAAACAGCTCTATGAAGACCTACAAGACCTTCTAGAACTAACACCCAAAAAAGATGTCCTTTTCATTATAGGGAACTGGAATGCAAAAGTAGGAAGTCAAGAAACACCTGGAGTAACAGGCAAATTTGGCTTTGGAGTACAGAATGAAGCAGGGCAAAGGCTAATAGAGTTCTGCCAGGAGAACCCATTGGTTATAGCAAACACCCTCTTCCAACAACACAAGAGAAGACTACACATGAACATCACCAGATGGTTGACACTGAAATCAGATTGATTATATTCTTTGCAGTCAAAGATGGAGAAGCTCTATACAGTTAATAAAAACAAGACTGGGAAGTGATTGTAGCTTGGATCATGAACTCCTTATTACCAATTTCAGGCTGAAATTGAAGAAAGTGGAGAAAACCACTAGACCATTCAGATATGACCTAATCAAATCCCTTATGACTATACAGTAGAAGTGAGAAATAAATTTAAGGCACTAGGTCTAATAGAGTGCCTGATGAACTATGGATGGAGGTACATGCCATTGTATAGGAGACAGGAATCAAGACCATCCCCAAGAAAAGAAATGCAAAAAAGCAAAATGGCTGTCTGAGGAGGCCTTACAAATAGCTGTGAAAAGAAGGGAAGCAAAAACGAAAGGAGAAAAGGAAAGATATACCCAATTGAATGCACAGTGCCAAAGAATAGCAAGGAGAGATAAGAAAGCTTTCCTAAGCAAACAATGCAAAGAAATAGAGGAAAACAACAGAATGGGAAAGACTACAGATCTCTTCAAGAAAATTAGAGATACAAAGGGAACATTTCATGCAAAGATGGGCTCAATAAAGGACAGAAATGGTTGGGACCTAACATAAGCAGAAGATATTAAGAAGTGGCAAAAATATACAGAACTGTACAAAACAGATCTTCACAACCCAGATAATCATGATGGTATGATCACTCACCTAAAGCCAGACATCCTGAAATCTGAAGTCAAGTGGGCCTTAGAAAGCATCACTACTAACAAAGCTAGTGGAGGTGATGGAATTCCAGTTGAGCTGTTTCAAATCCTGAAAGATGATGCTGTGAAAGTGCTGCACTCAATATGCCAGCAAACTTGGAAAACTCAGTAATGGCTGGAAAAGGTCAGTTTTCATTCCAATCCCAAAGAAAGGCCATGTTAACTTGCTAGTAATTAATTCTTCAAAATTCTAGAATGGAAATCAGGAGGTAAAGAAAAAAACTGCAGTTAAAAGCAGAGTAAGTTAGTCAAGGCTATGGTTGTTCCTGTGGTCATGTATAGATGTGAGAGTTGGACTGTGAAGAAGGCTGAGCGCCGAAGAATTGATGCTTTTGAACTGTGGTGTTGGAGAAGACTCTTGAGGGTCCCTTGGACTGCAAGGAGATCCAACCAGTCCATTCTGAAGGAGATCAACCCTGGGATTTCTTTGGAAGGAATGATGCTAAAGCTGAAGCTCCAGTACTTTGGACACCTCATGAGAAGAGTTGACTCATTGGAAAAGACTCTGATGCTGGGAGGGATTGGGGGCAGGAGGAGAAGGGGATGACAGAGGATGAGATGGCTGGATGGCATCACAGACTCGATGGACGTGAGTCTGAGTGAACTCCGGGAGTTGGTGATGGACAGTGAGGCCTGGCTTGCTGCAATTCATGGGGTCACGAATAGTCGGACACGACTGAGCGACTGAACTGAACTGAAGTTAGATTATTTACACAGTTGTTTTGGGAAATTTCTCAGAGGTTAAAGCGTCTGCCTCCAATGCGGGAGACCCGGGTTCGATCCCTGGGTCAGGAAGATCCCCTGGAGAAGGAAATGGTAACCCACTCCAGTATTCTTGCTTGAAGAATTCCGTGGATGGAGAAGCCTGGTAGGCTACAGTCCACGGGGTTGCAAAGAGTCGGACACGACTGAGTGACTTCACTTCACTTCACTTGTAAAGTTAAATGTCATCCACAGTCATGAGAGAAAGATATACCCAAAAATAAATAAATGAAATTAGTGTCAAAATAAATGGTGTTGTCTTTTCAGACTCATGTTAACCCATGAATGCAGGAAAATAAAAACCTGCTATAACAGTATTAGAACTATAGAAGTACTATTAATCAAACTGATTTTTTTTAGGGGCAAATGCAAGGACTAGAGTGTTATTTTTATGGTTGTTAACTCCCTTGTTTTATGTTATTTGTCCATTTGGTTTTTAAGGAATTGTGCTTCCAACTTATTTGCATTGCACTATTGTTCAATATCCACACTGTCAGCTGTTTCTGTTTTTTCTCTGAATGATGTTCTTGTCTGTCAGTATGGATGGAGTTGTCAGCAGCAACAGTAGCAGCAGGAATCACCATGATGTTCTGGAAACCTGTGTAAAGACAAAAGGGTCTGAGAGTCTCAGGAGGGCTGAGGACTTTCTCTTTAGTTACCATTTACAGAGACATGTTCTTGGCAATATGGATTAGGTGTTTACTATGTATCTTGTGAGTTTTTTAGGCAAGGGATGCAAACCTGAATGAAACCAAGTCCACAGTTCTGGCAGCAGCTCCACCATGGGGTAAATTCATGCTTATACTGAGGTTGCTGGGACCACTCTTCTCTCCTCTTCCTTGTTATTAGTGTCGGTAATTAATTGGAACAAGCCCCTTCATCTCCACTTCAGAGGGAAAGCGATGAACGACCACTGGTTATGAAAATGGAAATGAGATTGCTCAGTGACTGAGTCATGCCCAACTCTTGAGACCCCATGGACGATAGCTCACCAGGCTCCTCTGTCCATGGGATTTCCCAGACAAAAATACTGGAATGGTTGCCACTCCCTTCCCAGAAGATGAAATTAGAGTACTATTCAACCAAACAACTTCCCTATAAACTCATGTTTCTTTGAGAAAGATATTTACCTTTGGTGGTGTCACATTCAAGTGTTTCTGTTGATAAGAATCTGAAAATCAGTGTAGACCATGGTGGAGTTCTAATGGCTTTAAAGCAAAATTTTGAAGTACCTAAAATCAGATGAATGAGGTATATTAGGAGTGATAATTTTGTTTGAAGATAAGTGCTCTCTATACATGCTCTGCCTTAAAATTAAGCCCAAACATGTGCATATTATATTTTCTATAATATATAATGTCAAAATATTACTTTTATATTTTGAAACATAAAAATAAGTGGGTATGCCAGGTATATAAATGTATTCAAAGGCTAAGTACATGCAACAGTGCATAAAATATATGGACTCCAAAAATTATATTAATGTAAATATACCTAATTGGTATAGTTTTTAAATGTAATATCTGAAATTTCCTTAAGATATTTGAGGTAACCTGGCCTGCCTTATGAAAATTATCAACTTGGGAAACTATTCTATGTGTGACTAAATGTCAGTTGTTTAAAATAAAATATCTGCTTAGTTTATTAAAAGTCAATTAAGCAAACTTATTTTAACCTTCTATTAATACTTCAGTGAAGCTGAAGGGACAGTTTTATTACCCAGGTAGAAATGGGAACCTGAAAGCTACTAAGCACTATAGATTTCCCAGTGTATCATAATTATAGAAACACCTGTGTCAAATAACTCCAAGTTGATCCACTCTAAAAATATAGAGTGCTTAATAGTCCCGAGAATGAAACTCACTGCCAACAAGCCACAGGTGTTCACCGCAGGAAGCCATAAAAAATGTGAAGATGAAGGATGTGATGACATTTCCCAACATAATATATATATATCCCCAAATGAACTTATGCATTTATAATTCAGTTAGTTTTTTAAAATTGTTAATGTGGCATTTAGGTTGTTTTTAAAAATAAAAGGCTGTTAAACTTCCAAAATGTGCATAATATGTTAGTTTATAAAATTGAATGCCAAGGGATAAAATCAAGCTAGAATCATAGTTTTAATTTTTAAAATATTTTATCTTATTCATGATAGCACTTGGATTGCCTATTTCCTATATTGAATCTAAAGTTTATGCAGATGAGTAATTATATGAATGAATCTTCATTAAAATACAGCTTTTTAAATTTTATTAATTCAAGTAGCAGCCTTCAGATAGACTGTTTGCTGCAATAAAAAATTATAATCGTTTCACCTAAGATTTGTTATTTTTCATATAAAAAGTTGTATCTAAATTGAACCATAATCATATTGTTCCATATTTCTTTAACATCTACACTAATTTTTCTATTTAATTTCATTCAACATGAAAATAATACTTAGTAATGCATTTTGCAGGCTTTATTAATGCCTTCCAGACATTCATGTTTGTTAACTGAACACACTTGATTATCCATGCTGATGGAAGACTACAGAAGCATGGATAATTGAAAATAGTAGGTAATTCAGAAAATTGCTGTGCAGTCAGATGCACATTCACAGAAACATATTCACACATTTGTTCAAATACATCCCCTTTGTCAGTTCTGTAAGTAAATGATCCAAAGTAGTTGATATGGTTTCTGCCAGAGTACATGCAGATAATAAATTGCATGTGCCGCTGTCTCACTCAACACAGCAGGAGAAGAATGTCTGTATTTCTGCCTCTAGAACCTTATGTTTCCATGTAGGCAATCCAAACTCTCCTGTAGGTTAGTTCTATCCGAGATGGTCCAGTTAATACCACGGTGCTACGAATCTAGAGGGAAAAGTATGGGTTAAGGTTTTAAACCAGTTTGACTGGTAGATCTGACCAGTAGACCAGAGTCAGCTCAGTGGACTATAGAGCAGAATCAGAAATAACCCCACATTCTGACATTTTAAATGTCAAGTTCATTAATAAGTTTATTCAACTACATCAAAAAAAATGGCAGTGGCATAAAAAATAAGATAGATGTTTACTTCTCTTTTGTGTTAGGCATGATACGCTAGGAATGGCAAGATGATGTTTCTTTGCTCAGTCAGGGGAGCTTTGAGGCTTCTTGTACTTTCTTGTTCTGGTGCCTACTGCCAGTTGCCTCCTGACATGACCAGAGATAGTTTACCACAACCATATCCACTTTTCAACCCACAAACAGGAGAAAAGGAAATGGAGGACAAGCAATTTCCATTCAGTGAGGGTGACCTGGGAGGAGCCAGTATCATATTTTCCAGAACTTAAGCAAGTGCTCCAGGCTGGCTCAGTGAGCCTGTGAATGTAATCTCCAACAAGGGGCTCGTTTACTCAACTCAAATGTAGGAGTTCAAAGACTAAAATAAGAAGAGAAAAATGAATACTTGAAGATAATTGCAGTCTTTCCCATAAGAGATAACAAAGAGACAATATTACAGTAAATCACAATGAATAGTCAGGATATTTATCCTCCAGAAATGGTTAAAATCAGGTCGGACTCTGAGGAAAGAAAATGAGACTACTATTGATAGTATGAAACTCCCTATGGAAAGACTCTAGAAATGTTAAAAGGTCCCAACTTCCTTGTTGAGACAGTGACTGTTACTATTTCTAATAACTGAGACACTATATTCTGAAAAAAACTGAATTTCATATTACATGAAAGCCAGAATTTAAAGGGAAAGTAGTATCTGTATTTTTCAGTATTTTCCAAGGTATGTTCCCTTGGACAGTAGTTCAGGGAAATAGTTATTGGAAAATTTGTTTTCTTATCAAAGAGATTTAGCAGACATTGACTACTGTGTCACCAACTAGACAATTTTAAGGTCTAAGCATGTGTTTTTCCAGTAGTCATGTATGGATATGAGAGTTGGATCTTAAATGGCTGAGTGCTGAAGAATTGATATTTTGGAATTGTGATGCTGGAGAAGACTCTTGAGAGTCACTTGGACTTCCAGGAGATTGAAACAGTCAATCATAAAGGAAATCAGCTCTGAATATTCTTTGGAAGGAGTGTTGCTGAAGCTGAAGCTGCAGTATTTTGGCCACCTGATGCAAAGAGTCGATTCACTGACCTTGATGCCAGGAAAGATACAAGGCAGAAGGAGAAAGGGGTGGCAGAGGATGAGGTGGTTAGATAGCATCACCAACTCAATGGACATGAATTTGAGCAAACTCTGGGAGATAGTGGAGGACAGAGGAGCCTGGCGTGTCGGAATCCATGAGGTCACAAAGAATAACACAATATTTTGTGACTGAACAACACCAGCAAGCATATTAATAGATATAGCATCATATATGCTGCTGTTGCTAAGTCACTTCAGTCATGTCTAATTCTGTGAGACTCCATAGACAGCAGCCCACCAGGCTCCTCCGTCTCTGGGATTCTCCAGGGAGGAACACTGGAGTGGGTTGCCATTTCCTTCTCCAATGCATGAATGTGAAAAGTGAAAGTGAACTCGTTCCGTCATGTCCGACTCTTCGCGACCCCATGGACTGTAGCCTACCAGGCCTCTCTGTCCATGGGATTTTCCAGGCAAGAGTACTGCAGTGGGTTGCCATGTCCTTCTCCAATAGCATCATATAGTAAAGAGTTAATCAGGGGCTTCCCTGGTAGCTTACATGGTAAAGAATCTGCCTGCAGTGCAAGAGACCCAGGTTTGATCCCTGTGTCGGGAAGATCTGTGGAGAAGGGAATAGCAACCCACTCTGTATTCTTGCCTGGGATATCCCATGGATAGATGAGCCTGGCAGGCTCCATTTAAATGCCTTTATTCCAAATATATTAACCACATAATTATTATTCAAGTGCATTTATCAGTGTATTTTCAAATAGACTTTTAAGGAAATCAATTTGATCCAAACTCTTTATTTTATAAGATATTGTAACAAATGAGGACCAAGTATTTGTATATTTTAATGAGAACTAGATAAGTCAATTAACCTAACACTCTGCAGTGAGGTCTCAACTTTAAGTATAAACTATTAATTGATTTAACTCAGGGTTCAGCAAACTATGGTTCATGGACTAATTCAGCCAATTGCCCATTTTATAAATAAAATGAGATTGAACTGTTATACTCATTCATTCACTCATTATCTGGGGCTCATTTCTCACTGCATTAGTAAAGTTTACTAGTTGTGATAGAGTTTGTGTGGCTCATAAAACCTCTAATATTTACTATTGTTTTTTGTTTGTTTTTTTTTTTTTTTTTACAGAAAGACCATAGACTCCTGATTTAATTCATTCTGAAATATACCTTAAATATGAGTTAATATGGCTTCCCATGTGGCACAGTTGGTAAAGACTCTGCCTGCCAGTCCAGGAGACGCAAAAGATATGTATTCTTGCCTAGAAAACATGGACAGAGGAGCCTGGCAGGCTACAATCCATGGGGTCACAAAGAGCTGGACACTACTGAGAGCTCACACACACAGATCTTAAGTACCCCAATACATCTCACTTAAAAAACAAAAATAATTTGATATGAAATCGAATTAAGCTTGAGAAACCCTTTTGGAAGCAGTGATCTCAATGTGTATTAACAAAAATTATTGATGAGAAATTCAGCTGAATAAAACAAGATATCTCAACTGGGTTTTATCTGTTACTTGAAAGCACTGGACTCCATTGTTGCTGATGTGGAGATGAATGAGGCATGGTACCAGTTCTTGACTAGCTCACTCTCCAGCAGAGAAAATAGAAAAGAAACCCATCAAATATTATATGATGACAAGATCTCTAATAATGTCCACCAAACTCTATCTAAGAAAGAGGTATGCCACATTATTTAAATGTACCTTTTCCCTCTTTTCCCCTAACAGTTATATATCATGCATACATCAGGCATATTCCAGTTACTTTACATATACATGAGTGGGCATGATCAGTCAAAACCATCTCTTTGTCACCCTATGGACTACAGCCAACCAGGCTCCTCTGTCCATAGAATTTTCCAGGCAAGAATTCGAGAGTGGGTTGCCATGCCCTCCTCCAGGGGATCTTCTCAACCCAGGGATCAAACTTGCGTCTCTTGCATTGCAAGTGGATTCTTAACCCACTGAGCCACCTGGGAAACCCTTTAAATACATATACTAACTCATTTAGTAATCACACAACTGTAAATATAGTGCTTCTCAGTCTGTAAAGACATAATTATAAGGAAGGTAAAGTGTTTTACAGAACAGAATGTTTCAGACAGTACAGTGGAGGTTCTGAAACAAGAGAAAGTGAACGAAACTTCTTAAGTTTTCATTTCAAATATAGTATTAAGAATAGGAAACAAGAGTGTGTGAATCAACTCAGAGAGCATCTTGTCTAAAAAATTTTATCACAATTAAAAAACGGATAATAAAAATCTCATGTCAAATACTGCTGCTGCTGCTGCCAAGTTACTTCAGTCGTGTTCGACTCTGTGTGACCCCATAGATGGCAGCCCACCAGGCTCCCCCATCCCTGGGATTCTCCAGACAAGAATACTGGAGTGGGTTGCCATTGCCTTCTCCGTGAAATACTGACATATGGTAAATTCAGAGATAAACTCATTATTTTAGTTTACTCCCATATCCTTGCCTGAAGAATTCCATGGATAGAGGAGCCTGGAGTGTTCCAGTCCATGGGGTTCTAAAGAGTCAAACATGACTGAGCAACTAACACTTCACTTTCATTTTTATTTTCTGGCATCTGATATGGTGAGATCATATTGTGAAATTTCTCAGTGGCTCCATGATGGTTTGAATCGTCACAAAATTCTGCATGGTGTATAGTTACCTTAAACTATGTAATTATTATTTATAATATTATCACAATATTACATTATTAATGGGAATAGTAATTATTATTGTAATAATAAGCTGGCATTATTAAGAATAGTTTAAGTAAAATAGTGGTTTAGGAAATTATATTTTATACATGTGCACAAACATTATGTGAAGAGACTGGCATTGATAAAATATCAAATTATCTTAAGGGGTTATCTAGTCCAGTATCTTAATTTATTCAGAATGTGTAGGGAAGATTTATAAAACTATACAGCTAATCCCATCATTATGACTTCCAAAATATTAGAAAATCTGTATACTGTGAACCATTTATCAACTCCTCTGTTTTTGAGGCAGAGTTAGCAGTAGGTAGATTTTCCACTATGTGAGAGCTGGCACCCCTAATCCCTATATTGTTCAACATTCAACTCTATTTTACCTATACATGAATGCAAAAGTTATTTTGCTTTTAGCTGCATTAAAGGAATGCATATCTAGATCTATGCCCACCAGTGTCTGTCAAGACAAAATGTCATCTTGACAAAAAAATGGTGTTTTTGCAAAATGCCATATTCTATGACAGAGGAGGAAAATAAAACTGCTAAAACTAGTTGTTTGAACTGTAATTCTAGGTGCAGTAGACAAATAATATTTTTGTCTTAAGACCCAAATGCATACATGCCCTTATAAAAAAGTTATTGATGCTAAATAGAACTACCATCTATATCTCAGCTTCCAAATTCCTTAAATTAGTGGAACCAACCAAGCCAAGGTCAACTGAGAGACACTTGCCTTTTGTTCCTCTCCTCCTCTCATAAGCCTAGCATACTTCTTTACTTAGAAATAAGAACACATTAACATGTTCATGCTTCCATAGGTCAGGCCATTCTTTTGTTAGAATTTTTAAAATTATGTCTCGGAACAGGAAATAAATAATCTGATGAGAGAACTTCCCAGGTGACTCCGTGGTAAAGAATCACCTGCCAATGTAGGAGATGCAAGTTCGACCCCTGGGTAGGGAAGATCCTCTGGAGGAGGAAATGGCAACCCACTCCAGCATTCTTGCTGGAAAAATCCCATGGATGGAGGAACCTGACAGGCAGCAGTCCATAGGGTCGCAAAAAGTCAGATGCAACTGAGCATGCACACAATCTGATGAGAAATTACTCTTGGTTAAGAGCAAACCATTTATACTCTTAAGTTTGGTTATCTCACTTTACTATGAGCTACTAATTTTTCATATATTTTGGGTCAGTTACTTTTATAGTGTGGATAATATGTATTAGCTTTTACAATCGCCCTTCTTTTCCTGTTTTACTAAGAGAATATATTTGTGTCTGTCTTCCCATTCCTATACTGAAAGCACTATGTGACTTCAGTATTTCCCCGTTCCTCAGTGTGTTTCTATAGAAATCTTCTAAGAGAGTCAATCTATGACTCATTCAGCACTGATCTTTCAGGATTATTCTTCCTATTGCAGACTTTGTAACTAAAAGATAATTCAGTTTCAGTGTTGATTCTAAAAGAAGAAAACATGAATTATTTCTTTAGTTTCATAAGCACTAATTTTCATAACAGTTATGGAGAATAGGATAAAACATATAAATATAGTACATGTAGGATATTTTAAATCCATAGGAATTAGAGCAGATTTTATTACTGTGTCAGATTTAAAAAAGGTATTAAAATATTTGTTGGTCCTTTACAGCATTTTTAATTTAAAATAAAAAGAGCCTTTGAAAACAGCAATACAAAATTAAATGTTAACCATTTAGAATAGAGATCTGGCAGTGATATCAAGAGAATTAAGAAAGTACATATTATCATAATTAAATAATAATTCTATTTCTTCAATTGTGCCCTAAAAATAACCCAAAATGGAACATATATATATATATATATATATATATACGCACACACACACACACATACACACAGAGAGAGAGATATAAATTGCATTCTAATAAATATAGTATGATTAGTATACACTTCAATTCTCTGGAGCTCCAGATAACATGTGGCAACAATGAGAAAATATTAAAGTATAATACAGTTCATGTGCCATGCTTTGCTTACACTCAGTTGTGTACGACTCTTTGTGACTCCATGGACTGTAGTCCACCAGGCTCTTCTGTCAATGGGATTCTCCAGGCAAGAGTATTGGAGTGGTTTGCCATGCCCTCCTCTAGGGGATCTCCCCAACCCAGGCACTGAACTCAGGTCTCTTGCATTCAGGCAGATTCTTTACCCTCTGAGCCACCAGGGAACAGCTAGGCTCAAAAATGACTAATTTTGCTATAGATCAGAAGTAGAAAACTGTTGTCACAATATTATGTGAAGGGTAATCCCATGTGAGGCACATGATTTTCAGCAAAAACCTTGGAGTAGTTTGATTCCAGTATGGTTAACTATGACCAAATTTCCCATTATGATAATGAGAATTCAGTGAGGCCCATCATTGTATAGCAGGATCTGGGCTCTACTTCTTTAAAATATAGAGAAAAATTCTGGCAGCTCTCTGGAGTTGATACTTTTATAAAACTTTACAGTAATAAGTTAGAAAGAAGGAGGAGGTGGCCACAAAATGGGAGCTGTGCCAAGATGTTCACTGGTTCAGTGAAAAGATCTATGATGTTAATTATGTGATATGAGACCTGAAAACTTCACTCTTATTAAGGATTGCACAGGACTGGGATGAAATGGCAATTTGCCATAGTGGGAGCATAACCAGACACACACACATACACACAGTGTGTGTTCTCATTCAAGGTGAATATACAATAAAGAACCTCTTCAAAGAGCTTTAAGAATGCTACCCACTAAGTTATAGTTATCATCAATTTGTCTGAAAATAAGGAAAAATAATTTAAAATAAGTGTATTTAGCTTCCTCAAAGTGATAATGGAAAAAATAGCATACACAAAAATAATAAATCATACTATAGAAATAGCAGATAATAATCAAAAACATTTTAGAAAAATAAACAGAAATATTAGGAGTGAAAATTATAGTCATTGATATTCAAAGATAGTATCATAGTCTTTGGGATGAATTTTGGAGATTATTTGATAAAAGAAAGCATTAGAAATATGGAAGATAATGTGGGTTAATTTACCCAGAATTCTACACAAACAGTTGAAGAGATAAAATAATAGGTAATATGTTTAAAGCATTGAAAAATAGTTCTAGAACTCAAGATTAGGTTACATATTAAAATTACAGTATTTGAAGACATTATAACTGACTTTTCTAGAATTGTAGAAAAACTCACTTAAAATTCAGTGTGGTTCAGTTAAGATAAATAAAAATAAATACAGTCACTTTCTAAGGAAAAACCTGAATGCTAAATAAGAAAAAAAAAACTCTTTTAAAAAGCTATACAAAAGACACAAATTACATATCAAAGAATAACATTCAACAGTAAATTATCTTCACTTTGACAAAAATAATAATGAGATGACCATCAAGTTAGAATTCAAAATCAAGCCTAAGGAACAGTCAAGATTTGGGGTAAAATTACATTTCAGACATACAAAGTGAAAACAGTCTAGAGCACACATAATCATGCTGAATCAACTACAAAACAATAGTTTCTAGTAAGAATAAAATTAAACACAAAAGGAAGGAGTGAGATGCAGAAAACAATGGTCCTAAAAATCAATGTGTGATAACGGGATGGGATTGATGTGGTGGTAGTTAAAATATGCTGTTTATTTCATTTATAAGATGATAAATTTCCAAGTCACTTTAGAGTTTGCAAGTTAATGTGTTTCTGTATGTTGAAAAATTATGGGTTATTACAAAGATGCAAAATCACGTATGTAAGCCGTCAAACTAATAGAAGACAATACATGGAAAGAAATGAAGAAAATCTTACCGATCTAATAGAAATGAAGAAGACCAGGTAGGTAGACAAACATGTCAATAAAAAGCTATGGAAAAGCAATAAAACACTCAATCTAAGATAAAATATATCATATCTCTAATTATAGTACATCAAAGATATTTTATTCACTTCAAATTGGTATTTTTAAACTTGGCCTTTGTTATTTACTTGAGCAGCTCATAAGATAAATTAGTACTAAATGTTATAACTAAAACTATGAAAGTTAAGTCAAACAATAGATAACAAAATAAACTATGACTATTATTATAGTATAGTTTATTAGTTTCTAAAAATGTGTTATTTTAGCAAATTGCCACAAATTTAGTGGCTTAATACAACACAAACATATCAATATACAGTTTTGGGTGTCAGAAGTCTAAAATAACTCAAAGGGTTTTTTTTTTTTTTTTGCCCCTGGAGATTCTTTTTCCTTGCCCTTTTCATCTTTTAGTGGCCACCTTTATTCTTTGGCTTGCGAGCCCTTCCTCCATCTTCGAAGCACATCACTTCCAATGTGTGCTTCCAACATCCTCTGACTCTTTCTCCATCATTCTTATAAGGGCTTTTATGCCTGCATAAAAGAGGATAATCTCCTTATAGCATCAGACAATCACATCTGAGACGATGTCTCTTCTGCCTTATAAGGTAACATTCAATGGTGCCAGACGTTAGGACACAGGCAATGTTTGGGGGCCATTATTCAGATTGCTGCTGCTGCTGCTGCTAAGTCGCTTCAGTCGTGTCCGACTCTGTGCGACCCCATAGATGGCAGCCCACCAGGCTTCCCCGTCCCTGGGATTCTCCAGACAAGAACACTGGAATGCGTTACCATTTCCTTCTCCAATGCATGAAAGTGAAAAGTGAAAGTGAGTGAAAGTCGTGTCCGACTCTAGCAACCCCATGGACTGCAGCCCACCAGGTGCCTCCCATGCCAAAAAATTAATGAGGCCTATCAATTAGAGAGAGAGAGAAAATGAACTAATAAAAATTAATAATTTTAATTAAAGCTTGATAAATTATTAAATATTTAAAATACTGTATTTGTAAATACATGTGTATATTCATATAAAAATATATAACATGCACACATAAAATTCATAATGCTTGCCCCTAGTGTTCTCACCTGGAGAATCCCAGGGACGGAGGAGCCTGGTGGGCTACCGTCTATGGGGTCCCACAGAGTCGGACATGACTGAAGCTACTTAGCGGCAGCAGCAGCAGTGAAAGAAACATGGAAGAAGGAAAAATAAATATTTCTGTAAATTTTAATTCATTTTTAACAAATATCTAAATTATTAAAACATTAAAGCATTTTTAAGAGTTTTAAAATTCACTGATACGATTTTCTTCATTTCTTTATATGTTGTCATTTGCTAGCTTGATAGCTACATATTTAATTCTGTATCTTTGAAATTACTCATAATTTTTCAACATACAGAAACATATTAACTCACAAACTCTAATAAAATTGATATGAAAATTTGTCTTTTAAAATTCACTGAAATAAATTTAGAAATACATTGTCTTATAAAAGTTTTAAACTTGCTGATTTCATGATTAATAGAAGCTTCTTATTATTTGGCTCCTTTATCACAGTTGCTTTTAATATCATATATTAAAACAATGTAAATATTTTAATGTTTTAATGGTTATATAAATATCAAAGAGTATCATAACATTGAAGATGATAGAGAAGTTTCTGTAACATGGAAAAGTCTTATGTTTGAAGATTACAGAATTAAATTCACAAATATACATACACAGTTATGCACTAATTTAGAAGAGTTCCTATGTCAAAACTTTTACTTGTTTACATTATCCTATTTAATTTTTACTGCCTTCTGAGTTAAAATACCTACATTTTTGACACCAATTCTACAGATGAGGAATCTGAGGAATAAAATAACTGAGTAGTTGAGCATTATTTCAAACCTATTCTGGCTGACTCTAAGCTTGAACTCTTAATTTCTGTATAATATTGTCTATAGAGCAGACAAAAATTACAAAATAACTATTTTTAAGAAAACAACTATTATTAAGCAATAAGTCAAAAGTAAATGGTAATTGTTTTCAGTTTGTAGGCCTATGGATGATTTTTTCCCCCTGTATTCTCAAAATACTATATAATGTAATGACATTCTTTATTTTTTTTAATGATGAAATGTTGACATATGTGGGTACAAAAGTAATATTGCAGAACATCAGACATTACATTTATGGCACATATGATCTAAAGAAAAATTAAGTTCTTTGGAAACATCTATTTTAGGAATGATGAAAAACTGAAGAAAAGTGTGAATTTGAAATAACTGTCGTTTTTGTTCAGTTGCTATATCATGTCCAACTCTTTGCAATCCCAAGGACTACAGCTCACCAGGCTCACCTGTCCTTCACAATCTCCTAGAGTTTGCTCACACTCATGTCCATTGAATCAGTGATGCCATTCAACTGTCTCATCCTCTGTTGCCACCTTTTCTTCCTACTCTCAATCTTTCCCAGCATCAGTGTCTTTTCCATTGAGTTGGCTCTTTGCATCAGGTGGCCAAAGTATTGGAGCTTTAACTTCAGCATCAGACCTTTCAATGAATATACAGTTGATTTTCCTAAAGATTATCTGGTTTGATCTCCTTACTGGGACTCTCAAGAGTCTTCTCCAGCACCACAGTACAAAAGCATCAGTTCTTTGATGCTCAGCCTTCTTTATGGTCCAACTCTCACATCCACACATGACTACAGGAAAAATCGTAACTTTGACTGTAAAGACCTTTGTCAGCAGAGTGATGTCTTGGTGTTTCAATATGCTGTCTAGGTTTGTCATAAGCTGCTATTATCTTATTAAAAGAAGTTCATTTTCTTGTGACTCCATGGACTGTAGCCTTCCAGGCTCCTCTGTTCATGAGATTTCCCAGGCAAGAATACTGGAATAGGTTGCCATTTCCTTCTCCATGGGATCTTCTTTACCCAGGGATCAAACTCACATCTCCCACATTGCAGGCAGGTTCTTTACCACTGAGACATCATAATTAATGGATATATTTACAAAATAGCTAAATTTTACTTTTCTATCTAATTTTATAACATAGTATAATTTCTGACAGAGTGTTAGACAAGGATGGGCCATACATGAGGAATAAAACATGGGATGTGCACATGTTAATTACATTTATGTCATTGGCAATGCTCTATTTCTGTTTTTTGGAAGTTTTTATACACTGGCAACATAAAGCATTTAAATAACTTCAAAACAATTTGTGACCAACTTTTACGATTGAAATAGTTTAATGTTTACATATTAACATATATGATGATATACAGCAATCTAGAGAGCTTGTGAGTCTACAAACTGTTATTTTAATAAAGAAAGAACTAATAACCAGAAAAAGTGAAGTGAAAGTGAAGTCGCTCAGTCATGTCTGACTCTTTGTGACCCGTGGACTGTAGCCCACCAAGCTGCTCCGTCCATGGGATTCTCCAGGCAAGAATACTGGAGTGGGTGGCCATTTCCTTCTCCAGGGGATCTTACCGACCCAGGGATCGAACCCAGGTCTCCCACATTGCAGGCAGACACTTTAACCTCTGCACCACCAGGGAAACCCTAATAACCAGAAGCCAGTGTACAAAATGACAGGAAGTATTAATACTTACCTCACAGTAATTATTTTCAATATATGGATAAAATAGTCCAATTAACAGAGATAAGGGCAGCAGAATGAATTTTTAAAAATTCATTGAATGCTGCCTCAAGGATAGTCTTCTTAGATATAAAGAAACACAGAGACTGAAGTGAAAAGATTGAAAACCATATTCCATGAAAGTAGAAAAAAATAACTAGGATATCAATACTCATATCAGACAAATATAAACTTTAAAGCAAAGACTAACAGAAGACAAAGAAGGGAGTTGCACAATGATGAAGTGGGTCAGTCCATTAAGAGGGTATGAAATTTGTAAATATTTATGCATCAATACGCATATGTGCATGTTCAGTTGCTCAGTCATGTCTCAATCTTTGGAATCTCATTGACTGCAGGCCCCTTTGTCTATGGAATTTTCCAGGCAAGAATACTAGAGTGGGCTGCCATTTCTTCTTCCAGATCTTCCCAATCCAGAAACTGAACTTGCATCTCCTGCATTGGCAGGCAAATTCTTTACCATTGAGCCACCTGGGAAGCCCCATGAACCAACCCAGGAGTACCTAAGCCCCATGAACCAGCACAGGAGCACCTAAATATATAAGGCAAATATTAACAGATACAAAGGGAAAATAGACAGCAATATATTAATAGTAAGGGACTTTAATACCCATTTACATCAATGGGTAGATCATCCAGACAGAAATTCAGTAAGTACACTCTAGCATAAAATGACACATTAGATCATATGAACTTAATAGATATATACAGACCATTCCAAAGTAGAGGAATTTATATTCTTTTCAAGTACACATGAGAATTTCTCCAGGATATATCACATATTAGGCCACAAAAAGTTTCCATTAATTTAAGCAGATTGAAATTATATCAAGAATCTTTTCTGATCACAGCAGTATGAAAATAGAAACCAACTACAAGAATAAAACTGAAAAAAACTCATAAACATATTGAAATTGTACAACATCATACTAAAATATCAATAAGCAAACCAAGAAATTAAGAGGAAGTAAAAGAAAACCTGGAGACAAATGAAAATAAAAATACAACTCTCTGAAATCTATGGGACACAGCAAAAGCAGTTCTAAGACTGAAGTTCATAGTGATATAGGCCTACATTAAAAAACAGTAACACTTTCAAAAAAACAATCTAAATTTACATGTAAAAGAAACTGAAAAAAAGAGAAATCAAATCCAAAAGTCAGTAGAAGGAAGGAAATAAAGATCAGAGTAGAAATAAGTGAAATGAATAATTAAATAAGAAAAAGAAAAAACCGATGAAACTAAAAATTGGTTCTTTGAAAAGATAAAACTGACAAAACTTTAGCCAGACTCATCAAGAAAAAAAGATAAATAGCCTAAATAAATAAATTAAAAGTGAAAGAGGAGAAATTACAGTTGAATTACAGAAATAAAAAGGATCATAAGAGAATATTATGAAAGTGTATGTCAACAAATTAGGCAACCTAAAAAAACAAGTAAACTTCTAAAAACATAAAATCTTCCAAGACTGAATAATTACAAAGTAGAAAATATCTATAGTTTAATTGTTGCTGTTTAGTCATTCAGTAGTGCCAACCCTTTTGTGATTTTATGCATTGCAGCCCATCAAGCTCCATGGGATTTCCCAGGCAAAAATACTGGAGTGGGTTGCCATTTCCTCCCCCAAGAAATCTTCCCGACCCAGGGGTTGAATCCACATCTCCTGTATTGGTAGGCAGATTCTTTACCACTGAGCCACCAGGGAAGCCAAAACTAATATAAGCTATGACAAACCTGGATGGTGTATTAAAAAGCAGAGATATCACTTTGCCAACAAAGGCCCATATAATCAAAGCTGGTTTATCCAGTAGTCATGTACGAATGAAAGACTTGGACCATAAAGAAGGCTGAGGGTAGAAGAACTGGTGCTTTCGAACTGTGGTGCTGGAGAAGACTCTTGAGTGCCTTGGACAGCAAGATGAAACCAATCAATCTTAAAGGAAATCAACCCTGAATATTCACTGGAAGAATTGACGCTGAAGCTGAATATTAATATCTGGCCACCTGATGCAAAGAGCCAGCTCATTAAAAAATACCCTGATGCTAGGAAAGATTGAGGGCAGGAGGAGAAGCATGCAGCAGAGGATGAGATGGTTGGATGGCATCACTGGCTCAATGGACATGAGTTTGAGCAAATACTGGGACATAGTGAAGGACAGGAAAGCCTGGTGTTCTGCCTTTCATGGAGTCACAGAGTTGGACATGACTGAACAACAGTGTTAATTATAACTCAGTTTATTTTTTAATAAGCACTGATGTAAAAGACCTTGTTTAATTGATTACATTCTGCTTTTTTTGTCTCAACTTACCATATGAAATCTGTTGTAGCCAGAAAAGCCACTTTAATACAGTCCATTGATGAGGTTGTTGGCTTTATATTCTTCCTATAATGATAGTCCTGAATGTTCATTGAAAGGATTGATGCTGAAGCTAAAACACCAATACTTTGGCCACCTGAGGTGAAGAGCCAATTAGTTGTAAAAGACCCTGATGCTGGGAAAGATTGAGGACAGAAGGAAAAGGGGGTGACAGAGGATGAGATGGTTGGATGGCATCACCGACTCTATAGACATGAGTTTGAGAAAACTTCTGGATAGTAAATGACATGGACACCTGTCATGCTGTAGTTCATGGGGTTGCAAAGAGTTGGACATGACCTAGCAACTGAACAACAAGCCTCCTGCATTAGTCAAAATCACTGTTTAAGTGGTCTCACCTATTTATGTATCAGTACCTTCTGCTCTCGATTGCTGTTGTTCAGTTAAGTCCTGCCCAGGTCTTTGTGACCCCATGGACTGCACAGCATGCCAGACTTCCCTGACCTTCACCATCACCTGAAGTTTGCACAAACTCATGTCCATTGAGTTACTGATGCCAGCAACTATTTCATCCACTGGCATCATCTCTAGACTAGCAGATTTTAATTGCAGTATCACTTTGAATTTGCCTCATTCTCCAGATTTCAGGGTGACAATTTGCCCTGTGACCTCTGTTCTACAATGTGTATAAGAAAAATAATTTAGTTTTAGTCTCTACTGCTTTTCTTGTTTTGAAAGATAGAAGTGGCAATTTCCAGATTTATTCCATGCCATCTCTGAAAGCATAAGTCACAATATTGTTTCAGTAGCATATATACCTTACATTGGACATGTCAGTACCTTAGACTCCTAAGCTACACTGAATTTTTCTCACCTGGCAGTTCCTATCTTGATTTCTTCCATTTAGCACATAGTTTTCATTCTTTGGTTTGCTACTTTGGTTTCCATTCACCCACTTGCATTGCATCTTAAAAAATTGTTGGTATTACTGTTATATTATTGTTTCTATAACTTAGTATTTGTGAATTTATACTATTTTGTCCTTCATTGTCACTTAGTATTTTTTTAGTAGTAGGGATTAGCTAACATGTATCTGCCCTTTTATATTTTGTGAACTGGTCTCTTTTCTGTTTCTTTATTTGTTCTGTTTCTTTGTTTGTATACTTAGAGCTTCCCTGGTGGCTCAGAGGTTAAAGTGGCTGCCTCTAATACGGGAGACCTGGGTTCGATCCCTGGGCTGGGAAGATCCCCTGGAGAAGGAAATGGCAACCCACTCCAGTATTCTTGCCTGGAGAATCCCATGGACGGAGGAGCCTGGTGGGCTACAGTCCATAGGGTCTCAAAAAGTCGGACACGACTGAGCGACTTAACATCGTAACATCAGAGCTAACTACATGTAGATTAGGACATGGATGGTAACAAAATTTAGTTCCTGGTTTTATAGTTTTGTATCTATTGTAGGACAATAGATGGGAAAATTGTAAATTTTATACTAAATAAAACAGACGATGTGTGAAAATGTTTTTCTTATTATTTTTGAACATTTCACATGGTCTACTTACTTCTTTTACCCCTAGATAGTCTTCATCCTGTCCAAAGATTTTAAATCATAAGATATTATTTTCATAGATTCTTAGATTTCATAGACATCAATCATAAATTCAATCTTTTTCCACTAATAAAAGTGATGTCTCTTCTAGTTGGCACTACATTTCCAACTTCCATCAATCAAGAGAGTCTCTAAACTGAATATAAAGGTATTATATCTTTAAAAAATTGAATTTAACACTACTGTGACCCTTTAGGGCCTGACTAAATTGCAGAAAGCTCTCTTACCAAAGTTCATGCCTTCCTGGGGCATTCTGTATCTGATAACTGAGCAACACTGGAGTGTTAAGATGTAGCATCTTAGCCAGGCATCAGATAATTCTGATGGGAAATAGTTACTCCAGAGCTCCCTATAGGGTTGCTGTCGTGGACTGAATGTTTGTGTCTCCTCAGAATTCATATGTTGAAATTGTAACCCCCAATATGATGATATCAGAAAGTAGGGCCATTGGTAGATAATTAGGTCATGAGCGTGGGGCCATCGTGAAAGGGAATAGTGTCCTTGTCAAAGAGACTCATGAGAGCTCTCTTGCCCATTCTGACATGTGAGTAAACCATAAGGAAAAGGCCTTTACAACACAGACAAGAAATCACACCAGAATCTGATCATGCTTACACTGTAATGTCAGACTTTTAGAACTCCAAAACTACGAGAAATTAATTTCTGCTGTTTTTAAGCCATCCAGTGTATGGTATTCTGTTTTAGCTGCCCAAGCTGACTCAGGTATTGGCAAAGGTTTTGTGGATTTGAGTCATTATTTGACTTCTGTTTTTGTCCAGTTCTACTTCACACACTTCCTTTCAAAGATGGTGTTCCCTGATGAAGATCTTATACCCCAAATTCAGCATCTCACCATAAGCTAGGAAACTAGCTTATGACAATAACTTAAAGAAATTAAAACCAAGAAAATTTATAAGTATGTGTATTGGCAATTATCTCTTAGCACAAATTGCTTTGAAGTAGCAGTTTCTTACCCACTCATCGTTTACAGCGTCACTTTTACCTTGAAGGGATAGATTACTGCTAAATCACTTCATTCGTGTCTGACTGTGTGTGACCCCATAGATGGCAACCCACCAGGCTCCCCCATCCCTGGGATTCTCCAGGCAAGAACACTGGATTGGGTCGCCATTTCCTTCTCCAATGCATGAAAGTGAAGTCGCTCAGTCATGTCCAACTCTTAGCTACCCCATAGACTGCAGCCCACCAGGCTCCTCCATCCATGGGATTTTCCAGGCAAGAGTACTGGAATGGGGTGCCATTACCTTCTCCATGAAGGGATAGAGTAACGCTGGGCTAATGACAAGATTATTTATGCAATAGAAAAAGGGTCAGTTCTGTCTTTTTTATTGCACTTGTGTTTGCATGATAAGAGTTTCGATTAAACCATAGTCCCTTAAATAGAATCTACATAAGACACTTCAATTTTGTTAGCATTCGGTTAGCAGCTAAACTTCAGCTTGTATTTGAAGAAGTGTCCAAAATTTGACTTAATTGGGTGCACACATATCAAAAATGTACAACTAAGTGAGAGCACCATGCTTCACTTTTTCTTTGTGGATTTCGACTCACACAAGAATAATGAAAGCAGAATGTATGAGAAGTATAACCTGGATTAGTATTTAACTGAGGACATTATTGTAAATGTGCCCTTGATTTCTTCCCTTTCCATTAAAACATATACCCATTAAAATTTTAACATTTCTTTTCAAACCAAATTTGCATATGTGCGTGTCCTCTGGAATGCATTCAACTCCACTTCAGTTCAGTTCAGTTCAGTTGCTCAGTCTGTCCGACTCTTTGCGACCCCATGAATCGCAGCACACCAGGCCTCCCTGTCCATCACCAACTCCCAGAGTTCACTCAGACTCACGTCCATAGAGTCAGTGATGCCATTCAGCCATCTCATCCTCTGCCATCCCCTTCTCCTTCTGCCCCCAATCCCTCCCAGCATCAGTCTTTTCCAATGAGTCAACTCTTCTCATGAGGTGGCCAAAGTACTGGAGTTTCAGCTTTAGCATCATTCCTTCCAAGGAAATCCCAGGGCTGATCTCCTTCAGAATGGACTGGTTGGATCTTGCAGTCCAAGGGACTCTCAAGAGTCTTCTCCAACACCACAATTCAAAAGCATCAATTCTTTGGCGCTCAGCCTTCTTCACAGTCCAACTCTCACATCCATACATGACCACAGGAAAAACCATAGCCTTGACTAGATGGATAGACACCAATAATAGGTTAAAGGTCCATGAAATAAGAAACTGTAGGTATCCTGTTGTTGTTCATTCACTAAATCATGTCAAACTCTTTGTGACCCGATGGACTGCAGCACACCAGGCCTCACTGTCTGTCACTATCTCCTGGAGTTTGTCCAAGTTTATGTCCATTGAATGGGTGATGCTATCCAACCATTTCATCCTCTGCCACCCTCAGCTCTTTTTGCCTTCAGTCTTTCCCAGCACCAGGGTGTTTTCTAATGAGTCAGCTGTTTGCCTCAGGTGGCCAAATTATTGATGCTTCAGGTTCAGCATCAGACCTTCTAGTGAGTATTCAGGGGTGATTTCCTTTAGGATTGATTGGTTTGATCTTGCAGTCCAAGGGACCCTCAAGAGTTTTCTCCAGTACCACAATTCTAAAGCTTCTTTATGGTCCAACTCTCATATCTGTACATGACTACTGGAAAGACTATAGCTTTGGTGGACTTTGTAGGCAAAGTGACATCTTTGCTTTTTAATATATTGTCTAGATTTGCCAAAGCTTTCCTTCCAAGCAGCAAGAGTCTTCTAATTTCCTTGGCTGAGTCACCATCTGCAAATATTTTGGAGCCCAAGAAGAGAAAATTTATAACTGCGTCTACTTTCCCCACTTCTGCTTGCCATGAAGTGATGGGGCTCGATACCATGATCTTACTTTTTTGAATAATGAGTTTTCATCCAGGTTTTTCACTCTCCTCTATCACCCTTTTTAGGAAGCTCTTTAGTTCTTCACTCTCTGCCATTAGATTGGTATCATCTGTGTATCTGAGGTTGTTGATATTTCTCCCAGTAATCTTGATTCCAGCTTGATTCATTCAGCCCAGTATTTCACATGATGTACTCTGCAGATAAATTAAGTAAACAGAGTGACTCTATATAGCCTTGTCATACTCTTCCCAATTTTGGACTAGTCAGTTGTTCCATGTAAGGTTCTAACTATTGCTTCTTGACCCACATACAGGTTTCTCAGGAGACTAGTAAGGTGGTCTGGTATTCTCATCTCTTTAAGAATTTTCCAGTTTGTTATGATCCACACAGTCAAAGGCTTTCATGTAGTTAATGAAATAGAAGTAGATATTTTTCTGAAATCCCTTTGCTTTTCCTATGATCCAATGACTGTTAGCAATTTGATCTCTGGTTCTTCTGCCTTTCCTAAACCCATCTTGTACATCTGGAAGTTCTGAATTTAAGCACTGCTGAAGCCTAGCTTGAAGGGTTTTGAGCATAACCTTACCAGCATGGGAAGTGAGCATAATTGTCCAGTAATCTGAACATTCTTGAGCAATGTCTTTCTTTAGAATTGGGATGAAATCTGATCTTTTTCCAGTCCTGTGGCCACTGCTGGGTTTTCCAAATTTGCTGGCATATTGAGTGCAGCGCTTTAACAGCATCATCTTTTATAATTTGAAATAGCTCAGCTGGAATTCCATCACATCCACCAGCTTTGCTAGTAGCAATGCTTCCTAAGGCCCACTTTCCTTCACACTCCAAGATGTCTAGCTCTAGGTGAGTGATCACACCATAGTGACTACCTAGGTCCTTAAGACATTTTTTGTACAATTATTCTGTGTATTCTTGCCACTTCATCTTAAACTCTTCTGCTTTTATTAAGGTCCATACTGTTTCTGTCCTTCATCATGAAATGAAATATCCCTTTCATATCTCCAATTTAGATTAGATCTCTAGTCTTTCATATTCTGTTGTTTTCTTCTTTTTCTTTGCATTGTTAATTGAAGACGGGCTTATCTCTCCTTACTCGTCTCTGGAACTCTTCATTCAGTTGGGTATTCCTTTCTCTTTCTCTCTTGCCTGTCACTTCTCTTCTTTTCTCAGCTATCTGTAAAGCCTCCTCAGACAATCACTTTGTCTTCTTGCATTTCTTTTATTTATTTTTTTCACTGGTTTTTGTCACTGCCTCCTGTACAGTGTCAAGGATCTTTGTTCATAGTTATTCAGTCAGCCTGTCTGCCAGATCTAATCCCTTGAAACTATTTGTCATCTCCACTGTATAATCATAAGGGATATGACTTAGGTCATACCTGAATGGCCTAGTGGTTTTTTTTTTTTTTTTCCACTTTTTGTAATTTAAGCCTGAATTTTGCAAAGGAGCTGATGATCTGAGCCACAGTCACTTCCAGGTCTTGTACTTGCTGTCTGTATGGAGCTTCTCCTTCTTCCACTGCAAAGAATGTAATCAGTCTGATTTCTGTATTGACCATTTGGTGATGCCCATGTGTAGAGTCATCTCTTGTGTTGTTAGAAAAGAACTTTTGCTTTCTCCTGGCAAAATTCTGTTAGCCTTTGCCTTGCTTCATTTTGTACTCCAAGACCAAACTTGCCTGTTACACCCAGTATCTCTTGACTCCTACTTTTGTATTCCTGCTTTTGCATTCCCCTATGATGAAAAGGACATCTGTTTTGGGTGTTAGTTCTAGAAGGTCTAGGTCTTCATAGAAATGGTCAACTTCTGCTTCTTCAGCTTCAGTGGTTGAGGAATAGACTTGGATTATTACTGTGATGTTTATGGTTTGCCTTGGAAATGAACCAAAATCATTCTGTCCTTTTTAAAATTGCACTCAAGTACTGCATTTCAGACTCTCTTGTTGATTATGAGGGAAACTCCATTTCTTCCATGGGATTCTTGCCCACAGTAATAGATATAATGGACATCTGAATTAAATTCTCCCATTTCTGTCCATTTTAGTTCACTGATTCCTAAGATGTTGATGTTTACTCTTGCCATCTCCTGCTTGGCCAGGTTTAATTTACCTTGATTTGGGGACCTAAAATTCCAGGTTCCTGTGCAATACTGTTCTTTACAGTATCGGGTATTACTTTCACCACCAGACACATCCACAACTAAGGGTCATGTCCTCTTTGGCCCAGCTGCTTCATTCTTTCTGGAGCTATTAGTAATTGCCTTCCACTCTTCCCCAGCAGCATTTGGGCACCTTCCAACCTGGGGCGGCTCATCTTTCAGTGTCATATCCTTTTTGCTTTTTGTACTGTTTATGGGATTCTCATGGCAAGAATACTGTAGTGGTTTGCCATTCCTTCCTCCAGTGGACCGTATTTTGTCATAACTCTCCCCTGTGTCCCATTTGTCTTTGGTTCCCCTGTGTGATATGTCTCATAGCTTCATTGAGTTATGCAAGCCCTTTTGCCATGACAAGGGAAAGATCCATGAGAGGGGTAGGTATCTTTTATTTTTATTTTCAGTTCTTTGTGTAGCATCTGAAAAACATTTCATACCTATATAGGTACATAAATACAATATGTAATAAATATATGTAATAACAAAAAATATATACATATGAATATATACTTTACAACTGTGAGGGGACTTACAAAAATGTTTGTAATTCCCAAGTCATAAAATGATTCATATTATCATTTAAAAAATATTTTATCCTTAAAAAAAGAGTTTTTTATCAGTTTTCCTGTAAATTCTTTGTTAAACTTTTCAGCTGCAGTTAACTACACCTCCCTCCAAAGCCCCTTCTACCTTCCTCTCTATCTGCATTAATAAATCTATTGGATTTAATGCCATTACTCTTTATATGTTTATCTCCCCTCTCTTCTGTGAACACCTTGAAAGCCATATCTTTTTATTAACTTCCAAGCCCTAGTGCCTAGCAAAGAGACTAATGCAATAACATTTCATAATAGTTTGTTGAATATAATTAAATATATTAATATGTTAACTTTTTTCCCTTAAGTGAGTTAAATTATTCAAGTAAAATAGAAAGGTATTAAAGAGTTTGCCTAAAATGCAAAGTACAAAACCAAACTCATATAATGCTTGTAAAGTAGGTGGATTTAACAGATTATTTTTGTCTCAGCAGGCATCAGCAAAAGCACATTAAGAAAATATAAAGGAGCATTAATAGTCTTTGTTGTATTTGTGTAATATTTTGTTTTCCTATACAACTGAATAATTTGTGACAATAAGTAATATTTTAAAATAGCATTACTTCTCTGAGTTATCTCAAACTGCTAGTATTATGCTTTCTTTTTCTTCATTTTACTTCCAAATTCAGGCTAAGATCTAGAAAGAAAACCTAAATAGATAGTAAATAAGGACAGATTTTTTTGAAAAAATTTGCAGGGAAGAAAAGCAGCTGGAAGCTCTGACTGTTTGGTATTCAGCTTCTGTCCTAGCAAAGTACCTGTTAGTTTGCCTTTCCATTATCTTTCCTCTCTTCCTTCAAGACCAGTTTTTTATTTAATCATACTCTATAGCATCTGTTTGTTGTTTACATATTATACGGGAATTTGTTATTTCTATTTTTAACGGCCAGTCTCTGTGAGTAATTTCAATATAGATTTTTTGAGAATAAGTCATATTCTCTCACCAGATGATAAGGACCTTATGAATAATTTAGACCCTGGAACGAGCTTAGATATGGAGAGATTGTAACTTACTATGGACACGCTCAAATTGCCCATGTGTAAATTGAAACACACTGAATATAGAAGCAATCATCATCATAATATGATTGTTATAAAAAATCATTACCTTTCATGCTGGAAATGTCAGTTAAATGTCAGTTTAGAAAATATAGAACTCCAGCTTGTGTCCTCACTACATGCCACTTAATTCACCTATTTGAGATGAAATGACATTCTACTAAACAGCTATCATCTTGCAACTAACGTACTTTTTTTGATTGACTAAAATGACTGAATGATGTACAGTTTATCAGCTAGAGTATTTCAGTTATTCCTTTTTCTTCTAAACTTGTAAGACCAGCTATGCAAATTACAACAATAACTACAAGAGAAGTAAAATACCAGAGTAAATATGCATTTTCATGAATCCTTCTGTCTGGTTTTGCAGAGTAGTGAGGTTTAGCTGTTTTGGAACTTTGCTTATGTGGAATTCACCTTTAAAACTTTTACTTCCTTGTAAAGTGTAAGGTGAAAAAGTCTCCAAAACTATTAGGTAGAGCAAGTGTCAAAAGGAAATACAGAATCCTTACTATCGAAACCCTTCTGTTAAATCTCTAGAAAGAATTTGATTTTTGGAGGCAAGTTGCAACTAGTACCTCTTAGTTGCATTCAAATAATTTTACTGGTAGGAAAGTATTGTCAAGTTCTTGGTAGAAAGTCCTCAGAATATTGCATCAGGCCTGTAGAAGTTTTAACTTCATAGCCTTTCATGCAGGAAATAAACATTGCTCCCAAAGAAGTCCAGCCAGGCGTAGTGTTTAATGAGGTAAATAAGACTCTATTGCGTGCAAGTTCAGTGGAGACACATTAATGGCTCTGGAGAGGAGAGATAACACAGCCATTAACAGCACCACCATAAGTTCATACAGCTACAAGCAATTTAACTAAAGGAAATCACATGCTTTACAACCAGTGTGTCTCACAACTGGAATCTAAATCCCAGGTGCTCTCACTACTCATATAAATTAGTCTGTGTATTGAAAAAGAGAGTAACAAAAGGAATTGTCATCTTTTTTAAGATACCAGAATTTAGAGGGTTTTGGGGAGAAGGCACAATGATTAGAGTGATATCAGTGTCTGCATTTCTTGGGCACATTTTCCAAGATAAGGTTCCCCACTTTGTTCACCAAAAGTCACTGAAAACTACTAAAGAAAAATGCTATAACTGTGAAGAAGGATGCCATTTTGGTCTCAGGAGGACACTCAGGGACACTTAGCAATCTTTTTCTATGTCCCATCAGCAGCCAGGTTCATCTCCTATTACAGGGAATGGATACTGAAGAATTTCATCACTTCTCTCAATATGTTTATATTGTCTCTATCCTTGGCCTCATTGCCAAATTCGCAGATACAGTGGAAGCTAGATATCAGCATAATTTCCTTCAGTTTATTACACTTGTCTCCTTCGAAACCTGTTACAATCTGTTTTGCCCTTTTTGTCTGATCCAGTGGTTCTCAAACTTTATTGTGAAGAAAAGCTACACAAGGGATTTTTTTTTTTTTTTTAATCCACAGAGAATGCTGGACTCCAAGTCCAAACTTTCTAATTCAGTAGATCTAGGGTGGGACTTGAAAAAAACTTGTTCTAGTACTTTCCAAGGAAATGCTGATGCTGATGGTTTAGGTAACACTTTGAAAAATGCATGTCTAAGGGAAAGAGCAAAAGCTGAACTTCATCCTATTGAAGTTTAACTTCGTCAACTGTCCTGCGTTACAGCCCATCAGTTGTTTCCTCTCATTTTTATTTAATTTATCCTTCAAAATATAATCATATGTAAATACCTCCAATTTTGAAGAACTTTTGATGACCCTGTGTTTATCAAACTAGTAGCCACATAATTTTATTATGACCACCTTGTTTAATGTTTTAGCTTTATTAACCTAACACCTCTCATGGCTGTATATTCTTGATTCAATCCATTATTCTTCTACATGACTTCTTTACAGATTCAACAGTTTCCTAACCATCATATTATAAAAATTCATTAACCACTTCAGCTCTAGCCTTTCGGTTCACTTCCTCATCTTGAGATACTACCGTGTCTACTGTACCTCTCACGGCTTACCATATTTCTCCCTGCTTCTCCTTTCAATCTCCTTACTGAAAGCCACTATTTCTCTGTCTCCCTGGGATGTCTATACTACAGATTGGGTGGCTTATAAATAACAGAAATTATCACTGACATTTCTAGAGGCTGGAAAGTCCAAGAGCAAAGTACCAGCAGATCTGGTATCTGGTGAGAGCCTCCTTCTCTCTCTCTGTACTCTTTGGTGGAAGAGGGAGCTCTCTGGGGTCTCTTTTATGAGGGCACCAATCTCAGGCTTGAGGGCTGTTGTCTAATGATCTAATTACCTCCCAAAGGCCCCACCTCCTAATACCATCGCATCGGGGTTAGGATTTCAAAATATGGATTTTGGAGGGATTTGAACATTCAGTATACTGCACCTCCCTTGCCTCCTTTCTGCTGGTGATAACCAAGATTTCCTTATTATAATTATTATCATTCCACATACAATAAGGATGAATTAATTCATATCCATAAGTTTAGCAGATACTTATCCCATGAATCAAAAATCTGCCTTTGTAGCCTAGAGCCCTCTCCTGAGGTTCAGATCTGTACAAAAAAATTCCCATTGGACATAACCACCCAGATGTACCACAAAAACCTCAAACTCATTGAGAATTTAAGAAGATGGTAATTTTATCTTTATATACCGATTGCTAGATATTTTTAAACTTTCATTAAAAACGTCTCCATCTAATGGGTTAGACAATAAGAAATTTAGGAGTTTTCTGTCTTAATGTGTAATCAGTCGACAAACCTTCCCAAAGCTGCTTCAGTTCTTGTAGAAGTTTGGCTCCTACCTTCAACTTCCTTCAAATCATGCTATACTGCTGCCAGTGCAAATTTTCTGAAACAAAACTCTGATATATTTATTTTTACTCCCTTGTACAAATTCTTTCCTACACTCTCTTCATCTCAATAAGATTCAAAAGGTCTGCCTACATATCTACACTTAATAAGTGTCTGTTCTCCACTTGGAGTTTATATCCTATTAATTGCAGATCCCTAAAGTGTGTTACTCTTTGTTGTTCGTGGTGTTAGCACCAATTGGAATTTCTTATATTTTGCTATCTTATGTTCACATTTCCTTTTTGAAAAATTTGCTGCCCCCTTCAAGTATTACAGTTTAATTGTACTTTAGAAAATATCATATCATTTGGTACTTTTTAAAAATGAAAGTTAAAGTTGCTCTGACTCTTTGCAACCCTATGGTCTATAGGATCCATGAAATTCTCCAGACCATACCCACTAATCTTTCCCTTCTCCAGGGCATCTTCCCTACCTGGGGATCAAACCCAGATCTCCTGCATTGCAGGCAGGTTCTTTACATACTGAGCTATTAGAGAAGCCCAAAAGTTGCTTTATTATTCTGGACTTGTTTTCTTATGAGAAACAAGTTTTGGCTTTTATGTTTTGTATATCCAGAGTCTATTACAGTGCCTGATAAATAATAGTTGCTCAATAGATGTTTTTTGAAATGAACTCAGATTAGATAAGAAAGAGTATGGAACTGTTTGAAAATTAAGGTGACAGCAAGGCTATTGCCTGTAGGATCAAAAAATTAAAAACAAATATCAACATAAAACCATGCAAATGTTCATACCAGTTATATTTATCATAACTAATAATTGGAAACAGTGTCCCTCAACTTGTCAATCAATTAAAAATGTGGCATATCTCTGGGATGTAATTGTTGTTCAGCAATCGAGACACAGCATGGATGCATCTCAAAAGGCAAAAATGATAGTGATCTAAGGAACTAATAGAATAACACATATTCTATGATAACATTTACCTTAAATTTTAGAACAAAAAAGCATAAGGAAACTTCCAGGGTGATAGAAATATTATGTATCTTGATTTTGATGTTAATTTCATGGACATATTTATCTGTCAAAGTAAAGAAATTATACACATAAAATGGATGCATTTTATCATATGTAAATTATAACTGGATTTTGTGTATGGTGATATATAAAGCCAGTTTTAGATCAGATGTTTCAAGCTCAAATACTATTAAAGATAAGTCAAGAAACATGCATGCATGGAGATAGATCCAGGTCAAAGACAATATAAAATGTTATGAATTGTTTAATTGGACATGATATACTGTTATCTTAAAACTTTCAAATTTAAATACCATGAAATATTTCTCTAGCCAAATGAAATATATCTCCTTGATGGAGAGAGTCCATGGACCATGGCTGGCAACTCCTATGTGAGATAAAATAATAGTTTTTCCAAGAGCAAGCTGAAGCAAAGAAAAATAACATAGGAAATTAAGCTAATTTATTACAAAGAAGATGAAAGGTAAATTTTACCTTTTGGCATTTCTTCCAGTAAAACAGCTCTGCTGTAAATTGACCTGGTAAGATAAATGATGAGTCCAAAAGTATAAACTATTCTCTGGAAAGATATTGCCAACCCATGCTAAGTGAATTAATTATTCCAGTAAAATTTAAGAGGGGTGTGTGTGTGTGTGTGTGTGTGTGTGTGTGTGTGTGTGTACTAGTGTATGAGAGAGAGAGAGACAGGTACATATATATTTCCGCAGCCCAAAACACATAGATATATAAATGACCTTTTGCCAAAATCTCTTGTGACACAACATTCAATTTAGCTATTGACTTTCTTGATAAATAAGCTAAAGAGCTTTGAATCTTCTTCTCTGCATTAACTGCAGTTGAGGTAGACTTCAGTGTCAGAACATTTTTAAAGAAGTCAGCATCAGGTCACTAAACCTGCGTTTCCTGATAACAGAGTGAAGATTCTTTAGTTGAGTCAACATTTTGTCATGAACTTAATGTTACCAGTTCAGAGGTGCAGGACTGTGTTATCAAGATGTCCACAGAAACATGAAGTTCAGGTTGTCAAACTCTAAGGGTAGTCAGAAGCAGCAGAGGGAACATTATGGAACAGAATCATGTAGGAACACAGCAAACACCAGAGACAGATCATCACCTAACAAGCAGCTTGCCCTAAAGGCCTGATAAATGTGTGTGCTCAGCTTAGTGCCCTCGTTAGCAGATCCTCATTTGTAGATTAGAAAAGTCTTGACTGTACCAGGATCACATAAAGATCTCTTACAAATATGAGTATTTGGTATAAACACTTCAACTTTTGCTGAATCTGACTTCCAGGGTAAGATTCAGCCATCTTCACTTTTATTTTTAAAAAAATCCCCCATGTGATTCTGATGTTCCTACAAGTTTGAGAAGCTCTTGCTAATTCCCTTTTCATGAAGTCTTATGTTTCTCTGGCACTTGTGTTCTCTTTGGCAAAGCTCGACCTAGGCAGGCATCTTAGCTACATATTTAACTTTTTATTCCTGTGTTGAGTTTGATTAAAGCATTCTGGTAAATATGCTGTAATAAGTGGACTGATACAAAGAAACACTATCATTGTGGAGGTCAGGTGCCTGACAGTTGTGCCCAGACAAGAGACCAGAAATCAGTATTAAAACGTCCATCCTTCTCCACTCCTGGAGTTATTCTAGTTGAAGCCTCATTTTGTGTGTGTGTGTGGGTGTGCTCAGTCGTGTCTGATTCTTTGCGACCCCATGGACTATAACCCACCAAGCTCCTCTGTCTGTGGGATTCCTCAGGCAAGAATATTGGAACGAGTTGCCATTTCATTCCCAATCCAGGGATTGAACCCATGTCTCTTCCATCTCCTGCACTGGCAAGTGAATTCTTTACCACTGCACCACCTGGGAAGCCTCATAACCTCTTGCCAAGACTATTGTTTTAATTACCTAATTGGTGCTCCTGTCTCTCCTGGTTGGTCTTTCTGGAAGGTAATTGCTCAAAATAGGAAAATTATACTCTCTTCCTGTCACATGTCTCATTGACACCATAGCAACAACACCAAAAATAAAATTCTAACATGCCCCTGAACTCAAATACAGATTAGAATTAGATTTTCCCTAAGTAACAGTTCTGTTTCAGGCACAGCCCCAGTTCAAAATCTTGCCTACTAACTGAAATACAAATTTGATTCAAAGCCTCCAAGACCAAAGAATACATCTATATATTCAGTTCGATGATGCTTTGCTCCCATTCATATAAGACTCTCCAGCCAAGTTCATTGTCTCCACAACAGCTCTTGGTTTTCTGATTCCATGCTCTGAAAAAAAATGCTGTTCTTTCTGGAATAGTTTTCCCCATCAAAATAGCTCTCTAGCCACCAAAGGGACCTAGTGACCCTCATCTTGCTACATTGTTCTTTTCTTAAGTAGTTAGTTAATTGCTCAAAATAGGAAAATGATACACTCTTCCTGTCCCATCTCTCAATGACACCATACCAACAACAACAAAAATAAAAGTCTAGCATGCCTGTGAAGTCAAATACAGACAAGAATGAACCTTGAGAAGGGGTTCTTACAGACAGCTACCTTATATAGTTGTCTCTCCATAGCCACAGGTTCTGCATCTGTGAACTTAAACAACTGTGGATCAATAGTTTTTTTTTGTTTTGTTTTTTTTTAACTCCAGAAAGTTCCAAAAAGCAAAGTTGAATTTACTGCATTCTTCAGGCAACTGTTTACATAACACATACATTGTATATCCAACTCTTTATATAGCAATTATTGACTTCCTTTGTGGCTCAGAGGTAAAGGGTAAAGAAACTTCCTGCAGTGCAGGAGACCCAGGTCCAATCCCTGGGTCTAGAAGATCTCTTGAATAAGGAAATGGCAACCCACTCCAGTTCTTGTCTGGATAATTCCATGGACAGAGGGGCCTGATGGGCTACAGTCCACAGGGTTGCAGAATCAGACACGACTAAGCAACTAACATTACTGCTATATACCATTTACATTGTATTAGGCATTTTAAGTAATGTAGACATGATTTAAAGTGTACTGGAGGATATGCAGATAAACACTGCTATAATATCGAGAAAATAATCTAAATGAGGGCATTTAGGAATTTATTCTGGGCATACTGTATTTTCATCCTCAAGGAACATCTTTTCAAAGTACTTTGAAGTCTCTTTCTTTCAATATATATTTGGCATGTACACTTCTCTGGAAAACAACAATGTGGTGAAATGCTTTTTGCTGACTGAATGGTCTCTTGGCTGAGGTTGCTCAGGAGAATTTGGGTGTATGGGCTTCCTGATCTCAGTGAGAATGAAAATATACAGAGGTTAAAGAAGATAGCAGCAGGACTAATGTCAATGGCAACACCTATTACTGGAATGTCAGCTCTGTCTCTGCACCTCACTTTAGTAACCACTCTAGCTATTCCATAGCATTTCACACTTTATGAAGAAGATCACATGTGTATTTTTTGGAGACAAAAAGTAGCAGGTACCCTAAAAACGGGCTTCCTGGTGGATCAGTGGTAAAGAATCTGCCTGCAGTGCAGAAGCCGTGGGAGATGTGGATTCAACCTCTGGATCAGGAAGATCCTCTGGAGGAGGACATGGCAACCCACTCCAGTGTTCTTGTCTGGAGAATCCCATGAACAGAGGAGCCTGGTGGGCTACAGTCCAAGGGGGCACAAAAAGACACAACTGAGGCGACTTATCACACACCTACACACCCTAAGAACAGCGTTAACTGACATGTTCTGGAGATTAAAAGATCAGTTCTTTGAAAAGGTCACATTCTACTGTGCCTGTGAAGTTTTGAGCATGGGCTGCTATGTGAGCGTAAAGACCATGCTGAGTTAGTGAAAGCCAAGTTGATTGACCGTGATACTCCGTCCATAAAATTTGCTGAATACTGTTTCTTATGTTCTTTTGAGCCCATGTGTATACTTTGTTACATGGACAATTAAACCAAAACAAATTATAGATTTGAGTGATGAGCAGAGGACATGATGGCCACCAGATGGTCCAGTGTAGGGCGCAGTGCTCTCTATGTTCTGCCACGGAGAGCTTGGAGATTCAAAACTGTATGCAGAGTTTGGTGGGATCTTGGAGATCCTTTTGGGGCTCCTGTGCCAAACTCAGATAAAATTAGCACAATAGAAACTTCAAAAGGTCTCAGGTATTTTAGGAAATACCTGTTTTCTTTGAGGAATATAATTGCCATTTACACTAGACTTTAAGGTGAACAAGATATCTGTACTTTTAGGCCATTTATAAATATAGACAGGCCCAGAAGCAATTCCAACAGGAAAATCCTGGAGGATACCACCTGAGATCTTCCACTCACATGCACACTCAGACTTGCCACAAGGTCACTGTAAGTTCACACTGCTCTGTTCACAGGGTGACCCCGTGAAGATTGTGTGGGGAGGAAGGATTCTAAACCTGTTCGTGCATTCCTCTGCTCTGTGCCTGCACCAGCTGCGAGGAGGCTGCTCAGAGTCACGGACGTCTCATCCAGAAAATGAAACAAACAATCCTATAACAGGATTTGAGGACTTGATGGGATATGAAAAGGATAATTCACTTGGCCTCAGCATTGGGACTTCTCTTTCAGGCAACAGAAATTCAATTGCACTTTCTGCTGTGTTTGTTCCATTTTATCTGTTTGCTTCTGCTGCATTAAATTCTCATCCAGGGTGACCAGGTTCTCTTGTCACAAGAATCTGAGCTATTGCAGAGATGAAGGCTTTTATGTTCTTTTATATACTTATCTGTACTGTTTGATTTTCTAAAGCCATGTATATTCATTTCTTTGTGTCAATAGGAGTTGTGTGAATGGTGATTTCTAAGCCGTTTAAAATACGCTCCTTATAATTCTCTGTACCAGCAACACTGAAGTGGTATTAAAATAAACAGATGCAAGAGCAATATTGTAGAAAGAATTTTGGAGATAAAGTGGAGGAGAGGAGAAGAGAATGTAGGAGTCGTGGATAATACATAGAACAAATCAAGAAAGACAAGTATATTCCATAAGCTTTGAAATGTAGGACTATCACTAAAAATAATAACATCATGAAACACAGGAAGGAGAGTAATAGGAAGTGGGGGTTGATGTATCTGAAATAGAGATAGAAGCATATGTTCTGGTTATGGAAGTAATCACTATATAATCTTAAAAAATAAAACTGATAAAATTGTTACCTTTGAGAGCAGGGATTCTTAACTGAGGAAGCAAATTTTGCCTCCAGGCGATATTTGCCGATGTCAGGAGACATTCTGATTGTCACATCTTGAGGGAGAGGAGTGATACTACTGGCATATTTTGGGTAGGGGACAGAGACTCTGGCAAGACATGCTATACAGCCCAGGACATGCTATGCCCTTTGATGAGAATCCAGGGAAGTAGAACTGGCTGCGCCCTTAATCTCCCTTCTAGGAGTTGCTTCTTTCACCATGTGGCCCCGGAGAAAGGTATTAAGGAAATCTGTTATGCATATTGGGAAAACTGATCTATCCCTAGCTGATGAATGCAGAGATGCAGGGTATCATGGGCTCACCACTTGTTGCCATCAGGAGTCAGAGTAATTTTTAGGAAAGCATGTTGTTTATTCCAGGAATTTTCTGGGGTTGACCTGTAATGATAAAATGCCTGCTTGCTTCTTGTCAAGAGAAACCAGAATGTGAGCTGTCATCTGAAGCAGCCTAAAATAGTAGGGCCAGCAGAGAGGGTCAGCCGTAGGAGCAGCCTGCCTTTATAGAGTTTGACATGGTAACATGTGTGTGTTTTCCTTTGGGTCAAGAGACAGCCTAAAACACAGCTGCACTAAGATAGATGCCTGCTGGGATAAGGAGACTCCAAGAGAAAACCAGTCGAGCCAAGGGGTCTATAGCCCTTTCCCAAATTTGGCATGTGGGGATGGTGGAGCTCACAAATTCACTAAAATAATCAGTAAAATGTCTAGCATTTGAGTACCTGTCATGACAGTGGATGGTCATAAACAAAAGGGACCTTCAAATAGTGCAGTCATATTATTCTTGGTCTTCTTATTCCCTGTCCTCTACATCTGACCCTGAGAGGCAGAAATCAGACTCAGAGGAGAATATGCCAAACAGAACCATTTCCTTTTTTACCAACAAAATCTTTAGGCTATAGAGAACACTTTAGTGAGGGGATATCACCTGAGATTGGAGTACAAACCCAATCAAATATCTTCAGTACCCCCCAAAGAAGACACGATTCAAAACCCCAAAAATATACAAAAAATGCTAGAACAAGAGAAAAACTAGGGTGTAAATTAGGTGTGTGTGTGTGAGAGAGAGAGAAATGGGGAGATAACTTGTAATTTCAACTGGCATACCAAATCCAATTAAAAAAAAAGAGGCTGAGAAGTCATGACATGACTCATAAACTACTTTCCTAGCTACATCCTTGCTGGCCAGAAGCTGTGTGTTCACCAACAATGAGGCAGAGGTTGAGGGGAGTTAAGACTAATTGCCTCTTACTCCTGGGACTTGTCAGAGGGGCACCAGCAGTGAGGAATGTGCTGAAAAATACCCTGAAAGCACCCACAGGAGAAACGGTCAACGTTAACCCTTGTCAGGCCATGATAACTCACTCCAGTACTCTTGCCTGGAAAATCCCATGAATGGAGGACCCTGGTGGGCTGCAGTCCATGGGGTCACTAAGAGTTGGACATGACTGAACGACTTCACTTTCGCTTTTCACTTTCATGCATTGGAGAAGGAAATGGCAACCCACTCCAGTGTTCTTGCCTGGGGAATCCCAGGGATGAAAGAGCCTGGTAGGATGCCATCTATAGGGTCCCACAGAGTCAAACATGACTGAAGTGACATAGCAGCAGCAGCAGCAGGCCCAGAGAATTCAATGCTGTCTTACAATAGGTCTAGTTAGGTAAGAAAGTCCTACTTCATTTCTTTCTGGTGTATCTTTATGCATCAGTCTCAAAGGGAGAAAACCACAGCTAGTTGCAGAGGAGGATCTTAATTCGGAGAGAAGCTGTCCATCTCATCCCACCTTCCCAGACTAAAGTTTAGAGAAACTAGTTTCTCTAATGATTCCATTACACAATTGAGACTGTTTTCAACCTGAGCAAAGGAATAGCCTCAACATAAAAGAAGAATGAGGTGGGCATTATATATGCTGATTCCTTGTCATGAATTGTGCTGGTTCCACATACTAAAATGACCTGGGGTGTGCTTATGTATCTGTTTGTATGTGCGTGAATGGCATGTGTGTGTCTGTGTGTGTGTGTGTGTGAGAGAGAGAGAGACAGAGAGAAAGAAAGAAAGGGTTGACTGATTAGAATTCCGATCTTTATATCATTTAAGAGCATGTTGAAGAAGAAAGATGTAGCAAAAAAATATTGAAGTGATTAGTGATTAGTTCTTTAAGCTAAGCTAAGCTAAGTCACTTCAGTCATGTCCAACTCTGTGTGACCCCATAGACGGCAGCCCACCAGGCTCCGCCATCCCTGGGATTCTCCAGGCAAGAACACTGGAGTGGGTTGCCATTTCCTTCTCCAATGCATGAAAGTGAAAAGGGAAAGTGAAGCCACTCAGTCATGCCCGACCCTCAGCGACCCCATGGACTGCAGCCTTCCAGGCTCCTCTGTCCCTAGGATTTTCCAGGCAAGAGTACTGGAGTGGGGTGCCAAGCTATATAAAAAATCTGTGGCTTACTGGGTAAATCCTACCAATCACCTGCTTTTATAAATAAAGTTTTTGGGATACAAATATGCTTCTTAATTTATATATTGTCTGTGATTGCCTCTGTAACCCAAAGGCAGAATTCGTCATTGTGACAGAGTCTAATTGACTGGAAGAGCATAAATTATTTACTGTCTGTTCATTTACAGGAAAAATTTCCGATCCTCCTGCTATAAGAGATTAAAAGCAATAAGAAATTCTCAGTTAAAATTGTGAGTTGGATATGTGCACATAATTTCACTCTCTCTCTGAAACTTCACTAAAGTGATTAAGGGAAGCAGGATTAAAAAGAAAGTAAATCATAAAGTCAGGCAGGCAGGGAGGATAGAGGAGTATGTTATATATCAACAAAATATTATAGGCTAGAAAACAGATGGTTTAGTGGTAACAGAATTAGCAAAACCAATAATGCTGAATTCTGATCAGGAATGGAGGTCAGTTGAGAAACTGAGAAGTATTTTATAGTGCAGAACCCTTAAAAGTCTTATAAAATGGTAGCAATAGAAACAGGGATGTGGGGAGTTGGGAATACTATAATGTTTGGCTGAGCTGAATGATAAGACAATAAAGACGTGTGATCTTTTTATGTATATTAATAATGTATTACTATTAGTCAAGATTCTGGCAAGACCACACCAATTTTTGTCAAAAAATCCTTCCTAGTAATAGAAATTCTTATATCTCTGGAAAGCTAAAAGAAACATTATTATTAGGATTGCCTTTGAGGAGAAAATCTAGGTATTTGGGGAAAAGGATCTGAGGAAGGTTTATTTTTAATTGGTTTGACTGTTCATAAACTTTGAATTTTCCCATGAGAACTAATATATCATGAACTAGGAGTCAATGATATAAAAGGCAGCTCCCCAAAATATTTTTTTCTTTTAAATAGTATTTCACTACTTTTCAATGATAAACCAAAACTGGATATACTTTTGTCCGAATTCCTTGTTGAAAGGACTTATTAAACAATAGATGTATATGACAAGGCTGAAATCAGAAGACTCTCAGAGTCCATTGTGGTGTTCCCCCTCCCCCCACTACCTTGCAACACACATGGCTCACTGTGAAGCTCTGTGAGTTACAGAATGGCTTGGTGAGGGGGGTAGAAGAGCTCAGTGAGGGGGAAGCAAACAAGGCCTCTGCTGGGAGATGAGAGATGTAACAACTGGAGACAAAGATGAGTTTCTTTCCAAGTGAAGTTCTGAAAGAAACTCATATGTCCACCCTGCCCCCAAGTAAGTATCACATCTCCCAGAACCAGCTTTAAATTCGCATGTTAAAAGGCAGATCTAACGTTAGATAATCGGTGTTCTATAACGGAAATCCACAACATGTTTTCATGCTTTAAGAACAAACATACTGGAATCTGATGAAGTCAGCAAAGCCTGAAAGGGTTTCTCTGAACACATGATCTTAGAATTGATAATTTAAGAATGAGTTGCACAATGGCAAGAGGGGGAGTTGGCTGAGGCAGTCAGAACGTAGAAAGTTGCAGTTATAGAAACATAAGAACCAGGGATGTAATGTGCAATATGATAAATGCAAGTAACACTGCTCTATGTTATATATGAGGGCTTCCTCAGTAGCTCAATGGTAAAGAATCAGCCTGTAATGCAGGAAATGCAGGAGACAGAAGTTCAATCCCTGGGTCAGGTAGATCCCCTGGAGGAGGGCATGACAACCTACTCTAGTATTCTTGTCCAGAGAATCCCATGGACTGAGGAACCTGGCAGGCTTCAGTCCATAGGGTCACAAAGAGTCGGACACGACTGAAGCAACTGAGCATGCACATACGTTATGTAAGAGTGTAAAACCTAGGAATTCTCATCACAAGGAAAAAGGTATTTCTCTAGTTTTGTATCTATATAAGTTTGATGGACGCTCACTAAACTTATTATGATAAGCAGTTCACAATGCAAATCAAATCATTGTGCTGTGCACCTTAAAGAGTGCCATATGTCAATTATATCTCAATAAAATTGAAAGAAAAAAATTAAAAACAAAGCAAAATAGCAACAACAAAAGGAGAGCTTGGCACTTAGCTTTTAATGCATGTTAGTTTTCTTCTTCCTACTATTTGTTAAATATTCGTAGTGATTTGTTAAAGCATTATGCCTTTGATTAATAGGTGAAAGGATTGATCACCCAATGAAAGATTTTATGTATGTAAAAAAAGAGAGTATTTTATACAGAGTTAGAGCAGATATAATCGTTTTTAAGGGAACAACTTGTATAAATTATTTATGGCAGAAGACAACATGGCAGTTTTGGGGATCTCAAAGAAAGCCCATATGCTTGCAGTAGGCAAAATAGGACAGGAAATGGTGACATTAGGCTGGGCAGGAGCACAGGTGCTATACGCAAACCATCGGACTAATGTGAAAGACTTTCTCTTTAACCTTGAAAGCAGTAAAAGCCATTGAATATTATGAACAGTAAAACCGCATAGTTTGAATAATCTTTATAAAAGACATTGGAAATTGGGAATGGATTATAAAATGGCAGGTGCGGAGAGTGGATTTTATTTAAGCACAGTAGTAGATTAGATCAAGGAAGATACAGTGATAATGTGGATTTTTTGAACAAGGTGGTAACTCAGAAGCCTTACAAGATTCAGAATGCAGGTATGGAAGCTGGAAGTTTGATGGTGACATTGCCAAGATAGGGACTTTTGGAGAATGTTTGTTGAGCAGTTACATTTTGTGCTTTGCGGAATGTTGGATAGATAAGAAAGTCACAGATCCTCCATTCACAGTATTAAATGAAAAATGAGGAACAATTGTGTTAAGGACTTTATTACAGTACAGGGAACTAGTACACCATTTTGCAAGGTGTCAGGAAAGGCCTGTCTATAGAGTGATACCTAAAGAGAGGCCTGAAGGATTAGAAAGAGGTAGCCTATGAAATGTTCAGAAAAGTGTATTTCAAGAAGAAGGGTTGGACATCAGGTACAAAATGCTGAATAGAAATGCTAACATGAACCTGAAAGAAGTTTATCATCTTAGATACCAGAGATGGAGCAGAAGATACATGACAGATCAGAAAAAAAGATGATATTAAATGTAGATAAAGATTTTAGATGCTATTTACTACAAAAATATTTAAAATGGGATATATTTGAGAACAAAATGAATAACCATTAATAGAAAGGTGTTTAAATATATGACCTTACAACTAGTGGATACATATTGTGAGTACAACTAGAATATTTGATATTGTGCAGAATAAAACATAGAATTGTGTGTGCAGAATGAACTTATGCTTTTACATAAATACCAAAGTATTTTTATTGCAGTTAATCTCTATGGGTGATTGTAACTGCCTTCATTATAAGTTTATGCGTTTTTACATTTTCCATGCTTAATCTATATTATTTTTACTAGTAGTTAAAATAAATACCAAAAAGAAAGCTTGGAAGTTCCTAGTAGGTTTTAAAGACTTTCTAATATGATAAAATAAATGGAAATAGTTTTGTACATTTAAGAAATAACTTCATCTACTGTTGTAGGTTGAATTGTATCCCTTAAAAATGTATGTTAAAGTTGTGTGTGTGTGTGTGATGAGTCAGTTCAGTTGTGTCTGACTCTTTGCAACCCTATTTACTGTAGCCTGCTAGATTCCTCTGTCTATGCGATTCTCCAGGCAAGAATACTAGAGTGGGTTGCCATTTCCTCCTCCAGGGGGTCTTCCCCACCAAGGGATCGAACCTGCATCACTTATGTGTCCCGCATTAGTAGGTGGATCCTTTATCACTAGCACCCCCTGGGAAGCCCTGAATTTCAGAATATGACCTAACTGGAAAATAGAATCATTGCAGATGAGTTCATACTGAAGTGGGTGAGTCCTTAATGTAAAATGACAGGTGCTCTTTTAAGAAGGAAAGATAAGCATGTGAAACCAGACAAGTAGGAGGAGGATATCGTGTGGTGACAGAGGTGGAGACGAGAGTGATGCAGCCACAGGCTAAGGAGCAGCAAGGTTTGATTGTTGCCCCTGGAAGCTACAGAGAAAAAAGGGTTTTATACAAAGCCCCAGAAGGGTCATAACTCTGCCCACACTTGATTTTGGCTTCCAGTGTCAGGAACTGTGACAGATTACATTTCTGTTGTTTTAAGCCATACCTTGACTGTGGTATGGCAGCCTTAAGAAACTATATCATTTTCTGGAAAATAAATTTGTTACTTAATAAAACCACCTGGAGTCACTGGTGGCTCAGATAGTAAAGAATCTGCCTGCAATGCAGGAGACCAGATGGGAAGATTCCCCTGGAGAAGGAAATGGTAACCCACTCCAGTATTCTTGCCTAGAGAATTCCATGGACAGAGGAGCCTGGCGGGCTACAGTCTGTGCATGGGGTTGAAGAGTCAGAGATGACTGAGCAACTAACACTTTTTTTTCTGAAGTAGACCACTGAGTTTATGTCCAGATTTTAATTAAGCCTGAAAGCAAGACATTCTTTCATACCTTCATAGACTCAAGTATGTTTGTCCTTGAGTCTTTGCTTGTCTCTGTGTGTTTGTGTGTCTGTGTTTGGGTGCCTCCACAGATGTGGAGCAGAAGGAGAACTCAGAATCAGAGAGATGTGTCTTTTTCTGTTTTTCTATTAGAACTCTATTATAAAGTTTTCTATATCTTCTATTTGTGTGCTGGAAAGGGTAGACTTGTACACTTCAGACATTTTAAAATCAAATCGACAATGCTGATATGAAGACCATATTTTACACATCTGATTTATAGTTACCAAAACCCTAATTTTATAGTTCTTTGAAACATGGGCTAGTTTCAAGATTTACTGATCAAAACATAAAGAAATGCAATCATATTCAAGATGAGAACTGTCTCTGTGACAAATCAAACAGTCCCTATTTTATAGACGTTCAAAGACTTCCCACAAACTCAGTTTATTTCTCTTACGAGTTTGAAGATAACTTAGCCAAGGAAAATGAATGCTTCTAAGCTTCAGTGCTTTACTACAATTAAATTTTTGCTGACAGTAGAGTGTGATCACTTTCTTTCCTCTTTAATAAACACCAAGTGGAGCAAACAGAATTACTTTCCTAAACCTCTTTGGTGAAATGATGATAATGGATTCAATTCTTGATCAAGGCAGTGATAAAATAAAGCTAATTTTTTTTTAATCTTTCCATGTATTCTCATTTCTCCCTTCCTATCTTTTTTCTCATTTCTTATCTTTTTCATCTTCTGCCCTTTGTCTCTCTCCCTGCCCATGTGAGCCTTCCCTTCTTTTCTCTCTCACACTTTGCCTATTGTCAATTTCACCTTTCTTATGTGTTCTTAGTAACATGTGACACTATTTTGGAATTTACAGTGTTGTGCCAGTCCTGTATAAGTAAATCAGAACATCAAACCTTTTTTCTATTATCTTAAAAATATATCCATCAACATAATATTGTTTATGGATATGCATAGTGACTTAGTACATTTCAAGATTTGTTATGCAAATAGTTCTGTTGCTTTAAAATATAACTAGTACACACTGAAATGCATTAGGAAAGCCCTATAAGCAGTAGAATTTGTATGTTTTTGTACTTCCTAAAAATAAGTATGTCTTATTTTTATACTGATAGTGCACTGGAATATACAATTACTATTTTAAATGACACAATGACATAGGTTTACAACCTAATGAAATTATTTCCAATTTTAAAAAGTGTTTCTACATTAATGTTATACTTAGGAAGTTATACTGAGTTTTTGTGTCTGTTTCAGCAATAGGAGCACCTCTCACTGTTTTAGAGTTTAGTGACCCCAGCAGACAACCAAACAGAACAGTGCAAGGGTTCATGCAAGCGGATCTCAGAGGAGCAAACAAAAACACCAAATTTCTCGAGATCATCTGAGGTGGCCACAACAATCATAAAAAGCAGTTCTTAGGAGTCTGTTTGGCTGAGACAGTGTGTCAAGCAGCGTGATTAGTAATGAAGATACAAATACAAGATATCCTTTGAGAGTTTCCTGAGCTTTAGCATCGAAAGGCCCACATGGAACTGCTGAAACCTAGAAGAGAGGACCCGCAAATGGCAGAGAAGCCCAGCAAGTAGAGAGAGGGCAGATATCAAGATAATTCCCCATCCCCACCAAAACTGCCCCATCACCACTGCCAAGGTTATGACATTCCCGAGGTGAGATGGAGGCAGGCTTTGTGGATTCCTCAAGCTTGCCTTTCCCAGGTCACTGAAGAGGTTCCAACAAGAACCTGCTGACCACACCAAGAGAGTTTTTCATTTAAAAATGTTCCAGATTCAGGGGTTCTGGAGACTGATTACTCCTCACCACCACCCAGATATTGATAGTGATGTGCTACCATGAAACCGAATGTCACCAGCTGGTCCCAACAACTACTACAGAATGGTGTCATCAGCACTGGACAAGAGCATAGAAGACATTGTGTGGGCTGTGCTAAGTCGTTTCAATTGTGTTGGACTCTTTGCAACCCTATGGCTACTCTGCCAGGATCCTCTGTCCATGGGGATTCTCCAGGTGAAAATACTGGAGTGGGTTGTCATGCCGTCCTCCAGGGGATCTTCCCCATCCAGGGATCGAATCACCCATGTTCCCTGTGGTTCCTGCTTTGCAGGCAGATTCTTTACCACTGAGCCCCTGGGGAAGCCTATAGTGGTTTTGTGGCTTTGGTAAGAATCTTATCAACCTGAGTCTCCTGTATTTCAGGCAAATTCTTTACTGTCTGAGCCATCAGGGAAGTCCATAGAAGACGTTATTTCATCTCATTCCACAGACCCCTCGTCCAATCCTCTTTGCGATTAGTGGCTGCTAAAATTTTGAAAATGTAACAAAATTTACAGGATGCAGAGGATAAAGCTCTTTTAAGGGAAAAAGTCTTTGAGTATGGGGTTGTGAATTTTTTCCCCACCATTTTGAAATTAGGTATGACTGCCTGACTATTCTATCTGATGAAATGGCGATGCAAATTATCTGTGCCACTTTAAAGCCAAATGATGACACTGCTGGTACTTGTCTCTCAAGCTGTTTCTTGCACTGCAGTAGTGACTGAAGAAACTCTGATGTCCAGATGATACAGTTATATGATGGAGCCTTTGTCATCATGAGTTCAGAATTACTATGAAGAGCTGATATTTACTGACAGCTTGCACTGAATATGTAGCATGAATTATATGTGTGTGTATATGTTTGGTCTTAACTTACTGTGATTAATATATTATCCAAATTCTGGAAATAATGGGGAGTATATCACAAGAGATGTTCAAAACACTACACTCTGCTGATAAAGATTAAATTGTAAGTGATAATCGACTTTTTAACTCAGCCCTAAAATTAAGTATCAATAGACTAGCCTGCAATCATAGGCAATGCTGGCCCTAATGCAGACTCCCTATCAGATCAGTATTCATGAGGAAGAGGCAGCCCACACCAGCGTGGAGCTTCTCTTCCATTATCAACCATTGTTCATGTGAGTTCATTTTGGGATCCCTGGTGGGAAATAACAGATTTAGCCCCCAGAATTCTCAGAAATAAATTTCTGTGGTGTGCTTAGTCTTAAGAAAGTTTGCTTGGACAAAAATGGTCCAGAGACTTGACCTGTGAACAAGTAATCAGATGATAGTATGCTTATCAATTCAAAGGATTTTCTCAATGCCACACACTTAAATATGTTTTTTTTTTTCCTCCTCCTCTAAGGAACTAATTCATTCAGAGATTATAAAAATAAATGCACTAGAAATTTAGAATTTCTTCCCTGTGAGGGAAATGACTCTTATGACATTTGTCTGACATCATTGTCCTGTATTATTGAGTGACCATGCCGGCTTCCAGGACATCAGAAGGACAATGTAAATGTGTGCTCAGGGAAAGGAAGAGCAGAAATAATCTGTGTATAATCTGTTAAATCTTACAAAGCTTTGCACATTTATTATTAAGATTATTCACGAGTATTTACCCTTTTTGTTACTACTATTTATGGGGTCATTTCTTTTATTATATATTTGTTTATTTTTATTTAGGTGGAATATTGATTAATGTATGTCAATTTCACACTGTGCTATTGTTTTTTTCATACTTTTTCTATTGATTTAATACTATATTATACTATATATTTATAGTATATAGTATACTCTTGCCTGGAAAATCCCATGGATGTAGGAGCCTGGTAGGCTGCGGTCCATGGGGTTGCCAAGAGTCGGATAGGACTGAGCGACTTCACTTTCCCTTTTCACTTTCCTGCATTGGAGAAGGAAATGGCAACCCACTCCAGTGTTCTTGCCTGGAGAATCCCAGGGACGGGGGAGCCTGATGGGCTGCTGTCTATGGGGTCGTACAGAGTCGGACATGACTGAAGCGACTTAGCAGCAGCAGCAGCGGCAGCAGTATATTTATTAGTATATTAGTATAATATATATATAGTATAGTATACTGTATAGTTAGACATTATGCAATTAGTATATTGTCACTTGCAAATAGAGGTAGCTTTGCCTATATTTAAAATGATTACCTCCAGAGAACATGTGTGAGATCTGGTAGCCATCAGTCTTAGCCCCTACCTCCCCTGAGCACTGAGGAACTCTGGATGTGAAAACACACAGGATGCTGGCCCCAGATAGCTGGAATGCATATGAAAGGAATGATTTCAATGAGCTTAGACTCTTGCATCTTACTATGCATAGAAAAGAGCTAAATTCCTTAACTTGAGATATCTGGTTCTAATTCACAAAATTATTTTTGATGTTCAGACTACCTGCCTTTTGTTGCAAACTTCTATGTAACCTGACTCCTTTCCCCTCCTCCTCAGAGAAGTTTTCTCGGGGATACTTCAGATTCTATCTCCCAGGCTTGAAGTCATGAAAATTCTCACTGAATAAAACAACTCAAAAAATAAATGAAATTATCACCTCCAGTTGCAATATCTGATTAATTACTTCCTCCAATACTATTATAGCCCCAATATAGTCCCTCCGATACTATTATATCAGGAGTATATGTGTAATGAAGTGGTCATGAGAAATGTTCCTAGTGGTTGAAACATCAGACGATGCAATTGTTTATCCACCTTGCCTGGAATAAAATATGGTCGGAAGTTTGTATCTTTATTTATAGGAAGCAGCCAGCAATTTTCCTTGATGGTCCAGGGCACAAATAGAGCAATATTGGAACATATAGGACAGAAACCTCTCAAGAAGAATTTTATGTATGAACTTATTAAAATGAGCCAAGATGGCAATACTATCAATATCCCGTGTTGGTGTTCATCAAAAGACATCCCTTAAAGAGAAGTAACAGGTAGCCATACGACTTTACCTCTGGATGTCTATCAGCCTATCGGCCTATCAGCCTGTTTTTCCAGCTGCCCTGTGCTTGCTCAAGGGCCCTATATAGTGCATAGATACAGGGTAGGGATAGAAACTGTGTTTAACTCAAGAATATGAGTTATCCCTGCAACAGGTCTGGCCATTAACTAAGTGGCTCCCTTCCAACAGCAGAAACCAATGCTGAATTCTGTTTCATTATTCTCTTGGGTGAAGTAGCCTTCCATCTGTTGTTACGTTGATTACATTGGAATCCTTCCATTACAGAGGGACAACAGTTTGTCTTTACTGGACTAGACAAGTAGTCAGGGAATGGATTTGTTTTCCCTTTTCAAAGCGTTTCTGGCAGCATCACCATATGCAGACTTATGGAATACCTTACTCACTCCATTGCTGTCTAATGCAATATTGCTTCTGAAAAAGAAATACATTTCACATGGAAATAAAGCCAGCATTGGACTCATATCTATGGACTCAGCTTTCCCAAAATAACAGTGCAATGGCCTACGAGGATGTAGTTGTAGTATACAGGCAAAATAGAAGCATTAGAGTCATATCTTACAGGAGCGAGGTATGTTTTGAAGCTACCACCATATATGTTTCTCTTTCCCTTATAGCCAGACTATGCAGATCTGAAAGCCAAGCAAGATTGACTCTCATTGCATTTTATTTATCTTTATCATCTTTACTGAAGGTTAATTTCTTATTTTTAATTTGCATTTTTAACAAACTATAGTTGATTTACAATGTTGTATCAGTTTCAGGTATTTAACAAAGTGATTCAGTTAGACATATACATGCATTTATATATATATAGTCTTTTCCAGATTCTTTTCCATTATAGGTTATTGCAAGATATTGAATATAGTTTCCTGTGTAATATAATGAGTCCTTGTTACTTATATATTTTATATTAATATATAGCAGTATGTGTTTAATTACAAACTCCTAGTTTATCCCTCCCCCCTTTCCCTTTTAGTAACCATTATTTTATTTACTATGTCTGTGAGTTTGTTTCTATTTTGTAAATAAGTATATTTGTATCTTTTTTTAGATTCCAAATATAGGTGATATCATATATTCATCTTTTTCTGTCTGATATACTTCACTCAGTATGATAATCTCTAGGTCCATCCATGTTGCTGCAAATGGTGTTATTTCATTCTTTTAGGGCTGAATGTTATTCCATTGTATATGTATGTCCCATTTTTGTTCATTCATCTGTCAATGGATATTTAGCTTGCTTCCATGTCCTGGTTATTGTAAGTAGTGTTGCAATGAGTATTGTGGTGCATGTTTATGGCTTTCTCCAGGCTTCCCAGGTGACACAGTGATAAAGAATCTGCCTGCCAAGCAGGAGCTAGAGGAGACATGGGCTTGATCCCTGGATCAGGAAGATCCCCTGGAGAAGGAAATAGCAACCCATTCCAGTATTCTTGCCTGGAAAATCCCATGAACAGAGGAGCCTGGTGGGTTACAGTCCTCAGGGTTGCAAAGAGTTGGACATGACTTATTGACTGAGCATGCACACTGGATATATGCCCAGAAGTGGGATTACTGGATCATATGGTAACTTTGTTTTTCAGTTTCTAAGGATATTGCTCTCCATAATGGCTGCACCAACATACATTCCCACCAACAGTGTAGGAGGATTCCCTTTCCTCCACACGCTGTAAAGCATTTATTGTACAATATTATTTGTAGACTATTTGATATGGCCATTCTGACTGGTGTGAGATGATAACCTCATTGAAGTTTTGATTTTCATTTGTCTAATTAGCTATGTTGAGCATCTTTATCTTTGCTAGCCATCTGTCTGTCTTTTTTAGAGAAATCTCTGTTTAGGTCTTCTGCTCATTTTCCAATTGGATTTTTTTGTTTGTTTTTTTGTTTTCTTTATATTGAGCTGTATGAGCTGTTTGTATATTTTGGGAATTAAGCCCTTGTCGGTTGTATCATTTGCAGATATTTTCTCCCAGTCCATATGTTGTATTTTTGTTTTATTTATGGTTTCCTTTGCTGTGCAAAAGTTTGATTCAGTCCCGAAGTGTGTTTCCCTTGATACCATATGATTTTATGAGTTTCAGCAGATATGTAAACCCAAATATCCACTGCCACAGTCACCACAGAAAATTTTCATGAACCCTAAAATGTCCTTTGTGTATCTTTGCAGTCATGCCTCAGTCTACTCTTGGCTTAAAGCAAATACTAATTTCTTTCTATAACTACAAGACAACTTGAAATTTCTAGAATTTTATATAAATGGCAAATACAGTGGGAACTGTATTTTCAACACAAAAAAAGTTTAGTTAATTACTGTTGGGGATATTTTAGTTTAATTAATGGGGAAACAATGGAAACAGTGACAGACTTTATTTTCTTTGGCTCCAAAATACTCAGATTATGAATGAAAGTGAAGTCACTCAGTCTTGTCTGACTCTTTGCGACCCCGTGGACTGTAGCCTACCAGGCTCCTCCGTCCATGAGATTCTCCAGGCAAGAATACTGGAGTGGGTTGCCATTTCCTTCTCCAGGGGATCCTCCCGACCCAGGGATCGAACCCAGGCCTCCTGCATTGGAGGTATGAAATTAAAAGATGCTTGCTCCCTGGAAGAAAAGCTATGACAAACTTAGCACATTAAAAAGCAGAGACATTACTTTACTGACAAAGGTCCATCTAGTCAAAGCTATGATTTTTCCAGTAGCTGTGTATGGATGTGAGACTTGGGCCATAAAGAAAGCTGAGTGCCAAAGAATTGATGCTTTTCAACTGTGGTGTTGGAAAAAACTCTTGAGAGTCTCTTGGACTGCAAAGAGATCAAACCAGTCAATCCTAAAGGAATTCAGCTCTGAGTATTCATTGGAAGGACTGATGCTGAAGTTGAAGCTTCAGTAATACTTTGGCCCCCTGATGTGAAGAACTGACTCATTGGAAAAGACCCTGATGCTGGGAAAGCCTGAAGGCAGGAGGAGAAGGGGATGACAGAGGATGAGATCGTTGGATGGCATCACCAAACTTACGGATGTTAGTTTGAGTGAACTCTGGGAATTGGTGATGGACAGGGAAGCGAGTGTGCTGCAGTCCGTGGGGTCGTGAAGAGTTGGACACTACTGAGTGACTGAACTGAACTGAACTGAATTAATGTTAGTGTATTTATTCATAGTTTTCTCTTTTTAAATTTCCAAATAATATTTCACATATTACAGAAAAACAATGCTGTGTTGTCCATTTACCTATTGACGGACATTTGCTTTATATACAGTTTGGAGCTGTACTGTGTTGACAATCTATGGATATTCATCTGCAGTTCTTTGTGTAGACATCTATATTAATTTACTTTGGGTGAATCGACTGTGTGTAGTGTAATTACATGCTTAGGTTTTTTTTTGTAATTGCCAAGTAAGTTTCCCACAGTGAGTGTGTATGAGAATTACTGTTGTAAATCCTCACCACCACTTGGTATTATCAATATTTTTACTTTTAGCCAGTGTAATAGATATGCATTGGCATATCATTTTGGTTTTAACTTGTATTTTCCTGATAACTAAAAATGTGAACATCTTTTCATGCAGTTATTGGCATTTGAACACCTTATTTGGGATGTTCTTGTTCATGTCTTCTGTCAATTTTTCTTCTTTTTTTGTAGTAAAGTCATCATCTTTAGTCCATTTTTCTCATACTGAGAAAGGAGAATTTCTTAAAACATATTTGGATGTCATCAATAAAATTATCTCAATTTTTATTATAAGAAAGGATTTAGAATTCATAGTTGTTAATATAGATATTTGAGATTATAGCCCAATTTTCAGATTTTATATTTATGAAAAATTCCAGTGACTTACATGTGAAATTTTGTCCATAACTATACTATATCAGCCTGTCAGTATTTCAATTAAGTCATTTATCTTCTTGTTATTGAGTTGTAAATATTATTTATATGTTCTCAATACAAGTTCTTTGTTAGTCATGTGTATCAATGATATTTCTCCTGTTCTCTTACATTAACCATATATTTGAAAAACAAATTGTTTTAGTTTAAAAGTCCAAATCATATCACTTTCTTTTATGGTTTATGTGTTTCTGTGTTATAACTAAGAAATATTTTCCTACATCAAGTTTGAAAATATTTTCTCCTGTGTTTCTTCTTAAAAGTTTTATGATTTTATTTCTTACATTTTGGTTCATTCATTTTTATTGAATTATTGCATATGATATAAGAGGTAGAGTTCTTTTTACTTTTAATACATATACCTAGCTATTCTAACACTTTATATAAATAATTTAGTCATTTAATTGTCTTGATACTCGTGTTGAAAATTAATTAACCATGTATATGTGGGTTTAATTTTTATCTTTTTTGGGTGGTGTGTTTTATTTTTTGGATTTAACTGACATCCTAACTTAGTGGGATGGAGAATATTTTGTTAAATGTGCTATTGTATTAAATTTGTTTATACTATTTTAGAGGCTATTTTCAGTAATATATATATTTGACATTAATAAGTTGCCTAGGACCACTACTTTAATTGAATCCTGTGATTTTCTAAAGCAATTATTTTATTGAGATTTGGCACACTTTTCTTTTTGCAGAAGAGGTATAGTTTCTATTATTGATATGGATTTTTATCAGTATTATTTTAATATCAGTATTGCTATTATTGATATGAAAGTTTGGTAACTACCTATATTAGTCATTATCAGAGTATCTCTGGTTTGGATTTCAGCTATCTTATCCCTGTGGCCACAGGAGATAATATAGGTTCCTTTAGAGTCTGGTACAGGAGCTGTCAGGTTTTTCTTTAATGCAAAGTTTGAGCTGGGAGTTTGCAGCCCTAAGCACATTCTATTATTTCTCCACTTTATCCATAGATGTTAGAAGCAGCCAGCCAATCGTTTTTAAGTCTTTAAGTTAGAGTAAAATGTATGTAAGGTACTGAATAGGTGATCACCCAGAACCTTACCTTCAATGGGTTTCATTAGGAGTAACCAGTGGTGATATTTTGTATTATCTCCATTGTCACACCACACCATGGCTCACCAGTGCTGCCAGGTGTGATAACTAATTATTAAAACACACATGCTAAAAAAAAAAAGGTTAAATTTTAAATATTTAAGTACTCTGAAAAAAAACCCAAACTTAATTTTTCCAAATTTGAAGACATATTTAGCTAAATTTTTTCATTCAGAATTATATACTCCATCAAGAGACTTATTTGTCTTTCAAAAAAATAAGCTTTTATACATTTTCTAATTATGTTTTATTTATCAAATAATTTTTATTGTCTCATGTACATCTGAATCTTTGAGCCAGGTACATCATTAAAAATATTATTAGACTGCACAAATCAGGGAGTGTAGAATTGATAATGCTCAAAGAGCATGATTATTAACAGCATAATGTTTCAACCATTTATTTTAAGCAAATTACTGCATTATTTTAAATAAGAAAAAAAATATGACTTTTCCCCTTTAGGTTTATTATGATTATTATCACTGCTTTTCACATCTGAAGGTGTTCACAGTTCCTGAATTTCTGAACACTTCTATAGGTGGGATTAGCACAGTAAGATTTAAAACAGGTTTTAGCTGCACTCCCAAGCCCATCCCACATTTAAAACCTTAGTATCTTTTATTCTGGAAGATTGCTGACTGCTCAGGTTGTAGGACCTCCCACCATTCCCAGCATTAGCATCGCCTCTGAGTGTCTTCTCTAGATAGTTTGGTTCACAGTTCTAATGGCTTTTCTTTCATTAGTTAATAATCTAGTTCATCTCATCTATGGGAGTATATGGTTGTCACTTCAGACTGTACCCTCTTACCATTACCAAACCCAAAGGTCTGTACTGTGGATGGAAGTGCATCCTGTTCAAAATTCAGTGATTGAAGTCCTGATCCCCAGCATGACTATGTTTGAAAATAGAGCTTTTAGGAGGTAGTTAAAGTAAGATGGAGTTTAAAGAGAAGGGTCTTAATCTGATAGGACTGGGAGGATTTATAAGAGGAAGAAACAGAGATCCCTGCCTCTGTGGACATGCAGCTGAGAAAGGTTACATGGGCACAGTATTCAGCAACGCAGTTTATGGTATTTTAAGGCAACCTTAGCAGAATAAGATTGTGTGTATCCTGGAACAAGTGTTATATGTCTGCAGTCTTGGCGAGCCCCTGTTCCATACCTCTAAATCCACTTCCTTTTATAGCTAGGTCCTGAAAACACTACATCCATCCTATTTTAGCCACTGATCTTCATGGAATATGGAGTTTGATGTGATTTACGTAAAGACAAAACCAAAGCAGACAATGAATACAGTTTCATACACAGATATGCAGCACTGGAAATACAACATATTTTTTCCCATGAGCTAACTCCATCAGACACTGGCCTTCAGTCCACCAGCTACTAGTAATTCCATCTGCCTGGAGTGGTGATTTCCTTAGCCACTTTAATAAATAAGCTTATAGCTTTTCTCACAAAGTTTTCGGGCAACTGTGGCCTCTTCCAGCACTTCTGAAAATGGTAGATAGGGGCCTATCTACCCAGTAGGCACAAGTAACTGGTAACAATCTCAGAAAATGTCTGTGTACTTAGAGGTAGGTGGTTGATACCACAGTGATAGCTTCCCTTTATCAGGTGCTTATCAGAACTAAAGTCTATCCTTCCAGGAAATTACATGTACTTTAATTTTACAGTGAATAAGATTAGCATATCTACATCTAGGAGCCACTAAATATAAAGAAGCCAAAATATATGTGGCTTAATCTGATTCCCCTTATAGTTTTTTATATATAATTTAAATCCCAGTAATTGTCTTTTAATGATTCATAGAGATATGTAGAAATAGATTTTAGTGTGAGAACATTTTTCTATTTAAAAACCTTAAAACACTATAGATGATTTGGGAATTGTTTCTGCTTTTTTTTTTTTTTTCTTTAAATCTTCTTAAAATCCTAAAAGCACAGTCTGTTACCAATTTCATATAAAATATATAAAAGTATTAGCTGTCTACAAGAAAAACAAGTTAGGATCTGTATATAGTACAACTATTAATAATTTCTTCCTATATATTTTTATTGTTCCTATGTCCTCACTGAGTCATTTATACCTAATCTTAATGTTAAAATTAAAAGATGTTCCTAGTGTAGATGAACTAAGGTGATTCTGTTATTACCCTAAGATAATGTAATTTGAAAAATTTGTATTTTTAAGCTTATTTCAATAACTTGAGTAACAAATGAAAGTTAGCTCATAAATTATTCAAAAAATTATAGAACTGCATATCCATTGAGCAACCAATAAAATAGAAAAAAGATATATACTTTAATGCATAGTGCAATCAGTGAATTTCTTGAAACTTTTGTTACTGTCTTAACATAAGTAATAATTTTTTATTTACAAAGGTATAACATTCAATGTATTGGGATTCATTCTGCTTTATTTTCAAAAATGTATTATTATTTTAAAACATTGTTGTTAAAAGACTTTTTCAGAGCAGTTTTAGGTTTATAGAAAAACTGAAAGTGCAGAGATTTTCCATGTGCTTCTTGCCCGAAACATGCTTAGCTTATCGCATTCTCAGTATTCCCTACCAAAGTGGTACATTTGTTATAACTGATGATAAACCTATATAAACAAATCACAATCACCCAAATTTAATAGTTCACCGTATGTTTCACTTGTTGTTGTCCTTTCTGTGGGTTTGGGCAAATGTATTTTGATAAGTAGACATCAGTATAGTATCATGCAAAGTATTTTTGCCACCCTAAATATCACCTGAGCTCTGCCTATTCATTCCTTCCTGCCAACCACTGATAAGTACTGAACTTCAGATATCATACAGTTGTAATCATACAGTATGTGTTCATTAGCTTTTCAGACTGACTTTTTTTATTTAGTAATATACATTTTAGATTCCTCAAAGTCTTCTTGTGGCTTGATACCTCATTTCTCCTTAGAGCTAAATAATATTCCATGGTCTGCATATAACATAGTTTCTTTCTCTACTCAGTTATCAAAGGATATGTTGGTTGCTTCCAAGTTTGGACAGTTATTAAAATGAATAAAACTGCTGAAAATATTAATGTGTAAGTTTGTGTGTAGAGTTATCAGAATCTGGGTAAATACCAAGGGCACAGTCATTGGTTCATATGGTAAGAGTATCTTTAGTTTGATAAGAAAACTGCCACTCTTCCATTTTACATATTTCTTGAAATAAATGAATCTTCCTGGTTCTTCACGTCCTTGCCAGAGTTTGCTGTGGGCACATCTCATTGTATAGTATAGTTATAAGTTTGTAATCATATCTTCTTGTCATTGTACTTTACATTTCTCCGGTGACATATGATGTGGAACCTCTTTTTATATCCTTATTTGCTACGTGTCGACCTTCTGTGTGAGGTGTTTGTTAAAGTCACTGGCCCATTTTTTTTTTAATCACGTTTGTTTTAGTATTGATTTATAAGTGTTCTTTGTGTGTTTTGGATAATAGTCCTTTATCAGATGTGTCTTCTGCAATTTTGTTTTTCCATTCTGTGGCTTGTCTTCTATCACTTATAACATTTTCTTTCATAGATCAGAAGTTTTTAATTTTCTGGAAGTCCAAAATATCATTTATTTTTTTCATGCATCATGCTTTTGGTGTCTAAAAAGTCATTGCCATATCCAGGGTCATCTTGGTTTTCTATGTTGTCTTTTGTGTTTTATGATTTTTCATTTTATATTTTAGCCTATGATCCTTTCCAGGTTAATTTTTGTGAAAAGGTGTAAGGTCTTTGTCTAAATTCATTTTCTTGCATGTGGATATCCACTTGTTGCAACACCATTTTTTTTTAATTTATTTTTTTATTTTTTAAATTTTAAAATCTTTAATTCTTACATGCGTTCCCAAACATGAACCCCCTCCCACCTCCCTCCCCATAACATCTCTCTGGGTCATCCCATGCACCAGCTCCAAGCATGCTGTATCCTGCATCAGACATAGACTGGCGATTCAATTCTTACATGATAGTATACATGTTAGAATGTCATTCTCCCAAATCATCCCACCCTCTCCCTCCCTCTGAGTCCAAAAGTCCATTATACACATCTGGCAACACCATTTTTTAAAACATTTTTTGATGTGGACCACTTAAAAATCTTTATTACAATATTGTTTCTGTTTTATTTATTGGATTTTGGCTGGAGGTTTGTGGGATCTTAGCCTCCTGATCAGGGATTGAACCTGCACTCCCTGCATTGGAAGGTAAAGTCTTAACCTCTGGACAGCCAGGGAAGTCCCTGTAGCACCATTTGTTGAAGAGACAGTGTTGCTCCATTATTTATTATTATTTTTCAAATTGTATTTTTATCATATTAAAAAAAGTAAGCATCTGATCTATCAAAGAGTACTAAAAAGCCTGTCTCAGAGTTGTAATTTTTGAATCATTTCCAGAGGAAACCATTTTCAGTGTTTTTAGTTACACTGCAATATTTGTCTCTCTAGACAGACAGACAAATAGTTTATTTATACTCTGTTACTTGGAATTTTAAAAGTCATCATTTTTTGACTTCTTGTATGACATTTAAAATTTTTTGTGTCAAACTTCAGTTGTCTTCCAGCTCTCTCCTAGTATTTCTTTAACCTCTATAAAGTTGATGCTTTCAAACATTGGTGTTGGAGAAGACTCTTGAGACTCCCTTGGACAGCAGGGAGATCCAACCAGTCCATCCTAAAGGAGATCAACTCTGATTATTCATTGGAAGGGCTGATGCTGAAGCTGAAGCTCCAATATTTTGGCCACCTAATGCAGAGAGCTGACTTATTAGAAAAGACCCTGATGCTGGGAAAGACTGAAGACAGGAGAAGAAAAGATGAGATCATTGGATAGCATCGCTGACTCTGGATATGAGTGAGCGAGCTCCAGGAGATGGTAAAGGACGGGGAAGCATGGTGTGCTGCAGTCCATGGGGTCATAAAGAGTAAGACATGACTGAGCAACTAAACAACAACTTAGTTAAAAGATACATGATTTATCATTTACCTTGCAAAAAAAGATTATGTGTTTGTCTCTCTCTATATATATGTGTATATATGTTTATGTATATATATATATATATATATATACACACACATATGTTTGTATATGCACTTTCTTAAATGTTTCAAATATTTATTAATATGATTTCCAGAATTCCAAACAAGTGAAATACATTGCTCAAGTTTTCTTTTTTCTTTTCTAAAATATAGGTCTGCCTCCTTTTCGAATCATGAATGTTCTTATAGTCTGCTCCACAGCTCTTATCCTAGGATTCTCTTTCCTTCCAGTTTGATTTCAGATTTCCTGAATCCCATGTCTTACAAAATCTTAGATTATTCTTGTTTATATGTTCTACTGAAGCTAATTCTCCAATAGTATTCTAAGAATGATTCAAGAAAGTTAATATTTTGATTCTCTTAATGTTGCACATACTTCTCCTTTAGAATTCTCAAGGCATACCTTCACATCCTTAAATATATTTAGACTTGCTATTGAGCAGATCAATTCTCTTCAGACTTCTGTTTGTTGGCATGTAAGTTCTTCTCTGTCACACTTTCATGTTTTTTTTAAAGCTATAACTTGTGTTCTCATTTTCCTTAGGGTATTCTTCAGTGGTGGTCATTTTTTAAAAGTTATGCTGAATACTAAGCTGACCCTTTGACTTTAGAGACTTGTTTCACATTTGTGGAAATTTTCCTCCATAGTTTACTTTTGTAATGCTTCACTATCGGTTTTTACTTGCATTAATTTATCTTTCTCACATTTCTCCTTAGTTGCTGGATATTCTGGTCATAACCTGGTTTGCTAGCTTTTCTTTCATTTTCAATCTCTGTCATTTGAGGGGATTTTAAAAATCATTTAATGTTATATTCTATTAATTTTCTTTTAATTTAAAATAGCCATTTTGATTATGTAAGGCCTTTTTGCTTCACTTTTAATTTTCATATCACATAGGCTCTTATTCTTGATTTTTAAAAATGATATCTTCTCTTAATGATCTTAAAATATAATCTGTTTCTTTAAGTTTTCTTCTGTTCTCACCTTGTCCTATGATACTTTGGTAGAGTCTTTTCTCAAGTATCTGAATATCCTTGGTTGTTCATTTACATTTGATAAATAGTCACTAAAATCATAAAGAAAGTTGAATATATGTGTTTAGGAATGGATTGGGGCCTATGAGAAGTGAGGATACTCAACAGGAGGTACATATGTTGTTCAATTGTTCAGTCGTGTCTGACTCTGCAACCCCATGGACTGCAGCACACCAGGCTTCCCTGCCCTTCACAATCTCCCAGAGCTTGCTGAAACTCATGTCCATTGAATCAGTGATGTCATCCAACCATCTTGTCCTCTGTTGTTCCCTTCTCCTCCTGCCTTCAATCTTTCCCAACATCAGGGTCTTTTCCAATAAGTCTGCACTTCATATCAGGTGGCTAAAGTATTGGAGCTTCAGCATAAGTCCTTGCAGTGAATATTGAGAGTTGATTTCCTTTAGAATTGACTGGTTTGTTCTCCATGCAGTTCAAGGGACTCTCAAGAGTCTTCTCTAACACCGTAGTTTGAAAGTATCAAATCTTTTGTGCTCAGCCTTTTTTATGGTCCAGCTCTCACATCTGTACATGACTACTGGGAAGACTATTGCTTTGACTATATGGATCTTTGTCAGCAAAGTGCTGTCTCTGATTTTTCAATAGATGTGTCATATGCTTTTCTTCCAAGGAACAAGTGTCTTAATTTCATGGCTGCAGTCACTATCTGCAGTGATTTTGGAGCCCAAGAAAATAAGATCTGTCACTGTTTCCATTGTTTCCCCATCTATTTGTCATGAAGTGATGAGACCAGATGTATTGATCTTAGTTTTTTGAATGTTGAGTTTTAAGCCAGTTTTTTCAATCCCCTCTTTTACCTTAATCAAAAGTCTCTTTAGTTCCTCTTTGCTTTCTGCTATAAAGGTGCTGCTATTTACTTATCTAAGATTGTTGATATTTCTCTTGGCAAATTTGATTGCAGCTTGTGCTTCATCCCGCCCAGCATTTCACATGATGTACTCTGCATATAAGTTAAATAAGCAGGATGACAGTATACAAGCTTGACATACTCCTTTCCCAATTTGAAGCCAGTCATTGTTCCATGTCAAGTTCTAACTGTTGCCTCGTTACCTGCATACAGATTTCTCAGGAGGCAGGTAAGGTGGTCTGGTATTCCCATCTCTTGAAGAATTTATCACTGTTGTGATCCACACAGTCAAAGGCTTTTGTGTAGTCAGTGAAGCAGACGTTTTCTGGAATTTTCTTGCTTCTCTATGATCCAATGGATGTTGGCAATTTGATCTCTGGTTCCTCTGCCTTTTCTAAATATATTCAGTGGTTTTGAATCTCCTTGTCTTCCCTTTCAAATATAATCTCCCTGATTCTTTCACTTATCTCATTATTTTATTTCATTATCCTGGCCATTTTTTCTTATCTTTCTCTAATGTTTCTATTAAATTTCCAGTTGGGCATTCTCTCCTCTGAGTATAAAGTAACAATAGGAAATGAGTTCAGAAGGCAGTAGGGCCAGATTGTGTAGAATTCTACATTCCAAATTCTTGGAAATTTGAATTTTACTCTGAGTGAAATGGAGAAGGCACAGGATTTAGAGTAAGGAGTAACATGACCTTACTAGAATTTTTTTTTTTTTTACTTTATTTTACTTTACAATACTGTATTGGTTTTGCCATACATTGACATAAATCCACCACGGGTGTATACAAGCTCCCAATCCTGAATCCCCCTCCCGCCTCCCACCCCATATCATCTCTCTGGATCATTTCCATGCACCAGTCCCAATCATCCTGTATCCTGTATCGAACATAGACTGGCACTTCGTTTCTTACATGATAGTATACATGTTTCAATGTCATTCTCCCAAATCATCCCACCCTCTCCCTCTCCCTCAGAGTCCAAAAGTCCGTTCTATACATCTGTGGCTCTTTTGCTGTCTCGCATCCAGGGTCATCATTACCATCTTTCTAAATTCCGTATATATGTGTTAGTATACTGTATTGGTGTTTTTCTTTCTGGCTTACTTCACTCTGTATAATCGGCTCCAGTTTCATCCATCTCATTAGAACTGATTCACATGTATTATTTTTAATGGCTGAGTAATACTCCATTGTGTATATGTACCACAGCTTTCTTATCCATTCATCTGCTGATGGACATCTAGGTTGTTTCCATGTCCTGGCTATTATAAACAGTGCTGCAATGAACATTGGGGTACATGTGTCTCTTTCAATTCTGGTTTCCTTGGTGTGTATGCCCAGAAGTGGGATTGCTGGGTCATGAGGCAGCTCTATTTGCAATTTTTTAAGGAATCTCCACACTGCTTTCCATAGTGGCTGTACTAGATTGCATTCCCACCAACAGTGTAAGACGGTTCCCTTTTCTCCACATCCTCTCCAGCATTTATTGCTTGTAGACTTTTGGATCGCAGCCATTCTGACTGGTGTCAAATGGTACCTCATTGTGGTTTTGATTTGCATTTCTCTGATAATGAGTGATGTTGAGCATCATTTCATGTGTTTGTTAGCCATCCGTATGTCTTCTTTGGAGAAATGTTTATTTAGTTCTTTGGCCCATTTTTTGATTGGGTCGTTTATTTTTCTGGAGTTGAGCTGCATAAGTTGCTTGTATATTTTTGAGATTAGTTGTTTGTCAGTTGCTTCATTTGCTATTGTTTTCTCCCATTCCAAAGGCTGTCTTTTCACCTTGCTTATATTTTCCTTTGTTGTGCAGAAGCTTTTAATTTTAATTAGATCCCATTTGTTTATTTTTGTTTTTATTTCCAGTATTCTGGGAGGTGGATCATAGAGGATCCTGCTGTGATTTATGTCGGAGAGTGTTTTGCCTATGTTTTCCTCTAGGAGTTTTATAGTTTCTGGTCTTACATTTAGATCTTTAATCCATTTTGAGTTTATTTTTGTGTGTGGTGTTAGAAAGTGATCTAGTTTCATTCTTTTACAAGTGGTTGACCAGTTTTCCCAGCACCACTTGTTAAAGAGATTGTCTTTACTCCATTGTATATTCTTGCCTTCTTTGTTGAAGATAAGGTGTCCATAAATGTGTGGATTTATATCTGGGCTTTCTATTTTGTTCCATTGGTCTATATTTCTGTCTTTGTGCCAGTACCATACAGTCTTAATGACTGTGGCTTTGTAGTAGAGCCTGAAGTCAGGCAAGTTGATTCCTCCAGTTCCATTCTTCTTTCTCAAGATTGCTTTGGCTATTCGAGTTTTTTTGTATTTCCATACAAATCTTGAAATTATTTGTTCAAGTTCTGTGAAAAAATACTGCTGGTAGCTTGATAGGGATTGCATTGAATCTGTAGATTGCTTTGGGTAGTTTACTCATTTTCACTATATTGATTCTTCCAATCCATGAACATGGTGTATTTCTCCATCTATTAGTGTCCTCCTTGATTACTTTCATCAGTGTTTTATAGTTTTCTATATATAGGTCTTTAGTTTCTTTAGGTAGATATATTCCTAAGTATTTTATTCTTTTCTTTGCAATGGTGAATGGAATTGTTTCCTTAATTTCTTTTTCTACTTTCTCATTATTCGTGTATAGGAATGCAAGGGATTTCTGTGTGTTGATTTTATATCCTGCAACTTTACTACATTCATTGATTAGCTCTAGTAATTTTCTGGTGGAGTCTTTAGGATTTTCTGTGTAGAGGATCATGTCATCTGCAAACAGTGAGAGTTTTCCTTCTTTTCCAATTTGGATTCCTTTTATTTCTTTTTCTGCTCTTATTGCTGTGGCCAAAACTTCCAGAACTATGTTGAATAGAAGCAGTGAAAGTGGGCACCCTTGTCTTGTTCCTGACTTTAGGGGAAATGCTTTCAATTTTTCACCATTGAGGATAATGTTTGCTGTGGGTTTATCATATATAGCTTTTATTATGTTGAGGTATGTTCCTTCTATTCCTGCTTTCTGAAGAGTTTTTATCATAAATGGATGTTGAATTTTGTCAAAGGCCTTCTCTGCATCTATTGAGATAATCATATGGCTTTTATTTTTCAATTTGTTAATGTGGTAAATTACATTGATTGATTTGCAGATATTGAAGAATCCTTGCATCCCTGGGATAAAGCCCACTTGGTCATGGTGTATGATCTTTTTAATGTGTTGTTGGATTCTGATTGCTAGAATTTTGTTGAGGATTTTTGCATCTATGTTCATCAGTGATATTGGCCTGTAGTTTTCTTTTTTTTGTGGCATCTTTGTCAGGTTTTGGTATTAGGGTGATGGTGGCCTCATAGAATGAGTTTGGAAGTTTACCTTCCTCTGCAATTTTCTGGAAGAGTTTGAGTAATATAGGTGTTAGCTCTTCTCGAAAGTTTTAGTAGAATTCAGCTGTGAAGCCATCTGGACCTGGGCTTTTGTTTGCTGGTAAATTTCTGATTACAGTTTCAATTTCCGTGCTTGTGATGGGTCTATTAAGATTTTCTATTTCTTCCTGGTTCAGTTTTGGAAAGTTGTACTTTTCTAAGAATTTGTCCATTTCTTCCACATTGTCCATTTTATTGGCATATAATTGCTGATAGTAGTCTCTTATGATCCTTTGTATTTATGTGTTGTCTGTTGTGATCTCTCCATTTTCATTTCTAATTTTATTGATTTGATTTTTCTCTCTCTGTTTCTTGATGAGTCTGGCTAATGGTTTGTCAATTTTATTTATCCTTTCAAAGAACCAACTTTTTGCTTTGTTGATTTTTGCTATGGTCTCTTTTGTTTCTTTTGCATTTATTTCTGCCCCAATTTTTAAGATTTCTTTCCTTCTACTAACTCTGGGGTTCTCCATTTCTTCCTTTTCTAGTTGCTTTAGGTGTAGAGTTAGGTTATTTATTTGACTTTTTTCTTGTTTCTTGAGGTATGCCTGTATTGCTATGAACTTTCCTCTAAGCACTGCTTTTATAGTGTCCCACAGGTTTTGGGTTGTTGTGTTTTCATTTTCATTTGTTTCTATGCATAATTTGATTTCTTTTTTTATTTCTTCCGTGATTTGTTGGTTATTCAGAAGCGTGTTGTTCAGCCTCCATATGTTGGGATTTTTAATAGTTTTTCTCCTGTAATTGAGATCTAATCTTAGTGCATTATGGTCAGAAAAGATGCTTGGAATGATTTCGATTTTTTTGAATTTGTCAAGGTTAGATTTATGGCCCAGGATGTGATCTATCCTGGAAAAGGTTCCGTGAGCACTTGAGGAAAAGGTGAAATTCATTGTTTTGGGGTGAAATGTCCTGTAGATATCAATTAGGTCTAACTGGTCTATTGTATCATTTAAAGTTTGTGTTTCCTTGTTAATTTTCTGTTTAGTTGATCTGTCCATAAGTGTGAGTAGAGTATTAAAGTCTCCCACTATTATTGTGTTATTGTTAATTTCCCCTTTCATGCTTGTTTAGAATTTTTAAAAGAACATAATGTTAGAAGTGCTGTGCATAGAATTGTGGTAGGAGAAAAAGGAGAGGAAAGGAGAAGGGAGCCAACTGGGTGGCTATTAAAATAAACCTAGTGAGTGTCCAGTGTTCTCACTGAAAATGCAGAGAACTATCTGGATTCTAGGTTTTATGTTCATAGCTGTGTTTAGGAGTTTATTATGTTTCTTTTGCTGAAATTATACAAAAAGATGCATATTTTAGTTTATCAGGAGTGATTGAGTCATTCAGGAGGTTTTCCGCTGCCCTCTTATGTGCTATGTAAAGTAATATTACATCAGTTTCACTTTCAGTTGTTGATAAAATCTTTCAGGACATCCTTAATTCCTATAAAGAGCCTTCTTTCTGACTCAACAGTTCTTGGAGGCAACACTTTTTATATCTCTGGAGTCTTAAAATTTTATAATCAAATTTTCGGCTTCATCTTTAGATCGTGGTTTTCTGTAAGTGTCCTGGACATGATATTAGATAGGGAAACCTTTCTAAATTTTAGCCTGATTTACTATTTTTAAGAGACTGAGAATCTTTGATTCCTGTAAGTCCTAGTTCCTTTTAATTCAACATTCAGTCATTTGCTTTATCTCTCCCCTCTTATATTTTGCTTATAAGCAGCAAGAAGAAACACAGACTTTTAGTTGTGTGCCTAGAAATCTGAGTTAGATTGCCTAGTCTTTTAGGTAGATTTTCTACCTTCTATGTTACCATGGAAATAAGGCTGCTGAATGTTTGGCCACTTGCTAATAACATTGATCCACTTTCCTATGTTTTCTGACAAGATTTTTCTCACTTTCTGTTAAGTCTTCACCAGAACCTCATCAAGCCCAAATTCCATGAGTGGTGCATTCACAGCTAAAGTTTTCACTTTATCATTTCTCAGAATCCTTACAGCCTTTTCAGCTTCTGTCCACTGCCATTTTCAAAGTCCCCCCCCCACACAATTACAGTTTTGCTGTGTGGCATTCTATTTGTCATACAGTACCAAAAAAAAAAGAACTAAATTAACTGTATGTTGGCAACATACCTGTTGTCTATTGCCCCATACCAAATTATTCACCAACTTCACATCTTAAAACTAAATATAAAAATTTATTGCATCATAATCCCTTTGGATCATGAAACTGGGGCAGCAATCTGGGATGGTTCTGACTCAGAGCCCCTCATAAATTTGTGTTCAAGTGATCAGCCAGGCCTCAGTAAAGCTTCTTCCAGGCTGTCTCATGTGGTTGTCAATAAGCTTCAGTTCTCACTGGCTCTTGGCTACAGACTTCATTATTTTTGCTTTATTAGTTTCTCCATAGGTTCCCTGAATATCCTTATAATATGTCAAAAAACTTTCAGTCTTTTATTATGTAATCTCCAGTGTGACTGGTGACATACCGCCTCTTCTGTCTTATGCTGTCAGAGACTAGCAGTCTTGGTTGGATGTGGCAGATGTGAGCAATAGAACAAGGAGGTCATCGAGGGGCATCTTGTAGGCTAACTACCACACTCAGTAAAAACTAAGCTCCTCTTAAATTTTATGTAGCAAACCCCAGAGCTTTTCTTGATAAACAGGTGACTACTTCAAAGCAGAAGACCTTTTGATACTAACTCAATTTCTCTTAATGCAGAAGAGTCTAACACTGAAGACATCCAGTGAACTGTAATGTATGGGCTATTGAACATAATGGACAGATTTTTTTAATGTTAATTTATTTTCAAAACATTGTTATTTAAGAATAAACTATATAGCCCCTATCAACAAAGCCAAGACATTTTAGAATTAGAATGTCTGCCTCAGTTTTCACAGTAGTCAATGATAATGTAAGCTGGCATACCTATAAATATTAAATACAGGCTGATTTTCCTTCTGGTCATATGCATTTCACTATTCCCCAGGGGTTTGCTTTAGACCTTAAGAAGCATTGCTTTTTAAAAGCAGCTGCCATTTTTATGAGAAAAATTTTGTTTTTCAACAAAGTAAGCACTTTAAGGGAAAACTAACATAAACTGTGCCATGTGTACAAGTCTGGATGTGAAGCAGATGTTTTGGTTTAGAACACTGAAGATACTTAATGTTACTCACTGCATTTAAATAAAAAGGTATATACTTCATAATTTATAAGCTAGCTGGTAAAATTTAAAAATAAAATATTTTCCCATTCAAAAAGTATCTGGTATTTGAATTACATCATGGTGTTGACTTTTTTTTTTTTTTTTTTTAACATTAGAATCCTAGGTCTTCCATAGAAGGAACTATGGTATTGGTATAATCAAAAACTTGTTGGATGAATTGCTTTAGGGCATATATTGAATATAAAAAAAATTCAATTTTTTAAAACCTCAAAAATTTACATATTGCTGGATTCCATCTATGTAACATTTTCAAAGTGATTAAACCGTGGAAATCAAGCACAGATTAATAGTTGCCAGGAACTCAAGTCATAGTCAGAGTAGGTATTAGAAGGATAGTACTTAGGAAGTTGCTTTGTAATGATGGGAGAATTTTTTATGTTGATTTAGGTGATGATTGTGTTAATCTATAAATGATAAATGTGGTAAAATTGTGTAAAACTAAACACACACACACATGAGTGCATGTAAAAGTTGGTAAACTTCAAATAAGGCCTCTAGACTATTCCAGTTAGTGTCAACTTCCCGGTCTTGATAGTATACCTAGAGTAATGTGTTATTGTTTGGAAATTTCGGTGAAGAGTATACCCAGCTTGCTCTGGATTATGTTTTCAATTTCTATGAGACTAAAATTATTTCAAGATAGAAAGTTAAAAAATTAAATTAGTTAATTAAATGCATTTCAGTCAGAGTAGGACTTTCATAAAGATGTTTTACATTCTTTCATAGGAATATATGGAGCCTGTAAATACCAAAATTCAAGAAAAATTAAATGAATAATAAAATAAAATTTAAATTAAAAATATGTAATTTAATAAAATACTAACAATTACATTTTGATGTTGATATTTTATAAATAAGAATATAATATTTAATTATAGTGACTTATTCATTTCACTGTTATATTACTTAATGAAATGAAAGTCTTTAAATTGTAAATTTTATTAACTATGAAAGTCTTATGCAAATAAATTAAAGGTATTATTCTTTAAGGTTATACAATTTTAATGTTACTGTATCATTTTCTGTTATAGCATCAAAACCAAAGATGTATAAATCCTTTATCAATATTCAGGAATTTATTTGGTAGCCAGACATCATATTACAGAACAGTAAATTTAATTATTTAAAACATGGAAATATGGGGTTGGTGACTACAACAGTATATTTTTTTCTCCATGTATTTTTAAAATCAGCATGGTCATATTATTCTTGGGACTATGAAGAATAAAAATTTATTTAAACTCTTGGTAATTAATTAATAGTGCCTTTTAAAATGGACAGGCTTTTAATATTGCATCAATTTCTCTACTGAAAGACTTTAAAATACTGAAGGATGTTTGATTTGCAATGTTGTATTAATTTCTGCTGTACAGCAGTGACTCAGCTATACGTATATATATTCTTTTTCATTCTGGTTTATCACAGAATATAGTTCCTTGAGCTATACATGAGGATCTTATTTGTTTATCTATGCTATATATACTAGTTTTCATCTGCTAATCCTAAACTGCCAATCTTTCCTTTCCCCACTTCTCCCTGTTAGCAACCACAAGTCTGTTCTGTATGTCTGTGAGTCTATTTCTGTTTCATAAATATGTTCATTTGTGTCATATTTAGATTCCCCATATAAGTGATATCATATACTATTTGTCTTTCTGACTTCATTTATTATGATAATCTCTAGATTCTTCTCTGTTCCTGAAAATGGCATTATTTCATTTTTCATGGATAAAAAATGAAAAATACATACATATTCCATTGTATGTATGAATACACACACACCACATCTTATCTATTCATTCATCTGTCGATGGACACTTAGGTTGCTTCCATGTCTTGACTGTTGTAAATGATGCTGCTCTAAACACTGAATTATAGTTTTGTCTGAACATATGCCCAGGAGTGGGATTGCTGTATCATATGGTAGTTCTGTTTTTAGTTGTTTTTTTTTTTTAAAGAAACTTCCAGAGAAGAAACTTCTCCATAATGGCTGTACCAACTTACAGTCCTATCAACAGTACAAGAAGGTTCCCTTTCTCCACACTTTCTCAGTATTTATTATTTTTAGACATTTTAATCATGGCCATCTTTACATGTGTTTGGTGGTAGCTCACTGTAGTTTTAATTTGTATTTCTCTAATAATTAATGATGATCAGCATCTTTTCTTGTGCCTGTTCATGGCCTTTTCATGGCCATCTGTATATCTTCTTTGGAGAAATGCTTACTTAGGTCTCCTCTCGTTTCTTTTTTGTTGATTGGATTGCTTGATTTTTATTATTGAATTGAATCTCAAAAATCTGATAGACTTTTTAAATAGTCTGAAATGTGTGTTTAACCATAAATTATAAAATATTAAAGAAAATGTAGAAACAATTTCCATAGAATTGTCATGCTGCTGCTGCTGCTGCTAAGTCACTTCAGTCGTGTCCGAATTGTCATACACGTTTTATTTTTCCTTATTATAGACAGGAGTAAAATGAAATATTTGAAGTGTTTTTAAACTGAACATTTGTAGTATGAATGTAAATTATGCTCTTTGAGCATTTTCACTTTTATATTCAATAAAGCAATCATGTTAAGTTCTAAAAAATACAATATGATGTTAAACTGAGATATGGCCATTATAAAAGAATATACACAATTTTCTCTTTGTAAAGAGAAATAACAGAGACACTATTAAAATTAGCATGCATTTATTTTAGTTCAAATGAATGCTTAAAAATATCTCTCCATGAAAAATAAAACAGGAGAAATAGAGATGAAACAACACTTAAAAAGACTCATTAATGGACATGAATATATGACTTAGAAACATATCTAATTACATAATTTAGAAAACAACTTGATATGTCAAAAAGACTGCATTATAAATATTTGGGAGGGAACTGATTTTTAATTAAGTTATGTGTGGAAAACTGGCTGTTGTTTGGAAGAGGAATATCAAAGTAGAGCCATGTAGCCCAGCGTTTATCAGCAAATTCACAGATGGGGTAAGCATTTTTAAAAGAATAAGAGTGTGGTTGTATTGTCTAATACTACAAAGTGATTCTGAGTCATATTATGCAAAAGTAATATTTTTTGAAAGATGCAAGGAAAGTAGTTAACATAATATTGTGCTCTGGTAGCTCTGGGATTCAGCAGACATGAGCATATTCTCGGGCCTCAGAATGTTTTACCTAAAACTATCCCTCAGTGTAGAGGGAGCTGTGATCATCACCAGCAGTATCTTGGGTTTAATACTATACCCTGACTCCTAGAGATCTAGCAGAGACCATTCCCTGTCCTCATTCTTCCAACCTTTCCAGCAATTGTATTCACAAATAACTCTATGTAATAAAACTTTCTCAGGGGCTTCCCTGGTGGTCAAAATGTTAAGACTGCACATCCACTGCAGGAGTGCATGGGTTCCATCCCTGGTTGGGGAAATAACATCCTACACGCTGCGTGGTATGGAATATCTAGATTGTTTTATATTCTCCTCACTGAAACTAATTACAGTGATTATTATCTGGATGTATGATTTGAATTAAGGTATGGGAGTGCACTCAACAGTTTGAAATGAAGTGTCATTTCTAAGTAAATACACTTTTGTTCAACTTATGATTTTTTATGAAACATGATGTATTCACTTGATTTTCATCAAATTCTGGCATAAGTCTATATGGTCAATGGTCTCTAATTTAATTTTGGATGTTAGATATCTGAAAGTGTTCAGTTATACAGATGTCTGAACAAATTATGAGCCAAAGCAATTTCAAATGTGTTGAGTATATTTCACTATATAAAAACTAGGATTATCCTGTCAGAATAGGCCTACCAAATTTAATTTCCTCTCCAATCCTTAATACTGTCTCACAAATGTAAATCTGATGATAAAATGTAGGAAAACAAAATAGTGCTGTTGTTTTCCTTCCTAAAATATATCACCTAGTGGTTGTAGAATTCTATTTTTATATGATTCTACATATAAAAATGAAGGTTTATATTTTAGAGGTTCTATTAATTATGCAGAGAAATTTTGTTTTAGATGCTGAATCCTTTATTTCTTAATCTTTAGAGAATTTTTGTCATATTTTAATATAAACCTGTATTAATGATCATCTTTAATAATTAAGTAAATTATGTTATTGAATGCTACTCTATTTTAGCATAATTATTAGGCAGTGACCCCAACTGTAATGATTTAGGGGCTATACTTTGGTCAAGTCTACCAAGTTCATAGAATGGCAAGCCAAATTTTCATTGGCTTGGGCTGTATCAGATATGACTAGCTCTCAATTATCCACATGGAGATGCTTCTTTGTAAGTGTAAAATATCCAGGTAGCCAACAAGATGATGTGATTCTTTGGGACCGAAGGGAATGAGTCTGAAAATTTAAGACCCTCATAAAGGTAAACTTAATGTAATGTGTAACCCCTGTTTCTGCTGAAATTTGGAAGGATGAGTTTATTCCTTCTACAAATTCCTATACTCATGTTGTTCTAAGTAAGATGTCCTAGTGTAGAGACTTCTTAAATCAAGCTCCAAATCATGTATCTTTTCCCAAAGCACCTACTGTAAGAAAATGATTATGCTCAGAAAACAATCTGAGGCATAATTATGACCACAATTTTGTAGATATCTGTGTCAGTTTTGTAAAAATAAATGCTTATAGTAATTGCAGTTTCTGTGGTATTTAGAAGTCGGAAGAAAATTGAGGATAGCCCTAAAAATACGGTGTTTCTTCATTTGTGTATTTGAGTCTACACCAACAATGAAACAACTACAGTTTGGCACCTACAGAGTACCAAACTCTTAGGTTGATTAACTGAGTTTAATGTTTACAACATTTTCATGGGGATTTAATTTCCCAAATTTGCATGTGAGAAAAATGAGTCTGGGTAGTGTGGCACCAAATAGTAGTAATTTACTAAAATCCAAGTTTCGTTTAATTGTTTGCTTTGTTTTGCTTGGTTTTTCTGACTAACTTTCCTAATTTCCTATAAAGATCATTGTGTCCATGTTGGATCAATGGAATTTAGATACAGCTGTAGAGGTGATGTGTGCCATTTCCAGTCCTAGTTTAAATAAGTGTCCCACAAGCTTTTTGTTATTGCTTCCCTCCCCCTTTTATAGCTGAAATAGAGATCAAGAAATCAAGAAAAGGAAATCAAGGAAGCCATACTTTGAAAATGAGAGCAGCACTTCACACAGCGTAGCTGTCTGAATGACTGTGGGGAAGAGACTTAATCCTATACTTGTTCACTCATTCCTCACTAGTAAGAATTAAAGCTCTGCTGTTCTTGAGTTCTGCATTTCTTGTTTTCTGTTTCTTATTACAGTTAGCCCTCTCCAGCTAACTAGTTACTGTTAATGTTATTCGCTCAGTCGTGTTCGACTCTTTGCAACCCATAGACTATAATTAACCAGGTTCCTCTGTCCATGGAATTCTCCAGGCAAGAAGACTGAATAAGCTGCCATTCCCTTCTCCAGGGATCTTCCTGACCCAGGGTTCTAACTGGGTCTCCTGCATTGCAGGAAGATTCTTTAGCAGCTAAGGTGACAGGGAAGCCCCGAAATTCAAGTCATAGAATTTAAAAATCCCAATTTCCCCATACCAAACAGAATGTTCTCTGTGTGTATGAATGTGTGTGATGATAAATAAGCACAGATGAAGCAGGATCCTTCTGACTGTGATCACTCACTAGGAACATAGGTGTTTCTGAAGAGATTGATTTATAACCAGTAGGCTTTTGTAAAGTACACATATTGTTTTTAAAGCTGTTCTTTCATTTGCAAGTTACAACTGCTATGTAGAACTATTTATAACTCTTCTAGAACTACTTGGCCTCATAAAAAATATTATTACTATGGTTTTACAGATTTCATACTATGGGTCATTCTTCTTATTTTCTTTTTTGCACTGGAAATCCTCCACAAAATTTGCCACCCCAAAATGTGTCTCTTTGGCATGAGGATTAATTTGGGCTGATTATTTTTAAGAAATGGAAGACTCAGGAAGTTTTTCTTGTTAACTTTCATCTTAATGACCTAAAAAGAATTCAGATAAAGGGCTTGTTCTAGGAATAGAACTACCACCAAATATATCTGTAAAGAATATGGGTTAGGTGTGGTGGGAGAAATTCCCAGGGCCTAGAGGTCAATATTCTACCGGAGTAGAGCAGATAAATAGCTACGAAAAGAATGAAGAGGCTGAGCCAAAGTGGAAACAATGCCCAATTGCGGCTGTATCTGGTGGTGAAAGTGAAGTCCATGCTGTAAAGAACAATATTGCATAAAACCTGGAATCTTAGGTCCATGAATCAAGGTAAACTCAGTGTGGTCAAACAGGAGATGGCAAGGGTAAACATGTTAGAAATCAGTGAACTAAAATGGACAGGACTAAAATGGACAGGAGAATTAATTCAGATGACCATTATATCTACTACTGTGGGCAAGAATCCCCTAGAAGGAAGAGAATAGCCATCATAGTCGATAAAGGAGTCTGAAATGCAGTACTTGGTTGCAGTCTCAAAAATGACAGAATGATCTCCATTTGTTTCCAAGGGAAACCATTCACCATCACAGTAACCCAAGTCTATGCCCCAACCTCTAATGCTTAAGGAGCTGAATGACTCTTTGAAGACCTGCAAGACCTCCTAGAACTAAACATTAAAAAAAAAAAAAAAGCCTTTTTCATCATAGAGGACTGGAATACAAAATCAGGAAGTCAAGAGATATCTGAATAACAGACAAGTTTGGCTTTAGACACAAAATGAAGCAGGGAAAAAGCTAACAGAATTTTGCCAAGAGAATGCACGAGTCGTAGAAAACACCCTCTTCCAACAACACGAGAGACAGCTTCTCGTCAGTAGAGAAATCAGATTGATAATATTCTTTGCAGCTGAAGATGGATAAGCTCTATGCAGTCAGCAGAAAACAAGACCTGCAGCTGACTGTAGCTCAGATTGTCAGCTCCGTATTGCAAAATTCACACTCAAATGGAAGAACATAGGGAAAACCACTAGACCATTCAGGTATGACCTAAATCTAGTCACTTATGATTATACAGAGGAAGTGACAAATAGATTCAAGGGATTCGATTTGATAGACAGAGTGCCTGAAGAACTATGGACAGAGGTTTCTAACACTGCATAGGTTATGGTAACCAAAACCTCCACAAAGAAAAAGAAATGCAGTAAAGCAAAGTAGTTGTCTGAGGAGTCCTTCCAAATATCTGAGGAAAGAAAAAAAAAAAAAAAAAGCAAAAGGCAAAGGAGAACGGGAAAGACATAGCCAACTGAATGAATTGTAGAGTTCCAGAGAAGAGCAAGGAGAGATAAGAAAGGCTTCTTAAGTGAATGCAAAGAAATAGAGGAAAACAGTAGAATGGGAAAAACTAGCGATCTCTTTAAGAAAATTGGAGTTACCAAGGAAACATTTACTACAAAGGTAGGCACAGTTCAGTTCAATTCAGTTCAGTTGCTCAGTCGTGTCCAACTCTTTGCAACCCCATGAATCGCAGCACGCCAGGCCTCCCTGTCCATCACCAACTCCCGAGTTCAGCAAAGGACAAAAATGGCAAGGGCCTAACAGAAGCAGAAGAGATTAAGAAAAGGTGTTAAGAATATAAACTCTACAAGAAAAGTTCTTAATGACCCAGTTAACCATGATGATTACAGAAAATTGAATTAAATATTTACAGAGTATGGCCAAGGACTTCTCTGGTGGTTCAGATGGTAAAGCATTTGCCTGCAATGCAGGAGACCTGGGTTCGATCCCTGGGTAGGGAAGATCCCCTGGAGAAGGAAATGGCAGCACACTCTGGTACTCTTGCCTGGAAAATTCCGTGGATGGAGGAGCCTGGTGGGCTACAGTCCATGGGATCTCAAAGAATAGGACATGACTGAGCAACGTCGTTGGTTCACTGAGCATGGCCCTGCCCATCAGAACAAGACCCAGTTTCCCCCTCAGAGTGTCTCATCCATCAGGAAGCTTCCATAAGCTTCTTATCCATATCCATCAGAGGGCAGACAGAGTGAAAACCACAAACACAGAACACTAACCAAACTAATCATGTGGACCACAGCCTTGTCTAACACAATGAAACTATGAACCATGCCATATAGGGGCACCCTAGATGGACATGTCATTGTGGAGAGTTCTGACAAAACATGGTCCTCTGGAGAAGGGAATGGCAAACCATTTCAGTATTCTTTCCTTGAGACCCCCATGAACAGTATGAAAAGGCAAAAAAAGATAGGACACTGAAAGGTGAACTCCCCATGTTGGTAGGCACCCAATATGCAACTGGAGATCAGTGGAGAAATAACTCCAGAAAGAATGAAGAGACAAAAGTGAAAGCAAAAACAACACCCAGTTGTGGATGTGACTGGTGATGGAAGTAAAGTCCGATGCTGTAAAGAGCAATATTGCATAGGCGCCTGGAGCTCAGTTGGTAAGGAATCTGCCTGAAATGCAGGAGGCCTGGGTTTGATCCCTGGGTTGGGAAGATCCCCTGGAGAAGGGAAAGGCTACCCACTACAGTATTCTGGTCTGGAGAATTCTATGGACTGTATAGTCCTTGGGGTTGCAAAGAGTTGGAAACGACTGAGCAATTTTCACTGGAATGCTAGGTCCATGAATCAAGGTAAATTAGAAGTGGTCAAACAGGGGATGGCAAGAGTGAACATCAACATTTTAAGGATCAGTGAACTAAAGTGGACTGGAATTGGTGAATTTAGCTCAGATGACCATTATATCTACTACTGTGGGCAAGAATCACTTAGAAGAAATGGAATAGCCATCATAATCAACAAGAGTCCAAAATACAGTGCTTGGATACAATCTCAAAAATGACAGAATGATCTCTGTTCCTTTTCAAGGCAAACCATTCAGTATCACGAATATCCAAGTCTATGCCCTAATCAGTAATGCTGAAGAAGCTGAAATTTAATGTTCCTATGAAGACCTACAAGACCTTCTAGAACTAACACCCCCAAAAGATGTCCTTTTCGTTATAGGGGACTGTAATACAAAAGTAGGAAGTCAAGAGATAACTGGAGTAACAAGCAAATTTGGCCTTGCAGTACAAAATGAAGTAGGTCAAAGGCTAACAGAGTTTTGCCAAGAGAATGCACTGGTCATAGCGAACACCCTCTTCCAACAAAACAATAGAAGACTCTACACATGGACATCACCAGATGGTCAGCCCCCAAATCAGATTGATTATATTCTTTGCAGCCAAAGATGGAGAAGCTCTATATAGCCAGCAAAAGCAAGATTGGGAGCTGACTGTGGCTCAGATCATGAACTCCTTATTGCTAAATTCAGACTTAAATTGAAGAAAGTAGGGAAAACCACGAAGCCATTCAGCTATGACCTAAATCAAATCCCTTGTGATTATACAGTGGAAGTAAGAAATAGATTCAAGGGATTAGATCTGATACACAGAGTGTCTGAAGAACTATGGGTGGAGGTTGGTGACATTGTACAAGGGGAAATGATAATGACCATTCCAAAGTAAAAGCAAACTGATTGTCTGAGGAGGCCTTACAAACAGCTATGAAAGGAAGTGAAAGGCAAAAGAGAAGAGGAAAGATATACCCATTTGAAAGCAAAGTTCCAAAGAATAGCAAGGAGACATAAGAAAGCCTTCCTCAGTGATCAATGCAAAGAAATAGAGGAAAACAATAGAATGGGAAAGACAAGAGATCTCTTCAAGAAAATTAGAGATACCAAGAGAGCATTTAATGCAAAAATGGACACAATGGTATGGACCTAACAGAAGCAGAGGATATTAAGAAGAGGTGGCAAGAATACAAAGAACTATACAAAAAAGATCATCATGACCCAGATAACCATGATGGTGTGATCACTCACCTATAGCCAGACATCATGGAATGCAAAATCAAGTTGGCCTTAGCAAGCATCACTACAAACAAAGCTAGTGGAGGTGATGGAATTCCAGTTGAGCTATTTCAAATCCTAAAAGATAATGCTGTGAAAGTGTTGCACTCAATACGCCAGCAAATTTGGAATACTCAGCTGTGGCCAGAGGCCTGGAAATTGTCAGTTTTCATTCCAATCCCTAAGAAAAGAAAAGCTAAAAAATGTTCAAACTAACACACAATTGCACTCTTCTCACAAGCTGGCAAACTAATGCTCAAAATTCTCCAAGCCAGGCTTCAACAATATGTGAACTGTGAACTTCCAGATGTTCAAGCTGGTTTTAGAAAAGTTAGAGGAACAAGAGATCAAATTGCAACATTTGCTGGATCATGGAAAAAGCAAGAGAGTTCCAGAACAACATCTATTTCTGCCTTATTGACTACACCAACGCCTTTGATTCTGTGGATCACAATAAACTGTGGACAATTCTTAAAGAGATGGGAATACCAGACTACCTTACCTGCATCCTGGGAAATCTGTATACAGGTCAAGAAACTAGTTAGAACTGGACATGGAACAACAGACTGGTTCCAAATGGGGAAAGGAGTACATCAAGGCTGTATACTGCCACCCTGCTTATTTAACTTGTATGCAGAGCATATCATGTAAAATGCCAGACTGGATGAAGCACAAGTTGGAATCAAGATTTCCAGGAGAAATATCAGTAACCTCAGATATGCAGATGACACCACCCTTATGGCAGAAACTGAAGAACTAACGAGCCTCTTGATGAAAGTGAAAGAGGAGAGTGAAAAAAAAAATGGCATCTGGTCCCATCATTTCATGGCTAATAAATGGGGAAACAGTGAAAACAGTGACAGACTTTATTTTCTTGGGCTACAAAATCACTGCAAATGGTGTCGGCAGCCATTAAATAAAAAGATGCTTACTCCTTGGAAGAAAAGCTATGGCCAACCTAGACAGCATATTAAAAAGCAGAAACATTACTTTGCCAACATCTAGTCAAAGCCATTGTTTTTTCCAGTGGTCATGTATGGATGTGAGAGTTGGACTTTAAAGAAAGCTGAGCACTGAAGAATTGATGCTTTTGAACTGTGGTACTGGAGAGTACTCGAGAGTCCCTTACATTGCAAGGAGATCCAACCAATCCATCCTAACAGAAATCAGTCCTGAATATTCATTGGAAGGACTGATGCTGAAGATGAAATTCCAATACTTTGGCGACCTAATGTGAAAAACTGACTCATTGGAGAAGACCCTAATGCTGCGAAAGAGTGAAGGCAGGAGAAGGAGATGACAGAGGACGAGATTGTTGGATGGAATCACTGACTCGATGGACATGAATTTCAGTAAGCTCCTGGAGTTGGTGTTGGACAGGGAAGCTTGGTGTGCTGTATCCATTGGGTCACAAAGAGTTGGACATGACTGTGCGACTGAACTGACTGAACCATAATGATGTGGTCGGTCAACTAGAACCAGACATCCTGGAGTGTGAGGTTGGTGGACCTTAGGAAGCATTACTACAAACAAGGCTAGTGGAGGTGATGGAATTCCAGCTGAGCTGTTTCAGATCCCAAAAGACAATGCTATTGACATGCTGCTCCCATTATTCTAGCAAATTTGGGAAACTCAGCAGTGGCTACAGTTTGAGAAAAGGTCCGTTTTCATTCCAATCACAAAGAAAAGCAATGCAAAAGAATGTTCAAATTATGATACAATTGTACTCATTTCACATGCCAGGAAGAATATGTTCAAAATCCTTCAAGTTAGGCTTCATCCGTATGTGAACCAAGGACTTCCAAATGTACAAGCTGGATTTAGAAAAGTTAGAGGAACCAGAGATCAAATCGTCAACATACGGTGAGTCATAGAAAAAGCAAGGGAATTAAAAAATAAAGATAAAATCTACCTTTCCTTCATTGACTGTGCTAAAGCCTTTGACTGTGCAGCACGCAACAAACTATGGAATATTCTTAATGAGATGGGAATACCACAACCCCTTACCTGCTTCCTGAGAAACCTGTATTCAGGACAAAATGCAGCAGGTAGAACTGGACATGGAACAATGGACTGTTTCCAAATTGGGAAAGGAGTATGTCCAGGCTGTATACTGTCTCCCTGCTTATATACTGATATGCAGAGTACATCATGTGAAATGCCGGACTAGATGAATCACCACCTGGAATCAAGATTCAGTTCAGTTCAGTTCAGTTGCTCAGTCATGTCTGACTCTTTGCAACCCCATGAATCACAGCACTCCAGGCCAGCATGTCCATCACCAACTCTCGGAGCTTACAAACTCATGTCCATCGAGTTGGTGATGCCACTCAGCCATCTCATTTGCTGTCGTTCTCTTCTCCTCCTGCCCCCAATCCCTGCCAGCATCAGGAGCTTTTCCAATGAGTCAACTCTTCAAATGAGGTGGCCAAAGTATTCGAGTTTCAGCTTCAGCATCAGTCCTTCCAATGTATACCCAGGAATGATCTCCTTTAGGATGGACTGGTTGGATCTCCTTGCAGTCCAAGGGACTCTCAAGAGTCTTCTCCAACACCACAGTTCAAAACATCAATTCTGCAGTGCTCAGCATTCTTCACAGTCCAACTCTCACATCCATACATGATCACTGAAAAAACCACAGCCTTGACTAGATGGACCTTTGTTGGCAAAGTAATGTCTCTGCTTTTTAATATGCTATCCAGGTAGGTTACACGGAGAAGGTAATGGCAACCCACTGTAGTGTTCTTGCCTGGAGAATCCCAGGGATGGCGTAGCCTGGTGGACTGCCGTCTATGGGTCACACAGAGTTGGACATGACTGAAGCAACTTAGCAGCAGCAGCAGCAGCAGGTTGGTCACAACTTTCCTTCCAAGCAGTAAGCATCTTTTAATTTCATGGCTGCAATCACCATCTGCAGTGATTTTGGAGCCTCAAAAAATAAAGTCTGACACTGTTTTCACTGTTTCCCCATCTATTTCCCATGAAGTGATGGGACCATATGCCATGATCTTCTTTTTCTGAATGATGAGCTTTAAGTCAACTTTTTCACTCTCCTCTTTCACTTTCATCAAGAGGCTTTTCAGTTCCTCTTCACTTTCTACCATAAAGTTGGCATCATCTGCTTATCTGAGGTTATTGATATTTCTCCTGGCAATCTTGATTCCAGCTTGTGATTCTTCCAGCGCAGTGTTTCTCATGATGTACTCTGCATATAAGTTAAATAAGCAGGGTGACAATATACAGCCTTGACGTACTCCTTTTCCTATTTGGAACCGGTCTGTTGTTCCACGTCCAGTTCTAACTGTTGCTTCCTGACCTGCATGTAGGTTTCTCAAGAGGCAGATCAGGTGGTCTGGTATTCCCATCTCTTTCAGAATTTTCCACATTTTATTGTGATCCACACAGTCTAAGGTTTTGGCATAGTCAATAAAGCAGAAATAGATGTTTTTTTCTGGAACTCTCTTGCTTTTTCCATGATCCAGCGGATGTTGGCAATTTGATCTCTGGTTCCTCTGCGTTTTCTAAAACCAGCTTGAACATCTGGAAACTCACAGTTCACATGTTGCTGAAGCCTGGCTTGGATAATTTTGAGCATTACTTTACTAGCGTGTGAAATGAGTATAATTCTGTGGTAGTTTGAGCACTCTTTGGCATTGCCTTTCTTTGGGCTTGGAATGAAAACTGACCTTTTCCAGTCCTGTGGCCACTGCTGAGTTTTCCAAATTTGCTGGCATATTGAGTGCAGCACTTTGACAGCATCATCTTTCAGGATTTGAAACAGCTCAACTTGAATTCCATCACCTCCACTAGCTTTGTTTGTAGTGATGATTTCTAAGGCCCACTTGACTTCACATTTCAGGATGTTTGGCTCTAGGTGAATGATCACACCAGCATGATTATCTGGGATGAAGATCTTTTTTGTATAGTTCTTCCGTGTATTCTTGCCACCTCTTCTTAATATCTTCTGCTTCTGTTAGGTATACCATTTCTGTCCTTTATTGAGACCATCTTTGCATGAAATATTCTCTGGGTATCTCTAATTTTCTTGAAGAGATCTCTAGTCTTTACCTTTCTGTTGTTTTCTTCTATTTCTATGCATTGATCACTGAAGAAGTCTTTCTTATCTCTCCTTGTTATTCTTTGGAGCCAGGAGAAAAATCAACAACCTCAGATATGCAGATGATACTACTTTAATGGCAGAAAGTGAAGAGGAACTAAAGAACCTCTTGATGAAGGTGAAAGAGGAGAAAAGCCTGGCATAAAACTCAACATTTAAAAATGAAGGTCATGGCATCGATCCAGTCCCATTACTTCATGACAAATAGATGGTAAACATATGGGAACAGTGTCAGATTTCATTTTCTGGGGCTCCAAAATCAATGTTGACATTGAATGCTGCCAAGAAATTAAAAGAGACTTGCTCCTTTGAAGAATAGCTATGTCAAACCTACACAGTGTTTTAAAAAGCAGAGACATCACTATCCCAACAAAGTTCCATACAGTCAAAGTTATTGTATTCCAGTAGTCATGTATAGATATGAGAGTTGGACCATAAAGAAAGCTGCACACTGAAGAATTGATGCTTTCCAATTGTGGTGCTGGAGAAGACTCTTGAGAGCCCCTTGGACAGGAAGGAGATCAAAGCAGTCAATCTTAAAGGAAATCAACCCTGAATATTCATTAGAAGGACTGAGGATGAAGCTGAAGCTCCAGTATTTGTCCATCTGATAAGAAGAGCTGACTCATTGAAAAAGACCATGGTACTGGGAAAAGTTGAGGGCAAGTGGAGAAGGTGGTGACAGAGGATGAGATGGCTGGATGGCATCACTGACTCAATGGGCAGGAGTTTGAGCAAACTCAGGGAGATAGTGATAGACAGAGAAGCCTTGCGTGCTGCAGTCCGTGAGGTCACAGAGTCAGACATGACTTAGCGACTGAACAGTAGCAACAAGAGATCAAACTCCAATACATGTCCTATTATCTCTGCAAAGCCCAGCAAACTCTTATTTACCAAATATTGCTTTACATATTGCTGTGAATTGCCTTTCTCCCCTTTGAAGTCCCAAACTACTATCCAAACATCCTCTTTTTTTGAAGATGACATTTAAGGTGAATGTTTCCCCCATGGGAGTATACATAGATATCACCCATGTACGCACATTATGAAATTTTGCTTGATTTTTTTTCCTGTTACTCTGTCTCATGTCAATATAATTCTTAAACTAGCCAGAAGAATGTAGAAGGATAGAGAAAAGGCTCCCCCTCAATACAAGTCCACTTTTTTTTTTTAAGTCATTGAGTGTTAATCTTCTGAGGGCATGAGTTTTAGTAGTGTAGGTTATCAAGCAAAGATAACAGATTTGACTAGACAGCTACTAGGAATGTTTCTTTTTGCTGCTAATCTACAGAATTTACACCATGTTTATCTTTCATATAGTCTCTCTTAAGTTGGAGATGATGATACCATCTATTGGTTGTGCGATAAGGCATAATAGAGAATTTTTCTAAATAGAGAAACTGAGTAGGTTTTCTATTAATACCAAAACAAGAAGTAACAGTAGTCCAGGGCCCCTATTCCTCAGTGATTCCTCCTAGCAGGGTGATGTTCTCCATACCCAGAGATCACGAATCCATTCAGCCTTTCCTTGAGCTCTCTTTTCCCCCTTATACAGCTTCTTCTTATGCATCCTCTATATCCCAGGAGGAATGACTCTATTGAAACACAGATCTGATCAAATGTTCAAGTAACTTTTCTTCTAAGGCCTCTAATTGCCAATAGTTACCCTTAGGATGGTAAAGCGTCTGCTTACAATGCGGGAGACCCTGGTTCGATCCCTGGTTTGGGAAGATCCCCTGGAGAAGGAAATGGCAACCCACTCCAGTATTCATGACTGGAAAATCCCATGGACCGAGGAACCTGGTGGGCTACAGTCCATGGGTCGCAAAGAGTCGCACACGACTGAGCGACTTCTCTTCACTTTTCTTCACCCTTAGGATAGAGTCTAGCCTTCTATCTTCATAACTGCTACATTCCAAACTTCTAGAAAAAAAAATTGTAAACCAATTTTAGATTATCTGTAATTAACATTTAAATAAAATTTGAATTTATTCACTTTTAAAATAATTAAATTGAAATAAAAGTTGAAATCATACAAAATGGTAGAGTCCTGGGAAGGCTGGATACTGGGGAAGTTATGAGCAATGTATTAAAGTCACCCTGAAAGAAGTGTGTGGGATAACAGGACTCCAGGTGCTCCAAACGGAATAGCAAAAAAATGTTCTTATAGTGGCATTGAGGAGTAAGATAATTTTACCTCCGGATTCCACAGACTCAGCTTGAGACCAGAAAATTCAGGGAATATTAAATTACAAGATGAAGATACACTGAGAAGTTTATGTTTGGGGGAGATTGGGTTTGCTGTGTGTGTGTGTGTGTGTGTGTGTGTGTGTGTGTGTTTTAATAATGGAGCAAACTTTTCATGGTCTGAGCCTACTGCATATATCCCCTTGATGTATGATAAACTTCAAAATGACCACAGCATTACTCAGCACTCACCTTCCATCTCCTCCTGTCCCTTTGTTTCTCATTTCCATTAATATCATTATTTAGCATTTCCCAGTGATTTCACCCATTAACTAGAATCATCGCATTCCTAGTAGGATTTTAACTCCTCAGTATTTCTTCTTTCTCAGCACTTCTTAGCTGTGTCCCTCTGTTTCCATCCATAGTATTTATGCCAGTCAGGTTGTTTTCATTTCTCCAGGGTATTACAACAATTTCCCACATATTTCCTGACTTCACGAGGAGAGTATAGCAGAGGGATTAGGAAATATCCCTGGATATTATTCCTGCTTGAGCTAATGACCATGGAAAGCTTGATGGCCATATATTCTTTGATTTGTAAATCAGAGTTAATAATAATACCAGAAAAAGGAAATACATTATGGTAATTAGGTAAAATAATATACATAAATAGTAGATATTGTTCTTATCACTTAATTTTGCCTATGAGTAATATACTTCACATTCGAAAGTGAGAATGATAATTAGGAAAGACAAATCTGACTAAGTCAATGCTTTATTTAAATATTCTCAATGATTCTCTATTCTTTTGTAGAAGCAAACTAAATATATGTTTTCCATGGTTAATCCCTCTGTCTCTTTTGCATCATAATTTTTTTCTTCCCTCCAGAAATATATAGTCTGAAAAAATGAGATTTCTCAGAGTACCCCGTATATAAAAAGTGCTTTCCCTTTTTTGTGCACTTTGCTTATTGGCACTCTATCAGACACTTGCTTCCCCCTTTATTTGCTTGAATAAATCTATGTATCTTTAAAGACTGAGTTGCTCAAATACTTCTTAAACTTTTCCTAGGTCTCTATGGTGGCTACTTAGCCTCTTCTAAAGTACCTCTTACATTATCCATGAATAAACATTTATATATTTAAATATACAGTATTTTTTTAGCTGAATTTATTTTTACATTTCTATCTCCCCCTTCCAATAAATTCATATTTCTCTTTCTTTTCCTCATATTCATGATTAAAAATCATGCTACTAACCTTAATTATATGCTTCCATGGTGGCTCAAATGGTAAAGAATCTGCCCTCACTTCAGGAGACCTGGGTTGGGAAGATCCCCTGGAGAAGGGAATGGCAACCCACTCCAGTATTCTTGCCTGGACAATTCCATGGACAGAGGAGCCTGGAGGGCTACCGTCTATGGGGTCAAAAAGAGTCAGACACAACTGAATGACTTTCACAATCTTAATTATGGATTCTAGAATTTAGTCCTTCCTCATGTACACTCCCATAATTCACATCTATCAGCACCAAAAAATTACTTAAATGAAAAATTTGTTGGTTATTACATATTTTTATAATACATTTTCTGAATGCCATTCTGATTTAATCTTCTTGAGAAAGTTTTTCAGAATGATATGTAAAGTTGTATTCCTTAGCCATAGTACTATCTAGAATTCTTCAGAAAGATGGAACACATTTGGTACAGGGTGAAAGACACAATTTGTATCATAGTGTGGCAGAAGGCTATAATGCAAGTCTAGATTTGGAGAATAGCTGAAAGTCTCAATAACATGTTTAAACATGTCTTCTCTTCAGATTAATCATATATTTCTCAAAGAACATGAGTATGCCTTATGGCTTGCTACTTTTTTCAGCATTTCCTAGTATATATAATCAATAATTTATACATGTTAGCTAATTACAATATGTACAGGTTCTATGGATCTGTAAATCAGAGGGGAGGGGTAAATAGCATGAGGCAGCAGAATGGTCAGTAAGAACTGTTCAAGGAAGTGATGGGAAAAACACAGATTTGAGATTCTTAATTAACCTTTTATTCTTCATATGATTTACATAACTCTTTCCACTTTTCTGTTTATTCAGGGTGTATGGTGTACAGCACTGTACCTAGCCTCCAATAGACACTGACTATATATTTTTTTCTTTTCCTTCTCCTACTTCACCTGGATCCCCAGATAGTTGAAGTAAAATTATGATAAATACATTTATCTTATAAAGATTTAGTACTTTGATGACTTAAAAGTATTTTATGAAATTGATAGAAATACATATTACTATTGTGTGTTTGTATGTTGTTATATAATTATTGAATATTTGTGTATTGAATAGTTTTCATAAGTTTACTGGAAATTGATTAATCAATTCAGAAATTTTTCTGTGTATATATAAGTTAAATCCTAATATCCAGTCATAAAATATTGATAAATTGAAGTTTGCATTAGTTATAATAGCAAACATTAGATTCACAAAACATTTGACTTTAAAATTAAATGATAATGAGGTGTGAACCATTACTAAGTAAAGATAAGACATTTATTATAACTTAGGAATTCACTTTTCTTATTGTTGAAATTACTGTGGTGAGAAGACAAAAAACGCTAGAATATGCATGATTTAAATTAAATGGTTACATATATTTAAAATCACATGTAATCAAATGTACCACTTATGATAAATCTTACTAAATGTCAAGTTTAATTATAAAACTGAAGAAAAAATAATTATTAATCAATATAATTTTAGAGGCTTTTGACAATTTGAGAATCTCTCAAATTTTACTTAAATCAACATTCTAATTGTCAATGCAACCAGCTGTCTTAGATTTCAAGAAAATATATTTACTACTAACATTTTCAGTAATCTTTTTAAAGTCAACAATAGCTCTAGAAAATGTACCAGAAAGAAGAGAATATAATATAAAGGAGAGATTTTTCTGTCCTCAAAATATGTAAAATATTTTACAGATTTTTTTTAATCTAACATTAGTTAGCTCGATAATGTGATCTTCCCAGGACCCTCATTGGTAAAGAATCTGCCTAGCGATGCAGGAGACATGGCTTCTATCCCTGGGTCCCAGATCTTCTGCAGATGAAAATGGCAACTCACTCCACTATTCTTGCCTAGGAAATCTCATGGACGGAAAAGCCTGGTGGGCTACACTCCATGGGGTCACAAAAGAACTGAACATGACTTAGTGACTAAACAACAACAAACTCAATAATTTATGCATAGAAGAAAAAAAAAAACTAAGAAAGTTCATGTATTAGTTATCTCTTGCTGTGTAACAAATTATCACAAGCTTAGCGACATAAAATAACGTAGTAATTATCTCACAGTTTCTGTAATCTGAGAGTCTTGGCATGGCTTATCTCAGTCTTAAGCAAGGCTGCTATAACGGTTTTGCCAGGTCAGGGCATTCATGGGGAGACTTGAACAGTGACAAATCTGCTTCCTTCTTACTCAGGTTCTTGGCAGTTCTTACTAGCTTCTCTAGGACTGAGTCCAAGCCTTCTTATTGACTGTTGCCTAAAAGACATGGTGAGCTCCTAACGGCTGCCTTGAACTGCTAGGGGCTACTAGCAGTTTTTTTTCCATATGAAAAAACTTCCCATCATGGCCCCTGACTTCATCAACCCAGCAAGGGCTGGATTTGAGTAAGTCTGCTAGCAAGGGCTTCCCAGGTGGCACTGGTATGCAGGAGATGTAAGAGACGTGGGTTCGATTCCTGGGTCAGGAAGATATTCTGGAGGAAGTCATGGCAACTCACTCCAGTAGTCTTGCCTGGAGAATCCCATGGACATAGGACCCTGGCAGGCTACATAAACAGACTCACAAAGAGTTCGACATGACTGAAGCTACTTAGCATGTACATAGTAGCAAGATACCATTTATACAGTGTAACACAATCATGGGGCTAACATCTTGTCACTATTGTGTTCTATTAATAAGAAGCAAGTCACATGGGTCCTGCCCATACTTAAAGGGGAGAGAATACAAGAAGAAATGAATACTAGAAGAGATGAATTTTGAGACCGATCTAGAATCCTTCCAATGAACTATAGAAACAATAAATATATAATTTTTATGTTTTTAAGTTAAATTTCAGGCCAATAAAAGTGAGTGATCTATTCTAGACATTCGATTCACTGAACAATTTATCTTTCTTAACACCTTCCTATTAAAAGTTTCGGAAGCCATAGTTTATCCATAAATAGTTGAAGGAATGAATAAATGATGTACTGCTTGTTTAGTATATTCTTACATATCACTCTACAAATTATCTTTCTTTATAAATAGATGGAAAATTAATAAATAGGGGAGAACATAATAGTGCTTTCTGTTTCCCCTCATTTGTTTGTGACAAAATTTCTCCTTTTCCTCTAAAAAATTAAGGTGTCATTGAATGTATATTATGAGAATATACATCTAATTCAGTTTTTCCCCATACTCTCATCAACACTGTATATAATTCAGATTTTTAAAATATTTTCCCAATATAATAGATTCAACTGGGTTGTTTATGAAAGACAGAGATATTTCAAAATCAAGAACCCAATTTCCATTAAACCATGATAAGTAATGGTCAAAGGAAGAATAATTATAATACAAACTATATCAATAGCATATATGTTGGTGGTCAGAACAATACATTTTAAACTATGAAGTGTAATTACTCTCCAGACATCACCAACCTAGCTATGACCAACTTAGCCATGACCAAAAAGCTATGACCAACCTATATAGCCTATAAAAAAGCAGAGACATTACTGTGCCAACAAAGGTCCATTTAGTCAAAGCTATGGTTTTCCTAGTAGTCATGTATGGATGTGAGAGTCGGACTATAAAGAAAGCTGAGTGCCGAAGAATTGATGCTTTTGAACTGTTGTGTTGAAGAAGATTCTTGAGAGTCTCTTGGACTGCAAGGAGATCAAAAAAGCCAATCCTTAAGGAAATCAGTCCTGAATATTCACTGGAAGGACTGATGCTGATGCTGAAGCTAAAACTCCAACACTTTGGCCACCTGATGAGAAAAACTGACTCATTGGAAAAGACCCTGATGCTGGGAAAGATCGGAAGGCAGGAGGAGAAGGGGACGACAGAGGATGAAATTGTTGGATGGCATCACGGACTCAATGGACATGAGTTTCAGTGAGTTCCGGGAATTGTTGATAGGGAGGCCTGGCATGTTGCAGTCCATGAAGTAGGACACGACTGAGTGACTGAACTGAACTGAACTTTCCAGCCAAAGAATAAAAGATTGTAGTGTAGATATAATTAATGAAGCATTTTTATCTTCTATCTGTGCCAGATTTTTATCCTCAAACGTGTAAGATGTATAGACAACAATTCCATAGACCCCCAAGGCCCGACCAGTAACTCCCTTACCACATGTTGTATGAAAATTCATTGTAAGAACCAAAAATAAAAAGAGATTTCTTAACTGCTACATGTGATTTTTCGTCAAGACAACGCTTCATTTGGTACCTCTAAAGTAGGAGCGCTATGCGGAAGAACACATTAGAAAAAAATTCAAATAACAATTTTAGTAATCTATATAGATATAGAACATTGACTTGCTCATTAAAATTGGGAGCTCTGAGAATATATTGACTTCAAATCTATGGTTTGCTTGTAGATAGATGATTCTTGCTTAATTTAGTTTTTTATTCAATAAATGCTGTGAATTTTTGCTGCAACATGTTTATAAAAGTATATATTTACATATAATTTATTTTCAATTTTTAGGAATAACTATAAACATTATGTTATTATTTTGAAAAATGTTAGGAATATGCACCATTGGAATCACTGGATAGTTAAGAATGCTTATAGCCTCTTCCTGGCTCCCATTTTTCTTCCTTTTACAAAATATATTTCAACCTTCAAACTTTAATGATTATTCTAGAATGTAAAAAAAAATAATTTTTGTTTTAGGAATTAATAGTTTAAAATATCTTAATACAAAGAAAAGGAAATTAAGTACGTTTTATGTATAATTCATGCAAGTAAAATCATTTAAAATATCTCTTTAGATTCAAAATAGGTGTTGGTTAGCCACTGGGATTAAGTATTTGTAAACTTAATCAGCAGAATTTTATAGTTTTCCCTTCTCTCCAGAAATTCTTTGCTTCTAGCTGGAAAAAATCTCTCTTGACATTATACATAAATTTCACCTTATTAAATTTTTTTCCCGATTAAGAACTTTTGAAAATTTGTCAATCTATTATTGTTGCATATGCATGAGTAGCATCATAACTGGCAGAATAAAAAGAAGTCTGGAAACTATTTAATATTTCACATTTTAACTTTTCTTAAGTCAAATATACTCTCTTAAATATGTGTAAAGTTCTTGTCACTTTCTCATTAAATATTTCTGCAGTTCCATTAAAGCTTTCACACATGATAACAGTGCTATCACAGGCCTGACAACACATGTTCTTCAAATAACGATGACTGTACTGAAATTTGGTTTTTAAAAAACTGTTTAAATTATCCTCATCATCTTCAGTATCAGTTGGAAATGAAGAAATGTTTAGAAATGACTTTCTGCATATCGTGTCACAGTGAGAGACATTATTTCAATTTATGGACACAGTTATGATGTGATGAAATGAATCTTTGTACCCTACCAAAACTCCCATCTTGAAATTTTGACCCTCAAAAGTGGTGGTATTGGCAAACGGGGCCTTTGGGAGGGAATGAGTCATGAGGGTGAAACTTTCATGAGTGGTATTAGTGTCTTTATAAGAGAGACCCCAGTGAGTTCTCTCACTCTTTCTACCACATGAGGATGTATGGAGAAGTGGACCATCTGGAACCTGAATGAGGCTTCTCACCACAGTGGAAACCCAACCATGCTGGAACCCTGATCTTGGATCTCCTGACTCCAAAACTGTTAGAAATAAGTGTTGGTTGTTTAAGCCACCCAGTGTATGGTACATGTGTTATAGCATTCTGAAATATCAAAGACATAGGAATATGAGTAATTATTGATCCCTATTATGATATCTTGATATTTGGTTCTTTCTTTGCAAAGAATTTTCTTTTAGAAATAAACATCTTATGGATGATTCATTTTCAAACTCAACTCATTTTTTAAAAAACCATACCATATTATATTTCAATGATCAAATATTTGGAAACTGGCATATGCTTTGATATTTATTATGAAATTAAGTAACAGTTTTAAATTTTATTTCATTATATTTGTCCAAATTTTAAGTAATGTACATGTTTTTGAATTGAGATTTTAGCTGTCTGTGCTACTGTACTGATGCAATAGATAGCTGGATAACTTATTCTTGGTAATAATATTAGTTCTTCTGCATTATCCTTGTTTATAATAAACAGTATTATTCTTGTTTTTCAAACATGCATTCCAAATTTAGGATCTTTGCAATGGTTGTCCATTTACCCAAATATTTTCCTCTTTATTATCTGTCAGGCAAAATCTTTTACTTTAGTCAAATCTTTGTCCAAATATCTCTCTTACAAACAAGTTCTATATCAGCCCTATTTAAATTTGATCTTTGCACCTTTTCCATCTTCTGCCAAGTCTGGTACTTCCAATTCATCTTAATTAGAAATATGTATTTATTCTTATCATTGCCATAACATTACCATCAGTTATTGTAACGTGTAAGTGATTTACTTAGTAACTATACTGTACTCCGGAAGACAAGAATAATTTATTTTGTCTACTTGTGTTTCTCATGCTCTTATAAGAGGTCCCAGCATATAGCAGGGGATGAATATGGGTAAATGAATAATTGAATCCATTTAGGAATAAATGAAGCAGTCAATGAATCCCAGACTCATTAAGTGGCATACTAGAATTTGTTATTAAAAGTGAATGCAGATTCATGTTTGATATACTTTTCAAAGAATCAAAGTTAATGGCCGTATGTAAACCATAAAGATCACAGAACAATTTTGGGTAGCTGAAAGAAAAAAATATTATCAACAAGAATAATTTCCAGTTAAAGAGTAGAAAGAATATACAAATTTAGAGAGTGTATAAGTGACATATTACTTCTGTTGCTTTATGTCAATGTATATCACTTAGTTTCTACATTTGAAAAACATTAGGCCACTTTGTGCTATTTACCTTTACTGACTAGAACTTTGAGTTATATTTCAGAATTTATGTACCTGATTTTCAAAATTTTAAGCTTTGTAAAAGTTTTCTGTTATGATCTTCTGTAACGTTTAGCAGATAACACATACCTTTCTTTACTTTCTTTAGAGGCTGTGTTTAGATGAAAGGCCAACTTTTTAATTAATGTGTTTCCCAAGGTGAAAGCACCTAAGGTATCTAAAACCTTTCTAGAAGTCCTTTTTTGTGACATCTTTGTCAGGTTTTGGTATTAGGGTGATGGTGGCCTCATAGAATGAGTTTGGAAGTTTACCTTCCTCTGTAATTTTCTGGAAGAGTTTGAGGAGGATAGGTGTTAGCTCTTCTCGAAATTTTTGGTAGAATTCAGCTGTGAAGCCGTCTGGACCTGGGCTTTTGTTTGCTGGAAGATTTCTGATTACCGTTTCAATTTCCGTGCTTGTGATGGGTCTGTTAAGATTTTCTATTTCTTCCTGGTTCAGTTTTGGAAAATTGTACTTTTCTAAGAATTTGTCCATTTCTTCCACGTTGTCCATTTTATTGGCATGCAACTGCTGATAGTAGTCTCCTATGATCCTTTGTATTTCTGTGTTGTCTGTTGTGATCTCTCCATTTTCATTTCTAATTTTATTGATTTGATTTTTCTCTCTTTGCTTCTTGATGAGTCTGGCTAATGGTTTGTCAATTTTATTTATCCTTTCAAAGAACCAGCTTTTGGCTTTGTTGATTTTTGCTATGGTCTCTTTTGTTTCTTTTGCATTTATTTCTGCCCTAATTTTTAAGATTTCTTTCCTTCTACTAACTCTGGGGTTCTCCAACTCTTCCTTTTCTAGTTGCTTTAGTTGCAGAGTTAGGTTATTTATTTGACTTTTTTCTTGTTTCTTGAGGTATGCCTGTATTGCTATGAACTAATGATCTTGATTTCAAATTAGCCTTGAAAACCCCATAATTTGGTGCTATATTTAAGAAATACTTTTATCCCAATAATAAGTCCAGCACAGCCTATGATTTTTTTTCTTAATTCTCTCTTTTTTAATTGAAGTAGTTGATTTACAATGTCATAATAACTTCTGCTGTATGGCAAAGTGAATAAGTTATGCATATATATGTACATTATCTTAAAAATGATTTTCCAATTTGTTTATCATGGGTTACTGAATGTAGTTCCTTGAATGTAGGACCTTGTTGTCTATCCATTCCATATGTAATGGCTTGCATCTGCTGACCCCAGGCTATTGTTCTTGACTGCAGGAATGGATCATCATTTTCCTCCACTGGATGTTGAATAAAGTATTGGGGATTTTAGAGTCTAGTTTTATTTTATTTTTAAAAAGATATTAAAAAAGACACAGAGGTGTATAACGGACTTTTGGACTCAGAGGGAGAGGGAGAGGGTAGGATGATTTGGGAGAATGGCATTCTAACATGTATACTATCATGTAAGAATTGAATCACCAGTCTATGTCTGACGCAGGATACAGCATGCTTGGGGCTGGTGCATGGGGATGACCCACAGAGATGTTATGGGGTGGGAGGTGGGAGGGGGGTTCATGTTTGGAAATGCATGTAAGAATTAAAGATTTTAAAATTAAAAAAAAAAACTAAAAAAAAAAGATATAAGAGATCTGTAAACAATATGACTGCCTTTGATTGGTGAAATGAGAAAGGAGTCATGAGTGAAAGAAGGAGTTATATTTTCTGTCTCAAGAGCTCTCACAGATAATTTGTCCATTGAGTGGAATCACAGATGGAACTGTATACCCTGTAATCTTTATTTCTCTTTGAGGCTCTTTCCCTGCTCCCCATTTTTAAGTGTACAGACTGTACCACTGAGGTCTGTGTTAAGGCAGATGACATTTGATTCTCTCCATCCCTCTGAGAAATGTATATGTTCATCGGGGGCTGTCGCTGAAGGCTTTGCTCATGCTCGTGCTCAGTTGTGTCTGAATTCTTTGTGACCTCATGGACTGTAGCCTTCTAGACTTCTCTGTCTATGGGGATTCTCCAGGCAAGAATAGTGAAGTGGGTTGCCATGCCCTCCTCTAGGGGATCTTCCCAACCCAGGGATCAAACCCAGGTCTCTGGCATTGCAGGCAGTTTCTTTACCATGTGAGCCACCAAGGAAGCCCAAGAATACTGTAGTGGATTGCCATCCCCTTCTCCAGAGGATCTTCCCAACTCAGAGATCAAACCCAGTCTTCTGCATTGCAGGCAGATTCTTTACCATATGGGAAGCCCATATAGGTAGGCAACGACCTGCAACTAGGAAGCAAGCTCTCACTAGGCACTAGTCTTCCAGCACCTTGATCTTAAGACTTTCAGAACTGGATTGCTGTTTAAACCACCTGGTTTATGGTACTCTGTTATGGCAGACCAGTCTAATTCAAACAGTGGCTGTACCCAGTTTTACATTTGATTCAGCAGTTTGTTTGTTTTATGTGAAAAAGTCGTAGATCTAGGATTCAACCCTTTGGGAGTACCAGTGCAACTCTACGACTCCATGTGTCCAAGTTGTATAGTGCAGTACGTACATCTACAGAGTCAGAAAACTCCATTTAAAGTGAACGTGCATCAACAGATTATTAAAAATAATGAACTATATTTTTTCATGGAATAATATACCCTTTTGAAAATAGTAAGTTTTTTTTGAATTTACTGCCTGAAAGAGGCTTCTGTGATCATTTAAATAACAAGAGTTAGTTGCAATGAAATGTATATACAGTATTGTATCTTAATATGGTGAAGGCACTGGTAACCCACTCCAGTACTCTTGCCTAGAAAATCCCATGGAAGGAGGAGCCTAGTAAGCTGCAGTCCATGAGGTCGCTAAGAGTTGGACACGACTGAGCAACTTCAATTTCACTTTTCACTTTCATGCACTGGAGAAGGAAATGGCAACCCACTCCAGTGTTCTTGCCTGGAGAATCCCAGGGACGGGGGAGCCTGGTGGGCTGCCGTCTATGAGGTCGCACAGAGTCGGACATGACTGATGTGACTTAGCAGCAGCAGCAGTATCTTAATGTAAATCACAAATGAAAAAGGAAAGTCCCAAACTTACATAATTTTGTAATTATGAAGGTGGATTTGGAGGGAGGTATATTGAACTGGTAGCACTGTTTACAGAAAGGAAATGGGAAAGAGAATGTAGAGAAAGCGCTGGAGTTTAGAGTATAACCAAATTGAAAGAGCTCAAAAAATAGTCACACAGGTGTTGTTTAAAATGGCAAAACTTTATGTGTATATATATATATATATATAAACACACACCCACATTTTTATATACATACATACATATATGTATACACACTCACGCACATGCCATGGCAAGTTGGATGGATTAATCTTGTAACTTTCAACATAGTATATTTTGTGGTTAACTAAAAACTCTTGTACATTTTTTTCTAATTAACACAGGACTGTGCTGATGGAAAAAAATAAACCATCTTATATAGTGTCATTTCATTTATTTCTGTGTATGAATGGATAATTTCTAAGTTTTTATACTAAAATTTATTTTAACATTTCTTAGTTATGAGAACATTAAAAATGAAAGCAATAAAATATTATTTCACTAAAAATGTCTGGAAGACGTATGAAAATTGAGAGAAATTCTTTTGGGAACAGCAGTGATTCAGGGTTAAAAGGAACTGGCGTGCTATATTTAGTTTAAAACATGGTTCAGTTTCAGACAGTGCAATCTGGTCCTCCTTACATCCAGAAATTTTAGTTCTTATATGCCAGTTGGAGGTAGTCCATCAGTGGAATCTAAGTGTAAATGTATATAGTTATTGAATCATGCTTTCCTAGATTCTGATTACTAGGTGAAGCTAAGATGGACTGTGCATTTGGTATGGATGAAATATGGTGTTGTTTTGTCCTCTTGCTTGAGACCTAATTATCGTTTATCTTGAGAATATGTGTATGTAACAGGTTGTACCTAGTTCGCTATATCAAAGGGTTTATTTTATTTTTGCCTTTGCAAATCTTAGCAGATTGCTTGTGATGAGCATCACAGTCTGGTAGAGTGCTTATTCAAAGGGAATGGAGAAAGTTTTTTAAAATTTTATTTTCCCCACACTTTGCCTTAACAGAAGAGAGCGAGAGAAATGGAGAGATAAGACTAGACAAAGGTTAAAACTGTTATAAATTATATGTTAACAAACACACAATATTTAGCACTCTGTGTGATTGCATACTGCTTGGCTGGTAGGCAGCGTGGATATGAATTGATTGGAGGCCAGCCTTCCTGCTGTGCTCCACTCCATGCACCAAGGTGGCTGCACTGATGTGCCAGTAGAAAGGCAAAAAATAGTCTGAACTCTTTTGGAAGGCCTAGAGAGTGGCTGAGCATGCAAGGATCATTATAACATGATAATTAAAAAACTGAACTGATTCCCAGACAAAATGGGCAAATACAGAACTCTCAAATTAGAAGCAATGGCCTAGCTTTCCAAAGTGAAGCCAGCCATGTGCACCATTCCTAATGGCAGAAAGTTAGAATATCTTTGTGCAAAGAAACAAGCTTAATATTTGAGAAATCTGTCCCAAGGCTGTATTGTGGAAGAGCAACTATACCTCTATTGTGGATAATATACAGTAGTCTCAGTTGAAACAAGTGAACTTAAATATGTATGTGTGTGTATATATATATATATGCATCTTATGTATGTGTACTAAGTCACTTTAGTTGTGTTTGACTCTTTGCAACCCTATGGATTGTAGCCCACGAGGCTCCTCTGTCCATGGGATTCTCCAGGCAAGGATACTGGAGTGGTTTGCCATGTCCTTCTCCAGGAAAATTTTTCCTGACCCAGGGATTGAACCCATACCTCTAGTCTACTGCATTGGCAGGCAGGTTCTTTACCATTAGCGGCACCTAGGAAGCCCACATATATATATAATATGCATATATAAATGTGTTAACTCATACATATACACATGCAGTATTTCACTAGCTTGGCATATGTCATAAATAGAATAGGAGGGAACAAAATTAAACTGAAAGAAGGAACCCTGGGTATATGTTTTCCAGCTGAACCCTGGACCAGGAACTGCCATTTGATGATGGCACAGGGTTATAAGACAGGAGATAAAGCTCAGAACTGAAGGAAATGGAAGATTTAATAGGCTATTGTTGTGTAAAGCTGGGGCCACAAAGGACTACGTCCAATGTGTAGAGATGAACAAGAAATAATCCCTGCCATGCAATACTATTTGTCTGCAGTGAAATTATCAAAGACAGGATGGAGAGAAAAATTTTCCCTGGAGAACTGGAATCAGAAATGAGCCCTCCTATGGGTTTACAGCCTAAATTCACACTAATTCTGTGAAAATCCTCCTAACAAGAATCAGTATCAAATGTATATTTTCTCTAGAGGAAATTAAATTCAATCCCAGCCTTAAATGAAAAGAAAATCCCAAGGAGAAAAGTCATTCACAGGAAAAGACATTTTTGAGGAAAAGCAGCACAAAGAAAAAAATTATAGCTGAGAATTGTCAGAAACAAGAGAAAATAGAAAGACATTCACACAGTTCAGATGTGGAAATTATGACATACAAAGTTATTTAATTGCTTTAATTACATCAAAGAGAAGCTTGAAAATATTAACAGGGAATAATAAATGATGAAGAATGATCAAACTGATATGAAAAATAACCAAATACAGTATCAATCAGTGAAAAATGTAAATATTAAAGCAAAAATTTAGTTGAGGGACTAGAGAGTGTTATGAATTAGAATGCTGTTTCCATTTATTAACCCCGTGTCCTGCCTTCCTTGCCCTGTTAATGTTGCCTTGTCTATGTGACTTGTCTAATGTTAGCAGATGTGATGTAAAATAAGTTATAAAGATGTGTGCAAAATGCAAATTCACATAATAAAAGCATATTCTAAGTAATAGTTGTTACTTCTTTCTAGACTCCAGAATAAAAATAAGTGAAGGAGACCTGAATTTAACCAAGGCCTGAGTGCAGCTGCTCAGCCAAATTCAGTCTAAATCACCCAAAACACAAATACAAATGTGAATAATAATATGCACAGATCTAAAAAAGGTGATGCTTAATGCATGTTAATGCTGTATGTATCAAAAACTAGCTAAGAAAAGGATATGTTAAACATAACAGAAAAAAGTGATTATTTTTGGTTAAAGTTTAATGCAGAAAGCTTAAGTATAAGCAAAGGGATGATGTTAGAAAGTAGACACAAGGAGGCATTAAATCATAGAGAAAATGTGGCATATAAAAACTCAAAAGTAGATGATAATTATCTGGAGTATTTGAAAGAGAACAACCTCAGATTCAAGAAGTTCAAGGAATCATTAGCAAGAAAAATAAAAGAAAAAAAAAACCTGTACTCATAATAGTATTAATAATTCAATAGAACACAAAAATAAGAGACATAATCTTTTAAAAAGCCAAAGGGAAATACAGATCACCTATTTAAAAAAAATAGTTGATTTTTCATTAATCGATGAAAATCAGACTGCTTTCTTTTTTATTTATTTTTTTTTTCAGACTGCTTTCTAACCTATCAGCTATAGGAAAGTAGTAGAAAGACCATTATTAATGTGCTAAGTGAACATTTGAACTTTCTCTCTTTAAAGAAACAAACTGACATTAAAAACATTTCTGCATATATAAGCACAGAGATATTACCACAAAAGTGTCTACACCAAATAAAACTACAAATAATGTATTCTCAGTCTGTTCAGTTCAGTTGCTCAGTTGTGTCTGACTCTTTGTGACTCCATTGACTGCAGCACACCAGGCCTCCCTGTCCATCACCAACTCCCGGAGTTTACTCAAACTCATGTCCATTGAGTCAGTGATGCCATCCAACCATCTCATCCTCTGTCGTCCCCTTCTCCTCCTGCCTTCAATAAAAGCAAAAATAAACTAATGGAAACTAATTAAACTTACAAGCATTTGCACAGGAAAGGAAACTATAAAGAAAATAAAAGGACCATTAATGGAATGGGAGAATATTTGCAAATAATCAAATGAACCAACCAAATTAATCAACAAAGGTTTAATTTTCAAAATATACACACAGCCCATACAGCTCAGTTAAAAAAAAAAAATATTAAAAATGGGCTGGTGCTGCTGCTGCTGCTAAGTTGCTTCAGTCCTGTCCGACTCTGTGTGACCCCATAGGTGGCAACCCACCAGGCTTCCCCGTCCCTGGGATTCTCCAGGCAAGAACACTGGAGTGGGTTGCCATTTCCTTCTCCAATGCATGAAAGTGAAAAGTGAAAGTGACGTTGCTCAGTCATGTCCAGCTCTTAGCGACCCCATGGACTGCAGCCTACCAGGCTCCTCCTTCCATGGGTTTTCCAAGCAAGAGTACTGGAGTGGGGTGCCATTGCCCTCTCCAGAAGACCTAAGTAAGCAGCAGGCACATCAATAAGTGCTCAGCATCATAGAAATCCGAATCAAAATTATAATAAGGGATCACCTTACACAGGTCATAATGGTCATTAACAAAAAGGTCTACAAATAACAAATACTGGAGAGCATGAAGAAAAGGGAACACTCCAATACTGTTTGTGGGAATGCAAATTGGTATAGTCACTATGGGGAACAGCTGGAATTTCCTTAAAAGGCTAAAAAAAGAATTAGCAGTAATCCAATCTTACTCCTATGCAGATATTCAGAGAAAACTCTAATTTGAAAAGATGCATATACCTTCAGTGTTCATAACAACGCTGTTCACAATATTTATAATAGCCAAGATGTGGAAGCAGCCTAAGTATCTATGGGAAGATGAATGGATAAAGAAGATGTATATGTATATATGAGTGTGTGTGTGTAGATGGAGTCTCCCTAACACATGAATCAAACCTGAGTCTCCCACATTGCAGAAAGTTTCTTTACCATCTTCCAATGGGAAGCCCATTGGAATATTACTCAGACATACAGAATATTTAAATGACATTTACAGCAATGTGGATGGACCTGGAGATTATTATACTAAGTTCATTTACTTCAAAGTCATATGACTTTGTCATGTATCTCATAATGTCATTTATGACATTTTCAAAGTCATAAATGTTACCATATGATATCATTTATCTATTGACTATTGAAAAATAATAGAAATGAATGTATTTATGGAACAAAAATATGGGCAAATGTAGAAGGCTATATAGTTCTGAGAAAAACTAAGCACCCTTAATGTTAATAGGACTATGTTTACTTGAGTAATCAAAGACCTGATAAAAACAACATAGAAAATAAGTGTTTATTTTGACAAGATATAAGATCTTTGGTTTTTTCCTTGGCTGATTACTTGAAGGTAAAGAAAAAGCCTTATAATCTCCCATTATCAATATCAGGCTAATAGGATTAAAAAAAAAAAACACTGCCATTTTAACAGAGAGAAAACCAAATTGCAGCCTTGCACCAGTTTACTTTTGATATTAAAACTTCTTTAGTTAATTCAGTTCTTTTGAATCTTATCCAGTCTTGACCACACATAAAATTCCTTTCTAAATATTCATTTTCTCACAAACCTTAAGAATTTTCTCTGTCGGTTTTAGTTTGTCCCTGTTTTCCTTCCCATTTAGATATAATCAGCTTTAGAACAAAATCACTGTATTTTTCCTTAACCAAACATCTCCATACCTTTCCCATTTTCTTACATGAAAATACATTCTATTTCTCTTATTATGTCTAGTAGCTCTAGTTAGTTAGTTAATGTTAGTCTCTAAGTCATGTCCGACTCTTTGCAAACCTGTGGAATGTTTCTCGCCAGGCTCCTCTATCCATGGAATTCTCCAGGCAAGAATACTAGAGTGGGCTATCATTTCCTTATCCAGGTTATCTTCTCTACCCAGGGATCGAACCTTAGTCTCTCGAATTGTGGATGAATTGTTTACCCTTTGAGCTACCAACGAAGCCCATTAATTATATATGTTAATTGAAATAGTATTTTTTAGTGAAAATAAGTAAATAATTGTGAATTGTATTACGTTTTGTGGCTTGGTGAACTTATAAATGCATTTTATAATTTCTAGGAACATATGCTACTTCTAGAACATATGTGCTAAGTCACTTCAAGTGTGTCTGACTCTGTGTGACCCTTTGAACTGGAGCCTGCCAGGCTCCTCTGTCTGTGGGATTCTCCAGGCAAGAATACTGGAGTGCGTTGCCATTTCCTCCTCTAGGGGATCTTCATGACCCAGGGATCAAACCTGTAACTCTTGATCTCCTGCATTGGCAGGCAGGTTCTTTACCACTAGCGCCACCTGGGAATCCCCATTTCATAGTACAATCTTTCAATAACACATAGTGTATTTACTCACTGTTGTTAAGTTGCTAAGTAGTGTCTGACTCTTTTGCGACCCTATGAACTGTAGCCTACCAGGCTCCTCAATCCATAAGATTTCCCAGGTAAGAATACTGGAGGGGATGCCATTTCCTTCTCCAGGGGATCTTCCTTTTGCAGGGATTGAACCTGCATCTCTTGCACTGGCAGGTGGATTCTTTACCACTGAGCCACCAGGGAAGCCCTTATTTACTAATAGAACCAAAGATCTCTGTATTGAGACCAAAAGTAGGTAAAACTAGGGTTGTTCAGCAATTAATGTTTCAGCATTTTATCTTATTTGAAAATGACCTAGATAGTCAATGAATCCCCATCATTTAATTTAGCAAAACTCAAGGGTGTAAATTACCAAAGAGATTTAGGAAACTTTTCAAGTAGAGATACCATGAAATAATTATTGTTAAAAATTTTACATAAAAACTCATATCTCATTTACATGTATTTTATTCATTTGTTTTTAATAATCATATTTAGATTACTCATAACATTTGGGTGAGACATTAAAGCAATTAGTTATTTTTAGTCATTATCTTTTTTATTTTTGGTTGACAAATTGTATGTTACAGATAATGTAAGCTTATTTGATATTTAGTAAACCTAGTTAAAATAAAAGGATTATACTTAACTTTGATAACCCTGAAGACATATCTGGGCTTCCCCAGTGGTAAAGAATTGCTTCTTTGGCTTCCTCAGTGGTAAAGAATTGCTTCTTTGGCTTCCTCAGTGGTAAAGAATCCACTTACTAATGCAGAAGACACACGTTCAATCCATGGATCTGGAAGATGTCCTGAACGAGGAAATGGCAACCCACTCCAGTATTCTTGTCTGGAAAATCCATGGACAGAGGAGCCTGGCAGCCTACAGTCCATAGGATTGCAAAGAGTTGGACACAACTGAGCAACTGAGCATACACTTGAAGATATGCCTATATAAATTAAAACAGCAAAGTTAAAGCTAGCCTTTATTTACTGAAAGTTTCCTAGATCACCTGAACTTGAAAAACATTTGGGCTAGTTTTCGTTATATTTTTTTTATAAGTTGTATATAGTACTTTTTTAAGTCAGTTAAAAAATGTTCTTTACAAATTAATTTTGGCAATGTCATTTAGAGGTAGAAAAAAAATCACATCTATACATACATTTAAATAGACACAGGGAGCTCATAGTTTTGATTTTAAAGCTTTATTTATGGATTAGGTATAATACAAAAATCACTAGTTTATAAATAACAGTTGGAATAATTTAAATTCACTAGCTCAGATGGCTAAAGTCTTTTATTATTTGTGTAGAAGACTTTTAAGTTCTATATTCATCCTTGATAAGCAATTATAAGGAGGCTGTTTGGGCAAGAGAGTCCTTTTAGAACTTTGTGTTTAAAAAAGCCTCTTTTCCGTCTTTCCTTTTATCTTCAGGTTTTACTGCTTGAGCTAATCTGGGCTTAGTCTCAGGTAATATGGGCTATGTTTACATTTCAAAAACATGATAAGATTTATAACTTTTAAGGGACACAGAAAGAAAATGTAAATTTTCTCCAGGGAGTTTTGGAGTACATTTATCTGTTATCATAAGTCATAGCATAATTTTTTTTTTCTCAAGTACAGAGCAGTTTTGCTCCAATAGTCTGATGTCTTATAACATCTATAAGCATTTTGAGAGGATAGGAGCAGCCTTGGGACTAGCAAAGTTAGGTGGGTTTCGACTTGCTTCTAGAGTTGTACTTCTGGTTTAGCAAAAATTTGGAAGACAAAAATAATAGTTACTAGCCCTTGTGTGTTGATTACCAACTGATTTATTTTCTGATTATTTGCAGGAAAGCCTAGGGAATTGCTGAGGATATGTGGCAGTTTTTAAGAAGGGAAATTTATGTTGGATTTTTGTTTTAAGTCTAATTCCTGTCCTTTCAACTAAATAAAGGATTCCCTAGGGCTAGCTGATACTCCCCCGCCTTTTGATTTGATACTCTCTTTAGTCCATGGGGTCGCAAAGAGTTAGACAAGACTGAGTGACTGAACTGAACTAAGTAACAATATGACAGCTATTCAAATATATATGAGAATATATATACATATATATATATATATAACTATCTAAGAGAGCCTGAAGTATATTTCTTTTAAATACAGCCAATATAAAGGACCCACCATCTAGCCATGGATTCAGTTTAGTTCAGTTCAGTTGCTCAGTCGTGTCCGACTCTTTGCAACCCCATGAATTGCAGCACTCCAGGCCTCCCTGTCCATCACCAACTCAAACTCATGTCCATCGAGTCGGTGATGCCATCCAGCCATCTTATCCTCTGTCATCCCCTTCTCCTCCTGCCCCCAATCCCTCCCAGCATCAGGGTCTTTTCCAATGAGTCAACTCTTCACATGAGTTGGCCAAGTATTGGAATTTCAGGTTTAGCATCGGTCCTTCCAATGAACACCCAGGAATGATCTCCTTTAGGATGGACTGGTTAGATCTCCTTGCAGTCCAAGGGACTCTCAAGAGTCTTCTCCAAAACCACAGTTTAAAGCATCAATTCTTCGGCACTCAGCTTTCTTCACAGTCCAACTCTCACATCCATACATGACCACTGGAAAAACCATAGCCTTGACTAGATGGACCTTTGTTGGCAAAGTAATGTCTCTGCTTTTGAATATGCTATCTAGGCTGATCATAACTTTCCTTCCAAGGAGTAAGTGTCTTTTAATTTCATGGCTGCAATCACCATCTGCAGTGATTTTGAAGCCCAAAAAAATAAAGTCTGACACTGTTTCCACTGTTTCCCCATCTATTTCCCATGAAGTGATGGGAACAGATGCTATGATCTTGGTTTTCTGAATGTTGAGCTTTAAATCAACTTTTTCACTCTCCTCTTTCACTTTCATCAAGAGGCTTTTTAGTTCCTCTTCACTTTCTGCCATAAGGGTGGTGTCTTCTGCATATCTTAGGTTACTGATATTTCTCCTGGCAATCTTGATTCCAGCTTGTGCTTCTAGCCCAGCGTTTCTCATGATGTACTCTGCATATAAGTTAAATAAGCAGGGTGACAATATACAGCCTTGATGTACTCCTTTTCCTATTTGGAACCAGTCTGTTGTTCCATGCCCAGTTCTAACTGTTGATTCTTGACTTGCATACAGGTTTCTTAAGAGGCAGGTCAGGTGGTCTGGTATTCCCATCTCTTTCAGAATTTTCCACAGTCAAAGGCTTTGTCACAGTCATTAAAGCAGAAATAGATGTTTTTTTGGAACTCTCTTGCTTTTTTGATGATCCAGCAGATGTTGGCAATTTGATCTCTGTTTCCTCTGCCTTTTCTAAAATCAGCTTGAGCATTACTAAGCCATGTATTAGTAGTGTCTTATATTAATTTAAAATAGCAACTCAGCCAGTAAGCCTTTTAATGGAAAGACCATGAAGTATCTTTCTAGACCCAGAATAAATCTTTGCCATGGACCTAAGCCATATCCCTGGAGAGGGAACAGATGATGCAACTCCTGATATCTAAAAATTTACTCCCAAGGAGAGTTTAAGAAAGCAAAGGCCTCAGTTGTACAGGGCATGAGGATTGTATAGTGAAAATGGTGTCTCCAATCTTTCACAAAAACATGAGCAGCCTCTAGTTATAAATCTGCTAATCTGCTAATCAGCACCTTAAGCAGGTGCTGAAACAGACTTTCCCCAAAACTAACAAGGCTCAATGAATGTTGAGATGACAAAAGCCCCTTATGGATTGAGATCCTTCATGACAAATTCCTCTGAGAGCTGGCACGGCCAGACAAAGAATTTGCTGTTTTTACTTCTTGTCTCAGAACCCCACTCTATTCAATTGGCTACCAGATGCACCATAGTAAATGCGCCTTCTAGCTGGTACAGAGCAGAAGAGCAGAGCAAATATTCTCAGTGGACATGAAGCCAGTCTCTTAGGCCACTGAACAAGGTGAAAGAAAAAACGTCATCTGGTTTTGACATAGCAGACCCACAGAAAGGTTTGTCAAAATAGACTGCAGTCTAATGAGAAATGATCTCACCAGTCTGGGAGGCTGGCTGGAATAGCAGGCTTACATAGGACTTTTGCCTGTTCTTCTGCCCCATGGTTCTTCCTCCTTCTAACAAATAGCACAACTGACAGAGACAGAGAAAAAGTGACCATCTTTGAGAGGAAAGACTGAATTAAAACCAAGAATGCTCATTACCAAATACCAGAGTTGTTATGTGTAAGAAACTGACTTGACAAATACTCTCTCCTGATAATCTTAATTGAGAGAGTAAGAAGAGACTCTTTCTTTCTACCAGACCTTGCAGGCAGAGATCCAGAAGGCTGATATGGTAAGAAATCTTATCTTCTATTGATGTTTGTTGCACACCCCAGGATCTCTCAGCTGGGGCTGCCTTAGGGCAGGAAGTGGGGTCCAGCCAGTCTCTTTGGTTGGTTTACCAACTGCAGGGGTGGACAAAATTTCCCCCTCAGGAGTTCTTGTGGCTGGACTAACAATAAAATTGACACAATACAAACTAAAAGAGAAAAAGAAACATTTTAATTTGCGCAGGAAGTCTTAAAGAAATAGGGCCTAAGAAGTGGCCAAAGCAGGCAGCTTTTATACTTTTTAGACAAAGAAATAACAATACTTGCGAGGAATTGACAGGACATATAAATTTTAGGCTTAGATGCTTAAATAGTAAAGCACCTAAAAAAATTTTGGGCTTAAGATAATAAATTTTAAAAATATCAAGATTTTTTGTATACAGGCTTCTTATCTGAATTTTCTGTCTCTGGAGATGAGTTGTCCTTCTACCTTCAGATGCAGGAAGTGTGCCTTTCACAGGAGACTTTCATTTCTTGCTTTCAGGGAGACAGAGAAGTGGGTCAAAGTGTTTCTCTTGCATTGGTGATTTTAGAAGAAACTTTAATTCAAAATAAACACTATGCCATCCAGGCATATTTAGGGGCAGGCTTCCTTGGGCTTCAGCAAATGTTATGCAATTACATGTATTAAAAAGGATTATGAAAATATTATAAGTACCTTATATCAATAAATTAATTCAAGGACAGATAAGTAATATCTTCCAGAAAATAGAAACAGAGAAAATAGTTTCAAATTTACTTTGTGAATCTAACAGACTTTGATATCCAAATTAAACAAAGACAAGAAAAGGAGCGATACTTAGATAGGGAGTTTGATTTTCAAAAAGTGAAGAGAAGTTGTTTAGATCAGTGTGAGAAGTTCAAAATTTGGATAAATGAGAAAGTGTTATATCTACTAAAGGGGCTTCAAGCATAGCACAGAACAGAAGCCCCATTTTGAGAACAGGTGGCAGGCAATTTGTAGATCAAAGGTTATCGAATTTCCTTATGTTTCCTAATAACAGTAGCTATTACATGAGCAAAATTACTGATAATGAGAAATCTTTTAAAAAATGTATTCATAGGGATCTCGAACTGGCCATGCTGGTTGAGTTATCTTCCTGGGAGGTTGTGTGATATCATCTCAGAATTTTAAAACATGGATGTGAATAATTTAGGCAAGGTTAAGTGCTTGCCTGTTGAGAGTCAACACATTTTATTGATTTTATGTCTGTAAAAAACACATAACATGAGATCCAGCCTCTTCACAAAATTTAAGTGGACAGAAAAGTGTTTTTAATTATAAGCACAGTATCATACAGCAAATCTCTAGAACTTTTTCATCATGCATAACTGAAACTTAATACCCATTGAATAACAATTTCCCTCTTCTCCAACCCCTGGTAACCATGTTCATACTTTCTGTTTCTATGAGTTGACTACTCTGAATATCTTATATAAGTGGGATCGTATGATGGGAACTGAAAAAAAACAAAGCTCTGCCTGATATTGTTAGAGAAAACTTTAAAAGAAGACAGAGGATTCACTTAGGAATCTTACAGTTATATCAGTTATATATCAATAAAACTGAAATAAAACTATAAGTAAAATTAAATAACAACAACAACAAAAAAAACCCAGGAGATTCCTGAAGGCCTAAATTGATTCATTTTAGTATTTGAAACAAATAGAGGCGTTGGATAGGCAAATGAATCTTATTTAACCTGGAAATAATAATAAATAGAAACTACTAAAATGACATTTAAAAATCTATGCATATATATTTACTATTTATATAAAATATCAACTGGGCTCATAATTGCTTAATTTTAGTGTGTGAATATACTTGGAAATATATATCAATATATTTAGATTGAGATAGAGATGTAAATAACATCAGTTTTTTCTATATATCTTACTGTTGTTGTTGTTCAATTACTATGTGGTGTCTGACTCTTTGTGACCCCATGGCCTGCAGCACACCAGGCTTCCCTGTCCTTCACTATCTCCCAGAATTTGCTCAAATGCATGTAAATTGAGTCAATGATGCCATCCATCCATCTCATCCTCTATTGTCCCTGTCTCCTTCTGCCCTCAATCTTTCCCAGCATCAGAATCTTTTCTAGTGAGTTAGCTCTTTGCATCAGATGGTCAAATTATTGGAGCTTAGGCTTCAGCATCAGTCCATCCAACGGATATTCAGGGTTGATTTCCTTTAGGACTGACTAGTTTGATCTCCTTGCAGTCCAAAGGACTCAAGAATCTTCTCCAGCACTATAGTTCAAAATCTTCAGTTCTTCAGTGCTCAGCCTTCTTTATGGTCCAACTCTCACATCTGTACATGACTACTGGGAAAACCATAACTTTGACTAGATTGACACTTGTCAGCAAAGTAATGTCTCTGTTTTTTAATATGTTCTCTAGGTTTGTCATAGCTTTTCTTCCAAGGAGCAAGCATCTTTTAATTTCATGGCTGCAGTCACTGTCTTCAGTGATTTTGGAGCCCAGGAAAAGAAAATCTGTCACTGTTTCCCCATCTATTTGCCATGGAGTGATGGGACTGGATGCCATGGGATGCCCATAATTAGCTTTTACATTTAAAGATTACAGAATGTTTTGTACAGGATTTAAGCAATGTGGATCTCTCACACACGCACATGAATTTGTTTACTGAACACTTTCATGCAGTATTTTAGTAAGTATTTACTGAACACAGGGCACTTCCCTTTCCAGTCCCCAAGAAGAATATAGGCATACTCTCAGTATGTTCATGACACAAATGAGGGGACAGATGCAGACATGTGGAAACTTAATAGAATATTCTGATGCGATGGAACATAAGTCAAACATTGTGTGTGTGAGTGAAAGATGTAAACAATCATGGTTAAAACTGTTACTGTGCATACAGGGAGATGCTAAATAGACTTTGCAAAACCAGCAATAGCCTGATACCTATTCAATGGATTCTAGAGCTAGTGTGTAAAATTTGTAACTTAACATTAATTTATAATACTTAAAACTGTATAATAAATATAGCAATTAATTTCCAGGAATCTATTCAGAGTAATTCTATTAAGCATATATTGATTATTGTTTTACTAAATAGCATCTAAAAGTACAAAAAGATTTAGTTTACCGTTGAGATTATTGTGTATTTTGTTTTACATACATAGGCTTCTTTTGTATGTTTTGCTTAGGAATTTTTTCCACATTTAGACTATTTTTAAGATTTTTTCAAGCCACTACATATATATATTTCTCATTCTTTCTAATTGCTGCATAGTATTTTGTAGTTTACTGTATTATAATTTATCTAATCTTCCCAAATTTGATGATCATTTGCATTGTCTTCATATACTAATATTTACAAGCAAAATTAAATGAAAGCTTTTGTCTGACTCCTTGTGTCTGTCTGCAGCTATTTCTCTATGAGGGTAAGCAAAATGTGGAATTTTTACTTTAATTATAATTTTTTACAATGTCCTTTGTTTCCCTTCAGAGAAGGCAATGGCACCCTACTCCAATACTCTTGCCTGGAAAATCCCATGGATGGAGGAGGCTGGTGGGCTACAGTCCATGTGGTCACTAAGAGTCGGACACGACTAAGCAGCTTCACTTTCACTTTTCATTTTCATGCACTGGAGAAGGAAATGGGAACCCACTCCAGTGTACTTGCCTTGAGAATCCCAGGGACCAGAGGAGCCTGGTGGGCTGCCGTCTATGGGGTTGCAGAGTTGGACACGACTGAAGTGACTTTGTTTCCCTTAAATTTTCAGTTTTCTTTGGGATTTATCTTAATCCTTCTCTTCTTGGCTATTGTTATTGGTGAAAACGTTTTTGACATTGTCCTTTATACTAATAAGTAAAGAATCATCATTTTAGGTAATAGTGCATAAGCTTTAAGACGTGCATTTTTAAGTTACTTGGCCCAAACAAATGATTCTCTGAAGTAGAAGGCTGGCTGCAGGGTGATACAAATGAATGTAATTTATAAAGTATCAGGCTTTGATTAAAAGAGATGAGCATATGAGCCAGAATTTACCTTAATTGCAGGTTTAAAATCAGACCCCAGCTGATTACAAGTCTGATTCATTCAAATCCATCGCCCACTGATAAGATTTAGGACAAGATGTGATGAAGCTTCATGATAAACGTTTGGAGGTTGATGGAGGAAAAGAGAACAGTCAATAATGCCTAAATTTTATAATTTTCTATAGTGCTCAAAACAGGCACCCCTCTGGGACTTCTGATTCAGTCCTTTAGGTAAAACTCAGGACCCTTAACTCAGCAGTAATATTGTATTTCACACAATCTTATGAGCTCGGTTTGCTGAGAGCTGCATGGTGTTGTTCATTATCACTGAGAAAGGCCACTGCAGTGTGGTAATAAACAGAGGAAGGCATGTGCTAGATCTAAGTGGCCTCAGATTTATTTCTGGAGCTCTGGGAGCATGGTCAGTGAACCAAATAAAACGATCTGTGGTTTATCTTTGGGCAGCACAGCTGTACCAGCAAATACGAAACAAAGTTCTCAGAAAAAAAAATTTTTTTTAAGTCAGAATAGTTACTCTGCGAGTGATTCTCAATCTTGGCTGTACCTTGAAATCATCTGCAAGACGATTTCAAACAATTGATTCCCAGGCCTCTCTGGGACTATTTGATTCAGAATCCCTGATGATAAGTCCGAGTATTGGTGTATTTTATAGTTACCTGATGATTCTAATGTGTGGCCTACTGGGGAAGTGCTATGGATTTGTGAATATAGAACAAGCTTTCTAGCTTGGAAGATTTTGGAAATCTATATCACATAATTATGACTGTTCTCCATGTGAACAATTTACTCTGTCTCCCTTTGGAAAATTGCTCTCTTTATTGGCTTTGGGGTATGTGTTTGTGCGTGCGTGCGTGTGTGTGTGTGTGTGTGTGTGTGTGTGTGTCCTTCTTCCACTATTATTGTGGGGGATTAAAATTGTAACAGTTTTTGCAGTTTTTGTCATACACTGGGATCCTGAGCCCACATCAAGGTAGTTAACTTTCATGAAGCTAAATTTTCTAATTTTCTCCTGGGGAAAAATACTTGCAGATAAATACTTCTCTTTCAAGACCTTTGCATTTCTAGAGGGACATGGTAAGGGCAGATTGGCTTAGTTCATCTCCGTAATAATACAGTACTTCTATAATTAATGTAATAATTGAATAAAACAGATCTTAAATTAATTACTATTTTAGTGTCATATAGTACACCTTTTCTGTAAATCAGAGAAACTACAATGTATTTGCATACACGAATATGGCTTCCTATTCTGGAGCTTATTTTTGCATTATACAACACTAGCCAATTTAAATTTTTTTTAGTGTGAAAAAAATAAAAATATTCACCGAACTTTCTGGATTGGAGTTGATACTCCACCCTGTGTTATTTTGTCGTTACACTTATCAGTGTATATATTTACATTTCTAAATTTTTATTGTAATTTCAGTATTATATTCAATTTAGAAATGCATATATCTGGGTCCACATTCTTGAAAGGAAGATAGTCTTAATTAGTTTTGTTTTACTGATTATAAAACACATTTATTTTATTAAGAATTTATTAATATAGTTGAAATGTAATGTGGTTTTATCTCAATTCCAAACCCATGGCAGAAATATTTATAGATAAAATTATGATACTTATTAATAACTGAAGTATAAGATGTCAGAATTATCTATAAAGAGGCCTGCTGCAAGCATCATCATAGTTTATGATGAAACTTAGAAAATATTCCTCTTGTGTTGGTCCTAATTCTTTCCACTTCTTTTCAACACTATAGCGATGGTCATATTCATTGCATTAGGACAAAGAAAATAAATTACTTTAATAGCAGTGTTTTAGTATAAAGTCCCCCAAATCTAGAAACAAATGATTAAGCTGTTTAGAGAGTAAGTATAAATTCAGAATACATATAGCCAAAAAAGAAATCAAATGCATTTCTCTTTTTTAATAGCAGTTAGAAAATGAAAAGAAAAAATACTTAAAATAGGATTGATAATATAAAATATCTAGGTAATATAAAATATCTAGGAATAAATCTAAATAAAAGATTGATACGGCACTTATGGAGATAATTATAAAAAATGTATTTAAATATGAACAAAGTCTTAAATGAAGATAGATCCATATTCAAATTTATCTATAGGTAAAGTATTAACAGCACATCCCAGGTGGCACAGTGAAAGAATCCTCCTGCTAATGCAGAAAACACAAAAGACATGGGTTCTATCCCTGGGTTGGGAAGATCCCCTGGAGTAGGAAATAGCAACCCACTCCAGTATTCTTGCTTGGAAAATTCCATGAACAGAAAATCCTGGGCTACAGTTTCCTGGCTAGAATCCACAGGGTTGCTATGAGTCAGACGTGACAGAGCAACTGATCACACATAGCATTAACATGCAGTCCCTATATAAATATTTTTTTTTAAAACGACTTGATAATCTCACTGGATTTATATCAGGGAGCAAATATCAAAAGTATTCATTTCTGAATAATACGTGTAAGTGTGTCTAAAAATACATAAAAATATATATATCAAAATTAGTGAAGGTAAAGAAGTTACCCTCATATGAGCTTGTCAGCATAGATACTTGGGTTTCCTTGCAGTGTGTTGAGGGGCTGAGTTCCAAGAAGCACTATTAACAAATGAAGATAGAATCTGAAGATCACATAAAGCCCAATTTTAGAATTAAGCAATGTGACATCTCCTCTCAGATTTTTGTTAGGCTAGCTCACAGGATTAGCTAAGATTCAAACAGAGAGAAAAGAGACTGTCCTTCTCGAGGAGAGGTTGACAAGGTCACTTGACAGAAAAGTTTGTAGAATGAGAGATAACTGCTACACCCAATGTGCAAACACTGTCTACTTCATTATCATGCTCTCTGCCCTGCATCATTGGGGAAGCAATGGGCTTTTCAATACTAAGTTGGGACAAATGATAATTCCTTAGGGGGGGAAACAACATAAAACTTTAGAGGTTTTGTTCTAAGTTACTAGTTAGACATCATAATTTTTGACACATAATAAATAACACATGATAGATATTTGTAAATCCATATGAACTGACAAAGGACAGTAACCAAAAATAAATAAAATTATTCAAAATCATTAAGATATAAAATATTAAAAGTGTATTAAAGATATTAATAGAAATTTCACAAAGTATATAATAAATGCCTTATAAATATATGACAGGATGGTCACCCTCAGTCATGGGAGTGCAAATCAAAACTGTAATGTTATTTATTTTTATATTCTTGAGATTAGAAAAATAATCAGAAAATACTAAATATTTACAAAGATACACATACACACAAACACACACACACACATCCCAAGATATATTTATAAAGGAGGGGGCACACTCTAAGTTCTTTTTTCCTTGAAGATTTCTTTTTCTTTCAAATTAAAAGAATTTATTAGATACCATGTGATTCCACACAGAGTTTTGAACAAAGTTGTAAAAAACATGCACTAGATTTGATCTTTATTTCAAAGCTTAGTTCTAATGGCATTTATAGTTCAAAGGCTTTCGGAGTTGTATCTTTTCTTGTTGCTTATTTCAAACATACACACCCTTAAATCACTGGACCTTCTTATTCTCTTTCATTTCGTCATTCATACTAGCAAGTTCTTTTCTGTGCTCATCCCTTTCTAATAAAATGTTGTCAGATGTAGCCAACTAAAAGCAAAGCGCACTATACCACTAAAATTCTGTTTTCTAAACTTTCCTGCCAATGCTTAATATTCATGTGTATATCATCTGTCCTTTCAATTATTTTCATGAAATATTTTACCACTTTGTTACATGGATTTTCATCTTTCCAGCTTCCAGTAGCTCCTTCTGCATTCCCCATTTATATAATGCTCTACAAACATACACACTAATGAGCGGTGTGCAGTAAATATACATAAGTAACAATTATAAAGAAAAATAGGCAGTTTATTAGTGAAAAAAAAAGAGTGATTATTTCTGTGGGAGAGAGTAAAAGTGATACTAATAAGAAAAGCACAGTGTGTTTCTAAAATATGTGATAAATGGTTTGTCACCTAGTTGCTAATTGCATGCATTTATTTATATTTATAATATCATTCTACTTTTAAACTTAACAGATACATGTCTTTGATATATGTTGTAACATTTTTTGTCGTTAAAAAATACTAAGTGCCTCAGTTAGACTAGGAAGCTAACATTGCTTAAAGAGACTGACTTTAAGAAAGATTATTGAAGTCTGGATATGTCACATAGAAGGTAACTATTTGGGAAGGATTCCTATTGGAGAAGAATAGAAAGTTGAACAGTACTTGCAGAATATCAAAGCAAATTAAAGAATCATTGGAAAAATCTAGAAAGCTAGTGAACATTGGGGTCCTAATGTGAATTTAACACATAAATTAGAAAATAGCAAACTCATTTTTTTAGGAAAATACGACATCACTTCAGAATTCTAGTTTTTATTTTTTAATTGATTAATATTAGTGGCTGGCTTTTGACATTGAGTGCTGGCTGCAATATAATAAAATAATAATGTTTTATGTGGTATAATTAAAAATATATTGGCCTTTGTCTCATTGCCCTAGCGCAGAACTCGTAAAATACTCAGAATTTCTTGAGTGATAGGCGCGTCTTTTTTTACTCCTAAGGAGTCACTTTTCCAGCAGCTCTGAGTTTATATTAATAAGGTGAGTTAAAATGGGGCCCCTAGAAAGTGCACAATGGGAGCTGGTCACCAGAAAGGTTAAGTGATTAAAGGGTTGGAAATACCAGCAGAATGCATGGATTCCTGCGAAAGGGGGCAGTGCTATCGATTAAGCTCTGTATAAACGCATGAGTAAGAAGAGTTGATGAGCTTTCAGGCTGGTGAACATGTAAACTGCTGAGAGGGTGGTGCACCCCAGTTCCTGGGGTCCAGAGGATTCTGCACTTGGGACCCTCCAGATGTTGTTCCATGTACCTCCTCATCTGACTTTTTGCACACAGTCTTTGTAATATATTTTATAATAAACTGGTAAACATAAGGAAATGTTTCTCTGAGTTCTATGAACTACTGTAGCAAATTAATAGAACCCGAGCACAGACTTGTGAAATTTTGTTTATAGCCAGTTCACTTAACCTGTGGAATTGAATGCTATCTCCAGTTACATAGTGTAACTGAGTTAAATTTGTGGGACATGGTGAGTCAGTGTCCACTAAGAATTAGATTAATTGCTTGGTGATGTTGGGAAATAAACACATTAAAATTATACTTAACATTGCAAGTAGTATATAATGAATTTACATTGTGTATATATGTATATATATACACACACACACACATACATATATAAAGAATCTGCCTACAATGTGGGAAACCTTGGTTCCATCCCTGGGTTGGGAAGATCCCCTGGAGAAGGGGAATGGCTACTACCTACCCCAGTAATCTGGCCTGGAGAGTTCCATGAACTGTATAGTCCATGGGGTTGCAAAGAGTCAGACACGACTGAGTGACTTTAACTTTCACTTTCATATTATACATATATATATATATATATATAAAGCAGTGACAGATAATTAATATGTGTTATTGTGCTTTGGTTCAGGGCATCAAGTTTTCATCAAATATATGTATGAAAGAGAAACAGCTTATATTTTTAAATGTTTACATTTTAGCTGATTTCGTTTTTGTAAATAGAAGACCACCATGTAAATGGGGTAAATGTTTAATGGTATGAAATAATTCTATTGTTCAATACAAACAAATTTCGAATATTTGATTAACCCAATTAGAGTGCTGATGCAAGTGCATGCTTCTTTAACAAGCCCCGCAGCTATTCCACAGGAGAAGGTGAAGAAAGTTGGGAATGTAAATATAATGCTGAAAATATTTCAAGAGCAGGTAAATCAGAAACTCTAAATCTATAATTCATCACATGAAAAAATAACTCCTCTCAGAACTAAGTAAAAATTTGTTCTGTCAAAATCAGTTCTTGTATTGAAAGTACAACAACAGCTGTACTAAGTAGTGTCAAATATATAATGTTTCCTTTATTGTCTTTACACTGTGATTTTTGAAGATTTGGAAAGATTGCTTGCTTTGATATATAAAACAAAGAGAGAGACAAGCAGACATTCAGGCATACGAAGGAAAAATAATTAGTTCTTTCTCTGTTGTGGTCTTAGTCATGAGGCAATTTAAATTTTTTTGATTGGTGCGGATAGATACCAGCTAAATCAGCAGCTAAGGGGACCAAAATTAAAGAGCCAGACAGTACCAAATATTGATAAGGTTTATTGAGCTGAAAATGCCAAATATAGTTGATGGGAGTATAACTTGGAAAATTTGCTTTCTAAAACTATTTGGCATTATCTATTAAAGCTGAAATACACATTTTTGAGGTATACTAAGAAACATACACTTCCAGGTTTATATGCAACATAAATGCATGTATGCTGTACATTCATGCATACATATGTTCATAGGCACATACAATAATTTTAGTAACAGCATCATTCATCATGGTCTCAAACTGGAAAAAACACAATTGCATGTTATCAAGCAAGTGAATAGATTAATAATAGCAGATTCATAAAATGGAATAATACAGTCAGTTCAGTTCAGTTCAGTGGCTCAGTCATGTCCGACTCTTTGTGATCCCATAGACTGCAGGGACGTGAGGCTTCCCTGTTCATTACCAACTCCTGAAGCATCCTAAAACTCATGTCTATCGAGTTAGTGATGCCATTCAACCATCTTATCCTCTGTTGTCCCCTTCTCCTCCTGCCTTCAATCTTTCCCAGCATCAGGGCCTTTTCCAATGAGTCAGTTCTTCACATCAGGTGGCCAAAATATTGGAGTTTCGACTTCAACATCAGTCCTTCCAATGAATATTCAGGACTGATTTACTTTAGGAATGACTGGTTGGATCTCCTTGTTGTCCAAGGGACTCTCAAGAATCTTCTCCAACACCACAGTTCAAAAGCATCAATTCTTCGGCACTCAGCTTTCTTTATAGTCCAACTCTCACATCCATACATGACTACTGGAAAAACCATAGCTCTGACTAGACAGATCATTGTTGGCAAAGTAATGTCTTCTGGTTTTTAATATGCTGTCTAGGTTGGTCATAGCTTTTCTTTGAAGGAGCCAGCGTCTTTTAATTTCATGGCTGCGGTCACCATCTGCAGTGAGTTTGGAACCCAAGAAATTAATGCACTGCTGCTGCTGCTGCTAAGTCACTTCAGTCGTGTCTGATTCTGTGCAACCCCATAGACGGCAGCCCACCAGGCTTCGCCATCTCTGGGATTCTCCAGGCAAGAACACTGGAGTGGGTTGCCATTTCCTTCTCCAATGCATGAAGGTGAAAAGTGAAAGTGAAGTTGCTCAGTCATATCTGACTGGTAGCAACCCCATGGACTGCAGCCTACCAGGCTCCTCCGTCCATGGGATTTTCTAGGCAAGAGTACTGGAGTGGGTTGCCATTGCCTTCTCCGAATTAGTACACTGGACAACAGTAAATCATCGATAGCTTGACAAAAGAAGCAGACGTGACTTATCCAACCAATATTGGGCAACAAAAGAAAAGCCAGGCAAAGCATACACATATATTATTCCTTTTACTATAAATTCAAAAGAAAGCAGAACCATTCTAATTTGTTAGTGGTCAAGATAGTAAATATCAATAACCTCAGATAAGCAGATGACACCACCCTTATGGCAGAAAGTGAAGAGGAACTAAAAAGCCTCTTGATGAAAATGAAAGTGGAGAGTAAAAAGTTGGCCTAAAGCTCAACATTCAGAAAATGAAGATCATGGCATTGAGTCCCATCACTTCATGGGAAATAGACAGGGAAACAATAGAAACAGTGCCAGACTGCATTTTTTGGGCTCCAAAATCACTGCAGATGGTGACTGCAGCCATGAAATTAAAAGACACTTACTGCTTGGAAGAAAAGTTATGATCAACCTAGATAGTATATTAAAAAGCAGACATTACTTTGCTGACTAAGGTCCATCTAGTCAAGGCTATGGTTTTTCCAGTGGTCATGTATGGATGTGAGAGTTGGACTGTGAAGAAGGCTGAGTGCAAAAGAATTGATGCGTTTGAACTGTGGTGTTGGAGAAGAGTCTTGACAGTCCCTTGGACTGCAAGGAGATCCAACCAGTCCATTCTGAAGGAGATCAGCCCTGGGATTTCTTTCTTTTTTTTTTTTTTTTTTTTGCAAATAGGTTTATTTATTTATTTATTTATTTTAGCTTTTATCAAAATTTTATTTATCATTAATTAATTAATTAATTTTTAAATTTTAAAATCTTTAATTCTTACATGCGTTCCCAAACATGAACTCCCCCTCCCACCTCCCTCCCCACAACATCTCTCTGGGTCATCCCCATGCACCATCCCCAAGCATGCTGCACCCTGCATCAGACATAGACTGGTGATTCAGTTCTTACATGATAGTATACATGTTAGAATGCCATTCTCCCAAATCATCCCACCCTCTCCCTCTCGCTCTGAGTCCAAAAGTCCGTTATACACATCTGTGTCCTTTTTCCTGTCTTGCATACAGGGTCGTCATTGCCATCTTCCTAAATTCCATATATATGTGTTAGTATACTGTATTGGTGTTTTTCTTTCTGGCTTACTTCACTCTGTATAATTGGCTCCAGTTTCATCCATCTCATCAGAACTGATTCAAATGAATTCTTTTTAACAGGCTGAGTAATACTCCATTGTGTATATGTACCACAGCTTTCTTATCCATTCATCTGCTGATGGACATCTAGGTTGTTTCCATGTCCTGGCTATTATAAACAGTGCTGCAATGAACATTGGGGTACATGTGTCTCTTTCAATTCTGGTTTCCTCAGTGTGTATGCCCAGCAGTGGGATTGCTGGGTCATAAGGTAGTTCTATTTGCAATTTTTTCAGGAATCTCCACACTGTTCTCCATAGTGGCTGTACTAGTTTGCATTCCCACCAACAGTGTAGGAGGGTTCCCTTTTCTCCACACCCTCTCCAGCATTTATTGCTTGCAGATTTTTGGATCGCAGCCATTCTGACTGGTGTGAAGTGGTACCTCATTGTGGTTTTGATTTGCATTTCTCTAATAATGAGTGATGTTGAGCATCTTTTCATGTGTTTGTTAGCCATCCATATGTCTTCTTTGGAGAAATGTCTATTTAGTTCTTTGGCCCATTTTTTGATTGGGTCGTTTATTTTCCTGGAATTGAGCTGCATGCCTGACTTCAGGCTCTACTACAAAGCCACAGTCATCAAGAGAGTATGGTACTGGCACAAAGACAGACATATAGATCAATGGAACAAAATAGAAAGCCCAGAGATAAATCCACACACATATGGATACCTTATCTTTGACAAAGGAGGCAAGAATATACAATGGAGTAAAGACAATCTCTTTAACAAGTGGTGCTGGGAAAACTGGTCAACCACTTGTAAAAGAATGAAACTAGATCACTTTCTAACACCGCACACAAAAATAAACTCAAAATGGATTAAAGATCTAAATGTAAGATCAGAAACTATAAAACTCCTAGAGGAGAACATAGGCAAAACACTCTCTGACATAAATCACAGCAGGATCCTCTATGATCCACCTCCCAGAATTCTGGAAATAAAAGCAAAAATAAACAAATGGGATCTAATTAAAATTAAAAGCTTCTGTACAACAAAGGAAACTATAAGCAAGGTGAAAAGACAGCCTTCTGAATGGGAGAAAATAATAGCAAATGAAGCAACTGACAAACAACTAATCTCAAAAATATACAAGCCCTGGGATTTCCTTGGAAGGAATGATGCTAAAGCTGAAACTCCAGTACTTTGGCCACCTCATGTGAAGAGTTGACTCATTGGAAAAGACTCTCATGCTGGGAGGGATTGGGGGCAGGAGGAGAAGGGGATGACAGAGGATGAGATGGCTGGATGGCATCACGGACTTGATGGATGTGAGTCTGATTGAACTCTGGGAGTTGGAGATGGACAGGTAGGCCTGGCGTGCTGCGATTCATGGGGTCACAAAGAGACGGACATGAGTGAGCGACTGTACTGAACTGATTTGAACTGAACTGAAGATAGTAAATAACCATGGGAAGGAGAGTAGGATTGGAGGCAGAACATGTGAGCTTTTATTTTTTTCTTTTTGTATTACATGGATGAACACATCATGATATTTTATGAAGTTTACCTTCTGACATGTGTGCTATTCTACAATAAGCAGTTGTTTTGTTGTTTTTAATGCCAGCACTAACGAAATCATTATAGAATCATTTCCTGATCATTTGGATTAATATCTTAAATCTCTCTTTCTCTCATATAATCAATGTCACTGGATACTCAGGAGTATTTCAAAAGTGTTTTCTTAGCAATGAAGGATATTGATCTGTAATTTTATTTTCTGGTAATATACTTGTCTAATTTTTTAAATCAAGAAAGTACTGTTATTAAATAGATTATATTTTCTCAAAGGAGTGGATATTATAGTAGTGATATTCTTTCCATTTTTTGTTGGAGTATAGATGTTTTACACTGCTGTGTCAGTTTCTGGTGTACAGCAAAGCAAACCAGCCATATGTAACATGTATCCCCACTTTTTTTGAATTTCCTTAAAGTTTAGAACTGACCTGTTGACATACATAGTATAGCTTGCTAGAATTTTTTATTGAGATTGCATTGAATCTATAGATCAGTTTGGAAAGATCTGGTATCTTGACAATATTGAATCTTATTATACATGAACATAGAATATCTCTTGACTTATTTGATTCTTATTTGAACTTGTTCATCAGTTTTGCATTTCTCCAATGACTGGTGATGTTGAGCATCTTTTCATATATTTTTTGGCTATTTTTCTCCAGGTTTGTAATGATTAACACTTAAAAATTTTTTATTTTATATTTGAGTATAGTTGATTTACAACATCCTCCCCCTCATGTTTCCCCTTTGGTAACCATAAATTTGTTCTTGAACTCTGTGGGTCAGTTTCTGTATTCTAAATAAGTTCCCTTGTGTCATCATTTTAGATTCCACAGGCATGTGAGATGATATTTCTCTGTCTGTCTTACTTCACTCAGTATGACAATTTCTAGATCTACGTATGTTGCTGCAAATGCCCTTATTTCATTTTTATGGCTGACTAATATTGCATTGTATACATGTACCATATCTTCTTTGTTCATTCCACTGTTAATGGAAATTTAGGGTGCTTTGATATTTTGGAAATTATAATTACTGCTATAGTGAATATTGGGGTGCATGTGTCTTTGCAAATTATGGTTTTCTCTGGATATATGCCAGGGAATGAGGTTGCTGGATCATATTTTTCTTCTCTTTTTAGTTTTCTTACGGAATCTCTTACAGTTCTCTGTAATGGATGTACTAATTTACATTCCCACCAACAGTGTAGGAGGATTCACTTTTCTCCACATCTTCTCAACATATATTGTTTTTATATTTTTTGATAATGGCTCTCATAAACTCCTTATTGCCAAATTCAGACTTAAATTTAAAAAAATAGGGAAAACCACAAGGCCATCCAGGTATGACATAAATCAAATCCCTTACAATTATACAGTGGAAGTAACAAATAGATTCAAGGGATTTGAACTGATAGAGTGCCTGAAAAACTATGGACAGAGGTTCATGACATTGTACAGGATCAAACCATCCACAAGAAAAAGAAATGCAAAAAGGCAGAATGGTTGTCTGAGGAGGCCTTGCAAATAGCTGAGAAAGAAGAGAAGCTGAAGGCAAAGAAGAAAATGAAAGATATACCCATTTGTATGCAGAGTTCCAAAGAACAACAAATAGATAAGAAAGACTTTCTCAGTGATCAGTGCAAAGAAATAGAGGAAAATAATAGAATGGGAAAGACTAGACACCTCTTCAAGAAAATTAGAGATACCAAGAGAACATTTAATGCAAAGATAGGCACAATAAAGGACAGAAAGTGTATGGACCTAACAGAAGCTGAAGGTATTAAGAAGAAGTGGCAAGAATACACAGAACTATACAAAAAAGATCATTATGACCCAGATAATCATGATCGTGTGATCACTCACCTAGAGCCAGATATGTTGGAATGTGAAGTTAAGTGGGCCTTTAGAGAATTCCGTGGACAGAGGAGCCTGGTGGGCTGCTGTCCATAGAGTTGCACAGAGTCAAACACAACTGCAGCAACTTAGCATGCATGCATGCATTGGAGAAGGAAATAGCAACCCACTCCAGTATTCTTCCCTGGAATACTGCGACAGAGGAGCCAGGTAGGCTGCCGTCTATGCCGTCACACAGAGTGGGACACAACTGAAGTGATTAGCAGCAGCTAATCAGAAGCATCACTACAAACAAAGCTAGTGGAGGTGATGGAATTCTAGTTGAGCTATTTCAAATCCTAAAAGATGATACTGTGAAAGTGCTGCACTCAGTATGCCAGTAAATTTGGAAAACTCAGCAGTGGCCACAGACCTGGAAAATTCCATTTTCATTCCAATCCCAAAAAGGCAATGCCAAAAATGTTCAAACTACCGCACAACTGCACTCATCTCATACACTAGCAAAGTAATGCTCAAAATTTCGCAAGCCAGCCTTCAACAGTACATGAATCGTGAACTTCCAGATGTTCAAGCTGGATTTAGAAAAGGCAGAAGAATTAGAGATCAAATTGTCGACATCTTTTGGATCATCAAAAAGGCAAGGGAGTTCCAGAGAGACATCTACTTCTGCTTTATTGACTACATCAAAACCTTTGACTGTGTGGATCACAATAAACCATGGAAAATTATTAAAGATGGAAATAACCACCTTACCTGCCTCCTGAGAAGTATGAAATCTGAATGCAGGTCAAGAAGCAACAGTTAGAACTGGACATGAAACAGACTGGTTCCAAATTGGGAAAGGAGTACGTCAAGGCTGTATATTGTCACCCTGGTTATTTAACCTCTATGCAGTGTACATTATGAGAAATGCCAGGCTGGGTGAAGCACAAGCTGGAATCAGGATTGCCAGGAGAAATAGCAATAACCTCAGATATGCAGATAAAACCACCCTTATGGCAGAAAGTGAAAAAGAACTAAAAAGCCTCTTGATGAAAGTGAAAGAGGAGAGTGAAAAAGTAGGTTTAAAACTCAACATTCAGAAAACTAAAATCATGGCATCTGGTCCCATCACTTTATGGCAGATAGATGGAGAAACAATAGAAACTGTTAGAGACTTTTTTTGGGGCTCCAAAATCACTACAGATGGTGACTGCAGCCATGAAATTAAAAGACGCTTACTCCTTGGAAGAAAAGCTATGACCAACCTAGACAGCATATTAAAAAGCAGAAACATAACTTTGTCTACAAAGTTCCATCTAGTCAAAGCTACGGTTTTTTTTTCAGTAGTCATGTATGGATGTAAGAATTGGACTATAAAGAAAGCTGAGCACTGAAGAATTGATGCTTTTAAACTGTGGTAATGGAGAAGACTCTTGAGAGTTCTTTGAACTTCAAGAAGGTCCAACCAGTCATTCCTAAAGTAAATCAGTCCTGAATATTCTTTGGAAGGACTGATGCTGAAGCTGAAACTCCAATATTTTGGCCACCTGATGTGAAGAACTGACTCATTGGAAAGGGCCCTGATGCTGGGAAAGATTGAAGGCAGGAGGAGAAGGGGATGACAGAGGATGAGATGGTTGGTTGGCCTCAATGGACAACGAGTTTGAGTAAACTCTGGGAGTTGGTGATGGACAGGGAGGCCTGATGTGTTGCAGTCCATAGGGTCGCAAGAGTAGGACACAACTGAGTGACTGAACTGAACTGATCTCTCTAATTTCTAAGAATGAAAAAGAGATGTGGTGGTCCTGATAGAATCTTTAATGGTTTCAACATATTGTTTCTTCTCATATTGAGCTATAAATGATCTGTACTTTCAATAAAAGTTTCTAAGGAAAAATCTTAATATAAGATATTTAGAAAACCTTTAATGGTAGCTAATGAAGTTTTGAAACAGAAGATTGATAAAGCAGCATATTCTTCCATAAGTGAAATGCACTGTAAAAGTATAATAATAAAACAGATGTTCATGAAGAGATTAGTGAACCAAAATAAGGAAATATCACAACATATAAAAATATGTTTCCAATGAATTAAATTAGTAAAATATGTATATATTTTATTTCATACACAAATACATGCATACACATTAGAGATATGCATGCGTATGTGTGCTCGTGTGTTTGTTAGACAAAGATACCTTGCACTGAGGAATATATTTCTAGACAAAAATTGTTAAAAGTGATGATGGAAAAGGTTTTAGTTTAAAATCAAGACAATACACACAGGATGGAAATAAACAACAACTTCTGTAAGTGAAGCAAAGCAATGCCAGGGGGAACCCCTCACATCATAAAAAGTAACAGAAATAAAGATGACAATAGGATAAAAGTCTTGCAATACACATATCACAAAGTATTCAAATATGTATAAGCAATTATGCAAATTAATAATAAAAGTAATAAAACATAGAAAAATGGTAATTTCATAAAAGTTAAAATAGGCATATAAAAACATTTTAATTAGGACAATAAATATCAGTTCAATGAATATCCTTGTTAAACTTTGCAATATGCTTTGGAGGTACAGTTGTGTTTTCATCCTTTGTTGATGAGAATGTAAAATGGTGAATACTTTTAGGAGAGTAATTTGGCATCAGTTAACAGAAATTCATCTGTACAATACTTTTAGCTTTACATCTAAAACTCTTCTTCAGATTTTTACTCAAATAATGGAGCTGATGTACAAGGATATTCAAGTCACCTCTGTTTTTTTAAAAACTACAATTTTCCTATAAGTCTTAAAACAGGAATTTTTGATGATACATTGATAGAATAGTAAATACTTATTAAAAAGGAGAAGGTACTCAAATATATACCATATAAGTGATATTACTGAAAATTTGTATAGAGAAACTACATCCAGGTAGAATAAATATGAACTCAAGAAGTAAGGGAAGTAGCTCAGTTGCGTTCACGTCTTTGCAACTCCATGGACTGTAAACCATCAGACTCTTCTGTCCATGGAATTCTCCAGGCAAGAATATTGGAGTGGATATCTGTTCCCTTCTCCAGAGAATCTTCCTGACCCAGGGATCAAACCCAGATCTCCTGCATCGCGGCAGATTCTTTACCATCTGGGCCACCACGGAATCCTAATAAGTAAAGAAGGGAAAGAAATGAGGAGACAGATTTGAGAGTATTTGGGTATTAAATACAGCAGAATGTGATTGTGTACAAGAGCATGAGGAAGAGGGATATTCGAAAGGGATATTCGAAGAGGGATAATTTTTTACATTTCTGTATTGAATTACTGGATCTATAATGTAAACAGAGAATGCAGGAGGGAGATAAATAAGAACTAATGTGTGTGTGTGTGTGTGTGTGTGTGCGTGTGTGTGTGTGTGTTCAGTTGCTCAGTTGTGTCTGACAGAATAACTGACATTTACTTTGCTTCTACAATGTATCAGTCATTGTTCTATGTATTATCTCATTTAAACCCCACACAAAGCACCTGAAATGGGTACTACTGGGGTCTATTTTACAGATATGAGACTGAGGCACAGAGAGCTTAAACACAAAATCGCACAGTTTGAAAGTCACACAACAGGACGGCCAGTATGCAGCCTAGGCAGTCTGCCCCCAGGACCCCTCTTTGAATTGTTAACTAAATTTCAGCAGAGTCAGTTTTGATCATGTTGAGCTGAAGTTGCCTGTGTAATACAGAAGTGGACTGAGAAAGTGAGACAGAAGCTAATACAGTCTCTGCTTAAGGGTGAGCATGGGATTTTTCTAAAATGGTCACTAGGGGAGTGTATGGTGGGCAAAAAGCTAGATTAAATAAAGCCCAGAATTCATTGAATAATATAAAGTGAATACAATAGATTCCAAGAACAAGGGATAAGAGTCAGCTTCAGAACTGGACATTTGAATATGATTATTTCTCTCTTGGGACAGCATAATAGTGACCCTTGTCTTCGTTTCTTTATTTGAATACTTTTAAGTCTCTCTGCATCATGTCTCTCCCATTTGTACGGTGAGAGATGGATATAGCTGGGTTATAAATCCCCCCGTTTTTTAAAAATAGAGAAATGAAATGGTAGAGAAAAGAGACGACACTTCTAGTTTTTTTCACTATATTCTATTTGTCTAGACATATTTTTCCCATTGACCAAAATTTAAATTAGCCTCAGCTGACGGGCAGTTACTATTTCAACTACAATGGCACTCACTCTGCCCTCTGTGGAAGGTAGTGTAGGACCACGTCACATATTGCATCCCAGTTGCAAAGTAACATTCTCTCTAGCTGTTTATTCGACTCTCATTTGCAAGAACAGCCCAGGTGCTTTCTTCTCATTATCCTGCAAGATTTGTGCTACGTGAGAAAAAATAATCAGCCACCAGCTACAGATATACAATTTGGGACATAGAAACACAGTATGATTACATGGTATGAACAGTTGTTAAGAAAATAAGTTCTGGAATCAGATCTGCCTGCTTTTAATTTCCAACTTTACCATTTACTAACATACAACCTTGTGTCTTTTATTTCACACCTCTGTGCCTTGTTTCTGCATTTTTAAGAGAGAGTCCATCAGAGCTAACAAGGAGAGTAAACAGCTGGGTTAAAACTCAACATTCGAAAAAAAAAAAAGACTAAGATTATGGCATCTGGTCGCATCACTTCATGGCAAATAGAAAGGGGAAAAGTGGAAACAGTGACAGATTTTATTTTCTTGGGCTCCAAAATCACTGCAGACAGTGACTGCAACGATAAATTAAAAGATGATCACTCCTTGGAAGGAAAGCTATGACAAACCTAGACAGCACGTCAAAAAACAGAGACATCACTTTGCTGAAGGTAGAGTTGTCTAGTCAAAGCTGTGGTTTTCCCAGTAGTCATGTGTGGATGTGAGAGCTGGACCATAAAAAAGGGTGAGCACTGAAGAATTGACGCTTTTGAACTGTGGTGCTGGAGAAGACTCTTGAAAGTCCCTCGGATAGCAAGGAGATCAAACCAGTCAATCCTAAAGGAAATCAATCCTAAATATTCATTAGAAGGACTGATGCTGAAGCTGAAGCTCCAAAGAGCCTTATACAAAGAGCCAATTTATTGAAAAAAAATCCTGATACTGGGAAATGTTGAAGTAAAAAGTAGGAGGGGGCGGCAGAGGATGAGATAGTCAGATAGCATCACTGACTCAATGAACATGAATTTGAGCAAACTCCAGAAGATAATGAAGGACAGGGGAGCCTGGCGTTCTGCAGTCCATGGGATCACAAAGAGTTGGACATGACTTAGTGACTGAACAACAACAATGAATAATGTAGCCAGGGCTCTTCAAAGAACTGTGAGGTGAAGTGAAGTGAAGTGAAGTGAAATTCACTCAGTCATGTCCAACTCTTTGCGACCCCATGGATTTTACAGTCCATGGAATTCTCCAGGCCAGAATACTGGAGAGGGTAACCTTTCCCTTCTCCAGGGGCTCTTCCCAACTCAGGGATTGAACCCAGGTCTCTCGTATTGCAGGAAGATTCTTTACCAGCTTATCCACAAGGGAAGCCTCAAAGAGCTGTATATCTGTTAATCCATTTAATCTTTACAGATATCTCATGTGGGAGATGATACTCATATTCTTACGGAATATGAATGGCAAAGTGACTTTCTCAAAATCATAGAACTAAAATTTGTTGGTGCCAGGAAGACATCCTTGGGGCAGAACTTGCCTGAGCATCAGATTAGCGAACTATCTAAAACCTGCAAGGAGAATATTCTTGTTTAGCAAATCTGAAGGCTTAGTGAGTTGTTTATAAGCAAGGCTGACCTTGTCTCCCTTGCTTCCAAATTCCTCTGAAGGAAGCTCTGGAGAGAGACTGTGTAGTTATAAAGGTTTGTTGAATTATAATTGTCTTTAGAGTTTTTTTGTTAATTAAAGATATGAGACGCTTTGCTTCATTTGAATAGAATCAAGCACATGCTGGTGTCTGCTAAACTTGAGTTTGTGTGTATATGTGTGTTTACATTATTTTAGCTAAAATTTCCCTCTGGGACATTCCATGAACTCTATCCATTCCAGTTTTGTTTTGTTTTCTTGGTCAGATCTACCCATGAATCACTCTCTAATCTGGCTGCCTTGCAAGTAACAGTTCTAGGATGACCAGAATGGAAAGTTTCATTGCTTAGCAACCATGTGGCTTCCCGCACTCCTACCTGGTGTCTCCTTTTGCCCAAGGGCAATGGTGGCTTACAGTGTTCTGAGGGAGTAGGGCTGCAGCTACTTTCTTTTCCCATAATATGCTTTAGCTTATCGCCCCATGTCCCCTGTTACACAGCGACACTAATTAAGCTTTACAAACAGTTACACCTGTAGGGAGCTTTCACACAGGATTCACATTAGAATCAGGCAAATGTGTTCCTACAGTTCCTGAGGTCTTTGCCAGGATGACCCTACTTGGGAATCAGTAGACCATATAAATATAGGTCAAATAATAAGACATCCACAATGGGGAATGACTGATTTCCGACAAAGCATCACTGTGGTCCCCAGAATATCTTTTTCTTTCCCCCTTTAGGATATGGATACATTTCTCATTCTCATTTCTGTTTAAGCTGCCAAACCTTAGACTATATTTTTCCTCTTTTCTTATGAATTAAGCAACAATTGCATTTGCTTCTCACCCAACATCAACTTCATGTGACAAATGGTCTGTAACCAAAAAGTTTCAGGGGATAGGTTAATTAGTTGATTGGTGCTTTATTACCTAGTAAGGCTATATTTATTTCCCAGGACTGGGAAAAATCACACTCCTCTCTTGAAGGTCTCAATTCCAAGTTCTTGACGCTTACAACTAAATTCTTTCTCTCATAGCGATTGCTGCCTGCAAAGGACAAAAACAAGCTGAAACATAAAAAGGAATTCACAGGTTTACCTCTTAGCAGGCAGGGAACATGTACCACCCAACCCTGTTAAATGACCTGATCCATGATCTGGTAATTCAGGAACAGTGGTTACTCTGTCTCTTTGACACACCATGACTCAGGGTTCTATCTTGCTGTTAATGTCCAAGTCACTTATGTTACAGAAACATATTCTTGGAAGATACCCTCTTTGGCACAGACTAGGTCAGCTGTTCATCCTTTTTTAAACCATCCATTGATAAAAGGCAGAGGCATTTATGCTTAGATGGAGGCCATGTCTATCCCTTCAGCAGAAACCTCAGCTGATGGAGAGTTCTCAGAGAAAGTAGGATGAGCTGGAGAAGGGTCCTCTAATGGTAGAGACATTTTGCATAAGAGTGAAAGAGGGTGTGACAAGAATGTGGGGAAAGTACGTACAGCATTATTATCATAGCAAACCCAAGGATACACCAAACTTGAGGTGAGGTGAGGTGAAGTCGCTTAGTCGTGTCCAACTCTTTGCGGCCCCATAGATTGTAGCCTACCAGTCTCCTCCATCCATGGGATTTTCCAGGCAAGAGTACTAGAGTGGGTTGCCATTTCCTTCTCCAGAGGATCTTCCCAACCCAGGGATCGAACCCGGGTCTCCCACCTTGTAGGCAGACACTTTACCGTCTGAGCCACCAGGGAAGACAAACTTAATTTCACAAAAAAAAGGATGACTATAATCAGAGACAAGAGAAGGAGTGGTCTGTGGGTATATAATCCAGTTGTTAAGGATATAAATAGAAGATTTGGGATCATATAGATTTAGGTTGGAATCTCAATTGCTCTGGTTATCAGTTGTTTGAATCTGGGAAAATTCTTTAACTTCTCCAAAGCTTAGTTTCTCCTCTTAATAGACTATGGAGACAATTTTTGGAATAAAAGCAAATGTTCTCAATAAGATTTTATTAGATTAAATTGCCACAATGTACACAGCCTGTAACAAGGGGTTTGGGTTGTAAGAATTAGTCAGAAAAGCTTAAGCTAAATAAATTTTTTAAATAGTTATATTGTGACCTGAAAAATGAGTATAGTAGAGGTAAGCAGGAGTTATGAGCAACAGAGATATTGGAGAAACTAGAGTGAAAAAATATCATTTATACTTGTCAATTACTACTCCCATAACCAGAAAGGTTATTGATTATGGTTACTGTTAAATGAAAAAGTAGGAAGGGAAGATGCAGATGTAGAATATTACGGTCCTGTTGGGCCATATAGCTTAAAATTAGGGAGAGAATGAGGTACAGAAAAGAGAAGTCAGCATATGTAGACAGGATATCACAGCTACTTATGAGATTAAGGAAGTAACATATATGGTTGCTGCTGCTGCTAAGTCACTTCAGTCGTATCCGACTCTGTGCGACCCCATAGATGGCAGCCCACCAGGCTCCCCCGTCCCTGGGATTCTCCAGGCAAGAACACTGGAGTGGGTTGCCATTTCCTTCTCCAATGCATGAAAGTGAAACGTCAAAGTGAAGTAGCTCAGTCATGCGCAACTCTTAGCGACCCCATGGACTCAGCCCACCAGGCTCCTCTGTCCATGGGATTTTCTAGGCAAGAGTACTGGAGCGGGGTGCCATTGCCTTCTCTATATATTCGTGATGCCTAGCCTGGTGCCTCATATATAAAAATTCATTTTTTTAAAAAGAAGACTCCTTCCACTTTTTCTTCCTTATATTTATTCACCAAATGTTCATTTTGCATTGAGTGTCTGGAGATACGTTATGTGAAAGATAAGTAGGATGTAGAGTTTCTTCTTACACACATCACTCTAGTGGCTGCTGTATATTTTGAAATACTATTAGCTTGTGTTCACAAAAACTAAGGGGAGGACTAATTTTGTGTAAGACAATTGAAAAATGCTTTCTCAGGAAAATGACATTCAAAATGGGTCTTAGAATTTGAGTGGAAATCTGTGAAAGAGAAAGACTCATTTCAATAAGAGGGAACCACTAAAACATGTTCAAAGGGAAAAGAAGAAGTTTCTTCATTTGAGCCATGCTCCCCTGTGATTATTTACAAACCAAAAGATATCTTCAGATTTATTTGTTTTATTGGGAATGTATTGATGTTTTGGTCACTTTTTATATATTTATATATTTCCCATAGAGATGGAACGTTGAATCAATATGTTGTAAAAATAGCAATATTCTATCTAACTGTACTCCTTGTGTGGTTTTAAGATTTAATGAGAAATTAGGCTTTCAGCAGGAATAATTGCTATAGATTGCATAAGATGTATTTAATGGTTTAATGTACTATATTAAATTACTCATCTTTCATAATTTGGAGTAGAAAGTTGAAGATGAATCATTAATGATAATTAAAATAATATTAATTTTAACAGATTCATTATGTGTGATCCTTTACTCCTATATACATACACACATTTACATACTTTATAAACACCAAGGGACTATAGAGTGATCTAATCTAGATTAAAGGATGAAAAATGGAATTTGGGGAGTTTGGGATCATAAATATAAATAATTATAACAATTCATTCTTGTCTGATGCTGTTAAGGCTCCTGTATCGTTAGGTGTCTAGCCCTAATAATAACATGGAAATTGTCATTTGTTCATGGTAACATTTTAAGTGAAAAAAAAAAAAAACCACTAAAGATTTATGGGAAACTATTAAAATATTAACCAACTGTTTAACAAAGACAAAAGTGGAATACAATTTCACCTAGATTTAAAACTTTATTTCCACATGATATTAGAAACTTCAATTGCTTTGTTTATGAACAGAAAAGACGCACAGGTCAGAGACCTCATTTGTGAACCTAATGAAAGCTAAAAATGTTGCTACCCTTTCTGATATTCCCTGATTCTTTTTACAAGTGTTTTCCTAACATACTTTTAGCATTCTGGAAGCAAGGATTACTAAGTCAATAATTTTCAGGCCACATAAAGGCCTGTCCAAAATTGGTGATTTGAACCTGAATGTGATTTCTTAGAATTTTTCCGTCGTTGGTGGATGTTGGTGGCATGGAGATTGGGGTAGAACTGGGGCCTGGAGAATGAACAGTGATCCAGTAGTCCCCGGAAATATATAGAATTTCACTGTTTTTCAGGAAGTGATAGTTTTAAACAAGTCATATTGTTCATAGAACTGTTCAGTTGAACAGTTTTGTCATTCAGTTGCTCGGTCATGTCTGACTCTTTGGGACCCCATGGATTGCAGCATGCCAGGCTTTCCTGTCCTTCATCATCTCCTGCAGCTTGCTCAAACTCATGTCCATGAAAGTCAGTGATGCTATTCAACCATCTCATCCTCTGTCATCCCTTTCTCCTCCTGCCTTCAATCTTTCCCAGCATCAGGGTCTTTTTATTGAGTCAGCTTTTTGCATCAGGTGGCCATAATATTAGAGATTCAGCTTCAGCATCAGTCTTCCAATGAGTAAACATGTATTGTACAACTTTCAGGCTGTCTTTTTTTTTTTTTCCTCAACCCATTAAGTGTTTCACCCCATTCTCTTCTTGCTCACATGGTTTCTGAAAAAAAGTCATGAGGAATCTGTATCTTTGTTCCTCTATAAGTAAGATGTTTGCCCCATAGGGCTTCTTTCAGGATTTATCTCTGATTTTCTCTAGTTTGAAAATGATACGCCTAGGTATAGTATCCTGTTGTTCTCTGAAATTCCTGAATATCTGGTTTGATGTCTGACATTAATTGGGGGGAAATTCTCAGCCATTGTTATCTCAAATGTTTCTCCGATCCCTTCCTCTCTCTCTTCTTTCTGTTACTCCCACAACGTGTGGGTTACACCTTTTGTAGTCATCTCACTGTCCTTGGATAGTCTCTCTTTTTTTTTTCTCTTCGCTTTTCAGTTTGTGAGATTTGTATTGTGATATCCTCAAACTTGGGCTTCCCTGGTAGCTCAGCTGCTATAGAATCCATCTGCAATGCAAGAGACCTCAGTTGGATCCTTGGGTTGTGAAGATCCCCTTGAGAAAGGGTAGTCTACCCACTCTATTCTTGGGCTTTCCTGGTGGCTCAGATGATAAAGAATCTGCCTGCAATGCAGGAGACCTGGGTTGGGAAAATCCCATGGAGGAGAGTATGGCAACTCACTCCAGTATTCTTGCCTGGAGAATCCCCATGGACAGAGGAGCCTGGCGGGCTGCAGTCCATGGGTGTCGCAAAGAACTGGAAACAATGGAGTATCCCAGCATGCACACACAACCTAAAACTCAGATTCTTTCCTTACCCATGTCTAGTCTAATAAGTCATCAAAGATAATTTTATGTTATAGTGGTTTTTTTAAAAACCTATAACATTTTGTTTTTGTTCTTTCTTAGGTCTTCCTTCTCTCTGCTTCTACTGGCCATATGCTTTTGCATACTGTCTATTTAATAGAGCCCTTAGTGTATTTAATCATTTGTTTTTGTTGTTCAGTTGCTCAGTTGTGTCTGAGTCTTTGTGACCCCATGAACTGCAGCACGCTAGGCTTCCCTGTCCTTCACCATCTCCCAGAGTTTGCTCAAACTCATGTCCACTAAATTCCTGATCACATCATTCCCACATCTCTGCCGTGTGGTTTTTGCCTTTTACCATACTTTGCAGTTTTTTCTTAATAGGAAAACATGATGTAGTGAGTTAAAATAAATTGCCTTTAATAGACCTTTAGTGATATGATGGTGAGGTTTGTGGGGAGGTAAAACCCCCTGTAGGCAAATGATTAATTCAGTCTTTTAGTGATCATATGCCTCTGGACTGTGAACTTCACAAGTGTTTCCTGATTTTCTTCTCCCCCTCTTAGGTGCAACAGGATGACTAAAGTGAGCTGAAGTTGGGTGACCGCCCGCCCCTCCCCACCAGATAGTTAGACTCAAGTAACTCTCCAGCAGGTTGATAGCTTCAGCTGAAGGCAGGCTTTGTTGAGAAGAATGTGGCCCATATATACGATGGAGTATTACTCAGCCATAAAAATGAACAAAATTGTGTTATTTGCAGAGATGTGGATGGACCTAAAGACTGTTACACAGAGTGAAGTTAAGTCAGAAAGACATTAATGTGTATATGTGGAACCTAGAAAAATGGTACCAATTAACCTATTTGCAATGTAGAGGCACAGACATAGAGAATACATGTATGGACACCAAGAGGGGAAAGAGAGGGTGAGATAAATTGGGAAATTGGGATAGACATATATACACTATGTGTAAAATAGATAATTAATGAGAACCTACTGTATAGCCCAGGAACCTCTACTCAGTGCTCTGTGGTGACCTAAATGGGAAGGAAATCCAAAAAGAAGATATGTGTGTGTGTGTGTGTGTGTGTGTGTGTGTGTGTGTAGCTGATTCAGTTTGCTGTACAGCAGAAAATAACAGAACATTATAAAGCAACTATACCCTGATAATTTTTTTTAATTTAAAAAGTAAAATAAAATTAGAAGCCCCATTCCCCCTCCTCCCCCAAATAAAGAAGAATATAGTGCTCTGATTTATTGTAAAATGGTTTCTTTACCCTTCCCTTGTTAGAAACACGAGGAAATTTTTTCTCAGATTAGTACACTGGGAACCCGGCTGAACTCCTGGAGATAAACCTCACAGTGTTTTGAGGCTCCTAGGACTGAGTCTCCTCGGAGTTTTTAACTCTCAAACTTGTCCACCTGGTGCCTCCAGTACTTTGTCAGTTACAGCTCAGGTTTTCGCTAGGAAGCCACAGCTTCCTACATTTGCCTGCTGGTCTCTCTAATCTTGGGAGTAGCAATTTGTTCTGTGCCTGCCCCTCTTTTATGTATCCAAGAAGACTTGTTGATTTTGCAGTCTGTTTGGCTTTTCACTAATAAGGATGGTTGGTGACTTCTAAGCTTCCTATGTGCAGAACTGGAAACTGTAGGTCTGCTTGTTCAATGTCTATGTACAGGAGACTTCTCTGTGTTCAGGGGATGAAATGATGAGTGTGTGCAGCTTTGGTAAGATTTTCTGAGACATAGGGACTGGGTGAGGATGAGTGCAGACACAGGTACTTCTTTGGATGCAACAGATGTCAGCTTCACTCCCCACTCCCTACACATCATTCTAGATTTTCTTGGAAATATCTGAAAACACTGGGACATAACATATTGAAGTCTAGAAAACTGTCATAGGGCTGGGCTGAGATCAGTGCTGCTCCTTACTGCATATATAACTTTAGGCAGAAGTCTTACCTCTCTAAGCTTCATTTTGTTCCTTGGGAACATTGGAAATGTGCTATGGTTCTTTATGCCTGTTTGAGGATCAAATCAAAGTACTCGAGTAAAAGCACTTTGTAAGGACCTAAAGAAATATCAGTTATGACTATGTTTTCTGGAAATGGCTTTGTACATGACTAAGGACCTAAAAAAATATCAGTTATGACTATGTTTTCTGGAAATGGCTTTGTACATGACAGAAACATTTTTAAATAACCATCTGATTAAACAAAATCCTACACTTAATCCTGAGTATTTCACTGTAATGTCCAGAGATGTGCTCTGATTTGCACATATGCAGAGCTTTGTGACTATTTAAACATATCTGATCATATCTCTAATAAGTGGGACTAACTAAAGGCAGAGATTTTTATGATACCAAGTTCCCTCAAGAACAGATCATTAAACAGCCCCTTCTCATGTGATCATTGACCAGTGGTGTTCTCCCATTTTGAAATCATTTTCATGTTGTGCCACTTTGTCTAGGCTATTCTGCAAAAATCCCTCCTGACAGTGCAGCATCACAGGAAACTATGTTGTTTCCTTAAGCAAAAAGGACGGAGCCATGACTGGCCAGCTTTTACAAGTGCCAACAGCATTTCTTTCTAAAGCACCTGCTGTTACGCATCAGCCTCAGCCAGCAAAGGACACAGACAATGATGGCAATTTTTTTTTAACTATTATTATTCCTTTCCAGTATGTGAAAGCAGGGTAATGAATTTTATACAGACAGCATTAATTTATGGCATGTGGACCAGCGCTTGCTTCCTTAACCTCCAGACGCGTGAATCCTAAATATTACTCTGGAAGCTAAGAGAACAAGTAGCTGCTATAGAAAATAATCGACAAGCAAAGCCAAAAAAAAAAAAAAAAAAAAAAAACAAACCCCACCCAGTTCAGAAGGTATTTACTGTCATAGAGCCCTGGATGTGAAGCAGAAAATGAGATGCACACTTGAAAAAGAAAACTCGTTACTACAGACTTGTTCATCTTTCTATCAGATCCTTCCATCCACTTTTTCTGCTATTTCCCTAATCTCATTTGATTTCTAAAAATGAAATCTGATTTTGTAAGAAATTCCATGTTCTGTCTATATACAGGCAAATCTGGGTCACTAGGCAGAGTTTACCCCCTGCCCTTCTGTAAAATGTGTGCAGTTACATACTTTTTCTTTGGTTCTTGTTTTGAGGTTTGGGGATCATCTGTGAACATCCTTCAGTTTTATCCTCAGAAATTTTCAAGTTTTCAGTACCAGTGTTTGTCACAGGGCTCTGATTTCTTCAACACACTATGCCTTATGCAGATAATATTATATTTATCTCACAAACTTTCTGAGTTAAAACCATCCCCTAAATCAAAGTGCTAACCATTCCCCAGGTCTCACATCTTTTATTGATCTGCTCCTGTCTTTATTACCTCTCTCTTTGGGGAGCTCAGACCTCCTGCTCACAAATGGAATTAGATGTCTCTTTATCAAAAACCCCTGCTTACTTCCTTGGTTCTTTTTATCATGTTCTAATTCTTTTGTCAGTTCTCCTCCTAAGATAACCTTATGCTTTGAGAATTCTCAAGTCTTCCCTCTTCTGTCTCGTCTAACTGATTTTAAGGCCTCTTTAAGTTCTCTTTCCAGTCACTTTAAACAACTGAATGCTAGAAAAGAAAAAAGAATTCCTTCTATTCCATAGACAGAGACAAGGATTAATTTGTAAACAAGGAATATGGTATTTATTTCTTTTATTTTTACTTGAAAGTTCAAGCGGTAATAAAATCTCTACTACTGAAATTTTAACATTGTGAATTTTGTTATTACTGCTATTATTATAATGGGAACATGGACAGATCTGCTGTCCTATGCTGTGTTTGTTTGTTCTTTAGTTGAACATACTATAAAGGACTACAGTGTACTAGTGATTGCAATGTATAGTTGCAAAAAATATATAAATAAATAAATGTTGGATTGAAGGGAAAGAAAGCAGGGCCTGTCGACAGATCCACATTTTTAATTAATGGCAGCAATAGATTTCCTCCCATGATGGTGGCAGAAAAGAAGCGAAGAAATGGGACATGACCTTGTGCTCTTTCTTGTCAGCAGCTCTAGTGTCTGGGAAAATCTTGTTACATTTAAAGCCTGAACTCACAGATTTTCTATTCTCAAAATGTCTTCTAGACTGTTCCTCATGTTGCTCTGAGTTCTTGAGATGATACAGTTATTTCACTGTTTCTTTGGCTGTTATAGTTTCATGGTGCTTTCTTCCTTTTGATTTTTATGTGAAATAGTATATATTACACACATGCACGCATACACACAAACACACACACACACATTAATTTGAAAATGTCTGTAATGCTACAAAGGGGCTTTAAGGCGTTCTCCTTATGTGATAAACGTTCCACCCCACCATTACAGCCTTTGGCAAAATCTTTACCCCCAATTCTTACAGATGTACTATCTCCTTTTCTCAAACTTATTAACATGAAGCTTAAGGTAGGGTTTTTTTTATTTCCTTATGATTCATATTGCACAAGCCTTCTGGCTAATTTCATACTTCCAGAACTAGACATAATGAATCTTCCTCACATTGTCTCTTGGGTTCAAACAAATTTAGAATGAACCGTGAAGACATAAAAGATTATGAAGAACATTCATTGGATGTGTGGATAAAATAATGGTCAGATAAAAATGATGTTAATATCTGAAGTTGAGAAACTTTCTCTGTGTCTTCCTCCTAACCTCCTTCTATCTACTCTCACCCCTGGCAATTATCTGCCACTTCTACTTGGTGCTGATCACAGGATGTAGATATGGGTCCAACTGTACCCTTAGGCACATTGTGACCTAGGGAAGCTGCAATGTTACTTTCTTCCTCAACCTTGACCTTGGCTCAGCTGTGCAGATTTCTAAATTCTGTGTCCCAGAACGATATAGACAAGTAGGCTGGGCCTCTGGTTATCCTCACCGGGTGGACGTAATGACATCAATGTTGTCTTTGCTCTTTGCCTAAGTCTAACGTTTGTGTGTCAGGGTGTAACTAAATTCCTGCCGGTCTTTCTCCTTCAAAGCAAGCAGGAAGCCTATGTCTCTAATTGCCCAGTAACAGTGTCTTACTTCAGTGTCTTGCCTGTACTTTTGCAATCTACTTTTCCCTTTTCCCCGAATCTATAATCCAGTTTTCATCCTGCAGTCATCCATTCTCCTGGGTGAATCACCAACTCATTAGTACAATGAGAAAGATCTATTTTAATTTGGCACTGACTGACTGTTTGGCACAGTACCCACCAACAACCCAGGCTTCTATGACTGATTTATAAACACCACATATATCTCTTTGTCCCTCTCATTCCTGTGCTTCCCTATGTCTGTAATTTATTTCTTCAATTTGTCCTTTCAGTGAACCCTTGATTACTTTCAAGATTCAGGTTAGTTATTACTTGTTCTGCAAATCCTTTCTGAATTCTGTATTTCTGTCTAGGGGAATTTAAGTGATCTTCTGACTCCACACAAATGCAAACCAGAATATAATTATATTAGAGCATTTATCACATTCTATTGTAAATGTTTCTCTACTACAGCAATATCCAGTTTACTATGAGCAATAAAAAAGAATGTCTTTTAAAAACCTTTACATCTACAGAGTTATACTTGTGCTTACAATACTAGGGCTACTAAGTAAATAGTCTTTGAATTCACAGAGGATAGCATATCAGTACTAAGAATTTGATTGTCTTGGATATCAGTTAATTTTGTTGCAGTAACAGTAGAGCACACAAATCTTAATAGCTTACAACGGCAGAATTTATTTTTTACCCACATAGTATTTGGGTGTCTCTGTCATCCTTGGCTGCTGCAGATCCATTGGGCTCTTCTCACCACTCTATTTCTCACGTTTTCCCATTCTAGAACCAAGGATAAAGGGCAGTTTCTACTTGGGCCACCCTTTTCTTGTGGCAGAGTGAGATTACCGGTAGCAAAACAGATTGATTTAAAGGTTCAGTTCATATGTGGCATATTATCACTTTGTCCCCTGTTTCTGTTACCTTCAATCAGTTGGCCAATGAATAATGAGTTAAGGATGTAACTCCTCCTGCAGAAGGAGCAGTAGCTAACATGACAATGGATAGAGGTACACATATGTCCAAATATATATACACATACTCTATCTAATCTTAGAGAAGTGAGAGCAAATAATGAGCAATAATAATGTAAGGTGATGCAGTTTGTACTCCCAGTCATGAATGATGGCTCTTTTGCTTTTTATACACAGAATAGACTGCCATTCTCTCCAAGGAGCTCTCAACATTTTCATCCATTATAGCATCATCTGAATGCCAGAATTTCATGATATATTCCACTGTGTTTAAGTGTCTTTATTCAGAGACTTATGAACTAAAACAGTGAGTATCCATATGGCCATAGGGCACACAGAGCCACAGAGAACATAAAAGATGAAGCAGAGACAATAAGCCTCAGTAAATCTCTGATAAAGGGGGCAAATGGAAGTACACATCAGTCGCTGGCTTATAGCGATTCTGAAATACTGCTATGTAAACATAACAGGCACTTTGCATCCTGAGTTGATGATCCTAGTTAAACTCCCTTGTATTGCTTTCTACTCCACTGATCTCCCTGGATTTTTTGTTTGGAGGTCTTTCCCCCAAATTCCTCCTTGGACCCATTTGAAGAGTCATCTGATGGCTGACCAGCTTTTTCAGTCTGATTTTTATCCAGGTAATTTTAAAATTAGCGATAAAAAATAATCTTAAAGGTTGGTTTTTAATAGAGCTGGTTGATCTTTTGGCAGTTATGTTTCAGTAACACCCAAATGTATAGGTAACAAAATCTGTGTTTAAATTCGACTTGATGTCATAACGAAAAGTCAGTGATTTACAACAGTAGACATTTGTCTCTGTAGATTGTTGTTTGTCTATACGTTTTAATACATTTTGCCAGATATTGATTTTAGCTGTTGAAGCTTTGCTCAGCTCTGCCCTTTTAAAAAGTCTTTATTGGAATATAGTTGATTTTCAGTGTTGAATTAGTTTCAGGTGTACAGCAAAATGAATGTTATATATACATATATCCACTCTTTTCTAATTGTGAATTATTTTCCCTAGTAGGCCATTTCAGAGTATTCAATAGAGTTCCCTGTGCTATATAGCAGGTTCTTATTAGTTATCTGTTTTATACATAGTAGTATGTTATGTGTTAGTCCCAATCTCCCAATTTATCCCAGCCCCTTCCCCCATTCCCTGGTAACCATAAACTTGTTTTCTACATCATGACCCTACTTCTGTTTGGTAAATAAGTTCATCTGTACCCTAATTATTTTAAATTCCACATATAAGTAATATCATATGATATTTATCTTTCTGTGTCTAACTTACTTCACTCAGTATGCCAGTTTCTAGGTCCATCCATGTTGCTGCCAATAGCATTATTATTATTATTATTATTTTTTTATGGTTGAATAATGTACTGCATCTTCTTTACCCATTGTTCCGTTGGTAAACATTTAGGTTGCTTCCATGCTCTGACTATTGTAAATGGCACTGCAATGAATATTGGGGTGCATTTATCTTTTTGAATTATGGTTTGCTCTGGGTATGTGCCCAGGAGTGGGATTCAGCTCTGCTTTATCACCTTTATTTCACAATTTAATTCAAAAGAGCAGCACTTATTTATAAGAGTTATTTATTTTCACTGTAAGGAAAAGAGCAAGACAGCTGGTAGCAATAGGTGAGATCACTTAATGGCTTCTACATCAAACTCGTACAATGTCACTTCTGCTAACATTCTATTGGCCAAAATAAGTCATGTGATCAAGCCCAGAATCAGTGGGTAGAAAAGCATATGCCTTACAGGTGGGACTGTAAGGCACATGGTGATGAACAGGAATGCAGAAACCTCCCAGGTGGCACTAGCGATAAAGAACCCGCCTGCCAATGCTGGCTCAATTCCTGGATCAGGAAGATCTACTAGAGAAGGGCAAGGCAACACACTCCAGTATTCTTGCCTCGAGACTTCCATAAACAGAGGAGACTAGTGGGCTATGGTACATAGGGTCACAAAGTGTTGGATGTGACTCAAGCGACTTGACATGCATTCACATAAAGGAGAAAGGGATAGCAGAAATCCATAAGACAATCCACCCTATTGTATAGGCTATACAGACTTTAAGATTTTGAGGCATAACCCAAATTTCAGTTGGCCTGAAAATACTGTAATAGAATTGTTCTGAAAAGCAGCAATAATCATTTATTTCTCAACGTTCTAATTATGTAGTAAATGTTTATTGGACAACTACTTAGCATAAGCCATTTCACTTGGTTTTAGTTATACAGATTAAATAGACATTATCATTGAAATAATGCAATTTCACACAGTGGGTATACAGAAATAGGTAATTGGTGCATTGTTATACCTGGCATGAAAAGCTAAGTATATGCTATTCTAGAAGCATGTGGAAAGTGTATGTAGACCTGTGTATATAGCCAAAACCTGATCTGCACATGAGTTGTGGCATATACCTAGAGTAGACCAGGAGTAGATAAGTCTGAAAGACAAAAATACTGTAAGAAGCATTTTGAAGTATCAATTGACTGTAACATTGGCACTGAATTTTAACACTATCTCTGAGTTTATGTATAACGTTTGAATTTAGGCCACTTTGTAATTTTCTGCAATTTGGATATGACCATTTAGTATGTTCAAATGTAATTCTCCTTTGCTACTTTAAAATAATGGAAAGTTTTCCCACTGACTTGGAAAAATCAAGGTACTAATGTATGCTTAATGATGACAACAATTTATATTTAAATAATGGACTAAACAAATATGAGAAAATTTCAAAAAATACCAGATATAAAGTTTTCAGTTCTGCATGGTGTTAATTAATTGTCTAACTTATTCCAGAAAAAAAAATATTAGTTTTGTGATATTAACATATTTTCTTTTGATAGTCTACATTATAGATGTTCAGGGTACTTATCAATTCATATGTGAATTGATATATATAATTTTTGCGTGTGGATTGATGACAACTGGATGGTACATTCACTTAGATACTTTGAAATAAGATAAATGATAAAAAGTATTAAAATAAATTTCTGGTGCATCAAATATATTTGTGTGTATATAAAGTGTACAGTGCATAGAAATTGTGTATTTTGTGTATTTACACATACAAATAAGTGAGCTGTGAGGTATATAATATACAGTGACTATCCTGAAGGTAACCATGGAGTGCTTGAAAGACCCCTGATATAAAAATCATCAAATGACTCTCCAGCTAATTAGGTTTATGGATGCATATGAATAACAAACTATCTGGACCTTAGTTCCTTTTCCTTTCTTTGGAGCGGGTGGGACAAATTGAGGGCATAGCATGAAAACATATACATTACCATATGTAAAAATAGATCACAGGTAGGAATTTGCTGTGTGTCACAGGAGGCTCAACACAGTTCTGTGTGACAACCTAGAGGAGTGGGATGGGGAGGGAGCCTGGAAGGGGGTTTCAGGAGGGAGCTGACATATGTGCACCTGTGGCTGATTCATGCTGATGTATAGCAGAAACCAACACAATATTTTCAAACATTTATCCTCCAATAAAAAAAAAATAAATTGAAGCTATTAGATCCTAGTGTAGTCTAACTTAGGATCTCTATAGTCCTTTTAGTATATAACATACTATCATACAGATATTGGGAAATGCAGGCATAGAGATGTTGATTAGTTTCCCAATTAGGTATGGAACAGAAAGAAATCCTAAAACTATTTCCTGACAGTTTGTTAGAAGGAAGAAGACCTTTATGTTCATCTTTTAGGCACTAGGTTTTATCCACTGTCCTTGAATTGTAAGAAAGGGCAAAAGAAGAATTTCTGTGTATCTATTTTATTCTATTCTTTACTTAATATGCTTCTATTTTATAACCTTTTCCCCTTGGTCTTCTCAGAACAATTCACTCTTTTTAATATCCCATTCATTTGGAGTCTCCTCCTATAGTATTACTCATGATTACAATCCTTTCCATTGTCCTTCACTGGGTCTTTTCTCTTTCTGCTAGGTTTATCTGGAGAGTAGGTAACCACAACTGAAAACTTTATTGAAGGTTAAACTGAGTATGATACATGAACCTTGTACACAGGCAATGGGGTTTATATTTTAATTCATTTTATCACCTTTATAAAGATATTAGGGAACGGTGGAATGCTATCAAATGCTAAACACATGATCAGACATTTTTGACATAATAGAGTTAAAAAAAATTAAAATATAGTACCACTTTATAGAAAAGATAAGTTCCTACCTAAGTCAGGGTTATTCCATTAGGAAATATTTATTCTCAGTTTCATCATCTGTAATATTTTGATACAATTAATATTTGTTTTGTTGACCATTTACTATGCTCAAACCATGTATGAGTGTTGCAGTTTAACATGGAGTAAGAAAACCTATGCTATTAGTGGTGTGCTCTTTAATAGAGCAAGTAAGATACCTGACCACATTTATCTAACAACAGGAATATACCCCCAATGCAGAAGAAACTTAACATTTCTCTGTCAGATTGCCACAGGTCATATCAATTCAGTCTTACAAACCTGGATCCTCAAAGTAGATATTAGCATCCACCGTTACTTATGATATAAACAGTAAACACAAAACGACCACCATAAAATATAGGGACTTCAGCTCTAATTTCTATTCTTGCTAATGATATGACCTGATATTCATACCTCTTCTTCTTCCACCACCGTTTGGGGTTCCCTCATCCACTATTACCAGCTTGGTTGGAAGGATTACACACATGTTGACTCCCACAGGATCTATTTCTTAGCAGCATCAGATATATTGATTTGTGTAGTTGTGTGTGCCCCAAGGCTCAGTTGTGTCCAACTCTTTGAAACCCCATGGGCTATAGAGCCTGGGAGGCTCCTCTGTCCATGGAGTTTTCCAGGCAAGTATACTGGAGTGAGTTGCCATTTCCTCCTCTAGGGAATCTTTCCGACCCAGAGATCAAACTTGCATCTCTAATGTCTCCTGCATTGGTAGGTGGGTTCTTTACCACTAGCGCCACCTGGGAAGTCCACTTGATGGCTTCTGCCAATCAACTCCTCATAAAACTCATGGTTGCCCTCTTCATGAAGAAGCTGACTGGTAACCCAGAACATGGTTCCCTATCTTGAGTCTGGCTTTGGACTTCACTGTTGGCAAAATGGAAAGTCAGTAGTGTTAGGAGCTAGATATGCCCTGGTGAAGGGAAGTTCACTATGTCAAAACTATTCATAGACTCCGTTAGAGAAAAAATTTTCCAGAAATCCACTGAGTAAACAACAGGTTGACTAGGAATAGAAGTAGGCTGACATGTGGGAGCTTGATATTCTAATACATTATTTTATATCATTCTTTGCCATGAATGCCCCATGTCGAGCATTAATGTATGATACAGAAAACTTCAAACTCCGAGCCCTTTCTGATAGACTCATATATGTACCTCTCCACCACCTTTGTCATCCATCTTTCAATTCCATCTTTTCTAAGTTTCAGACCGTTTAACCAATGCACTAGCTACTGCCTCTGAATTAATTTATAGCTCAGGTTATTTCAATATATATGCAAATAGGAAATTCTATGTGTTTCCAAAGTTATTCCAGTTAGAAAGGTTTCTTTTTCACCATTGTCTTTGGGTTGTCTCCAAGGGAGGCTTTAGTGCAATGATTAATATTACCAGCTATGGCCAGCAAGCCATGCATGTGTGCATGCAAAGTAGCTTTAGTTGTGTCTGACTCTTTGCAACCCTATGGACCATTGCCCACCAGGCTCCTCTGTCCATGGGATTCTCCAGGCAAGAATACTGGAGTGGGTTGCCATGCCCTCCTCCAGGGACTCTTCCTGACCCAGGGATCGAACCCGTGTCTCTAATGTCTCCTGCACTGGCCGGCAGATTCTCTACGACTAGCACCACCTGGGAAGCCCAGCGTGCCATAATCATCTGTAAATGAGATCTGCACTTTTTCCTCTTCTTTTGTCTGGTGATCTCTCACTCTCCATTAAATGACAGATGGAGCTGAGAGAGAATTGGTGAGGCAGAAAAAAATATATACCATGGGATTCTGAGACAAATTTAAGGCAATATACGTATGCATTCAATATGTGCTTGGGCCAGAATTAACGCATACCAATGCCAGTTAAGAAGAGTACACTATTAAATGTAGAGATTTATGTTTTAATGGATCAGACAACACCAACTTAACAAAAGGAAGTTTGGATTTACATGGACACTTGTTGTCCCAAGATCAGACATTTAGTGTCTCTAACAGGACCCACTGGAAGCCAAGACTGCTTTCAAGATAAAGAATAGTCATCAGAATTCTCCTGTTCAGCTCCTTGCAGCATACCAGTGTGACAAAAATACTTCAAAAATAATTGAATCTCTTGGGTCATAAAGGTTCAAATGACAGAGAAGCATGAAATATCAGCCTTGTGCTACTAAAAATCCTTCTTGTATCTGGACCCCATTCAAAAGTGGTGATATTTTGAGTTATTCACCAATGGATTGAACAGCATACTCAGATGGTACATGTAGTGCTTCCAAAATCAGGTTTCCTACAAGCATCGTGCAAAGAGCAGCAAACTCAATTTGGAGAAGAGAACTCAACACACATCACACCAAAGGACCCAGAAAAGAACTGGCAGGGCCCTCAACATTTATGGCGTTTAACTTCCACCCTTTGACCTGAATGCATTTGACTAATGCATTTGTAGTTTTTGCTGTTTTCTGTATTTCAGATACAATTCATATAATTTCATTAAATGTGATGGGTTAGGTGGTATTCTGTATGAAACCAAGACAGTCAAGTCTTTCTAGACTATTGTGTGAAGTATAAGTCACTCAGTCATGTCTAACTCTTTGCAACCCCATGGACTGAGCCTGCCGGGCTCCTTTGTCCATGGAATTCTCCAGGCAAGAATACTGGAGTGGGTAGCCATTCCCTTCTCCAGGGGAATCTTCCTAAACCCGGGATCAAACCCAGGTCTCCCACATTGCAGGTAGATTCTTTACTATATGAGCCACCAGGGAAGCCCAGACTATTGTGTACCAGATAGCAGATCTTCACTGCTTTTCCTATTTCTAGCTGCCTTTATTTGTCAGGCTGGAGAAAAAGTACTGGGTTAATTCCTGACTGCCATGTGATAGGAATTGGCTTGGTTTCAAGAAGATAACACATACAGACCAGAACCGCTATTGGCATCAGTATTCTGTACTGGTATGAATCAAGTTTCTCTAACATGAACTGGCTTCTTTCTGCATCAGTCAACCATGTGAGTTAAAGGGAATGTGATTTAATCATAACTCAGTTCAGTTCAGTTCAGTCTCTCAGTCGTGTCCGACTCTTTGAGATGCCATGAATTGTAGCATGCCAGGCCTCCCTGTCCATCACCAACTCCCGGAGTTCACTCAAAATCACTTCCATCAAGTCAGTGATGCCATCCAGCCATCTCATCTTCTGTCTTCCCCTTCTCATGCCCCCAATCCCTCCCAGCATCAGAGTCTTTTCCAATGAGTCAACTCTTTGCATGAGGTGGCCAAAGTACTGGAGTTTCAGCTTTAGCATCATTCCTTCCAAAGAACACCCAGGACTGATCTCCTTCAGAATGGACTGGTTGGATCTCCTTGCAGTCCAAGGGACTCTCAAGAGTCTTCTCCAACACCACAGTTCAAAAGCATCAATTCTTCGGCACTCAGCCTTCTTCACAGTCCAACTCTCACATCCATACATAACTACTGGAAAAACCATAGCCTTGACTAGATGGACCTTTGTTGGCAAAGTAATGTCTCTGCTTTTGAGTATACTATCTAGATTGGTCATAACTTTCCTTCCAAGGATTAAGCGTCTTTTAATTTCATGGCTGCAATCAGCATCTGCAGTGATTTTGGGGCTTATTAAAGAGAGTTAAGTGCTAGAATGGTGAATCAATTATTTCTATACATTCTGGTACCAAGCAATGACTTAGAATGGTTCAACTGAAGATTTTTTGACCTTAGAGTATCTTTTTACATCTTAAAAAAAAAAAAGGCATTGAATTTAAGTTGGAAGGTAATTTGCTTTACAATATTGTGTTTGTTTCTGCCATACATCAACATTAATCAGCCATAGGCATACCTATGCCTCCTGCTCTTTTAACTTGCCCTCCTACCTCCAAGCTCATCCCACTTTAGGTGGTCACAGAGCACCAGATTTGAGCTCCCTGTGTCATACAACAAATTTATACAGGCTATCTAATTTTACATATGGTAATGTCTATGTTTCAGTGCTACTCTCATTTCACCCCACCCTCTCCTTCCTCCACTGTGTCCACAATTCTGTTCTCTATGTCTGCATCTCCATTCAGTCAGTTCAGCCGCTTAGTCGTGTCTGACTCTTTGTGACCCCAGAGACTGCAATACACCAGGCCTCCCTGTCTGTCACCAACTCCCAGAGTTTACTCAAACTCATGTTCATTGAGTCGGTGATGCCATCCAACCATCTCATCCTCTGTCATCCCCTTCTCCTCCTGCCCTCAGTCTTTCCCAACATCAGGGTCTTTTCAAGACTCAACTCTTCACATCAGGTGGCCAACGTATTGGAGTTTCAGCTTCAACATCAGTCCTTCCAATGAACATTCATGTCTGATTTTCTTTAGGATGGACTGGTTGGATCTCCTTGGAGTCTAAGGGACTCTCAAGAGTCTTCTCCAACACCACACTTCAAAAGCATCAATTCTTCTGTGCTCAGCTTTCTTTATAATCCAACTTTCACACCTGTACATGACTGCTGGAAAAAACCATAGCCTTGACTAGATGGACCTTTGTTGGCAATGTTATGTCTCTGCTTTTTAATATGCTGTCTAGATTGGTCATAGCTTTTCTTCCAAGGAGTAAGAGTCTTTTCATTTCATGGCTGCAGCCACCATCTGCAGTGATTTTGGAGCCAAAAAAAATAAAGTCTGCCACTGTTTCCACTGGTTCCCCATCTGTTTGCCATGAAGTGATGGGACCAGATGCCATGAACTTAGTTTTCAAATGTTGAGCTTTAAGCCAAAGTTTTCACTCTCCTCTTTCACTTTTGTCAAGAGGCTCTTTAGTTCTTCTTCACTTTCTGCCATAAGGGCGGTATCATCTACATATCTGAGGTTATTGATATTTCTCCTGGCAATCTTAATTTCAGCTTGTACTTCATCCAGCCCAGAGTTTCTCATGATGCCCTCTGCATATAAGTTAAGTAAGCAGGGTGACAATATACAGCCTTGATGTACTCCTTTTCCTATTTGGAAACAGTCTGTTGTTCCATATCCAGTTCTAACTGTTGCTTCCTCACCTGCATAAAGATTTCCCGAGAGGCAAGCCAAGTTGTCTGGTATTCCAGTCTCTTTCAGAAGTTTCCAGTTTATTGTGATCCACACAGGTAAAGGTTTTGGCATAGTCAATAAAGCAGAAATAGATGTTTTTCTGGAACTTTCTTGCTTTTTCAATGATCCAGCAGATGTTGACAATTTTATCTCTGGTTCCTCTGCCTTTTCTAAAACCAGCTTGAACATCTGGAAGTTCACGGTTCATGTATTGTTGAAGCCTGCTTGGAGAATTTTGAGCATTACTTTGCTAGCATGTGAGATGAGTTCAACTGTGCAGTAGTTTGAGCATTCTTTGGCAATGCCTTTCTTAGGGATTGGAGTGAAAACTGACCTTTTCCAGACCTGTGGCCTAAATCAAATCCCTAATGATTATATAGTGGAAGTGAGAAATAGATTTAAGGGGCTAGATCTGATAGACAGAGTGCCTGATGAACCATGGATGGAGGTTTGTGACATTGTATAGGAGACAGGGAGCAAGACCATCCTCAAGAAAAAGAAATGCAAAAAAGCATTCATAATGGCTCTCTGAGGAGGCCTTAAAAATAGCTGTGAAAAGAAAAGAAGTGAAAAGCAAAGGAGAAAAGGAAAAATATACCCATTTGAATGCCGAGTTCCAAAGAATAGCAAGGAGAGATAAGAAAGACTTCCTCAGTGATCAGTGCAAAGAAATAGATGAAAACAATAGAATGGGAAAGACTAGCGATCTCTTCAAGAAAATTAGAGATACCAAGGAAACACATCATGCAAAGATGGGCTCGATAAAGGACAGAAATGGTGTGGACCTAACAGAAGCAGAAGGTATTAAGCAGAGGTGGCAAGAATACCCAGAAGAACTGTACAAAATAGCTCTTTTGACCCAGATAATCATGATGGTGTGATCAATCACCTAGAACCAGACATCCTGGAATGTGAAGTTTAGTGGGCCTTAGGAAGCATCATTACAAACAAAGCTATTAGAAGTGATGGAATTCCAGTTAAGCATCTCCATTGCTTTCCTGCAAATAGGTTCATCAGTACATCTTTCCAGATTCCATGTATATGTGTTAACATACAGTATTTTCTTTCTCTTTCTGACTTACTTCACTGTGTATAATAGGCTTAGGGTTCATCCACCTTATTAGAACTTAGTCAAATGTGTTCATTTTATGGCTGAGTAATATCTCACTCTGTATATGTGCAACAACTTCTCTATCCATTCATCTGTCAGTGGACATCTAGGTTGCTTCCATGTCTTGGCTATTGTAAATATTGCTGCAATGAACATTGGGGTACGTGTGACTTTTTCAGTTATGGTCTCCTCAGGGTATATGACTGGTAGTGAGATTGTTGGGGCATATGGTAGTTTTATTCCTAGTCTTTTAAGGAACGTCCATACTGTTCTCTATAGTGGCTGTATTCTTTATATTCACACCTCCAGTGCAAAAATGTTCCCTTTTCTCCACACCCTCTTTAGCATTTATTGTTTGTAGATTTTTTGATGATGGCCATTCTGACTGGTGTGAGGTGATGTCTCATTGTAATTTTAATTTTCATTTCTCTAATGATGAGCCATGTTGAACATCTTTTCATATGTTTATTAGTCATCTGTGTGTCTTCTTTGGAGAACCGTCTGTTTAGGTCTTCTGCCTACTTTTTGTTTGGGTTGTTTGTTTTTCTGGTATTGGACTGAATGAGCTGTTTATATATTTTAGCAATGAATCCTTTGTCAATTTTTTCATTTGCTGTTATTTTTCTCTCATTCCAAGGGCTGCATTTCCACCTTTTTATAGTTTCCTTTGTTGTGCCAAACTTTTAAGTTTAATTAGGTCCCATTTATTTATTTTTGTTTTTATTTCCATTACTCTAGGAAATGGGTCATAGGGGATCTTGCTGTGATTTGTGTTGAAGAGTGTTCTGCCTATGTTTCCTTCTAAGACTTTTATAGTTTCTGGTCATACATTAGGTCTTTAATCCATTTTGAGTTTATTTTTGTCTATGGTATTAGGAAGTGTTCTAATTTCATTCTTTTTACAATTAGCTATCCAGTTTTCCTGATACCACTTATTGAAGAGACTGTCTTTCCTTCATTGTATATTCTTTCCTCTTTTGTCAAAGATATGGCACCATAGGTTTGTGGGCTTATCTCTCGGCTTTCTATCTTGTTCCATTGATCTATATTTCTGTCTTTGTGCCAGTATTGTATACAGTATCTTTTTCTTGATGATGCAAAAGTGCTAGACATTCTGTAGCCACCATACTTCAAATTTTGAACTTTCAAATTTTCTCAGGCTAGGGATATGCAGTATGATACTCTCTGGTGATTCTGGACAGTGGCAGCGAGCTGATGCTCTTGGTCAGCCTCAAAATCATGAAGGTAAACAGCCAGTACACTTACAACATTTCTGTACCCTTGCATGCTAAGTTGTTTCAGTCATGTCCAACTTTTTGAGACCCCATGGACTGTAACCCACCAGGCTCCTCTGTCCACGGGATTCTCCAGGCAAAAATACTGGAGTGGATTACCATGCCCTCCTCCAGGAAATCTTCCCGAGCCAGGGACTGAATCCACATCTCTTAATGTCTCCTGCATTGGCAGGCGTTTTGTTTTGTTTTTTTTTTACCACTGCCACCAGCTGGGAAGTCCTCTGTACCCATATGACCATTCTATTTTTTACTTTCAGTACAATATTCAATAAAATGCATGAGATAGTCAATGCTATTATGAAACAGGGTTTTTTGTTAGATAAGTTTGCCCACCTGTAGGCTAATGGTATTGTTTTGAGCACATTTAAGGTAGGCTATGCTTAGCTGTGATGTTTGGTTGGTTAGGTGTCTTAAGTGTGTTTTTGACTTATGATATTGTCAACTTATGATGGGTTTATTGGGACATAACCCCATCATAAGTCAAGGAAGTTCTGATATATAGAAAGGGCTTGGGTTTTCAATGTGAGACATTTAGAAAAAACATAAAATTGTATTTTATTTTTGTTTCATCAAAGGAAGGAAATATTATTTAAAAGTTATTGCTGGTATTCTTTAAATGGCATATCATCTGTATTTTAGCAGCTTTTGTTCATATTTTACCTTTTTTAAAGATGTGATAATGCATAGGGAGATGGAGACTGAGAAATTTAAAGTTGTGGGAATGAATTTCAAATGAAGGACAAAGGGAAATGAAGATGCAATATTATTTTAAGTATTTTATGCACTGGGAAGATGTTATACAATAGTTTCCAGCCCGCCCCCCCCCACCCCCAAAAAATGATCAGGGACCAAATGGAAAATAGAGATGCTTAAGAAATACATAAAAGCAAAACATAGAAGGCTATAATCAGAATTATTACTTGGGTTTCTCAAAAAAAAAAAAAAAAGCAGGGGAGGGGAAGTACAGAGGTTGTGACCACAATTGAAGGAAATGAGGGTTTTACTTAGCTTTTTAAAAATAACTATTTGATAATTGCATAGCTTTCTTTCTAGGTTGTGTTAAGCACTTGACTTCCTAAAGAGTGAAGAGTGGTAATTACTGTGAAATCAAGTTGGATTAATGATAGAATTTCTTCACTCCACTTTTTAATTATTCTACTTCTTGTGTATTTATGTTCAGGTTTTAACTAGTAAGCTCTTATTGTAAAACATTTAGAGACTACGAAAATATTACAAAGAATCTAATTTTTTTATTTCCAAGTTATTTCAAATTATTTTTTTCTATACATATCTGGCTACATACTTATTTTACCTAAAATCATATTTATTTCATAAAACATATGTTTAAAATTTATGCATTTTTCATATTTTCCTAGTGATTTAGTTCTCTAAATTTGATTTTTATTGTTTGCATTATTTCTAAACTTATAGATATAGAATAATTAAATAATAAATTCTGTTTATTGCTTGCATTTCTAGAAATGTTTCAAATACAACTATTAGAAAAGACTTGTACAGTTTGTTTTCCAAGTATCTTATATTGTTATATTAAATCCTAAAAGCAGAATAATTTCTGGATCATAGTAACTCACTTTTCTTTTACAGCTTTTAGACCTTTCTTCAATTAAAGAAATTTGAATGATACAATACAGCTAAGTTCTTAAATACAAAAATTTATAAAGATGTGTTCTTACTGTGTTATACTTTACCTTCCAATATATAATCCGTTGTTTTTATTATTCATTTTTGTGAACATGTGGGTGAAATTAAGATAAGAGTCTAGATTCATTTATTAGCTTAATTCTATGTTCTTATGTTTTCCATTCTGATCCTTGACCAACAACATTATTGTTTTACATGTTACACTCAGACATTTTAGTAAACAAGAAAAAGTATATCTCTGTTATTCATCCTGAAAAAACGTTTTGCAGAGCTTAGCATTCATATTAATCCTGTGATATCACTTTATAACTCTCTCAATGCTCTAATTCTATTAATATTTGAATTTAATTGATTTAATTTTATAGAAAATTTGGAATGATATACTAATTGTGTATCATTGAATGCTATATCTACATTCAGTCAGTTCAGTTCAGTCGCTCAGTCATGTCCGACTCTTTGTGACTCCATGAATCGCAGCACGCCAGGACTCCCTGTCCATCACTATCTCCTGGAGTTCACTCAGACTCATGTCCATCGAGTCCGTGATGCCATCCAGCCATCTCATCATCTGTTGTCCCCTTCTCCTCCTGCCCTCAATCCCTCCCAGCATCAGAGTCTTTTCCAATGAGTCAACTCTTCGCATGAGGTGGCCAAAGTACTGGAGTTTCAGCTTTAGTATCATTCCTTCCAAAGAAATCCCAGGGTTGATCTCCTTCAGAATGGACTGGCTGGATCTCCTTGCAGTCCAAGGGACTCTCAAGAGTCTTCTCCAATACCACAGTTCAAAAGCATTAATTCTTCAGTGCTCAGCCTTCTTCACAGTCCAACTCTCACATCCATACATGACCACAGGAAAAACCATAGCCTTGACTAGACGGACCTTAGTCGGCAAAGTAATGTCTCTGCTTTTGAATATGCTATCTAGATTGGTCATAACTTTTCTTCCAAGGAGTAAGCGTCTTTTAATTTCAAGGCTGCAATCACCATCTGCAGTTATTTTGGAGCCCCAAAAAATAAAGTCTGACACTGTTTCTACTGTTTCCCCATCTATTTCCCAGGAAGTGATGGGACTGGATGCCATGATCTTCGTTTTCTGAAAGTTGAGCTTCAAGCCAACTTTTTCACTCTCCTCTTTCACTTTCATCAAGAGGCTTTTTAGTTCCTCTTCACTTTCTGCCATAAGGGTGGTGTCATCTGCATATCTGAGGTTATTGATATTTAGCTCTCTATTATTTAGGTGAATTTTGTGTTTTTCATAGAAACTTCATTTTAGAGCTTATTTCTAACTTATTTTCATGCTGCTTTATCTATAAATAAGATATTCTATCTCCTTATATTCTTAAATGAACCATTGTTTGTATATAAAAAGCTTTGGTTTTGTGTAACAAGTTTGCAAATGCTGAAGCTACTAAGTTACTTTACTATTTTTAGCTCATTTTCTCACTTTTCCAGAGAGCAAGCTACACTATTACATATAATTGTATTTTTCTCCTTTCTTCAAATATTAATAATCATTATATTCTTTTCATGAATTTGCACTCACTGTTGTTGTTGTTGTTCTATCGATAAGTCACATCCAACTTTTTGAGATCCCATGGACGCCGCATGCGAGGCATCCCTGCCTTTTATTGTCTTCCTGAGTTTGCTCAAACTCATGTCCATTGAGCTGATGATGCCATCTAACCATTTCAGCCAACCTCATCCACATCTCCTCCTACCCTCAGTCTTACCCAGCATCAGGATGTTTTCCAATGAGTCAGCTCTTTACATCAGGTGGTCAAAATATTAGAGCTTCATCTTTAGCTTCAGTCCTTCTTGTGAATATTCAGGGTTGATTTCCTTTAGGATTGACTGGTTTGATCTCCTTGCAGTCCAAAGGAATCTAAAGAGTCTTCTCCAGCACCACAGTTCAAAAGTATCAATTCTTCTGTGCTCAGTTTCTTTATGGTCCAGCTCTCATATCTGTACACGACTACCGGAAAAAAACATAGCTTTGACTATGCAAACTTTTGTTGGCAAAGTGGTGTGTCTGTTTTTTAACACAGTGTCTACATTTATATACCTTTTCTTCCAAGGTAAGTGAGTCTTAATTTTGTGGCTGCAGTCACCATCCACAGTGATTTTGGAGCTCAAGAAAATAAAATATGCCACTGTTGCCATTTTCCCCCCATCTATTTGCCATGAAGTGATGGGACTGAACAGCATGGTCTTAGTTTTTTGAATGTTGAGTTTCAAGCCAGCTTTGGGATGGTTTTGGTCACCCCCTCCTGTACAGTGTTATGAACTTCCATCCATTGTTCTTCAGGTGCTCTGTTTATCAGATCTAATCCCTTAAATCTATTTGTCACTTCCACTGAATAGTCAAGGGATTTGATTTAGGTCATATCCTGAATGTCCTAGTGGTTTTCCCTACTTTCTTCAGTTTCAGTCTGAAATTTGCAGTGAGAAGCTCATGATCTGAGCCATAGTCAGCTCCAGGTCTTTCTTTCCAGCTCAAGTTTTTACTGACTGTATTGGCTAGAGTTTCTCAAATATTCTCTAGCAAATGACAGTGAAAGGTGATGAGACTGATCTTTATTACTCATATTCATACAACTATTTCTCTTTTTATTATGAAAATTACTTCTGTGGAAATGAGTTTTAATCAACTTAAGAATGTAGTATTTTTCTCCTATTTTGTTGTTGTTAAAGATTTATTTTTTGACCATAGTGGGTCTTCATTTCTGCACTCAGGCTTTCTCTCGTTGTGGCGAGCAGGGCCTCCTCTCTAGTAACAGTATGCAGACTTCTCATTGCAGTGGCTTCTTTTTTTGTGGCTCCCAGGCTCTAGAGCACAGACTCAGTAGTATGAGCACACCTCAGGAATATGAGCAACTAACCAGCTTAGTTCCTCTGTGACCTGTGGGATTTTCCTAGACCAGGGATCGAACTAGTGTCCCCTGCATTGCAAGGCGGATTCTTAACCACTGAACAGTGAGGGAAGCCCTTTATCCTATTTTTAAATTAATAGTACGAGATGATGTTTGGAGAATATCATCAAATGCTAAGCAGAACCTGTGACTAGGTTACTCTCTCCCTTGTATTCAATATAATTTAGTAGGTATGATAGAAATAATTTTAAAGTGGCTACCAAGATTTTTCACCCTCTGGTGTCCACACCTTGCTCCTCATTACTATTATTATGATACATGTCACTCTCATGACTAAGATATATTATGTGATATATATAGTAGACTTTAAGAAAGGGAGGTTATTAAGGTGGCCTGAATGGGTCCACTGGAGAGAATGGTGTTTTCAGATAATCTCCTCCATTTCTTTAGTCATTTTTAGTGTATGCAAGTTTTTAATTATTCATGAAACAATTTTGCTAAGTTTACATTATCTTAAATTGTGCTTATTTTATTGGTATTTTCAAAATTTTTTTCTAACTTGAAGCTTTGGTTTACCTTAACATTATTTAAATTAGTTTGCTTTCTATAAAAAACAAATTGGAAAAAAAGTTTTTAAAATAATTTCACTGCTCAACTCTTGGAAAAGTTTTTCACTGGGGAGTATCATTGTTTGAATTTTTAAAATTTATTTTCCAGCAAGTATTTTAAAATGTGAAAAGGACATAATTGAAAATGAGACACATGCTTTTGCGCCCTGGAATCAATGTTTGCTGATATTTATTTGGATTAACTTAATTGGTTTTCAGTAAAAAATAATGAAATACAGGTACATTTGAACTCCCATTTTATCACCTCCCATTTTCCTTTCACTATCACATTCTTGCAGTGAATCCTTCAGCCCAGTATTCTACATTTGTATTCATACACTATATGTATAGCTTACTTCATGCTTTAAATTGTTATATCAATGGTTTTATTCTCCCCTCCTCTTTTTTTTACTAAATAAAAAGTCAAAGATTCAGCTTCATTGATAAATATAAAACTTTCTAATTTTATTTGATATAATCCCTTGTAAGCATTGCTTCATTTTATTTATTAATCTCACTATATTAACATATTCATCTCATGCCATAGAATATCCTTGCATTTAGGGACTTGGACATTAGGCTATTCATGAGTTTCCCTATGGGTACTCCTAGATGCAGAGTGATTGGATTATAGACAAACTGAAAGTCTTCTCTGGAAAAAATGTCTACTCAGGTTTTCCAATATGTATTTTAAATACAATTAAAAGTTTAGAAAAATAGAAGACATACATATATGTGACTATAAGGCACATGAAAAGATGCTCAACTTTGCTTATCATTAGAGAAATACAAAAAAATGAAATATTACCTCACACATGTCAGAATATCTATCATCAAAAATATCTACAAATATCAAGTGTTGGGGAGGATATGGAGAAAAGGAAACCCTTGTACCTTTTTGGTGGGAATGTAAAGTGGTACACAAGTATGGAGTTTCCCTAAAAAAGCTGAAAGTAGAACTATCATATGATCCAGCAATTCCACTTTTGGGGATGTACCTGGAAAATAAAAACACTGATTCAAAGAGATATATGCATCTTAATAGCTATTTACAATAGCAAAGATAGGAAAGCAACCCAAATGCCCATCAACAGAAAAATGAATGAATACATGGTTTGTATATATGATGAAATATTACTTTATTAAAAAACAAAATTCTCCCTTTTGCAGAAATGTGGGTGGACCTAGAGAATATTACGTTTAGTAAAATAAGTCAGAGAAAGACAATATTGTACGGTATTATGTGCAGAACCTAAAAAAGTAATACAAATGAATGTATATACAAAACAAAAACAGACTCACATACAGAAAACAAACTAGTGTTTACCAGTGGGGAGGGGACAGGGAGGAGGGGCAAATTAGGGGTATGAGATTAAGAGATAGAAACTACCGTGTGTAAAATAGATAAGCAACGAGGATATGCTTTGTAGCACAGGGAATTAAATTTTCTTACAATTACTTTAAATGGAGCATAATTTGTAAAAATATTGAGTCACTATGCTGTACACCTGAAATTAGTATCATATTATAAATTAACTATATACTTCAATAAGAATAAAAATACATACATATATAAAGAATACTAATGCTTACTCTCTTCTTGAACCTATCACAAATTTATCAACAGATTCTAATCATTAATTTAAAAGTAGGCAAATATAATTTTTGTATTGAGTTAAAATGCATTTCTTTAAAGAAAGCATATCACTTTATAAGGAAAAATACTTAGGATATATTAGCAATATCTAAAACTTTTTTTAACATTACTCTCACTATATAGTATCCTTTAAATACCTATTTGTGGATGTATTTCACAATATGCAGTTTGGATCACTGGAATGATACAAATCTGTGTTTTTCCATTTATTTCTCAAAGAAGAACAATCTGAGGAAAATGTGTTTCTTGAATATTATGCTTTGTGTTTGTTTTCTAAAATGTCTCATTTTTATATAAATTAAGAGTCATTTCAAATCATATAATGTAGTGCAATGAAATGTAAACAGACATGACAAGAGACATTTCCTTCTCTGGAAAAAAAAAAATATTGATTTTCTTCACAGTGTTTACTCTGCATACATTTTATTTCCACCAGCTGCTTTTCCAAATCTCCATCTAAGCTGATATTGCAACTAATGGCTCAGTTCTGTTTTTGTGCTACCAGGCAGTAAAAGTGTACTCTTAATGAAAAATACACTTTTGAAATAAAATATATAAAGTTTTAAATGGTAAAACTTTACCACTTATTTTTGAATTAGTGATTAACTTCCTAGGTTCAGCCTCTTAGTGCTAAAAGCAACAGAATTGAAATAATGCCGTCAATAACTGAATAAGTATTCATTTATTTGTATATCTTTAAAACACAGATACATTATGGCAGAGAGTAGTATTATTTTCAAAATTCAAAGTTAGGTGAATGTCATCTACAACCTGAGTGATATATTTTCTGAAGGGTACAGAGTACTTCTGGGTGTCAAGCTATCTATGAAAGTCTATCTTTTGATCAGATTAAGTTGAGTGTGTGTGTGTGTGTATTGGGGGGAGGGTATCATTAATAGCCACATTTAACTTCTGCTAATTTTTCTTTAAAACTTTTAATCTTATATTGGAGTATAGTCGATCAGGGCTTCCCACGTGACTCAGTGGGGAACAAATCTGCCTGCAACGCATAAGATGCGGAAGACGAAGGATCCATCCCTGGGTCGGGAAGATCCCCTAGAGAAGGGAACGGGCTGCACACTCCAGTATTCTTGCCTGGAGAATCCCATGGACAGAGGAGCCTAGGGGGGCTGCAGTTCATAGCGCTGCAAAGAGTCGGACACGACTGAAGCAACTGAGCATGCGTACATAGCCATCAACGGTGTTAAGATAGTCTCAGGTGGCTAACAAAGGGACTCAGCCATACTCTTCTGCTATCTTTGAAACAATCTTGGTTGTATCTAAACCTACTGTTTACATTTGGATTTATTGTGGAGAGAAAATATGCCATTTTTTCCAGTTCAATTTCAGTTCAGTCGCTCAGTTTTGTCCGACTCTTTACGACCCCATGAATTGCAGCACCCTAGGCCTCCCTGTCCATCACCAACACCTGGAACTTACCCAGACTCATCTTCATCGAGTCAGTGATACCATCCAGCCATCTCATCCTCTGTCGTCCCCTTCTCCTCCTGCCCCCAATCCCTCCCAGCAACAGGGTCTTTTTCAATAAATCAACTCTTCTCATCAGGTGGCCAAACTATTGGAGTTTCAGCTTCAGCATCAGTCCTTCCAATGAACACCCAGGACTGATCTCCTTTAGGATGGACTGGTTGGATCTCCTTGCAGAGTTTCTATCAAATTCTGACATTTTCAAATTTGGCAATGTAAAGGTTATAATGATTGCTTTAATAATTCATAATCACCTAATTCTATCTTTACTATTGATTTCTGTTTGCTTTTAACATTTCCATTTATTGATTTATTTACTCAATGAATTGGATATTTAAAAATACTGATGCTTAGATCTGAAAATTGACTTTTTGATAAAGCAGATTTTAATGTTCATTCTAATTAATAATGCTTTAAAATATATTCAAACTCTCTTTAGTATATGTTACTGTATTAGTTTCCTATAGCTGCTGATACAGATGGCCACAAACTTGGTGGCTTAAAACAGCAGAAATTTATTCTCTTATAGTTCTAGTGGGCAAAAGTTTGAAATTTTATCATTGTGATGAAATGAGAATGTCAGCAGGGCCATGCTCTTTACAGCAACTCTAGGGAAGAATCTCATCCTTAACTTTCCCAGCTTCTGGTGGTTACAGAATATGGTGGTTTATGGCTACGTCAGTCCAGTCTTTGAATCTCTCTGCTCCAACTTCACATTGCCTTCTCAATGTTTCACATCTCCTCCTGCTCTCCTCGTATAAGTATATGTGTAATGGCCATTAGGGCTTACCTAGGTAATCTGGGAAAAACTCCTATCTCAGTATTCTTAAATTAATCACATCTGCAAAGACCACTCCCCCGACCCCCAGCCTTAAGGAAAAAAAGCAAAGTAAGGTAACATTCACAGGTTCCAGGGATTAAGACATGGATATCTGCCAGGCTCTTCTGTCCATGGGATTCTCCACACAAGGATACTATAGTGGGTACCCATTTTCTTCTCCAGGGGATCTTCCCAATGCAAGGATTGAACCCGAGTCTCCCGGGGTGCAGGCAGATACTTTACCACTGAGCCGCCAGAGAAGCCCCTGTGGATATCTTCAGGGGTGCATTCTCAGCTCACTCGGTATTAATTTTCTTTACATTTATCAGTTTCCCTATGATCTAGTTTTTATTATGGTTTATTTTTGCCGATGCATGATGCACAGGAAATGGACGCAGAAACTCTGCCTTGCATACTTTTGCCTCTCTTCAGTGTTTATTCTTTTCAAGTAGTCATTATCTAGAGAAACTCAGAGAATGTGCTTGCTTACTGTATGACTATGAAGCTTCTGTTTTTAGAATCTTCTCATTTACTTCAGGCACCTAATTGCTTTATTCAGGTTTTTGCTGCCAGTATTTACTGTGGGTTCCTTTGTTAGCTTGCTGAAGTTAAGTACCAGAATCTTAATAAATATTTAAGCTTGGTTTTTTTTTTTTGGTTTGTTTGTTTTCCTCTTGGTCTTTAGGATATACGATTCCAAGAAACTACAAAGCTGCCTCATACTGTATTTTGTAGAGATACAATAGTATCTATACAATAGTATCACCAAAAAAGTATTTATGAGCAAAGAATAGAAATATGTATATTTTAACACAGAAATTGTTTAATTGCTATGTTAACTTCATATGATAGGTAATTCTGTGCTTCAGAAAATAGTTTGTAGAATATTTAATAGCACGGAAAGTGATAGTGATGAAGAATAAAGCAAGTTATAAGGGAACAGAAACAATAAATTCAAAAGGTTTCATTATATATAGACCTTCCCCTCTTGCTTATTTGTAACCTTTATCTCTGGCAGTAAACTTCCTGGCTTCAATCATTTATTTAAAATTCATTTATTTATTCAACCCTAGTACACATATGGGCTTCCCGGATGGCTCAGATGGTAAAGAATCTACCTACAGCGCAGGAGACCGGGGTTCGATCTCTGGGTCAGGAAGATCCTCTGGGGAATAAAATGGCAACCCACTCCAGTATTCTTGCCTGGAGAATCCCATGGACAGAGGAGCCTGGCGGGCTACAGTCCACGGGGTCGTAAAGAGTCAGACACAATGGAGCGATTAACACAACCACCACAGTACACATCGTGATCTTTCAGCATGACCGAGCCATAATCCAGTGAGGAACAGATGTGCCAACTAGAGTGCAGTGTTCATGTAGTATTACTCTTGTCTTTAGCCTTTAAAAATTCCAGTTAAAACACTGCTTCCCAAGTTACTTCTGTCAGTTCCTTTCCCCCCACCTCTAGTGAGATCACATCATGCATTTTTAAGGAAATATATCAATTTGTCACCATCTGCATGCATTATGAGCTCCCCTAATATTCTGGTTGATTTTTAATTGACTATTATATTCAGTCTTTGTGGCATAAAATTATATGGGTTCTGAAAATGCATGCATGCATGCAGTCATGTGTTCAGTACCACACAAATGTTTCCGTCACCCTAAAAAGTCCCATTGTGTAGCTTCTTTTTAGTAAATGCTTCTTAAACTTCCTACCATCTTAATTATAGTCTTTCACAGCAATAGTTTTGCTTTTTCGAAAATTCCATATAAATGGCATCATATAAAACACAGCCTTGGGGTTCTGGCTCCTTTCATATAGCTAAATATATTCATTCATGAGCTGTGTGAATCAGTAGTTCCTTTAATCTTAATTAGAGTTGTCCCTCAGTATCCTAGCAGGGAACTGGTTTCAGGACCATGGATTGGTACCAAAATACACAAGTGCTTGTCTCATACATAAAATAATATTTGCATATAATCTACCTATATACCCTCATATACTTTAATTCATCTCTAGAATTCTTACAGTGCCTAATACAATGTAAATGCTATGTAAATAGTTTCTGACATACAGAAAATCCAAGTTTTACTTTTTGGAAATTTCTGGAATTAAAAAAAAAATCTTTTCAATACACAGTCAGTTAAACCCGTAGATGCATGCAGCCTTAGAAGTACATTGTATGCCTTACCATAGTTTTTCTATTGACATGTTGGACATGAGACTGCACATCATTGTTGCTCTTAGTTTTAGGCAATTTTGAAAAACATTGCTATACACATTATAATATGGATTTTGGTATGAATATATTTTCAACTTGAGTAAATATGGAAAAGTAGGAGTTCTAGGTCATGTGGTAAGTCTGTGTTATGAGAAAAATCAAGCTGTTCTCCAGACTAGAAATTTAATTTTCACTAAAAATGGATGGGGGTTCCTCTTGCTCTTCACACTGTCAGGAATTCATGCTATATCTTTTTACATTTTTTTTTCTTTGCCATTTTAATAGGTAGGTAGGGGACCTATCTTTGTAGGTTAGCTTCTATTTCTCTTAAGAATAATATCATTTAGTATGTCTTCTCATGCTTCTCACTTGAATATTTTCTTTGGTGAAGCATCTGTTCAGATATTTCTCTGCTCATTTTTTAATTAGGTTGTTGCATTTTGTTTTCAGTGTTCTTTATATATCTTAGATATAAGTTTTTTACCAGATACTCAAATCTTTGTGGTTTGCATTTTCTTTCCCTTAATGTTGTTTTTTAAAGGATAAAGTTTCTTTTAAAAATTTTTGATAAAGTCCAATGTATCATTTTCTCTTCCACAAATAATCATTTTAATGTTATATATAAAAATATGTGGCAAGACTCCCATTTGTGAAGATTTTCTTCAGTATATTCTTCTAAAGTTTTATAGTTTTACTGTGTAAATCTATAACAATGATCTGTCTGAGTTAGTTCAGTTAAGTCGCTCAGGTGTGTCTGACTCTTTGAGACTCTACAGACTTAAGTATGCCATTTATTATAATTCTCATATAAAATTTGAGATACCTATTCAAATAATTTTTGATTTTCCCATATGGATGTCTAATTTTTCTGGTACCCTTATTGACAAGACTATCCATTCTCCACTGAATTTTCATTGAAATTTTTAAAATTATCACCCTATATCTGTGTAGTCTTTTTTTTTTTTTTTTTTTTTGCACTCTCTGGGCTATTCCTATCAGCTATGAGACTATCCTTTAGTCAGTACAACAATCTTAATTATTATCATAAGTCTTGAAATCAAGGTTTGAGCCCTCCAAATTTGTATGTGTGTGTGTGTGTGTGTGTGTGTGTGTGTTTCAAGAATAATTTTGGCCACTCTAACTCCTTTGTCATCTCATTTTGATTGTAGAAACAGCTTGTTACAAAATCCGATATCTATGAGAGTTCGCCAGGGTTTGGGTTGCATAGTATCTATAAGTAATACAATTTCAGTGAGTAGACATTTTCAATAGTATTGTCCAATCCATTAGGTTTTATTAATTTCTTGCATTAGTATTTTATAGTAAATAACATACAGATTCTGGATATATTTTGGTGCATTTATACCTAAGTATTTATATTCTGTTTTTGGAGTGCTATTTAAATGCATTGTTGTTGCTGTTTGTATGAGTGTGTGCCTGTTAATACACACTGTTTTTTTATAGCACTTAAGGTTATCAGCAAAAGTGAGCAGCAAGGACACAGAATTCACATTACCCTCTGCCTTCACAAACACAAAGCCTCCTCCACTATTACCATCCTGCACCACGGTGACACATTTATTACAGTCAGTGAACCAACATTGGCATATTATTATCAGTCAAAGCCTGTGGTTTACATTTGGGTTTATTCTTGATATTGTATATTCCATAGGTTTTGACAAATATATAATGACATATGTTCACAATTTTTATATCATACATTATAGTTTCACTGCCTTGAAATTCCTCTACACTCTACCTATTCCATCTCAGCCTACCTCTGAACTTCTGGCAACCATTGATTTTATCACCATAGTTTTGCTTTTTCCAGAAGGTCATATACTTAGGATCATATAGTACGAAGCTTTTGCAGATTGTCTTTTTTCACTTAGCAATGTACTTTCCATATCTTTTCAACTTGAAAGCTTATTTCTTTTCAGTGTTAAATAGTATTCTATTCTATAGGTATACCATTATTTGTTTATCCATTCACCTCCTGAAGAGCATTTTGGTTGCTTTCAAGTTTTAGCAATTATGAATGAAGCTGCTATTGGCATTCATGTGCAGATTTTTGTATGAACTGAATCTTTTTACTTCAAATTCTGATTGTATTCCAGTGGCATATAGGACTATGATTGATATTTGTATATTGATATTGAATCTTATAATCTTTTTCAACTCATTTGTTAATTCTAGCAATTATTTTTATATTTGTTAAAATTAAATTTTATTTTACTCTTTTCTTTTCAACCCATGTTCGTTGTGTTTTCTTTCCTTTTGCACTGGCTAGGTCTAAATTCGGAGAAGGTAATGCAACCCACTCCAGTACTCTTGCCTCGCAAATCCCATGGACGGAGGAGCTTGGTAAGCTGCAGTCATGGGGTCACCGCTAAGAGTCGGACATGACTGAGTGACTTCTCTTTCACTTTTCACTTTCATGCATTGGAGAAGGAAATGGCAACCCACTCTAGTGTTCTTGCCTGGAGAATCCCAGGGATGGAGGAGCCTGGTGGGCTGCCATCTCTGGTCGAGAGAGTTGGACATAACTGAAGCGACTTAGCAGCAGCAGCTCTAAATTTGTCAAGTTTAATATGAGTCATAAGTAAGAATGTTTTTGTTTTGTTCCTTCTGTTGGAAAAAATCTGTTTCTCACCAATAAATATAGTCAACTGTATCTCTATTCAGGATCCAGTCTGGCTAAAAATTAATCAATATTATTGGCCTTTTCAATGAAATAGCTTTTGTTTCATTGATTTCTCCTATTTTTCTGTTTTAAATTTCACTTATTTCTGTTCTAAACGCCATTATTTCTTACTTTTGCTTGCTTTTAATGTGCTTTTCTTTCTCAAGTTGCTCAATGATAGAAGCAATTTTTGTTACAGGTTTTAGTTTTTTTAATATAAGAATTTAATGCTATAAATTTTCTTTTAATCAGTGTTATACCTGCACCCCATAAATTATGATATGTTGTATTTTATTATTTTCTTACTTCAAAATATTATAAAAAATTCCTCTAGATTCCCTTTTCAGTCTATGGGTTATTTAGAGGGATTATTTTAGAATTTCTTTCTATTATCACTTTCAGGTTTCCTTATATTATATTTTAGGACCATATAGTGTATAATATATGTTATTTTAAACTGGTCAAGTGTGAATCATGGTCTTTCTTTCTGAATGTTTCATGTGGACTCAAGAAGAATGTATACTCTGTTGGGTGGATTGTTATACAAATGTCAGTTAGAATAAGTTGGTCAGTTGTCTTTTGCAGGTCATCTATAGCTGAACTAATTTTCTACCTAATTGGTAACTCAGTTACTGTGAGAGGAATGTTGAAGTCTCCAATTATGATTGTGGATTATTTTCTCCTTTTACATCTATTATTTTTATCTCATGTGTTTTAAAATTCTAATTGAGCAGCAGGTTATGACTGTCTTTAACCCTGATGATATATCCATCTCCTTTTCCCCCAAATTTTAATGATTATCTTGTGTTGCAACATACATTCTGAAATAATCTGAATCTACATTTAATATTATGTGGCTTGATTTATAGTAGAAGAATGTTTTATATTCCCTATTAATTCCTCCCATCTTTTGTGCTGTTTTAATCAAACCTTTCACTTTTTCTCATGCTGTAAATATAATATGTTGTTCTAACTTTTGCTCCAATGTTACTTTTCTTTTAGAGCTATTAAAGTTGGAATATTTTATTTTCATTAACTTCATTTCTGAAGTTCATCATCTCTTTATGGAGATCCATGATTTGATTAAATTGTACTCTTTGTGACTAAATAACTTATCCTCATCTTCTCTGCCGTAATCTTGCAGAGGTAAATCTGCAAGAGGTTACAGCTCTCATAAGCCTGCAGACCTTGGAGTTTTCACACTGTTTCACTATCCAACACTTTGGCCTTTAGCAATTTTTAAACGTTTCTAGCTTAATCATTTTTCTGGCTTACATGGTTGGTGTTGCCTCAAGTAAGCAGTGGAGAAGGCAATGGCTACCCACTCCAGTGTTCTTGCCTGGAGAATCCCAGGGACAGGGGAGCCTGGTGGGCTGCAGTTAGAGTAGGACACGACTGAAGCGACTTAGCAGCAGCAGCAAGAAAGCAAATCTTGGCATTTTGTTTCTCCCAACAAACGTCTATCTCTCTCCAGATTTAGGGTTAGTTGTTGATATCACTTCATCTGTGGCTTCAAAATGAGATAATTTGTGATTTTCCCAGTAGATTTTTCTTGTAAGGATGGGAACAACAGTCATTTCAGCTCTTCCTCTCTCACATGAAACCAGGTGTTCAGTAATTTTGTTTTGAAATAAAATACACATAAAATAGTCAGTTTAATTCAAAGATAACAATATCTGTTTATAAAATTTAGGTTCACATATTGAGCTTTTCTACATTTTTCAGTACAGTAAAATTTCCCTGAGGTTATCATAATCAGAAAAATATTATTAAATTATAGGATTATGAGTTTCAGTGAAGTGAATTAAAGAAGAACTAGAATGGAGGTTTGTAGGGGGCAATAGTTTATTTGATAATAAGTTATTTGATAATAAGTACTTAAAATACGATTATGAAAAACTATAAATAAATGTGAACTTTTTCCTAATTTTTTGCTATTTCAAAAATCATTAGAACAAACACAAAAAGGCACATTTTGACGAATAGTGTCTGCCTTTTTTTTGCCCCCCTCTTTGTTCCTGGCAGAGGAGGAAGAGAAATTTGGGCTTCATTGACTGCTTTTTTGAATTCTGCTCATGTTATTATTCCACAGTTCCAGCTCATACTTGTGGATATGGGTCTCAAGAGATCTTAGAACCCTTGGTTTTGTCAGTCACTTCTTGCAGTGATCTGGGGAGAAAAATCACTTCGCCTTCCCTTCCATTTTCTTTTTTATCTGCAAAAGGAGAATGGCAATAACTTTTTGTGTCTTCCTAGTCTATTTTGATGACTGATGATATAACATTCTGTATTCTTTGAAGGCAGAATGATAGATAAAAGGACATGTGTGATAGAGTAAGATTATATGTAAAGTTTAAACACAAACAAAATAGCAAAAGCGTAAATGCATTTCCATATGAGTGCTTCAGCCCACTGTTCAGATTCATTTTGATTAACTCTATAAACTGACTTTTATCTCCCTCACCTACAACAATTACAGGTCTTACAACCACAGCTTGTCTCACATTAAATAAACCTCAGAGGGGCTGCTTTTGCTGGTCTATCTACTGTCACAAGCTGACTGAGCATTAAAACTCCCACCTGCTGTGGAGCAGGATGTTCCCAAGTCCAACTGCCAGAGTGTAAAAGACCAGTGACACTGAATGGCGCCGAGGGGAGTCTTTCTTCACCTGATTGCCTCCTAGAACCCCTGAGGTGGTCTGGGTTTAAAACTTCTTCAGAAAGACAACTAGAAAATTAGGCATGTTTAATTTCAGTTCAATCAATTCTGTGTTCCTGAGGTTATGGAGCTAACTATACCGTGATCTGTTTTATACTTTAATTGGTTATGTACTTCAATTATTGACTCATGATATGGATTCTAGCAATATTTTGTGCTGTGTGAAACTCCACTACCTTTTTTTTTTAATTGAATACAGTGCTTGTCCTACTCTACAGCAGTTGGGGAAGTTTTCAAGTAATTTTTTCTGTAATAGATAAGGCAGCATGGGCCTCGAAAGTGGACAGAAGAGAGATGTGATGACAGCAGCTGGTTACTTTGTGTTTTATTTTGCTTGGTCTTTCTGTTCAGTTTAGTTGGTAGGACCACATCACTTGTTGACATCTCTTGGGGAATATAAGAGTAAAGAAAAAAACAACAATGCAGTGTAAGGCCAAGAAATTGGAACCAAGACTAAAGACTAACACCAAGGAAAAGTACATAGAGAAAAAAGTCATTTAGTATAGTGATCTTTATCATAATGGAAGGAAAATGGTGCTCTGAGGAGACTATTTTAGACATAATGGTGTTTAATATATGTGTATAAATAGTCACAATATATTGTAAGCCAAATCTGCAAGTATCTAACATGAAAAATATCATATTTTCTTATGGATGCTTTAAGCAACATTGATGATATTCTTTTATCTGGAATTTCAAGTTTTGGGATAGAAAATAGAAAGAAAAGCAAATATATTTCAACTATATTTGAAAAGTAAATTTTTAAAAGTAATTTTAAATGAAAGCAGTGAATTTGCATAATTATAAAATAAGCATTAGCAATATGCAGTTTGAAACATGAAAGGTCAGTCCTGTGTGCACTGGCTCCACCCACATTCAAGTCTCCCTCCTCAGCAGATTTGCAGTTTTCCGTTCTTTCTTCTGATAACACACGTCCCAGTTTTCCCTCTAATATCATATATCCTTTATCAATATTCTTTGCCGCCTTCATCTCCCTTTCACCAATTTTTGATGTTGGAAAGCACCTGCGATTCTTGCATCTCCTGTATTGGCCGGAAGATTGCTTACCACTAGCGCCACCTGGGAAGCCCTGAGTTCCCATAAGGCAGCTGTCTTAAGATAGGCTTGAAAAGCCCTGTGTTTGTTTGATTCAGGGTTCCCTAGAGAAGCAGAACTGATCAGATATATACAGGCACACCTCAGAGACATCGTGAGTCCAGTTCCTGATCACCAAAATAAAGTAAATATTGCAATAAAGCAAGTTACACAATTTGTTTCTTAGTTTCTAGGGCATGTAAAAGTAATGTTTACACTGAACTGTCATCTATTAAGTGTGCAACAACATTATGTATAAAAAAGTACATACAATAAAACATGTAAGAAAACAAAACTACAATTGTAACTTCAAAGATCACTAATCACAGATCACTGTAACGAATATAATAATAATGAAAACATTTGAAATATCTAAGTTACCAAAATGTGACATGGCCACACTTCATGTGTGCAGATGCTAATGGAAAAATGGTGCTGATAGATGTGTATGCTTTCCACAAACCTTCAGTTTGTAAAAAAAAAAAATGCAGTATCTATGAAGTCTAATGAAATTGACTATATGCCTAGTCCAAAATAAATGCCTATATGTAGATATGAAAGAGGGGATCTATTATGAGAATTGGCTCCTGTGCCTATGGAAGCTGAGTTCCAGAGTTAGCCTGCAAGCCGAAAAATCAGATGAGTCAGTGGTGTATTTCAGTCCCAGTCCAGCAGCCTAAGGACCAAAGGATCATCTCAGTATAAATAAGGTCTGGTCTGAAAATTTGGGGAGGGCCATTAGTGTAAGTCCTGGTCCAATGGTAAAGACCCCCAGGAATGTTGTTGTCTGAGGGCAGGAGACGATGGATGCTCTTGCTCAAGTAAAAAGAACCAGTGCTTCCTCACTCTGCATTTTTGTTCTATTCAGACCCTCAACAGATCAACATAGGTCCACTGTGCTAGTCAAAGGTGATCTCGACTTAGTCTACTGATTTAAATGCTAATGTCCTCTGGAAATACCATCGCAGACACACTTAGAAATAATGTTTTACCAGCTATCTGAGCATCTCTTGGCTCACTCAAGTTGACATGTAAAATTAACCATTCACACTCTGCTTTAGAGAACCAAACTCCAGATCATTTGTCACATGACAAAGGAGGCTCATGACAAACTGTAACCTGTCTTTCAAGATCATGAGGTTTATTTCTAAGCCTTGGTCATTTCTTTTCTGTCTCTCAGTGTCCCAATATGCCATGTGAAGTTATTTGTGCATATCGCCCCTGTCAATTACACTGGCACTAAGATAAGAAGTCAAGTCAATTACTATGGAGAAGCAAGAATCTGTTCATGGTAATAATTTGTTATTTTGCTTTTCTTTCTTTTCCTAGATCTGCTAGATATATAATGTTGGTCTCATTATTAAAGACTCAGGATAATATAGGCTTGAAAACTAAGTTCTCTGATTGATAGTGTTTTTATTTTTACAACATTGCTTTTATAGTTAAGTATGTCTTGGAAAACTCAATGGTATAGAACAGGTTTAAGTTTCACTGACGTACTCTGAAATCTTGTAACTTAACTTGTGCTTTTGTATCAGATTATAAAATCTGAATCTCTGTGGCACTGACAGAGAGTAAGATAAACAATGCAGGCAGAAAACATTGATGTCTTCTTTCAGCTGCTTAATGACCAAAGAGAATAAAAATGAGGAGTAGGAAAAGAAGTAAATGAAGGCCCTTTGGACTCATTCTATTAGATCAAGCAACTTAACAGGGAGAAAAGTGATCACTTTAAGGTGAAGATGAACTTCTTGCAGCAAGTTTGATAAATTGTTATCATTCAAGGCAATTTGAGATAATGCAATCTCCATGTCTGAACAGCATAATTACTAGATACATTGTGAGCTGTCAGGAAATCAAGAGATCAATCACGCAAAGACTTGGCTGGATCCACATGTATTTGTTTGCACCTGGGGTAAAAATCACAAAACAGGAACAACAGAGATTAAAAAAATAAAAGAAGGGGAATTAAATAACGAACATAGATGCTTGATTCTGGCATTTAACCAGAAAAATGTTCAAATTTATAAATATACCAAAATCTTTAGGAGGTTTCAAAATATAAATTAATTTCAGTAAAAAGTTTTTATGATTTTTGATGGAAATTAATCTGGATTTTAACATTTTAAGAAAGAATTTCCTTAATAATGTCAAACATAAGAATCGAGAAGGAAGAACATGAAATTTATGTCTAACCTATATATTTTTTCTATATTCTAATAGATATGTAGAAGAGTATGAGATATAAAGGATTATAGTCATCTCTGAATGACACTATATGAAAGAGTGCCAAGTCAATATATTTTGTTTATAATGGTTAAGCTAGGAAATATACAAAAACCAAAGTATCATTTGACTACACAAAGATATCCTCTGTATGTGGTAAATGAAAACAAAACAGAATACCACCATCCATTACAAGTGTAAACCCTAAATGCTGCATTATGACTTTTTATTTCACACGCATAACTTTCTCTAATGGTTTAGGAAAATTTAAGAGAAAAGATATTATGCTCATAAAGAATCTGTTTCACTTGCTGAACAGACTCAATCTTCTCCTTACATGGGGCAACCAAGTTAAAATCTTTCACAGCAATTCAATCTAATTCAACAAAAACTAAAGTCATCATCGTCCCCCCAGAAGTCCTGATCCATCTTCATGCTTCCTGTTTTGTTTAATGGTATCATCACTCACCCAATCACTGATTTCAAGATCTTGAACTCTTCATTAATTTTCCTTTTTTCTCATGTCAGCAACTCCTATTGGTTTCATCTTGACAAAGTGTTTAAGTTTCTCTTTCCATCAAAACAGCAATGTCTGGGCCAGTGTTAAAACATGTTTATATTGTCCCAGTGTTTTCTTATAGCCCAACTTATTTTAAAAATTTCTTTTTTCTAGTTTGCCCTTAACAATGCTGCCTTAGCAAAATTTTCCTATTTCACCTCTAAATATGAGTGCATTAGTTAAGGTTGCATTTCAGGTTTATGCCATAGAATCCTATAATATTTTTAATGGATATAGAGTTTTCTTTTTCTCCATAATGGAGTAGTGTGATGAATATCCTCATTTACTCATGGACCCTGCTTTCTTCTGTCTTTTTTCTCCAATCTCCCTCGCATTACTGGAGATGATTTGCTACTTTGAACATGATGCAGACTCATGATGGACGAAGGGGTTAAGGTTACAGACAAGCATTGCAGACATCACTTTACTTCATACCCCATTCGGTTCAGTTCAGTTGCTCAATGTGTCTGACTCTTTGCAGCCACATGAACTGCAACACGCCAGGCTTCCAGTCCGTCCTCAGTTCCCAGAGCTCACTCAAATTTATGTCCATCGAGTTGTTGATGCCATCCACCATTACATCCTCTGTCATCCCCTTCTCCTCCTATGTTCAATCTTTTCCAGCAACAGGGTCTTTTAGAATGAGTCAGCTCCTTGCATCAGATGGCCAAAGTATTGAAGCTTCAGCTTTAGTGTCAGTCCTTGCAATGACTATTCAGGACTGATTTCCTTTAGGAATGACTGGTTTGATCTCTTTTCAGTCCAACGGACTCTCAAGAGTCTTCTCAAACATCACAGTTCAAAAGCATCCATTCATCAGGTACAGCTTCCTTTATGGTCCAACTTTTACATCCATACATGACTACTGGAAAAATCATAGACTTAACTATATGGATCTTTGTCAGCAAAGTAATGTCTAAGATTTTTAGTATGCTGTCTAGTTTTGTCACAGCTTTCCTTCCAAGAAACAAGCGTCTTTTAATTTCATGGCTGCAGTCACCATCTGCAGTGATTTTGGAGCCCAAGAAAATAGTTTGTCAATGCTTCCACTATTTCCCCATCTATTTGCCATCAAGTGGTGAAACAAGACACCATAATCTTCATTTTTTGATTGTTGAGTTTTAAATCAGTTTTTTTAATCTCCTCTCTCACTTTCATCAACAGGCTCTTTAGTTCCTCTTCATTTTCTGCCATAGGGTTGGTACTATGTGCATATCTGAGGTTATTGGTATTTTTCCCTGAAATCCTGATTCCCACTTGTGCTTCATCCAGCCTGGCATTTCACATGATGTACTCTGCATAGAAGTTAAATAAGTAGGGTGAAAATATACAGCCTTGAAGCAATCATTTCCCAATTCAGAACCATTGTTCCATATCAGGTTCTAACTGTTGCTTTTTTACTTGGATACAGATTTCTCAGCAGGCAGGTTAGGTGGTCTGGTATTCCCATCTCTTGAAGAATTTCCCACGATTTGTTGTGATCCACACTGTCAAAGGCTTTAGCATGGTCAAAGAAGCAGATTTTTTTTTTTTAATGGAATCTCTTGCTTTTTCTATGATCCAAAGGTTGTTGGCAATTTGGTCTCTGGTTCCTCTGCCTTTTCTAAATCCAGCTTGAACATCTGGAAGTTCTTGGTTCATGTACTGTTGAAGCCTGGCTTGGAGAATTTTGAGTATTACTTTGCCAGCATGTGAGATGAGTGCAATTTGTGTGATAGTTTGAACATTGTTTGGCATTGCCTTTCTTTGGGACTGGAATGAAAACTGACTTTTCCAACCCTGTGTCCATGGCTGAGTTTTCCAAGTTTGCTGGTATATTTAGTGCAGCACTTTCACATCAACATCTTTTAGGATTTGAAATAGCTCAACTGGAATTCCATCACCTTCACTAACTTTGTTCATGGTAATGCTTCCTAAGGCTCACTTGGTTTCCCCCTCTAAGATGTCTGGCTCTAGGTGAGTGATCACATCATCATGGTTATCTGGATCATTAAGATATTTTTTGTATGGCTCTTCTGTGTATCCTTGCCACCTCTTATTAATATTCTCTGCTTCTGTTAGGTCCGTACCATTTCTGTCCTTTATTGTGCCCATCTTTGCATGAAATGTTCCCCTGGTATCTCTAATTTTCTGGAAGAGATCTCTAGTCTTACTAATTCTATTGTTTTTCTCTATTTCTTCGCATTTATCACTGAATGCTTTCTTATCTCGCCTTGCTAGTCTTTGGAACTTTGCATTCAGATGGATATATCTTTCCTTTTCTCCTTTGCCTTTAGCTTGTCTTCTTTTCTCAGCTATTTATAGGGCCTCCTCAGAAAACCACTTTGCCTTTTTGCATTTCTTTTTCTCTGGGATGTTTTTGATCACTGCTTCCTGCATAGTGTCATGAACCTCCATCCATAGAACTTCAGGCACTCTGTCTATTAGAGATCTAATCCCTTGAATCTACTTGTCTCTTCCTCTGTATAATTGTAAGGGATTTTATTTAGGTCATATCTGAATGGTCTGGTGGTTTTTCTACTTTCTTCAATTTAAGTCTGAATTTTGCAATAGGGAGTTCATGATCTGAGCCACAGTCAGCTCCTGGTCTTGTTTTTGCTGAATGTATAGAGTTTTCAAATAGGAAGACTGGTTCCAAATAGGAAAAGGAGTATGTCAAGGCTTATATTGTCACCCTGCTTATTTAACTTACATGTAGAGTACATCCTGAGAAACGCTGGGCTGGATGAAGCACAAGTTGGAATCAAGATGGCTGGGAGAAATATTAATAACCTCAGATATGCAGATGACACCACCTTTATGGCAGAAAGTGAAGAAGAACTAAAAGAGCCTCTTGATGAAAGTGAAAGAGAAGAGTGAAAAAGTTGGCTTAAAGCTCAACATTCAGAAAACGAAGATCATGGCATCCGGTCCCATCACTTCATGGCAAATAGATGGGGAAACAATGGAAACAGTGGCTGACTTTATATTTTGGGGCTCCAAAATCACTGCAGATGGTGACTGTAGCCATAAAATTAAAAGACACTTACTCCCTGGAAGGACAGTTATGACCAACCTTGACAGCATATTAAAAAGCAGAGACATTACTTTACCAACCAAGGTCCATCTAGTTGAGGCTATGGTTTTTCCAGTAGTCATGTATGGATGTGATAGTTGGACTATAAAGAAAGCTGAGTGCTGAAGAACTGATGCTTTTGAACTGTGGTGCTGGAGAAGACTCTTGAGACTCCCTTGGACTGCAAGGAGATCCAACCAGTCCATTCTAAAGGAGATCAGTCCTGGGTGTTCATTGGAGGGACTGATGTTGTAGCTGAAACTCCAATACTTTGCCCACCTTATGTGAAGAGCTGACTCATTTTAAAAGACACTGATTCTGGGAAAGACTGAAGGAACAAGGAGAAGTGGACACATGAGATGGTTGGATGGCATCACCTACTCAATGGACAAGAGTTTGGGTAAACTCTGAGAATTCGTGATGGACAGTGGGGCCTGGTGTGCTGCAGTCCATGGGGTCACAAAGAGTCGGACATGACTGAGCAACTAAACTGAACTAGACTGAATAGAGTTTCTCTATCTTCAACTGCAATGAATATAGTCCAATTGATTTCAGTATTGACCATCTGGTGATGTCCATGTGTGGAGTCATCTCTTCTGTTTTTGGAAGAGGGTGTTTTCTGTAACCAGTGTGTTCTCTTCACAAAACTCTGTTAGCCTTTTCCCTGCTTCATTTTGCACTCCAATGCCAAACCTGCCTGTTATTCCATGTAGTTCTTGACTTCCTACTTTTGCTTTCCAGTCCCATTAATTAAATCTTAATTATATGAGCGTGATTAAAATCAAAGATGACTGGGTACGTGTGTGGTAGTTGTAAGAGTCTTAAGAATGCACCACTTGCTCTATTCAATATCCTGTGATAAGCTATAACAAAACATGGGAAAAAAATGTATATATGGGTATAACCAAGTCACTTTCCTATACAGCAAAATTAACACATCGCAAATCAGCTATACTTTAATAAAATAAATTTTAAACAACAACAAAAAAGAATGCACCACTTGAATTTCCCTTTAAGAGAGAAATACCTACTGCTTCTCACTTTCCACAAATTTGGGGACCACCACATTGTTGAAAATAAAGCCATGCTCTCCTTGCCTTATATGTAGTTAATGACTTAACAGTGAGAGCATCTTAGAGTCTGGCATTCCTGCCCAACATGGGTCTTTTCTAAAAGACAGACTTTGATCGAGGGTAAATATTTCTTAGAGCCACATCGCAGTCCAAAGTTCTTTCTACTCAGTCCTTCTTCCTTCTCTCTCTGAGTTCATAAATGTCAAACCTAAATTTCTGTCTCAAGACTCTCTGGCTCCTCAGGTTACCTCTCCTCTTTATCATTCACAGGCATTTCAGAGAATCAAAAATAGCAAGCAGTAGCCAAACTGAAATCAGGAGCTCTAATATAGGATTGAACAAAAATTTTGCCCTGGTCAGATGAACTTCTTGGCCAACTCTATATTATGATAATGAAGGGGGGACCAATAATGGAGAGCACTCAGCTGTCTTTGCCATAAGTAACAAATCTTCACTGGATTTCTGGATGCTACAATAAAGTTTTTTTTTTTTTAATAGCTTTAGATGAATACTAATTGTTGGAGGAGGAGTAGCTCATGTATAGGAAAAAAATTATTCTCTTTAAAGCTCTATAAATGTTAGCACCTAAGCAACTTTACTTTTGGAACCTTTTGAGTATTTATAATACAAAATAAAGTATTCTAAAAAATAAAGTGTTCTAAGTAAACAGATTCCGATATTAAGTAAGGGTCAATTCAAATGTCAAGTCTGCAGTTGATTATATGTGGGATCTTGAACAAGTTGCTAAATTTCCCTTCAGACTGGTCCTGGGTCCATTAAAAGTGGATATGAATAGTTCTCCTTCATTAATGTTATTATTATGAAATATAGTGAGATAATGAAAAATATGGTAAACTTAGCAGATTGTCTAACAGAAAAGAACAATTTCTCCCTTCCTCTAGACACCATTGCTATAGTATTATTATTCTTGCTAATGTTGTTGTTATTATTATTATTATTTTCTGCATCATCCTGAGCTATTTCTCCTATTATATGAAATAAAATCATTTTAATATGAAATTAATTAGAATTTGAAAAGTGAACATTCTATTTTCATTTAAGGCTGACTGACTAGGTGCTAACATCAAGTACCCATTAACAAAACATTTTCTGTCCACAGTTTACACTGAATCCTGATCAGGACTTGAACAACAAAATCAAAGTTGGGACAGTTCCACTGGAGGATCTTTTCTGAGTCCCTCATCTATTCATTCATTCACAATAATTCATTCTACAAACATTCTTGAGTACCCAGCCCTTAAGGTGATAGTCCCTGTTGCAGATTCTTCTGCAACTCTGAGATGAAAAGAGGAAGCCCTTGGGGTGTTAATGTCCATTTTCATCACAGAGTGGTTGAAGAAGAGGGCAGTGGCGTGTTGGCCTGAGGTCACAACTGCCACTGAGCAGATACTAGGTCTCTTGATGAATGGATTCAGTGAATCATTTCCATCTAGCTTATTTCCAAGGTAAATCACGAATGATTGTGATATTCTACATTCCTTCCAAAGGCTGCTGCTAGATCTATGAAACGCAAAGTGAGAAAATTGTAGAAAACCATTCTTGATCACAGCTCTAAACTTTCACATCTAATTGTTGATAATGTTCTTCTCTGCCAAGTGACTGATAACATCACTTCAAGAATTCGTGAGCCTCAAACCACATACCAACGTCTTCCTTTTATTTCATGGAAAAATACAGAGTAGAGAGTAAGAGTGTTTTTGTTCTTCTGAATGGTTTTGCCTAATATTTTTGAGTTGGTGGCATTATTGAGTTGCTCATCAATGACTTAATGTAAGCATGTTTAGCTTAAGCATTTTAACTTTAGAAATGGGTGTCACAGGACTTCAGTGGGGGTCCAGTGGTTAAGAATCTGCCTGCCTAATGCAGTGGACATAGGTTTGATCCCTAGTCTGGAAAGACCCCATATGCCTTGGAACAACTAAGCCCATGTGCCTAGAGCTTGTGCTCTGCAACAGGAGAAGCCGCCACAGTGAGCCTCCCATCCCATGAAGAAGGAAGAGCAGACACCATTCACTGCAACAATTAAAAGCCTGAACATAGTAATGAAGACCCAGCACAGCCAAAAAAGACTGCTGCTGCTGCTGCTACTGCTGCTAAGTCTCTTCAGTCCTGTCCCACTCTGTGTAATACCATAGACGGCAGCCCACCAGGCTCCCCCGTCCCTGGGATTCTCCAGGGAAGAACACTGGAGTGGGTTGCCATTTCCTTCTCCAGTGCATGAAAGTGAAAGTGAAGTCGCTCAGTCATGTTGATTCTTAGCGACCCCATAGACTGCAGCCTACCAGGCTCCTCTGTCCATGGGATTTTCCAGCCAAGAGTACTGGAGTGGGTTGCATTGCCTTCTCCACAAAAAAAAAAAAAAAAAAAAAAAAGACTAAGTAAATAAAATTAAGAAGAAAAAAAAAAGGGTGTTATATGACATAAGTTCATAAGTTCATATTAAGACTCCCAAAGCTGACTTCATTCCTAAAAGTGGCTATGAAACAACGGTTGGCAAGCTATAGTCATGGACTAAATCTAAGCGTTGCCTGTTTTTGTTTAGTTTACAAGCTAAGAATGGCCTTTGCTTTAAAAAAAATGAGTAGGACATTCACTGAGGATTGATATCACGCTGCCAGAGGGATAAGAAGGAAGTAGGATTGGGTGGAGGAAGAAACTGAGCTATGATGACAACTTTGGCTGACCCATGGCGTACATCCATGGGGTGCTCTGGAGCTAGGCTGGCCTTTCAGAGAGTTCTATTTAGTAGGGATGAGTTTTTGTGAATGTGAGCTGATGATGAAGGAGGTAGAACTTTGAGCAGGGCAGCTTTCTTAGCTGAAGTGAAAGTGAAGTGAAGTTACTCAGTCATGTCTGACTCTTTGCAACCCAATGGACTGTAACTTACCAGGCTTCTCCGTCCATGGAATTTTCCAGGCAAGAGTACTAGAGCGAGTTGCCATTTCCTTCTCCAGGGGATCTTCCTAACACAGGGATCAAACCCAGGTCTCCCACATTGCAGGCAGACACTTTACCATTTGAGCCACCTGGGAAGCCACTTTTTAGGTAAAGGAGTGCTCAAAGAGGATGATCCATGAAGATCATATGTCAGCCCTCTCAGCAACTGAGGAACAACTGAGGAGAGAAGAACAGATTCTTCTTTCCTGAGGAGACTCCAGACTGCTCTAGGAACTTCCTTAAGAGTTGGCCCAGCACACTTCTGGTGCCTCATTTCTATCTATGCTCTATAGTTCCCTGGTTTCACATGGGACATCATAGATAGAGAACTCCAGAAAGAAAAAGGCTAAGATGAGAAGGAAAGAACATTTCTCAAGAGTTGGAGCCAAATCTAAGCTAGATCCTCTCTGGAGCTAGAATACTCAAGCCTGCTCAGGGTGGGATTTGATTGCAATCTCGAGTGGAAGAGTCAGAAAGAGAACAGACTCAGAAGGCACAGTGTAGAACCTCATATGCTTCCTTATTCATGGTAAGTACTCCATCCTCAGCAGAAGGGCCCTGTGGATAGCTGGCCCTGTATATCACTATTGCTGTTCAGTTGTTCACTTGTGTCCGACTCTTTGCAACCCCATGGATTGCAGCATGCCAGGCTTCCCTGTCCTTCACCATCTCCCAGATCTTACTCAAACTCATATCCATTGAGTCAGTGATGCCATCCAACCATCTCATTCTCTGTCATCCTATTGACCTCCAGCCTTCAATCTTTCCTAACAACAAGGTCTTTTCCAGTGAATCAGCTCTTTTTATAAGGTGGCCAAAGTATTGGAGCTTCAGCCTCAGCATCAGTCCTTCCAATGAATATACAGGATTGATTTTCTTTAGGATTGACTAGTTTGATTTCCTTGCAGTCCAAAGGACTCTCAAGAGTCTTCTCCAGCACCAAAGTTTGAAGGCATCAATTCTCTGGCATTCAGCCTTTTTTTATTTTCCAGCTCTTACATCCATACATGACTACTGGGAAAAAATATAACTCTGACTCTATGGACCCTTGTAGGCAAAGTAATGTCTCTGCTTTTTAATACACTGTCTAGGTTTGTCATTACCTCATTGAGTAAACTAGTACAGTAGGATGGAAGGGAAAACCGGAACTCTTTTAAAGCAGACTACCATTTTCTCTCCACTAACACTGTCTTTTTGATTAACCCTATGACTTCTACCCTAAATCTCTTTTGCTATTAAAAGGAAATTTTCTCATCTGTTGGCACCTTTTTTCCTCTCCTGCATAACTCACTTCAGAGTTTGTCTCATCCAGTAAGTGATCAAGATTAAGGTTTTGTGTATATTAGTCTCTCAGTTGTGTCCAACTTTTTGAGATCCCCATGGACTGTAGCCTGCCAGGCTCCTTTGTCCATGGGATTCTCCAGGCAAGTATACTGGAGTGGGTATCTGATTCCCTTCTCCAGGGGATCTTCCCAACCCATGGATTGAACCAGGGTCTCCTACATTGCAAGCAGATTCTTTACAGTCTGAGCCACCAGAGAAGCCCAGATTAAGGTTACTCTCACACTAATACTGGACTGCCTGGCATCATTTCCTACCCTCTTGGAGCTTGTGGTGTAAGTTTACAAAAGTAGAGCCAACTCTGGGGAAGCTGTGCTATCTTACCTTCAGGGGCTTTGCTTTTGTACAATAAGCAGTCAGTAAATATTCAATCAGTGCAACAAACCTGATTCATAGAAAGACAAATGACTTAATGACCTTGCATGAATAGAGTGATCCATACAGGTGAATATCTGGTGGCTCAGATGGTAAAAATCTATGTTTAATGCAGAAAACCCAGATCCAATCCCTGGATGGGAAGATCACCTGGAGAAGAAAATGGCAATCCACTCCAGTATTCTTGCCTGGAAAAACCTATGGACTGAGGAGCCTGCCAGGCTCCTCCATGGGGTAATGAAGAGTTGGACAAGACTAAGAGACTATCACATACACAGGTAAACAAGAGATCTTGATTCAATGCATTCTTCAGAAACACCTAGCTATATGCTTTTATTATTACTATTGATTTCTTTCATTCTATTATCTTTTAAAGTCTAGAGCACCCCTTACTAGAACATAGATATCAACACCAATTTTATCTAGAAAACTTGTACTATAGTGCCAATGTTCATAGTTATTACTTAATATTTAAAATCTAGCATTCATAGTTTTTTGAAACAGTGTATTAAATTTATTTTTAGCATAATGATTATTATTACTATGCAACATTCAGAAAGATTGATAAAGTCTTTGACCTTGTTTGTATAGATGAGTATATGCTTACTTTCTACTTTAATTTTTTTTTTAGTTGAAGTTCATTTGCTTTGTAATGTGTGTAGCTTCTGCTCTATAGTGTGAATCAGCTCTAAGCATACATATGTCCCCTCCCTTTTGAGCCTCCCTCCCATCCCTCTAGGTCATCAAAAAGCATTGAGCTGAGCTCCCTGTGCCATAGAGCAGCTTACCACTAGGTATATATTTCACACATGGTACTTGCAGTAGTTTTTGATCAATCTGAATTTTTGTAGGAGAAAGTATTACATCTAGATAGAGATGGAAATTAAAAGGAAGGAAGTTTGAAGTTGTTTATACTTATGACTCTTCTGTAAAGGCTATTGCTCCTTTTTTACAAAAAATTTTTTCAACAACTCTAGCATTTATTTATCTTTTTCTTAATTGAAACAGAATTCTTTAAATACTCTACTTTATAGTTTTCAAAAGTTTCACATACATGATTTCATATAATTCCATAATAACCTTTTTCCCCTCTGTCCTTATATTGGCCTTCCACTATCCCCACTGTTAACTAGTTTGTTCTCTATGTCTGTGAGTCTGTTTCCTTTTTTTTTTTTAAATTTTTTTTTCATTAGTTCCCTGGTAGCTCAGATGGTAAAGAATCTGCCTGCAATTCAGGAGACCCAGGTTTGATCCCTAGGTTGGGAAGAACCCCTGGAGAAGGGGATGGCAACCCACTTCAGTATTTTTGCCTGGAGAATTCCCTGGACAAAAGAGGCTGGGGAGCCACAGTCCATGGAGCTGCAGAGTTGGACACACGACTAAATGACTAGCACACTAGTTTGCTGTATTTTTTAGAGTTCACATACAGGTGATATCATACACTATTTATTTTTCTCTGATTTATGCCACTTAGCATAATGCCCTGCAGTTCCATCCATGTTGCTCCAAGTGGCAACATTTTGCTGCTTTTTACAGCTAAGTAGTATTCCATTGTGTGTATGCATATGTATGTATACACAACACCTTAGTCCATTCATCTGTTGATGAACACTTAGGTTCTTAGGGTGCAGGTATCTTTTTAAATTAGTGTGTTTGTCTGTTTGTGTTTTGGATACATACCCAGGAGTACCATTTTTGGGTCATATGGTAGTTCTAGTTTTAGGTTTTTGAGAAACCTCCATACTGTTTTCCAGTCACTGCACTGATTTACATTCCCGCCAATAAATGCTCTAATAAAGGGGAAAACTTTCTGCTATTGTATTATTGTTCTGGCCGATGTTGTTGTTACTATCACTATTATTATTATTATTATTATTATTACTTTCTACAGCATCCTGAGCTCTTTGTTTTGAAAATCCTAGTGCCTGGAAAATGATCCCTCATACACTCAGCCTGTGTATAATTAGTGTTTGCAGCCTAGGAATATAAGGTTATGTTTGAGGCTTTACAGAGAAGGAAATGGCAACCCACTCCATTGTTCTTGCCTGGAGAATCCCATAGACTGGGGAGTCTGGCTGGCTGCAGTCCAAAGGGTTGCAGACAGTTGGACATGACTAAGCATGAAACAAAACATTGAGGCTTTATGAAAATTTTGTGAGAATTTCTGGATATACTGGGAACAACAGCTTTATAAGATCCCTGAAGTTGTGCAGTAGGAAGTGTGAACAAGAACTGGCAAAATATGGTTTGTCTCTCTTCATGTACAGTCACTTCCAATTTGTTTTATAGATTATTAAAGTCTTTTAGTGCTTAAATAACTTTTCTGATATCCTACCTTAGGTTGCTATGAATTTGGACGAAACACTTTTTTCCCTCATCAATGGCATTCTTAGCTAAAACAAAGAGGGCAACCTTAAAAGAACCAGCTGCTCATTGAATGGAACTGTAGGTACAGAGAGCTGGTCCTTGTGATACCAGCATCATATAAAACGGTCAAATTGCATAATACCTTTGTGCCTCCCTCCTCTCTTATTAAATTGGCTAATGATAGTAGTAATGAGGCAAGGTGTAGATTCCCCACCCCCACCAGGGTAAAGCAACTGGAGATTCATTCCCTATGGACTGAAACTAGGTAAAATAACAGCAGACCAATTAAGGGAGGCGGCTGCCCAGACGACATACTTCTCATTCCCAAAGTCAGGAGACCTCCCTGACCACATGTGCACAGAAAGGCTCCTTGGAGGTCAAAGGAGGAGTGATGTCAAGAGATTTTCTACCCATATGCCTTTATGGTAGGATCCATTTTGGCTAAGAGATGTGTGTGCACACATGGAAGGATCCTGATATTGAGATATACCAATATGAACTGTGAACCAGGCAAATCAAAATGATTGGCCAAAGGAAAACTGGATAAATGCTCCATATAAGCAATTTAACTGTCATGAGGATATCACTCAGGGTCTCTCCCTCTGAGTCTGCCCCTGTGTCTATCTACACATCCTATATTCTTTTTCCTCTTAATAAATACTTTACTCACTTCACTACTTTCTGTCTTTGCAAAAATTCTTTCCTATAGAGCTGAAGGGCCAGAGCCCTTGTCACTGGTCAATGGTCTAGTGATCTGGTGCTTTCACTGCTGTGACCCAGCCCAGTCTCTGGTTAGGAACTCAGGTCCAACTCCAAGCCGTTTCAGGCAGAGGCCACCTAAGATCAGTAGTAGTAGTAACTTGTAAGCTTGTTGTTATAATTTCATACTTAGGCTGATTATTCTCATGCCTATTACATAGTAAATGGCATTTACGTGTCTGCCCCTAGACAAAATTTGAATGAAAATTAAAGAAGAAAGTGTTAGTCATTCAGTATCCAAATCTTTGCGAAGCCATGGACTATACCCTACCAGGCTCCTCTGTCCATGGAATTCTCCAGGCAAGAATAATGGAGTGGGTTGCCATTTCCTTCTCCAAGGGATCGTCCCAACCCAGAGATCGAATCCGGATCTCCACCATTGTAGGTGGATTGTTAACAGCTGAGCCATCAGGGAATGAATTCTATATAATTTTATGTGTTGCTTAATGCAAGATGACAGAATTTCTCTTGACGATGTCTAGACAAGGGCTCTCTAACTTATCATTTAGGGATAACCCTTCCTTTCTCTATAACTTTAAGGGGACCAGCTGTGCTTAGATTGAACAATAGTCCTTGTCTTGTTACTTATATCTAGATATCTAAGGCTTCATGGCAGAAGCCACATAATGTCAGTATCAGCAAGTTATTTTCTAATGCATTTTATTAAACTTTAGGCAGGAGGGCTTTTATTGGAGCCCAGATCAAGGGACTGAGATGTTATAGCTTTATCAGAAAGAAGGCAAGCAATAACAATTCTCCAGGGCTTTGAGTGCAAAGCCTTTGTGTCTTCAAACCTAAAGCTCACTGCTACAGAGCAGTCAGACAACTATTTGATGACATGAAGAACAACCAAAAGTAATGTCATATGTTGTCAAGTACACATCAGAAAAAAAAAAAAAAAGGATGGACATATTTTTGTTTGTTTGTTTTAGGATAATTAATGGAAGTGCATAAATTGTCAGTATGCAGATCAGTTAGTTAGGAAATGAAACATTAAAACCACAGACATGCTCCTTGTCTTCCTTTACAATCACTCTCTGACTGGTAGGTAACACTCTTCTGTGATTCTATAATGATCTCAAAATAAAAAGTTAAATAAAAGGTACATGGCAAATACTTTTTTGAAACAAGGTTTGCCAAAATTATTATCAGAAAAATCAAACCTAAAGTCAAATATTACTAATAGTGATAAAACAGGTCATGACCTGATATAAGGATCCATTCATCCCAAATTTAAAATAAAAGCTGCAATCCTTGCATGCTTAACCCTGCAGACTCAAAACAAATGGTAAAGATTGACATAATTATCAATATATTCACAAAACCAAAACTACATAATTTCATGCATTTAACTTATTTTCAAAATAGAGATTATTTTTGTTCATTTGTTTCTTTTTATTATCATTATTTTGAGTGGGGAGTGCTGACTTTTCACTGTTACAAATCACTAGTACTAAAATTTCTATGACTTATAGATGAAAAATATAATGTCAAAGTTATCATATGAATTTTTCAAGGGCACCTTAAATAAAGTTGATTAATATTTTCTACTCATTATCAGTAGGAAAAATCAGCACTGCTCATTCCATATTAACTATGACCAGTAGTAATGATTTCAGAATATATCATTCTGGAATGTTGCCTAATTTGAAATAGTACTTACATAGACACAATCCAGTAAGAATGTTACTTACCTTTTGACTCTGCAAATGTTGTTTAATCTGTTCAACTCTGTTCAATTTTCTTGAAACTACTTGAAGATATTCCTATAATGTGAAACTTTTAAAGAACTACATATGATTTGATAAGTGTAGAACACATATTAAGGACTAAATTTTCTTATCTGTCTAGCTATAAACCTACCTATCAATCATCTACCTATTGTCAATCTATTATCTATCTACAATTTATCCATAAATACTCCTATCCCTTAATAAATATAAATATAGCAATAGCTTTTTTAAAATGGTGGATATATTTATTTCAAAAGGTGTCTGGCCAATTATATCTCCTTCAGGAAGAATTTTTTTATTATTTTGCCCTATTTCCAGCTTTAGTAAATATTGTCAAAGTACATGTAGTTTTTACAAATCTAGCTACATGTAAGCTTTTATAAATGAGGTAAAATTTCAGATTAATTCATTACTGGAGGGGTTTTGCAAAAATGGAGGCCATATTTTAATTCTTAAATGGTTGAGAGAGGTAACAAATATTTTCATTGGAGTATGAGGATATAACTTGATCTATTTTACATGTAGTTGCTAAATTATGTACAAAAACTGTATGGACCTAACAGAAGCAGAAGATATTAAGAAGAGGTGACAGGGATACACAGAAGAACTATGCAAAAAAGATCTTCATGACGCAGATAACCATGATGGTGTGATCATTCACCTAGAACCAGATACCCTGGAATATGAAGTCAAGTAGACCTTAGGAAGCATCAATATGAACAAAGCTAGTGGAGGGGATAGAATTCTAGTTAAACTATTTCAAATCCTAAAAGATGATGCTGTCAAACTGCTGCACTCAATATGCCAAAAATTTAGAAAACTCAGAAGTCACCAAAGGGCTGGAAAAGGTCAGTTTTTATTCCAAACGCAAAGGAAAGCAATGCCAAAGAATGCTCAAACTACTGCATAATTGGGCTCATCTCACACGCTAGAAGAGGAATGCTCAAAATTCTCAAAGCCAGGCTTCAACAGTACGTGAACCATAAACTTCCAGACGTTCAAGTTGGATTTAGAAAAGGCAGAAGAACCAGAGATCAAGTTGCCAACATCCAATGTTGGATCATATTAAAAGCGAGTTCCAGAAAAATATCTGCTTTGCTTTATGAACTATGCCAAAGCCATTGACTGTGTGGATCAGAACAAACCATGGAAAATTCTGAAAGAGATGGGAATACCAGACCACCTGACCTGCCTCCTGAGAAATCTGTATGCAGGTCAAGAAGCAACAGTTATAACTGGACATAGAACAACAGACTGTTTCCAAACTGGGAAAGGAGTACATCAAGGCTGTATATTGTCACCTCACTTATATAACTTATATGTATTACATCATGAGAAATGCTGGCCTCGATGAAGCACAAGCTGGAATCAAGATTTCCAGGAGAAATATTAATAGCCTCAGATATGCAAATGACATAAGATTTATGGCAGAAAGCAAAGACTAACTAAAGAGCCTCTTGATGAAAGTGAAAGAGGAAAGTGAAAAAGTTGGCTTAAAACTCAACATTAGAAAACTAAGATCATGGCATCTGGTCCCATCACTTCATGGCAAATAGATGGGGAAACAATGGAAACAGACAGACTTTATTTTGGGGGCTCCAAAATCACTGCAGATGGTGACTGTAGCCATGAAATTAAAAGACACTTCCTCCTTGGAGGAAAAGCTATGACCAACCTAGACAGCATATTCAAAAGCAGAGACATTACTTTGCCAACAAAGGTCCATCTAGTCAAAACTATGGTTTTTCCAGTAGTCATAAATGGATGTGAGAGTTGGACCCTAACGAAAGCTCAGTGCCAAAGAAATGATGCTTTTGAACTGTGGTGTTGAAGGAGAGTCTTGAGAGTCCCATGGACAGGAAGGAGATACAACCAGTCGATCTTAGAGGAAATCATTCCTGTCTATTCATGGTAAGGACTGATGCTGAAGCTGAAACTCCTATACTTTGGCCACCTGATGCAAAGAACTGAGTCATTTGAAAAGATCCTGATGCTGGGAAAGATTGAAGGCTGGAGGAGAAGGGAATGACAGAGGATGCGTTGATTGGATGGCTTAACCAACTCAATGGACATGAGTTTGACTAAGCTCTGGGAGTTGGTGATGGACAAGGAAGCCTGGTTTGCTGCAGTCCATAGGGTCACAAATAGACACAACTGAGCAACTGAATTGAACTGATGAGGACATACTTTTATCTATTTTACATATAGTTGCTAAATTATGAAGAAGTTGTAAATAAAACTTTCTATAAAATAAATACATTATAAAGTGAGGGTACTAATTGAAGTTTATTTGGGAAAATACCAAAATATAAAAAATGGTAAAGTAAAATGTCATCTCAAAGTCTCAAAATACATGTTCGGTTCACTTCAATTAAGTCACTCGGTCATGCCCGGCTCTTCGTGACCCCATGATTTGCAGCACGCCAGGTCTCCCTGTCCATCACCAACTACCGGAGTTTACTCAGACTCACGTCCATCGAGTCAGTGATGCCATCCAGCCATCTCATCCTCTGTCGTCCCCTCTCTTCCTGCCCCCAATCCCTCCTAGCATGAGTCTTTTCCAATGAGTCAACTCTTCGCATGAGGTGGCCAAAGTACTGGAGTTTCAGCTTTAGCATCATTCCTTCCAAAAACACCCAGGACTGATCTCCTTTAGAATGGACTGGTTGGATCTCCTTGTAGTCCAAGGGACTCTCAAGAGTCTTCTCCAACACCACAGTTCAAAAGCATCAATTCTTCGGCACTCAGCTTTCTTCACAGTCCAACTCTCATATCCATACGCGACTACTGGCAAAACCATAGCCTTGACTAGATGGACCTTTGTTGGCAAAGTAATGTCTCTGCTTTTGAATATGCTATCTAGGCTGATCATAACTTTCCTTCCAAGGAGTAAGCATCTTTTAATTTCATGGCTGCAATCACCATCTGCAGTGATTTTGGGGCCCCAAAAAATAAAGTCTGTCACTGTTTCCACTGTTTCCCCATCTATTTCCCATGAAGTGATGGAACCAGATGTTATGATCTTCGTTTTCTGAATGTTGAGCTTTAAGCCAACTTTTTCACTCTCCTCTTTCACTTTCATCAAGAGGCTTCTTAGTTCCTCTTCACTTTCTGCCATGAGGGTGGTGTCATCTGCATATCTGAGGTTATTGATATTTCTTCCGGCAATCTTGATTCCAGCTTGTGCTTCTTTTATATCTATTGCTCTTACATTTATCTCTTTCTGTTGCAGATTATTTATACTAACTCTTTTTTTTTTCAAAAATATTATATACTAACACATATATATGAACTGTAGAAAGATGGTGCTGATGAATTTATTTGCAGGGCAGCAGTGAAGAAACAGACATAAAGAACAGACTTAGGGACATGGGGAGAGAGGAGGAGAGGGTGAGATATGGACAGAGTAACATGGAAACTTACATTATTATATGTAAAATAGATAGCCAATGGGAATTTGTTCTTTGTCTCAGGGAACTAAACAGGGGCTCTGTATCAACCTAGAGGGGTGGGGTGTAGAGGGAGTTTGGAGGGAGGTCCAAGACAGATGGGACATATTTATATCTATGGCTGATTCATGTGATGCTTGACAGAAAACAACAAAATTCTGTAAAATTGTCCTTCAATTAAAAAAATAAATAAATTTAAAAAATAGCAAGATATAAAAACTTAGGTATGCAAGAAGAATGTAGTGAATAGAATTCAGAATGGTAATTTAAAATAGTGACAGAATACAGTATCAAACTTTTGACAAAACATGTCAGTTTATTTTAAAGTTTTGAAAAGAATAAACAACCCCAGGGTCATAAAAGGGCAAACAGTATGCAAGTAAGAGTAAGCATAATATTCTTAGTGAAATTCGTCAGAGAAAGATAAATATTAGTGTATGATATCACAAATATAATTTTAAAATAATATAAAGGAATGTATATGCAAAACAGAAACAGATGCACAGATAAAGAAAACAAACTTGTGGTTACCAAAAGGGGTAGGGAAGAGGGGAGGGACAAATTAGGAGTATGGGATTAATAAATAAAAGCTGCTATATATACAACAGATAACCAACAGAGTGTATAGCACTGGGAATTATAAGCATTGTCTTGTGATAAATTTTAATGGGAATAATCTGCAAAAACACTGAATCACTGTTCTGTAACACATGAAACTAATATAATATTATAAATCAACTATGCTTCAATTAAACAAGTAAATGACAACAAGAATTTTACTCAATATATCTAAAATAAAACTGATAAACTGTTACAAACATCTTTATACAATTTAAGATGATCATTTAGAGTAGAGAATGTAGTTCTTCTTACACACAGAGGAGTTCAGTTAACTGTTATTACCATAGTCAAGAGTTTCGTTTAAACCCGTGTGCCGGTGCTCAGTTGCTTCGGTCATTTCCGACTCTTTGCAGCTCTGTTGACTGTAGCCTGCTAGGCTCCTCTGTCCATGGGAGAGTCCAGGCAAGAATACTGGAATGCTTTAAGCACAGTCATGACTTATCATACACATGTAATCCACTTATAAAAGCAAGAAAAACATTTAAGACCCCCGAAGTGTTAGTTGCTCGGTCATGTCCGACTTTACAGGACCCCATGGACTGTAGCCCACTAGGCTCCTTTGTCTGTGGAATTCTCCAGACAAAAATACTGGAGTGGGTTGCCTACAAGTTCCTTAATTTCCCCTAGAAGTTAACAATATGCATAAAGGATATTTAATAATTTTTATACCAAAATAATTGGTACTATAAATTGATTTCAAAACTTCATAGGCATATATTTTAAATTATTCCTATTATCATCTTACTTGAAATTGTGAAAACTCCAATTCAATTTTAATAAACAGTAATTTATAAGAAACTACACCAAACTATAATATAAAATATGTAATGATAAGTGGAAACAAGAAAAAAGTTAATGCAAAGTGAAAAAACGCAGGGTATACAAAAATAACAAACATATATAAACATATACATATGTCTGTGTATGTATATATATATATATGGCAATTAAAAAAACAAATATATTTGTTTTATATGTTTCTTATATATATTATATATATATGTTTAGGTGTATATGGGAAAATGTGTGTACAGTGTTTTGTAGGTTTGTGAGCATATACATTTAATATTAAATTATATGCCACACAAATAAAAGGCAAAGAAACATACTAATATATCAAATACTTGTCTTAGTGAGATCAATTTATATTAATACATATTTTCAATTTTCTTCATACATTCTTGACAAAACACTTTGTCTACAAAAATGATAATTGCTTATGTAATTAAAATATATAAAGTTAATGCACATACAGAATCATGGGCATAAAAAAATTTCATGCTAAAATATTTTTCATTCTTACTAAATATTATTCTTCCACATGGTTCTAACTTCTATAATAATCTGAATAAGTAGTAATAGCCAGTCTTTAATAACCACATTTATAGTGTTTTATGCAGGACAAAAACATCTATTAGTGATATTAAAATTAGAAAAATATTTCCGTAAGGAACCTCATAGGAAGCCCCCTCTCTAATTTCATTAATTGCATCCCTGAAAATCTGCATAAAAAGTGATCATTTTCATATAATTTTTTAAGTACTGTTCAGAATAGTGCACTGTCATCTTCCAATTTAATTCAGCAAAAGCAATTACAAGCTTGGCCAGTCTAGCAAAGTCCAAATACTTAGATAACTGATAGAGTTAATCCAGGGATAGATGCATAAAAAGTATAATTGGTATATAAATTCTATTTTATTGTAAATATGCCAGTAATACAAAATGAGATAAATTGGAAATTAGAATTTTTGCTCTAAACTGATCTAACCTTTCCCTGAATACCATTCTCTTTCCCAGTGGTCACCTTTCTTCATGGTTTGCTGGGTGCGTCATTCTTGAAGTTTTCCGTGCATTGATCTGGTTTAAACACTAAATACACATAGTAAGTGATTGTATTTATCCTGAGGACTAAATTGTATTTTAAAATAAGCAGAAGTTATACTTTTATCACTTAGATGGTTGGTTGTCCAGATCTGCCCTACCTGTTCTTCAGCAATCATTACCTGACAGGTTCACGTTGACCCAGAGTCTATATATAAATATGTATTTATTATGCATAAGTAAGTGAGAATAAAAATTGGGCATGACTTTTTTCTCAGGAATACATTCTTGTTTAATGAAAAATTAAACAAGAATACTCACGTTTAAGTACTCATGAATCTGAAGGACATTTTGGTCAAGCCACCCAAACTTCATTAAAATCAGGTAGAACATCTGCTTAATTATTTCCTTTCCATAAAATACACTATTTGCAAATGTAAAGAAACCACACTGTTGCAACATTATGAACAATTAGTAAAGGCTTCATAAATTTCACAAAATGTCATCCACCTATCCTGACAATAGAGAAATTCCAACAAAGCTTCACATTCTCCTTGTTGCCAATACTATAATTAAAGAGATAATGGAACCTTTCTTAGAAATGAATTCCTTAGTCAGGGACCAAACTGATAGTTTATTAGCTGATTATAGTAACCTTTATATCTTATAGACGATCAAAGCATTGTCCTTTTTTCTCTGTTGGTTTTATGAATATTTTATGAAGATAATTTTATGCAAGTATATATTTTATTCAGTACATGCCTACAGATGCTGTGAGAGGGACAATGCAATTGTCTCAGTCTTCTAAAATTGATACTATATTTGAATCTCTGTCAAAAATATACATTGTCAATGATAAGTATCATTGTACTTGATGATGCTTGAGTAACAATTTTTTCCTCAGCATTTTGTGTTAAATATAACAAAACAAAACAGTGTTTCTCAGTTGATTTCATCACAGTTACCATGTTGATTGCTAACAGAAAATATACTTGGGCAAATTTTGAGTTGAAGAATATATTAACTTTTTTAAAAATACATGGAAAATAAGACATTTCTTTGAAATAAGCAAAAAAGTATGAATTCATTACTATATGACTAATTTGGCAGCTATGTAGAAAGCATTGGGTTTAGTGTATTTGAAACTCGCAGAAAAATACACAAATGTATTTCACATTATAATATGCTATGAGCATATATAGCCCCAAACCCATGATAGAACTGTGGAAATGAAGCAATGGCACTAAACTTTATTTTAGAGATTATAAAAATAAGAAAAACCACTTATTTTCATATTCTTAACAGATAAAGTTATGTATTCATCTCATCTGAACATGTTATCAAGTAATTAAGAAGAACAGCAAATGTAACCATTTTATTCAATAGAAAATTGTATTCTGAATCATCTAGACATTATTCTAAATAACCCATGTCTTAATGTAGTGGTAAATATTATCAAATAGTACTGCACAATGTTCTATTTTATGATACTCAATAAAAGGTTTTTCATAAAATAATGAAAGCAGAATTCAGTGAGATGGATAGTTAATTTAAGACTTCCAAATAAATTAAAAATAACTTTAAAAACCTTGCAAAAATTAACATAGAACATGTTGTGGTCCAGGTGTGGGTTAGAAAAGAATTTCCAGATATGAAACAGAATAAGAGGGAAATAAGTTTATTAGCGTGGAAGACGCTGTCAAAACAGTGGGCCAGCTCAAGGGAGAACCAATGTTGAACAGAGGCCCTTAGTCCACTTTTACCCAGGGTACAAGGAGTGGGATAGGGGTCTTGTGGGTCATTTGCTGATTGGATGAGGCATGCATACTGTGTGGGGGAAGAGTAAGGCAAATACCTTCTCCCTGTGTAGGGTAGGAGGGGAGACAGTTTATGCTCCTCAGGAGGACCTGAAATCTGTTCATAGTTACAACATGGGGGAGGGAAGGACAATAAGAATCTGATCTTTCCGTTCTTGCATTCCAAAACTCTCCTTGGTTTTATCAGCTCTCTAGTCCATGGGTCACCACAGAACAGTGCTGAAGGGCCTGAATCTTACTTAAATTGAGTAGCGTTGCTGTCGGTATGAAACCAGTAATAATTGGTTATTAACCTCGAAGATCAAACCAGTCAATCCTAAAGGAAATCAGTCCTGAATATTTATTGGAGGGACTGATGCTGGAGCTGAAATTCTAATACTTTGGTCACCTGATGTGAAGAACTGACTCATTTGAAAAGAGCCTAATGCTAGGAAAGATTGAAGGCAGGAGGAGAAAGGGACAACAGAGGATGAGATGGTTGGATGGCATCACCAACTCGATGGACATGAGTTTGAGTAAGCTCCTGGAGTTGATGATGGACAGGGAAGCCTGGTGTGCTCCAGTCCATAGGGTCACAAAGAGTCAGACACCTCTTAGAGACTGGACTGGACTGAACTGAACTGAACCTTGAAGACTCTGTGAACAGAGAATTGACTACACAGAGTATATTGCTACTGAGCTGTGAAGTGTTACCAATGACCCTCTGCTTCTTAGTGAAATTTGAAGTATAGACTTTATTTCCAAATTCTGATATGGTTTCAGATTTAGTTACCTTAGAGACTGCTTTTCTACCCTTGCCAGAAAATTGATCATTTGAGGATATCCATTGTTTCCAGCTCAGAACAATTTAGAGAATAACAGCATTTCTTTTGCCATATATTCATAGTTCAAAATTTCCACTGCAAAATGCATTAGGGATATAAATTCTACATCATCAGTAGCTGTTTACTACTGTTAATATGAAAGCCTACCTTTACTGAATGCATATTTGTGACTAGCACTGTCTTAAGGCTCTATGTAGATAATGTCATTCAATCCTCATAAGAAAAAGAAGAATATAAGGCTGAACTGCAGGCTTCTCTTTTAAATATGTGAAAATTGAAATTTTTTGAATATATATTTTCAGAGATGAAATTCCAGTCTATTTCAGAGCATCTGTTCTCATCACTCTCTTTCATGATGCTTAAGTCTGTGTGCCTCAAAGAGAATTTACCTTGATTTTCATAAAATATGCTATGATTAAATACTTGTGGAACAGGGATATTATTTCTACAATCACCTGAACTCACTGGGGAATTTACAAATGACTCAGTCTCATCTTGGTCAGGAGTGAAGTTTTCTATCCTGTTATCCTACAAACATGGGCTTCTGAGGGGGCTATAGTGGTAAACAACTTGCCTGTCAGTGCAGGAGATGAAAGAGACCTGAGTTTGATCCCTGGGTCAGAAGATCCCCTGGAGAAAGGCCTGGCAACCCACTCCAGTATTCTTGCCTGGAGAATACCATGGACAGAGGAGCCTGGTGGGCTACAGTCCATAGGGTCACAAAGAGTCGGACATCACTAAAGCGATTTAGCATGCAGCATGCACCCTATAAACACATACTTACTAACCCTACAAACACATACCTACTAGATTTTCAAATGTTTTGCTCACGGTTCTGAGTCTTGGGAATATCTAGGTCTGTTAAACAAGTTCTGCATAGGCAGCTGTGAAGTGGGAGTCGAGAATGATTAGATTTCAGGAATACTAAACTTTCAACAAATTGATGACTGTTGTTTTATCCACTGGATGATAACAGCGCTCATGGAAAAAAATGCTCTATACCGTTTATATGTTCCAGTTTTTTATTACATTTAACTCCTACATTTCTTTGCATATTTTTAATTCTTAAGGATAAAAACATTCAAGCAGAGTAGTTCCACTTTTCTCAGCTTTATTAAAGTATAATTGATATGCAGCATTATGTGAGTTTAAGGTGCACAATATAATGATTTGACACACAGTCAAACACAATTGAAGTGACTTAGCATGCCCACATGCATATATTGAGAAATTTTCACCAAAATAATATTAGTTAACACATATTTCTCATATATTAACCCACTTGATTTGATTGTTATATTGAAAACTTGAAAGCTATACTCATATCTATTTTCCAGTATACAGTACAGTATTCTTAACTTAATCGCCAGGCTATGTATTACATCCCAGAGCTTACTCATCTTCTAACTGAAAGTCTATATACTTTAACTAACATCTCTCCATTCCCTGCCACACACATTTAGCCCCTGGCAACCACCATTCTACTCTGTTTATGAGGTCAGTTTTTCAAAATTCCCCTTATAACTGTTATCTATCAGTTCAGTTCAGTCATTCAGTCATGTCCAGCTGTTTGCAACCCCATGGACTACAGCACACCAAACTTCCCTGTCCATAACCAAATCCAGACCTTGCTCAAACTCATGTCCATTGTGTCGGTGATGCCATCCAATCATCTCATCCTCTGTTGTGCCCTTCTCCTCCTGCCTTCAATCTTTCCCTGAATCAGAATCTTTTCCAAGTGAGTCAGCTCTTTGCATCAGGTGGCCAAAGTATAGGAGTTTCAGCTTCAGCATCAGTTCTTCCAAAGAATATTCAGGACTGATTTCCTTGAGGATTGATTGGTTTGATCTCCTTGCAGTCCAAGGGATTCTGAAGAGTCTTCTCCAACACTGCAGTTCAAAAGCATCAGTTCTTCAGTGCTCAACCTTCTTTAGTGTCCAACTCTCACATACATACACGACTACTGGAAAAACCATAACTTTGACTAGACGGACTTTTTTTGACAAAGTAATGTCTGTCATTTTAATATGCTGTCAAGGTTGGTCATAGTTTTTCTTCCAAGAAGCATGTGTATTTTTATTTCATGGCTGCCATTATCATCTGCAGTGATTTTGGAGCCCAAGAAAATAAAGACTGCTACTGTTTCCATTATTTCCCACCTATTTGCCATGAAGTGATGGGACATGATGCTATAATCTTAGTTTTCTGGATGTTGAGTTTTAACCCTGCTTTTTCAATCTCCTCTTTCACTTTCACTGGAGGTCCTTTAGTTCGTCTTCACTTTCTGCCATAAGGGTGGTGTCCTCTGCATATCTGAAGTTATTGATATTTCTTCTGGCAATCTTGATTCTAGCTTGTGCTTTATCTGGCCTGACATTTCCCATGATGTACTCTGCATATAAGTTAAATAAGCAGGAGACAATATACACCTTTGATATACCCCTTTCCCAATTTGGAGCTAGTTTGTTTTTCCATGTCTGGTTCTAACTGTTGCTTGTTGACCTACATACAAGATTTCTCAGGAGGCAGGTCAGGTGGTCTGGTATTCCTATCTCTTGAAGAATTTTCCACAGTTTGTTGTGATCCACACAGTCAAAGACTTTGGCATAGTTAATAAAGCAGAAATAGATGTTTTTCTGCAACTCTCTTGCTTTTTCGATGATCCAACAGATGTTGGCAATCTGGTTCCTCTGCCTTTTCTAAAACCAGCTTGAACATCTGGAAGTTCAATGTTCACGTATTGTTGAAGCCTGGCTTGGAGAATTTTGAGCATTACTTTGCTAGTGTGTGAGATGAGTGCAATTGTGCAGTAGTTTGAACATTCTTTGGAATTGCCTTTCTTTGAGATTGGAATGAAAACTGACCTTTTCCAGTCCTGTGGCCCCTGCTGAGTTTTCCAAATTTGCTGGCATATTGAGTGCAGCACTTTCACAGCATCATCTTTTAGGATTTGAAATAACTCAGCTGGAATTCTATCACATTTCCATTAGCTTTCTTCACAGTGATGCTTTCTAAGGCCCACTTGACTTCTCATTCCAGGATGTCTGACTCTAGGTGAGTGATCACACCATCGTGGTTATCTGGGTCATGAAAATCTTTTTTATATAGTTCTTCTGTGTATTCTTGCCACCTCTTCTTAATATCTTTTGCTTTTGTTAGACCCATACTGTTTCTGTCCTTTATTCTCCCCATCTTTGCATCAAATGTTCCCTTGGTATGTCTAATTTTCTTGAAGAGATCTCTAGTCTTTCCCATTCTGTTTTCCTCTATCACAGGGCACTTTTCCTTTCTTTGACTTACTTCACTGAGCACAGTGTCCTCAAGTTCCATTCACATTATTGTAAATATAAGGATTTATTCTTATTTATGGCTGAATAATTTTCCATTATATATAATATTCCACACATATGTGTGTGTGTTTGTAATATATACATTTATCCAGTTATCCATCAATGGACTGGTAGGCTGCTTCCGTGTCTTGCCCATTGTGAGTCATACTTCAGTGACGGGAGTGCAGATATCTCTTCTAGAAAGTGATTTTGGCTTGATCATATGGTAGATTGATTTTTAATTTTTTGTGAAAACTCCATACGATTTTGCATAATAGTTTTCCAATTTATATTCCTCGCTTACATTCAGTTCAGTTCAGTTCAGTCGCTCAGTCGTGTCCGACTCTTTGCGACCCCATGAATCGCAGCATGTTAAGCCTCCCTGTCCATCACCAACTCCCGGAGTTCACTCAGCCTCGTGTTCATCGAGTCAGTGATGCCATCCAGCCATCTCATCCTCGGCCGACCCCTTCTTCTTCTGCCCCCAATCCCTCCCAGCATCAAAGTTTTTTCCAGAGTCAACTCTTCGCATGAGGTGGCCAAAGTACTGGAGTTTCAGCTTTAGCATCATTCCTTCTAAAAAAATCCCAGGGTTGATCTCCTTCAGAATGGACTGGTTGGATCTCCTTGCAGTCCAAGGGACTCTCAAGAGTCTTCTCCAACACCACAGTTCAAAAGCATCAATTCGCTTTTCCCCACATTCTTGCCAGCACATTCTATCTCTTGTCTGTTTGATAACATCATTCTAATATTATGAGATGATATCTCATTAAAGTTTTTATTTTCTTTTCTGTGATAGTTAGTGAAGCTAAACACCTGTTCACAAACTTGTTGGCTGATTGTATGTATTCTCTGGAAAAAAAAATGTTGATTCAGGTCCTCTGCCCATTTTAATCTGATTTACTTTTGCTTTGAGCTTTATGAGTTACTGATATATTTTGAATATTAATCCCTTATCTATGATATATGATTTGAAAATATTTTCTCCCATTCTGTTCATCGCATTTTCATTTTGCTGTGTAGAAGCTTTTCGGTTTTAAGTAATCACATTTGTTGATTTTTTTTTTTTTTTATTTTGTTGGTTGTGCTTTTGGTGTTATATATATTTTTAAAAAAAGAAAGAAAAGAAAAATTATTGCCAAGACCAGTGTCAAAGAACTTTTCCAGAGTGTTGTCTTCTGGGAGTTTTATAGTTTCAGATTTAAGTTGCTAATCCATTTTGAGCTAATTCTTGTGAGGGTTAGAAGATAGGGATAAAATTTCATTCTTTTCCCTGTGGATATCCAGTTCTCCTAGCACTATTTATTGATGAGAGTGTCTTTACCAATGAATATTCTGGACTTCTATGTCAAATAGTGGTTCACCATGTATACATGGATTTATTTTCTCAATTCTGTTCTGTTGGTTTATGTGTCTATTTTATGCCAATGCTGTATTGTTTGAATTACTAAAGCTTTGTAATATAATTTATATCAAGGAACATGATACCTCAGCTTTGTTCTTTGTCAAAATAGTTTTGACTATTCAGGGTCTTTTGTGGTTCCATATGAATTTTAGGATTGTTTTTATTTCTCTAACGAATGCCATTGAGTTTTCTGATACAGATTGTAGTGAATCTATAGATGGCTTTGGGTGGCATGGGGATTTTAACACTGTTAATTTTAAATTAAATCTATGAACATGGGATATGTTTCAGTTTATCTGTATCTTCAATTTATTTCATCATTGTTTTATAGTTTTTGATGTATAGATCTTCCACTCCCTTGATTAAGTTCATCCTTAAGTATTGCATTGTTTTGAATGCTAAATAATTGCAAACAGGATTGTAAATTGTAAATAGGATTGTATACTCTGTTTCTTGTTCAGATAATACATCATGTAGATAAATGAAGCTGATTCTTATATGTTGATCTTACATCCTACCATTTCACTGAATTTGTTTATTAATTTTAGCATATTTTTGGTGGCGCCTTTAGGATTTTCTATATACAAGGTCATATCATCAGCAAACAGAGATAATTATACATATGCATACAAACAAATTCTATTGGTTGTGTTCCCTTGGAGATTCATAATTTGTATGTCTTCCTTTCGCTTATAACAATTTTTATCTGTGCTGCAAATTTTTGATTGATGCCGACTATTTGTTGCTGTTCAGTCACTAAGTCATGCCTGACTCTATGCAACACCATGGATTGCAGCACACCAGATTTCCCTGTCCTTCACTATCTCTGAGTTTGCTCAGATTCATGTCCATTGAGTCCATGATGCCATTTAACCATTCCATCCTCTACCTCACTCTGCTCCCTTTGGCTTCAATCTTTTCCAACATCAGGGTCTTTGCAAATGAGTTGGCTCTTTGCATCAGTTGGCCAAAGTATTGGAGCTTCAGCATCAGCCCTTCTAATGAATATTCACAGTTGACTTCTTTTATGATTGACAGGTTTGATCTCCTTGCAGTCCAAGGGACTGTCAAGAGTCTTCTCCAGCACCATGATTCAAAAGTTTCAATTCTTCAGTACTCAGCCTTCTTTATGGTCCAACTATCACATCCATACATTACTGGAAAATCCATAATTTTGAGATCCATAACCTTGCCCAATTTGATCCACTTGCTGTGCCATTTAAATACTTTATGACTCCCCATTTACCTTAGTTCTGTATTACCAGTGTTCCCCCTTATATTAATAAATCATTCCTATTTTATAAATCAAGGAGAAGTATTAGTCTAATTAGAGTCTCCTCCAAAATACTGACTTAATTATCATTGCTTAGAAGATTTAGTAAAAGAGACTCATCATTAGCTATCACTTTGTTGAGTCTAATTTGTTGGTTTGGGAAAGGAACCAAGATTATCATTCTCAAGGAGTCTGAACTGTTAAATGCTATGTCATTATTAGGTGATTGTTGCTTTAGTTGTACCTTGATAGTCATTATCATGCGTGACACTGTGTTTCAGTAATCAAATTATGGTCATATGTTTTGGATTGATTTTCCTAGCCAATTTAATTCCTATTTGGCTTATAAAACTAGTGGCATGAACTTAAAGTCCCTGATTGATAACTAACCACAGCTTCCAATTTAGTGGAAGATCTGGTTGTATTCCTCTAGCAGAAGTGTTTTTTATTTCTGATTTGAAGGAACCAGAAATGCTAACCCAGAAGAATACAATCTCGGGGGACTAGAATCAAATTTTATAAACCAACCATTGGTTATTATTTTAAGGGAGGTAATGTCTACTCTTCACACATTTCCTTTGGCTCCCAGAGGTGTGTGTTGTAGTGTTAGTGATAATTTTATACACTGGATTTTGGTTCAAGGTGTAGATCAAAGACAGTGCCATAAACTGATGATAGTTTTCCAGAGCTTGTGTCTTGGATTAGGTTTCACCATTGTATTCCATCTATCAGGCTGACTGTTTCAAAGAGATAGAGTTCATATTAAGCCACGTAGTGATGAGCCATTGCTATACATTGGTTTCAGGCAATATTTGAATGATGCCGCATTGATACAATGGGTGTTTGAAGGCAACAGGTTCTGATGCTGGTGTGGATACTGTGAATAGGTGGTGTAAAACTTAATATGGAATGTATATCAACACTAATAAAGACAAATTGCTGCTTCCTTCAAGTTGGAAATAGTCCAATATAATTGGACTATTGAAAATAAATCCAATAGCCTTAAGGTGGCCAAAGGAATAGTGCTATTTTGAGGCCCAATATCTGTTTCCGCTATCATTTTTGACATTTCAGCAATGGCATAACTGAATTAGCCTCACTGAGAGGAATTTCATGTTATCAGACATATGAATATATTCCACCTTTGCCACAGTGATTCCTCTGTTTATGGGATTTGGGGAGGTTCAATAGAGAATTTGTCTGACATTCAAAATATGGGTAATTCTGACACATGATTCTGTATGAGATGATGCTTTTTGGCAGGTGTTATTGTAACACAAAAAATTCTTATAGTTCATATCACTCCCATAGGTCCATCACCCATTTCTCTCCTGAAACATGTTTTCAGTGATCATGTCTTGTTTAGTTCAGGCCCTGAAGAAATGGCCCTGAGAATATCCACAATTCATGAATTCATGTATGTAAAAATCCCAGACTGCCTCTAATTCACAGGAAATGGTTAGAAAGTTCTACTCCTATTCACTCTCCTCACTGTGAAGATTTTCCTTCACTATTGTATCTCTGGGGTATCCTTAAATATGGCTATTATGAATCTTTGTGTCGACTAAAACAAAAGATGTACAACTTGAGAGTTGTGAGTTAAGTTTTATTTTAGGCAAAATGAGAACTGCAGCCCAGGAGGGAGCATCTCAGATAGCTTTGAAACTGCTCCAAAGCAGCAGTGGGGGAAAGTCAATATATAAAGTTTTGGTGAAGGGGAATTTCAAGGCCATGAATCACTCATTTTACAAAATGTTTTTGTTAGTCATGAGGATCTCATGTCACCATGAAGGGATTTAGTGCTTCTCTAGATATGAGGAGATGCAAGGATTCAGACCATAGAATCTGTTCCTAACAACATGCAGCTATCTAAAGTCCTGTCCCACCAGATTCCCTGGAGCACACAGGGCCTCACTCCATCCTAAACTCCCTCAGGGATTGTTGAAGGTCAACAGCTACAGCAGCATGGGGTTCAATCTCTGCAGAGGCAGATGGCAAATGCCTTTGTTGTTCAGTCCTTGGCAATGCTCTTGGTAAGTGCCAATTTGTAGTTGACATCTATTATTCATCTGACTACTGCCAATACCTTGTGCCAAATCATCTATGAATCAGTCATGGTTACTTGTTTTCTTATCAGTTTAATCTTGGAAAGTTTTCATAAAGTCAGAGGTTTGAATTAAGGATGAGCCACAATGTGGCAAAAATATTTGTCATGAAACTCTGTTCATGTAATTTACTGATGCTTTCTAGATCTGATTAGATCTGGTTTAGATAAAGGATGTCTGCAAGACACAAAGGACTTATTAACGTTGTTGCTGAGATAAAACATCATTCATGGAGAACATTTAGTGTTAGCATTGATTTGTGATCCTAGTTAGGAAATCATCCACTTTGAGGACCTGGTAGCATTCTCAGTCAGAGAAGGCAATGGCACCCCACTCCAGTACTCTTGCCTGGAAAATCCCATGGACGGAGGAGCCTGGTAGGCTGCAGTCCATGGGGTCGCTAAGAGTCGGACACGACTGAGTGACTTCACTTTCATTTTTCACTTTCATGCATTGGAGAAGGACATGGCAACCCACTCCAGTATTCTTGCCTGAAGAATCCCAGGGATGGGGGAGCCTGGTGGGCTGCCATCTATGGGGTCGCACAGAATCGGACACGACTGAAGCGACTTAGCAGCAGCAACAGCAGCAGCATTCTCAGTAGCATTCTAGGTGCTATAAAAAAAATAAATCAAGCTTGGCTCTGTGACAAAGAATGCATGTTCTTTCCTCCAAACTTCAGAAATTACTGTTATTCCCATATTGTGGCTTGAAATATATTATCTATCATTCTATTTTTCTTGATATGTCAGTGAATATACAATATTTTGCAGCACAAGACAAAGAAAAAATTTACTATAACCTGGAAATGTGTTTTTTTTTCCCCCCTGGACCTCCAGGTAATGCAGTGACTAGACTGGAGCTACTTTCCAATTGAAGTTAGTGTTGTTTCAAAATCTAGAGTTGTCAACCAAGATCTGAGTCTTGTACTTTAGTCGTTGGACATTCACGGTCCAGAGAAGTGTTTTATACCTTAAAGGACTTAGCCCAGCGTTTCCTTGACGGTGGATTAAAATCTTATCCATATAAAAGGGTATTGAGTATGTATCAGAAACATATATGTATCTTATAAGGCATCTAGAGAACTTGACATTTTCAGCTCAACAAATCAGTTTTCCTTGGTATCATCAATATAGCAAATTACTGGTATTTTCTATGGATTATCGAGACCATAAATGGCTCTATATACAATATTATGTAGACTGCAAGAGAGTTGATATAGACTTATATAAAGCCATGAAGGAAAACTGTTGTCCTTAGTCCTTACCATATAAACACACACACACACTTAATGGAGATAGAAAATTTACTTATTTATTATTTTCCACACCAATAGATGTGCACCTAAGTCTCCGATGATAATGTCTATATTAAGTTTTACTCGTCAGATTTCTTACTGTTGTTTGCAATCCCATGGATTGCAGCATACCATGCTTCCCTATCCTTCACTCTCTCCAGGAGTCTGCTCAGATTCATGTCCATTGAGTCGGTGATGCTATGTAACGATCACATTGTCTGCCAAGGTATTGCATGTAAACTTAGCAGTTTCAATTCACAACAGGCTATCATCTGGCTAACACAGGAGTCCATGTTTATCTGCCATGATCTATCACTGTTGTGCTAAGCCACGCAAGCAAATTAAATGGAAATATCTATGAATCACAACTACTACCATTTTCATCCTGGAGCAGGGCATGGCGACTCCAGTATTCTTGCTGGAGAACACCATGGTTAGAGGAGCCTGGAGGGCTATAGTCCATAGAGTCACAAAGACTCTGACATGACTGAAGCGACTTTAGCATGGACAAAACATTTTAAATCATTAACACACATCGCTTCCAGGAATGCAGTACTGCTGTTGATTTTAAGCTTGGTATGAGAGACAAGTCCAGTTTTACTTGGCTCTCCTACACAAGTCTGAAAAGCAAGACAAGGGGTGTTCTATCACTGAGTGTATTTATTCTGCTTGTATATTTAGGAACTGAAGAAACAGCCATAGTGTTCATTATGAACCTGTTGAGCACACTATGAGTTGGGCTTGGGTCAGAATTCAGTTTCTCACCTGTCCTCAATATCTATCAAGCTAACGACTTGACAGGATATCATTTCGGCTTAATAGATATTATTGATACCTCAGACCACTTATCTAAATATTTCTGAAGAGCCTGAATGTTAACCATTTCACTTATGTAGCGTTGCCCTCTCAGATGGCTCCAGGATCCTTTGAAGAAGAATCAACTAACATTTTACTAGATATATTGGGTTTTGTAAGATGTAACAAGAACCCCAAATGAACTTTTTGGCCAACCCAATATTTATGTTGAGGTTTTCAAGGTCTTTCCTCAAAGGAAGCCCGCTTCCCCTTAAATTAATGGATGCTAGCTCAGTTGGTTCATATCTCCCTATTAGGTTATGGTTATCTATTGCAGTGCCTGATGCCTGCTTTCACTTGCCAGCTCTCATTTTCTTTATTAATTGAAACAAGTTTCACGCAAGGTGGCTGTCTGTCTCTCTCAACTCCAGGCATTCCATGATTTATTAGCAACCACCACAGTTTCCTGTGGATCAAGGCACTCTGATTATTGAATGACCTTTACTTTGCTTCTAGCTGTTAAGTGCTACTGCTTTGTCTCTGTTACCCTGGGCTCCCCTCATATTTTTGATGTGAGGGAACACAAATCAAGGATGATAAAACTCACTGTTAACCCTGACTTAACCAGGTCAAAGTAGGTTGTGTCAGTGTCATGAGTACATTTTTAAAACTGCTTAAAGTGTGTATGTGAGCTTGGGCTTTCCATGGTCAGTTCATTGTAACATTACTACATCCTTGAGCCTTCGTACATATACTCTAATTCAGTGCTCCAGACATTCCTACTCTCTATTGTAGGTCAGTGTCAGATTCAAGAGTTCAGTTACTGATCCAAAATTCATACACATATGCATGTGTATGCATGCTGAAACGCACATCTATCTATCTACCTACCTTTCTGTAATCTATGTCTATCTATAAATGTTTTTAACATAACATTAAATGAAAGAAGTGTGAGATTTTCCAGTTTGTGGATTTTCAGTTTTCCCTTGTGAAGATTGAGTAGCAATATTTATAGAAGTTTGTGAATTTGGAATTACTAGCTTTTATTTGATCATAGTAAATATCTTTCAATCTTTGGTAATATTTTTGACTTTTTTCTGTTATTATTATAACTTAATATTATACTGATATTTCTGGCCAGTAGTCACCCCTTAGATTCTTTCTGTAACTTATACTTCAAGCTTTCTGTCCTTTTAAAAATTGGATCTGTCAGAAATAAATAATAGTAATTGTCTCTTTACCCAAATTAAATCTTATGTTTAACATATTTATTGTGATTTAATCTTAATATTTATATTTCTTCCTTGAGAACTGTATTGGATCTTTTGCACATAGGACAGACTTTCTTGATTTTGATTAGATATACATCCTTCCCACAGGCAGAATGAATTTCCATAGGCTGTGGATGACACATTGGAAATCTATAATATGCCCTTCATTAAGCAGTCTGCATAAGCTAAGGCAATCCACTTGTTAGTGATTTTTTTTCTGTAATACAAATGTAAAAGGAATCAATCATGAAGAAATTTACTTTTGGAAAAAATTCTTTCTCTGTAATTGGGATTTCCAGAAATATATCTTCTTTTTCTGTTGATGTGAGGGAGAATGCAAATAGTCATGATCATCCTTGGCAGTAATTCTACAAGTATGGGTAGAACCAGTTTTAAGATGGCATCTCCTGTGACCAGGAGACCTGAGAGATAGTAAAAATTGAACTTTTATAATATCAGTGAGCTCCTGAATTCATAAATTCAGATTGTCTTTCTCCTAGTTTTCTTCTCGATCAGCATTTGAATGAACTATTTGTGTTAGAATTAGAAAACTGAAAATAACATTCTAAAGTATAGAATGGGTAAAACTGGTATAAGACAATAATAATATTTTTCTGTAACAGGAATCTGAGAATACTAGTTATTTTATAGAAAACTTTTTTTTTTTTAACTATTGTATATTGATACACCAACTTCTGATGATGGGTGGGGTCATCATGGATCTTAGTAGGGACAATTTATGCCTCAGGACTAGGATGAACCTTTTTTTATTTTGATATTGCATAACATCTTAAAATATGGAGAAAACTTTTGTCTGCAGATGACTCATTTAAAATCTGAGTGAGAAAATTATGTGTCTGCTAAGACACACGTGTTCATGTATGGATTATAATCAGAACAATTGGAAATTTAGTAATCAAGGCCTGGATAATTTAGAAAAGCTAAGTCTTATAAGAATCTAAAAATTTGAGAGAAAAGAAGATTGAAACAGAGCAATTGTTTCCCCAAACCTCTCCCAAGCACCTCACTGTATGACTGATTAAAGGGCACTGTTTGTTTATTATGAAGATGCAACGGTCTGAAGCAGGGATGTTCCTGCCAGAGGAATCTGTTAAATCACCTGGTAACCAAGACCAAGAGGTAAAGGAGGTATTACATTAAGGTCTCAAGGCACAAACAGAGCACAGAGCTTGATATGATAAGTCAGAACCTTCCAGATTCATAGCCCCAAATAATTGCTGATTATGTATTTTTAGTTACGGGGTTGATTGAAAGCAAACAGACTGAACAACTATTCTGTGGCAGATACATGTTGATGTATGGTAAATCAATAAAATATTGTAAAGTAATTAAACTCCAATTAAAATAAATAAATTTATATTAAAAAATTTAAAAAAGAAAAAACAAAACCTAAATCTTCTAAAGCAAACACTGAGGTGAGGTGAAGTCGCCCAGTCGTGTCCGACTCTTTGCAGCCCCATAGATTGTAGCCTACCAGGCTCCTCCATCCATGGGATTTTCCAGGCAAGAGTACTGGAGTGGGTTGCCATTTCCTTCTCCAGAGGATCTTCCCAAACCCAGGGATCGAACCCGGGTCTCCCACATTGTAGGCAGATGCTTTACCGTCTGAGCCACCAAGGAAGCCTACACTAGTCCCAGCAATTTTTACCTTCAAAAAGTACATTGCTAAAGTGGTGCAGACCTAGAAAAGAAATTTTCTGTACTGTCCACTCTCAGGTCACAGAGACAACAGATGTGACTATACTCTGAGAATAAAAGCTCTGATTCACAGGCTGTGGAAAATCACTTTCATGACAGAATAGGAAACTTTTGTATACCTGTCTAACGAGTAAAGTATATAACCACATATTTTTTTATTTGTTCACTGTTACAAGAGGGAGTTATTTTTTCATTGTAATTATCATGCTTTTCACTACATTGTATCCGTGTACATTCAAGGAAGATAAATCACTCATGAGCAAGAAATCACTGACCATTGGGAGCTACATGTAAGGACTAAATACTACCTAGAGATCTTGTACTTCAGGATAAATGCAGTAATTGACTTTAGATTTTCTCCTTTCGGGGAGAAATTGAGACATATTTCATCATTCATACATTAAAAAAATCTATGTTAGAATGTACGGAATGAAAATGTATATGTGGAAAAGTTCTTGATAGCCAAAGAGTTTGTAATAATGCATTTTAATTGTTGCTTGTCCATCCATAATTCACAATCACCCTTCCATTGCCCTATGAGAAACTGAATTCATTTTCCCCAAAATATCCATCTTCTTCTATGAAGCTTATAGAATTCAGTAGGGGTCTGAGTGGGTTCTGTTTAGTCTAAATCAATCACAATATTTATCTTTCTACCTGTCAGGGATTGGTAGGAAAATAGACATGGAAATTATTCAGAGTTAAAAGAATTAAGTAGCCATTGTGTATATGTACCACAGCTTTCTTATCCATTCATCTGCTGATGGACATCTAGGTTGCTTCCATGTCCTGGCTATTATAAACAGTGCTGTGATGAACATCGGGGTACACGTGTCTCTTTCAATTCTGGTTTCCTCGGTGTGTATTCCCAGCAGTGGGATTGATGGGTCATAAGACAGTTCTATTTCTAGTTTTTTAAGGAATCTCTACACTGTTCTCCATAGTGGCTGTACTACTTTGCATTCCCACCAACAGTGTAAGAGGGTTCCCTTTTCTCCACACCCTCTCCAGCATTTATTGCTTGTAGACTTTTGAATCACAGTCATTCTGACTGGCGTGAAATGGTACCTCATTGTGGTTCATATCCGCAATGGAGTATTACTCAGCCATTAAAATGAATACATTTGAATCAGTTCTAATGAGGTGGATGAAACTGGAGCCTATTACACAGAGTGAAGTAAGCCAGAAAGAAAAACACCAATATAGTATACTAATGCATATATATGGAATTTAGAAAGATGGTAATGATAAACCTGTATGCAAGACAGCAAAAGAGACACAGATGTATAGAACAGTCTTTTGGACTCTGTGGGAGAGGGAGAGGGTGGGATGATTTGGGAGGATGGCAATGAAACATGTATAATATCGTATAAGAAATGAATCGCCAGTCCAGGTTCGATGCAGGATACAGGATGCTTGGGGCTGATGCACTGGGATGACCCAGAGGGATGGTACGGGGAGGGAAATGGGAGGGGCGTTCAGGATGGGGAACATGTGTATACCCGTGGAGGATTTATGTTGATATGGCAAAACCAATATAATATTGTAAAGTAATTAGCCTCCAATTAAAATAAATAAATTTAAATTAAAAATTAAGTAGTCAGCTGAGGGCTTCTGGGAAAGTTCTTTTCTGTTCAGCCAAGAACCTAGGAATAGGAATAAGCCTCTAACGTTGATCTCTCACGGCAGTCACCTTGTAAGCCTGAGGGAAACCAGTCATAGCATAAAGTCAACCCTGAAAATAAAAAAGACAAAAGACAGATAAAACCAATGACTTTGATGACCTCATTAAGTCATGCATTCAATAAGCTTAGAAACTTGCTCAAACTTCCTGTTTTATGAGACAATAAATGCTCTCATTCTTTTAGCACGTTTATATAGAATTTCTATTATGCCAGAAACATTCTAAATAATACAATCATTTTCCCCATGTAGTTCCTCTGGGAAACCTAGAGGGTGCTTGTGAAGAGATTCTATATAGGACAGCTCTCCAGGGGTATCCAGTTATCCCATACATTAAGCATCTCTGTGGCCTAGTTTGACAGAAAACTAAGTGCTTCCCTGGTGGCTCACGCAGAAAGAATCTGCTGACAGTGCGGGACACCAGGATTCAATCCCTGGGTCGGGAAGATCCCCTGCAGAAGGGAATGTTTGCCCTCTCCAGTATTCTTGCCTGGAGAATTCCATGAACAGTGGAACCTGTTAGCTAGTGTCCATGGGGTACCAAAGAGTCAGGCACAACTGAGTGACTTTCACTTTCTTTCAAGTGCTATTTATCCACTCATTTCTCTTATGTCTGACCCTTTGTGATCCCTTGAACTGTGGTCCAGCAGGCTCCACTGTCCATGGGATTCTCCAGGCAAGGATAATGGATTGTGTTGTCACTTCCTCCTCCAGGGGATCTTCCAGACCTGGGGATCGAACCCATGTCTCATATGTCTCCTGCATTGGAAGGTGGGTTCTTTACCAGTAGCACCACCTGGGAAGTCCTCCTTTATGATGGTTGTTCAGTTGCTCAGTTGTGTCTGACTCTTTGCAACCCCATGGACTGCAGTTTGCCAGGCTTCCCTGTCCATCACCAACTACTGGAGCTTGCTCAAACTCATATCCATCCATTCAACCATGTCATCTGCTGTAATCCCCTTCTCCTGCCTTCAATCTTTCCCAGCATCAGGGTCTTTTCCAATGAGTTGGCTCTTTGCATCAGGTGGCCAAAGTACTGGAGATTCAGCTTCAACATCAGTCCTTCCAATGACTATTCAAGGTTGATTTCCTTTAGGCTGGACTGGTTTGATCTTCTTGCACTCCAAGGGACACTCAAAAGTCTTAATCACAGTTTGAAACACAACATCACAGTTTGAAAGCATCAGTTCTTCAGTGTTCAGCCTTCTTTATGGTGCAACTCTCACATCTGTACATAACTACTGGAAAAACCATAGCTTTGACTTTACAGACCTTTATCGGCAAAGTAACGTCTCTGCTTTTTAGTACACTGTCTAGGTTTGTCATAGCTTTTCTTCCAAGGAGAAAGCGGCTTAATTTCATGGATGCAGTCATCATCTGCAGTGATTTTGGAGCCCAAGAAAATAAAGCCTGTCACTGCTTCCATTGCTTTCCCATCTTTTGCCTTGAAGCGATGGGACCAGATGCCATGATTTTAGTTTTTTGAATGTTGAGTTTTAAGCCAGATTTTTCACTATCCTCTTTAGTTTATAGTCATAAACTTTAGCATAGTCAATGAAGTAGATATTTTTCTGAAAGATCAAGAGTCTCTTTTGTTCTTCTTCTATTTCTGCCATAAGGTGGTGTCATCTACATATCAGAGGTTATTGATATTTCCCTTGGAAATCTTGATTCCAGTTTATGCTTCATCCAGCTTGGCATTTCACATAATGTACTCTGCCTAGGAGTTAAGTAAGCAGGGTGACAATATACAGCATTGATATACTCCTTTCCCAATTTGGAACCAGTCCTTTGTTCCATGTCCAGTTCTAACTGTTGTTTCTTGACCTGCATACAGGTTTCTCACGGGGCAGGTAAGGCTGTCTGGTACTCCCATCTCTTTAATAATTTTCCAGTTTGTTGTGATCAGTTAAAAAGCTTTAGCTTAAACTTTAGTGTAGTGAATAAATGTAGCAGAAGTAGATGCTTTTCTGGAATTCTTTTGCTTTTTCTATGATCCAACCAATGTTGGACATTTGCTCTCCGTTTCCTCTGCCTTTTCTAAATCCAGCTTGTACATGTGGAAGTTCTTGGTTTATGTACTGTTGAACCCTAAAACTAGGTTTTTGAGCTTTTAAAAGGATTTTAGCATTACCTTGCTAGCATGTGAAATGAATGCAATTATGTGGTACTCTTAACATTGTTTGGCATTGCCCTTCTTTTGGATTGGATTGAAAACTGAATTACCTTTTATGATAATCCCTTGTAAAACAGAATGGTTTATAAATGTCTATACTCCATTTCTGGAGTATTCAAATACTTAGCTATATGACTTCAGGTTTCCTTGAAGAGTAAAATATTACACTGGATATTTATTTCAGTGGCTGGAGAGCTCATGAGGAAATATTCTATTTCATTTTAGTTTTGTCAATAGGGAGGGTTGTATCCTCAGAAGAAAATAAGAACCTAAAGAACAGAAGTTAGCTCGGTAACAGTAACACTGTCAATATATCTCATTATATCCAATATACGCTAATCTTTTCTCTAATATGCAGAAAATTTTCTTGGTATCATTTAAAAGCTGTTCCTTAATAAAATCTCCAAGCAAAATAGAAACTGTAATCATCATCATTTATCAAATTTTAACAGCAAACAACACTTTAGATAATAGAGCTCTAAATTCTTCACCACAGATAAACCAAGATTAAGAAAGGGTTAACAAAGGAGATCAGTCCTGGGTGTTCATTGGAGGGACTGATGTTCAAGCTGAAACTCCAATACTTTGGCCACCTGATGCGAAGAGCTGACTCATTTGAAAAGCCCCTGATGCTGGGATGCTGGGAAAGTTTGAAGGCAGGAGGAGAGGGGGACGGCAGAAGATGAAATGGTTGGATGGCATCACCAACTCAATGGACATGAGTTTGGGTGAACTCTGGGAGTTGGTGATGGACAGGGAGGCCTAGTGTGCTGCGGTCCATGGGACTGCAAAGAGTCGGACACGACTGAGCAACTGAACTGAACCAAACTGAATATTCACATTATTATGCAATATTACTAAAAATTTTCAGTTCCAATCAATAACATTAAATAATCTTTATAAATTAAAAAAATCAAAAGATAAACTTTATCATTTTGATTATATATTTTTCTACCTATGGATACTAAGAGAAAAGTAAATTAAAAATATAATAAGAGATCTAGGGAAATTAAAGGAATGCAAAAAATAATTTATAACTTACTTAATCCTATTAGTAGTAATAGGATTTGTAAAAATACTTTCAACATAGTAGAAAAGCTATGATACTTTGGAATAAACAGAAAGGAAAAATAACAAACTTTTATGAGGAAAGCAATACAATTTTACTGAAGGACATAAAACAATACTAGAACAAAGGGAAATAACATACCATGCTATTTGATGGAAACATACATGTTTACAAAAATGTCAGGTTTTCCAAAATTGTATTAAAATTCAGTATGATTCCAGTTTGAAATCAAATTTTAGAGTTATGCTGTGACCTTAATGCCAATGTGAAAGTTTTTCTTTGCTTGTTTGTTTACAAACTTGAATCTGTTTATTGATTGTGAGGAGTAAGTTATATATGAACAAAGCCTGAGGAGAAAAGGGAAAGTGCCCTGTAACAAGACACCAAAAGTCAGGAGAAGTTTTCTGAAAACTAGGTCAGCTTCTACAACACGCCTCATGGGAAGTGGAAGGGGGCAGAAAAGGTGGGTTCTAGAATCCAAGATGTTTACCTCCAGTGTAGTCCCTTCAGTGGAGTCTGACCCACTGTGGTAAGGCCATAACAGTGGAGTCTGACCCACTGTCGTAAGGCCATAACTGCCTCCAAGATCTACTGCCAATCAGTGCTTCCTCTGCAATTTTATTACAGTGAGCCTCCAGTTAGTGTCTGAGGCCAGGATGTTGGGTCAGAGCACCTTCAGTTCAGTTCAGTTCAGTTGCTCAGTCGTGTCTGACTCTTTGCGACCCCATGAATCGCAGCACGCCGGGCCTCCCTGTCCATCACCAACTCCCAGAGTTCACTCAGATTCACGTCCATCGAGTCAGTGATGCCAATCCAGCCATCTTATTCTCTGTCATCCCCTTCTCCTCTTGCCCCCAATCCCTCCCAGCATCAGTCTTTTCCAATGAGTCAACTCTTCACATGAGGTGGCCAAAGTACTGGAGTTTCAGCTTTAGCATCATTCCTTCCAAAGAAATCCCAGGGCTGATCTCCTTCAGAATGGACTGGTTGGATCTTCTTGCAGAGCACCTTAACTAGTCACAAAAATTATTTACAGAACACTTAGGTGAGAATCTTCTAGATATGTAGTGTAGCTTAAAACAGCTAGCAAGCCAAACTCAGAAGCTACAGAGAAAATATCCTATCATAATGAGGATAACAAATGACCAAATCAGGAAAATGGAAGCTGATATACTTTATTGCAGGTAGAATGGTATTAATGAAAGCACTAAATGACGTTCTTTCGGCTGAAGGGAAAAACACCACCCACTGAAGCTCAGAACAGAAAAAAGAAGAAAACAGAAATTGTAGTTATTAAAAAAAAAAAAAGCAAGCATTTTTCCTGTGCTTAATTTAGTTGAAGAACAACTGTCTGTATTAAGCCAAAATAATTATAGTATATGGTATAACTGTATGGTATAACTGTCCCAGCTAATACAAAATAAATAATAAGCAGAAATCAATGAAATTAAAAAAAAATACTCCACATAAATATAAGCAACAGACACAAAAGTTGTTTATCTGGAAAAAGTTAATAAAATAATTAGATTCCTCCCTATTTAAGAAAACAGAGAGAAAGACAGTGATTGTGATTACTAGTGTTAGGAAGTTAAAAGTATTTATTACTACAATCATGAAGGATTGGAAGAAGGAAGCCCAGGGTTTGTGATGAACTGGAAAACAAAGTGTGGCTTGAGAAAAGTCAAGTACTGAAATTTCCAGTAATATACTGATGGTGAAGTGACCCTTAGATTTGGCAACATGAACTTTTTTGGGGTCCTCCCAAAACCACTTTTGATAGAACAGGAGGAGTGACACCAGACTGTAGTTAATTAGTTAAATAGTGTTGAGGTGATCCTTTGGGGGAAAAAAGAAAAATAGATGCAGATAGTTTCTTCAAAAAGTTTGGGTATGGAGTGGAAAAAAATTCAGTCTATTGAAAAAGGAACAGATAGTCAATATGAATTTTTCCTTCTTTTCCTTTTAAATTTTTAAATTTAAAAGTACACTGTGTTTATACAACTGTTTAAAAACTAGCCAGCAGAACAAAAAAAAAACATTATTTCCTCTGCTCTGTAAAAAATATTTGAAGATAAATAAAATGACACTGGTTGTTTTTATCATCTGAAAACCTTGCTGCAAAGAACCAATAATCTTGGTTAAATGTAAAATATAATGCTATTTTGTTTGTGTTCACCTTCTTTTCAATAATAAGAGGAGTTTTAGAGATTTATAATTGTAGCTTATTGAATATAACATTCACAATAGAACTGACAGCCAATTAGTCAAGGATCTGTTGAATTAAGTAAAACTGCAATTTATATGCTGTAAACAAAATGAAAGGGGAAAAAACAACATTAGTTAAGAGATAATAAGATTTTAAAATCTTGTAGGCAACTGACCTCTGCTTCAGATGAATGCATTTCTGTACATGCAGATATATTTAAGAGTAGTAAATGTATCTTGAATTCAATGGATAAAATGGCCAGCAGTCTATAATTATGTTGTTCATTGTGTTAGGCAATTATTGTCAATTTTAATGCTTTGCCACTGTATCATGCCTTAGGCAAATACTCTCCATGTTCATGAATATTGGAGAGAGCAAGTCATAAATCTGTAAACTGAACATAAGCATCTTTGAAGCTGTCTGGCCTCTTGCAGTGTTTGCAAAGCTTAACATATATTTTAATCTGTGCACTGCTGTTTTTATTTTCTGCTTTCCATCTTTCTGTCTATCTTCCTGCCTCCTGTCTATCCATTGATCTGTCATTTTTTCCAATTAAGGGGCAAGCTAGATGACAGACATGACAGGCACTCACTGTCCAATGCCACAGATTTTAAGTAGAAGTAATTACTGTATATGCGACGGAAGCAGTGCACCAATACTAGCACCACCGGTCCCATGAGAGTCAGCTTGCTTGTTGAATAATAGGCATGGGTATTAAGTGAAGGATAGGGAATACTGAATGCATTTTGAGCAATGATTATTTATGTCAATGCTTTTTTATTTTTACCAACTGAGAGTAAAATTTACATTTCTCCAAATTGATAATTGAGGAACTCATTTGATAATCGATACCAGTATACTCTAAATAAGGTAGCCCTGAAGGGGAAGAGTTTTCAAAAAATGTGACAGGTTTTATGTGCAGAAATATCCTTAACTCTCTCTTGTTATAGCACTTGTCATTACAAGTAAGAAAATAGCAACTTGGAGCTGAACCATGATAATGATACCTATTTATTCAGCTATAAGTAAAGTGCATATTAAATTTTAGAGACACACATAGTTTGTATATATCACCAGATACAATTGTCTATATTTAGTAAACTCAGAAGGTATTTATCTGTTTGTAACCCTATTATAGACTATATCTGTATCAGTTTTTAGAAGAACATATTAATCCTTGGCTCTTAAAGATGAAAACAGTGAGTTGGGTGTCTGGTTAGAAATGCAAGGTTTGTGAGAGTCAAAAGAAAAATATACCCAACTGTATTTACTAATACAATGATATCAGAGTAGCCTGTATACAATCATTTTACTTGGTCTGATGTGATGTAATTTGAAGTGTAATTTTTGTAAAGAAGCAGGCGATACCACTTTTTACAATGATATAATATCTGTCCCAATGCCTTAATTTTTGTCTTTAATACAATTTACCAATTAAGGGGGCCAGGCCTTTGCCTGGAAGCAATAACTGGTTCTGTGTTTGAGGCAGGAAATATATAAGATGAATCTGACGCATATTAAAATGTCAGAAAAACTGGCTACTCAAAATTAATGAGGTTATATTAAGAGGACCCAAGAGTCAGCTTGAATAAAATCTTTAAGCCAATGATAAGATAGTTTTTTTTTTTAATGACTACACAGCTGATTAAAACTCTTTAAATGTAAAAAATTAGTTCACAGAGATATAAATGATAAAAAGAAGAAAAAAGTAACATATCAAAACGTTAAGATCATTAGAATTTGCTTAAGCATAAACTTATTACTCTCGGTATAGATAATGATAAGAAACTAATATTTTACTATCTTTATGGTCAGAACTGTATTTGAGATAATCAAATAGCTTGGAGGGCACTGTTCTTAAAAATGAATTTTACCTCAAAAATGGAGAAGAAATTATTAAATTTAAATAATTTTTTTTAATAATATATATTGAAATAATGGATTTAGCAACAGTCATGATGGCTAGTACCAGTGTGTTAAGGCAGAATGCTGATGGGAAGAATTACAATGAAATTATGTCATGACTAGAATGCTGTAATCAATCTCCGTATCAGAAGCAGGTTACTATGAAGTTAATTAGGGTTTAGTTTCATATTCCCTTATTTGCAAATTTCACTTCCAACTCCTGGGAGGGGTGAGAACAATGTCTCACCACTGAGGAAATTAGTTGGGTTTTATGAATTTTGATTTTTGTGTATATAATTTCTTTAGTATTCTAACTACTTATATTTGCTACTTTGTTTTGTAATTTTGTAACATTTTTGTTTAAGAAGAGACTTCAAATTGTAAAGGCCTCAAGCCTTAAATAATTTAAACTTTTTCCTGATTAGAATCATTAGACTTGAGAGCAACAAACAATATATTTACTTAAGTTATGCAACTGAATCATCCAAAATTATCTACACAGTATTGTTGCCAAAATTTTTCAAGTTTAATATATTCAAACCTTTATATCGAACTAAAATAGTCAAAATATGGAGAACAGGGGAAAAGTTAAACAACCTCAAAAGGAAGTGATCAATAAAATGCAAAATTTGGAGTGTACCATAGAAAAATTGCCTACATTTCTTTAAAATTGTAATGGAATTGAAAACAAAAAGTTAAAATGAAAGATTTTGCTAGGTTTTTGAAATTCTAATATGGCAAAAAATTGTGAAAATACATTTTTTAGAGGAAAAAGGATATTGACTATGAATTGATTATTATTACATAATAGTAGGAAGTCATTAAATTTGTAACTAGTGCTAATGTGATTGTGTTTATATAAGAAATGTTTTTATTATTATTTTATCATTGCTTTTGAGAGTCATATTAATTTTAAAATTGTTGGGTTTAAAGAACAAATATTAGAGGATAGATTTAAAATGTGTTTGCTAAAGCTAGATGATATATTCATAAGATTTATTGACCTTTCTTCTTTTGTGAATATTCAAAAAAAATTATAATTAGAAAATATTTGTTAAATTTCCCCATAAACTTTTATTCACTTGTACCATGATCAAGTGGGATTTATTCCTGGAATGAAAGGATGGTCAGCATGTAAAAATTAATTGGTAGTATATCACATTAACAGAAAACAAAACAAAGCACATTGTTTGAGAAGGAACATCCTCTCAATTGATTAAGAAGGAACATTTCACAAAATTTAACAGATTTCATGATATATAACACTTGAAAGACTAGGAGTAAGAGGAAATTACTTCAACATAAACAAAACCATATATGAAAAACTCATAGCTAAATTCACTGTTGTTGCATGAATGCTCAGTTATGTCTGACTCTTTACTATCCCATGGACTGTAGCCTGCCAGGCTCCTCTGTCCATGAAATTTTCCAGGCAAAGATACTGCAGTGGGTTGTCATTTCCTGCTCCAGGGTATCTCCTTGGCCCAGGGATCAAACCCATATTCCCTGTGTCTCCTGTGTTAGTAGGTGGATTCTTTACCACTTGAGCAACCTGGGAATTCATACTCAGTGATAAAATTTTGAAAACATTTTCTCTAATATCAAGAAAAGACAAGAATAGTCTCTTTCACCATTTCTATTCAATATCATACTGGAACTCAACCTGAGCAGTTAGACAAGAAAAAGAAATTTAAAAGGTTCAAATCAGAAAGAAAGAATTAATCTTATCTCTGTTTACAGATGGTATTATATTTATATGTATAAAACCAAAGCAATTATATGTAAAAAGCCATGCAAAAAGTCATATCTGACTCTTTGTGACCCCATGGACTGTAGCCTGCAGAGCTGCTCCGTCCATGGGATTGACGGCAAGAGTACTGTAGTGGGTTGTCATTTCCTTCTCCAGGAGATCTTCCTGACCCAGGGATCAAACCCAGTTCTCCCGCACTGCAGGCAGACACTTTACCTTCTGAGATACCAGGGAGGTCAAAGCAATTACACCTCTCCCATAAAAGAAAAAACTGAATAAATAAATTCAGCAAAGTTGGAGTATACATAATCAACAAATGAAAATTCGTTGCATTTCTATATGCTAGCAATGAACAATCAAAAAGAAGAGAATAATTCAATTTAAAATAACATTAAAAAGAATAAAATACTTGTGAATAAACTTAACTAAAGGCAAAACAGACATTTTTTATTAAAACAAAAAATTATACCCTGAAATTAAAGAAACAAATTTTAAAAGATGAATAAATGGCAAAATATTCCATATGTATTGATTGGAATATAATATTATTAAAATGTCAACACTACCCAGAACAAACTACAGATTCAATGCAATCCTGATTAAAATCACAATGATATTTTTAGGCAGAAATAGAAAAATCTATCCTAACATTAACAAGGAAATCCAAGGGACCTCAAGTAGTAAAGTGATCTTGGAAGAAAATAAAGCTGATGAAATCACTTCCTGATTTCAAAACTTACTGTAAAGCTATGGTAATACACAGGCATACTGACATAAAGATCAATGTAATAGAATAGAAATCCCAGAAATAATCCCTCATGCATATAGTCAATTGTTTTTTTTTACAAGGATGCCAAGACTCTTCAATAGGGAAAGAAACATCTTTTCAACAAGTGATTTTGAGAAACTAGATGATTTGCATGCATTAAAAAAGAAAATTGTATTCTTAATATCATATGTAAAAATTAACTGAAAGTAGATCAAAGAACTGAATGTAAGAGCTAAACTATCAAATTCATGGAAAAAAATAGGAACAAAATTGCATGACATTGGATTTGAAAATGCTTGATTGGATATGACACTAAAAGCTCAGGTAACAAGAGAAGAAATAGATAGGCTGGACTTAATCAAAATTTAAAATGTTTGTATATCCAAGGACACTGTCAGAAGAGTGAAATGCAATCTACAGAATGGGAGAAAATCATATATTTAAACCAAACAATCATATATTTCATAAGGGATTGATATCCAGAATAGAAAAAGATCTCCTGCACATCAGCAATAAAAATATAGGCAATCCAGTTAAAGAATAGAGGACTTGAATGGACATTTCTCCAGAGAGGATGGATGAGTAGCCCATTAGCATATGAAAAGATGCTAAATATCAAATATTACTGGTGGTTCAGATGGTAAAGAATTTGCCTGCAGTGTGGGAGACCTGGGTTCAATCCCTGGGTTGGGAAGATCCTCTGGAGGAGGGCATGGCAACCCACTCCAGTATTCTTGCCTGGAGAATCCTCATGGACAGAGGTGCTGGGTGGGCTACAGTCTATGGGGTCACAAAGAGTTGGACACGACTGAGTGACTAAGCACACGTGCAGCACATCTTTAAGGAAATTCAGACTGAGACCAATATGGTGTGTCACTTCCTACACTTGAGATGGCTGTTGTTGAAACAGAGCAGAACACAGTGGCACGTGTTGGCAAAGATACGCAGAAGTTGGAGTTCTCGCGCTTTACTGATGGGAATATGAGATGGTGCAGTAGCTCTGGAGGACTGTCATGTGCACCAAATTGCCATGTGATCCAGCAATTCCACTTCTACGTATATACCCCAAAGAGGTGAGAGTAGGGACTTGAACAAGTGCTTGTACACCTATGTTCTAGCAGTATTTTTAACAGTAGCCAGAAGGTGGGGGCAACCCAGATGTGTACCCAAGAAAGAAAGGATAAACAGAATGTAGTGTGTACATACTGTTGACTATTGTTCAGACTTGAAAGAGAAGAAAATCTTGGCGTGTGCTACAGCATGGGTGAAACATGAAGACGTTATGCTAGGAGGAGGAGGCCAGTCACAGAAAGTTAAGTGTTGTAGCATCCCACTTGTGTGGGAATACCTAGGGTGATAAGGTTCATAGAGACAGATACTGTTGTCTAGGGTTGTTGGGAGGAGGAAACGGGGACGTTGGTATGTAATGGGTACAGAATTTCAGTTGGCGAGGATAGGGAGGTTCTAGAGAAGGATGGTGGTGATAGGTGCACAGCAATGTGGGTATGTTTAATGCCGCAAAACTGAAGTCTTGAGAACTGTGGATTTTGTTTTGTATGTATTTTGCCCCAATAAATAAATTTTAAAATAGCTATCCATGAAATAATTTTTCAAAAAATCAAAAATATACCAAGCATATATTAAAAAATAGCATGTTTACCAAACAATGGCATGCATGACTTCCTATTTATCCTTTCACTGTTGCAGGCTCAACCTTCCTCAGTAATTTCTTGCAGTAAATAAGGATTATATTTTTCATACTCATTAATCAGTAACATAGGCTCCTGTGGGGACCTCTTTGAATTTTCACATGTATGATATTACATAAGGAACAAGCACTACTGAAAGAAAAAATAAGGATGAAACAAAAATAAAATCTCCACCACCTGTCATGTAGGATGTATGTGTGTATGCACTTAGACCAGTAATCAGCAAAGTTTTCTTTAAAACTTCAAGGAGTGAATATTTTAGACTTTGCAGGCCATACAGAGTTTGTTGAAACTACATGACTCTTCTGTTGTCATATAAAAGCAGCCATAAACAATACATAAAGGGATGGGCATAGCTGATTCCAATAAAACTTTATAGACAGGAACAGTCATGGGCTAGCCCTTGGTAATTTGCTGATCTTAATCTTTACCGTGTAGTAGTTTGATTTCCAGGAGCTCAGCGTTTCTTTTGACACTCAGCTGACGCTAATGACTAGAATAAATTTAACACAGGTATGCCTTTGAAAAGCTTTGGGCACTTGTGATTGGTGTTGGAATCATCCCAAGTTTATTCCTCTTCCATTTTCTTTGAATTAGAATTGCCATGTGACTTCCTTTGGCAGGTGAAATATGAACAGAGTATTTATATTGGAAATTTTGGAATCCAGGTGCAACTTTCCATCTAGCCGTTTCCCTACTGAAATGGTTGCAGAATTATGTGTCCAGAATGAGTCTATATTACCTTAGAGGCCTTCCTTTTTTAAGGATTATTTATTTGTTTCTATTTTTTGCTGCACTGGATCTTAATCATGATGCTGGGGTCTCTCTCTAGCTGTGGCCTGGGGGCTCCAGAGCTCATGGGCTCTGTAGCTGCACCACACGGACTGTCTGGTTGAGATGCCTGTACTCAGTAGTTGCAGCACATGAGCTTAGTTGCTCTGTAGCATGTGGGATCTTAGTTCTCCAACCAGGGATCAAACCCTGTCTTCTGCATTGGAAGGTGGATTCTTAACCGCTGGACCACGAGGGAAGTCCCACACCCTAGAATCCTGAGAGACAGTTACAAGCAGAAAGTCCCTGCAGTACCACAATAGATATGTTTAATTGGGAAGAAATAAATTGTGACTGTGTTAAGCCAGTGAGATTCTGTGATTGTAAATTATCACAGTATAATTTAATGCATCCTACTTGATAGTACACTATTTGATTAATAATTGTGTAATTTTTATTTTCATTAATTGTAAATTGTAATTTGCCAATACATAGCTGAAGCAGTGATTAAAGGGGTTATGTGTTAAAGGGCATTGACAGACTTCATCTGCATTGCAATTAGGGATTATGATGCATATTTTATAATGCTGAAGAATTTTGGAAATCTAGGATGTCTTTCTGAAGCCATACTAGAAGCTCTCTTAACTCACAGACCAAATTTGATTTTTTCTGGAGTTATCATAAATCTTTAGCAGTGCCATTCTTACAACTTCTATTTAAATCTTGACCTAGCATGAAAATTAGGGATTACAGGCATATTATATAAAGCTAATTTTAGTATGGAGGCATGTCAAAATAAAATTATTTTCTTATATGCATATAAGAAAATAAAAGATGACTCAGATTCTTTCCCTCTACCTATTGAGAGAGCTTGTCCCAATTATAAAACAGTGCTTTTTATTATAGCTATGTTTTTGACTGTATTCAAATAGAAAAACTCTAATGTATAAATCAATAAGCATAACATGAATTCTAAAACTCAGGATCAAAGAATAAGTTGTATTGTGCATATTGTTAATTCATATAGCTCATTTCATTATAATGTATGCCTGACTATAATACTGAACTTACAACCCTTTATTATTAACATTTTAAAAATAAAATCCAATATCTACAGCATGCCAGTTGGGTGTCTGAATTTTATATGCTTGATCATTCTGATACACAGCATTTGTCATCTTACTTTAGTGTGCAAAAAAAGCTGACAGCAACTTATTCCATATTCCTTGCCATAGGTATAGACAAATGACTAGCTGTGAACTTAAAAACTGTATTTAACAGTCTATTAGAACAGGCCAAACATTGAGAGTGAAAAAACTTATTGATAAAATTTCCAACTCATGCTGTGTTGGGGAATAGATGACAGAGAGAAGGGGCTCCAGGCACTCAGCACACACCAGGGAAAACATACACAATGAATGTCTTTGCACCCTTTGTCACCTCCTGTTTACATTTGCCATTGGTTTTAATGAAGAGGAGCTGAGTTCCAAGAAATCTCTGCAGGGTTCTTCAACTTGTCTCTGCTCTGAGCTTCGGCAGCCAACACATCTGCTTGAACCTGTCAGCTGTGATAAGTGTACATTTTGAGTCTTAAGAGAGTCTGCAACTTGAGTACAGGCAGCACCAAAGTAAAGATCCTACACGGCTTTAATACGTTTTTCAAATTTCGTTTTAGGTAAATTTGTTCCTGGGATCAGTGTATGTGAAGTCTTAAGAAAAGCCTTAAACATCTGCTTGAGACAATGGTTTCAAGGACAACAGATGTGGCCATCCAGGGTGAGTCATTCAGTTTCATTGAGTCAGAGATGGGGAATATCAATGATGTTATACTTTAATTCAAGCAAATATATTATCTGAGTTATTTTTTCATAGGAAATATCTATTCATTAATTTATTATGGTGCTTTTTATGTAGTTTATTTTGGCTTTCATTTTATGGCTTCCACTCAGTTCCAAAGTTTCTTAGGTGAACACCATTTTCTCGCAAACTTAGTAAGTGAAATTGTTCATATGAAAGAAAGTGAAAGTGCCAGTCACTCAGTCATGTCCAACTCTTTGCTACCCCATGGACTGTAGCCCGCCAGGCTCCTGTCTCCAGACAAGATTACTGGAGTGGGTTGCCATTCCCTTCTGCATGAGAAATTCCCAACCCAGCGATCGAACCTGGGTCTCCCACATTGAAGGCAGATTCTTTACCATCTGAGCCACTAGGGAAGCCCATTGTTTCATATAGTACTTATAATACAATTAGATATTTTGTCACATTCTTTGTTACATTATGGGATTCTCCTGAATATCTAAATTATTTTTTTTTAATTACATATATTTAAGGTTCATTTTTTGTGCTTAAGGGCTTCCCTGGTGTCTCAGACAGTAAAGCGTCTGCCTGCAGTGTGGGAGAACTGGGTTTGATGCCTTGGTCAGGAAGATCCTCTGGAGAAGGGAATGGCAACCCACTCCAATAGTATTGGTTGGATAATTCCATGGATAGAAGAGTCTGGTGAGCTACAGTTCATGGGGTTGCAAAGAGTTGGATATGACTAAGTGATTAATATTTTTTTGTGCTGTAAATTTGAGTTTTCATAGATACACAGTATTAAGTATCCACAACTATAGTATCATAGTGGTGATACAGTACAGTATACTATAGTATCATATAAGTTTCATTACCCTGAACAATCCTTTGTACTTCATCGTTTAATACTTTTTGGTCCCCAAATACCTGGCAACCACTGACTTTTTAAATCATCTCTATAGTTTTGCCTTTTCCAGAATGTCATACAGTTTTCCATCACGTATCCTTTTAAGACTGGCTTCTTTCACTTATCAATATGCATTTGTAATTTATCCATATCTTTTAATGTTTGATACCTCATTTCTTTTCTGTGGAATACCATCTCATTGTTGAGATGTACCACATTGTTTACCTATACCTATTAATGGAGATCTCGGTTGCTTCTGATTTTTAACAATTATGAATAAAGCTGCTATAAGCATTCGCATGAAGGTGTTTTTTAGGCTTTTTTCTTTAGCTTTGATTGTCTATAGTTTGAAAATGAAATGCCATGTGATTTTTTGATGTCTATTCTGCTGGATGTTTGAGCTTCCTGGATCTGTGATCCAGTGACTGACGTGAATTTGGGGGAAATTCTCAGTTGTTATTGTTTCAGATATGTCTTCTGCTACTTTCTTTCTTCTCCTTCTGGTATTCTTATATGTGGGTGTTGCACCTTTTGTAGCTGTCCCACAGACCTTGGATGTGACCTTCTGCCCTGTGTAGGCGATTGATAATCCCACCGAAGGAATTCTTCCCATCTCTGTTGCAGTGTTTGGATTTCTAGTGTTTCTCTTTGTTTTGTTTTGTTTTCCCTTAGGATTTCCATCTCACTGCCCACATTCTCCATCTGTTTTTGCATACTGTCTAATCTATCCATTAGCACTCTTAACATATTAATTGTAGCTCTTTTATAACCCTGGTGCGATTATTCCCAGTCCCTGCTATGTGTGGCTCCTTTTATCTCTTGTATTTCCTTTACCTTTAAATATGCCTTGTAATTTTTCTCGACAGCCAGATTTGAACAAAGAATTGCTATAAATAGGTCATTAGTAATGTGGTGGTAAGATGTGGGGCGAGGGGAAGTGTTCTATAATTCTGTGCTGTGCTGTGCGAAATTGCTTCAGTCATGTTCAACTCTGTGTGACCCGGTAGACTGTAGCCTGCCAGGGTCCTCTGTCCATGGATTTTCCAGGCAAGAATACTGGAGTGGGTTGCCATTTCCTTCTCCAGGGGATCTTCCCAACCCAGGGGTCCCACCTGTAATTAGCTCTCAGTTGTATAGTGGGACATTGCCTCTGGATTGTGAACTTCACCTGTCTTTCCTTAAGTGAATGAAGATGCCTGGAGTGGGCTAGAGTTGTTTATTTCCCCTTTCCTATGTGGAAGGCTACAGCTGATTAGAGTTGGGTATTTCCCTTCTCCCAGGTGAGCTAGGCTCTGCTAATACCCCAGCCAATTAGACTCTGGTTAATTAATTTCTCCTGTGGGCAGACTTTATTAAAAAGAATAACAGCATGCTCTGATGCACTTCAAAATGGTTCCTCTTCTCCTGTTGCTGCTGAAAGCACAGGGGGATTTTTCTCTAGTTCTTAAAGTGAGAAACTGCATGAGCTCCTGGAAGTAAAACTCACTAACCTGTGGGAGCTCCCCCACCATGGCTGAGTTCCCCTGGAGTTTTTAAATGTCAGAATTGTCCACATTGAGCCTCCAGCAGTTCGTCAGTTCCAGTTTGGTGTTTCCTACTGCAGCTGGTTCCCTTGCCAGTTTCTGTGCATGAGACAGCTCAGGTGAGTCGTGACTCCCAGTATTTATCTATCTGACTCTGCAGTCTTGGAGACAGCAGTTTGAACTGTGTCCTCCCCACTCTTATGAATTCAAGAAGAGTTGTTGATTTTCCAGTCTGTTCAGAGTTTTATTTGTTGTCAGGGCAGAGTGGTAACTTCTAAGCTTCTTTCATGTAGAGCAAAAACCTGAGATCTATAGGGATTTTGTGAATGTTTTCAGATAAGTCAAGCAAATACCTAAGAGCACAAGTGCTGGATTGTATGGTAAGAGTATGTTTATCTCTGTAAGAAATTTCTAACTGTCTTTCAAAGGGGCTTAATTGTTTTGCACACTAACTTTCAGTGAATGAGAGTTCTGTGGAATGAGAGTTCCGCTGCTCTGCTCCCAAGTCAGCAATTGGTATTGTTAAAATTTTTGATGTAAGTCTTTCTAATGGTTGTGTAGTGATGTAGCTTTCTTTCATTTGCAATTCCCTAATGACAAATAATTTTCAGTATATTCATGTTTATTTGCTATCTGCTTGTCTTCTTTGGTGAGATATCTAGATATTTTGCACATTAAGGATTTTTTACTGTTGAATTTTAAAATGTCTTTCTGTATTTTGCATATAGGACCTTTATCGGATATGTGTTTTCTGGATACTTTATCCCAATCCATGGCTTGTCTTTCTATTACCTTAAAACTTATATAAATTTTTAATTTTAGAAAATCCAATTAGCCAGGGTTTTCTTTTGTGGAAGTACTTTTGATATTGTATCTAAAAGTGAATCGCCAAATTCGAGGTCACGTGAATTGTTCCTTTACTTTTGTAGTGGTACATTTCAGCATCTTATTGTTTGCAAACTTTAAGCACCGAAATCAAGTAAAAGCTCCAAAACCTGCAGATTTTTAGCTTCCTAATTATCTAATCTTTCACTGTTGACTTTTTCAATCTGAACATGATGAAAAGAAAGCGTAAAGGACTTTCTAACAAAAAAGTTCTATGTTTTTAAACACACTTAAGTTGTTTATAAATTTTCTCTTCAAAGGCTTAATTATTTGAAGAGAGGGAGCAAAAAGAAAATTCATATTGCTGTGTGGAAGTTTTTCTTCTTTTTGCTGCTTTATTTTCACATTAGTAAATTTCACTTCAGTAAAATTTTAAAACGACTTTTTCTCTACTTTTATTGAAAACTAATTAACATATTACTGCATAAGTTAAAGGCATAGAGCATAATTTATATTCTGAAATGATTATCACAATGGGTTCAGCTGACATCCATCATATCATATAGCTGGAATGAAAATAAATAAAAAGAAAAAGAAAAATGCTCATTATGATAAGAATTCTTAGGATTTACTGTCAATAACTTTCCTATATATCATACAGCAGTGTTAACTGCTGTTAACTCTGTAACACATATATTTCTGTTAATTGAAAGAAGGTTTAACAAATTCCTGGATAGAAGATACTGACACAACTTGGAACGCATGTGTCTTTCGCATTACCTCTCATTTTCAAAGTGATTTAACATATGATAAACCATATACCTTTTAGTTTTAATGTTTTTTAATACATTATAGGTAAATAGACATAATGAGGTGGGAGGGGGTTTCAGGATGGGGAACACATGTACACCCGTGTTGGATTCATGTTGATGTATGGCAAAACCAATACAATATTGTAAAGTAATTAGCCTCCAATTAAAATAAATAAATTTAAATTTTAAAATGGAAGAATAAAAGAAACCAGTTTATTCAGTACCCTAGAAACTGCAAAGTAGAAGGAAATAGTAAGCATGATCACAAAAGGAAAGCATATAGGAGGAAAACATAGGCTTTTATAAATTGTCCTATAATCATCTTCCCTTACATTATAAATTTAATGACTTTAAACTCATGTAATCTGTATGTATTTGATCAACTTTTTCCAGTGATTATTAGAACAATCTCATAAATGATTTATGATTAAAAGTTACTAATCTGGACAGGAAAATCTCTTCATCTAATATGAAAGTTCCTTGTGAAATACTCTATTTATATTAAGAGGAACAATTATGGAAAAGTCATACCATGTAGTGACCTGGCACAGTAAAAATGCCAGACAGAGGTTTCTGGGTCAGAGCACTTTCAAAGCCAGCAAGGGATTGGGGTTTTGAATGGTCCACAATTTATCTTATAGCTAGGGCAGTTTCTTGGGATATGCAAAGAAAGCTCACTTCTAAATGACAAGAAAATATACCTATTGAGGCTATATTTAAAGTAATTGCATGTGTAAGAATTTTTGACACCAGTTGGCTCCTGAGCTAACAGTTCTGGACTGCTCTGAAGGAGTAAAAACATAGGGGCCACAATAAGCAGGGGAAATCTTTGGCTCATTTCTGTTCATCAATATACACAAATTTAAAAAAACATACATATTGCTTATTTAAGTTGCTTGGTCTCTATACCATGACATGTATTTTCAAACATGCACACATACACACATGCACAAACCATAAAACTACTAAATATCTGAAAAAAAGCTTTCTATTAATACACACATTATTAAGTTTTGCTTAGGGGATTTCTTTCTTGTGCTCTTAGACTTTAGGCAATTGTATTAGTCATCTAGGGATGTCACAAAATGCCACAGAGTGGATGAATTAAATGACAGTTTATTTTCTGCCAGTCCTGGAGGCTAGAACTCAAGGTGGTGTTGGCAGGTTTGGTTTCTCCCTGAGCTCTTTCCTTGCTTTCCTGCCTTCTGTGTCTTCATATTACATTTTATCTAGTTTCTCTTGTCATAAGAACACTGGTCTTACTGGGTTAGGGCCCCATCCTTACAAACTCATTTAATCTTAATTCCATCTACCAAGTCCCTGGTTCTAAATGCAGGCACACTGAGTATTAGGAAGTCCATGTGTGAATTTTGGGTAAGCGTAATTCCTCCTATAAGTGCAATTTACCTCTGGATTGTTATTTTGTATGATACATACATATCATACACATATATATTTAGATATACAGCCAATAATATGTGCCCTGTGTGATTTGACTTTTAATTGCATGTGTATTATGTACCATATTTTTACTTGAACAGGAATTGCAGGTTCATTTGGCTTATGAAATTCAGTTCATTTGTAACCAAAGTTTCACATAGCACTTCAGTAAGAACAGAAAATTAACTTTCCTAGATGTATGAAACCAAAATGGAAACAAATTTTTAGTTCCTAAAAGAGCTTTGACATGATTTTGTGCATTTCATTCAATTTATACCAACAGACATTAACATATCTATTAAATACTCTGTTCTTGTGAAGATATTCACAACTACAAAATGGAGAGGCCATTCTTAAGAACCTATTCTTAGGAGGTATTCTTAAGAGTGCAACTACTTTATTGAGATTAACCAATTCCATTAAAACATCATTATAAATGAACAAAGGGGATGACCCAGAGAGATGTTGTGGGGAGGGAGGTGGGAGAGGGGGTCATGTTTGGGAACGCATGTAAGAATTAAAGATTTTAAAATTAAAAAAATAAAAATAAAAAAAAATTGATACTCAAAAAATAAATAAATAAATAAATAAATAAAGAAAGCCTCCTTGAATAAATGAGAAGAAATGACTATAAGTTACTAAAATTTGAGCTCTATGAAAGCAGTATTTTATTGCTCTGGTTTTGTTCATCTATATAAATATAAGTAAATCTGGTAGCATTACCTTGAGAAATGATTGTACATTAAGTTTACACTTCCCTACAAATATTGACAATTTTCAACACTGTATCTTCATGTCAGGCACTTTTCTAGGGATTGGGAATAGATCTCTTAATAAAACAAACTGCCTGCTCTCTTAGAACTTCGTTCTAGTGAATAGACAAGAAATAAACACTTCCTTTAATTTGGGTTTCCCCTTTAGGACTAGCCAATGACCTTAATAGAATTTTTCAAGTATTCAATGTATAAAAATATGTCTATAATCTCTGAACCGTGACGTGTACATATAATAATTGTACCTGTAATTACTGTATTTCAGGGCTCTATGAACCCTACCTACTCTCTATGACCAAAATAATCAGCAAATACAGTTCAGTTGTAGTTTCTAAATGTGTTATTGGTGAACAGAGGATGAAAATGAAATATATCATTTAAAAAATGGTGAAGTAGATTCTTGCTCTGTTTTGATTTTCTGCTACTTACTTACTGTGGTATGAGACAATGTTTTCTATCTTCATAAAATTCAGGTGTTTCCTGTGTGAGACAAGGGAAATAATTATGTTAAAGAATAGCTCTATTATAGAAAATATGTACATTACATTTAGCATGGTACATGACATGTAAGATTCATTGAAATTCATGGTAGCTTTTTCTAAAATGCAGATGTGTTGAGGGCAAAAATATGAGAAATTTGTCCATTTGTAGCACATTTATTAGCTATCACATCATTGATTAATTTTTTTGAAATCAAACATGTCATTCTATAAGGGAAATTTCTCATGATTGGAGAAGGAAATGGCAACCCACTCTAGTATTCTTGCCTGGAGAATCCCATGGATGGAGGAGCTTGGTGGGCTACAGTCCACAGGTCGCAGAGAGTTGGATATGACTGAGTGACTTCACTTTCACTTTCACTATTATGATGGTAATCATCCTAGAAAACTGAAAAGAATCTTAACTGTAATATATTCAGGAAAAAATGAGAATATTTTGATGTACTGTTTGTGAGAGGTTTTGGTAATTTCAATTTCCTTGTTAATACATTGTATTCTCCTTGTGTCAGTTTGGTAAAATGTGTCTTTCAAGTGTTAGTCCATTTCTTTCAAATTGTCAAGTTTATGGTCACAAAGTTTTGTATAATACTCTATTCTTATATGGTGATCCTGTTTTCATTTCTGGTATTCCATCTTCTCTTTATTTTTTCTTAGCCTAGCAAAGGTTTATCCATTATATTAATCTTTTTAAAGACCCATCTTTTATTTTCATTAATTTTCTTATTGTCTCTATTGATATTTCTGTTCATTATTTTAAAATTCATTAATATCTGCTTGAAGTTTGTTACTCCCTCTTTCTTTTGATTTATACTGTTCTTCTTTCTCTAGTATCCTAAGGTAAAAGCTTAAATTTTTGGTTTTAATCTTTCTTTCTCTATAAAATATGCATTCAGTGCTACAAATTTATCTCTACTTTGCTTTCACTGCACTCCACAGATTTTGAAAGTTTTATTTCCTTTTTCATTAAATTCAAATTATTTTTAACATCTCTTGACATTTCTATTTTGACCTATGTTTTATTTACAAGTGTGTTGTTTAATCTCCAAATAATCTGGGATTCTCTAGGGACTTCTAGGAGCTCCCCTGATAGCTCAGTTAGTAAAGAATCCGCCTGCAATGCGGGAGGCCCCAGTTCAGTTCCTGGGTCAGGAAGATCCGCTGGAGAAGGGATAGGCTACCCACTCCAATATTCTGGCCTGGAGGATTCCATGGACTGTTAAGTCCATGGAGTTCTGTTTTTGATGTCTAGTTCAGATCCACTGTGTACTGAGAGCATACTTCAGATGATTTCAATTCTTTTAACTGTGAGTTATGTCCCTGAAAGTGATGTGCCTTGGTGAATGTCCCTGTGAGCTTGAAAGAAGTTTACAGTTGACTCTTGAATAAAATGGGTTTGAACTGCGCTGGTCCATTTGGCTTGTTTTTAAGAAGCAGAGTCAGCTCTTCCTATTCCTGCATTTTCCATTCGTGGATTTAATCAACTTGGATTGAAATTTTTATTCATTGTATATTTCCATTTTATATGAGGGACTTGAGCATCAGCAGATTTTTGTATATGGGAGGGCTCCTGGGACCAGCTCCCCTCAGATACCCAAGGATGGACTGCATTCTTCTGCTATAGATAAGCATTTGTAAAGGTCAGTTAGATCAGGTTGATTGGTAGTTCAGTTCAGCTGTATCCTCACTGATTTTCTGAAAGCAGAATCTGTCAATTATCGATAGAGATCTGATGAAGCCTTCAACTATATTAATACTTGTTTATTGGATCTTTCTATTGTATCTGTTTTTGTCTCATTTATTTTGGTATTTTGCTATTATGCACATATGCATTAAGGATTGTTGTTTTAGAAAACTGACCTCTTTAAGTAATATTCCTCTCTATCCCTGATAAATTTTCTTGTCTAAAGTCTGCTTTGCCTGAAATTGATATATCTAACTCCTGCTTTCGTTTCACGAGTGTTAGTGTGGTATATTTTTCTCCATAATTTTACTTATAATCTATGTTTTTTTTCTGTTTTAAGTGGCTTTCTTGCAGACAACATATAGTCAGTCTTTGTTGTTTTATCTCCTCTCTCATTTCCTATTTGTTCCATAGTTGCATTGAATCTATTCACATTTAAAGTGATTATGTATATAGTTGGATTAATCTCTCCCCTTTTTGTTCTGTTTTTATTCTTGTGCTTCTTAACTTTTAAAATCTTCCACCCTTTTTCTGCCTTATCTGGTTTAATTGGGCATTTTATATGATTCTATCTTCTCTCATTTTTTAACAAATCAATTATACTTTTTAAATTATTTTATGATTTCCTAACGATGGCAACATATATTTACAACTAAGTCCATTTTCAAAAAGGTCTGTATTTTTTTTTTATGAGCAGTGCAACAGAATATTTAGAATTCAGCCCTTCTCACATTGTTGTCACTCATTTCACTTACTAATAAGCTATAATCACCCAGTATATTGTTGCTGTTGTCAATTTGAACATTATATATTAAATCAAGTATGAAAAAGAAAAATAAAAGGTTTTGCTTTACCTGTATGCTTTCTCTCTCAAATGCCCTTCATTTCTTTATGTAGATCTGTTTCTGACCTGCATCATTTTATTTCTCTAAACTTTAAACACTTTTTAAAGTTTTAAAAAGGTAGATATACTGGTGAAAAATTCCTCAATTTTATTCATTTGAGAATATCTTTACTTCCCCTTCATATTTGAACAACAATTTTCCTTAATAAAGAATTCTAGGTTGGTGATTCCTTTATTTCAACATTTTAAATATTTCACTTTACTGTTTTTGCTTGTACTGTCAATGACAAGAAGTCTGCTATGAATCATCTACCTTTTCTTCATAGGTAAGATGTTTTTCTGTGTGCATGCTTTAAGATTTTGTTTTTTTTCTGTAGTTTGAATGTGACATACCTAGGTGGAACTTATTTTTTTGTTACTTATCCTGCTTGCAGTCCGCTGGGTCCTTGATGTATGGTTTGGTGTCTGTCATGATTTTTGAAAAGTTCTTAGCTGCTTTCACCTCAAAAATTGTTTCTGCTCTTTTTTTCCTTCTCTTTCTGTGTTCCCAATACATCTGTATTACACCTGTTGTCATTGTACAAACAGTTCTCAGATATCTTGTTCAGTCCTTTTTCATATTATTTTTTTTTAATCCATGTATTTCAGTTTGGAAAGTTTCTATTAACATATCTTCAAGCTCAAGTGATTCTTTCCTTAGCCATACCCAGTCTACTGATGAACTCATGAAAGGCAGTCTTTCTCCTTCAGTGATTTTGACTTCTAGCATTTCTTTTTAAGTTTCCGTATTTCTATTTACATCTGTTGTTGAATACAGTGTACTTGATACATGCCCTACGTGTATCAGGCACAGTTATTTAAAATTTTCTGATCTGGTACCTTCAGAATATCTGCCAGTTCTGAGTTTGGTTCTGTTACCTGGTTTGTCTCTTCAAACTGTGGTTTTCATTGTCTTCTAGTGTTTCTTGTAATTCTTGCATGTCAGACCTACTGTATTGGGGAAAGTTGCTGTGGTAAATAGGCTTTTGGTGTGAAGTTGTATGTTCATCTAGCTGGGAGTTGGCCCGTTTTTATTGTCTGATGCAGCTGTAGCTGTCAGTCTTCTGCTTTCTCTGGTGCCCATTCTATATTTTTGTTTTGTTTCCTGTGTTGTCTTTTGATTTGTATTAATCAGGTTTTCTAGAGAAAAAGAACCAATAGGGAAGATAGACAAGTAAAGAAAGAGAGAGAGACAGAGTGGAAGAAAATAGTGTGTTGTCAGAGAGAGCAGAGAGGAGGAGGAAAGAGGGAGAGAGATGTCTAAGGAGTTTATTTCAGAGATTTTTCTTTTTTTTTTTAAAGCAATTGACTCACGCAGTTGTGGGGACTAGCAAGTCCAGAATTTGCAGGACAGGCCAGAAGACTGGAAATTCCAGCAAAAATCTATGTTGTAGTCTTGAGTCTGGAGACTGGAGATTCAGGCAGAATTTCTAAATGGAAACAGAATCCAAGGATCCCTCCTTTAGAAACATCAGTCTTAGCATCTTAGCTCTTAAACCTTTCGAATAGTTAATTGTATGAAGCCCGCTATCATTATGGGGAGTAAGGTGATTTGCTTTATTCAAAATCTGTTTATTTAAATGTTGTTTTTCAGTCATCCAGTAGTGTCCAACTCTTTGTAACTGCAGCACACCAGGCCTCTCTGTCCCTCACCATCTCCTAAGTTATCCCAGGTTCATGTTCATGATCTCACTGATGCCTTCCAGCCATCTCATCCTCTGACACCCTCTTCTCCTTCTGCCCTCAATCTTTCCCAGCATCTGGGTCTTTTCCAATGAGCCAGCTGTCCACATCAGATGACCAAAATACAGGAGTTTCCAGTATTGGAGCATCAGTCCTTCCAATGAGTATTCAGGGTTGATTTCCCTTACAATGGACTGGTTTGATCTCCTTGCTGTCCAAGGGACTCTCAGGAGTCTTCTCCAGCACTGTCTGGGTTTGTCTTAGCTTACGTGTCAAGAAGCAATCATCTTCTGATTTCATGGCTGCAGTCACCATCCACAGTGATTTTAGAGCCCAAGAAAGGAAATCTGTCACTATCTTTTCCCCTTCTATTTGCCATGAAATAATGGGGCTGGATGCCATAATCTTAGTTTTGTTTTGTTTTAATATTTAGTTTTAAGCCAGCTCTTTCACTCTCCTTCACCCTCATCAAGAAGCTCTTTAGTTCCTCTTCACTTGCTGCCATTAGAGTGGTATCATCTGCATATCTGAGGTTGTTGATGTTTCTCGCATCTATGTCAATTCCAGCTTGGAACTCATCCAGCCTGACATTTCTCATGATGTGCTCAGCATATAGATTAAACAAACAGGGTGACAGCAGACAGCCCTGTCATACTGCTTTCTCAATCTTGAACCATTCACTTGTATTATACAGGGTTCTAACTGTTGCTTCTTGACATGCATGCAGGTTTCTCAGGAGACAGGTAAGATGGTCTGGTATTCCCATCTCTTTAAGAACTTTCCACAGTTTCTTATGATCCATACAGTCAAAGCCTTCAGTGTAGTCAATGAAGCAGAAGTAGATTTTTTTTCTGGAATTTTCTTGCTTGCTTTATGATCCAGCAGTTGTTGGCAATTTGATTTCTGGTTCCTATGCCTTTTGTAGAATCAGCTTGGGCATCTGGAAGTTCTTGGTTCATATAATACTGAAGCCTAGCATGCAAGATTTTAAGTATGACCTTACTAGGAGATGAGTACAACTGTCTGGTGGTTAGCACCTTCCTTAGTACTACCCTTCTTGGGAATTGGTGTAAGGATTAACCTTTTCCAGTCCTGTGGCCACTGCTGGGTCTTCCAGATTTGCTGACATATTGGATGCACCATCTTGATGGCATCATCCTTTAGGGTTTTGAATTGCTCTACTGGAATTCCATTACATCCACTAGCTTTGTAACAGCAGCGCTTTCTCAGGCCCACTTGACTTCACACTCCAGAATATCTGACTCTGGTTTACTGACCACTTCATCGTGGTAATACAGCTCAGTGAGATCTTTTTTGTATAATTCTTCCATGTATTCTTAACATCTCTTCTTGATTTCTTCAGAGTCTGCTAGGTCTCTACCATTTGTGTCCTTCATTGTGGCCACCTTTGGGAGAAATGTTCCCTTGATATTTCCCATTTTCCTGAAGAGATCCCTAGACATTCCCACTCTGTTGTTTTGTTCTGGTTTTACGCACTGTTCTTTGAAGAAGGCCTTCTTGTCTCTCCTTGCTGATCTTTGGAACTCTACATTTAGTTGGATGTACCTTTCCCTTTTTCCCTTGCTTTTTGCTTCTTTTCTTTCTTCAGCCATTCATAAAGCCTCCTCATAACCACTTTGCCTTCTTGCTTTTTTGTTCTTTGGGCTGGTTTTGTTCACTGTTTCCTGTACAATACTATGGACCTCTGTCCACAGTTCTTCAGGCTCTCTGTTTACTAAACCTAATCCTTGGAAGCTATTCATTACCTCCACTGCATATTCATAGGAGGTTTGATTTTAAGTTGCACCTGGCTGGCCTAGTGGTTTTCCCTCCTTTCTTTAGTGTAAGCCTGAATTTTGCTATGAGAAGCTGATGATCTGAGCCGCAGTCAGCTAAAGGTCTTGTATTTGCTGATTATATACAGCTTCTCCAGCTTTGGCTACAAAGAATGTAATCAATTTTATTTCTATGTTGACCATTTGGTGAATGTCTGTGTATGAAGTCGTCTCTTGTTCTGTTGGAAAAGGGTGTTTCTATGACCAGTGCATTCTTAGTAGAATTCAGTTAGCCTTTGCCTTGCTTCATTTGTTCTCCAAGGCCAGATTTGCCTGTTAACTCCAGGGATCTGTTGACTTCCTACTTTTGCATTCCAACCTGCAATGATGAATAGAACATTTTTTTTTTTTTTTTTTTTTGGTGTTAGTTCTGTGAGGTCTTGTATGTCCTCATGGAACTGATCAACTTCAGCTTCTTTGGCATCGGTGGTAGAGGCATAGCCTTGAATTATTGTGATGTTGAATGGCTTACTTTGGAAACAAATCATGATCATTTTGTCATTTCGAGGTTGCACAAGAGTACTGCATTTCGGAATCCTTTCTTCATTATGAAGTCCACTCCATTTCTTCTATGGGATTCTTGCCCACAGTGGTAGATATAGTTAATGGTTATCTGAATTAAATTCATCCATTCCTGTCCATTTTAGTTCACAGATTCCTAAGATGTCGGTGTTTATTCTTACCATCTCCTGCTTGACCACTTCCAATTTGCCTTGATTCATGGAACTAACATTCCAGGTTCCTATGCAATACTATTCTTTGCAGCATCCGATTTTACTTTCATCACCAGACACATCCACAACTGAGCTTTTTTTCCTCTTTGGCCCAGCCACTTCATTCTTTCTGGGGCTATTTGTAGTTCTCCTCTGCTCTTCCCCAGTAGCATGTTGGACACCTTCTGACCTTAGGGACTCATCTTTCAGTGCCATATCTTTCTGTCCTTTTATACAGTTCATGAGGTTCTCACAGCAAGTATACTGGGGTGGTTTGCCATTCCCTCCTCCAGGGGGTCGTGTTTTGTCAGAATGCTCCACTGTGACCCATCTATCTTGGGTGGCCCTACATGACATGGCTCATAGCTTCACTGAGTTAAGCAAGCCATTTTGCCTTGATAAGGCAGTGATCCCTGAAGGACATTTAAATGTTAACTACATCTCAAAATTATCCCTTTAGGTCATTATCTCAGTAAGTGTTTGACCAAAGATAGCCTAGTCAAGTTGACACATAAGGTGAATAATCAAGATTTCCCTATAAATTCCTTCTCAGAGGTTTAGTCTTGCAGTTATTTTTGCTGTAATATACTGTCATTTCTTTTAATGAGCCTATCCCCATGGACTGCTTTCCTCATAACTTATCTTTAACTTTCCCCTATTATCTAATGCTTTGATTTAGGTAAGACAGGAATACTAGAGGACGTATTAGAATTTAGTATTTCCTTCTCCCCATATAGGATAGATTCTGGAAATTTCTTCTGAGGGAAGCTATACAAAACAGGATACAGAGAGCATTTCAATTTGGTTACTTTTCCCTTTAGCACATTTCAAGATGTTATTTCAAAACGTACCAGCAAATTAAAGTTTCCCATCAAATTTGAGAAGTTTCCAACCGTTATTTTTTCAAAAATTTTTTTGTCCATTTTGCTATTATCTCTTCTGGTCTTCTTGTTATGTATACATTGGTGTACAAAGAGGTATCCCATGTTTGTCTATAACACTTTGCCATCAAAAAAAGTTTGTTTTTTTTTTCCTTTGTTCTTCAGATTGGTGATCACAATTCACCTGTGATGAACGGCTTCTTTCTTCTGTCAGGTCTTGCCTGATGTTGAGCCCCTTCTGGTGAAATTTTTATTTCAGTTATTAAGCTTTTGATTTGAAATGTATTTTTTATTTTTCTATAAATCCACCTCTTTTAACAATCTCTACTTGGTGATGGATTTCTCCTATATTTCCTTGTAGTTCTTTAGTCATAGTTTCAGTTGTTATATTGAACATATCTCAAAAACCTGGTTAAAGGTATTTGCCTAGTGAAGCCAGTGCTTGAGTTTCATTATGGGCAGTTTTTATTGACTTTGTGTGTTTCAAAAATCTTGTTGTTATTAGAAACAACTCTAGAAGTCATAGTCTTCCTTCCTCTGAATTTTTTTTATTTTGCTATTTGCTTCTCTTTTTTTGTAGTTTGTTTGTTTAGGACTTCTCTGAACTATTTTTTCAATTATATTCTTTGCTGTGCATGTCTCCCAGGGATGGAGGAGCCTGGTGGGCTGCCATCTATGGGGTCTCACAGAGTCAGACATGACTGAAGTGACTTAGCAGCAGCGGAAGAACTGAAGAGATCCACTCTTATCATTTCTTTTTGTAACTAGTTCACAGAAACTACTTAAATAATTATAAAATACACTCAACCAACAGAAAATATCACAACATTGTTGATCAACTATACTCCATCCTTCCAAAGAGTATTCAGGGTTGATTTCCTTTAAGATAGACTGCTTTGATCTCCTTGCTGCAAGGGACTCAGGAGTCTTCTCCAGCACCACTGTTCTAAGGCATCAATTATTTGACATTCTACCTTCTTTACAGTCCAGCTCTCACAACTATACATGACCACTGGGAAGAACATAGCTTTGGCTATACAGACCTTTGTTGGGTGAAAGTAATGTCTCTGCTCTTCAAAACACTTTCTAGGTTTGTCATATCTTTCCTTCCAAAAAGCATTTGTCTTCTGATTTCATGCTACATACTAGGAATCACTCATTTCTCATTTCACCCTACCATACCTTTAGGGAAAAATGTAGTTTTCTTTACCCCAGGTCAACATATTAAAATACTTTGGACACTGGTTTAATTGTGCTGAATATCGATGAAAGCCTTTCCTTCCAAGAATTTTATCTATTTCAAGGATGTCAAGTATTTCTTGTGAACTTAGGTCTTGACTACTTCTGTGTACTGGGAAGTGTGAAACCTAGGGCAACAAGAAAAGCAGAAGGAGGGTGTGAGGCATGGTCTTCCTATTATTACCTTTTCTCTTTCCTTTTATTTTTATACTTATTTATCTCCTGCTATAAGCAAAAGGATGGGAAAATCGGTCTACCAGCCATTACCTGATGCAAATAAAGAACATGAGCTTAAGATCCCATACACTTCACTGGTCCATGTGCAGACATAGTCCAAACCTAATCTCTGGTCCACAATGCGGAACAATGGTTCAGGTTTTCTTTATTCATCTTGATTGCAGGTCAGAAGGGCTTCGAAATAGGGTTATGGAGTAAAGAATGGTTACCATCTCCCTGGGGAAAGAACTTGGGCCTGATGCAGATATGTAGGTAGGCAAAAATCTTGGGTTCTTGTGTTTTCTCTGGTGCACACAGAAAGGATTTCAGCATGCTGACTGCCACACCGAGGAACATGACAAAGTGAATAGAGACCTACCGCATGTGAGCTGAGCACTCTGAGCATGTCTAGACATGGGCAGCCCCAGATGTGGTTGGGATATACCTAGGACCCGGAAACCCAGGGTCTAGCCAGCACTTCTGTTTTCGATGCAATTCAAAGCTATCATTACCTCTTAATTCACAAAATTATTCTATAGATTAGAAAAATTATTATTTCTGATTAAAAATGGAATTATCAAATTTAAAATCCTTGACATAGCAGTAAGCAGCAAATTAGATTCCTTAGAAAATCAACACAAATACATACTCAGCAATTTTTCTCAGAATTCAGAGGAAAATAATAGAAATGTGTGAAGAGAGAAAATTAGAACATAAAATCGAATCTGCAGAAAATTGTAACTTCATGAAAAAATCAACAGTGGTAAAATATTGAATGGAAAAGATACTTTGTTAATCTAAAAGGAAGGGCTAGTTGATAAGCTTTGATTTTTTTTAATTAAAAATTATAAGGCTATAAAAGTACAAGGAAAACTAGGTAACACCACACTGGTAACTTTTATAAATTACAAGATTCTTTTTTTTTTTTTTTTTAATCCAGAAAATGACATAGTGATTTATCAGTTAATAGTTTCAGATTCCTTTTAACACTTCTGAAGATAAAGTCAAGATGAAGCTGATAATTACTGAACATCTAATCTGATAAAAGCATAATGCCACAATCGTGAGTGCTCAATCATGTCTGACTCTTTGTGACCCTATGGGCTGTAGCCCACCAGCCTTCTTTGTCCATGGAATTTTCCAGGCTAGGATACTGGAGTGGATTCCCATTTCTGACTCCAGGGGATCTTCCTGTTGTTTATTCTCTCAATTGTGTCTGAAAACTCTTTGCAACCCCATCGACTGTAGCCCGCCAGGCTTCCCTGCCCTTCACTGTCTCCTGGAGTTTGCTGTAACTCATGTTCATTGAGCCAATGGTGCCATCCAACCATCTTATCCTCTGCCACCCCCTTCTTCTTCTGCCCTCAATCTTTCCCAGCATCAGGGTCTTCTCCAGTTAGTCAGCTTTTTACATCAGTTGGTCAAAGTATTGGAGCTTCAGGATCAGTACTTCCAATGAATATTCAGGGTTGATTTCCTTTAGGATTGACTGGTTTGATCTCGCTGTCCAAGGGACTCTTAAGAGTCTTCTCTAGCAATTATTCAGTGCTTAGTCTTCTTTATGGTCCAAGTATCATGTCTGTACATGACTACTGGAAAAACTATAACCTTGAATATATAGACCTTTGTCAGCAAAGTGATGTCTGTGGCTAGTGGGTATCAAAATTATTTAATAGACCCTATCCCCTGCTATCAAAAATGAATACTCTCAAGTGGTTGGCATTCTATAGCATAGTAGATGAATAAAGCAAAACATATTTTCTCTCACCCAGCAAGTTAACATTTTCTGTTAAGTTTCTATTTTCTCTCTAAGGACCTGCTCTTCCCTTGATGATAAGTTATTCCCTTTATGAATACACTCTTACCCCACTCTTCCCATCAGCTACAGTAGCAAGCTATATTCTATGATTTCTGTAGGACACAAATATCATATGATAATGCAAAATACATATTACATATTTGTTAGCAGATGGTTGGTCTCCTTCTATAGATCTTAAAATACAAATCAAAATAAAGTCCAAATGGAATAAGGGCAGAAATATATAGAACATAATTACTGAAATAATATAGGAGATAATTGAAACTCTGAGCTGTACAAAAAAAGTAGCCATCAAGATAGATTTTCTTAAATAGCAAAAGCTTCAAAAAGTTTAAACAAATCTCAAAATAGAGAAATAATGTATGCAATGCAAAATAATCAATATAGGGACAAACCTTTTCATTATAAAAAAGGGATAAATGTATTGAACAAATGCTAGGAAGAAGTAATTCACAAAAGCAAATGTAAAACATCTAATAAATCAAATGTTCAAACTAACCAGTGTTCAACAAAACAAAAATTTAAGTAAAAATAATATGAATGTTTTGCCTCTACATTTAATTAATGAAATTTATTAAATGTAAACTATTCAAATTGGTAGAAATATAAACATTATACTAATACTATGTATCATTTTGGATCCTGCTTTCTATTTGATAATAAGATTTAGAGACTTTTCATGTCTGTTTATAGATGTATAAGTTTTTCAAAGTACCTTTATCAGTTCAGTTCAGTCACTCAGTCGTGTCCGACTCTTTGTGACCCCATGAATCACAGCATGCCGGGCCTCCCTGTGCATCACCAACTCCCAGAGTTCACTCATTCATGTCCATCAAGTCAGTGATGCCATCCAGCCATCTCATCCTCTGTTGTCCCCTTCTCCTCCTGCCCCCAGTCCCTCCTAGCATCAAAGTCTTCTCCAATCAGTCAACTCTTTGTATGAGGTGGCCAAAGTACTAGAGTTTCAGCTTTAGCATCATTCCTTCCAAAGAAATCCCAGGGCTGATCTGCTTCAGAATGGACTGGTTGGATCTCCTTACAGTCCAAGGGACTCTCAAGAGTCTTCTCCAACACCACACTTCAAAAGCATCAGTTCTTTGGTGCTCAGCCTTCTTCACAGTCCAACTCTCACATCCATACATGACCACAGGAAAAACCATAGTCTTGACTAGACGGACCTTAGTTGGCAAAGTAATGTCTCTGCTTTTGAATATGCTATCTAGATTGGTCATAACTTTTCTTCCAAGGAGTAAGCGTCTTTTAATATCATGGCTGCAGTCACCATGTGCAGTGATTTGGAGCCCAGAAAAATAAAGTCTGACACTGTTTCCACTGTTTCCCCATGTATTTTCCATGACGTGATGGGACCACATGCCACGATCTTCGTTTTCTGAATGTTGAGCTTTAAGCCAACTTTTTCACTCTCCTCTTTCACTTTCATCAAGAAGCTTTTTAGTTCCTCTTCACTTTCAGCCATAAGGGTGGTGTCATCTGCATATCTGAGGTTATTGATATTTCTCCCAGCAATCTTGATTCCAGCTTGTGTTTCTTCCAGTCCAGCGTTTCTCATGATGTACTCTGCATATAAGTTAAATAAGCAGGTTCACAATATACAGCCTTGACGTACTAGATTCTTTATAATTCACCATCCCATGGGGACAGTGAGCTATCCTCACTTGTTGCTATGTAAGCAATTCTATAGGGGACAACCTTATCCATAGAATTTGGTTTGATATGTTTCCTTGACACTCATTAACTCTCCTGGAGAAACTTGACCCTTTTCCCAGACTTTAATCCAGGAATCACAAGGACAGTCACCAAATTTTAGAACTTCGTTTTGCATTGTTTAGATCTGTATTGTTAATCTTGTGATCTCACAGTACTTCCTCAATCTTATCATATTTCCTTATGCTAACAAAATCTTTTGAGAGGTAAAACATATTTCCTATTTTTAATAAACATGTACTTATTATTTTTCATTAACTTTTATTTTGTTATTGGCACCAAATTATTAAGGGCAAAAGAAACAACTTTATTCAGCCATATATAATTTCAAATCAGTTTTATATTTATTAATATTGAACCATAAAGAAGGCAGAATGCCAAAGAATTGATGCCCTTGAACAGTCGTGCTGGAGAAGACTCTTGAGAGTCCCTTGGACAGGAAGGAGATCAAACCAGTCAGTCTTAAGGGAGATCAACCCTGAATATTCACTGGTAGGACTGATGCTGAAACTGAAGCTCCGGTATCTTGGTCATCTGATGCGAACAGATGACTCATTGGAAAAACTGCTAATGCTGGAAATGATTGAGGGCAGAAGGAGAAGAGGGTGCCAGAGGATGAGATGGCTGGATGGCATCACTGATGCATGGACATGAACATGGGCAAACTCCGGGAGATGGTGAGGGACAGGGGGGCCTGGCATGCTGCCGTCCATGGTGTCACAGAGTCAGACACAACTGGGCGACTGAGCAACAACAATATTGGGTACTTATTATTCGTTATCCAAAATTAAAATTTAGTGTATTTACAGAATATCAGAAAAAACAGGAAATTAAAATTACATATCAGTTCTTTGCTTTTGAAATTACATCTGATAAGCTTTTGTGTTTTTAGGGAAAAGTATGTCATTACCACTTTTTAATGTAGCATACATTAAGAACATTTTCCATGTTAAAATTTTTTGAAACCATGTTACAAAACATTCCATGTGATGCAAGTATCACATTAATTTACCTGTCTTTATTACTTTTTATATCTCTAAACATTCTATAAGTGTTCCTATACATTAATCCTTTTAATTACTTTATTTCTTTACTCATATGACATTATAATAATTATTTTAAAGTATGCTGTGGGCATTCAAAGGCATAGAGAAAACTCTATATCCAGAAGTATTAGTATTTAAGAATTATAGCATTTCTAAAGAGGTTTTAAGTAAATGAACCTAGTGATTAATTTTAAGAACATAAAACTTGAAACAGCCAGATATGTACTGCCTGATGTGAAGTAATAAAAAGGACAACACATCAGCTATGAAGAAATCTCACCAATCAAATCTGACTCAAAAATCTTGTTAAATCTGTGTGTTTTAAAAGATCATGAAAGTCAAAGAACTATGTTAAAGATAAAGCCTGTAGAAATACACACAGAAAAATACAGAAGGCAAATAACCATGCAGAGGGAAGAATGAACATCATGGGGGAAAAAAGAAAGGGGAAACATGCAGATTTAAAGACAAGAAAATGATCAGCCAAGCTATCAGTATTCTAAGTCCTATTAGGATTCTGATTTCAATAAAACAGTTTTTAAATAAATTATAATATACCATGGGGATATATACACTGACTATATTTTTTCAATATTAAAGGTTATTGTTAAATTTGTGTGCAGATATTTGGGAAAGATTTTTTCTTTTTTAGTCATTTTTTTTTCCTGATAAAATATTATGTCTGGGATTTTCATCTATACTACTCAGGAGGTAAAGTAAATTGGCTTGCTGTGCTTAGTTGCTCAATCATGTCCAACTCTTTGCTACCCCGTGGACTGTAGCCCACCAAGTTCCTCTGTCCATGGGGATTCTCCAGGCAAGAATACTGAAGTGGGTTTCCATGCCCTCCTCCAGGGGATCTTCCCAACCAAGGGTCAAACCCAGGTCTCCTGAATTGCAGGTAGATTATTTACTGTCTGGAGTGCATAATAAATGAGTTTAATATTTACATAGAGGACAGATAGTACAGTCTTAATACATCATGCTTATGGTTTATCCTAAAGAGATTTGGGAAAGGGAGTAAAATGATGGGATTCACAAGTAGGAGTACACTATTATGAATGTAGACATGAATTCATCCAGAAGCAAGGAAACCTTTAGGCCCTTCCTCAATTTCTGTAATTCCAGCCCCCCTCTCTGGCACACTTTCATGGGCTGTAATTTCTCTACAGAATGATAATAGATGATGAAAAAAATAAGAATGAATTAAAATGAGATGTGAAAGCCAAAGGGACTCCTTGGTAGAAGCAAAGAAGCCCTCATGTCTTGCAGCAGGAATGCAGAGAAAGCCTAGCATGAGGCCTAAGATTTATCAGTCTGCATGACTAACTTCAAAGGAGGTTAAACTCAGCAGATCAGTTGTATCAAGAGCAGTGCCCCATTGGGAAAATCTGGATCCCTAACACACAGGTTCTAGACATATGGATGATTTCTTCTGAAGACTTGGATTCCTCTGACTCTTCTGAACCATCTAAGCCTGCAGAAATATTCCATTTGTCTCTATTAAGCACAATCATCTCAAATAACCCTGAAAGGCACTCAAGATCTAACTTCTTCCTGGCCACATGGCTTATACCTAGGTTTTAAGACCTAATCCCAACCAACAAAAGATGCACTAGGCTTATTAAACAATGAAAGTACTAAAGTTTTAAGATGCTGCAAACATACCTGATATGTATCGGTAGACATCTGGAAAATATGCATGACATTGGGTTAGGAGATTGTTTATTAAAGGAACTGGAACATAGAATTGAAAGGAAAGAGTTTATTTACCTGAGAATATTCTTGGGAGATAAAGGATTTAGCCTTCTAGAAAGAAGCTCAGAATATTTTACAAATTAATAAAGTGGCTCCCAGTGGCATGGTGCACACAGTGGCCAAGCTGAGCAAAACTGAAATGTGTGAACTGCCATGTCAGATGATAGATAAAGAGATTAAAAAGTACAGAGAAATAGACATGGTCAAATCGATGTAGTATTTACAGTCAGAAAATGAGCATGATTGTTATGTTCCTTGGAAAGGCCCAGTTCAGTCAGTCAGTTCAGTCACTCAATTTTGTCCGACTCTTTGCGACCCAATGGACTGCAGCATGCCAGGCCTCCCTGTCCATCACCAACTCCCGGAGTTTACTCAGACTCATGTCCATTGAGTTGGTGTTGCCATCCAACCATCTCATCCTCTGTCATCCCCTTCTCCCACCTTCAATCTTTCCCAGCATCAGGGTCTTTTCTAATGAGTCAGTTCTTCCCATCAGGTGGCCAAAGTATTGCAGTTTCAGCTGTTGAGGAGTTTCACTATTCAGGAGTGATTTTCTTTAGGATGGACTGATTGGATCTCCTTAATGTCCAAGGGAGTCTCAAGAGTTTTCTCCAACACCACAGTTCAAAAGCATCAGTTCTTTGGCACTCAGTTTTCTTTATAGTCCAACTCTCACATCCATACATGATTACTGGAAAAACCATAGTTTTGACTAGATGGACCTTTGTTGGCAATAGACACACAATTTTTCATGGCCACATGAATGCCTGGTGAGAAAGAAGCATTAAGTTCTATAGTGGCTCCACTTTTCAGTTTAGCATTGGAGATAGGAAATGGTTTTTAAAGAGTTTATATAACTGAAAATGATGTCCATGAATGAACTTTGAACAGTGGAGACTAGGTGGCAGTGTTAATTGGCAGTAACCAGGTGGTACTTAACCACAGATATTATGATGACAAGCAAAGTTTGAGTAGAAGCCCTGGGCACCAAATACACAAGAAACTATAGGATGGTTAATAGTATATGACCTCCAGAGGGGCAAAATAGATTGGTAGCTGACAACTGCAGTACTCAGCCTGAACTAGCAGAAGAAACCAAGGTTTGGTGACTGGGCATCTGATGATAACCACCCTAATAAAAATGTCATGATTCCTTGCATATGTCTCAGACCAGAGACCTTTCAAAAATCAAAACTCACTTAACATTAGTTCCAAGTGGACGGCAGCACCATAGCATATTTACACAACAATTCACGGAGTTTTTCTCCAAAGAAAATGAGGACCATTTTCTCAGTTGACTGTATATTGGGAGATAGGGATTACTCTGTTTCTCACACTGTTGACATAGGGTATCTGATCTCTGTGACACTGAACTATGAATACTTTAGAACATTATTATGGCCTTCCTATATGTAAGAGGACATTATAAATGGTTTACATAGATTTCCTTGGTAGTCATTTCCCTGGAGCCTGAAAGTTTAATTGGTATTAACATATTTGAAAGCTGGCACAGATTGGGTCCTTGATTATGTGCATGCATGCATGCTTAGTCATTTCCGACTCTTGTGACTGCATTGGCTGAAGCCCTCCAGGCTCCTCTGTCCATGGGATTTCCCAGGTAAGAATATTGGAATGGGTTTTCGTTTCCTTCTCCAGGTTATCTTCCCAACCCAAGGATCAAACCAGGGTCTGCTGCATTGCAGGTGAATTCTTTACCATCTGAGACACCAGGGAAGCCTTGAATGACTATCAAAATGTGCCAGGGTCCAGCCCTGGTGGATCCAGGGTAATTCAAAGTGGGGACAGTGTAGGTGAGGAAAAACTTATTTATTTATTTAATTAGAAATATAAGATTAGATTAGGAAGAAATAGCATAGTAGGAAAATTTAGTGGAGAAAAGAGGCTGAATAACTTGGTTTATGTGGAAAGCCAATAAATTTCCAGACAAGGAACTTGCACCATCTACGTTAGGCCGCCAGTGTCCTCTTGAATAGCGGGGGGTGCCCCACCTTGGGCTCCCTCTTTCGTGGATCTTAGAAGCCGGAGCATGTAAGTAGACATGGTGAGCCTCCACACCTCAGATGGGAATTCAGCCAGAAAAGGAGTAAGACAAGAAGACACAGGGGAACTAGTCTTTCCAGGACTTGCCTGGCCTCTATTGTCTAGAAAGGCCTTTTATACCTTTTTGATTGTACATAGAGTTCAATGGGTAATACAAAATTATGCAGTGTTAGCAGCCCAAACTCTTATCAAAACCAGGCTTTTCTCTCTGCATACCTGTCTTAGGTAATTTACATCATCTTCCGGCCAAAAGTGCCAATTAACATTTTACAGCCTTTTTTCTGATAAGGGTTTGTCAACCAGAAGACTTATTTGTGGTGTTCTTCTCAAAGTCTGGTGCCACTCTCAGAAAGTACTAAATAAAGTTATATTCTTACATAGCAAAGATACAGCAATTTATAACAAGTAAAAGGAGTACAGTGATTTATAACAAAAGAAAAGTCATTAACTCAAAAGTCTAGTGTTGCTAACATCAAAACTACTATATACCTTTTTCCATATCCTGATTATATTGATTAACATCCTCCCAGGTGCCTAAAAGATAAAGAATATGGAGGCCTGGCAGCAATCATTGAGTCAACAGTGAAATCCATCACCAATATGATTTTTAGCTCTTTAGAAAAGGCTCTGTATCTTTAACATGTTTTGAGCTTCATGCTTCTTGCGGTTGGGGGGCTGTAAGCAATTCACCAGCTGTAAAAAGTCCAGGGGAACCTGTTAGGCAAGCTAGAGAGTTATCAGAGGGGGTTTTAAGCAGAGACATTCTTTTGCAGGAGACTGAAGCCCTGAATTAACTTTTTCCAGAGAGTGTCAGAAGAGTGGAAAAGTACAATACAATAAGGTAGGCAGATTCTTATTTTGGGGGTACATGCTCAGAAAATACCAGCAGGAAACCTTGAGGCTTGACTCACCTTGCCCATCAGGCCTCTCCGCATGACCTTGTCATGGGTGGGATTCCTCACGCTGGCTCCTGGCAAAAATGGGGAAAGCAAAGTGGAAGACTCTGAAACTATTCCTACCATGACACAGTTAGTAAAAATATATAAATTGTATCATGTATTTACTATAAAATTTAGGAGATTTGTGTCAGCCATGAGTTTCTAACAGATGAAAGAATGGTGGGCCTCATCACATCCAGTTAAATTACCAAGCACTGACTCTGCAGGAAGCAGGCGGCTCCTATAAGATGACTGTAACTCCTGCAAGCCCAGTGGTTGTCCTGATTGACGCTGCCTTGACAGATGTGGTAACTTTACTAGAAGAGATGTAGTCTCAAGTTCAGGTCTGTGGACAGTGTTTGGGCATGTGCATTTTTTTTCTATTTCAATAAGAAAAGAGAATCAGGGAGAGTTATTGTTCACCTCCAATGTGTGATAAACATTTGTAAATTTTGCTCTTAAGCTGTAACTCCCTTTTCCTCTGCCATAATGTAGTCAATGGCATCTCATACTATCTAAACATCTCAGAGAATAGTACATGAACCCATTGCTTTGAGGATAGAATGTTATTCCATTCAAATAGTTAGCACCAGGAAGGATTTTGTAACTCTTATTTAGAGGATGAAGTGGTCATGATGGCAGAGATGGAGGGCACAGCATGAATTCTTACTAAGGCTAATCTAGCTACTGTTACGACAAATGTCCCACTTGTTTAAAAAAAAAAAAAAAGACCAAAACTAAGCTCCAAAATTACATAATTTCTTGAGATCTGCTGTCTACTTGGCAGCAAGTTAACTACTTTGAATATCTTCCATCCTGAGAGTATCTGTGGTCTTGTTACTGCAATCAATAATTTTTATAATTTTCTGCCAGGGTTTCAAAAGTATTCCTGTTCTGCTACTTACATTTCAAAGAAATGAGTTTCATGGAAGGTGCAATGGTTAATTTTATGCCACAAAGTGACCAAACATTTGGTTAAAAATTACCCTGGGTGTGTGAGGCTGTTGCTCTGTGTGTGCACTCTGTCATGTCCAACTTTTTGTGACCTCATGGACTGGAGTCCCCCAGGCTCCTCTGTCCATGGAGATTTTCCAGGCAAGAATACTAGAGTGGGTTGCCATTTCTTACTCCAGGGAATCTTTCTGACCTGCCTGTCTTACATAGGAGGGCAGATTCTTTACCACTGAGCCACCTGGGATGCCCAAGGCTGTTTCTAGAGGAGATTAACATTTGAATCAGAAGATTAGTAAAGAAGATTGTCCTCACTAAGGTAGGTTCTAAATTGAGAAAGGAGTAGCCAAGCCTGTATATTTTCACCCTGCTTATTTAACTTATATGCAGAGTATATCATGCAAAATGCCAGGCTGGATAAAGCACAAGCTAGAATCAAGATTGCTGGGAGAAATAATAACCGCAGATGACACCACACCACATTTTTTATGGCAGAAGGCAAAGAAGAATAAAGAGCCTCTTGATGAACATGAGGAAAGTGAAAAAGTTGGCTTCAAGCTCAACATTCAGAAAACTAAGATCACGACAGCTGGTCCCATCACTTCATGGCAGACAGATGGGGAAATGATGAAAACAGTGAGAGACTTCATTTTGGGGGGCTCCAATATCACTGCAGATGGTGATTACAGCCATGAAATTAAAAGATGCTTACACTTTAGAAGAAAAGCTATGACTGACCTAGATAGCATATTAAAATGCAGAGATGTTACTTTGCCAACAAAGTTCCGTCTAGCCAAAGCTATGGTTTTTCCAGTAGTGATGTATAGATATGAGTGTTGGACTATAAAGAAAGCTGAGCACCGAAGAAGTGACGCTTTTGAACTGTGGTGTTGGATAAGATTCTTGAGAGATCCTGGGACTGCAAGGATATCAAACCAGTTACTCCTTAATGAAATCAGCCCAACATTCAGTGGAAGGACTGATGCTGAAGCTGAAACTCCAATGCTTTGGCCACCTGATGTGAAGAACTGACTCATCTGAAAAGACCCTGTTGCTGGGAAAGCCTGAAGGCAGGAGGAGAAGGGGATAACAGAGGATGAGATAGTTGGATGGCATCATGGACTCGTCGATGTACATGAGTTTGAGGAGGCTCCAGGATGTTGGACAGGGAGGCCTGGTGTACTGCAGTACCACTGGGTCACAAAGGGTTGGACAAGACTGGGTGAGTGAACTGAACTGATGGTAAGTAGATCAAATCCAATCAATGGAAGACCTGAAAAGAACAAAAAAGTGCTGAGTTAAAGGGAACACTTCCAGTCTAACTTCCTGTTAGCTGGGCCATTGTTTCTTTTCCTTCCTTCCCATTCAAAATGGAACATGAAACTGAGTTCTTAGCTCTCAGTCCTGCAGGCTTTCTACCAGAATTTACACCACTAGCTCTCCTGGTGCTCCAGGCCTTTGAACTCAGACTGGAAGACAGCATCAGCTGTTCCTGGTCTCCATATGCTGACTGAAGATCTTGAAACTTCACAACATTCATATGAGCTCTTTCTTGTAATAAATCCCTTTAGAGGGAGAGGTCCGTCTCCTATTTGTTCTGTTCTCTGGCGAACCCTGAATGATACAGTAGGTTTTATAGCAGGAACTTCATTTGTAGGAGTCATGATGAGCTTCGTGCTCAAGGAAGTCCTTTCCTGTTATTACTGTCTAGTATTCAAAACGTCCTTTCTGTGTGGCCATGGCTCCACATCTCTGTGTTCAGTTCAGCCACAGTCACTCAGTCATGTCCAACTCTTTACAACCCCATAGACTGCAGCACCCCAGGCTTCCCTGTCCATCACCGACTTCCCTGTCCATCACCGAACTTATTCAAACTCCCGGCCGTCGAGTCGGTGATGCCATCTCTGCATTAGTGTGACTGTAACACTGATGTCCTGCATGCTTTCTAAAGTAACAATTCACTTACAATACCATGGCATTTTGGAATATTGCCTTCTGAAGTCTGTTTACTCTGGATCCATTTACCCCTGGCATCTAAGCAATCTTTCTTTGGAATTCCTAGTGCTCCTGTCTTCTCAGCATGGATTATGTCCCCAACAGCTTCCCTTCAGGGTAAGTCTTTGTCTTTCTGAAAAAGCCTATTTGTGGTACATTCAAGTGATGCCTAAGGATTTAGGCTGTTATGGTTTGATCTTTTTGCCCCAGGGTGCTTCCTTGGCTCTTTATTTATTTATTTATTTTTTAATATATCTGAAACCTGGAGCATACAAGTTCTTTTTATAGTATTGCAGACTGTTCTAGATACTTTTGAAGTGAAGTTTTTGTCTGTTACTCCTGGGTTCCATAAGGTGCATGGTCCTTTGGTGTTCAGCTTTCTCTTCCCTTGTGCCACTGGGCTGCAGCTGACCAAGCACGGATCTGATGCCCTGGAATGGTTTGGCCACACATCCGCCCTCAGAGGGTCTTAGAGGATTTCTGGCCATATAGGTTCAGTGAAAGTGTCATCTGTGAATTACTTTTTTTTAATCTCTTTTGATCTCTTTTCATAAAAAGAGGAGATTTAAAGAAATTGCTCGGAGAAGGCAATGGCAACCCACTCCAATACTCTTGCCTGGAAAATCCCATGGATGGAGGAGCCTGGTAGGCTGCAGTCCATGGGATAGCTAAGAGTCAGACACAGCTGAGCGACTTCACTTTCACGTTTCACTTTCATGCATTGGAGAAGGAAATGGCAACCCACTCCAGTGTTCTTGCCTGGAGAATCCCAGGGACAGGGGAGCCTGATGGGCTGCCGTCTATGGGGTGGCACAGAGTCGGACACGACTGAAGTGATTTAGCAGCGGCTACTGCAGTCATAGTCCTGTTGTCAGTGGCTAATAATTGTTGATCATTTTTTATAATGTCAAAGTTAATTTTCATCTTAAAAATCCATTAACTTTATTATATATTCATATAAATTATAGATAAACTTCAGTTCAGTTCAGTCGTTCAGTCATGTCCAACTGTTTGCAACCCCATGAATTGCAGCACTCCAGGCCTCCCTGTCCATCACCATCTCCCAGAGTTGACTCAAACTCATGTCCATTGAGTCAGTAATGCCATCCAGCCATCTCATCCTCTGTCATCCCCTTCTCCTCCTGCCCCCAATCCCTCCCAGCATCAGAGTCTTTTCCAATGAAGTCAACCCTTCACATGAGGTGGCCAAAGTACTGGAGTTTCAGCTTTAGTATCATTCCTTCCAAAGAAATCCCAGGGCTGATCTCCTTCAGAATGGACTGGTTGGATCTCCTTGCAGTCCAAGAGACCCTCAAGAGTCTTCTCTAACACCACAGTTCAAAAGCATCAATTCTTCGGTGCTCAGCCTTCTTCACAGTCCAACTCTCACATCCATACATGACCACTGGAAAAACCAGCCTTGACTAGATGGATCTTTGTTGGCAAAGTAATGTCTTTGCTTTTGAATATGCTATCTAGGTTGGTCATAACTTTCCTTCCAAGGAATAAGCATGTTTTAGTTTCATGATAAACTTAGGCATAATCATATATTTATAAGTTGTCATTTATTATGAATTATGTGCAATGTATGCATCATTCATTATATCATTTAATTAAATATTTTACTTATGATTAATAGTTTCTCATAGCATTTAATATAATTTTATATTGACCTTACAATAATGTAATAGATTAAATATCTATACTCTCTTCCTGATTAGGAGTTAAGCCATCTGAGAACTGGAATTTTATTTTAAGACTTTAATAGGATTATGGCTAAAAACAATGCTTGATATGTATTATTAGCAAGTATAAATTTTAAAGTGCTACAGTTCAAATTTGGAACATTTTATTTACTTAAACATTGCATTTTTCAACTATCAACCTAAAACCTAAGAATAAACCCACAAAACCAAGCAAATAATGTGCTGGAAAAATTGTAATTAAAAAATTACAGGGAATACCATCAAAATATATTACATAAAAATGAATGTTCAGATTTAGCATATAAATCCTCATAGTTGAATTGATTTATATGTATGTCTATGATATTTAAACATTCATGCATATGAGACAAACATTTCCTGAAGAATTGCTAAAATAGTGTGAGATCAAAACATCTAATCTTCCATAGAACAATTTTTTGCAGAGATATTACTTGCTAAAATAGAGTAGCAGAGCAAATTTGACATTCATTATAAGCTCCCAAATTTTACTTCAAATATATTTGGGTAGAAAATAAATGATTAATTTAGATAATGGATATATTTCTTTCCTGTCTTTCATCCGATATCCAATAAATACATAACACATTAGCAGAAGCTTCCCTAATGGATTGCAGTTGGAGGAAGATGATATTTTGATAGAGAAAATGTCCTGTAGCTTACACAAAATTTTTACTTTCTTATTGATTACTCATGTTTTTTTTCTCAGTGTACAAATAAAATAAATAGTCCCTTAAATTTTGTCATCTATATTAACCTTTTTTTTTTTCCTGTGGAAATTATACTTTCTATCACTGTCTTAATGTGTTCCTTCATGTCTTTGAAATTGTATATCAGATTTAACTTTTTAATTCTATAGTTCCCCACAGTCTGATAGCTATTTTTCCCAATATCACACCAGATTATTCTAATCCAGAATTTTTGAAAGAAACATCTATAAACAAAGACCTCTTTAAAGTGTTTGCAATTTTAAGTACAAATACTTTTGAAACTTACAGGCAAAAACATCTGTAGACAAGTCTTTTCCATTCTTGGAGGACAAACCCTAGCACATTTTCTACAATTTATTTGACTTTCACTGCCCATTTCTTCCGAGCAATCAATTTATCTTTCTCTTTGGAATCTGTGAACAGGACTACATTGTCAATGGAGAGGTGGCATGGATCTTCCCGGTTGGTTGCCCCTTTGCTTTTTTCCCAGTGCTATCACCAGAGAGAAATGACTCTAGGCCTCAGTACAGAAAACACTTTCTGACAAACTGCTATCCATGTATGAAAAGGACAGTAAATGTATATATGCAAACCTCCATTTGACTTCCTTCTTCCTAATAGATTTTGTGATTTGCATGACTGCACAAACTATCCTAGAATTTATAGAAGTATCTGAAAAAATGAATGAATTTTCAGGGGCTGAAACACTGGCTATTGGTTTCCATATGTAAAATGTATTCAGTAGTTGAAAATCAACTTTGGTACTCTGCTGTTCATTTTTTCAAATTATATTTGTAGAACTTTTTCTTGTTTCCCTTCTCTCTTTCATGAATGCCTAAATGGCCAGGCAATATCAAAATGTATCCTAATGAAAGACGACCAGTAGTTAGTTAGTAGAGAGGCAAGAAGTTGTACTGAAAATATCAATTTGAAAGAAAGGACCAGTAGCCAGTTTTGTTCAAAGCTAACCCTCTGTGAATCCATCTTTTTATCTCTCTCACAGAGGCTCACCTATCTGTGAATAGGCAATGAACATCCCTAGTGTGAATGAACACAAAGTAATGTGTTAACTCTCCCGGTGGGTTTTTATTTTATATATCATTATAAGTGGACAAAAGCCACTAAGAATAGTGAATTTACGCCTAAGACACTTGCAAAAGCAGATGGCATCAGTTCTCCAAACAATTTCACTACAAAATCTATTAGTAAGGACAGCTTTGGTAATAGAAGTGCATCCAAGGTTCTTGCCCCTCAGGATTGTTGAGCTGGTCTTTGTGATAGAGTTCCATTTCACATCAGTGTCTTACTTTTTATTCTTCGATGTACACAAGAGAAATATTATGCATGTGTCTAAAAGTTGGGCTTTCCAAGTGGCTCAGTGGTAAAGAATCCACCTACTAGTGCAGGAGACATGGATTCTATCTCTGGGCTGCAAAGATCCCCTGGAGCAGCAAAGAGCAACCTGCTCAGGTATTCTTGCCTTTAAAATTCTATGGGCAGAGAACTTTGTTGGGCTATAGTCCATGGGGTCGCAAAGAGTTGGACATGACTGAGCAACTGAGCACTCACACATGCACATCTAAGGTTATACCCCTGCTTCAGACCGAATCTACTCAATTTTCCACTGCTAGTATTGAAAGTTCTGGGCTTTCTCTCATGATTTAAGATGAGCGGTTCATGGTACTTCTAAAATGTATATAGGCCATCCACAGTATATTTCTTTAACACTGTGGTCTTTTTTTATAGTACCTATCACTATCGAAAAATAAATAGCATGTTATAACTATATAATAACGTTTTTTTGTCTTCTGTTGTTAGGGTTTGAGTTTCAAGAGATCGTAAAATGCCTTGAGACAAGAGTGGCTTTTCTCATTTTTCATTAAGATTTGATAGTTATTGACAAAATAAACTTTATATTGTAAATGCTTTTGATAGTGACAAAATTTGTTCATAAATTAAGAGTAACCAACTTTCATTTTAAAGCATGCCACTATTGACTAGCTAACAAGCATGCTAAAACAACCTCAAAAATCTCATATTCACTATTCCTCCTGGAAATAGTGGATGATATTCATTTGGCTGATTCAAAATTTTACTTACATGATTTTTGATGTTATTCAGATGATTTTATTTTGTTAAAGCTATTTTGAACAGAATGATAAAAGTCATCCAGGACCTATAATGGTAAATGTAGATATCAAATAATATTTTTTTTCCTGGAAAAAAAAACTATATAGAATACCTGTGAACCCAAGAATCTTGTCTTTATGACATAAAGAAGGTCTGACAGTTTCGAATCATTTTACCATAGGAGCCATGGTATCTTGCACATGTATTTATAACTGGAGCTACTTTGGGGATAAATGAACAATCAACCCATTTATTCAGCTTAAATTCTAGCAGTGCTCATTAGACATTGTTATTACAATGAATAACCTGCAACCTAAATCCTACCAACACAGTATAAACCTATATGTCCTTGATAAGTATTTCATACTATCTTTTATATATATCTACATGTATATATATCTATATGTATATATATCAATAACCTCAGATATGCAGATGACACCACCCTTATGGCAGAAAGTAAAGAAGAACTAAAGCACCTCTTGATGAAAGTAAAAGAGGAGAGTGAAAAAGTTGGCTTTAAGCTCAACACTCAGAAAACTAAGATCATGGCGTCCAGTCCCATCACTTCATGGCAAATAGATGGGGAGACAGTGGCTGACTTTATTCTGGGCTCCAAAATCACTGCAGATGGTCTTTGCAGCCATGAAATTAAAAGATGCTTACTCCTTGGAAGGAAAGTTATGACCAACCTAGACAGCATATTCAAAAGCAGACACATTACTTTGCCAACAAAGGTCCGTCTAGTCAAGGCTATGGTTTTTCCAGTGGTCATGTATGGATGTGAGAGTTGGACTGTGAAGCAAGCTGAGCGCCAAAGAATTGATGCTTTTGAAGTGTGGTGTTGGAGAAGACTCTTGTGAGTCCCTTGGACTGCAAGGAGATTCAACCAGTCCCTCGTAAAGGAGATCAGCCCTGGTGTTCATTGGAAGGACTGATGTTGAAGCTGAAACTCCAGTACTTTGGCCACCTGATGTGAAGAGCTGACTCATTTGAAAAGACCCTGATGCTGGGAATGATTGAGGGCAGGAGGAGAAGGGGGAGACAGAGGATGAAACAGACTCAATGAACATGAGGTTCAGTAAACTCCGGGAGTCGGTGATGCACAGGGAGGCCTGGTTTGCTGCAGTCCATGGGGCCACAAAGAGTCGGACACAACTGAGTAGCCTGAACTTATCTGATTGTCTTCTATATTTCTTAAAAATATAAAAGTGGCTATACATAAGATAGGTTAAAGTATTCATTATTCCAGGAATATTCTTCAAGTAGTGATTCCATGTACTTGGTAAATCTAGTGAGTTTAAATTTTGATTTCATCCACTATTAGGTATGTCATTTTGGAAAATTCACACAATTTTTTAAAATATCAGCTTCCTCATCTTTAAAATTAGGTAAATCTAGTACTGAGCTCCTGCCTTATTGTAAAGTTTAAATATGGTAGAGTATATAAGATTATTAAGACAAGCCTCTGTGCAACGAGAGCACCTAATACTTAATAATTTCTGAGCTTGTTTAAGGCATTGGCTTTGCTTTTCTTTTCAGTATCAAGACATTTACTAAATAGAGGCTCTATTATTTTTTAGAGCTAAGAAAAATTCAAGTTGAGATTTCCCAAAAAGATAGTATTAGAAACTCATTTTACGATTTTGGTATCATTTCTTTGGCACAGAAAAGTTGGTTTCTCTCCTAATATGCACCCAGCATATCTTGTTTGCCTTTTGAAAGTTTATGCTGCTATTAAACATCAAAATTTGTATCACATGGAAATACCTTCCTGGGAGGGTGTGCTTTACTGTTGAATCATCTGTCGGGGGCTATCATTAGGTACAGAAGCTTTGAAGTAAGACCTAAAGCCAAAATTCTCACAGATGTTGCATGGAAACAAACTTCAAAAAGGATGCTCAGTGTTTATTCATAGGCAGGTAAACATCTGTGAAAGAGAGAAAAGAAAGCTGAGAGACAGGAGAGAGACTCACTTAAAGGCTTAGCTTTGAACAAAACAGGCCTTAGGCCTTTTCTTTCAAATTGATGTGTCTATTTATATGGCTTCCTGCCTCTCCGCTAGGTAACTATTGAAGTCTCACTTTGTGAACTAATTTACATTGACCTCTACCTCAGCCTCAACAGTTCTATTTAAAGTGAGGTTTGTTTTCCCTAATGAGGATCAGCTGTGAGCAGGGGTGACCAAAAGAAAAGAAATTCCCTTTGACAGGTTGTGCCTCTGCTTAGGCTGAAATTTGGAGAAAAGGAGAGGCCACGAATATACAGAATACCTGAGAATGTAAGTTTAACATTGAAGGTCTTATAAATAAAATGTCTCTAGAGTCACCACATATTTCTTTATTAAGAAACTAGAAATGGCAACCCACTGTGCTATTCTTGTCTGGAGAATTCCAAGAAACGAGGAGGCTGGCAGACTGCAAGTCCATGGGATTGCCAAGAGTCAGACATGACTAAGCGACTAACAGACACATTTTCCAGACACTAAGGCTACAAAAATGAGATTAAAGCCATGAAAAGAATGACCATCTTTGATAACTCTTGGTCCACAAATTAAACTCTTTCTCTCTTTTTAATGAGTACAAAATGTAGATCAAGAGCCACACTAATACAATCATTTGCTCTTTGTCTTGTCATCAACTGATGGCTTAGAAATACTCATGCCATCCAAAAGTGAAGAACAAGAAAACAAAACTACAAATTAGGAAGGGTCCATCTATCAGATTTATAGCTTGGTCTCTCAAAGCCTGAAGCTTACTAAAACTTCAAAATGATTTCATCAAATGGTGTTATAACTGGAGATAAACAGCCCAGTTCCCTTAGAGTTTTCAAAGTTTCTTGTCTTTTATTATTAGTTCATTATATGATTTCTTTTTAAAAAAAAAAAAAAAACAGTGATCTATCAAATAGTGCCACTAAATCTCTTTTCCACTTTGATCTTCATTTATGCTTTAAGGCAAAACAGCCTATGTGATTCTCAACCTAATAAAATGTAGATTCTTTGTGCTTCATGTATAAGCTAAGCTTTCCTCACCTCCAAGCATTCTGGAACTGATCAATGGTAAGCCTGCCTCAAAAAGTCTTTCCTTATCCTCAGTAGGAATATATCAATAAATTGGAAGAGATGATGATGCTACTGAAGCCTGCGAGCACAGCTTCTCATTTCATCAGTTCTGCTGATGTTACCTCTGGCTCAGAGGTTCCATTTTCTTTGTCTGTATGAGATGCATCAGGATTGCTTTGGCAGCAAGCCCCATAGGCATATGGCTGAAAGATTCTTGCTTTTAAAGGCTGATTTTACTGGCTCACCAGCTCAGGGTAGTAGCAGTTTTAACAATGACTGGGTAGCTCGTAAAATAATCCAGAGTGCTGTCCTTATTCTGAGATAATAAAAAGAAAACAAACTTAGAGTAAGCACATCACACTCAAAAGATAAAAGAAAATATTTATATATTCTTCTAGTTAACACTAACTATAATCATATTATAATTATATTCTTTATTATTAAAAGCTGATGAGTTTTGGCTCAGAAAAATGTGGGTAGGTTTCCTGGCTTTCATACTTGGGAGCATTATGGCTGGAGAAATTAGAACAGTCATATATTGTCCCTGAAATTCTTTAAATCCACTACAAATCACTCAGGATAATCATTTGTTGATTAAGGTTTTGTGATGTTTAAATGGAATAATATGTATTCATGTGTAGGATCATGATAAACACAGAAGTAGTTACTCAGCATGGATTGTTTTTCGTCTTTAAAAATAAAACTTTCTCTCTGTCAGCTTCAAAATACTTACCTTAAAAGCACAGGGTTCCCTGATTTCTTTCTCTATTCTTCTAGATTTTGATATTTCATTGACCATAATGAATTGAATTATGACCCCCAAAAGATAGATCCATGCCCTAATAATCAGAATGTCTGAATCATTACCTAGTATGGAAAAAGAAGGCAAGGGAGAAAGCAATGACAAACCACTTCAGTATTCTTGTCTTGAGAACCCCATGAATGGTATGAAAAGGCAAAAAGTTATGACATTGAAAGATGAACTTCCCAGGTCAGTAGGTGCACAATATACTTCTGAGGAAGAGTGGAGAAATAACTCCAGAAGGAAAGAAGAGACAGAGCAAAGTAAAAAAAGCCCAGTTGTGGATGTCACTGGTGAAGGAAGTAAAATCCCATGCTGTAAAGAACAGTCCTGCATAGGAACCTGGAATATTAGGTCCATGAATCATGTTAAATCGGAAGTGGTCAAATAGGAGATGGTAAGAGTGAACGTCAACATTTTAGGAATCAGGGAACTAAAATGGACTGGAATGGATGAATTTAACTCAGATGACCATTACATCAACTACTGTGGGCAAGAATCCCTTAGAAGAAATGGAGTAGTCCTCAGAGTCAACAAAAGAGTCTGAAATGCAGTACTTGGATGCAATCTCAAAAATGACAGGATGATCTCTATTCATTTCCAAGGCAAACCATTCACTATCACAGTAATCCAAGTCTATACCCAGACCAGTAATGCTGAAAAAGCTAAACAGTTCTATGAAGACCTAAAAGACTTCTGGAACTAACAGCCAAAAAAGATGCCCTTTTCATTGTAGGGGACTGGAATGAAAAACTAGGAAGTCAAGAGATACTTGCCTGGAGTAAGAGGCAAGTTTGGTCTTGGAGTACAAAATGAAACAGGGAAAAGGCTCACAGAGTTTGCCAAGAGAACTCACCAGTCATAGCAAACACCCTCTTCCAACAACACAAGAGACGGCTCTACACGTGGACATCACCAGATGGTCAATACCAAAATCAGATTGATTATATTCTTTGCAGCTAAAGATGAAGAAATGCTATACAGTCAGCAAAAACAAGACTGGGAGCTGTCTGTGGCTCTGATCATGAACTCCTTATTGAAAAATTCTGACTTAAATTGAAGAAAGTAGGGAAAACCACTAGACCATTCAGGTATGACCTAAATCAAATCCCTTATGATTATACAGTGGAAATGAGGAATAGATTCAAGGGATTAGATCTGATAGACAGAGTGCCTGAAGATTGTACAGGAGGCAATGATTTAGATCATTACCCAGAAGAAGAACTGCAAAAAGGCAAAATGGTTGTCTGAGGAGGCCTTACAAATAGCTGAGCAAAGAAGAGAAGCTAAAGGCAAAGGAGAAAAGGAAAGATATACCCATTTGAATGCAGAGTTCAAAAGAAAAACAAGGAGAGATAAGAAAGTATTCTTAAGTGACCAATGCAAATAAACAGAGGAAAATGATAGAATAGGAAAGACTAGAGATCTCTTCAAGAAAATTAGAGATATCATGGGAAGATTTCATGAAAAGTTGGGCACAAAGACAGGAATGGTACGGACCTAACAGAAGCAGAAGATATAAAGAAGAGGTGCAAGAATACACAGAAGAACTATATAAAAAAGATCTTCATGACCCAGATAATCGTGAGAGTGGGATCATTCACCTAGAGCCAGACATCTTGGAATGAAAAGTCAAGCAGGCCTTAGGAAGCATCAATACAAACAAAACTAGTGGAGGTGATGAATTCCACATGAGCTCTTTCAAAGATGATGCAGTAAAAGTGCTGCACTCAATATGCCAGCAAATTTGGAACACTCAGCAGTGGCCACAGGACTGGAAAAGGTCAGTTTTCATTCTAATACCAAAGAAAAGTCAATGTCAAAGTATTCAAACTACTACACAGTTGCACTGATCTCACACACTAGCCAAGTAATGCTCAAAATTCAACAAGCCAAACCTCAACAGTACGTGAAACCATGAACTTCCAGGTGTTCAAGCTGGATTTAGAAAAGGCAGAAGAACCAGAGATCAAATTGCCAACATCCACTGGATCACTGAAAAAGTGAGAGGGTGCCAGAAAAACATCTATGCCTGCTTTATTGACTATGCCAAAGCCTTTGTGTGGAAAATTCTTCAAGAGATGGGAATACCAGACCACCTTACCTGCCTTCTGAGAAATCTGCATGCACGTCAAAAAGCAACAGTTGGAACTGGGCAAAGAACAACAGATTGGTTCCACATTGGGAAAGGAGAATGTCAAGGCTGTATATTGTCACCCTGCTTATTTAACATATGCAGAGTACATCGAGCAGAATGCAAAGACATCACTTTGCTGACAAAGATCCATTTAGTCAAAGCTATGGTTTTTCCAGTAGTCATGTATTTATGTGAGGGTTGGACTATAAAGAAAGTTGAGTGTCAAAGAACTGATGCTTTTGAACTGTAGTGTTGGAGAAGACTCTTGAGAATCCTTTGGTTAGCAAAGAGATCCAACCAGTCCATCCTGAAGGAAATCAGTCCTGAATAGTCATCGGAAGGACTGATGTTGAAACTGAAACTCTAATACTTTGGCCACCTGATGTGAAGAACTGACTCATTGGAAAAGACCCTGATGCTGGGAAAGATTGAAGGCAGGAGGAGAAGAGAATGACAAAACATGAGATGGTTGGATGGCATCAGGGACTTGATGAACATCAGTGTGAACAGGCTCCAGGAGTTGGTGATGGACAGGGAAGCCTGGTGTTTGCATTCCATGGGGTCATAAAGAATCAGATGTGACTGAGCAACTGAACTGAATTGATGGAAAAAGTTGTGATTAAGTTAAGAATCTTGAAGGAAGTTACTTTGCATTAACCGGAAGGGACCTAAATATAATCACATTTGTCTTTATTAAAGAGACAATTTTGAGACAATCAGAAAAGGAGAAAAGCACAAGAGGACAAGCCTGACTCAGAGAAACTTCAGTAGTGTAGCCACAAGCCACAGAACACTTGGACCCATCAAAATTTGAAGTAGGAAAAATAGATGTTTTGCTATAGTTTTGAGAGGGAGTGTAGCCCTGCCAACATTTTGATTTAGGCCTTAGGCCTCTAACTATGAGACAATAAATTTCTATAGATGTAAACCACCAATTTCTGATGTATTTATGGGAAGTACAGGAAACTAATGCATTGCCATTTTATCACTTTTTCACATTCCAAGTGTGTTTTGGCAATCTTATCGATAGAATGTTAAGACTTTGAAAGTGCAAATCACATCTTACTCTTCGTGGAGAATTCAGTACCTCGCACAAGTCTTTACTTATAGCAAGGGCTAGAAGAAAATTCCCAAAAATATTAGTAAGTGCCACCCTCAGTGGGAGAATTATTTTGGACATGGTTCCTAAATGCAATAATTAAGAAAGGTGATTTGGTGAAAAGTCAGCAAAATTGAACTATAATCTAAATATATCTTTTGAGAAAAGGACCAAATGAATCACATTTTAACACTAGCTGAAAATTCGCAGTCTTGCCAGCAGCTGTTTTTCTGCAACAAAGTTGTTTGGTTATAATATTAAATACAACTATATGGTTTCTTTTATATTTCTCTTAGTCTGAATTTCATGTTTTTTTTAAATATAAATTTATTTATTGGAGGGTAATTACTTTACAATGTTGAATTGGTTTTGCCATATATCAACATGAATCTGCCACGGGTATGCACATGTTCCCCATCCAGAAACCCCCTCCCACCTCCCTCCCTGTACCATCCCTCTGGGTCATCCCATGCACCAGCCCCAAGCATCTTGTATCACGCATCGAACCTGGACTAGCAATTCGTTTCATATATGATATTATCCATGTTTCAATGCCATTCTCCCAAATCATCCCACCATTTCCCTCTCCCACAGAGTCAGAAAGGTGTATCCCACAGATACATCTGTGTCTCTTTTGCTGTCTCGCATACAAGGTTATCGTTGCCATCTTTCTAAATTCGATATATATATACATTAGTATACTGTATTGGTGTTTTCCTTTCTGGCTTACTTCACTCTGTATAATAGGCTCCAGTGTCATCCACCTCATTAGAACTGATTCCAATGTATTCTTTTTAATGGCTGAGTAATACTCCATTGTGCATATGTACCACAGCTTTCTTATCCATTCATCTGCTGATGGACATCTAGGTTGCTTCTATGTCCTGGCTATTATAAACAGTGCTGCAATGAACATTGGGGTACACATGTCTCTTTCAATTCCGGTTTTCTTGGTGTGTATGCCCAGCAGTGGGATTGCTGGGTCATAAGGCAGTTCTATTTCCAGTTTTTTAAGGAATCTCCACACTCTTCTCCATAGTGGCTGTACTAGTTTGCATTCCCACCAACAGTGCAAGAGGGTTCCCTTTTCTCCACACCCTCTCCAGCAATTTATTGCTTGTAGACTTTTGGATCACAGCCGTTCTGACTGGTGTGAAATGGTACCTCATTGTGGTCTTGATTTGCATATCTCTGATAATGAGTGGTGTTGAGCATCTTTTCATGTGTTTGTTAGCCATCTATATGTCTTCTTTGGAGAAATGTCTATTTAGTTCTTTGGCCCATTTTTTGATTGGGTTGTTTATTTTTCCAGAATTGAGCTGCATCAGTTGCTTGTATATTTTTGAGATTAGTTCTTTGTCAGTTGCTTCATTTGCTATTATTTCTCACATTCTGAAGGCTGTCTTTTCACCTTGCTTATAGTTTCCTTTGTGGTGCAGAAGCTTGTAAGTTTAATTAGGTCCCGTTTGTTTATTTTTGCTTTTATTTCCCGTATTCTGGGAGGTGGGTCATAGAGGATCCTGCTGTGATTTATGTCGGAGAGTGTTTTGCCTATGTTCTCCTCTAGGAGTTTTATAGTTTCTGGTCTTACATTTAGATCTTTCATCCATTTTGAGTTTATTTTTGTGTATGGTGTTAGAAAGTGTTCTAGTTTCATGCTTTTACAAGTGGTTGACCAGTTTTCCCAGCACCACTTGTTAAAGAGATTGCCTTTTCTCCATTGTATATTCTTGCCTTCTTTGTCAAAGGTAAGGTGTCAATAGGTGCTTGGATTTATCTCTGGGCTTTCTATTTTGTTCCATTGATCTATATTTCTGTCTTTGTGCCAGTACCATACTGTCTTGATGACTGTGGCTTTGTAGTAGAGCCTGAAGTCAGGCAGGTTGATTCCTCCAGTTCCATTCTTCTTTCTCAAGATTGCTTTGGCTATTTGAGTTTTTTTTTGTATTTCCATACAAATCTTGAAATTATTTGTTCTAGCTCTGTGAAAAATACCGTTAGTAGATTGATAGGGATTGCATTGAATCTATAGATTGCTTTGGGTATTATACTCATTTTATATAAATGAGTATACTCATTTATACTATATTGATTCTTCTGATCTATGAACATGGTATATTTCTCCATCTATTAGTGTCCTCTTTGATTTTTTTCACTAGTGTTTGGTAGTTTCTATAGTTTTCTATATATAGGTCTTTAGTTTCTTTAGGTAGATATATTCCTAAGTTTTTTTTTTTTTTTTTTTTTGGTGCAGTGGTGGATGGAATTGTTTCCCTGATTTCTCTATTTTCTCATTATTAGTGTATAGGAATGCAAGGGATTTCTGTGTGTTGATTTTATATCCTGCAACTTTACTATATTCATTGATAGTTATACTAATTTTCTGGTGGAGTCTGTAGGTTTTCTATGTAGAGGATCATGTCATCTGCAAACAGTGAGAGTTTTACTTCTTCTTTTCCAATTTGGATTCCTTTTATTTCTTTTTCTGCTCTGATTGCTGCAGCAAAAACTTCCAAAACTATGTTGAATAATAGTGGTGAAAGTGGGCACCCTTGTTTTGTTCCTGAATTTAGGAGAAATGCTTTCAATTTTTCACCATTGAGGATAATGTTTGCTGTGGGTTTGTCATATATAGCTTTTATTATGTTGAGGAATGTTCCTTCTTTTCCTGCTTTCTGGAGAGTTTTTTATCATAAATAGATGTTGAATTTTGTCAAAGGCTTTTTCTGCATCTATTGAGATAATCATATGGCTTTTATTTTTCAATTTATTAATGTAGTATATTACATTGATTTGTGGATATTGAAGAATCCTTGCATCCTTGGGATAAAGCTCACTTGGTCATGATGTGTGATCTTTTTAATGTGTTGTTGGATTCTGATTGCCAAAATTTTGTTACGGACTTTTGTATCTAGGTTCATCAGTGATATTAGCCTGTAGTTTTCTTTTTCCGTGGCATCTTTGTCAGGTTTTTACAAAGGGTGATGGTGGCCTCATAGAATGAGTTGGGAAGTTTACCTTCCTCTGCAATTTTCTGGAAGAGTTTGAGTAGGATAGGTGTTAGCTCTTCTCTAAATTTTTGGTAGAATTCAGCTGTGAAGCCATCTGGACCTGGGCTTTTGTTTTCTGGAAGATTTCTGATTACAGTTTCAATTTCCGTGCTTGTGATGGGTCTGTTAAGATTTTCCATTTCTTCCTGGTTCAGTTTTGGAAAGTTGTTCACCCAAGGAGTGGTGGCTGTGCTGGCACAGGAGGCCCTAGAGGAGCTATCCCACATTGAAGATCAAGAAGGGTGGCGGTGAGGAGATACCCTTCGTCCAAGGTAAGGAGCAGTGGCTGCACTTTGCTGGAGCAGCCGTGAAGAGATACCCCACGCCCCAGGTAAGAGATACCCAAGTAAGATGGTAGGTGTTGCAAGAGGGCATCAGAGGGCAGACACACTGAAACCATACTCACAGAAAACTGGTCAACCTAATCACACTAGGACCACAGCCTTGTCTAACTCAATGAAACCAAGCCATGACCGCAGAGCAACCCAAGACGGGCAGGTCATGGTGGAGAGGTCTGACAGAATGTGGCCCACTGGAGAAGGGAATGGCAAGCCACTTCAGTATTCTTGCCTTGAGAACCCCATGAACAGTATGAAAAGGCAAAATAATAGGATACTGAATGAGGAACTCCCCAGGTCAGTATGGTGTCCAATATGCTACTGGAGATCAGTGGAGAAATAACTCCAGAAAGAAAGAAGGGATGGAGCCAAAGCAAAAACAATACCCAGCTGTGGATGTGACTGGTGATAGAAACAAAGTCCGATGCTGTAAAGAGCAATATTGCATAGGAACCTGGAATGTCAGGTCCATGAATCAAGGCAAATTGGAAGTGGTCGAAAAAGAGATGGCAAGAGTGAACGTCGACATTCTAGGAATGAGTGAACTAAAATGGACTGGAATAGGTGAATTTAACTCAGATGACCATTATGTCTACTACTGTGGGCAGGAATCCCTCAGAAGAAATGGAGTAGCCATCATGGTCAGCAAAAGAGTCCGAAATGCAGTACTTGGATGCAATCTCAAAAACGACAGAATGATCTCTGTTCATGTCCAAGGCAAACCATTCAATATCACAGTAATCCAAGTCTATGCCCCAACCAGTAATGCTGAAGAAGCTAAAGTTGAATGGTTCTATGAAGACCTACAAGACCTTTTAAAACTAACACCCCAAAAAAGATGCCCTTTTCATTATAGGGGACTGGAATGCAAAAGTAGGAAGTCAAGAAACACCTGGAGTAACAGGCAAATTTGGCCTTGGAATGCAGAATGAAGCAGGGAAAAGACTAATAGAGTTTTGCCAAGAAAATGCACTGGTCATAGCAAACACCCTCTTCCAACAACACAAGAGAATACTCTACACATGGACATCATCAGATGGTCAACACTGAAATCAGATTGATTATATTCTTTGCAGCCAAAGATGGAGAAGCTCTATAGCAGAAACAATACCCGGAGCTAACTGTGGCTCAGATCATGAACTCCTTATTGCCAAATTCAGATTCAAATTGAAGAAAGTAGGGAAAATCGCTAGACCATTTAGGTATGACCTAAATAAAATCCCTTATGATTATACAGTGAAAGTGAGAAATAGATTTAAGGGCCTATATTTGATAGATAGAGTGCCTGATGAACTATGGAATAAGGTTCATGACATTGTACAGGACACAGGAATCAAGACAATCCCCATGGAAAAGAAATGCAAAAAAGCAAAATGGCTGTCTGGGGAGGCCTTACAAATAGCTGTGAAAAGAAGAGAGGTGAAAAGCAAAGGAGAAAAGGAAAGATACAAGCATCTGAATGCAGAATTCCAAAGAATAGCAAGAAGAGATAAGAAAGCCTTCTTCATCGGTCAATGCAAAGAAATAGAGGAAAACAACAGGACGGGAAAGAGTAGAGATCTCTTCAAGAAAATTAGAGATACCAAGGGAACATTTCATGCAAAGATGGGCTCGATAAAGGAGAGAAATGGTATGGACCTAACAGAAGCAGAAGATATTAAGAAGAGGTGGCAAGAATACACAAAAGAACTGTACAAAAGTGATCTTCATGACCCAGATAATCACGATGGTGTGATCACTCATCTAGAGCCAGACATCCTGGAATGTGAAGTCAAGTGGGCCTTAGAAAGCATCACTATGAACAAAGCTAGTGGAGGTGATGGAATTCCAGTTGAGCTATTTCAAAACCTGAAAGATGATGCTGTGAAAGTGCTGCACTCAATATGCCAGCAAATTTGGAAAACTCAGCCATGGCCACAGGACTGGGAAAGGTCATTTTTCATTCCAATCCCAAATAAAGGCAATGCCAAAGAATGCTCAGACTGCCACACAATTGCACTCATCTCACATGCTAGTAAAGTAATGCTCCAAATTCTCCAAGCCAGGCTTCAACAATATGTGAACTGTGAACTTTCTGATGTTCAAGCTGGTTTTAGAAAAGGCAGAGGAACCAGAGATCAAATTGCCAACATCTGCTGGATCATCGCAAAGGCAAGAAAGTTCCAGAAAAATATCTATTTCACTTTATTGACTATGCCAAAGCCTTTGACTATGTGGATCACAATAAACTGTGGAAAATTCTGAAGAGATGGGAATACCAGACCACCTGACCTGCCTCTTGAGAAATCTGTATGCAGGTCAGGAAGCAATAGTTAGAACTGGACATGGAACAACAGACTGGTTCCAAATAGGAAAAGGAGTGAGTCAAGGCTGTATATTGTCTCCCTGCTTATTTAACCTCTATGCAGAGTACATCATGAGAAACACTGGACTTGAAGAAGCACAAGCTGGAATCAAGATTGCTGGGAGAAATATCAATAACCTCAGATATGTAGGTAACACCACCCTTATGGCAGAAAGTGAAGAGGAACTAAAAAGCCTCTTGATGACAGTGAAAGAGGAGAGTAAAAAAGTTGGCTTATATCTCAACATTCAGAAAACGAAGATAATGGCATCCAGTCCCATCACTTCATGGGAAATAGATGGGGAAACAGTGGAAACAGTGTCAGACTTAATTTTCTGGGGCTCCAAAATCACTGCAGTTGGTGACTACAGCCATGAAATTAAAAGAAGCTTACTCCTTGGAAGAAAAGTTATGACCAAACTAGACAGTATATTCAAAAGCAGAGACATTACTTTGCCGACTAAGTTCCATCTAGTAAGGGCTATATTTTTTCCAGTGGTCATGTATGGATGTGAGAGTTGGACTGTGATGGAGGCTGAGCACCAAAGAATTGATGCTTTTGAACTTGGTGTTGGAGAAGACTTGAGAGTCCCTTGGACTGCAAGGAGATCCAACCAGTCCATTCTGAAGGAGATCAGCCCTGGGATTTCTTTGGAAGGAATGATGCTAAAGCTGAAATTCCAGTACTTTGGCCACCTCATGTGAAGAGTTGACTCATTGGAAAATACTTTGATGCTGGGATGGATTGGGGGCAGGAGGAGAAAGGGATGACAGAGGATGAGATGGCTGGATGGCATCACGGACTCGATGGACGTGAATCTGAGTGAACTCCGAGAGTTGGTGATGGACAAGGAGGCCTGGTGTGCTGCGATTCGTGGGGTCGCAAAGAGTCACTGAACTGAACTGAACTGAACTGAACTGAACTGAACTGAACTTTCCTAAGAATTTGTCCATTTCTTCCATGTTGTCCATTTTATTGGCATATAATTGCTGATAGTAGTTTCTTATGATCCTTTGCATTACTGTGTTGTCTGTTGTGATCTGTCCATTTTCATTTCTAATTTTATTGATTTGATTTTTCTCCCTTTGTTTCTTGAGTCTGGCTAATGTTTTGTCAGTTTTATTTATCCTTTCAAAGAACCAGCTTTTTCTTTGTTGATTTTTGCTATGGTCTCTTTTGTTTCTTTTGCATTTATTTCTGCTCTAATTTTTAAAATTTCTTCCCTTCTACTAACCCTGGGGTTCTTTTCTTCCTTTTCTAGTTGCTTTAGGTGTAGAGTTAAGTTATTTATTTGACTTTTTTCTTGTTTCTTGAAACATGCCTCTATTGCTATGACCTTCCCCTTACCATTGCTTTTACAGTGTCCCACAGGTTAGGTTGTTTTGTTTTCATTTTCATTCATTTCTATGCATATTTTGATTTCATTTTTTATTTCTTCTATGATTTGTTGGTTATTCAGCAGCATGTTGTTTAGCCTCCATATGTTGGAATTTTTAATAGTTTTTCTCCTGTAACTGAGATCTAATCTTATTGTATTGTGGTCAGAAAAGATGCATGGAATGATTTCAATTTTTTTGAATTTACCAAGGCTAGATTTATGGCCCGGGATGTGATCTATCCTGGAGAAGGTTCCGTGTGTACTTGAGAAAAGGTGAAATTTATTGTTTTGTGGTGAAATGTCCTATAGATATCATTAGGTCTAACTGGTCTATTGTATCATTTAAAGTTTGTGTTTCCTTATTAATTTTATGTTTAGTTGATCTATCCATAGGTGTGAGTGGGGTATTAAAGTCTCCCACTGTTATTGTGTTTTTGTTAATTTTCCCTTTCTTACTTGTTAGCATTTGTCTTTCATATTGTGGTGCTCCTATGTTGGATGCATCTATATTTATAATTGTTGTATCTTCTCAGATTGATCCTTTGATCATTATGTACTGCCCTTCTTTGTCTCTTTTCACAGCCTTTGCTTTAAAGTCTATTTTATCTGATATGAGTATTGCTACCCCTGCTTTCTTTTGGTGTCTATTTGTGTGGAATATCTTTTTCCAGCCCTTCATTTTCAGTCTGTATGTATCCCCTGTTTTGCGGTGGGTCTCTTGTAGACAATACGTATAGGGGTCTTGTTTTTGTATCCACTCAGCCAGTCTTTGTCTTTTTGTTGGGGCATTCAACCCATTTATGTTTAAAGTAATTATTGATAAGTATGATCCTGTTGCCATTTCCTTTATTGTTTTGGGTTTGACTTTATACATCCTTTTTGTGTTTCCTGTCTAGAGAAGATCCTTTAGCATTTGTTGGAGAACTGGTTTGGTGGTGCTCAATTCTCTCAGCTTTTGCTTGTTTGTAAAGCTTTTGATTTCTCCTTCATATTTGAATGAGATCCTTGCTGGGTACAGTAATCTGTGCTGTAGTTTTTTCTTTCATCACTTTAAGTATGTCCTGCCATTCCCTCCTGGCCTGAAGAGTTTCTATTGAAAGATCAGCTGTTATCCTTATGGGAATCCCCTTGTGTGTTATTTGTTGTTTTTCCCTTGCTGCTTTTAATATTTGTTCTTTGTGTTTGATCTTTGTTCATTTGATTAATATGTGTCTTGCGGTGTTTCTCCTTGTGTTTATCCTGTTTGGGACTCTCTGGGTTTCTTGGACTTGGGTGATTATTTCCTTCCCCATTTTAGGGAAGTTTTCAACTATTAATTCCTCAAGTATTTTTTCATGGTCTTTCTTTCTGTCTTCTTCTTCTGGGACTCCTATGATTAGAATGTTGGGGTGTTAAACATTGTCCTGGAGGTCTCTGAGATTGTCCTCATTTCTTTTAATTCATTTTTCATTTTTCTTCTCTGATTGATTTATTTCTACTATTCTGTCTTCTACTTCACTAATCCTATCTTCTGCCTCTGTTATGCTACTATTTGTTCCCTCCAGAGTGTTTTTGATCTCATTTATTGCATTATTCATTATATATTGACTTTTTTTAATTTCTTACAGGTCCTTGTTAAACCTTTCTTGCATCTTCTCAATCCTTGTCTCTAGGCTATTTATCTGTGATTCCATTTTGATTTCAAGATTTTGGATCATTTTCACTATCTTTATTCGGAATTCTTTATCAGGTTGATTCCCTATCTTCCTCTTTTGTTTGGTTTGGTGGGCGTTTATCCTGTTACTTTACCTGCTGGGTATTCCTCTGTCTCTCTATCCTGTTTATATTGCTGTGTTTGGGATGGCTTTTCTGTATTCTGGCAGATTGTGGGTTCTCTCTATTGTGGAGTTTTCTTGCTGTGGGTGGAGTTGTAAGGGTGGCTTGTCAAGGTTTCCTGGTTAGGGAAGCTTGTGTTTGTGTTCTGGTGGGTGGAGCTGGATTTCTTCTCTCTGGAATGCAATGAAGTGTCCAATAATGAATTATGAGATATCACTGGGTTTGGAGTGACTTTGGGCAGCCAGTATATTGAAGCTCAGGGCTATGTTCCTGTGTTGCTGGAGAATTTGCATAGTATGTCTTGCTCTGGAACTTGTTGGCCCTTGGGTGGTGCTTGGTTTCAGTGTAGGTATGGAGGCATTTGATGAGCTCCTGTCGATTAACATTCCCTGGAGTCAGGAGTTCTCTGGTGTTCTCAGGATTTAGACTTAAGCCTCCTGCTTCTGGTTTTCAGTCTTATTTTTACAGTAGCCTCAAGACTTCTCCTTCTATACAGCACTGTTGATAAAACATCTAGGTTAAAGGTGAAAAGTTTCTCCATAGTGAGGAACATCCAGAGAGGTTCACAGAGTCACATGTAGAAGAGAAGAGGGAGGAGGGAGTTAGAGGTGACCCAAATGAAATGAGGTGGAATCAAAAGAGGAGAGAGCAAGCTAGCCAGTAATCACTTTCTTATGTGCGATCCACAGTCTGGACTGCTCAGAGATGTTCACGGAGTTATACACAGAAGGGAAGAGGAAGGAATGAGACAGAGGTAGCCAGGAGGATAAGGGGGGGGAATCAAAAGGAGAGAGACAGATCCAGCCAGTAATCAGTTCCCTAAGTGTTCTCCACCATCTGGAACACACAAAGAGATTCAGAGTTGGGTACAGAAGAGAAGGGGGAGGGAGGAGATAGAGGTGACCTGGTGGAGAAAAAGGAGAGTCCAAAGTGAGAGAGAGCAGTCAAGCCAGTAATCTCCCTCCCAAGTAAAAATGGGTACTGAAGATTGGGCTCTTAAAGGTACAAAACTGATAACAAATACCAAAAGCAAAGATGAAAAATCTAGAGTAGAGGTTGGATTTTCAAAAATATAATATTAAAGAAAAGAAAAAAAGTCACAATTATAAAAATTATATATATGAAGTTTGCTTTAAAAAATAGTCTCTTTTTTTTGCAAAGTAATAGTATAAAAATGAAAATTAAAGGAGTAATAGAGGACTTAAAAATTTTTTAAAAATTTTTTAAATGATCATAAAACTAGTAAAAATATATCTGGGACTTTCTCTGGTGGTGTTGTGGGCAGCGTGGGGTCAGTATATTTCTGGCTAGTTCCTTGGTTCGGCTTATATTTTTCAAGATCTATAGGCCCCTTGGAGAAGGTGATGGCACCCCACTCTGGTACTCTTCCCTGGAAAATCCCATGGACAGAGGAGTCTAGTAGGCTGCAGTCCATGGGGTTGTGAAAAGTAGGACACAACTGAGTGACTTCCCTTTCACTTTTCACTTTCATGCATTGGAGAAGGAAATGGCAACCCACTCCAGTGTTCTTGCCTAGAGAATCCCAGAGATGGGGGAGCCTGGTTGGCTGGCATCTATGGGGTCACACAGAGTCGGACACGACGAATGACTTAGCATGTTCTGTGTTTTTTTTTATCTTTTTCTTCGATGTTTTGTTTTATTCTTCTGTTTGTTTTTATGTTATTTTGTGACAATTGTGACTTTTTTTGTCTTGTTCATGCCTCTAGGAGCTGAAAATAACACTGCATGTGCAGTGTCCAGCACACTGGCTGCCTGCTCACACGGTCCCCGCCACACTGCAGCTAGGTCCGGGCGTGGCGGCTGCATGAAATTCCCAAGTTTAAGCCACTCAGGTTCAGGCACTCGTAGTCCTCAGAGGCGCAGACTTGGTTGGGCCTGCGTTTTGTGCCCTTCACAGGTCCAAGCAGCTCAGGTCATGAGGTGTTTGGCAAGTGCAGTCGCTGCAACTTACTGCCTCCCCTGTCCCTGCTTTTTGGTTTTCTGGGTGTACAACCAGCATGTCTTCTCAGGCGGATGTTGACCGTCCAGAACCCCAAGAAGTCTTAGTTAGCAAAGAAGCCTGCTTGCAGTTTGGTAGATAATGCCTCTCTGGGGCTGCGATTGCCCTCTTCTGGCTCTAGCTGCCTGTCACCGAAGGGGGATGGTCTGCGGCTGGCTAGCTCTGCTCAGTCATTTGTTCTGTGAGTGGGCCTGATGATGTCTTAGGTTAGGGCTTTTCACGTGGTAGCTTTCCCACAGTCTGGTTTACTAGCTCAAGTTAGCTCCCTCAGATTGCCCTCGGGGCATTCAGGCCCGGTCCTTACTCTAAGCAATGCAGCCCATGCCTCCCTGCCCAGCCCCCTCTTGCTAGTGGTAGGTGCAGGCGTCTGCGCTGCTTCTCCACTGGGGGAGTTACCACTGGGCACGTAATCTGTGGATTTTAATTATTTTTCCTCCCAGTTATGTTGCCCTCTGTGGTTCCAAGGCTTGCCACAGACTCGGCAGTGAGAGTGTTTCCTGGCGTTTGGCAACTTCTCTCTTTTTAAGACTCCCTTCCCGGGATGTAGCTCCATCCCTACCTTTTTTGTCTCTCTTTTTGTCTTTTATATTTTTTCCTATCTCCTTTCGAAGACAATGGGCTGCTTTTCTGGGTGCCTGATGTCCTCTGCCGGCATTCAGAAGTTGTTTTGTGGAATTTACTCAGCGTTTAAATGTTCTTTTGATGAATTTTTTGGGGAGAAAGTGGTCTCCCTGTTCTGTTCCTCTGGCATCTTAGGACTGCCTCCCCAATTTCATTTTTTTTTTTTTCCTTCAATCTTCTACATCATTAAGCTTTCCTTCTTTTATAATCTTATCTTCTCTTAAAACATGGAGCTGCTTCTCTTCTAAATAATACATGGTGAATATGTGCATGGATGGAAATTAATTTGGAGAGGTATTACTTTTGAAAGAGAAGGAAAAATGGGATAACAGCATAGAAATGTACTTTCTGAACTGGTTTTGTGTAGTCTTTCTCTTCCATTATGGCACATCTGTGTTTTTTTTTTTTTCCCCCTCTGTGCACATCTAGATTCTGTATCATTTCAAATCTATTTTTCTGGCACATTATGTTCCAACATGGGGCCATTTTTTTGTTCTTAAACAGATTACTTATTTCTTTTACCTCCTTGGATCTCTGTTTCTTTCTCTGATGGAAAACAAAACACCTCAAAAACTCCAGTATTATGCTATTAGAGCGGCTTTCCTTGGGCATTGTCTGAAGTTCTCAGGTTAACGTGGAAAAAACATTGATAGATATTGTAAATATTATTAGATATCAATGTTAATATATTACATTTCATGATAATTTATATTGTATAATATTTGATTTGACCATTATTTTTAGCCTCACAATAGGCTGGCTGAAAGGAAATAAGATAACTTTCCTATTAGAATAAAATTTTTATTTTTTTAATCCATGATATTGAAAACTAAAATTCAAAAGATCAATAACATACACAAAATAAAGTGTAATGTTTACTTTTGACAATTTAAGAAGCCAGTATGTCAGAATAAACATGCATAAGATTTAATTATAGGCTCAAATAGCCAGAGCCAGTCTTACTAAAACATTTTCCCTGACAGGCTATGGAGTCCCTGTTACTGAATCTGCTCAATAGCTAAAGAAACAGTCATCAATTTGGTGACTTAAACATTTAATTTGCTGATGACATGAGAATGTACATCTAGGAGAATGCCAATTGTGCACACAATTGTAAGCTGTATTGTAGACCATAACCAAATACTATAAAACAATGTAAAATAAGGTTTGCATGAACTATTTAACATACTTTTGACTGAGAATGTCCAACAGTGTAAATATTATTTTTCCCTTGTGGATGTATACACATAATAAAATTTAATGAGAAATCTCTTTGGGTATTTTTACCCTTAATTAGTTTAAAAATTAGTCTGGAGAGGAAGTTTATGATCACTTACCATAATTCCACCTTTTGTAGTCTAAGGCCCCACCATGCCTTGCTCTTCTTTACTGGGATTTCCAATCCATCACATTTCTACTCCTTCATCAATAGGGCTTTTTATCTCATTTCTGTTTCTCTATTTTAAATCCCTTGGTTTCTGAGTCCAAACTCTTTTCTTAGTGCTTGAGAAATTGTTTTGCTTGTTTTTCTCTAAAAGTCTAAGCCCAGTTACACTTCTGGCCATATTCTTTAAACTGCCTTCTACAGACTATGCCAGCTATAGGAATATAGAGAGAAAAATCAGAGATCCAGGTGGGTGGCTAGACTAAGGATTTGACTACCTCTAATTGTTTGGCAAACCCACAGTATTACCCCTCCTTACAGCCACTGGAGAGGGATTTCAGTTTTTTGTTCCTTCCAGGCCTTCATTTCAGAGCCTCATTTACCATTTACTTCAAAGTAACAAGATTATCCCCTCTACCAATAAACAGAAAAACAGAAAACATTAGGAGACAACCTCTTTAAATTCATAGCATCAAATTTCCATTTATTCTTACATAGAAACTCCTATTTTTTTCTTCCTCCCTCATAATTATACATTGAAAGCCATCTTCTCTAGTAGTGTCTTGAATGTGACAGCATTTTCAGGAGACTCATAATATCCATTACTCATTATCTTGCATTATATCCATTACTCAATATCTTACTCATTATCTCTTATTATTATTGTCCAAACTTGCTTGTCTATAATACAACTTCAATAGCTTTTAAAAATGCTCTTCATGTGTCTCTCATAAAGAACATATTAAAAAAAAAACCCTCAAAATATATATGATGACCCTGTGTACTATCTGTGCAACTCTTCTGTAAGTCTAAAATGTCTCAAAAAGTTAGAGGATTTTATCTCCTCTTACTTGTATCATCCTAATTCTCTGCATGTTCTCCTAGATAAACTTTGTGAAGAAGTTTCTTTTCCTCAACCCCTTTCATTTCCAAACTATTTTGAATTTTATGGTTAATGTCTGAAAGGACCACACCAGAGATTTCCATCCAATAAATCTGATCAGCAATTTTAGACACAACTTTTGATTTAGCAGCAGTGTTTCACACAGCCCAGCACACATTCCTTTTGAAATATGTCTGTTGTCACTTTTTTTGGTCACAGTATGCATGGATTTAGTTTCCTGAATTCTTTTTCTTGTGGACTTCTTCATATATAAACTCTCACCATCATGTAGTAGTCCCACTAGGTCACCTTTTCTATCCTGGCCTTATTACTATATATATGAAATTACTTCCCAATCAGTTATCTCTAGCTCAGACCACTCTTTGTTTGTATTTATAATTACTTGCTATGTAACAGTTTCTGTTAAATGTCTGAAAATGCACCCTCAAAATAATTAACCCTCACTCTCCCTATCTTTTCTTCACCTAGACTCTTCAATCTCAGTGAATGTGCAGCCATTTACTTAAGTGTTTAAATACACATCTCAGAATCTCCCATAAATGACTCTTGCACATTTTCTTAACAATTTATCACTAAGTCCTCTTTCTAAAAATTCCTTAGTATGCCCTAGTTCCACTTAATACTTTTTATACACACTTGAACAGCTTCATTGACCAAATACAAACTTTCTCTGCATTCATTTCTACTCCAACTTCACACATCATAACTAGAGTGATCTTTAGAAATACACATCTGATCGTGTAACTCCATGCTTATAAGATTCTGTTTTACCATTTGTATAGACATAAACAGTGTCAGGCTTTATTTTTTTGGGCTCCAAAATCACTGCAGATGGTGATTGCAGCCATGAAATTAAAAGACGCTTACTTCTTGGAAGAAAATTTATGACCAACCTAGACAGTATATTCAAAAGTAGAGACATTACTTTGCCGACTAAGGTCTGTCTAGTCAAGGCTATGGTTTTTCCTGTGGTCATGTATGGATGTGAGAGTTGGACTGTGAGGAAGGCTGAGCACCGAAGAATTGATGCTTTTGAATTGTGGTGTTGGAGAAGACTCTTCAGAGTCCCTTAGACTGCAAGGAGATCCAACCAGTCCATTCTGAAGGAGATCAGCCCTGGGATTTATTTGGAAGGAGTGATGCTAAAGCTGAAACTCCAGTACTTTGGCCACGTCATGTGAAGAGTTGACTCATTGGAAAAGACTCTGATGCTGGGAGGGATTGGGGGCAGGAGAAGAAGGGGATGACAGAGGATGAGATGGCTGGATGGCATCACTGACTCGATGGACGTGAGTCTGAGTGAACTCCAGGAGTTGGTGATGGACAGGGAGGCCTGGCGTGCTGCAATTCATGGGGTCACAAAGTCAGACACGACTGAGCAACTGAACTGAACTGAAACTCCACAATCTATGACATGGAAATATACATATATATGTATAGCTACATACTTATGCTATATATATATTTTTTTGTTTGTTATATGTATTTATATAAAATCCCCAGCATAGCTCTCCATCCTTCCTTTCCAATCCTAGCTTCTGTTGTGCTAGCTAATTTCTTGAGATTCAATGCCTCCTTCAGTTCACTTCAGTCGCTCAGTTGTGTCTGGCACTTTGTGACCATATGCCGCAGCATGCCAGGCTTTCCAGTCCATCACCAACCCCCGCAGCCCACCCAAACCCATGTCCATTAGGTCAGTGATGCCTTCCAGCCATCTCATCCTCTGTCGTTCCCTTCTCCTCCTGCCCCCAATCCCTCCCAGCATCAGGGTCTTTTCAAATGACTCAGCTCTTCACATCAGGTAGCCAAAGTATTGGAGTTTAGTTTCAACATCAGTCCTTCCAATGAACACCCAGGACTGATCACCGTTAAGGTGGACTGGTTGGATCTCTTTGCAGTCCAAGGGCCTCTCAGGAGTCTTCTCCAACACCACAGTTCAAAACCATCAATTCTTCGGTGCTCAAGTTTCTTCCCAGTCCAACTCTCACATCAATACCTGACCACTGGAAAAACTATAGCCTTGAATAGATGGACCTTTGTTGACAAAGTAATGTTTCTGTTTTTAAATATGCTATCTAAGTTGGTCATAACTTTCCTTCCAAGGAGCAAGTGTCTTTTAACTTCATGACTGCAATCACCATCTGCAGTGATTTTGGAGCCCCCAAAAATAAAGTCTGACACTTTTTTCACTGTTTCCCCATCTATTTGCCATGAAGTGATGGGACTGCATGCCGTGATCTTAGTTTTCTGAGTGTTGGGCTTTAAGCCAACTTTTTCACTCTCCTCTTTCACTTTCATCAAGAGGCTCTTTAATTCTTCTTCACTTTCTGCCATAAGGGTGGTGTCATCTGCATATCTGAGGTTATTGATATTTCTCCCAGCAATCTTGATTCCAGCTTGTGTTTCTTCCAGCCCAGCATTTCTCATGATGTACTCTGCATAGAAATTAAATTAGAAGGGTGACAATATACAGCCTTGACATACTCCTTTTCCTATTTGGAACCAGTCTGTTGTTCCATGTCCAATTCTAACTGTTGTTTCCTGACCTGCAAAGAGGTTTCCAAAGAGGCATGTCAAGTGGTCTAGTATTCCCATCTCTCTCAGAATTTTCCACAGTTTATTGTGATCTACCCAGTCCAAGGCTTTGGTATAATCAATACAGCAGAAATAGAAGTTTTTCTGGAACTCTCTTCCTTTTTCGATTATCCAGAGGATATTGGCAATTTGATCTCTGGTTCCTCTGCCTTTTCTAAAACCAGCTTGAACATCAGGAAGTTCACAGTTCATGTATTACTGAAGCCTGGCTTGGATAATTTTGACCATTACTTTACTAGCGTGTGAGATGAATGCAATTGTGCAGTAGTTTGAGCATTCTTTGGCATTGCCTTTCTTTGGGATTGGAATGAAAACTGACCTTTCCCAGTCCTGTGGCCACTGCTGAGTTTTCCAAATTTGCTGGCATATTGAATACAGCACTTTCATGGCATCATCTTTCAGGATCTGAAATAGCTCAACTGGAATTCCATCACCTCACTAGCTTTGTTCGTAGTGATGCTTTCTAAGGCCCACTTGACTTCGCATTCCATGATGTCTGGCTCTAGGTGAGTGTGAGTGATCACACCATCATGATTATCTGGGTCATGATGATCTTTTTGTACAGTTCTGTGTATTCTTGCCACCTCTTCTTAATATCTTCTGCTTCTGTTAGGCCCATACCATTGCTGTCCTTTATTTTTGCATGAAATGTTCCCTTGGTATCTCTAATTTTCTTGAAGAGATCTCTAGTCTGTCCCATTCTGTTATTTTCCTCTGTTTCTTTTTGCATTGATCAGTGAGGAAAGCTTTCTTATCTCTCCTTGCTATTCTTTGGAACTCTGCATTAAAATGGGTATATCTTTCTTTTTCTCCTTTGCTTTTCACTTCTCTTCTTTTCAAAGCTATTTGTAACTCCTCCTCCAATAGCCATTTTGCTTTTTTTTTGCATTTATTTTTCTTGGGGATGTTCTTGATTCCTGTGTCCTGTACAATGTCACGAACTTCATTCCATAGTTCATCAGGCACTCTGTCTCTCAGATTTAGTCCCTAAAATCTATTTCTCACTTCCACTGTATAATTTTAAGGGATTTGATTTAGGTCATACCTGAATGGTCTAGTGGTTTTCCCCACTTTCTTCAATTTAAGTCTGAATTTGGCAATAAGGAGTTAATGTTCTGAGCCACAGTCAGCTCCTGGTCTTGTTTTTGCTGACTATATAGAGCTTCTCCATCTTTGGCTGCAAATAGTATAATCAATCTGATTTCAGTATTGACCATCTGGTGATGTCCATGTGTAGAGTCTTCTCTTATGTTGTTTGGAAGAGGGTGTTTGCTTACCAGTGCATGATTTTCACTCTGCTTGGAAGATTCTCTTTTGTCCACTTTGCATATTACTTTGTCCACTTGCATGTAAGGATCCTACTTTTTATCTGCATCTCTGAGATGCAAGTGATCATGCAACTACTTGAGGAGGATGTTTAAACATCTGAATATTTTTACCTTCATCTATTCTTTGCTTTCACTGATATGTTTCCAGATCACCCAGGAAGTCTTCCTTAAGAATGGTTTGAATAGAGACAGATTTCATAGCAGGACGTGAGGAGCATGGATATACCATATGTTATTCACTCCTAGTAATTGTGGGAAGAATGTTTAATTTTAACAATTTTATCTATCCACCCATCCATATGCAGAATTTTGCAGTTAGTTTTCTCTTTAACTTACCCCCACTCATAACCATAAGCATGTAATTGTTCCCAAATGCAAATTTGAATATAATTAATGTCTTACTTGACTCAAGATGATGTAACAGTAGGTGGCTTAAATGAAAGAGATTTATTTTCTTACAGTTCTTAAGGCTGGAAAGTCCAAGATTGTTCTCTGGAAGAATTTAGTTTTGGTAACACACTCCTCATGGTCTGCAGCTATCTACCTGCAAACATGGCAAGGTGAGGGAGGGCAAAAGAGTACAAGCTCTCTGGTGCCTCTTGTAAGGACACTGTGTGCTTGTGCTGAGTCGCTGCAGTCGTGTCTAACTCTTTGTAATGTTATGAACTGTAGCCCGCCAGGCTCCTCTGTCCATGGGGATTATCCAGGAAAGAATACTGGAGTGGGTTGCCATGCCCTTCTCATAAAGACACTAGTCCTATTATATCAGGACCTTACTGTATGACATCATTGTAATTTATGTATTATATTGAAGTATAGTTGATTTACTATGTTATATTGACATTGAAGTAAAAAATGAAAGTGTTAGTTGCTCAATTGTTTCTGACTCTGCGAACACATGGAGGGTAGCCTGCAAGACTCCTCTCTCCATGGAATTCTTCAGGCAAGAATACTGGAGTGGGTAGTCATTTCTTTTTCCAGAGAATCTTTGCTAGCCAGGGATTGAACCTGGATCTCCTGCATTGAAGGTGGATCCTTTACCTTATTTAACCTTAATTACCTCCTTGTATACCCTATCTCCAAATGCAGTCATGCTGGGTTTAATGCTGTGGCATATGAAATTTGGGATATAGTTCAGTCCATAGCAATAAATACTGAAGTAGCTACATGGCTAAAGTATTGACTTTCTTTTCTACAATACTCTAGTTAACTGTACTTAAATTGCTAACCACACTTCAATGAAAAAATTTACTAGTTCAAGGAAACTCCCTCAAATTATAAAGTTAAATTGCAATTTCCTATCTTTAGAGAAAATCTGAAGAAATACATGTTTACCAACCCAAGAAGCCTGATGCTATATTGTGTAATCAGAGTTATTAGTGCTGTGTAAGACAGAAACAGAATGGGTATGTTTGGAAGGAAGTCTCAAACAAAGACAGAGTATTAAAAAGCAGAGACATTACTTTGCCTAAAAGGTCTGTATAGTCAAAGCTATGATTATTCCAGAACTCATGTATGGATGTGAGAGTTGTACCATAAAAACAGCTGAGCGCTGAAGAATTGATGCTTTTAAACTGTAATGAAGAAGACTCTTGAGAGTCCCTTGGACTGCAAGGAGATTCACCCAGTCAATCCTAAAGGAAATCAACCCTGAATAATTGTTGGAAAGATTGATCCTGAAGCTCCAATACTTAGACCACCTGTTGCAAAGAACTGACTCATTTGAAAAGACTCTGATGCTGGGAAAGATTGAAGCCACGAGAAGGGGATGATAGAGGATAAGATGGTTGGATGGCATCACAGACTCAATGGACATGAGTTTGAGCAAGCTCCAGGAGTTAGTGAAGGATAGGGAAGCTTGGTGTGCTGCAGTCATAGGGTTGCAGAGAGTCGAACATGACTGAGTGACTGAACAACAACTAAAACAATGAGAAGTATCATGGGTATTTTGGAGGTCTTTAATGTTTGCCCCTTCTCTATCATTCTTCTGTACACTTTCTTTTTATATAAGCAATTTATATTTTCTTTTTGTTGTATAAATCTGCTCTGCAACTGCACTGTTAATTCCCAGAACCATATCCAGAATAGCTTTTGCAAAATTTTACATGTACATTTAATTTAGAGCAGCCTACAAGCACAGGGTTGAAAAATTGTCTAAAAGTTAAAATATATTTTTCAGGTTTAATAATTTTAATGCAAAGTCTATATGCTCTATAATTTTTTTTCCTCCTGGGGCAAGTCAAAAACATTTTTTTAAAAAATTTGACATCTGTAGAAATTTAAGTGTTAAGATATTGACATTTTTATTTAACACCAATAGTTTCTTATTGTCTCTTTGTATGTTTTATTTTTGTTTTGTTATTGTTCAATCACTGTTGTGTCAGACTGAAATAAATTTTTAAAAGTATACAAATAAAGTCTCATTTTATATAAATATTGTCATTTGTTTTAGTGGTTAGTAATACATCTATGAGAACCTTAGGACCATTTTGCCATAATATTAAATGAAATTGTAAATTTTGAATGAAATTATATGGTAAAACATCTGAAACATTTATTGTAATATTGCATGATATTGTTTCTTATGGCAAACATGATATAATAAGTTACATTTTAAAATATGTATTTGTTTTGTATAATTTTCTCATTCCTGGTCTGCCACTGGTTTACTGTCAGCAATTTTTTTCATTTTTCTAAATAGTTCCTTAAAAATATGCGAATGCTCTATAAATAATTTACAGGCAAGTTAAACTTTATCCAAAATCTAAGTTTTGCAGTTACTGAAGGCAAGATGGGTTTGAGTCTTGGAGATGGATGTGGAGCAGCAGGGATCTTGGTTCTGGTAGAAGCATCAGAGCTTATCAGAGTAAAAGAGTTTCAGGAGATGATGTGTTCTCAAATCCCCAGCTGACTTCCTTTGGATAACTCATGGCATACCATTCAAAACAGATGAAATGCCTCTGGAAAAGGAAATGAGGAACTTGGATTTCTTCTATTGAAATGGGCAATAGAGAAGAGGGTAACGAAATAGTTTAGGGCCACTTGGAAACTTACCTATGATTAGGTCAGCATGGGCATTGTTATTTTTTCAGTTCAGTTCGGTCACTCAGTCCTGTCCAACTCTTTGTGACTCCATGGGCTGCAGCACACCAGACTACCCTGTCCATCACCAACACTTGGAGCTTGTGCAAACTCATGTCTGAGTTGGTGATTCTATCCAACTTTCTCATCCTCTATCTTCCCCTTCTCCTCCTGCCTTCAATTTTCCCTCCCAGTATCAGGGGCTTTTCTAATAAGCAAGTTCTTCGCATCAGGTGGCCAAAGTATTGGAATTTCAGCATCGGTCCTTCCAGTGAATATTCAGGGTTGACTTCATTTAGGATTGACTGGGATGATCTCATTTCATCCCAGGGACTCTCACGAGTCTTCTCCAGCACCACAGTTCAAAAGCATCAAATCTTCAGCACTCAGCTTTCTTTCTTTTTTTCTTTTAATTTTTATTTTTACTTTATTTTACTTTACAATACTGTATTGGTTTTCAATACATTGATTCTTTATAGTCCAACTTTCACATCCATACATGACTACTGGAAAAACCATGGTTTTGGTTAAAAAGTAGATGTCTCTACTTTTTAATATGCTGTCTAGGTTGGTCATGGCTTTTCTTCCAAGGGGCAAGCATCTTTTAATTTCATGACTGCAGTCACTATCTGCAATGATTTTGGAGTCCAAGAAAACACTTTGTCACTGTTTCCATTGTTTCTCCATCTACTTGCCATGAAGTGAGGGGACCAGATGCCATATTAATTTTTTGAATGTTGAGTGTAAAGCCAGCTTTTTCAGTCTACTCTGTCATGTTCTTCAGGAGGCTCTTTAGTTCCTATCTGCTTTCAGCCATAAGGGTGGTGTCATCTGCATATCTGAAGTTACTGATATTTCTCCCTGCAATCCTGATTCCAGCTTGTACTTCATCAAGCGCAGCATTTCTCATGAGGTATTCTGCATATAAATTAAATAAGCAGGGTGACAATATACAGCCTTGACATACTCCTTTCCCAATGGAACTAGTCCATTGTTCCATGCCCAGTTCTAACTGCTGTTTCTTGACCTTCATACAGATTTCTCAGGAGGCAGGTCAGATGGTCTGGTATTCCCATCTCTTGCAGAATTTTCCACAGTTTGTTGTGATCCACACAGTGAAAGGCTTCAGCATAGTCAATGAAGCAGAAGTAGATGTTCTTCTGAAATTTTCTTGCTTTTTTGATGGTCTAATGGATGTTTGCAATTTGGTCTCTGGTTCTTCTGCCTTTTCTAAATCCAGTTTCTATATCTGGAAGTTTTCAGTTCACATACTTTTGAAGCCTAACTTGAATGATTTTGAGCATTATCATGCTAGCATGTGAAATGAGCAAATTGTATGGTAGTTTGAAAAATCTTACTCATTGCCTGTTTTTGGGAATGGAATGATTACTGACATTTTTCAGTCCCATGGCCACCAAATTTGCTGCCTTAGTGAGCAGAATACTTTAACAGAATCGTCTTTCAGGTTTTGAAATAGCTCAGGTGAAATTCCATCATCTTCACTGGCTTTGCTCATAGTAATGCTTAAGGACCCACTTGACTTCAGACTCCAGGATGTCTGGCTCTAGGTAAGTGGCCATACCATCATGGTTATCCTGTCATTAAGACCTTTTTTGTACATTTCTGTGTATTCTTGCCACCTCTTCTTAATCTATGCTTCTGTTAGGTCCTTATAGTTTTTTCCTAAACTGTGCCCATCTTTGCATGAATTGCACCCTTGGTATATCTAATTTTCTTGAAGAGATTGCTAGTCTTTCCCATTCTATTATTTTCCTCTGTTTATTTGCTTTGTGTAGGGAACAAGGTATAAGGAAGGTTAGGAAGTGCTTGCAAACAAGACTCTCAACCAGGGCTGAATATTCTTGCAAATGAGATGTTCTGCCCAGTGTAGGGAACAAGGTAAAAGGAAGGTTGGGAAGTGCTTGCAAACAAGACTCTCAACCAGGGCTGAACATTCTTGCAAACGAGATGTTCTGCCCAGAATGCTGTTTGTTCCCGTGGGAAAAGAACATTTCTTGCACACAGGATGTTTCTCTGATTCCTCAAAATGAACAGACCCAGGGACAAAAGGGATTCTAAGTTGATAAGGAAGGTCTCAAAACAAAGTCTTAGCTGCAGTAAATAAGTTAAGGTAAAGGTTATCTCGCCCCACATTGGGCGCCGATGTTCAGCCCTGGTTGAGAGTCTTGTTTGCAAGCACTTCCCAATCTTCCTTATGCCTTGTTCCCTACATCTCCCCCTTTCTTTTCTTGCAGGTGCTGAATAAGCACTTGAAAAAGCAAAGCTTCTTCTTTCAATTGTTTCCCTTTTCGCCAGTGCTGGTAGACTATAAAAGCAATGAAACATAAAGCAACAATTACAAAGTATTCACAAAGGATGTTGTTAACAATGTAGATACATGCCCTAAAGGATTGAGGTTATCTAATCCTTCTTGAAGACTCTTCAGTATATCAGAACCAATAAGATCAGGCAGTGTCTTACTAAAAGTTGACAATATAGTTTGTTCCAATTCCATAATTTCAGCAGTTAAATTCTGGTGTCCCACCAAAGACCTTTTCACCTTTTCCCAACCCTCACTCATATTAAAGGGAACAGGGGTTACACACAGATGGGATGAATTCCAATCACATTTTAACACACTCCTTGTAGCTAACACAGTCACTTGATCTCCTAACCAGGAAACAGTGTGTTGTAAATTCAATATATCAGTAGTCAATTGAGAGTCCAAATCATGCTGTTGTTGCCACAATAAATAAGCATCTTTATGCTGCTCCCTGACAAAATCAGCAGTCTGTATGCCCTGATGCAAAGCAAGACCTGTACAGTTGCTGTTGCTGTTACTGAAGCCACGGCGAGAATTGATGCGATGACAATGCCAAGCATTCTTCGGGATCGATGGGGAAGAGTTTGCACAGCATTCACAAGAGGAGCGACAGCAAAAGAGCCCGACCACTGCCGAGTGAGATTCGCAGGCAACCAGAGTTCAGCCCGTGCTTTCACAGTGACCAAAGAGTAATTACTGGAATGGACCATCTTGTTTTCAACATTTCCCCACCAGGAACGGTTTATACATTGAGTCAAGTTACAATCAGAACATGATATAACTCCCAAAATTTCATTCCAAATCCATTGCCCATACTGTAAAGAATAAGGAAATTTTACACATGTTATAGCAGAGTAAGATTTATTACTATGCAAATGAACTTGAAACGGCCCTCTAGGGTCATTAATATTCAAAGTAAAGTTTACCGTCCATATAGTAATAGAGAAGACAATTAGAAAATTGTCAACTCACAGTGATAAGAGCGCGATCAACAAACTCCTGACAAAGTGTAGGGCTATTAATCATTTCTTGAGGCAACACTGTCCACTGATAACGTTTTACGGGCTGCCCATGATTATACACTGGAATAGTAAAAGCAAATTTATTTCTTTTATTTGCAAAGGAATAGTAAAAAAGCAATCCTTCAAATCTAAAACCATCAAAGACCGATTCTGCGGAATCAAGGCAGGAGAAGGGAGACCTAATTGCAATGCCCCCATAGATTCTATACACTTGTTAACTTCCCTTAAATCAGTCAACATTCTCCATTTACCAGATTTTTTCTTAATAACAAAAACAGGAGAATTCCAAGGAGATGCGGAAGGTTCAATATGGCCAGATTGAAGCTGTTTTTCTACTAACTGTTTTAAAGCCTCAAGCTTCAGTTTTGGAAGCGGCCACTGCTCAACCCATTTAGGGACATCAGTTAACCATTTCAATGGGAGAGCTCGAGGAATCTGAGCAGTGGCTACAGTTTTCTGACGAGATGGTGAGCGTTGTTCCTAAAGAAAATAAAAGATCACTTCTCCAGATATTAATAGGTACATTAACAATGTAAAAAGAAATAAATACTTTCTTTCCATTAGACAATTGGCATGGCAAAGGTTGAGCGCTTCTCTACACATCTGCTATAGATCCTAAGCCTGTTAAAACAAGAGGACTTTTTTCTTTTTTCCAGTCATTAGGCCACTGCTGGAGAGAAATAACCGAAACATCTGCTCCTGTATCCACTAATCCTTCAAATTGTCTATCTTCAATAATCAGTGACATTAAAGAGCGAGAGTCATTAACAAGCATTTCCCAAAATATACTTTGTTCCGTACTTCCAAAACCATCGACTCTCTCTCCCTACCTCAGCCTTGTCGGCAGCTACTGGAAATAGGGATGCATAAGGTGGTGCAGAAGGTTTAACAGTCTTGGAAGTTCGTTTCCTGTTTAATAAAACCTTCCAAAAGGCAGCAGTCATTGCTTCTACAGAATTTGAATCCTCCCCCGAACTCACATCTCTATCTGTCTCGGTAAATGAATCTGTACTAGCATCCGGAGGTTTGGGCAGAGGCTGAGGTGAAGCGCCCCCTACATTCGCCTTCCTTCTCCTCACTCACAGGCACATCCTCATACAGGGGATCATCCTTCTTAAGAAAACATGAGGCGGCCTCACTGTCAGCAGCCATTAATTTTAAAGCCTGTGTTATAGCGCTACATAGAGTCCACAGCTTTAAAGGAATCACATTTCCTTTTTGATGCTGCCTTCTTAACTCTTTTTGTACCACTTTCCATTCCCTCAAATTCAGCTATACTTTTGTTTGATATTGAAACCAATAGCAATGCTGCTCTATAAGGCAGAAGAACTCACTCAAGCGATGTGTAGACGTTTTAATTCCTATAGAATGCAGGAGCCCCTTAACCAGCTCCATATACTGTGACTTTAAAGACGGGGAATTCCCCACGGTTTTTTCTTTTTCTTTTCTCTTTGTTTTTTTTTTTCTTTCTATCTCTTTTTTTTTTTCTTTTTTCCCGAAAGTCCCCCTTTCAGCGTCCCGCCCCGGGGTGCTTACCCTTTCAGTTCGGTCGTGCCCTGTGCTGGGCGCCAGAGCATCTGGCGAGATAACCTTTACCTTAACTTATTTACTGCAGCTAAGACTGTTTTGAGAACTTCCTTATCAACTTAGAATCCGCTTTGTCCCTGGGTCTATTCCTTTTGAGGAATCAAAGAAACATCCTTGTGTGCAAGAAATGTTCTCTTCCCATGGGAACAAACAGAGGATTCTGGGCACTTTGCAAGAATGTTCAGCCCTGGTTGAGAGTCTTGTTTGCAAGCGCTTCCCAACCTTCCTTATACCTTGTTTCCTACACATTGGTCACTTAAGAATTATTTTCTCATACCTACTTGCTTTTCTCATGAACTCTGCATTCAGTTAGGTATATCTTTCCTTTTCTCCTTTGTTTTTTGCTTCCTTTCTTTTCTCAGCTGTTTGTAAGCCCTCCTCAGAGGAGATGGTTTTGGTCACCGCCTCCTGTAGAATGTTGCAAACATCTGTCCATAGTTCTTTAGGCACTCTATCAGATCTAATCCCTTGAATCTATTTGTCACTTCCACTGTATAATCATAAGGGATTTTTTTAGGTCAAACCTGAATGGCCTAATGGTTTTTCCTAGTTTCTTCAATTTAAGTCTGAATATTGCAATAAGGAGATCATGATCTGAGCCACAGTCAGCTCCGGGTATTGTTTTTGCTGACTGCATAAAGCGTCTCCATCTTCACCGGCAAAGAATATAATCAACCTGATTTCAGTATTGGCCTTCTGGTGATGTCCATCTGTTGAGTCGCCTCTTGTGTTGTTGAAAGAGGGTGTTTGCTATGACCAGTGTGTTCTCTTGGAAAAATTCTGTTAGTCTTTGCCATGCTTCATTTTGTACTCCAAGGCCAAACTTGGCTGTTACTCCAGGTGTCTCTTGGCTTCCTACTTTTGTATTCCAGCTCCCTATAATGAAAAGTACATTTTGTTGTTGTTGTTGTTAGTTCTAGAACGTCCTGTAGGTATTCATAGAAATGTTCGACTTCAGCTTCTTTGACATTAGTGGTTGGGGCATAGTCTTGGATTACTGCTGAATGGTTTACCTTGGAAACAAACAGATCATTCTGTCATTTTTGAGGTTACACCCAAGTACTGCATTTCAGACTTTTTTGTTGACTGTTAGGGCTGTTCCATTTCTTCTAAGGGATACTTGCCCACTAAGGTGTGGTACTTATGAATGTCCTATTTGTTTTATAAGATTTCTCTGCTCTGGACACTGGGAACTCAATTTCTGGCTTTGTGTGATACCTAGATTTAATTTTCTCCTGCTGTAATTTGTCTTTCCTAGCTTCAGTGACTCACCTTAAAGTGTCTTGAGGTAGATACTCAGCTGATGATTCAAGAAGACTTCTGTAAAGGCTTTGAGAACTCTGTCCTTCATATCTTCCTCCATTCGAATACATTGTACAAATTTTATTGACTTTCTTTTCTCAAATTTTGATCTCTGGTATTTGAACTCAATGAAATTGCGGGACTCTATGTTTATTATTTTATAATTGCTTTATATGTATGTGATTCATTCCAAGTACAACATGGCTGATTGTCATATATAAGTGTGATAATCTTCATTTCAATGGTAAAAAACAAATTTTAATCATTAAAATTAATTATTTTGTTATCACTTTATACTTACACTGCATAATCAAAAATTGTAAGTGCTTTTAAGAAACATTTCTTACTTTGTAATAAGCTATTCAGTGTTTTCTGAGCTTTATAAAGAATGTATTTCTGTTTTAACTAACTTTTTTGGCATGACCATATATACCTTCCTGCTAAGAGACACAGACTAAATAATAACAAATAAGCAGAGTGCTAATGATAAAAATTATAATGACATCTATAATGTATGTTTGCTAAGTCTCTTCATTTGTGTCCTACTCTTTGCAACCCTATGGATTGTTAACCTGCTGAGCTCCTCTGTCCATGGGATTCTCCAGGCAAGAATACTGGAATGGGTTTCCATTTCCTTCTCCAGGGAATCTTCCTGACCCAGGGATTGAATCTGCAACTTTTGTGTCTCCTGCATTGCAAGAGGATTCTTTACCACTGAGCCATTGGGGGTAGTGATAATAATAATAAAATATTTTAAAATATTACACAGTTCAGTTCAGTTGCTCAGTCATGTGAGACTCTTTGAGATCCCATGAACCGCAGCACGCCCGGTCTCACTGTCCATCACCAACTTCCAGACTCCACCCAAACCCATGTCCATCAAGTTGGTGATCCCATCCAAACATCTCATCCTCTGTTGTCCCCTTCTCCTCCTGCCCTCAGTCCTTCCCAGCATCAGGGTCTTTTCAAATGAGTCAGCTCTTCACATCAGGTAGCCAAAATACTGGAGTTTCAGCTTCAACATCAGTCCTTCCAATGAACACCCAGGACTGATCTCCTTTACGATAGACTGGTTGGATCTCCTTGCAGTCCAAGGGACTCTCAAGAGTCTTCTCCAACACCACAGTTCAAAAGCATCAATTCTTCGGCGCTCAGCTTTCTTCACAGTCCAACTCTCACATCCATACATGACTACTGGAAAAACCATAGCCTTGACTAGACGGACCTGTGTTGGCAAAGTAATGTCTCTGCTTTTTAATATGCTGTCTATATTGGTCATAGCTTTCCTTCCAAAGAATAAGCGTCTTTTAATTTCATGACTGCAATCACCATCTGCAGTGATTTTGGAGTCCAGAAAAATAAAGTCAGCCGCTGTTTCCACTGTTTCCCCATCTATTTGCTATGAAGTGATGGGACTGGATGCCACGATCTTAGTTTTCTGAATGTTGAGCTTTCTCTTCTATAAATTTGATACAGATCTTGTAAAAACTTTCACATTTTGAGTTATTTATAAATATCATACATTAAAATTTTAGAAGTGGAAAATGATTATTAATTTTTATTGGATAGATATACCCTTCCCAAATTTGATAGTCACATAGGTTTTATAACTAAATTAATTATATTTACTTAAAAGAATTTCTAATCTTTCCTATCTTTACCTCTCATTATTAGATCTTTTATATAACAACTTCTTCACATCTGGAATTTATATTTATGATTTTCATGGTTATAAGGACTGTTTTGTGAGATTTTTATAAAAATGAAATTATTTTATATTAGGAAATATCTTGTATTTGCCTCCACACTTAAATATCTAATGAATAATTTAGTTTTTTTTTCTTCTCATTATTTTCCCTTTATTCATAGAAGATGTCCATTTTTATGGAGAGAATCCTATAGAAAGCCCATGTGTCTTTGTCTTTGTCTTCTTTGTCTTTTTGTCCTTATTAATCTGTTTAGTTTGTGTAGCTTTTTGATTATTCTTACACATTTTAAAAACTACAATATATCTAGCTTTTGATAACTTTTCACCAAATTCGCATTTACAACTAATCATGAGACTTAATTTTTTAAGTTATTATTTTTATCCTCTGTCAGCTCTTTTTATGTGTGATTCTGATCATCTCTAAGTCAAATCTTATGTATTATTTCACCATTCAAATAGCAATTGTCAGTCAGACTTAAGCAATGGGTTTTTAAAATAATATTTTGTTTATGTGACTTGACAAAAGGAACTGAACAGAAAATGCAGCTTGCTCAGCATCTTCATCACTTGACCCTGGAGCTACCTCTGTGTCTTTACTCATTAAAATGGGGCACATGCATCTGCTGCACTTGAGAGCAAAGATGTATGCAAATCACTTTGACACACAGAAGAAACAGTCTTAAGTTTCCAATAGATTATTTTTTATCACACCAGTCAATCGTGAAAGAAATCAACTCTGAATATTCATTGGAATGTTCATTGGAAATCAACCCTGATTCATTTGGAAACAAACCAACCCTGATGCTCAGGCTGAAGCTCCAGTGCTCTGGTTACCTGATGCAAAGAGCTGATTAATTGGGAGTAAGACCCCGATGCTGGGAAAGGTTGAGGCCTGAAATAAAATGGTGTGACAGAGAATGAGATGCATGGATGGCATCACCAACTCATTGGACATGAGTCTGAGCAAACTCCAGGAGATAATAAAGGACAAGGAAGCTTGACATACTGCAGTCCATAGATCAGAAAGAGTCAGACATGACTTAATGACTTTTCAACAACTTTTGTTTTAAACATCTACTTCTGCTTCAATGAATATGCTAAAACCTTTGACTGTATAGATTAGAACAAACTGTGGAAAATTCTTAAATTGATGGTAATACCATACCACCTAACCTGCCTACTGAGAATTCTGTATGCAGGTCAAGAAGCAACAGTTAGAACCAGACATGGAACAACAGACCGGCTCCAAATTGGGAAAGATGTATGTCAAAGCTGTATATTGTCAACCTGCTTATTTAACTTCTATGCAGAGTACATCATGTGAAATGCTGGGCTAGATGAAGCACAAGCTGGAATCAAGATTCCTGGGAGAAATATCAATAACCTCAGATGTGCAGATGACACTACCCTTATGGCAGAAAGTGAAGAACTAAAGAGCCTCTTGATGAAAGTGAAAGAGGACAGTGAAAAAACCGGCTTAAAATTCAACATTCAAAAAACTAAGATCATGGCATCCAGTCCCATCACTTCATGGCAAATAGATGGGGAAACAATGCAAATCATGACAGACTTTATTTTTTGGGCCTCCGAACTCACTGCAGATGATGACTGCAGCCATGAAATTAAACGATGCTTGCTCCTTGGAAGAAAAGCTCTGACCAACATAGATAGCAGAGACATCACTTTGCCGACAAACATCCGTCTAGTCAAAGCTGTGTTTTTTCCATTAGCCATTAACGATGTGAGAGTTAGACTGTAAAGAAAGCTGACTGCCAAATAATCGATGCTTTTAAACGTGGTGTTGGAGAAGACTCTTGAGAGTCCCTTTGATTACAAGGAGATCAAACCAGTCCATCCTAAAGGAAATCAGTCCTGAATATTTATTGGAAGGACTGATGCTGAAACTCCAATACTTTGGTCACCTGATGTCAAGAACTGACTCATTAGAAAAGACCCTGATTCTAGGAAATATTGAAGGCAGGAGAAGTAGAGGACATAAGATGAGATGGTTGGATGGCATCTCTGACTCAATGGACATAAGTTTGAGCAAGCTCCAGGAGCTGGTGATGAACAGCATCCTGCAGCATCCTGCAGTCCATGGAGCCGCAAAGACTGAGTGGCTGAACTGAACTAACATGCACAGATTTCATGGCCTGCAGGCTCACTCACAGTAACTCATGACCAGATACATTTCCATAGATCCAGAATTTCACAGCAAATGAGGCAGTTGTGATTTCACATTCATCTTAATATTTTAATTTCCAAACAAACATAATTTTGAAAACATTATTGTGAACAACAGATCCAAATGTTATTGTCTCAGATGGTTCAAGGTCAAGTAAACTTAATTTCATTTCTTTACTTTCAGCAATTTTATTTTCTCAAGATTCATACTTCTCTTTTAACTGCTATAATGAAATGTATGCATTGTATATAGTGTTGCTATCTTTATAAACTATTTGGATATACTCCATATTTATTCTTCTTGCTCTAATTTTATGGTTGTTGTGTCTTAAATAATATTGAGACTCCACATTTTTTCTCAATAATTGCCCCATTTCATTGTAATAAGAACGTAGTCTCATTCACCTTTAACTACAGTATTTTTCAATTTTATGCTTTTCTGGTTCTGTACTGTATTCATTTTTATAAATCCAAGTTTATTTTATTTTTATTTGGTGTAAATTGACATAAAAAAATCCTTGACTCTTTCAGATAATTAGAAAGGAATAGCATAAGGATTTAAATTAACTATAGTTTGCTTTCACTGGTTTATAGATTTGCATATTTGGGAGAAAAGTATGCAGAACCGAATCTTAAAGCAGGGCAGTAAAGTCTTTTATAAAATTCATTGAACTCAAAAAAGTTATAGCACATATGTGGAACTGATAAAAAAAATGAACACACCATATTTATTGAAATATAGATGAGTTATTAGCTTCAAGTGTGAAACACAGTGATCCAGTATTTTATAGATTATACTCAATTTAAAAGTTATCATAAAATATGGATATTTTCCCTGTGCTGTACAATATATTCTGTATCTTATTTTAAATTTGTATTTCTTAATTTCCTACCCCTGTCTTGCCCTTTCCAACCTTCCCTCTCCCCATTGATAACCACTAATTTTTCCTCTATATCTCTAACTCCTTTTCTGTTTTTTTTTCATATTCATGCATTTATTTCATTTTGTAGATTTCACAGATAAGTGATAAAAAATAATATTTTTCTATCTCTGATGACTTAAATTCACTAAGCATAATATCTTCCAGGTCCATCCATGTTGATACAAAAGGTGAAATTTCATTCTTATTTATGACTAATATTTCATCCTCTGAGTATGTGTATTTGAGAGAGAGAGAGAGAGAGAGAGAGAGAAAGAGAGACATGTTATTTATCCAGTCATCTGTTAATTGACACTTAGGTTGCTTTTATAACTTAGCTATTGTAAATAATACTGCTATGAACATTAGGGTACATGTGTTTTTTCAAATTAGTGTTTTTCTATTTTTTGGATATATACCTAAGGTGGAATTGCTGGGTCATATGGTAGTTCTATTTTTAGTGTTTTGAAGAAACTCCAAACTGTTTTTCATAGTGACTGGATCAATCTACATGTCCCCAACAGTGTACAAGGGTGCTCTTTTCTCCATATCCTCACCAATGTTTGCTATTTGTAGACTTTTTGATAAAAGCCATTTTGACAGGTGTGAGATATCTTTTTGTGGTTTTTTATTTGCACATTTCTCATTAAAGTGTTGAGCATCTTTTCATGTACCTGTTGATATCTGTATGTAGTCTGGAAAAATATCTATTCCAATCTTCTGTCCATTTGTCCATTTGTTAGATTGTTTGTTACTGAGTTGTGTGTGCTGTTCATATATTCTAGATATTAACTCATTATTGGTTGTATTATTTGGAGACTTTCTCTTATTCAGTAGTTTGAGTTTCCCTGGTGGCTCAGCAGAAAAGAATCTACCTGCAATGCAGGAGACTCCCAGGTTCGATCCCTGGGTCGGGAAGACCCCCTGGAGAAGGAAATGGCAACTTTATCCAGTATTCTTGTCTGGAGAAACTCATGGATAGAGGGCCCTGACAGACTACAATCTGGGGTTGCAGAGACTCAGACATGACTGAGCGACTAAGCACACACTTTGAACAAAAGCTTTAAAGTTTAAGTTGCTCTCATTTAATTAGCTCTTACTTATTTTTACTTTCATTTCTTTTGCTTTGGGAGATAGAAAAATAGTGCTATAATTTATGTAAAAAAGGTTCTGCCTACATTTTATTCTAGGAGTTTATTGTTTCTTATTGTAGATTTAAGTGTTTAATCCATTTTGTGTGTGCATATAGTGTGAGAAAGTGTCCTAATTGCATCCCTTTTCATGTAGCACTCCAGTTTCCTCAGAACAACTTATTAAAGAGACTGAATTTTCCTCATTGTATATTCTTACTTCCTTTGTTATACATTAACTGACTTTATGGAGCTGACTGTGCCTCAGATCATGAACTCCTTATTGCCAAATTCAGACTTAATTGAATAAAGTAGGGAAAACCACTAGACCATTCAGGTATGACCTAAATCAAATCCCTTATGATTATACAGTGGAAGTGAGAAATAGATTTAAGGGCCTAGATCTGATAGATAGAGTGCCTAATGAACTATGGACGGAGGTTCCTGACATTGTACGGGACACAGGGATCAAAACCATCCCCACTGAAAAGAAATGTAAAAAAGGAAAATGGCTGTCTAGGGAGGCCTTACAAATAGCTGTGAAAAGAAGAGAAGCAAAAAGTAAAGGAGAAAAGGAAAGATATAAGCATCTGAATGCAGAGTTCCAAACAATAGCAAGGAGAGATAAGAAAGTCTTCCTTAGCAGTCAATGCAAAGAAATAGAGGAAAACAGCAAAATGGGAAAGACTAGAGACTCTTCAAGAAAATTAGAGATACCAAGGGAAAAGTTCATGCAAGATGGGCTCGATAAAGGACAAAAATGGTATGCACCTAACAGAAGCAGAAGATATTAAGAAGAAGTGGCAAGAATACAAAGAAGAACTGTACAGAAAGATCTTTATGACCAAGATAATCACAATGGTGTGGTCACTCACCTAGAGCCAGACATCCTGGAATGTGAAGTCAAGTGGGCCTTAGAAAGTATCACTACGAACAAAGCTAGTGGAGGTGATGGAATTCCAGTTGAGCTATTTCAAATCCTGAGAGATGATGCTGTGAAAGTACTGCACTCAATATGCCAGCAAATTTGGAAAACTCAGCAGCGGCCACAGGACTGGAAAAGGTCAGTTTTCATTCCAATCCCAAGGAAAGGCAATGCCAAAGAATGCTCAAACTACTGCATGATTGCACTCATCTCGCATGCTAGTAAAGTAATGCTCAAAATTCTGTAAGCCAGGCTTCAGCAATACGTGAACCGTAAACTTCCAGATGTTCAAGCTGGTTTTAGAAAAGGCAGAGGAACCAGAGATCAAATGGCCAACATCCTCTGATCCTGGAAAAAGCAAGAGAGTTCCAGAAAAACACCTATTTCTGCTCTATTGACTATGCCAAAGCCTACGACTGTGTAGATCACAATAAACTGTGGAAAATTCTTCAAGAGATGGGAAGACCAGACCACCTGACCTGCCTCTTGAGAAACCTATATGCAGATCAGGAAGCAACAGTTAGAAATGGACATGGAATGACAGACTGGTTCCAAATTGGAAAAGGAGTACGTCAAGGCTGTATATTGTCTCCCTGCTTATTTAACTTCTATGCAGAGTACATCATGAGAAATGCTGGGCTGGAGGAAGCACAGGCTGGAATCAAGATTGCCAGAAGAAATATCAATAACCTCAGATATGCAGATGACACCACCCTTATGGCAGAAAGTGAAGAGGAACTAAAAAGCCTCTTGATGAAAATGAAAGAAGAGAGTGAAAAAGTTGGCTTAAAGCTCAACATTCAGAAAACAAAGATCATGGCATCTGGTCCCATCACTTCATGGGATATAGATGGGGAAACAGTGTCAGACTTTATTTTTTTGGACTCCAAAATCACTGCAGATGGTGACTACAGCCATGAAATTAAAAGATGCATATTCCTTGAAAGGAAAGTTATGACCAACCTACTGCTGCTTAGTCACTTCAGTCGTGTCCAACTCTGTGTGACCCCATAGATGGCAGCCTACCAGGCTCCCCGGTCCCTGGGATTCTCCAGGCAAGAGTACTGGAGTGGGTTGCCATTGCCTTCTCCATGACCAACCTAGATAGCATATTAAAAAGCAGAGATATTACTTTGCCAACAAGGTCCATCTAGTCAAGGCTGTGGTTTTTCCAGTGGTCATGTATGGATGTGAGAGCTGGACTGTGAAGAAAGCTGAGTGCTGAAGAATTGATGCTTTTGAATTGTGGTGTTGAAGAAGACTCTTGAGAGTCCCTTGGACTCCAAGATCTAACCAGTCCATTTAAAGGAGATCAGTGTTGGATGTTCATTGGAAGGACTGATATTGAAGCTGAAACTCCAATACTTTGGCCACCTCATGCAAATATACCTCTGTATATAAATAGGGCAATTATTCTGCATGCAATGTAATTACTGCTATGTTCTGCAGACTCTGATGCTGGGAGGGATTGGGGCAGAGGAGAAGGGGATGAAAGAGGATGAGATAGCTGGAAGGCATCACTGACTTGATGGACATGAGTTTGAGTGAACTCCGGGAGTTGGTGATGGACAGGGAGGCCTGGCGTGGTGTGATTCATGGGGTCGCAAAGAGTCGGACACGACTGAGCGACTGAACTGAACTGAACTGGCTTTAAGTGCATCATCTTTGGTGAGAATATCTGTGGGCATTTTGATAGAGATAGCATTAATCTGTAGGTTTCTTTGTGTTTCATGGACCTTTTAACAATATTAATTTGTGTAATCCATGGACATGAGATATCTTTCCATGTCTTTGTATCATCTGTAATTTCCTTTATCAGTGTTTTATACTTTAGAGTATAGGTCTTTTTTACCCTTAGTTGAAGCTTATTCTTATGTTGTTTATTCCTTTGATGTGATTTTAAATGAGTTTTTTTTTTTTTGCTTTATTCTCCTGATTATTCATTATTAGTATACACAAAAGCATAATTTTGTATATCAGTGTTGTCTTCTGCAACTTAATATTACTTCTAATAGTTTTTAAGTAGAGATTTTATGGTTTTCTTAGTACAATATTATATTCCGTGCAATAGTGACAGTTTTATTTCTTTCTTTCCATTATGGATCCTTTTTATTTCTTGTTCGATTGCTGCAGCAAGGACTCACAATACTATGTTAAATAGAAGCGGCAGGAGTGGGCATCCTTGTCTTGTTACTGATTTTAGAAAAGAAAAATATCTTTCAGCTTTTCATCATTTTTATGATGTTAGCTGTGGGTTTGTCATAAATGACCTTTATTCCCTTGAGGTATGTTCCCTCTATACCAACTCTAATGAGAGTCTTTGTCATGGGTGGATGGGAGGAAGAGCTGAAGATGAACGGGCTAGAGCCAGGGCTAGATATGAGCCTGGCATTCTCCTATGCTTTGTGGTCACGGCTCTCTGGTTAGAAATGGGTACATGTTCCAAGGTGCTGGAGCTGAAGTCCTTAGGATCAGGTCCAAGCTGACACTATTCATTCAAAGTGTTCTGTCCTTGGCAAAGCACCTTCACCCCAGTGGCTAGTAGCATGAAAGCAAGAAGAGCTGAAGTGGGTGCCTAGTGCAAGCCTTGATATATTCTAGGCCAGTTCCTAATTTCCTAAAATTTCTGGCAGCCTGTAATTCACCCCACCCCTCTGTGTACTCTCTTAGGGGCACAAGTCCTGATGTGATTACTTCTCTTTCCTACCTGGCTCCATGTGGCTCTTTCTTTATAGCTTTGGTTATAGGAGAGTCCTCTGCCAGTTTGTTTTCAGTGAGAATTTCTCAATGTATATTGTACTTTTGATGTGTTCATAAGTGGAGGTGACCTCATCATCTTCCGACTCTGCTATCTTGATCTGCTAATTTTTTGAATTAATAAAGGTTACTAGAGGATGGACAGATCTTCTGCTATTTGCCTATTTTACAGTCCACATGAAGTATAACTGTTGAGAATAAGGAAATAGGATGTTATATATATCATCAGTCCTTTCAGGGATGCTAGTAAAATTCTCATGTGTCTACTCTATAGACTATCTCTAAATTTTTCCATGTACAATTTTCCTATTGAGATCATTTGAATAATTCTAGTTACTTTTCACTGTGCACTTCCAGTGGTGGAGATGGAGAAAGATGGTGATGGAGGAGAAGGAAATGGCAACCAATTCCACTGTTCTTGCCTAGAAAATCCCATGGATGGAGGAGCCTGATGGGCTACAGTCCATGGTGTTGCAGAAGAGTTGGACAGAACTGAGTGACTAAACAACATGCACCACCACTATCACTATCATTGTAAAAATCAATCATTGTTTTGGTATCTTTATTTGATGAATCACTTGAGAGATTCATACACTTAATAATCAAATAACAAGTTAATGTTGAGTATTTTCATTAATTCTCATTTATAGAAGAAGAAATTGAGCATTTGTACATTTCTAAATTTCCATTCTTGTTTGGTCTGGAAATTGAATCTTTTTCCAAATTCACAGATAACATGCTTTATCTACTACTTCCCGGCATAGAAACAGAAATTTACCCCTTTGAAAAACTCTTACATTGACGCAGATCTTCTGCTTGAAACATCAGTAAGAATTTGAGTTGGGAATCTATCAGTAACTATCAAAAATTACGCAACATTTGAAGAACCAAAATAGAATTCTTTATTTGTTGTTAAAATGTTTCATTTTATAGGATATGTTAATAGTATAGTTGTTGTTATTCAGTCGCTAAGCCCTGACTTATATTGTGACCCCATGGACTGCTGCATGCCAGGCTGCCCTGTCCATTATCCCCTAGAGTCTGCTCAAACTCATGTCCATCAAGTCAGTGATGCTATCTAACCATTTCAAACTCTGCTGCTACCTTCTTATTTTTTCTTCAATATTTCTCAGCAACAGTGTCTTTTCCAGTGAGTTGGCTCTTCACATAAAGTGGCCAAAGTATTGGAGCTTCAGCTTCAGCATAGGTCCTTCCCATGAATGAATGTTCAGGGTTGATTTCCACAAGATTGATTAGTGTGATCTCCTTGTAACCTAAGGGACTCTGAAGAGTATTCTCCAGCACCACAATTTGAAAACATCAGTTCTTAAATGCTCAGTCTTCTTCATGGTCCAGCTCTCACATCCTTTCATGACTACTGGAGAGACTATAACTTTGACTATTTGCACCTTTGTTGGCAAAGTGATGTATCTGCTTTTTCATATGCTGTCTAGGTTTGCCAAGGAACAAGTGTATTTTAATGTGATGGATAATGTCACTTTCTGCAGTGATTTTGGAGACCAGAAAATTAAAATCTGTCAGTACTTCCACTTTCTCCCCTTCTATTTGCCAGATACCATGATCTTAGTTTGTTACACTGAGTTTTAAGCCAGCTTTTTCATTCTCCTCTTTCACCCTTATCAAGAAACTCTTTAGTTCCTCTTTACTTTCTGCCATTAGAATGGTATCATCTGTATATCTGATGTTATTTTTCACAGCAATCTTGATTCTAGCTTGTGCTTCATTCAGCCCAGAATATTACATGATCTACTCTGCATAGAGGTTAAATAAGCAGGGTGGGTGACAATAGACAGCCATCAGTTCAGTTCAGTTGCTCAGTCGTGTCCAACTCTTTGTGACCCCATGGACTGAAGCATGCCAGGCCTCCCTGTCCATCACCAACTCCCAGAGTTTACTCAAACTCATGTCCATTGAGTCAGTGATACCATCCGACCATCTCATCCTCTGTCATCCCTTTCTCCTGCCTTCAATCTATCCCAGCATCAGGGTCTTTTCCATGAGACAGTTCTTCACATCAGGTGGCCAAGGTATTGGAGTTTTAGCTTCAACATCAGTCCTTCCAATGAATATTCAGGAATGATTTCCTTTAGGATGGACTGGTTAGATCTCGTTGCTGTCCAAGGGACTCTTCAAGAGTCTTCTCCAACACCACAGTTCAAGAGCATCAATTCTTTACACTCAGCTTTCTTTATAGTCCAACTCTCACATCCTTAAACTACTGGAAAACCACAGCTTTGACTAGATGGACTTTGTTGGCAAAGTAATGTCTCTGTTTTTTAATATACTGTCTAGGTTGGTCATAACTTTTCTTCCAAGGAGCAAGCCTCTTTTAATTTCATAGCTGCAGTCACCATCTGCAGTGATTTTGGAGCCCCAAAATAAACTCTGTCACTGTTTCCACTGTTCTCCCATCTATTTGCAATGAAGTGATGATACCAGATGCCATGATCTTAGTTTTCTGAATGTTGAGCTTTAAGCCAACTTCTTTACTTTCCTCTTTCACTTTCTGCAAGAGGCTCTTTAGTTCTTCTTCACTTTCTGCCATAAGGGTGGTATCATCTGTATATATGAGGTTATTGATATTTCTCCCAGCAATCTTGATTCTACATACAAGTTAAATAAGCAGGGTGACAATATACAGCCTTGACATACTCCTTTCCCAATTTGGAACCAGTCTGTTGTTCCATGTCCAATCCTAACTGTTGCTTCATGACCTGTATACAGGTTTCTCAGAAGGCAGGTAAGGTGTTCTGTTTAAGAATTTCCCCCAGTTTATTGTGATCCATGCAATCAAAGTCTTCAGTGTAATCAATGAAACAGTAGATTTTTTTTTAATATAGAATTCCCTTCCTTTCTTTGAGATCCAACAAATATTGGCAATTTGATCTCTGATCCTTTACCTTTTCTAAACACAACTTGCACATCCGGAAGTTCTCTGTTACTGTACTATTGAAGCCTAACTTAAAGGATTTTGAGCATAACCTTGCTAGCATATAAAATGAGCACAGTTGTACAGTAGTTTAAACATTCTTTGGTATTGCCTCTCTTTGGGATTGAGATGAAAACTGAGCCTTTTCTAATCCTGAGGCCACTGATGAGTTTTCAAAATTGGCTGATATATTGTGTACAGCACGTAAGATTTGAAATAGCTTAGCTGGAATTGCATCACGTCTGCTAGCTTTGTTCATAATAATGCTTCCACTTGACTTCACACTCCAGGATGTTTGGCTGTAGGTGAGCGACCACACCATCATGGTTATCCGGGTCATTAAGATCTTTTTTGTATAGTTCTTCTATGTATCGTTGCTACTTCTTAATCTTTTGTGCTTCTCTTAATTCCTTACTGTTTGTGTCCTTTATTGTGCCCATCCTTGCATGAAATATTCCCTTGATATCTCTAATTTTCTTGAAGAGATCTCTAGTCATTCCCATTCTCATGTTTACCTATATTTCTTTGCATTGTTCATTGAAGAAGGTCTTCTTATCTCTCCTTGCTGCACTCTGGATCTCTGCATTCAGTTGAGCATGTTTTTCCCTTCCCCCCTTGCTTTTTGCTTCTCTTCTTAGCTATTTATAAAGCCTCCTCAAACAACAACTTTCTCTTCTTGTGTTTCTTTTTCTTTGGGCTGATTTTGATTATCACCTCTTGTATAATGTTGAGAACCTCTGTTCATTATTCTTCAGGAACTCTGTCTACCAGATCTAATCACATGAATCTATTTATCACCTCCACTGAATAATCATAGGGGATTTTATTTAGGTCACACATGAATGGCCTAGTGGTTTTTCCTCCTTTCTTCAATTTAAATCTAAATTTTGCAAAAAGATGCTCATGATCTGAGCCTAAGTCATCTCCAGGCCTTATTTTTGCTGACCACTTAAAGCTTCTCCATCATTGGCTGCAAAGAATATAATCAGTCTGTTTTCACTATTGACCTTCTGATGATGTCCATATGTAGAGTCATCTGTTGTGTTGTTGAAAGAGGGCGTTTGCTATGTTCAGTGTGTTCTCTTGACAAAACTCTGTTAGCATTTTCCCTGCTTCATTTTGTACTCCAAGGCCAAGCTTGACTGTTACTGTAGGTGTCTCTGACTTCCTACTTTTGATTCCAATCCCCTACAATGAAAAGGACATCTCTTTTTGGTGATAGTTTTAGAAGTTCTTGTTGACTTTCATAGAAATATTCAATTTCATCTTCTTTAGCATTATTGATTGAATTTGTGGAGATGTGGATTAATGTGATATTGAATGGTTTGCATTGGAAACAAACCATATCATTTGCCTAATACCTAATGCTAAAATACAGTTTTTTCTCTGTCATTCCATTATGACAAAATGGTATTTTTAGTACTTTTAAATGATGATTTAGAAAAAAGTCGACTCATCAACTATCATGTTTACCTGTACTTTTAAAAAAGAGAAGATCAAGTTTAATATTTTTATATCTATCTTAAAGTCTGTAATATATCATTAATATGTAAAATTAACAAATGTTATCAAAAGATAATTAATTCAACTAATTAAATTTTAGCATATTTTAAATTCTCAAGAATTTTATAAGTGCTATTAGTTTTATATTTTTATACAACATATTAAATATATTTTGTATTATTAATCCAATTTTAATTCAATTAAGAATAAAATACAGCTCCTCTATGAGAGTCAGACATATAAGTAGATAACAAAGCAGTGTGTTATTTGCCATACAGAATCATTGCAGAAGGTGCAACAGTAATAGCAACAAAGTAGAGGCTAATTATATTTGGTATTGGATAAAAGTAAAAAAGACCTTTATGGTGGAGATAATATCTAACGTGAATTTAGAACATGATTACAGTTTACCATGAGAATAAAAATATAGACTTAATTATCTAGGAGTAAATAGAATCATTTAAAAGCGGGAAAATGTCCACATACAGAATTTAGACACATAATACATGATATACAATGTGAGCACTAATAATTCTCTAATCAAAATTATTAAAAATGAGAGCACTCGAAAACTTTCACTGTTCAGAATAGTATTCTCTGTCAATAATATATTTTTAATGTAAAGATATACCAAAAGATTTGAATGGTTAAGGAGATATTTTGATTAGTAACTCTAGAGATAAATGTAACAGATTTGTGACAAAAGAGACTTAAAGCCCAGAGTGGCTTCCTGTCAACATTGTCTGTTCTTTAATGAATGCATGGAAATGATAATGGATTAAATAATAAACTAAACAATATGAAAATATAGATAAATCTCTTGGCTTTGCATCTGATTGTGGACACATAAAAAGAATCATTGGCAGAGACTATAGTGAATTAAAAAAAAGAAACCCTGAACTGAATGAAATATTCTATTGAGAGACTATCAAAAATAATTAGCCATCTGAAGAATGCAATTTGCAAAATACCGAGCTATATCATAAAGCTTATGAAGACATTTTAAGTAAAAGTTAAGGACCCTAATTGGAGATTCTTCATCCCAAATAATAATAAACCTTGGTAGAGAAGAAGTCACTTCTTTTTCAGTAATAAACAATCCTAAACTGATCAAATGCATATACATATGCATGGAGATTCCTGAATCTTCAAAGTAAATATGTAAGTACAGTGTAAGAAGGGCAGTATGGGGCACAATAACTTCTCAATTCATCGTAGGACTAATGAAGCATATGAGAAAGAGTTGTGTACACACATCAATTTGTCATCTTTACCTTGATGAATTGGAAGTTTCCTATCTGACACTGTCAACGTTGGATGAAAAGTCACATACATCAACAATAGTAAGCACAGAATATGCATAATTGAAGGTCGAGATGTGATTAAAATTAAAGCCAGGTTGAATTCACCTCATAGACCATAAATGACAGGTTGAGAATTTTAATGTTATACATTATTTATTTGAGTTTGTCAAATTATTTAAACAGTATTTTAATAAAATTTATACAATTTCTCAATCTATATTTTCTAGATACTTTACATGGATGTGTATGATTTTGAAACTAAGAAAAAAGAAGATATACTCATTTTAGAAATATTTTCTTCAAAAATAATTTTTAAATATATTAAAATTATCATGCTACACTGATGTCACACACATAAGAATGATTTTCATTTTAACAAAACTTAAGTATCTACTTTCTGTGCCAAAATCTTCACCCTTTTGTTTGGGGCCTTTGTTTTATGGAGCCACATTTTTCAAAACATCATTACTTATGTTTCTTGACATTATCATAATACTTATATATAGATAACACTAAGTTATTTAAAAATCAATGCATATAAGAAGCAAATTGTCCTTCCAATTTTTGCCAATTACACCAACTCTGTGAATTGTACTGTGGTACACACATTTTATGAAGTACTGTGATGGTTAATGTATCAGCTTGAATGGTCTAAGAGTTGCCCAGATAGCTCGTAAAACATTATTTCTGAGTATAGTCGTGAAGATGTCTAGAGAAGAGATGATCATTTAATTTATTAGATTAAATAAGGAAAACCAGCCTCACCAATGTGATTGATGGGGACATCACCCAATCCGTTGAGGGCACAAGTAGAACTGAAAGGCAAAGAGGAGGCAAAAAGGGAGTGTTGTATCTCACTCTTGAGATACAATGTCCATTTTTATGCCCTTGGACATGAGAGTCCTGCTTCTGATGCCTTTGGACCTTGCCTGCATTATACCACCAACTTTCCTGGATCTGCAGCTTGCAAGCCCCAGGTAATCACATATCTCAACCTCCCAAACTGCATGAGCCAATTCCCATAGTGAATCTCTTCCCATAATGAATCTCTTCTTATACATCTATATATCCTATTAGTCTATTTCTCTGGAGAACTCTAATATGGATGTCATCCACAAATATCATCTTTCTAAACATTTTGTCTGAAAACACATGCATATTTTGTCTGTTTCCTGAAAACTGCACAAACTTTGCAACTAGTGAATTCCACTTATTAATATGTAGTATAAGAATCAAATATATAAAATCTATTTCATGAAAATTTTATCTTGGGTTCACTACTTTGAAGAAGGAAGTACATTTAAATGAAAATGCTAAAATATTTTTAATGAGTAAAATTAACATACAATTCTAGATTTCTTATTAAGTCCATGTTGGGTAATAAAACAAAATTCTTAAGCACATATTACAAATTAAATTATTTGATTTAATATTATATAATAACTGTTGGTGGATGTGAGAGTTGGTCTGTGAAGAAAGCTGAGCACAGAAGAATTGATGCTTTTGAACTGTGGTGTTGGAGAAGACTCTTGAGAGTCCCTTGGACTGCAAGGAGATCCAACCAGTTCATTCTGAAGGAGATCAGCTCTGGGATTTCTTTGGAGAGAATGATGCTGAAGCTGAAACTCCAGTACTTTGGCCACCTCATGCGAAGAGTTGACTCATTGGAAAATACTTTGATGCTGGGAGGGATTGAGGGCAGGAGGAGAAGGGGACGACAGAGGATGAGATGGCTGGAGGGCATCACTGACTCGATGGACCTGAGTCTGAGTGGACTCCGGGAGTTGGGGATGGACAGGGAGGCCTGGCATGCTGCGATTCATGGGGTCGCAAAGAGTCGGACATGACTGAGCAACTGAACTGAACTGAATTGAATATATTCTAAAAGTACTGTTTGTATGTAATTTGTAAATCTGATGCTATGTAATGTACTAAAGAAAGGAAACGTATTATGTCAAAATGTTTTAAGAAAACTGGAACTAAGTATATTTTCAAATTGTTCATGTGAAGAAAGTAAAGCTGTAATATATTTTAATGTTTTAAATGCTTTGCTCAGGAGAATATTATCAAACTGAAGTAAATAATAATTTAATTATAATTGCATGCCTTTAAAACCAAGATATATTTACTCTCTGTGTGTACATATTAGTATAAAACATTTAGTTGAACTTTTTCTTAAATTTTACAGAATATTTTCAGTTCTATAAATAGAGAACTAGTTACTGGATATGTCTTATATAGAGTGTGGAGTCATATTTACAGTTATGAAATACGAATGAGTAATTTATTAGTACATACATTAGGAAAAATGTAGATAGAAATAAAGGTCAATTTGTAATTCTACAAATTCAGTTCTAAGAAAGAAATGGCAACCCACTCCAGTATTTTTGCCTAGAGAATTCCATGGACAGAGAAGCCTGGTGGGATACAGTCCATGGGGATGCAAAGAGTTGGATATAACTGGGTGACTAACACTTTAAACACTATCTAGACTCCATGGTTATTATTTCTCCCATTATTTAATTTTGTTAGTTTTTCAAAATTTCAGGATTGTTCACACTTACTAATCTTTTTAGGAAGCATTATTTTGTTTTTACTATTAATCTCTCTGTTCCTTGACTGATGGTAGTATTATTTTCTAATGCAATTGCATATATGTACCATATCTTTCAGTGGAGCTATTTCAAATCCTGAAAGATGATGCTGTGAAATCAATATGCCAGCAAATTTGGAAAACTCAGCAGTGGCCACAGGGCTGGAAAAGGTCAGTTTTCATTCCAATCCCAAAGAAAGGCAATGCCAAAGAATGCTCGAACTACCACACAATTGCACTCATCTCTCACACTAGTAAAGTAATGCTCAAAATTCTCCAAGCCAGGCTTCAACAATATGTGAACCGTGAACTTCCTAATGTTCAACCTGGTTTTAGAAAAGGCAGAGGAACCAGAGATCAAATTGCCAATATCTACAAGATCATGGAAAAAGCAAGAGAGTTCCAGAAAAAACATCTATTGCTGCTTTATTGACTATGCCAAAGCCTTTGACTGTGTGGATCACAATAAACTGTGGAAAATTCTGAGAGAGATGGGAATACCAGACTACCTGACCTGCCTCTTGAGAAATTTGTATGCAGGTCAGGAAGCAACAGTTAGAACTGGACATGGAACAACAGACTGGTTCCAAATAGGAAAAGGAGTACGTCAAGGCTGTATATTGTCACCCTGCTTATTTAACTTCTATGCAGAGTATATCATGAGAAACGCTGGGCTGGAAGAAACACAAGCTGGAATCAAGATTGCTGGGAGAAATATCAATAACCTCAGATATGCAGATGACACCACCCTTATGGCAGAAAGTGAAGAGGAACTAAAAAGCCTCTTGATGAAAGTGAAAGAGGAGAGTGAAAAAGTTGGCTTAAAGCTCAACATTCAGAAAACAAAGATCATGGCATCCGGTCCCATCACTTCATGGCAAATAGATGGGGAAACAGTGGAAACAGTATCAGATTTTATTTTTGGGGGCTCCACGGTCATTGCAGATGGTGACTGCAGCCATGAAATTAAAAGATGCTTACTCCTTGGAAGAAAAGTTATGACCAACCTAGACAGCATATTCAAAAGCAGAGACATTACTTTGCCAGCTAAGGTCCGTCTAGTCAAGGCTATGTTTTTTTCCAGTGTTCATGTATGGATGTGAGAGTTGGACTGTGAAGAAAGCTGAGCTCTGAAGAATTGATACTTTTGAACTGTGGTGTTGGAGAAGACCCTTGAGAATCCCTTGGACTGCGAGGAGATCCAACCAGTCCATTCTGAAGGAGATCAGCCCTGGGATTTCCTTGGAAGGAATGATGCTAAAGCTGAAACTCCAGTACTTTGGCCACCTCATGCGAAGAGTTGACTCATTGGAAAAACTCTGATGCTGGGATGGATTGGGGGCAGGAGGAGAAGGGGCCGACAGAGGATGAGATGGCTGGATGGTATCACTGACTCTATGGACGTGAGTCTGAGTGAACTCCGGGTGTTGGTGATAGACAGGGAGGCCTGGCGTGCTGCAGTTCATGGGGTTGCATAGAGTCGGACACAACCGAGTGACTGAACTGAACTGAACCACATCTTTAAGTATTCATCTGCACATGGACATTTAGATTGTTTCCATGTCTTGGCTATTGTAAATAGTGTGGCTGTTAACATAGGGATGCCCGTATCTTTTTGAATTATAATTTTGTCTGAAAATACGCTCAGGGGTGGGATTGTTGGATCATATGGTAACTCTGTTTGGCTCTTTGAGGAACCTCCATACTGTTTTCCATAGTGGTTGCACCGACTTACATTCCCACTAACAGTGTAGGAGGGTTCCCTTCTCTCCACACTTACTCCAGCATTTGTTATATGAAGACATTTTAATCATGGCCCTTCTGACCAGTGTGAGGTGTACCTCACTGTAATGTTGATTACCATTCTCTAATAATTAGCAACACTGAGCATCTTTTCATGTGGTTTTTGGCCATCTGTGTGTCATCTTTGGAGAAATTTCTAGTTAGGTCTCCTGCCCTAGTCTATCTTTTTTTTTTTTTTCTTTTTTTACTTTCAGAATTTTGATTAGTGTGTCATGCGTTTTGTGATTCCAACTATGATTTTCACAATAGAAACCAATATATAAAACATAATGAATAATATCTAATTACCCTAATATGTCTTTTGGTATACATATGAACAAATTTTGTGTGCTTAAATCTGTAATTTTGATGACTGTTTTGGTGACAGTTTCCTTTTTTATTAATTATACATTCATCTGAGCTACCATTGTTTATGTCTTGATATTAGATAGAGTATGTCTATGTGCTAATATGTTCTCACAGTTATTTTGAGTACTCATAACTTCACAATTTCTTTTGAAATTTAATATTACTAATTCAATAATTGTATTTTAATAAATTGTATTAAAATTGTGTTAAATTTATAAATTTGTTAGAAATTGACATCTAAACAATTTGTACCTTTCAACTTACACAAATTATCTTTCTCTTCCATTTGTTCAGTATTTAAAAATCTTTCACATGTTTTGTTAGATATCTTCCTAAGCATATTTTGGTGACTTTATTAATATAGTAGTAGTAGTAATTTAGTTGCTAAGTTGTGTTTGACTCTTGCAACCCTATGGACTGTAGCTTCCCAGGCTCCTATGTCCATGGGATTCTCCAGGCAAGATTACTGGAGTGGGTTGCCATTTCCTTCTCCAAACCTTTTTAAATTAAATTTTCTGATTTTAACTGCTAGCAACTAGAAATGCTACGATTTCTGTATATTTATCTGACTTCTGCAAAACTGATAAGCTCATTTATTCATTCCAATACTTTGTTGTAGTCTCTTTATCTTCTGTAAATCACTGCAGATTTCATTCTTTACTTTCTGATCCCCATGCTTTTTTAGTTGTCCTCTCATACTTTCTCCCCTCAATCTTCTCCTTACTCTCCCTTTTCTGCTTTATGATGTTTTAAACCTTATTATAAGGACTTGGAGGAGGAAATGGCAATCCTCTCCAGTATTCTTGCCTGGGGAATCCCATGGACAGAGGAACCTGTTGGGCCATAATCCATGAGGTCACAAAAGAGTTGGACATGACTTAGTAATGACAACAACATAAGGATTTAGGACTTAAAAAATATCAAAGAGGTGGAGGTTGAGGAATATAGTGTATTTTTAATCTCTGAGATATGAATACGTCTTTGGTCCTTGTTATCTTTTGTCTTTTCCTTGCCCCTCCTCCACTTCCTGCCATCTTCCCTAAGAATATTATTTGTACTAGATGTGGTGCTTCAATTCCATTTTTAATTTGATTCAATAAAATTAAGACATTTTCCTTTTAATTTTAGACAAATAGATTAGGGGAAGTAGGAGTACTCAAGTAATTCAGGTTTGTGAAATTTTTTTGAAAAGAGTACTCTATCAATATTTATTTGTATGCAAGCTCTTAATTGTGTTCCTCAAATATATTCTACATTTTCTTACTTTTTGTCAGAGTATATGTTTTAAAGCAAGGAATTTTAAAACGTATATCTGTGTGGATTCTTCACACAGATCTTTGTGGATCTCTGCTGAATCTTCTCAAAATTTCCTTTAAGTATTTACATTTAATATATATTTGGTGCCTGAAAATTTGCTATTATTTTTTTCTTCATGGAGTATTATTCTGTTAATCATTAGTTTAACGTTCATACTTTCTGTCACTTATTTTTATCTCAGTTCTGTTATGCTGCAATTAAGAGTGATATATAAATGTTTTTCAGTGGTGGAAATATTTGTAAGGTAGATAGATAAATATAGATGTAGATATTGATATTTATTTGTTTAATGTTAATACTTAGGGAAATAATGTACTGACTAGATTCTTTGTCTTTGTGTCATGTATCTAATTTTGCATTTTTTTTCCTCTTTTTTCTAAGGCTCAATTTTCTGGGTTTCCTATGGGGGAATGTTCAGAGTTTTGCCTACGATTACTTTAGAAAAGTCAGAATTTTCAAGTACATATAGATCATTAATGATTTATCTCTACTAAATTTGTAGATAGCTTTATTTTACTTAAAGCATGCTGTCTATAGTTATAAGTGACTGACAAGTCATTTTTAAACAATTTTTATTTAATTTCAGTAATATATACATAACAAAATTTGCCATCCTAACCATTTTAATTGTACAGTTCAGGGTCTTTAGCTATAGTCCCGCCATTATATAACCATCACTACCATCCATCTCTAGAACTCTTTTGCAGAACTGAGACTCTATCTATCACATGATAAATACCTACCCATTCTCGCCCCTTGTCCCTGCCCCTGATAACCACCATCCCATTTCTGACTCTGAATTTAACTACTAAGGCTATCTCATGTAAATTGAACCATGTAGTATTTTCCTTTATGTGAACACGTATTTCATTTACCTTAATGTCCTCAAGGTTCATTCATGTAGTCACTGTGTTATAGTGAATAATATTCCATTGTATGTATATAGCACATTTTCTTTATATATATCTCTGGTGATGAACATTTGTCTTGCTTCTACTTTTTGGATATTGGAAATAATGCTGCTATGACAAGGGTGTACAGATGTCCCATTGAGACTCCACTTTCCATTTTGTGCTGTATATATCCAGAGGTAGAATGGCTGAGTCATGTGACAATTCTATTTTTAAGTTCTGCAGAATTGCTATACTGTTTTCCTCAGCAACTACACTGTTTAACATTACCATCAACATAACACAGATTCTCCACACCCTCACTAGTACTTATTTGTGGTTTGTTTTGTCACTAGTAGCCATCCTAATGGAGAAGGCAATGGCACCCCACTCCAGTACTCTTGCCTGGAGAATCTCAAGGACAGAAGAGCCTGGTAGGCTGCAGTCCATGGGGTCGCTAAGAGTTGGACACAACTGAGTGACTTCACATTCACTTTTCACTTTCATGCATTGGAGAAGGAAATGGCAACCCACTCCACTGTTCTTGCCTGGAGAATCCCAGGGACGGGGGAGCCTGGTGGGCTGCGGTCTATGGGGTCGCACAGAGTCGGACACGACTGAAGCGACTTAGCAGCGGCAGCAGCAGCAGCCGCAGCCGCAGCCGCAGCCGCAGCCGCCGCCACCCTAATGGGTTTAAGGTGGTATCTCATTGTGATTTTCATCTACATTCCCTAGTGATTAAAGATACTGAGCATCTTATGTGCTTGTTAGCCATTTGTATATCTTCTTTATAGAAATTAATTGAAATATTTTGCTCATTTTTGAATCATCTTATTTTTTTGTCATTCAGTTATAGGAAAACATATAAAGGTATGTTATCCAATGGAATACTAAATTTTCCAAAAGAAAATAGTAAATGGTATATGAGAGGAAACAGTGAAAATATTTTCCTCAGTCATCAATTTAATTTGTTTTTGGTAAAGAAGTACTGAATCCATTTCGTAATAAAAAAAGGTTTTTGATCAAACCTCAAGGGTCACTTAGAAATGTAATATACCCATTTTCTTTGTATCTTGCTTTTCCCCCCCTTCAAATGTATTGTGATTAAAGTAAACAGAACACACATTCAAGTTATGACAGGTGGCACAAATTTTAAATGTTGAAGTATTCCTAAGATAAACTGAAATATGAAAGTGATTTTCAAAATATTAGATTACTAATGCATTAAAATACATTAATATAAACAAAAGAATAAATTAATGGATTTGAAAGTAAAAATTACATTGATCCTTATACCAAAGAGTAGCGTCTTTGAAAATATGACATAATAAAATTATGAAAATTAATTAGGAAATAATATATTCACTTAAAATAATAAAGGAGGGGGGCTTCCCTGGGGGTCCAGTTGTCAAGACTCCAATGTGAGTGTAAAGAGTTTGATCCCTGGTCAAGGAATAAGATCCCACATGCCATGTAGGATTAAAAAATAATAATAATAAAAGGGAAATGCATGCAGATCTAAACATTATAAAATACTGTACTTAATTTGATTAAAAATACTAACTGTGTGTATAAAAGTGGTAGTCTCTCAGTTGTGTCTGACTCTTTGTGACCCCATGGACACCACCAGCTCCTCTGTCCATGGGATTTCCCAGGCAAAAATATTGAAGTGTGTTGCCATTTCCTCCTCCAAGGGATCTTCCTGACCCTAGGATCAAACCTGGGTCTCCCACACTGCAGGCAGATATACTAAAGCACATTCTAAATGCTTGAGTACATTCTAAAGGCTCACATAGATGATTTGACAAGAAAATATACATTTTAAAAAAATATGTGATGCCGAAATAAACCTGGATGGAATCTGTAATGTATAATGATCATAAAGCCAAAACAAAACCAAACAGATATGTAAAACCAAACACGAACTTAGGGTATTTTAGGACAGAAAGCTCAGGCTTAGTCTCAAGACACTGAGATTTAGCTGACTTCAATTAGTCCTAAATTCTGCATTTAAAAAATGTGTGTGTGTGTGTGTGTTTACATAGTTGACAGTATTGAAATTTAAAAAGAACTTAGAATAATTGGTGAAAATAGAAAACACTCGGATGCATTTCATTCTTACCATTACCCATCTTACCATTTCCCATGTGTGAGTCACATCAAACACTGCACTTTATTTGAGGCCACTTTTTTCAACTGATTTCCCTAATGGAGCAAGTTTGATATTTATAACTATGCAAGTATTATCTACAACATTTGTATGGTGTGCTGTTTAAGGATATAGGTTTCCAAGTCAAAATGCCTGATTGAATTTCTGCTTTGCCACTTATTCTCCATGAGAACTGAAGCAAATGTCTTAATTTTCTAAATTATATCTTTTTTATTTATAATGTGGTGACCATGATAATGAATGGCTATCTTTCATAGAATTACTGTGAAGACTAAAAGGCTAACATACATGAAGTCATATATTCTCTAAAAAGTTCATTGTAAGAAAAGAGATCTAGAAAAAAGGATTGACTGGTACAACAATTGAGGTGAATGTGGGTCTAAAGCCCAGCTCTATCACTTACTAATTTCTTAAAGGCTAACTGCACTGTAAATTTGTGTGTTTATATTTAAAATAGAGACATTATTTATTTCATTTCCCAAAGGTTATTTAGAGTTTTAATTATCTAATTTAGGTAAAGAGCTTAGTATAGGGACTAGTAAAAAAAACAAAGCCAATATCAACTACTGTTTAAGTAAATCATAACCATCAAAATGTTTTTGCAATTTCTCCCTTTTATACACATATACCTCACCCTCACTGTAAACCCAGTTCATGTCTCCCAGTGTTTATGGCTCCAAGCCATATGTACATGACTGATTGAAGGATGATTGAGAACACGCATGCACAGACACACATAACACAAGTATAAGACACTGTGTGTGTGTGTATACATATTTACTGTATACAGATTATATTTATCTAATTTATTTAAATTCTTCCTAAGCTGCCTTATAATATCATGTTATGATACCCTATTCAGTCTGAAGCTTGAAACTGTTATTCCTTCATTCATACACCCGCATGATTAAGCAGTCTTATGGTATTTAAGTTTGATATATTTTGTACATTACTAAAATTGTTACTTATTTCATATTCTCTAGGTTTTTCTTTCCAGTTTTTGTTCTAAAGCACTTTCAAATATTTAGAAGAGATTTATAGGCAAGTCAAAAGCTTTGCAAACATCATTCAAGTCATCTAATATAATTTGCTCCCAGCGCTAAAAACATCTGTCATTTGATACAATCTTTCATGTTAATTCATGGAAAAAAGAAAAATATCACATAAAATGAGATTTATTTTAGTAAATTATGAAAGCATAGTTTTATTTAACTGACTTAAACAGTTGCTGGTATTGTTCACAAGTTTAGGAAGATAAATGCCATTTTTAATGAAGAATTTTCTCTCAACTGTGTTATGAAACTACTGCAGAAATATGTCAGAACCCATCAAAATGTACGCGAAGCCTTTTTCACTGGGTAAATCATGGACATGCAAAATGGAACCTCTATCTCCTCTTTAGTGTTCTTAAAAATACAAAATTCACCTAATCTCTCTATATCATGATTCAAATAACCTTTCCCAGGATGATGTTAAAAAAGAAACATGGAATTTATTTTTAAACAGTAGAACAGAAACTTTTAAATTGCCATAAACTGGAAAGTCAATGAAAGTTTACCTAAACTTTGTTAAATTATCAAACCCATAGTTTATTTTTAAATGTATCAGTTTTGTGTATTTATCACATATATCACACAGTACCTTAATTTTATGATAGAATTATGAGCCACTTTGATAATTTTCTTAATATTAATTCTAGAATGTGTAATATATATTTGTTTAGCTATAATGGCATTCTCAATGTGTTTTAAAACCCATGTCAATGATTTTTTAAGTTCTAAAGAAAAGCATATGTTCATGTTCAAATATTTGCTCCAAATTGTGTTTAATGTTACAGAAGATTGAAATAAGTTAATAAAATCAATGATTTGAATGTAATGGCTTATTAAATATGAGTGTTAAAATAGAATGATTTACTATATAATATCTATTTCAATAATGCAGTGAGTGAAGGGAAGAGTGAAGTGAAAATAGCAGTCATTCAGTCGTGTCCGACTCTTTGCGACCCCGTGGACTGTAGCCCACTAGGCTCCTCTGTCCATGGGATTCTCCAGGCAAGAATACTGGAGTGGGTTGCCATTTCCTTCTCCAGGGAATCTTCCTGACCCAGGGATAGAACCCAGGTCTCCCGCATTGCAGGCAGACGCTTTAACCTCTGAGCCACCTGCAGTGCATAAAGGTAAAAACATTTTCACAATATATTTGGGTGTAAGTTTAATGTAACATTCCCACTTGATTTCAGGCCAACTCCATTTATTTACTAGATACTGTATTATTTAAACCAGGAAATAGAGAAGTATGAAATGAAAGTCAACAAAAACATGCCTTCTGAATCCTGGCAGGATATATATGAATGTGGTGATCACAATTGACTCGCCAGGTGAATATGGCTGGGACTGGAAGGTCTTTATTTATTATTCCAGGGAGAGCTTCCTAGCCAAAAACTGATTCTGTCCTCTACAATAAACTGTCCTCTACAACAGTTTACATACTTTGAATTTGTTTCTTTAAATATATGGATCTATATTCTGGCTCCAAATTTGATTAGATTATTCTTGTTAATACTTAAAAACTCATAACATAGTACTAACCTATATTTGATGAAATTTTACAGTTGGTTAAAGATTATTTTGCTTTGTTTTCTTATTTAACAACTATATTAATTGTCAATAATATGAAGGGCACTTTGATTTTAGAGGGCTCTATGAGTGAAGGAATCATGGATCATTTTCCTAAGGAACTGATAGAAGTTTAAATTAAATAAGGAATTCAGAGAAAAGTGAAATTGTATTATTTAATGGGATCAAAAAGTTCTCCAGAGAAATGTAGTTCTATCTAGCTGAACCTTGGAGGAAAAGGTGAAACATGTACGTAAGGGTTTAGGGGTAATTCAGAGAGAAGGAGCAGTATGTGCAGAGGGACATTTGACGCATGCAAGAAAACAGGTAGCTTATTATCAGCGGGACCACAGGAAGCAGTGAGAATTTATGATGGGAAAGACTTCGTAGGAATTTCCATTACAGGATAAAGTATTTAAGTGTTATTCATCATGCAGTTGGAAGACATTAAAATGCTTTCACAGTGAGGAAAAAGATCAGTATTATCCTGTTGGAAATTAATTAGCAACATTCCAAAGTATTTTGTGAAAGAAAAATCAAATATCTTGCAACATGTGTGCTACGATATAGCACGTTCTTTCCCCCAACTTCATATTTCCTGAAAATTCATTCTTAAATCGAATAAGGATAGATGAGATGACAAGAGCAGGCCTGTAAACATAAAATGAATTCAGTTGATTATCAATAGTCAAACAAAAGCAAAAACATAATGTTCAACAAATATTGCAAACACCCCATATTTGTTCATTTGAAAATGTATTTAATTTACACTTATTTAAAATGTACATTTGCTGGGTATATAATTCTAAGCCAAGAGTAGCTTTGCTTTCTCTCAGAGTATAGAATTTATCATTCCATTGTCCTCTGTCTTCCATTGTTTCTGTTGATGTAGCACTTTTCTTCCTTCAGTTCAGTTCAGTCGCTCAGTCGTGTCCTACTCTTTGCAACCCCATGAATTGCAGCTCCGCCGGGTCTCCCTGTCCATCACCAACTCCTGGAGTTCACTCAAACTCATGTCCATCGAGTCGATGATGCCATCCAGCCATCTCATCCTCTGTCATCCCCTTCTCCTCCTGCCCCCAATCCCTCCCAGCATCAGAATCTTTTCCAATGAGTCAGCTCTTCACATGAGGTGGCCAAAGTATTGGAGTTTCAGCTTCAGCATCAGTCCTTCCAAAGAACACCCAGGACTGATCTCCTTTAGAATGGACTGGTTGGATCTCCCTGCAGTCCAAGGGACTCTCAAGAGTCTTCGTCAACACCACAGTTCAAAATCATCAATTCTTCGGCGCTCAGCTTTCTTCACAGTCCAACTTTCACATCCATACATGACCACTGGAAAAATTGTTGTTAAACATATTTTTAAAAATGTAATATTATCATATCATATTTTTATGATTAAAAAAATTTAAATTATGATATAATCATGTGAGTGTCTGGAGTAGATTTACAGTATGTTTTAATTCTGATAGTATAAATCCTATTAATTTTGTTCCTCGTAATCTTGTCTAGGATTTTCTAGGCATTTTGTATTTCCCTGGGTTTCCCTTGTAGCTCAGTCGGTAAAGAATCTGCCTGCAGTGCAGGGGATCTGGGTTCGATCCCTCGGTTGAGAAGATCCCTTGGAGCAGGAAATAGCAACTCACTCCAGTAACCTTGCCTGGAAAACTCATGGACAGAGGAGTCTGGTGGGCTGTAGTCCTTGGGGTCTCAGAGTGTCAGTCACGATTGAGCGACTAACACTTACTGACTTACTTGTATTTCCCTCTAAATTTTAGAATTAATATTGAAAAGAAAATTTCACATAAAACTATTGAGATTTTTCTTATGTTCTTTTTGTATATCTAAATCAATTTGATAAGAATTAATATTGTGTTATGCTGCTGCTGCTAACAAGCGCTCAGTCATGTCTGACTCTTTGCAACCCATGGACTCTAGCCTGCCAGGCACCTCTGTTCATGGGATTTTTCCAGGCAAGAATATTTGAGTGGTTGCCATTTCTTCCTCCAGGGGATCTTCCCAACCCAGGGATTGAACCCCGTCTCTTGCATCTGCTACATTGGCAGGCAGATTCTTTACCACTAGCGCTAATAGGGTCTTCCAATCCATGAACTTATAATATTTCTACATTTACAAAGGTCTTTGTTTTACTCTGCGGTGTTTCATAGTTTTAAGGATGTTAGTGTTCTATAGTTTGTATTAGATAAACATTCTAGAGACCTAGAATATATTAAGAGCACAGGAATTGTCTGTTTAAGTGTCATTATGTGAATGACTTTAATATCTAAAATATTCTGTTATTAGTCAGTTCAGTTCAGTCACTCAGTTGTGTCCGACTCTTTGCAACCCCATGAATCGCAGCACGCCAGGCCTCCCTGTCCATCACCAACACCTGGAGTTCACTCAGACTCATGTCCATCGAGTCAATGATGCCATCCAGCCATCTCATCGTCGGTCATCCCCTTCTTCTCCTGCCCCCAATCCCTCCCAGCATCCAAGTCTTTTCCAATGAGTCAACTGTTCGCATGAGGTGGCCAAAGTACTAGAGTTTCAGCTTTAGCATCATTCCTTCCAAAGAAATCCCAGGGTTGATCTCCTTCAGAATGGACTGGTTGGATCTCCTTGCAGTACAAGGGACTCTCAAGAGTCTTCTCCAACACAACCTGAAAAATTCAGAAGGCATAATGCCAGTGTGTTAAAATTTTAAAATGGAAATTTTATGTTGATTTTTTTCCAGGAAAACTACCAAATTTATGTATTAATTTTCTAGTTTTTGTTTACTTGTTTGCTTATAGTTCCCTTAAAGTATAATTTGCACACAGTTTGGTTTTTCAAAAATAATTAAAGTTTTAATTCTTTATCACTCTTAATTTCATTTCCTTTGTTTTGTTTGCATAGGTGAGCTTCAATACAATATATTAAAAATTGAAGACATTGGAAATTATTTTTTTCTTTTCAAACTCAGAAGAAAGCTGATTTCTTAAGTAGAATGTTAGTTGCATATTTTTATATCTTTCCAGACTGAAGATGCTCCTATTCTGCATATTTTTAAGATTTACTTTAATCGTCACCTGTGTTTGCTTTATCAATTATTTCAATATTTTATTTAGCAAGAGGATCTTGTTGATTTTTTATTCTCAATATGCTAGATTACTTTGAATAATTTTTGAATGTTAATTATTTTGAATTTTTTCTAGTAAACCCCATATAGTCATGAAATATTTATGAATTGTGTTGCCTCATAGTTTATTTGGAATTTTTGTGTTCATGTAAATAGAACATATTGCCTTTACATTTTTTTTCCTGTCAGATGTTTGTTAATGGCTATTTTCTGTATATACTGTGTTCTGTCTCTTTTGGTAAACAGCCCATGTGTTCTTGAAAAGAACATGTTGGATGTAATGTCACTAAAGGACCTTCTTTAGCAATTACCTTTAGCAAGGACCTTCTTTAGCAATTACCTAGATGATTTGACAGTTGAGCAGATGTGGAATACTGATTTTTAGCAAAGTTTAAAGCCTAATTCTTCAATGCTGACACAAAAAGAACATTCTAAAAATTATTTATTTTGGTCCTTAAATGGATGAATCAATCCTCTAAAAAGAAGAAACCTATGTTAATGCAGCCTGGCATGCTGCAGTCCATGGGGTTGCAAAGACTCAGACACAACTGGACGACTGAACGGTGTTAATGTATACAGCTAAACGAATGTTGAATTCGTCTGCAAATAGATTTCTGGGAGATTTGAAAATCTGGTGAGGACCATATTATAAACTTTTCTTTTCCTCCTGCATTTCAATTATTTAGACCTGTGTCCTAGCCCAGGCCTAATTGTTATTGTGCAAAAGAAAAAAATCCCTCTAAGATCAATGGTCATGTCTCTAGGAAACAGGTTTCACAATTATGCTCCTTTTGCTTATGTTTCCAGTGAGTCTTTAATTTATATTATCTTCCTTCTTTTGTGAAAGAGTAAATATAGAAGACAAATATCCTTATTAGAAAATAAACTGGGGAATTTGATTTAGTTTGAGAGCCACAAGGACCTGTTGATGGGAATAATCAATAGGAATAGAAAAGTGTTTTATTTGAGGGCCAAACTGAGCATTATGGCCCTTGAGACGCAGATTGAAGAAGCCCTTGACTTGTATTCTGCTGGACTACAAAATAAATTATGTTTATATAGAGGCAAAACTCTCAAAAGTACATGAAATATTTGCCAAAAATTAGGACTGGATGTTGCAAGAAGTAAGGATGCTTCATAAGTAAGAATTGGTTGGAGTCCAAAACGGTTGCATAGTTACAAGGGAGGCCTTGAGGCCATAAGGTTGAAGCTGGCAGCTGCTAGCAAGTATTGTTTGAGAATGACTGGTCACATCCTTGGCCTGAAAGTTTAGAAAATCAAGTTCTCAGTAATGCAGAAATGTGTCTAAAACCACATCCATAAAAATCAATCAGCCTACCTAGACACAATGGCCTCCCAGCTACATTTTGAATGCTTGAACCAGAGTTACTGCATTTTGATTTTCAAATGTGTTTTTTTTTCTTTAATAGTTAAAAGCAGAGGTACAGTATATGTGTATAATAGCCACAAAACAGGCCATTCTAGTTAGTTTAAATTAAATCATATATAAGCCAGAACTACTTCTCCATACATTGATGTGTGAAAAGTTCTTCTATCAGACCTCCTATTAAATACAGTTCAGCAGCCATGGTCACCCTTAGCCTCTCAGCAACAGACAATGTCAGCTAAGACATGGTGTAAAGGGGAGCTGACAAGTGCTATCTTTGAGAAAGCCACTCTCAAGAATAGAAATAGCACCGATATTAGACAGGCATGTTGTATTTCTTCACCAATGCTACATCAGGCCTTTGTAACAAACACTCCCAGCTCAGTAATTTCAAACAGCACATGCTTTTCTCTATTTCCAGTCTATGTGTTAGGACGGTGGCTCTGTTTAGGCTACTGGCCGACTTGGCTGGGCTTCAGCTGCAGTAGATTTAAAGTTTGTTCCTTGGTCTCTGTGGGCTTCCCTCGTAGCTCAGATTGTGAAGAATCTGACTGAAATGCAGGAGACCTGGGCTCTACCCCTGGGTCAGGAAATTCCCCTGGAGAAGGGAATGGCTACCCACTCCAGTATTCTTGCCTGGAAAACCCTATGGACAGGAGCCTGGTGGACTATAGCCCATGGGGTTGCAAAGAGTCAGACATGGCTAAGCGACTAACGCTTCCAACACTTGCTCCATCTCTGCATTTTCTTTGTACCAGCACCTAGCTAATCATACTTTTCTCATGACAAATCACTGAAGCACAGACTGGAATCAAGCAATGCTACTTAAAGCCCTGGCTTCAAAACTGGCCTGATAATTCTGCCCGTATTTTCTTGCCCAAAGCAAGTCATGTGAATACAGACAAATCAGAAGGACTGAAAAGTATGTAAAATAGAGCATACTGTCACTCAGCTGGTAAAGAATCTGCCTGCAATGCAAGAGACCTGGGTTTGATCCCTGGGCTGGGAAGATCCCCTGGAGAAGGGAACAGCTACCCACTTCAGTATTCTGGCCTGGAGAATTCCATGGACTATACAGCCCATGGGGTTGCAAAGCATTGGACAATAATGAGCAACTTTCGTTTTCTGAGCATTAGAAACTTACATGCAAAGTATGAATATACAATTCCAGTAAAGGGAGAGAATAGAAAACTGAGGAGAATACCCACACACACATACAAGCGTTGTCATTCTGTTCAAATCTAGGAATCAGACAAGATATACCTCCTCAGTAGTGGAATCAGGAAGAAGTTAGTAAAAGGTTTAGGGTTAGAAATGTATCTCTGTTCACAGAATAAAAATACCAATAATGGGAAGAAAAATTTTCCTTTAAAAACTAGTACATAATTATTGCTGTACTGGGTGAAGATGTAATACAATCAGCACAAAAACAAGTTTGATTTACGTACGGTCTTTTCAGAGTCAGGAAGTGTTATTTCTTCTTAAATGGAAATGAGAGACAATGATCATTTTATGTGTCAAAGATCACATGCATTGCAGTTTCTACAGGCCTCATTCCTTGACAGCATAAAGAAATTTAGAGGAATTGGAACAAAGATTCTTTGAACTCCCATTGTTCTACTTGAAGTTATTACGTCACAGGGTTTGCTCCAAAATTTATCTTAGGACTAAGGCCTTTTATATAATTTGGACTTCTAACAAGAAAATACAATTCCAAGATTCATTGTGTGAGTGAATTGATTGTCTCATTTTTGGAAACTGCTTGTTTTACTATAAAGCAGGATAATTTAACTGGACAAAATAGTGGTATGTACATTGTCAGATTATCAGCTCAGACACTTTTCAGGGACGATAGCTTTGAAAAAAAACTTAAAAGAGGCTAAGAAGGGGAAAATAAATATAGAAACACATTAAGTTTTTCTTAAGTGCCTTTTGGGAGCATAATTTAAAATAACTCCTGGAATGAATAATACTTTAAACTTATCTAAATAGAAGCAGAACAAAGAGCATCTTCCTGATTTAGAATCTTTGTTCATTTATCTGCTTTAAAATTTTACAAAGTTGCTTTGCCTTCAAAATCCTACATAAAACTAATTGACTTCCTATAGCACCATTCACAAAACTTCACAAAGTAAGCAAAAATAGATGATTGTGATTGATGAAGGTTAAATTTTGCCTGTAGCAACAGAAATCTTTGTTTTTAATATAGATTTTTACTGAAACTTTTTAAAGATTATAAGCTATTTTTATGAAGTTGTCCATATTCATTCAATATTGATAATATTTTAAAGCTAATAGATTTCATCAGCAACAAAATATCACTTGCTCATTTAATAGATTAACATTGATATGACTTCTTTTAAAAGATTCAGGATAGGTTATAAGACATTCAGTCCAGCTCTGTGTAAGATAAGTATTATATATATATCACAGCCGTGTATATTATATGCTTGTATTATACAATATATATCTATGATATGTATGTATTATACAATATGTCTATAATAGCAAAAGATTATTATAGTTCATATAAATAATACATTATTAAAATATACTATGAAAATTAAACTTTAATTTAAAGAAATAAACAACAGGGTAAGAAGGTATAGCTGTCTATAATGCCAATAGAGAAAATGAAATTAAAAATTCTTGATTAATCCACAGAAAAAGGAAAGAAGGAAAGGAATTTTACTTAGCAAGGCAAAAAATAGTAAATGATTCTTACACTCAACAGCATGCATGGAGCTCAAGATGCTGAGTAGGGTTTAAGAAGCAGGACAATTAAAACCCATACAAATAGAGGGGTGTGTTTATGTGTCTATGTGTGTTTTGGACAAAACTAATGTTTCATGAGAAAAATAACCCAGAATTTGATTGCTGCCAGATGAGCAAATTAAGAAAACGGAAACAAGGAAACTTTTGGCATAAGAAAACGTGTTCTACACATTGATAGAGGTGTAGGTCACATGGATGACTGTCACTTGTCTGAACTATCAATTTAAATATACAAATAAACTTAATAAAATTATTTTCCATAGTAATATGAATGTTTCTAAAACATTTTCTGTGAGCTCCAGACTTGGGGAAAAATAGTAATTTCATTGACTTTCTTTTTTCACAGATGAAGCAGGGTGTTATAAACATGAAAAGAGGACAGACTAGAATGCACACTCAGTGCAGATTGAATTGGAATTTTCAGTGCTAGTATAAATTAAAGAGTATAAGTACAGATTAGTACATAAAACTTTATATATACATACATCTTATATATATGCAGTTTTATATATTTGTATATATATATAAAAGCTACATATAGTTTTATATATTTGTATATATGTATGAGGGGCTTCCCTGGTGGTACTAGTGGTAAAGAACCCACCTGCCAATGCAGGAGACATAAGAGGTGTGGATTTGATCCCTGAGTCAAGAAGATCCCTGGAGAACGGTTTGGTGACCCACTCCAGTATACTTGCCTGGAGAATCCCCATGGACAGAGGAGCCTGGCAGGCTACATTCCATAGTGTCTCGTGTATATGAACCTAAAATTCATACATAATTGTATGTATATATGTATTGCATATGTACATTTGTACTTCTTTCTAGTTCTATTTTCTGAAAACACCCAGAAGAAATAACACACCAGTGTCAATAAGCACACATAACATCCATATCTTAGTTTTTAGACAATTAATACTTTTCTCTGAAGCAGTTTGTTTGATTGTAGTAAAATTGAACAGAGTAGAGATAGTTCCCATATATCTATTCATCTTTCTCTCCTCAGTTTCCCTGTTATCATCTTATATTAGGATGAAATTTTGTTGTGTTGATGAACTAACACTAATACATTATTATTAGCTAAAATTCACATTTTACATCAAAGTTTGTTATTTGTATTATACACTCTACATGTTTTGATGAATGAATAATGACCTAGATCCAGCATTACAATAATTTCACTGCCCTGCTCTACCAATTTATTCTTTTTTCTCTCCGCACCTACTTTGGCATCCTGGAGATCACTGATCCTTTTACTGTGTCCACAGTTTTGCCTTTTACAGAGTGTCATATAGTCGGAGTCAAGTAATATGTTGCCTTTTTAGATTGGCTTCTTCGGTTAGCAATATGCAATTAACATTCCTCCATCTCTTTTCACAGCTTGAGAACGTGTTTCTTTTTATTATTGAATGATATAGTATTTAATGGATTTACCACCATTAGTTCATCCATTCACTGAAGAACATCTTGGTTGCTTCCAAATTTTGGCAACCTTGCATATAATTGCTATAAACATTAGTGTGAAGTTTTCACATAGGCAGAAGTTTTGAGCTCACTTGGATAAATGCCTTGGAGCACCATTGTTAGACTTTTCTGGTAAGACTACGTTTAGCTATACAGGAGATTCAGGTTCAATCCCAGGTTTAGCTGCATAAGAAACTGCCAAACTGTCTTCCAAAGTGGCTGTTCCATTTTGCATTCCCATAACCAATAAACGAGAATTCCTGCTGCTCCATATCCTCACCAGCATTTAGAGTTGTCAGTGGTTTTGACTTTAGCCTTTGTAATAGGTGTGTAATGACATCTCTTTGCTGTTGTTGTTTTCAATTTTCTAAAGACATATGTTGACAATGTTTTCATATATTTATTTACCATTTGTATATTTTCTTTGATAGTTGTTCAGATATTTTCCCTCTTCTTAATAGTTTCATTTGTTTTCTTGTTGAGTTTTTAAGAGTTCTTAATATATTTTAGATAATAATCCTTTATCAGATAAATATTTTGCAATTTCTTCCTACATGATTTGTATATTTATTCCCTTAATAGTGTCTTTCACAGAGAAGTTCTTAATGTTAATGACTTCCAACTTACTTCTTTTTCCCCTTCATAGATTGTGCCTTTGGTAGTGTAAAAAAAAAAAAAAAAAGTCAATGCCAAACTCTAGACACCCTGGATTTTCTCCTGTGTTATCTTCTAGGAACTCTATGGTTTTGCATTATACATATAGGTCTATAATCAATTTGTAGTTCCTATATAAAATTATTAGGTTTCTAAAATATTTTTAAAGGTGTATGTCTAGCTTTTATAGCACGTTTGTTCAGAAAGTATTCTTATCCATTGAATACCTTTTCTCCTTTGTGAAAGACCAGTTGGCTATATGTATATAGGTCTATTTCTGGCCTCTCTATTCTATTTCATTTATCTAGTTGTCTATTCTTTTGCCAATATCATCTTACGTTTTTTCTTTTTAAAAGAAAAATTAACACATAAATCAACTACTTATTTGAGCATAGTTGATTTACAATGTTGTGTTAGTTTCAGATGTACAGACAGTGCATATTACTTTGATTACTGTAGCTTTGTACTTACCCTTGAAATCACATACTGTTAGTCCTATGAATTTGTCCTCACTTGAGGTTGTGTTAGCTATTCTTTTTTTCTTTTCCATATGTAGTTTAGAATGTAGTACAGTTTGTTAATATCCAAATAATATTGGGGTTTTGGTTGAGATTTCATTGACTCTATGAAGAACTGACATCTTGACATTATTGAGTCTTCCAATACATACATATGTAATCTTCATTTAAAGAAAGCTTCTTTGATGTCTTTTACCAGAGATTTATTTTTTTTAAGATTTTTTTGATGTTGACCATTTTTAAAGTCCTTGTTAAATTTGTTACAATATTGTTTTTGCTGTTTATGTTTTGGTTTTTGGCCACAAGGCATATGTGATCTTAGTTCCACAACCAGGGATTCAACCCATACCTTTTGCATTGGAAGGTGGAAAAAAAATTTTAAAAAAGCCTAACCATTGGACCACCAGGGAAGTTCCTTACCAGAAAGTTATTGCTTTCTTTATATATAAAATTGCTTATTAGGTTTATGCTTAAAGTTTTTGCTGTTAAATAGTATGTTTAAATTTAAAATTCCAATTATTTGTTGTTATTTATGAGACAACAAATGACTCATGTAATACACTTGCATCTTGCAATGTTTCCATAAGTGCTTACTAGTTACTAGGAGTTTTTTATTGGCTTTTTGGGATTTTTAACTAAGACAGTCATGTACTTTGCAAACCACTACAGTTTTATTTCTTCCTTCTCAATCTATATACCTCTTTTGTTCTTTTCTGATTATATTAGCTAGGACTTCCAGTACAATATTGACTGGGGAGGGGTGAAAGTAGGCATTCTTGCTTTGGTCCCATATTTTAACTCATATCATTTTCCACTGAAACAATCCAAGGATCATTAGAGAAAACTCCATTTCCTGATAAACTGAGGCTGAGAAAAATTAAGATGAACTTGTAATACCTCAGGGTGCTAGAAATGAGGGAAACAGTCAAAAAACAATGTAGACAGAGGGAAAAGAAATATGGGCCAGCTTGAAGAGGCTTTCAGTAGAGACCTCTAGGATAATTTGGACTTCAAAATAAATAGTGGTAGCAATTGATTATAATTCACTTAATAAAGTTTCATTAGCTATTAGTGTTATAAACAAATGGACAGAAAAGTTAAAGAGAATAGTGCTTTCTTGCAAAAAAAATCAGCTGATAAATACATGAAGAATGATGTAATTATATAGTCACTGTGCCTGTCTGCTTAGTTTCTCAGTCGTGTCCAACTCTGTGACCTCCTGGACTGTAGCCCACCAGGCTCCTCTGTCCATGGGATCTTCCAGGCAAGAATACTGGTGTGGGTTGCTATTCCCTTCTCCAGAGGATCTTCCCAACCCCAGGGTTGAACTTACATTTCCTGCATTGGCAAGCAGAGCCATTACCAGGTGACTCCTTACTGAGCCACCTGGTAATCACTGAACCCCATATAATCATTAATAGTTGGTAAAACTATTGGTCAGTAGCATAATGAAGAGAAATAAGATATTTATGGGGTCTGAAAAGTATCTCACTACAAATTACTTATTAATGACAATATGGAAAATAAAAACTTTACACAGGAGAGATACAGTGGACTGCACCTAAACCAACTGATCAAAATTAATATTACCAACTTTAGGATGGGCTTCCCAAGTGACGTTAGAAAGAACCTGCTTGCCAACATGAATTTGATCCCTGGGTCAGGAAGATCCCCTGGAGGAGGCCTTGGCAACCCATTCCCGTATTCTTGCCTGGAGAATCCCGCAGACAGAAGAGCCTGGCAGGCTGCAGTCCATGCGGTCACACAGAGTCGGACACGACTAAAGCAACTTAGCACAGAACTTTAGGATAATCAAATATTACATGGCTTCGAATATGATTACCATGATGAACACATCGTATTTGTAGTAATATAAACAAAATGCATAACTTGAACCTAATCTGAAAGAAATATTGTATAAATCCTAATTGAGGGACATTCTATAAAAATAACTCACCTTTAGATCACAGAATGGTTGAGATTTAAAAAAAAATTAAAGAATTCCTATAGAATAGACTAAATAAACATAATGATAAAATGCAATGCTTGATACTAACTGTATCCATATGGGGAAAAACTGATAAATGGCAATACCAAGAAAATTGAAATTATAATGAAATTATACCAATAACTTAGATTAGATAATAGTATTGCATTGGTGTTAAATTTCCTGATTTTAATAATTATTCCTGATTTTAATAATTGATTAGATAATAGAATATTTTGAGCCTTAAGTTATTCATACTAACTGTTTAGGACTGGATACATTGGCTCAACCCCTGGGTCAGGAAGATCCCATGGAGGAAGAAATGGCAACCCACTCCAGTATTCTTGCCTGGAAAATCCCATGGACAGAGGAACCTGATAGACTACAGTCCAAAGGGTCACAAAGAGTCAGACATGATTGAGTGACTGTGCATGCATAAACAGGGAATACTATATCCAAATCCAGAGGAATGGTGAACTTATTAAAAGCATAGTTGTACTAGTCTGGAGAAGGAAATGGCAACCCATTCTAGTACTCTTGCCTATAAAATTCCGTGGACAGAGGAGCCTGGTTGGCTACAGTCCATGGGGTCACATAGAGTTGGACATGACTGAGTGACTTCACACTCACACTAGTCTTGCAACATGTGAGTGTGTAATACACACACATAACTATATATATATATACATATATATATACACACACACAGTGCATATATACTTATACACACACATTTATTGTTATCTTTCCTTACAAAATGGTTCCAAGCACAATGGACGCCGGCATAGTGTTTTTACCCTAAATGCAAATACATATATGAACTCTCATATATTGCTTTCTAGTAGGGCTTCTTTGATGGCTCAGATGGTAAAGAATTTGCCTGCAGTGCAGGAGACAGGAGTTTGATCCCTGGGTCAGGAAGATCCCCTGGAGAAGGGGATGGCAACCCACTCCAGTATTCTAACCGGGAGAATCCCATGGACAGAGTAGTTTGACGGGCTACAGTCCATGGGGTAGCAAAGAGTTAAACACGACTGAGTGACTAATACTTAACTTACTTAATAGGTATTTCAAAAGGAATATAATGTTTGAGGCTCACAAAAATATAACATGAAAAATGCAACAATTAAGGGAAACACAAAAATTTCTAGTATTTGAAGTTTTTACAAATTCTCAAGGGAAAAAAAAAATGATGTAGTGAATGATGAAGCAAATGGTATCCTTATGCAAACAGAATGGAAGGATTCCAAACACAGTTTCTCATAACACCCCCAAAATGAAGCTAATGGCAACATCATCTTTGCTGCTTTCTGATGGTTATTTATATAACAAGAGTAGACTGTGGATTAATGGATGAGCATCATAATTGTTAGAACAGCTTTTTCCCCTGTACTTATGCTTTGAAGCTACTACACAATTGATTGCTAAACTGTGATGTGTTGAGAATTTATTATCTACCATGCTCTGTGTGCTAGGGATTAGCATACAATTGGTCTTTTGATGCTTTTCAGGAGACTTGCTACTTTTATAGTTTGCTTTAAATCACACAAGTAAGGATTAGTGTACAGATTCAAGCTCATGGTCTAGCTATGTTATTATAATTCCTTTCTAATATAACTTAGTTCCCTGCAGTAAACATTGCCAGTTAAAATAGTGATGGTATATGTAAAATGATTTAAAAAAAATCTGTCATGAAAGTGATTTTCATTAGTAGATGTGCCAAAAAATGAAGGTAATGAGAACTATGCAAAAATTTAGATAAAAACTATCCTTGTGCTAAAACAAACCAAATACATAGAAAGTATTTTCACATTGTCCTAAGACGGTATTCACTAGTGATATCAGCATATCCCTAAAGAGGCACTCTATATCTAAATATATTTGAGACACATTGAATTAAACACATTTAAAACTTTTTCAGGATTTTACAGAGCTTCTAATTTGCAAACATAATTATATATCACTTAAATGTTAATATTATATGCAGTTTACCTCAATTCAAATTGGTATATAGCCACTGTTTCCTTCACAGTTTTTACCTTAAGGAATCAGAGTTTCATGAGTACATGCATTGCAGTTAGATAAAAATTGGGAGGATATGAGAAGATTTCAAGGTGGAGGTTGAAGTACTTGTGAAAAATTGGTTCAGTTCAGTTTTGGTTTTTTTTTTGGGATCTAATTAGAAGTAAGCACATAGACATTTCAGGTATTTTGAAAAGAAAAATCAAAGACTGAGTGAAAAAAAAAAGTTACTAGATTAAAAAGGATTCCATGCAAGAACATATTATCTCTGCTGTCACTGAGATAAATACCAGTGACAGTGTGGAAATAATGTTGAATATACACTTAAGCAGCAGCAGCAACAATGAATGAATAAAGCATCTCAAAAAGTCTAATAACGTGGGACTTCCCTGGTGGCTCAGTGGTAAAGAATCTGCCTACCAATGCAGGTGATGCAAGTTTGATCTCTGGGTTGAGAAGATCCCCTGGAGATTTTTTATAAGCCCTCTAGGTGTTTTTGTTTTTTCCTTAATTTTGAGAAGCAGTTCATTTGATGTTAATTTCAAGCATATATTGATCTTTTCAAAAAGATACTGTATCTTCAAAATATTTGACGTGTAAATCTCCAAAGATATAATGATCAAAGCTTTAGCCTTTAAGAAAAATTAATTAGGTCATTGATGGAGAATAAAGAAGAGTGAGGATTAAGGACTCTATGAAATGCCATACAACTTTTACAAGATATAAATTAAAGGAAAGAGAAACATAGAGGTGAAACAAGGAAAGATGAAGTATTTTATTTACTTAAACCAGTTTCTCAGAAAATATTCTACAGCCTAAAAGCATGAACGGTAAAAGTAGACAGAATGGATGATGCAGAATCAGGTATTTTTTTTAATTGAATTTGCTGGGGTTCTCTAAGAAGCTTGTGATTCTCTTGTACTATCAATCAGCATTGAAAGGAATAGCCATTTAAATTTGATTATTTGGTCACTTTGTTATTGAGGATATATGTGTTCCTTATGTATTTTGACCTCTTATCAGATACATGATTTACTTCTTTCATTCTGTATGTTGCCTTATCATTTTGTTGATCATCCCTTTTTGCTATGCAGAAACTTTTTAGTTTGATGTAGTCACTTTTGTTTATTTTTGGGTTCAACTGATTGTGCTTTAGGTGTCATATAAAGAAAAAAAATCACTGTCATGAATCTGTCAAGGAGTTTTTCCTGTGTTTTTGTCTAGAATTTTTAAGGTGTTAGGTTTTACATTTAAGCCTTTAATCCATTAGAGTTCATTTCTGTGATTGTGTAAGACAGAAGTCTTGTCATTCTTTTATATGTGAACATCTTACTTCCCCAACATCATTTATTGTATATACTATCTTTTCTCCATTGAGGATTCTTGGCCCCCTTGTCAAATATTGTGAGCGTAGAACTTGAATAGATATTTTTCCAATGAAGCTATTCAAATGGCCAGCACATACATAAAAAGATACTCATCAACATTAATCATTAAGGAATGCAAAAAAATTGCAATGAAGTATCATCTTACATGTGTTAGAATGGCTATCAGCAAAAAGACAAGAGATAGCAGATGCTGGCAAGAATGTGGAAAAAAGGGAACTCTGGTGCATTGTTGCTAGGAATGTAAATTGGCGTAGCCACTATAGACAATAGTATGGAGGTTGCTCAGAAAAATAAAAATAGAACTACATATGACTCAACAGTTCTGTTTATGTGTATATAGCTGATGGAAACAAAATCACTATATCAAAGAGATATCTGCACTCCCTTATTCTTGCAGCATAATTTATAGTCTCTGAAACAAGTAAACAATTTAAGTGTTCATCAAGAGATAAATGGATAAAGTTGATGTTGCTGCTGCTAAGTCGCTTCAGTCGTGTCCAACTCTGTGCAACCCCATAGACGTCAGCCCACCAGGCTCCCCGTCCCTGGGATTCTCCAGGCAAGAACACTGGAGTGGGTTTAGATATATACAAACACACACAGAGAATAGAATAACATTTAGTCATAAAAATGTAAGGAAGTCCTGTCATTTGCAACAGTGTGGATGGAACTTGAGGGAGTTAGGCTAAGTGAAAGGAGTCCAACAGAGCAAAATAAGTACTATAGGATCTTACTTGTGAAATCTAAAAATAACTAAACTTACAGAAAAAGAGATCAGATTTGTGGTCACCCAGAGATGGGACTTGGGGTGGGAGAATTAATGAGAGTTGTCCAAAGGTACAAACTTCAGTTATAAGATAAAGTAGTTCTGGGATATAATGCACGACATGATGGCTGTAATTAACACAGATGGTGGTTTAGTCATTAAGTCATGTCCAACTCTTGCGATGTCACGGAATTCAGCCTGTCAGGGTCCTCTGTCCATGGGTTTTCCTAGGCAAGAATATTGGAGTGGGTTGCCATTTTCTTTTCTAGAGGATCTTCTCAACCCAGGATTGAATCTAGGTCTCCTACATTGCAGATGGATTCTTTACCAACTGAGCCACCAGGGAAGACACAACACTGCTGTATAGTATATTTAGAAGTATATCCTAAAAGATCTCATCACAAAGAAAACCTTTTTGAATATATGAAATGATGGATGTCAATGCATTGTGGTAATCACTTCATAGTGGGTATATGTCATTAGGCTGTAAATCTTAAACTTACACAGTATTGTATGTCAATTTTACCTCAATGAAACTGTAAAAAAAGGAAATGAACACTCATACAACCCCAACTCTTTATAGGAAGTTGTGCAATTAAAATCTGAATGATGACTGAGAATATCTTAACAAGAGACTGATATTTAGATTTTTCAACAAATGTGAAAACTAGATTCATTAGTTAAGATGCTGTTTTCAGATACAAGGATATTTAGGTTATCATTGGTGAAACAGTTCCGGGTGATAAAGACCTGTGTGGTGTCACAGTGTTAATGAATAACTATACTAGGCTTTGGCCAACTATCAGTGGAGTCAATCAATTTCTAAAACTTTTAGACCAGGGATAAGAAATAATGTGGTGTTTGATTTCAAGGATATTAGCTAGAGACAGAAAATATGTTTGAGAAGGAAATGCTAAAGTTGTTAAAGAAATTGGGAGGACATTATATGTGAATTTTGAGAGGCCAAATAACATAGAAAGTGAAAGGAAATTGATGAGAGATGAGTACTTGAACAAACTAGTTTGCATAGTTAGGAAATATACTGATCTCTCCTTTTTTTTTTTTTTTTTCCAGCAGATTGAGGCCAATAGGTAAAATACCTCTCAGAAAGATTCATTAGAAACAGTGTCACAGATCAGAAGTGGGCTTTTCTAAACACAAGTGTGTGTGTGTGTGTGTGTGTGTGTGTGTGTGTATATAGTATTCTTTTGGAAAAAGTAGAAAATGAGTAAAAGGGCAAAATGCCTCAAATAGAACAAGGCATAATGCAGTTATTATACTACATAGATGAATGAAGGATTAGGCTTGAAAACTCTGTATTTAAGTATAGGAGGCCTTAGTGCTTATTGTTTATCCATTGTTGGAATCCCCACTGTAATAACCTGACAGGTGATAATAACAGGGAGTTTAATAGTTTGCAGTAGGGACTGTTCTATACTTGTTGGTCAGCTGCAGTTGTTCAAAATTTAACCAATAATTTGAGATTAGGTCATTCTTATTTCTAAACTTTTTAATTTACCTAAAATTACCATATTTTGTTTCTCTTATTGCACTGTAAAACAATGAATTGTAGCTATCATGTTTTCTGCCAAGTCTTTTCTTCTCCAGGCTAAATATCAATAACTTCTATTCCTTTATTGATTTAAGCTGTATTGATTCTGATTCCCTGTTTATCAGGTCACTGTTTGATCTTACTTAAATTACTTTAATGGTTCTACCTACTTGTGAGGGAATGCATTATTGATTAACACTAATATCTGACACTTTATCACACTGAAATATTCTGATGGAATACAGGGAGAAACTAAGTTTCAAAAATTTCATTCATGTGAGCATTTTTAAGTTTAAAATATCATTGAATATATTAATCATGGAGAATTCTAAGCCTAAAATAAACCTGAGGGAGCAATGAAAATAATAACCACCAGAATCACTATTTTTATTTTAAATGAGATAATACTTACATGAGGATCATAACAGTTTTCTTTTTTAAGGCATTGCTAATTATTTTTTCTATATCATATGACTGTCTCCAAATGAATAATGTCAGCAAAACTTACACATTTTTAGTAATTCCTTTGTGTTAAAATTTCCTAGCTAAGCATGTATTTTTCGGTTTATTTATCCGTATAGTGCAAAGTGTTAGTTGCTCAGTCTTATCTGACTCTTTCAAACCCTCTACTCTAGCCTGCCAATCTCCTCGGTCCATGGGATTCTCTAGGGAAGAATACTGGAGTGGATTGCCATTTTCTTCTCCAAAGTACCTTCCCAGCCAGGAATCAAATCTGGTTCTGCATTGTAGGGATATCCTTTACCATCTGAGCCATCAGGGAAGCCCATTTATCATTATAATAGAGTGTAAAATTTTGGTCTAGTTCAATTATTAATTAAATCAACTTCAGTCATGTTCATGATTTTATTTCCAGTACCTGGAAATACTTGAATAAATACTATCAGATTTTTTAAAAAACTAGGCTGTTTATTTATATTATGGAAAATCAAGTAAAATTATAAGTATTATTTGTCCTGATGAACCATCCAAAGAAAATGAGTGCACAGAAAGTGTCTTTGGTGGAAGAACAGAGTTTCTCCCATCAAAGAAACCCCTACCCCCTCCAAAGTAAAACAAAAGACCCCCTCAACAAACAAAACAGTCTATTGGTATTGGAGTTATACCTCTTAAAATGAATTAAGAATAATTTATTTCCCCTCTGTTTTCTAAAAGATTTTATGAGATCAGTATGACTTGTCCTTAAATGTTTAATAATACCATCTAGGCCTGAGGTCGTCTTGTTAGAAAGATTTTATTTTAATAGATGTTGAATTCTTTTAACACACACAGGGATATGTAAAATTATACTTATAAATTTTGGTGGTTTATATTTTTCAAGCTGTTTATTTCTTAACAAGTATCAATGAGGTTTTCTGTAGAAGATTCAGAAATTTTGGATCCCTTCAGATACTATTATGACAGATGTTCAAGAGTGAGGAAAGCCCCCGGTCAGGACTTCAGTGTGTGCTGTTGCCTTCCCCCTGTGACTATGGTAACTTGTACTGTGTCTTCATAGTGATTAGAAACTAGAAAATTAACAATATCAGTATCCATATACATACCTTGTTACTGAGACCATGTAAATCTGTTCCAGCATAGATCCCATACAACATCTGGCATAATGTCTACAGTTGAAGTTACTGCTGATTGATTTTGTGTTCCTCTCTCATCTTTCAATATTTTTTTTTTTCCTATAGAGGCAAGACTTGTGAATTAAATATGGATATGATAGACATAGTTAATCCTGTTTAAAATAGGCCAAAATTACTTCAGCCACAACCAGTAATAGGGACAAACGTGTCAGCAAACCTAAAGGTGATCCAGATCAGAAATCCCATTTTAGAATCTGCTTCCTAGGATGATTTCTTTGACCAATTTTTGTGGGTCAGGTTTCCCTTGGAATCAGACTCTGAAATGGAGACTTGTGTGAAGGTTATTAATTTTGTAGACACCTAACAGTAGGACTGTACAGGGGGAGAGGCTGAGATCTGTGGTATCGATAGCCTTCAGCCAGTCTTAAGTGGATCTCTGAAACTAGGATGGCCATTTACAAATGAGACAAAGAACAGGGATGCCTCAAAAAATTGTTAAATACTAGTTACTCCCTGAGATGAGGTGTAACCATGGGAAAGCTAGTTCCTTTTTAAAAAAATTTTAAAAAGTTAGTCACTCATATCTGACATTTTGTGACCCCATGGACAGTAGCCCGCCAGGCTCCTCTGCTCATGGAATTCTCCAGGCAAGAATACTGAAGTGTTGTAGCCATTCCCTTCTCCAAGGTATCTTCCTGACCCAGGGATCGAACCTCTCTCTCCTTCATTGTAAGCAGGTTCCTTATTGTCTGAGTCACCAAGGAAGCAACTGAGAGAATGAGGGCTTCCATATTAGCAGAAGATTCACTGAATATAAATCAAACACATGTCAAGGTCCCATAACTAGGCACCAACTGACCTCCCAATTTTTTGCAGGGAATAATTGCACAGTATCCTCTTTATCATTAGTGATTACCATTTTATATGTGTAAATATTATAGGCAAAATTATGTCATTTGCATTTTTATTGAATAATGTAATAAAGTTTTTATATGCTAATTAATTCTTAGTCATTCTTAGATTAAAAACTAATCTTTTTAATTGTCTATTTTCTGTCAAAGGACCCAGCTTTTAATCGGCTAAAAGATTTTATACTTAATTAACTGAAAGATCTTATGCTCTTATAATCAGTTGGCTAAAATGACTGTTATTCTCTTTTCACAAGCTAAACACATTGAAAATTCATTCACAATCTTTTCAAAGCCAAATAAAATTGTGAGGCTGGTTTCTATAATTATGTAAATTCATTTTCTATTGCTAATCATACAGGTTGGAAATCTTAAAAAAATCTTTAAAGATTCACTCTCTTTCTTTTTTTTTTTCTTTTTTTTTCTTTTTTATTTTTTTAAATTTTAAAATCTTTAATTCTTACATGCATTCCCAAACATGAACCCCCCTCCCACCTCCCTCCCCATAACATCTCTCTGGGTCATCCCCATGCACCAGCTCCAAGCATGCTGTATCCTGCATCAGACATAGACTGGCAATTCAATTCTTACACGATAGTATACATGTTAGAATGTCGTTCTCCCAAATCATCCCACCCTCTCCCTCTCCCTCTGAGTCCAAAAGTCCATTATACACATCTGTGTCTCTTTCCCTGTCTTGCATACAGGGTCGTCATTGCCATCTTCCTAAATTCCATATATATGTGTTAGTATACTGTATTGGTGTTTTTCTTTCTGGCTTACTTCACTCTGTATAATCGGCTCCAGTTTCATCCATCTCATCAGAACTGATTCAAATGAATTCTTTTTTACGGCTGAGTAATACTCCATTGTGTATATGTACCACAGCTTTCTTATCCATTCATCTGCTGATGGACATCTAGGTTGTTTCCATGTCCTAGCTATTATAAACAGTGCTGCGATGAACATTGGGGTACATGTGTCTCTTTCAATTCTGGTTTCCTCGGTGTGTATGCCCAGAAGTGGGATTGCTGGGTCATAAGGTAGTTCTATTTGCAATTTTTTCAGGAATCTCCACACTGTTCTCCATAGTGGCTGTACTAGTTTGCATTCCCACCAACAGTGTAGGAGGGTTCCCTTTTCTCCACACCCTCTCCAGCATTTATTGCTTGCAGATTTTTGGATCGCAGCCATTCTGACTGCTGTGAAGTGGTACCTCATTATGGTTTTGATTTGCATTTCTCTAATAATGAGTGATGTTGAGCATCTTTTCATGTGTTTGTTAGCCATCCGTATGTCTTCTTTGGAGAAATGTCTATTTAGTTCTTTGGCCCATTTTTTGATTGGGTCGTTTATTTTTCTGGAATTGAGCTGCATAAGTTGTTTGTATATTTTTGAGATTAGTTGTTTGTCAGTTGCTTCATTTGCTATTATTTTCTCCCATTCAGAAGGCTGTCTTTTCACCTTGCTTATATTTTCCTTTGTTGTGCAGAAGCTTTTAATTTTAATTAGATCCCATTTGTTTATTTTTGCTTTTACTTCCAGAATTCTGGGAGGTGGATCATAGAGGATCCTGCTGTGATTTATGTCTGAGAGTGTTTTGCCTATGTTCTCCTCTAGGAGTTTTATAGTTTCTGGTCTTACATTTAGATCTTTAATCCATTCTTTCTAATATTCACAGTCAAAATTGATCCTCGGTTTACTTACTATTGGCTTCTCATTTCTATATCCATTGCCTTGCTCTACTTTAGTCTTTACCCATTCCATATGTTTTAGTGCAGTTTCTTAGAAGCCATTGTTTCCAACTTTCAATCTCTTTTATTGAGTACTGGCAAATACATTTCCATAATTCTTTTTTTTTCCCTAAAACACTGCTCTCTGCTAAGAAACCTGGGATATTTCTCATGGTATATAGAATTTGTGATGAGAAACTAACCATTGAATTCGACTGGAAGATCTAACTGAACTTTCCTCTGTAACTTTTATTTTATCTTCCCTTGTAGCTCAGTTGGTAAAGAGTCTCCCTGCAATGCAGGAGACCCTGGTTCGATCCCTGGGTCGGGAAAATCCCCTGGAGAAGGAAATGGCAACCCACTTCAGTATTGCTTGCCTGAGAGAATCCCACGGACAGAGGAGCTTGGCAGGCTACAGTCCATGGGATCGCAAGAGTCGGGCACGACTTAGCGAATAAACCACTACCACATGTAGCTTGTATTTTCAGCCAAAAACCTCGGTATTTTTTATTCATCCTATCTTCTGCTTTTGTCCATGCTTATTAACTCTGGCAGAAAACATCTCATTGTCCCTTTGAAAATACTTCCTTCCCTAGGGGAAAAAAAATTGCTGTAAATTTCTTTTCAATCAGAAGTTAATTTCTTTTATATGCAAGAGCATTTAAAATTTTTATACTGCTTGACACATTCTGGTCTTACTACAGTTTATCTCTTGTCAAAATGTTTCTCACCTGAGAGTTGAAATGTACCAGTTCCTATTCATATATACAGTATAACTTTTAAACTTAACTTATTTCTAATCAAAAGCAATTTGCAGAATTGTCAAAATTTTTTAAGTTATTCTAATACTGATGAATGACAATGTAATATTGACTTTGTTATTCTTTAGATGGAAAAATTTCAGTAATCATTAGACTATTACATACATGGAAAGGGATTGATAATTGAATTACTATATTATTTAGAAGACATAGATAAATGCCAAATAAAACTGCACCAGTAAGAGTTTTAAAACTAAAAATTTTCAGGATACAGTAAATATTGTGTAACATGTACAAGTAAAAATGTTGCTAGTCTTCTGAATGCATTCCTCAGAATAAAGGGAGATTCTTATTGAAGTCACTAGCATTCATATTTCAGGAAACTTTAATTAGAGTAAGACTTGTTTGTAACCAAACCATATTAGCCATCTTTTACAAGGTTAGAGCTCAAATCACTTTATGTAGAAATGCCACAGAAACTGAAGGGTTCTTCATGGAGGCACTTGTGTATATATGCTTGGAAGTATGAGAGAAGTAGTTTGAATGTGAATTCTGATTTCTTGGATTGAAATGAAATTTTTGGTAAAGAAGACAAAATTCTCAAAGTGGTGTTCCTTTTTCAAAAGCTATGTTCAACATACAAGTCTTTCATTTGATTTATGTTTTGCAAGTATTTTCACCAGTCTCTTTATTTTCTTGCTGGGATGTTTTGAAGAGTAAAACTCTTTACATTTTGTCTTTTCATGGTTAAAATTTTATGTATTCTAAAAAAAAAAAATAACTTGCCAAAATATTGAATTGAAAAATATTTTCCTGTATTTTAGAAGCTTTATATTTCCAAATTTTATTGATTCTATGATCTGCTTAGAGATAAACTTTGTATGTTATGTAAGGCCAGGGATTAGCTCAGGTTCATTTTCCACAGGGGCCTCCAACAGTACCAAAGCAAAAAAGAATTTCATGATTTAACCACATTATATATTTCATTTAAAAATCAGTTAAACTTGTGTGTGTGTGTCTATTTCTGAACTCACTACTCTGTCATTTTTGATGTATAATTATATCTTTATACTTTTATATGTCTTAAAATTAGATGTAAGCCTTCTAAACATGATCTTTATTTTCAAAGGGGTTTGGCTATTATAATTCCTTTGCATAATCTGTATACATTGTAGAATCAGCTTACTACTCCTTACGAAAGAATTTCCTGGAATTTGATTGAAATTATGATGATCTTATAGAATTATTTGTTTATAAATGATATTTTTTTTATTTTTATTTTTTTTAATTTTTTTTATTTTTTAAATTTTAAAATCTTTAATTCTTACATGCGTTCCCAAACATGAACCCCCCTCCCACCACCCTCCCCACAACATCTCTCTGGGTCATCCCCATGCACCAGCCCCAAGCAAGCTGCACCCTACGTCAGACATGGACTGGTGATTCAATTCTTACATGACAGTATACATGTTAGAATTCCCATTCTCCCAAATCATCCCACCCTCTCCCTCTCCCTCTGACGACCCTGTATGCAAGACAGGAAAAAAGACACAGATGTGTATAACGGACTTTTGGACTAAATGATATTTTAATATTATTGAATCTTCTGCTCTATAGCATATATTTTTTCATTTAAATCCTCTTTAATGACCTTACAATGTTATATAATTTTTATGTACAAAACTTTGCCACATTTTAAATGTATCTGAGTGTTTCATGTTTTTCATTCATTTGCAAATAGTGTTTTATTTCAATTTCACATATTATGGATATATAAAATTCATTTTTACTACCTTATTAAACTTCTACCTTACTACATTTATTTATTAGTTTTGATAATAGTTCTTGAATTCTTTATGTCTCATGTTATAAAGTATAACATCCTCTACAAATAGTTTAATTTCTTTCTTTCAAAGCTATAGATTTTTGTTTCTTTTTCTTCTTTTATTATAATGGTTAGGCAATTATGTGCAGTATTAAATAGAAACATTAACAAAAAACATTATTTGCTTGTTACTGATCTTAGTGGAGGGATAGTTTATCTTTCACCAGTAGAAATTACATTAATTGTTGGTAACCAAGTTGAGGATATTCCTCTTAATTCTTAGCTTGCTGAATATTTCATCATAAACAGGTATTAGTTTTGTTGTCAAATGTTTTTATTTATTTACTTTTCATTGATATTTTGATTTTTTATTTTCCTAAACTTAATTTTTGTTATTATTTTTTAATGCATTGAAGTAGAAGATGAAGAAGTAGAAATTTAGGACTGATTTTATGTATCTTTCCTTTTATTATTGAAGTATAATTGATTTACAGTGCTGTGTTAGTTTTGAGTGCATAACAAAGTGATTCAGTTGTACAATCATATGTCTATTCTTTTTCAGATTATTTTCCCATGTAGGTTAGTACTGAGTAGAGCACCCTGTGCTATACAATAGGCCTTGTAGATTATCTATTTTATATATAGTAGTGTGTATATGTTAATCCCTCTTTGCTAACCATAAGTTTGTTTATTAAGTCTGTGAATCTATTTCTATCTTATGAATAAGTTCATCTGTATTATTTTTTTAGATTCCACATGTAAGTGTTATGATACCATATTTGTCTTTATCTGTCTGTCTTCACTTAGTATAATAATCTCTAGGTATGTCATGTTGCTGCAAATATCATCATTTTGTTCTCTTTTATGGCTGAGTAATATTCTGTTGTGTATATATATATTTATCCATTCCTTATTTATTTATCCATTCCTCTTATTTATCCATTCCTCTGTTGATGGATGTTTAGGTTGCTTCCATATCTTGCCATTGTAAATAGTGTAACAATAAACATCGGGGTACATATTTCTTTTCAAAGTGTGCTTTCTGCTGATATATGCCCAGGAGTAGGATTTCAGGATCATTGTTGTTCAGTTGCTCAGTCATGTCCCACCCTTTGCAACTCCATGGACTGAAGCATGCTAGCCTTCCCTGTCCTTCACCATCTCTGGGAGTATCATAACATAGTTTGATATTTAGTTTAAGGAACCTTCATACTGTTCTCCATAGTGGTTGTACCAGTTTACATTCCCACTAAGTGTAGAAGTGTTTCCTTTTCTCCACATCCTCTCCAGTGTGTGTTGTTTGTAGACTTTTTGATGGTGCCCATTCTGGCCAGTATGAGATGATACCCCTTTGTAGTTTTGATTTGCATTTCTCTAATAATTAGACGAGTTGAGCATTTTTTTATGCACCTCTTGGCCATCTGTATGTTTTCTTTGGAGAAATGTCTACTTAGATCTTCTGCCCATATTTGATCAGGTTGTTTGTTCTTCTGATAGTGAGCTATTTGTATATCTTGGAGATTAAGCCTTTGGTCACATCATTTGCAAATATTTTCTTCCATTCTAAGGGTTGTCTTTTCATTTTGGGTATGGTTTCCTTCTCTGTACAAAAGCTTTTAAGTTTAATTAGGACACATTTGTTTATTTTTGTTTTTATTTTTGTTACTGTAGCATATGGATCCAAAAAGATTTTGCTGTGATTTATGTTGAAGAGTGTTTTGCTTATGTTTTCCTTTAAGAGTTTTGTAGAGTCTGGTCTTACATTTAGGTATTTAAATCATTTTGAATTTATTTTGTATATAGTGTTAGGGAGTACTCTAATTTCATTACTTAATTAAAAAAATTTTTTTAACTTTATGTTACTTTACAATACTGTATTGGTTTTGCCATACATTGACATGAATCCGCAAAGGGTGTTCATTATTTTATATGTAGATATCCAGTTTTGTCAGCACTACTATTGAAGAGATTCTTTTCTCTGTTGTACATTCTCACCTCCTTTGTCATAGATTAATTGACCGTATGTGTATGGCCTTTACTCTGGGTTTTCTATGCTGTTCCATTGATCTGTAAGCCTGTTGTTGTGTTAGTACCATACTGTTTTGATTGCCGTTTTGACGAGCTTTATAGTATATTGTGAAATCAAGGAGCCTGATTCCTCCAGCTCCATTTTTCTTTCCCAAGATTGCTTTGGCTCTTTGGGATCTTTTCTGTTTCTGTACAGCTTTTAAGATTTTTTGTTTCAGATCTCCAAAAAGTGTTGTTGGTAATTTGATAGGGACTGCGTTGAATCTGTAGATTATGTTGGGTAGTATAACCCAACGTTAATGAAAAAATTGAAGATGACACAAACACATGGAAGGATAAACCGTGTTCTTGAATTAGAAGAATCTATTTATCATGTACCTGTCTTGATAGATTCTTTTTCGGATTCTTTTTCCTTGTAGGTTATTAAAACATAAGTTCCCTGTGCTATACAGTAAGTCCTTGTTGGTTGTCTATTGCGCATATAGTAGTAAGTATTTATTTATACATTTTCTTCTAAACACAACATTAACTTTCCACACATTTCAATGTGTTTTCATTTTCAGTTTCATTAAAATGCATGCCAATATCCTATCACACAATTTTTTGTTTAGAGAGATGCTATTTCATACTGAAAACATTTGGGATTTTTCTATATCTCTTAATAATTTCTGGCTTATTTCCACTGTGGTAACAAGAATGTTGTATTTAATGGCTTTCATATTAGCTGAACTATTGTTTATTTCTCAGAATATGATCTATTAAGTGGCATCAGTTCAGTTCAGTCACTTAGTCATGTCCGACTCTGCCACCCCATGAATCGCAGCACGCCAGGCCTCCTTGTCCATCACCAACTCAGAGTTCACCCAAACCCACGTCTGTCGAGTCGGTGATGCCATCCAGCCATCTCATCCTCTGTCGTCCCCTTCTCTCCTGCCCCCAATCCCTCCCAGCATCACAGTCTTTTCCAATGAATTAACTCTTTGCATGAGGTGGCCAAAGTACTGGAGTTTCTGCTTTAGCATCATTCCTTCCAAGGAACACCCAGGACTGATCTCCTTTAGAATGGACTGGTTGGATCTCCTTGCAGTCCAAGGGACTCTCAAGAGTCTTCTTCAACACCACAGTTCAAAAGCATCAATTCTTTGGTGCTCAGCCTTCTTCACAGTCCAACTCTCACATCCATACATGACTACTGGAAAAACCATAGCCTGACTAGACGGACCTTTGCTTGGCAAAGTAATGTCTCTGCTTTTCAATATGCTATCTAGGTTGGTCATAACTTTCCTTCCAAGGAGTAAGCATCTTTTAATTTCATGGCTGCAATCACCATATGTACACATAAAAGAAATGTCTAATCACTACTGTCTGCTGCAGTGTGTATAAATGCTATTTATGTTAGCTGGTATTGGTTAACTCATCTTTTGAAATAAATTTTTTCTGCTTATTTTATGAAGTATTGTGAGAAGAGTATTAAAAGTCTGTAAGTATAATTATGGCTTTATCTATTTTTCTTGTCAGTTAAATCAGTTTTTCTTTCATGTACTTTGAAACTTTCTGTTTAGGTGCATACATATGTAAGATGTCACATGTCTTCTGTCTGAATTAAACCTTTTGTCATTATGATACATCACCCTTTATTTCTGGAATTATTTACTATCCTGAAATCTTGTTTGCCTGACATTACTTCAGCCTATTCCACTTTCCTCAGAAGTATGATTCTTTTCTTTTTATATCCTATTACTTTTAAAAGGATATTTTCTTTATTTAACATGGATTTATATAAAAAGCATAAACTTGTATCTGATTTTGCATTTAGGGTCACAAACCTTTTTAACTAGAGACTTGAGACAATTTATGTTTTTTTTAAATATCATTAGGGTTTGGCTTAAATTTAGATTCTTGATTGCTATTGTCTATATCTTTTTTTTTTTCTGCTATTCCCCTTATTAGCTATATTTCTAGATATACATTTTTATTAGTTATTCTAGGGTTTACTTCTCATAGTCATAGATGGTAATACTACATATGTAGTATTTACTACATAAATTCAAAAAATTATTTCCTTTTAAACAATCAATCATCTTTTAAAGAGATTAAACATGAGAAAATATTTTTTAATTTGTTCTCATGAACCTATTTTTATTCATTTCTTATGCTATAAGTTTTAAAATACTTTTATATGGGATATTTTATCTCCTTTTTAAAAGACATTGTTTTAAAGTATTTTAATGCATGTCTGAGGGCTGTGGCTCAGACAGTAAAGAATCTGCCTGCAATGAGGGAGACCTGTGTTTGATCCCTGGGTTGGGAAGATCCCTTGGAGGAGGGCATGGCAACCCACTCCAGTATTCTTGCCGGGACAATCCCCATGGACAGAGGAGACTGGCAGGCTACAGTCCATGGGGTTGCAAAGAGTCAGACATGACTGAGCAACTAAGCATAGCAATGCAGATTGAAATAATTAATTACTCTGATTTTATTACTCCAGTAAAATAAAATAACTCAACTATATTTTTGAATAATATTTTTGGTAAGTATTAAGTTCAAGGTTAACATATTTTCCTTCTTTCAGTTTTCTAAATATAGTATTTGATTTTTTCCTCATTAGTTTAATCCAGTACTCTTGCCTGGAAAATCCCATGGATGGAGAAACTTGGGTGGCTGCAGTCCATGGAGTGGCACAGAGTCGGACACGACTGAAGTGACTTAGCAGTTTGGTTTTAATGAGAAATATGTTATGGTTATCTTTGCTTCCTATCATTCTTTCTCTGGCTGCTTTTAGGAAATTTATGAATATCAGTAATTGGATTATGATATTTTCCTTATGTTATTTTAAAAAATTATCAGCGTATAGTTGTTATATAATGTTGTGTTAGTTTCAGGGGGTACAGCAAAGTGATTCAGTTATATATATACATATATATATATTTTTAAAATTTTATGTTAATGTGTATATGTCAATCTTTGTCTCCCAATTTATATTTCACCTTATATTGCCCCTTGGTAATCATATGTTTGATTTCGAGACCTGTGAGTCTATTTCTGTTTTGTTTCTATAATTTTTGTTATATACCAATTATATATAAGTGATATTATATGATATTTTTAATATATGATATTTATATATAGTATATGGTATAGTATTTTGGGAAGCAGTGGTTTTTAAGAGTAACTTAACAGCAGTGTTTTAATATGGTTCGGAGAAAAAGCAGGGTTACATATAAATGTGAGAACAAGTTCAGGTCTCTACTGAAATGTCAACTCAGAATCTATTTTCTTGTAATGTGAAGACTGATTTGGGATTCTGAGTCCAGAAATGCTGTATCCGGAGTTCTGTTCCTGGGTTGTAAATCGAGACAACTTCTCCTTTTCAAAGCTACTTTAGTTTTCCATTGACGATTGGGATATTTTATTCTTCTAATTTCAAAAATCGGTATTTGTGACATTTTGTAATTACAAACAACAAAATTTCTCAGTGAGTTAGTATTCCTCAAAGGGAAAAAAGATGGTGGAGATGTCATAGTACTTTGAGCTGCAGTGGCTGTGGGAGAAATGTTTCCTATTAAGATGTCAACTGGCTTTGTATGTCTGTTATTATAGATTGGCAAATGCCTGGGCAGATTTTACTTTCTCTGAGTTCCCTACTATTCAGAATGAATAAATAACAGAATCGATATTATAATTCATGAAGAAAATTTTAAACTTTTAAGACTAGTACTTTATTAGTATTATACACACCTTAAAACTAAATTTTACCTGTGTAATAATAATAATTAATATATATTAAAATATTGAATGAAATATCAATGAGTATAAAGAAACAAATTTTTGAATTCTGATAACTACAATATTGTATAGATTATATGAGTAGTAATATGTATATATAGGGCTTCGCTGGTGGCTCAGACAGTAAAGTGTCTGCCTGCAGTGCGGGAGACCTGGGTTCGATCCCTGGGTTGGGAAGAGCCCCTACAGAAGGAAATGGCAACCTACTCCAGTACTCTTGCCTGGAAAATTCCATGGACTGAGGAGCCTGATGGGCTACAGTCCATGGGGTTGCAAAGAGTCGGACACGACTGAGCGACTTCACTCACTCATGTATATATAAGTAATATGAGTACTAATCATATAGTTTTAGAAAAGCTAACTTCATATGTTGAAAAGGATTACTGGCCCTAAGGCCCTAAAGTGATTAACATTCTGCCAAACACACACACACTCACAAACACACACACACACACACACACACACACACTCTCTCTCTCTCTCTCACATATGCTCACACATGTATCTTCTTCATCTTCCTTTTCTTTTGTGAAAGACATAGGAACCATTAAAGTATTAATTCAAATATAAATGATACACATATATTATATATTCATACAGAGAGATACATTCAGGATATATAACATATATGAGATCTGATATGGCTTGCTATGTCATATAGGCAATAAATGAAAGACCCAGCATGTAAAATTATGTATACAAAATTAACTCTTTCTGCCATACCACTGTACTATATTTGTTTTATATCTGTTATGCATTTACTACATTTTGAATAGAAAGTAGAAGAAAAGAAAGAAATTAAACACGAAGTTGTCAAAAATAAATTGAAACTAATTCTGGGTCAAATCTCTAAGAGAATGTGAGATACTTTTGTTTCTTTCATTTGCTGTCATGTGTACAGAGTCACATTAGGTAATAGTCATATTTCCATGTTCTTGCCATCTTTCCTGCAGTGAATATCTTTTGTGCTTCTAAGAGCCCAGGTTCATTCTTTTATTTATTCATTTATGTATATTTTTTGCTATGTATTTGCTTTTCTCAAAGGCAACAGAAAATAATGATAAGAATAAAACAGGAAAAATAACAGTCTGTGGGTCTGAAAAACATGAAGTGCTTTATATATTATACATCATCTAAAAGCCTGACAACAACTATACAAAATAGTGCTACTTGGCACATAATGATATATAGCACAGACATAAAGTGTCTCTGGCAGTGTACTGCCACAAAAAAATAAAATAAAAAGAAAAGAGTTATTCATTAAATCAACCTCATGCATTAATTTAAAAGAATGAGCAAACTGAATCCAAATAAATGATATCTACTAAACTTTTAAGCATTGCCATTAAATACTAGCTGTCAATTCTAATACATTTCTGCTGGTATCATTTAAAATCAGCATTTCTTTTCTGAAAATTGCAAACAGTATAGAAAGGAAAGCTTCAAACAATTAAAAGCTGCTAAAGGATAAAAAAATACTAAATATTTCTATTTTCATGTTGTCTTTCATAAAATCAATCTCTTTCTTGAAATCTTAAGTTATAAAACAAAGACAAGTATTAGATGTATACATATAAACATACCAGCCTTTTCACTGGTAGAGCAGATCCTAGGGAGCCTTAGATATGGGAAAACAATGCTATAACTAATATAGAATTCTAGCACTGGATTCATTCTGCCACAGATGTCACTGAACAACTACCATTCTCTTTCGACAGGGGAGACTATCAGACTAAGTACACCTGGAGAGCAATCAGAGGGAACAGAATTCTTTGTTAAGACTATTCAGTTGCTGAGCTTGTTTTCATTTTTTGGTTTAATCAAAATCACAGATCAGATTTGTTTCTTCCCCTTCTAGAGGAGGGAAAATAGAGAAAGCAAGGAGATTATTTTCTTCTCACCAATGCCAAACATGATCCAATCATACCTCTGTCTTGCCTGCAACACTAAGCTAAACTGCATGTGTAGTTCAGTGTCAAGTTGTAAGAGCCAAGAGACATACAGTCCACAACTTTATTGAGGGCATTGGAGACCAGCTAAAGCTGGCACCTGCTGCTGTGCCTGTAAAAAAACAAAAACATAAACAAAAAAAACAGCCAGTCATGGGTAAAAACACAATACACTCTAGTGATTACCAAGGTCATAATCACACACGGTCAAAGGCTAATGTCACATACCTAGACTACATCTGGCCAGACATAAATCAGTTATTGTAAACTATGGACATAAACCAAACTAAAACCAGTAAATCAACAAATCTGCTGGTGAAGTTTAATGTCACATAGCAAATATTTTATACCTATGAATGAAGTATAATATTTAAAAACTGTGAATCACTAATTAGACATTTGTAATTTCTGTAACACTGTACATCAACTAACTTCAATTAAAAAAAATTAAGTCTCTTGTGCTACTCAAAAAATAAATACAGTCAGCTACATTGGTTGTGCCAAAAAATTGTTCTACCATAATTGTATCTTCAGTTTACTATTTCTCAAGATTCCCAATCAATTTAGCAGATGAGCCTATGAAAATATTCCCAATACATTACAGCTCTCTTCCCCAACCTAGATCTAAATTAGTTGGGTATAGGCAAAAGAATCAGTGAATGGGACCCAAAAAACCAGTTCCATCACTGATAAATGCTGAGACTATGGCTTAGTTACAGGACAAGAAGGAGGTATCTAGTACGGAATCCCATATTGGACACTCACCCTCATTGTCAGGTCACAGTGGAATACTTACTGTTTAACTCACTGGATAAAGAATTGCCTTTACCTTCAAATTTAGGAGAGATCAGTGTACTTATTCTGTGCACCTCAATTATTCAAAAGGGTGGGAGAGAAAAGTTCAAAGTCCTTATCCCAAATTTACTAAAAAGAAAACTCATTCTTCCTCAATCCAGATGAATTGAATAAAGGGGGGTTGAGAGCTCCCAAAAGCCAAAAGAAGGTGTTTTTCTCCTTTTGATACATTATGTGCTTAACTCATTTTATTGAATGAATAACAATTTTGTTTTTGACCTGTGACTTGAAATAATATATCCTAAAATATATGATAATTATATGTCCATTGTTGCCAAAAAATTATGGAAGGAAATATATAATCATTAACTTCTAAAGTAGCTCATAAGCCTTTGCAGACACTTACATAATACTGAAAAGAGGAAACAGTATGGTATTTTGAGGAGTATAAAAGGAACAATATGATGCTTCCTTCAGGGAAAATGAAAAGCTATTATAGAAACACAAGGGTCAAAAATGCTAAGCTACCAGTTATTAAAAATTATTTATCAATTGAACTTTTGGTAGGAAAATCCACTTCCTATAGATATATAAGAATTTCAATCGCAGAATTAATGTCCTGAGAATTCATTTTATTTACTCTAAAATCTCAGAAGACTGGGCTCATTTTAAAAGTTTTTAAGTCAGGATAAACTGTATCAGATTGCTTCTTTTAGATAAAATATAGAGATATTTTATTTTTTGGTCACATATTGAGACTTAACTAGTAAGTTACCAACTTATATTTTAGCCAAACTCTAGTTCAAGCTGGTTTTAGAAAAGGCAGAGGAACCAGAGATCAAACTGACAACATCCGCTGGATCATTGAAAAAGCAAGAGAGTTCCAGAAAAACATCTATTTCTGCTTTATTGACTATGTCAAAGCTTTTGACTGTGTGGATCACAATAAACTGTGGAAAATTCTGAAAGAGATGGGAATACTAGACCACCTGACCTGCCTCTTGAGTAATCTGTATGCAGGTTAGGAAGCAACAGTTAGAACTGGACATGGAACAACAGACTGGTTCCAAATAGGAAAAGGAGTACGTCAAGGCTGTATATTGTCACCCTGATTATTTAACTTCTATGCAGAGTACATCATGAGAAACGCTGGGCTGGAAGAAGCACAAGCTGGAATCAAGATCACTGGAAGAAATATCAATAACCTCAGATATGCAGATGACCACCCTTATGGCAGAAAGTGAAGAGGAACTAAAAAGCTTCTTGATGAAAGTGAAAGAGGAGAGTGAAAAAGTTGGCTTAAAGCTCAACATTCAGAAAATGAAGATCATGGCATCTGGTCCCATCACTTCATGGCAAATAGATGGGGAAACAGTGGAAACAGTGTCAGACTTTATTTTCTTGGGGCTCCAAAAACACTGCAGATGGTGACTGCAGCCATGTAATTAAAAGACGCTTACTCCTTGGAAGGAAAGTTATGACCACCCTAGATAGCATATTGAAAAGCAGAGACTACTTTGCCAACAAAGATCCATCTAGTCAAGGCTATGGTTTTTCCAGTAGTCATGTATGGATGTGAGAGTTGGACTGTGAAGAAGGCTGAGCGCTGAAGAATTGATGCTTTTGAACTGTGGTGTTGGAGAAAACTCTTGAGAGTCCCTTGGACTGCAAGGAGGTCCAACCAGTCCATTCTGAAGGAGATTAGCCCTGGGATTTCTTTGGATGGGAATGATGCTAAAGCTGAATCCAGTACTTTGGCCACCTCATGCGAAGGGTTGGCTCATTGGAAAAGACTCTGATGATGGGAGGGATTGGGGGCAGGAAGAGAAGGGGATGACAGAGAATAAGATGGCTGGATGGCATCACTGACTCGATGGACGTGAGTCTGAGTGAACTCTGGGAGTTGGTGATGGACAGGGAGGCCTGGCGTGCTGTGATTCATAGGGTCACAAAGAATCGGACACGACTAAGCAACTGAACTGAACTGAATACTTGTTGTAAAAATCTTAGAACTGGTGTGAAATTGTTTGTGTCTTTGTGTGTGTGTGAGTGAATTAACTTTTGTTATTCCACTCTTTTTATATATCCACAAACCTCATGAATAATATATGACTGGTATATTTTTAGATTTATTTATTTTTCTTTTTATTATTTTGGGTAATTTTTCCTTTTTTGAATTTATAATAATCAGTCAATTATTTAATTAAATATGGTTAATAAGTTTTATTTAATGTAGATACTTTACACTTACTTTGTTTACTTAGTAACATAGTTGTTACTGAAATGTTTAAAATTACTTTGCAGAGAGAAGTAAGCCAGAAAGAAAAACACCAATACAGTATACTAACACATATATATGAAATTTAGAAAGATGGTAATGATAACCCTGTATGCTAGACAGCAAGAGACACAGATGTATAGAATGGACTTTCAGACTCTGAGGGAGAGGGAGAGGGTGGGATGATTTGGGAGAATGGCACTGAAACATGTATACTATCATGTAAGAAATGAATCACCAGTCTATGTTCAATACAGGATACAGGATGCTTGGGGCTGGTCATGGGGAGGATGCAGAGAGATGATAGGGGCTGGGAGGTGGGAGGAGGGTTCAGGATTGGGAACTCATGTACACCCGTGGCATATTCATGTCAATGTATGGCAAAACCAATACAGTATTGTAAAGTAAAATAAAGTAAAAATAAAAATTAAAAAAAATTAAAAAAACTAAAAAGATTAAAAAGAAAAGTAAAATAAAATTACAAAAATTTATAGGGTGCCAATAAAGCATTTGCTTAGTGAAAATGTATAGCCACAAATGCCTATGTGAAGAACAAATAAAATATCTGATATCAATAATCTAACATACCACCTTAAGTGTAAGAAAGCCAAGTGCAAACTAAATCCAAAGCGAGTAATAGAAAGAAAATATAAGGGTTAAAGATGAATAATTTAAATGAAGATTATATAGAATGTTTTTCTTTTACTAAACTCCACATACTCAGCACTAATACCTACAATGTAACTCATGACCCAGTGTATGTGTATCTTTCTGTCTCTCTCTATATACATCAGTCTTTCCCTTTATTTAACCATCTCTCCATTTACATATGAATCTATCTATCATTTACATAGATGTATTTAACTCCATAAACAGGTCATTTATAGATAAGTACCTCTTGTTCTTTGTAAGTGGTTTCAATATTTTCTTAAAATTTTCTGTAATTCATGACTTAAAGTGCTTAAATTTCCATCTTTACAGTTATGCCATACTGTTGAAGTTAACATATAGTTTTCATACAGCTTGAGGGATATTCAATTACTTAGGTGCTCAGATGTGTCTGACTCTTTGTGACCCCATGGACTGTAGCCCACCAGGCTCCCCTCTCCATAAGGATTCTCCAGACAAGAATAGAGGAGTCAGTTGCCATTTGCTCCTCCAGGTATATTCACTTAATACAGTCATATAACATCCCTGGATCAAGAAACTGAATTTTACAACATCCTGGAAATTTCCTATGTCATCAAGATTAAATGCTAATCTGAGTTTAATTACATAGGTTAGTATATCTGTTTTCATTGTTCTATTCCTGAAACAATAATGGTATATGTATATTTTTCTTCAGTTCAGTCACTCAGTCATGTCCGACTCTTTGTGACCCCATGGATTGCAGCAACGACAGGGGTCCCTGTGCATCACCAACTCCCGGAGTTTACTCAAACTCATATCCATTCAGTCAGTGATACCATCCAACCATCTCATCCTCTGTCATCCCCTTCTCCTGCCTTCAATCTTTCCCAGCGTCAGGGTCTTTTCAAATGAGTCAGCTCTTTGCCTCAGGTGGCCAAAGTATTAGAGTTTCAGCTTCAACATCAGTACTTCCAATGAACACTCAGGACATATCTCCTTTAGGATGGACTGGTTGAATCTCCATGAAGTCAAAGGGACTCTCAACTCTTCGGCGCTCACCTTTCTTTATAGTCCAATTCTCACATCCATACATGACCACTGGAAAAGCCATTGCCCTTGACTAGATGGATCTATGTTGGCAAAGGAATGTCTCTGCTTTTTAATCTGTTATCTAGGTTGGTCACAACTTTCCTTCCAAGGAGTAAATGTCTTTTAATTTCATAGCTGCAGTCACCCCCTGCAGTGATTTTTGAGCCCCCCAAAATAAAGTCAACCACTGTTTCCATTGTTCCATATCTATCTGCCATGAAGTGATGGGACCAGATGCCATGATCTTAGTTTTCTGAATGATGAGCTTTAAGCCAACCTTTTCACTCTCCTCTTTCATTTTCATCAAGAAGCTCTTTAGTTCTTCTTCACTCTGTCATAAGAGTGGTGTCATATGCATATCTGAGGTTATTGATATTTCTCCCGGCAACCTTGATTCCAGCTTGTGCTTCCTCCAGCCCAGCGTTTCTCATGATGTACTCTGCAAATAAATTAAATAAGCAGGTTGATAATATACAGCCTTGACATACTCCTTTTCCTATTTGGAACCAGTCTGTTGTTCCTTGTCCAGTTCTAACTGTTGCTTCCTAACTTGCATACAGATTTCTCAAGAGGCAGGTCAGGTGGTCTGGTATTCCCATCTTTTTCAGAATTTTCCACAGTTTATTGTTATCCACATCATCAAAGGCTTTGACATAGTCAATAAATCAGAATTAGATGTTTTTCTGGAACTCTCTTTCTTTTTCAATGAACCAGTGGATGTTGGCAATTTGATCTCTGGTTCCTCTGCCTTTTCTAAAACCAGCTTGAACATCAGGAAGTTCACAATTCACATATTGTTGAAGCCTCGTTTGGAGAATTTTGAGCATTATTTTACTAGCATGTGAAATGAGTGCAATTGTGAGGTAGTTTGAATATTCTTTGGCATTGCCTTTCTTTGGAGTTGGAATGAAAACTGACCTTTTCCAGTCCTGTGGTCACCGCTGAGTTTTCCATATTTGGTGGCATATGGAGTGCAGCACTTTCATAGCATCATCTTTTAGGATTTGAAATAGCTCAACTGGAATTCCATCACCTCCACTAGCTTTGTTCATAGTGATGCTTCCTAAGACCCACTTGACTTCACATTCCAGGATATCTGGCTCTAGGTTAGTGATCGCACCATCATGATTATCTTGGTCATTAAGATCTTTTTTGTACAGTTCATCTGGTTATTCTTGCAACCTCTTCTTAATATCTTCTGCTTCTTTTAGGCCCCTACATTTTCTGTCCTTTATCAAGCTGATCTTTGCATGAAATGTTCCCTTGGTATCTCTATTTTCTTGAAGAGATCTATAGTATTTCCCATTCTGTTGTTTTCCTCTATCTCTTTGCACTGATCACTGAGGAAAGCTTTCTTATCTCTCCTTGCTTTTCTTTGGAACTCTCCATTCAAATGGGTATATCTTTCCTTTTCTCCTTTGCTTTTTGCTTCTCTTCTTTTCATAGCTATTTGTAAAGACTCCTCAGACAGACATTTTGCTTTTTGCATTTCTTTTTCTTGGGGATGGTCTTGCTCCCTGTCTCCTGTACAATGTCATGAACTCTGTCCATAGTTCATCAGGCACTCTGTATATCAGGTCTAACCCCTTAAATCTATTTCTCACTTCCACTATATAATTATAAAGGATTTGATTTAGGTTGTAGCTGAATGGTCTCATGATTTTCCCCACTTTCTTCAATTTCAGTCTGAATTTGGCAACAGGGTGTTCATGATCTGAGCCACAGTCTGCTCCAGGTCTTGTTTTTGGTGACTGCATAGAGCTTCTCCATCTTTGGCTGCAAATAATACAATCAATCTGATTTTGGTGTTGGCTATCTGGTGATGTCCATGTGTAGAGCATTCTCTTGTGTTTTGTTTTTTAATTTTTAATTTTTTTTAATTTTTAATTTAAAATATTGTATTGGTTTTGCCACACAGCAACATGAATCCACCATGGGTGTACATGGGTTCCCAATCCTGAACCCCTCTCCCACCTCCCTCCCCATACTATCCCTTTGGGTCATCCCAGTGCACCAGCCCCAAGCATCCTGTATCCTGCATTGAACCTGGACTGGCAATTCGTTTCTTATTTGATATTATACATGTTTCAATGCCATTCTCCCAAATCATCCCACCCTTTCCCTCTCCCACAGAGTCTAAAAGACTGTTCTATACATCTGTGTCTCTTTTGCTGTCTCACATACAGGGTTATCGTTACCATCTTTCTAAATTCCATATATATGTGTTAGTATACTGTATTGGTATTTTTCTTTCTGGCTTACTTCACTTTGTATGTTTTTGGAAGAGGGTGTTTGCTATGACCATTGTGTTCTCTTGGCAAAACTCTATTAGCTTTTGCCCTGCTTCATTCTGTACTCTAAGGCCAAGTCTGCCTGTTACTCCAGGTGTTTCTCAACTTCCTACTTTTTCATTCCAGCCCCCTATAATGAAAAGGACATATTTTTTGGTTTTAGTCTAAAATGTCTTGTAGGTCTTCATAGAACCATTCAACTTCAGCTTCTTCAGTTTTACTGGTCAGGGCATAGACTTGGATTACCATGATATTGAATGGTTTGCCTTGGAAATGAACAGAGATCATTCTGTCATTTTTGAGATTGCATCCTTTTTTTCCTATGTTTATACAATTTCATCCAATCTTACCCTACATCTCTGGTTACTATCAAGCTGCGGTTGGGCTTGTTTTGCCTTTAAGATTGCTCATATAAGAGAAGTAAAACTATTTTGTCTTCTTCTGTCTGGTTTATTTCACCTTACATAGTATGCTTGAGGTCCATCTGTGTGGTCTCAAAATGGCAAGACTTCATTCATTTTTAAGGTGAAATACTATCCCATTATATACACAGACACACACACATATACATACACACAGCCTGTCTTATTTATCAATACATTCATCAGTGGACATCTCCCCAACAGTTGTTATTTCTTCCTTTTGTGATAACACACATTCTAACAACTGATATCTCATTGTGGTTTTGATTAGCATGTTCCTGATGATTAGTGATATTGAGGATCTTTTCATGCTTCCTGGCTATCTCTATGCTCTTTTTAGAAAAATATCTATGCAAACCTTTTGATCACTTTTCAGTCGGGTTGTTTGGTTGCTGCAATTGTAGCCATTCCTTTCACTGGGGCATCTTCCCAACTCAGGTATTGAACTCGGGTCCCCTGAATTGCAGGCTGATTCTTTACTGTCTGAGCCACCAGGGAAGCCCAGATTTGTTATTCTTGTGTCTCCAGCTTTGTTGTTCTTTCTCAGTTTTATCTTTGCTACTTAGGGTCTTTGTGGTTCTGAAAAACTTTTAGAATTACCTATTGTCTTTCTTTGAAAAGAAAAATGCCTTTGGAAATTTTAAAGAGATTGCATTGAATCTGTAGATTGCTTTGGGAAGTATGGATATTTTGGCAGTATTGATTCTTCCAGTGTATAACCATGGAATATCTATTTATTTGAATTTTCTTCAGTTTATATCATTAATGCCTTACAGTTTTCAATATACACTTATTTTTAACCTCCTTGGTAAAATTTGTCTACAGATACTCTATTATTTTGACAAAATTTTAAATGGTTTATTTTCTTGAATTCTCTTTATGATAGTTTATTATTAGTGTATAGAAACTCAACTGATATTTGTGTATTGTATTTGTATCCTGTAACTTTACTGAATTCACTGATTAGCTATGTTTTTTTTTTAAAGGAGTCTTTAGGATTTTCTATATATAATATCTTATCTATAAATACAGTTTTATTTATTCTTTTCCAATTTAGATGTATTTTATTTATTTTTCTTGCATAATTGCTCTGGTAAGGTCTTCCAATATTATCTTGAATAAAAGTGACTAGAATGGGCATTATTATCCTGTTTCTGATCTTAGAGGAAAAGCTTTCAGCTTTCTACTGTTGACTATGATGGATGTTAGCTGTAGACTTGTCATATATGACCTTTATTGTTTTGAGGTATGTGCTTTGTTGAGAGTTTTTACCATAAATGGATGTTGAATTTTATCAAATGCTTTCTCTACATGTATTGAGGTGATCATATCAATTTTATATTTCATTTTGTTAGTATGGTATATCACACTGACTGATGTGTGGATGTTGAACCATTCTTACACTCGCTGAATAAATCCTAGTTGATGCTTTTGAACTGTGTTGTTGGAGAAGACTCTTGAGAGTCCCTTAGACAGCAAGGAGATCCAATCAGTCCATCCTAAAGGAGATCAGTCCTGGGTGTCAATTGGAAGGACTGATGCTAAAGCTGAAACTCCAATACTTTGGCCACCTCATATGAAGAGTTGACTCATTGGAAAAGACCCTGAAGCTGGGAGGGATTGAGGGCAGGAGGAGAAGGGGATGACAGAGGATGAGATGGCTGGATGGCATCACTGACTCGATGGATGTGAGTCTGAGTGAACTCTGGGAATTGGTGATGGACAGAGAGGCCTGGCGTGCTGATTCATGGGGTCGCAAAGAGTCGGACACGACTGAGTGACTGAAATGAACTGAACTGAACTGAATCATGGTGCATGATATTCTTACTGTATTGTTGAATTTGGTTTGCTAATATTTTATTGAGTATTCTGTATGTATGTTTTAAGTTTGGTCTAAAATGTCGTTTAAGAAAAATGTTTCCTTTTGATTTTTCTGTCTGGATAATCTACCCACTGATGAAAGCAGAGTATTAAATCTTATACTATTTTGTATTTCTGTCTATTTCTCACTTTAGAACTATGAATATTTGCATTATGTATTTAAGTGTCTATGTTGAGTGCATATGTATATACAAATTTTATATCATCTTGTTAGATTACCCACTTTCTTATTATTATGTAGTGCTCATCTTTTGTACAGTCTTTGTTTAAAGTCTGTTTTGTCTGATATGAGTTCAGCAACTTCAGCTTTCTTTTGGTTTCGTTTGGAATATTTTTTTCCATTCCTTAACTTTCAGTCATCTGTGTCCTTATATCTCACATGAGTGTCTTGTGTACCTCTTGGCTAAATATTGTAGTTATTAACCCACTACTTTTACCATATATTTGCCTACCAATATGATTTATTCTTTCATGTGTTTTCTTGTTATCAATTAATATCCCATATTTCCAACCCAATGAAGTTCCTTTAGCAGTTCTTGTAAGGTCATTTGAGGGGTGATGAACTTCTTTAGGGGCTTTGCTTGTCTGAAAAACTTATTATCTCTCCTCCAATTCTGAATTATTAGTTTGCTGGGTATTCTTTGTTGGAAGTGTTTTCTGTCAGCAGTTTGAACATATTGTGCCACTCCTTTTGAGAGTTTTGCTAAACTCTACAAAGTTTTGCTAAAAAAAAAACCAAAAACTGACTATTTTATGAAGATTCATTTCTACACAAGTTGTATTTCTCTTGCTGCTTTTAATATTCTGTCCTTGCCTTTACCTTTTTACCTTTTAATTATGTTTGTTGATCTGGATCTTTTGGGCTCATCTTTTTAGAACTGTTTGGGTTTTCTGGATCTGGAAGTCTCTTTCCTTCTCTGGAATTTTTCAGCCATTGTTTCTGAAAATAAAATTTCTACAACTTTCTTTTCATTCTGGAACCCTAAAATGTAAATCATAGTCTGTCTAAAGTTGTCTCATAAGTTCCTTAAGTTATCTTCACTTGTTTTCATTCTTTTTTCTTTTTGCTTTCTACTTCCTTGACTTTTAATTGACTGATCCTTTCTTCTGCTCCCCACTGAAGGCAAAAAGATTCAGGGAAATGTTTCACAATGGGTCCAAATTTGGGGTGAGATCTGGAAGTGTCTTATATCAAATATGCCTATATTTTCCTAGTCAGAATTCAATTACAGTCCCTAACCTAACTACAAGAAAGATTTAGAAGGTCAGACTTCTGAGTTCCCAAGGAGGTAATGGTTTGAATACATCTTATTATCTTTGATCTGGGTTTCCCAGGTGGTGCTAGTGGTAAAGAACCTGGCTGCCAATGCAGGTTAGATGTACGTGATGCTGGTTCAATCTCTGGGTGGGAAATCTTCCCTGGAGAAGGGAATGGCAGTCCATTCCAGTATTCTTGCCTGTAGTATCCCATGGACAGAGGAACTTGGTGGGCTACAGTTCATGGGGTGGCAGAGTCGGACATGACTGAAGTGACTTAGCACTGCACAGCACTCTGCATATAAGTTAAATAAGCAGAGTGACAATATACAGCCTTGAAGTACATACTACTCTATTACCCTTGATAGAGCATTTTGTTACCAGATCATTTTATTCTACCTTCACACAGAATATTCTCACCCCTTCCTGAGAGAAAAAATATAAGATCCTAACTGGGAAATTATTACTGTTCAGAGTCCATGTCTCTAGGTGCCACCAGGTCTAGATACGACTCCTTTTAGTCTGCAGTCATACACATTTAAAGGGCAAATTTTATTCCCCTCTCCAGCAAAAATACCCAGAATGCAGTGATGGAACTGGTACAGGATATACAGAATAATCACTCCCACTGGGAAAGACAAAGGATGGGAGGCATACAACATCAACTGGAAATCAACAATGTAAATCCCATAAGGAAGAGATTTAAATAAAGCTCCCAGATGCACACACTGGGGATGAGGAATTACCTTGATTAAGCTCGGATTCTGCTCACAGAAGGAGCCCATTGTTCACTGTTTTTTGTGAACCCTGGCTCTGATCTCTGAGAACTTGTTTATTATTCTCCTTGGGCATATCTGAACTGGGGAATGCAGACCACATACTACTTCAGGGATCTGTAATGAGCCTTTTCTCTCTGAAAATAAGGTCGGGGCCCAAGGCTCTAAAATTCTGGAAGATTTATTCTTTTCTGGGTTAACTAATGGTTTCTTTGGTAAATCTGAAAAAAAAAAAAAACACTTAACTACTGGTTCATTTGTTTCTGCCGCATAAAATTTCTTTCTGTATAAAGATGTCAAGAGCATTTTGTTTCTTTGTGGCCCTGTGGCTCCCTCATTTTCTTATGCTTCATCAAGTCTGCTGTCGAACCCCTCTAATGTTTTTTTTAAGTTGTTATTGTATTATTAAATTCTTCAGCTCTGTGACTTTTGTTTGGTATTTTCTTATGTTTTCCCTCTCTTTTTCAAAGTTCTCACTATTTTCATCCATTCTTGCCCCCTCTTAGGTGAGCATCTTTATGACCATCATTTTGAATTCTTTTTTGAGGTAAATAACTTATCTCCATTTCACTGATGTACTTTCCCTGAGGTTTTATCTTGTTCTTTCTTTTGCAACATATTAGTATGTTTCTTCATCTTTCTTGGCTTTCTGTATTGGTTTCTATACAGTAGATAAAGCAGCCACTTCTCCAGTCTTGAAGGTGTGGCCTTTATGTAGCTAATAAACCTAACTAAGGCCCTGTCAGCTCTTTGTTCAACCCTGCCCCAGCTCTTTTCTTTCTCTCAAAACTTTGCTTGTCCAAACAGTCTGTTATATTTTTTGGGCCCTGGTAGTTAAGGATGTGACAAGTCCTGTCATTGTCCTTAAGGGGAAGACCTTAGTACCTAGATTAGGCTGTGCTTCAAGCTGATTGGAGGCCAGAACCTAATCATAGCAGTTTATTGAGGCAGACAAATACAGACAGTCCTGCGGGACTGCAAGCATAAGCCCTAATGGCCCCGAGAGCCAGGCCATCTGGGTGGTATCCCCTGGGTGGCAGTCAGGAAAACTGGGGCTCCACATGAGTGTATTAGCTCTTTTCTGAGAGATATCAATGAGCAGGGGCAAAGCAGAAGGAGAGTGCACAGTCAGCACTTACCTCTGAGGTCTCTAGAAAGAATTTCAGTCAGCCCCTAAAGGCGTACTTTTTAGGAGCTTGCCCCTTATGCCACAGCCATAATGATTAGCTAATAGACATTCTTCACAGAAAAAGTCCCTCGATCTGCTGCCTCTTACTGTGCCCTAGAGTTTAAGAACTTTTCCCTGTTGGTTATAATCCTGTGTTACCCACAGCCACTGGGCATCAGAGCCAGATGATATGATGCAGAGGGGCCCCCTGGCAGAAGACATAATAATTGGGGCAGAGGTACTGTTGCTCTGGAACACAGAAAACTGACATCGTGAAGATGGTGCCTCTCATTCTATATCCCAGGAGAGTATTCAGCAGGCTCCTGATACATGTAAGTTATATGCCTGCCCCTAGGACAATACTTGAATATAAGCAGGTGAGCCTTCTTAAGTCAGGGCAAGACCAGCTGCCAGGGAGTCATTTTACAGATTGTTCCAGTCTTGTGGATCTCAGGACATGAGCCCCATTGGTTGTCAATGGTAGGTGCTTTGGAGGGCTTATCTCTCAGATCCATGTCTTAAAATCTAAGGTGCCTGATGTGGGGCTCAAATTCTTTATGCCCCAGATATAAGTTCTGAATTTGAGTTTTTCCTGATTATGGGTCAGTGTCAGGAGTGAGGTTTGTGGTGAGATTGAGTCCCAGTCTCCTCCATCCACTTTGATGTGTGTGTGTGTGTGTGTTTTTTTTTTTTACTTGCCCAGTTTGTAGTTGTTACTCAGCCAGTCTTTAGGTTTTTGTAGGCGCAAATTTTTCCATCTATAGCTATAGACTGTGTGTCTGTAGAAGGAGGTGAGTTTGGAATCTTCCAGTGTCACTATCACTAGTATGTACTCTCTTGTGTCTAGCTTCTTTCACTCAGTATATTGATTGTGAGATTTATCCACTGTTTGTGTTGTGGATTTTCATTGTTATTGCTGTGTGGTATCCCATTGTATGAATATGACATGATATGTTCATGTTCTTTAGTTGATGAACATCTGGGCAGTGTGCAAATTTGTTTATCACAGATAAGACTGGTGCGAACATTTTAATGTATATACTTTGGTAAATGTGCTTGAGCATGCATAGAGGTTTTTTTTTTTTTTTTTGGCATCTTTATATAGCGTGGGAATGCTAGGTCATAGTGTATTCCTATACTCAGTTTTAATACAATATTTTAATGTATATCAGACTATAGGTTTTATCTGCATAAAACATTCAAATGTTTTCCATACTAGCTTACATATATTACACTATGAACTCTTTTCCATAATTCAAGTAACTCTGCCAAACCAACTCCTGTCTACTTCTGCAGCATCCTCTCAAGCTGCACGTCTAGATGTGGGGCCTTTGTATATGGTTTTTCTTCTGATTTGGAGACTCGCTGCTCCTCTGACAGTCTTGTTCTTCAAAGGTGCTGTTCCTTCTCATCATTCAGATGTTCATTAAATGCTATCTCTTTAAAGAGGTCACATCCTCCTTTTATACTACATAATTTCATCTGACTTCATAGCACTTGTGATGAGGCTATAAATGTTTATATATGAAACTGAATGTTTTTTTTTTTTTTTTTTTTTGGTTTCTATTCCCTACTAGACTGTATGCTCCACAAGGGAGGTGACCAGACTTATGTTGATGCCAGACCCATAGGAAGTGTTTATTATTTCTTTCCCACACCATCATATATAGAGCTCAAAACTGAGCTTCAAAAAGCCACACCATTTTCTTTTCCTGTTTTAATACTATAAAAGTAAGCATAATAAAATGAACCCTAAAGATTTGTTGTTAAAATTATATGAGTTCAAGTTTTGGTTTTGCCAATTACTATGTTTTATGTTCTTATAAATGGCTCCATTGGTGAACTAATTCATTTACTCAGTTTCTTCACCTGTAAAATATGAATGTACCTGGGCTTGGATGCGTTCTACCCAGGCTTTATGGAGTCATTAAAAATAACAAAAACTAGTATAAATCAGTTCCCATTCTTTATTACCCCCACAGTCAATGGTTCAAGAAAGTTTCTATACAGTGTTTTAGAAAGTCTCTGTAGTATTTTGTGCACTATGCACACTAATTACATGATGGGAGTAGGGCCATTCAGCCCAAAGTATTTGACAGTCTGTTGTGAACTGGGCTAGAACCTCTAGCTTCATTTTTTCTTTTAGGTTCACCACATGTAGATAGTTGGCCATGCTAACTGTGCCTTGATATACTAAAGATATTTTGTTAGGTTTGACTTGATTTATTCTCTTGGAATTGTATTAGATGTTTTAAACAATTCATTTATTTGTAATAAATGCATGAAGTTGCTCTATAACCAATTATCATTTAAAAAATTCAGTTTTAAAACTTTTTCATCATTCCCCCATATTTCCATGGAGCCTGTTTGTGAATCATCTGGAATCTTTACACCAGCCTCAGGAAAGCACCAGTATGCTTTCTGTCTTTTTAAATTTGTGTTCTTCAAACAGTCAAAAGTTCTCAAAAATGGATCATAAATTATATATTCTTTTTCAATTGGCTTAGTCTATTTGGGACTTGGTCTATTTGGGACTTCCCTGGTAGCTCAGATGGTAAAGAGCCTGCCAGAAATGAGAGAGACACAGGTTTGGTTCCTGGGTCAGGAAGATTCCCTGGAGAAGGAAGTGGCAACCCACTCCAGTAGTCTTGTCTGGAAAATTCTATTAATAGAGGAGCGTGGTGGGCTACAGTCTGTGGGGTAGCAGTGAGTTAGACACAACTGAGCAACTTTCACATAGTCTAGTTAGCAAAAGTATTTTCAGACATATTGATGTTGTAGGATGCACTGACACTTTATTTCAATATAGTATTCTATTATGCATTCTACATCACGTTATATTTGCTCATTCAGAAGCTGATGGGCACTTGTTTACAATTTGGGCTATTACAAATAATGCTGCTATGACATCTGAGTGTAAGTCTTGCTTAGAACATAAGTTTTCGTTTCTCCTGGACAGGTTCTTAAGAATGGAGTTACTTGGTAAGTTTGTGTTTAACTTGTAAAGAAATTGTTAGACTGTTTACCAAAAATATCTTTGAAGTGAAGTGAAATTGCTAAGTCCTGTCCAACTGTTTGTGACCCCAGGGACAGTAGCCTGCAGCAGGCTCCTTCGTCCATGGGATTTTCTAGGCAAGAACTGGAGTGGGTTGTGTTTTACATTTCAAGCAACAAAGTCTAAGAAATCCAATATCTACTCTCATTCACCAGCATTTAGTATTGCTTTTCACTGTAGCCATAAAAGTGAGTTTCTCACTGTGAGCTTAATTTGCATCCCCTAACAAGTAATGAGATTGTTTACCTTCTCTTGCATTCATTAGCCATATATATGTCTTCTTACATGAATAGTACATTTGGCATTTTTTCCACTTTTACTTAACTTTCTCATTATTAAGTTACAAGTAATATATTCTGGATACAAGCCCCTTGTCAAATATATAATTTACAAATATTTTCTCCCAATCTGTAGCTTGTTATCATATCTTTAATGTTATATCTTTTCTCTGGTGCACGGGGATGACCCAGAGAGATGTTATAGGGAGGGAGGTGGGAGGGGGGTTTATGTTTGGGAACGCAAGTACACCCATGGTGGATTCATGTCAATGTATGGCAAAACTAATACAGTATTGTAAAGTAAAATAAAGTAAAAATAAAAGTTAAAAAAAATAAAGAAAAAAAAATCTGATTTATCATTTTAAAAAGTTGCAGTTCATGGATTTGATGTCATATCTGAGATCTAAGTCAGTGTTACAATTTTTTTGTTTTCTTTTTCCTTGAACTCTTATTTATCAGTTCAGTTCAGTTCAGTCACTCAGTCATGTCTGACTCTTTGTGACCCCATGAATCGCAGCATGCCAGGCCTCCCTGTCCATCACCAACTCCCGGAGTTCACTCAGACTCACGTCATTATTATAAATTCAAAAAAGGAAAAATTACCCAAAATGATAACAAACAAGAAAAATAAATAAATCTAAAAATATATCAGTCATATGTTATTCATGAAGTTTATGGATATATAAAAAAAGTGGAAAAACAAAAGAAAATTCACTCACACACATACACAAAGACACAAACCATTTCACACCAGTTCTAAGATTTTTAAAACAAGTAGTCAGTTCAGTTCAGTTGCTCAGTCGTGTCTGACTCTTTGCGACCCCATGAATCGCAGCACGTCAGGCCTCTCTGTCCATCACCATCTCCCAGAGTTCACTCAGACTCACGTCCATCGAGTCAGTGATTCCATCCAGCCATCTCATCCTCTGTCATCCCCTTTTCCTCTTGCCCCCAAGCATCAGAGTCTTTTCCAATGAGTCAACTCTTCACATGACGTGGCCAAAGTACTGGAGTTTCAGCTTCAGCATCATTCCCGCCAAAGAAATCCCAGGGCTGATTTCCTTCAGAATGGACTGGTTGAATCTCCTTGCAGTCCAAGGGACTCTCAAGAGTCTTCTCCAACACCACAGTTCAAAAGCATCAATTCTTCGGTGCTCAGCTTTCTTCACAGTCCAACTCTCACATCCATACATGACCACTGGAAAAACCATAGCCTTGACTAGATTGACCTTTGTTGGCAAAGTAATGTCTCTGCTTTTCAATATGCTGTCTAGGTTGGTCATAACTTTCCTTCCAAGGAATTTATAGTTTTAGCTTTTAACAATTGTAGTTATTTGTGTATTTTTTATAATTTTCTGCAAATAGCATCATGTCTTTTGAGAGTACAAGTCTTGCTTTTCTTTAACAATGGAGACTATTAATTTAATGCTTTATAGTAATTGTTTTTAGAGAAAATCAATAGACAAATAATTTATTATAGATGAAAAGGAGTCCATCATTAAAAATGATGTTATGTGGATTTTTACAGAACTTTCCTTCTATTCTTGAGAATAACATTCTGAGCTATAGCTTGACTAAAGCTGTATTTAATTTGTTCCTATGCTGTGCTGTGTTGTGTGTAGTCACTCAGTCGTGTCCAACTCTTTGTCACCTCATGGACCATAGCCTGCCAGGCTCTTCTGTGCATGGGATTCTTCAGGCAAGAATACTGGAGTGGGTTGCTATCCCCTCCTCCAGAGGATCTTTCCACACCAGGGATTGAACCAGGTTTCCCTCACTGCAGGTGGATTCTTTACTGTCTGAGCCACCATGGAAACCCCAAGAATACAGGAGTGGGTAGCCTTCCCGACTCAGAAATTGAACAAGGGTCTTCTGCATTGCAGGCTGATTCTTTACCAGCTGAGCTACTGGGGAATTTGCTACCTAAATTGTTCCTATAATGAATGCCAAATAACTATTTGGAGAGATAGGGGGGAGTACACCTGGTGTAAGGTGTTGTATGTCACAACCTTGCAGATAGTATGTTAAACACCAGACTGCCCTGGGCCTCTGGTGCAGCCCCATACTCTGTTTTTCTCTGATTTATGAACCAAGTAACTTTTAGTTGTTTAGTATTTATGAGATAAAAATTTAATCAGTCAGGCCCAGTTTTATTTATTCAAATAGTAGTTATAGTAATTATTCCTATTATTGACTCAAAATACCTCTCATATGAATCTATAATGTAGCCTATCAGGCTTGGAAGATCTTTGAAAATGTTTTTAACTTTATTGTAGTTTTCTTCTGGAAGTATCTTGTATTCTTCATTTTCATTAATATATTTCCTTTCTCTCTATAATCTTCTGAATTTCTTGCTAGTAGTAAGGTGTCTTAAATGGGGTTCTCTAGAAGCAGACTCTGAGATGCCAATATATGCACAAATGATTTATGAATAATACATTCTGGGAAAAACTGGCTAATATCATGTAAGCAGGATTGGGAAGAGTAGGAGTCCAAGTAGGTGGTGATTTCATGCAAAGTATCAGCCACAGCCTACTGCAGAGCTCTATTGTGAGTTAACTAACTAGGATTAGTTCCAAATTCAGCTTTTACATTCCCTCATTGACTAAGGCTCACCATTGAGGGCTGGAAGTCATAAACCAGTGGCTCCCAACCTTTATGTCACCTGGGACTGGTTTCTAGGAAGACAATTTGCTCATGGACTGGGGAGAGGGAGGATGGTTTGGGGATAGTTCAAGTACATTACATTTTTTTTGCACTTAATTCCTATTATTATTACATCAGTTCCACCTCAGATCATCAGGCATTAGACCCTGAGGTTTGGGAACTCCTGACATGACCTGCTAGGAGCTACAGGATCTCTGGATTAAGAAGTAAAGCAGGTCCAGTAGCCAAGGACAGTTGTCCAAATACCATATTGGACAATGGGTGCTAAAAGAAAATACATACAGAATAGGGGTGAGAACCCGCAGATAACAACAACAACAACAACAACAAAAATCTAGAAGTCTGGGTGGGATATTGACAATGCCCATGATGTTAGATTTTCACGCTTTGCATTATTATTAGGAATTCTTAATATCTTCTGTAATTTAGTCTTCTTAAAATTGTGCTGGCTTTAACTGTCTTCCAGGAACCAAATGAGGTATTTCATACATAGTATTTATATTTTAATGAAAAATATTTTAATAATTTAAATATTCAAAAAATATAACATTTCATTATGCATAGAGAATTGCTAAAAAATGGAAGAAATTGAATATAAACACTAGTATTGAATAGGAGATGATTTGTATACTGTCCTTCTGAAATCTAAAACCTAGATACTTTCTAAAATTGTGAAGCATATTGGAGAATTTATATTGCATAATTTATTGCATGCCTTTCAAAGTAGAAAACAAAACATTGCAAGTTCTGTGTTGTCCTCCTATTAGAAGAGCCAGATCAATATTTACAAATTAAAGCATGAGGTACAAAAAGAGGCTCATAAATGTTACAAAGACTCTTCAGTTCACTTCAGCCGCTCAGTCGTGTCCGACTCTTTGCGACCCCATGAATTGCAGCATGCCAGGCCTCCCTGTCCATCACCAACTCCCAGAGTTCACTCAGACTCATGTCCATCAAGTCCGTGATGCCATCCAGCCGTCTCATCCTGTCATCCCCTTCTCCTCCTGCCCCCAATTCCTCCCAGATCAGAGTCTTTTCCACTGAGTCAACTCTTCTCATGAGGTGGCCAAAGTACTGGAGTTTCAGCTTCACCATCATTCCCTCCAAAGAACTCCCAGGGCTGATTTCCTTCAGAATGGACTGGTTGGATCTCCTTGCAATCCAAGGGACTTTCAAGAGTCTTCTCCAACACCACAGTTTAAAAACATCAATTCTTCAGCGCTCAGCCTTCTTCACAGTCCAACTCTCACATCCATACATGACTACTGGAAAAACCATAGCTTTGAATAGACGGACCTTTGTTGGCAAAGTAATGTCTCTGCTTTTCAATATGCTATCTAGGTTGGTCATAACTTTCCTTCCAAGGAGTAAGCGTCTTTTAATTTCATGGCTGCAGTCACCATCCGCAGTGATTTTGGAGCCCCAAGAAAATAAAGTCTGACACTGTTTCCACTGTTTCCCCATCTATTTGCCATGAAGTGATGGGACCAGATGCCATGATCTTAGTTTTCTGAATTTTAAGCTTTAAGCCAACTTTTTCACTGTCCACTTTCACTTTCATCAAGAGGCTTTTTAGTTCCTCTTCACTTTCTGCCATAAGGGTGGTGTCATCTGCATATCTGAGATTATTGATATTTCTCCCAGCAATCTTGATTCCAGCTTGTGCTTCTTGCAGCCCAGTGTTTCTCATGATGTACTCTGCATATCAGTTAAATAAGCAGAATGACCATATACAGCCTTGACGTACTCCTTTTCCTATTTGGAACCAGTCAGTTGTTCCATGTCCAGTTCTAACTGTTGTTTCTTGACCTGCATATAGGTTTAGACCAACACTTTAAGAAGTGTTTTGACATTTTGAAGAAATGTTTCCTACTTTGAATTTGGTTTCAGAGACCTTTATAGCTTGAACATATATTTTGAAACTGAACAGAAAATGTGTTAATCCTCTGAACAAGTAATTATTCTATTTAATTAGTTTATTAAGAAGACTAGTCATGAATCTTTTCTCTCATCATTAAAGTCATTAGATTTTTTAAACAAATTATATTGAATCTCCTCAGTGTTGCACAGTTAGTAATGTTTATAGCATGTTGAACTCTGTCATATGCCAGAGATGACAATGTTATGAAAACTATTGAATATTAAATTTCATTACTTCATTTTATTTTTAATTTTTTTTAATTTTTATTTTACTTTATTTTACTTTACAATACTGTATTGGTTTTGCCATACATTGACATGAATCCACCACAGGTGTACATGAGTTCCCAAACATGAACCCACCTCCCACCTCCCACCCCATATCATCTCTCTGGATCATCCCCGTGCACCAGCCCCAAGCATCCTGTATCCTGCATTGAACATAGACTGGTGATTCGTTTCTTACATGATAGTATACATGTTTCAATGCCATTCTCCCAAATCATCCCACCCTCTCCCTCTCCCTCAGAGTCCAAAACTCTGCTCTACACATCTGTGTCTCTTTTGCTGTCTCACAAACAGGGTCATCATTACCATCTTTCCAAATTCCATATATATGTGTTAGTATACTGTATTGATGTTTTCCTTTCTGGCTTACTTCACTCTGTATAATCGGCTCCAGTTTCATCCATCTCATTAGAACTGATTCAAATGTATTCTTTTTCATGGCTGAATAATACTCCATTGTGCATATGTAGCACAGCTTTCTTATCCATTCATCTGCTGATGGACATCTAGGTTGTTTCCATGTCCTGGCTATTATAAACAGTGCTGCAATGAACATTGGGGTACACGTGTCTCTTTCAATTCTGGTTTCCTCAGTGTGTGTGCCCAGCAGTGGGATTACTGGGTCATAAGGCAGTTCTATTTGCAATTTTTTAAGGAATCTCCACACTGCTCTCCATAGTGGCTGTACTAGTTTGCATTCCCACCAACAGTGTAGGAGGGTTCCCTTTTGTCCACACCCTCTCAAGTATTTATTGCTTGCAGACTTTTGGATCGCAGCCATTCTGACTGGTGCGAAGTGGCACCTCATTGTGGTTTTGATTTGCATTTCTCTGATAATGAGTGATGTTGAGCATCTTGTCATGTATTTGTTAGCCAACCATATGTCTTCTTTGGAGAAATGTCTATTTAATTCTTTGGCCCATTTTTTGATTGGGTTTTTTATTTTTCTGGAATTGAGCTGCATCAGTTGCTTGTATATTTTTGAGATTAGTTCTTTGTCATTGCTTGAGTTGCTATTATTTTCTCCCATGCTGAAGGCTGTCTTTTCACATTGCTTATATTTTCCTTTGTTGTGCAGAAGCTTTTAAGTTTAATTAGATCCCATTTGTTTATTTTTGCTTTTATTTCCAGTATTCTGGGAGGTGGATCATAGAGAATCCTGCTGTGATTTATGTCGGAGAGTGTTTTGCCTATGTTATCCTCTAGGAGTTTTATAGTTTCTGGTCTTACATTTAGATCTTTCATCCATTTTGAGTTTATTTTTGTGTGTGGTGTTAGAAAGTGATCTAATTTCATTCTTTTACAAGTGGTTGACCAGTTTTCCCACCACTTGTTAAAGAGATTGTCTTTACTCCATTGTATATTCTTGCCTCCTTTGTCAAAGATAAGGTGTCCATATGTGTGTGGATTTATCTCTGGGCTTTCTATTTTGTTCTATTGATCTATATTTCTGTCTTTGTGCCAGTACCATACTGTCTTGATGACTGTGGCTTTGTAGTAGAGCCTGAAGTCAGGCAAGTTGATTCCTCCAGTTCCATTCTTCTTTCTCAGGATTGCTTTGACTATTCAAGGTTTTTTGTGTTTCCATACAAATCTTGAAATTATTTGTTCTAGTTCTGTGAAAAATACCACTGGTAGCTCGATAGGGAATGCATTGAATCTATAGATTGCCTTGGGTAGTATACTCATATTCACTATATTTGTTCTTCCGATCCATGAACATGGTATATTTCTCCATCTATTAGTGTCCTCTTTGATTTCTTTCATCAGTGGTTTATCAGTTCAGTTCAGTTGCTCAGTCGTGTCCAACTCTTTGCAACCCCATGAATCGCAGCACGCCGGGCCTCCCTGTCCATCACATCATCCGGAGTTCACTCAGACTCACGTCCATCGAGTCCGTGATGCCATCCAGCCATCTCATCCTCAGTCATCCCCTTCTCCTCCTGCCCCCAATCCCTCCAAGCATCAGAGTCTTTTCCAATGAGTCAACTCTTTGCATGAGGTGGCCAAAGTACTGGAGCTTCAGCTTTAGCATCATTCCTTCCAAAGAATCCCAGGGCTGATCTCCTTCAGAATGGACTGGCTGGATCTCCTTGCAGTCCAAGGGACTCTCAAGAGTCTTCTCCAAAACCACAGTTCAAACGCATCAATTCTTGGGTACTCAGCCTTCTTCACAGTCCAACTCTCACATCCATACATGACCACAGGAAAAACCATAGCCTTGACTAGACGGAACTTAGTCAGCAAAGTAATGTCTCTGCTTTTGAATATGCTATCTAGGTTGGTCATAACTTTTCCAAGGAGTAAGCGTCTTTTAATTTCAGGGCTGCAGTCACCATCTACAGTGACTTTGGAGCCCCCCAAAATAAAGTCTGACACTGTTTCTACTGTTTCCCCATCTATTTTCCATGAAGTGATGGGACCAGATGCCATGATCTTAGTTTTCTGAATGTTGAGTTTTAAGCCAACATTTTCACTCTCCTCTGTCACTTCTCAAGAGGCTTTTTAGCTCCTCTTAACTTTCTGCCATAAGGGTGGTGTCATCTGCATATCTGAGGTTATTGATATTTTCCTGGCAATCTTGATTCTAGCTTGTGCTTCTTCCAGCCCAGCGTTTCTCATGATGTACTCTGCATAGAAGTTAAATAAGCAGGGTGACAATATTCAGCCTTGACGTACTACTTTTCCAGTCTGTTGTTCCATGTCCAGTTCTAACTGTTGCTTCCTGACCTGCATACAGATTTCTCAAGAGGCAGGTCAGGTGGTCTGGTAATCCCATCTCTTTCAGAATTTTCCACAGTTTATTGCGATCCACACAGTCAAAGGCTTTGGCATAGTCAATAAAGCAGAAATAGATATTTTTCTGGAACTCTCTTGCTTTTTCCATGTCTTTAGTTTTTTTAGGTAGATATATTCCCAAGTATTTTATTCTTTTCATTGCAGTGGTGAATGGAATTGTTTTCTAATTTCTTTTTCTACGTTCTCATTATTAGTGTATAGGAATGCAAGGGATTTCTGTGTGTTGATTTTATATCCTGCAACTTTACTACATTCATTGATTAGCTGTAGTAATTTTCTGGTGGAGTCTTTAGGGTTTTCTATGTAGAGGATCATGTCATCTGCAAACAGTGAGAGTTTTCCTTCTTCTTTCCCAATTTGGATTCCTTTTATTTCTTTTTCTGCTCTGATTGCTGTGGCCAAAACTTCCAGAACTATGTTGAATAGTAGCGGTGAAAGTGGGCACCCTTGTCTTGTTCCTGACTTTAGGGGAAATGCTTTCAATTTTTCACCATTGAGGATAATGTTTGCTGTGGGTTTGTCATATATAGCTTTTATTATGTTGAGGTATGTTCCTTCTATTCCTGCTTTCTGGAGAGTTTTTATCATAAATGGATGTTGATTTTGTCAAAGGCCTTCTCTGCATCTATTGAGAGAATCATATGGCTTTTATTTTTCAATTTGTTAATGTGGTGAATTACATTGATTGATTTGTGGATATTGAAGAATCCTTGCATCCCTGGGATAAAGCCCACTTGGTCATGGTTTCTGATCTTTTTAATATGTTGTTGGATTCTGATTGCTAGAATTTTGTTGAGGATTTTTGCATCTGTTTATCAGTGATACTGGCCTGTTGTTTTCTTTTTTGTGGCAGCTTTGTCAGGTTTTGGTATTAGGGTGATGGTGGCCTCATAGAATGAGTTTGGAAGTTTACCTTCCTCTGCAATTTTCTGGAAGTTTGAGTAGGATAGGTATTAGCTCTTCTCGAAATTTTTGGTAGAATTCAGCTGTGAAGCCATCTGGACCTGGGCTTTTGTTTGCTGGAAGATTTCTGATTACAGTTTCAATTTCTGTGCTTGTGATGGGTCTGTTAAGATTTTCTATTTCTACCTGGTTCAGTTTTAGAAAGTTGTACTTTTCTAAGAATTTGTCCATTTCTTCCACGTTGTCCATTTTATTGGCATATAATTGCTGATAGTAGTCTCTTATGATTCTTTGCATTACTGTGTTGTCTGTTGTGATCTCTCCATTTTCCTTTCAATGTTTTTGATTTGATTTTTCTCTCTTTGTTTCTTGATGAGTCTGGCTAATGGTTTGTCAATTTTATTTATCCTTTCAAAGAACCAGCTTTGGGCTTTGTCGATTTTTGCTATGGTCTCTTTTGCTTCTTTTGCATTTTATTTCCACCCTAATTTTTAAGATTTCTTTCCTTCTACTAACTCTGGGATTCTCCATTTCTTCCTTTTCTAGTTGCTTTAGGTATAGAGTTAGGTTATTTATTTGACTATTTTCTTGTTTCTTGACGTATGCCTGTATTGCTATGAACTTTCCTCTTAGCACTGCTTTTATACTGTCCCACAGGTTTTGGGTTGTTGTGTTTTCATTTTCATTTGTTTCTATGCATATTTTGATTTTTTGATTTCTTCTGTGATTTGTTGGTTATTCAGAAGTGTGTTGTTCAGCCTCCATATGTTGGAATTTTTAATAGTTTTTCTCCTTTAATTGACATCTAATCTTACTGCATTATGGTCAGAAAAGATGCTTGGAATGATTTCAATTTTTTTTTAATTTACCAAGGCTAGATTTATGGCCCAGGATGTAATCTATCCTGGAGAAGGTTCCGTGAGCACTTGAGAAAAAGGTGAAATTCATTGTTTTGGGGTGAAATGTCCTATAGATATCAATTAGGTCTAACAGGTCTATTGTATCATTTAAAGTTTGTGTTTCTTTGTTAATTTTCTGTTTAGTTGATCTGTCCATAGGTTTGAGTAGGGTATAAAAGTCTCCCACTATTATTGTGTTATTGTTAATTTCCCCTTTCATACTTGTTAGCATTTGTCTTACATATTGTGGTGCTCCTATGTTGTGTGCATATATATTTATAATTGTTATATCTTCTTCTTAGATTGATCCTTTGATCATTAAGTAGTGGCCTTCTTTGTCTCTTTTCACAGCCTTTGTTTTGAAGTCTATTTTATCAGATATGAGTATTGGTACTCCTGCTTTCTTTTGGTCTCTATTTGCGTGGTATATCTTTTTCCAGCCCTTCACTTTCAGTCTGTATGTGTCCCTTGTTTTGAGGTGGGTCTCTTGTAGGCAGCATATATAGGGATCTTGTTTTTGTATCCATTCAGCCAGTCTTTGCCTTTTGGTTGGGGCATTCAACCCATTTACGTTTAAGGTAATTATTGATAAGTATGATCCCGTTGCCATTTACTTTATTGTTTTGGGTTTGAGTTTATATGCCCTATTTGTGTTTCCTGTCTAGAGAAGATCCTTTAGCATTTGTTGGAGAACTGGTTTGGTGGTACTGAATTCTCTCAGCTTTTGCTTGTCTGTAAAGCTTTTGATTTCTCCTTCGTATTTGAATGAGATCCTTGCTGGGTACAGAAATCTGGGCTGTAGGTTATTTTCTTTCATCACTTTAAGTATGTCTTGCCATTCCCTCCTGGCCTGAAGAGTTCCTATTGAAAGATCAGCTGTTATCCTTATGGGAATCCCCTTATGTGTTATTTGTTGTTTTTCCCTAGCTGCTTTTAATATTTGTTTTTTGTGTTTGATCTTTATTAATTTGATTAATATGTGTCTTGGGGTGTTTCACCTTGGGTTTATCCTATTTGGAACTCTCTGGGTTTCTTGGACTTGGGTGATTATTTTCTTCCCTATTTTAGGGACGTTTTCAACTATTATCTCCTCAAAGATTTTCTCATGGTCTTTCTTTTTGTCTTGTTCTTCTGGGACTCCTATAATTTGAATGTTGGAGCATTTCATATTGTCCTGGAGGTCTCGAGATTGTTCTCATTTCTTTTAATTTGTTTTTCCTTTTTCCTCTCTGATTCATTTATTTCTACCATTCTATCTTCTATTTCACTAATCCTATCTTCTGCCTCCGTTATTCTACTATTTGTTGCCTCCAGAGTGTTTCTGATATCATTTATTGTGTTATTCATTATGTATTGACTCTTTTTTATTTCTTCTAGGTCCTTGTTAAATCTTTCTTGCATCTTCTCAATCCTTGTCTCCAGGCTGTGATTCCATTTTGATTTCAAGATTTTGAGAATATTCTATCAATATTCGGAATTCTTTATCAGGTAGATTCCCTATCTCTTCCTCTTTTGTTTGGTTAGGTGGGCATTTCTCCTGTTCCTTTACCTGCTGAGTATTCCTCTGTCTCTTCATCTTGGTTATATTGCTGGGTTTAGGGTGGCCTTTCTATATTCTGGGAATTTGTGGAGTTCTCTTTATTATGGAGTTTCCACACTGTGTGTGGGGTTGTATCAGTGGCTTGTCAAGGTTTCTTGGTTAGGGAGGCTTGTGTTGGAATTCTGGTGGGTGGAGCTGGGTTTCTTCTCTCTGGAGTGCAATGGAGTGACCAGTAATGAGTTATGAGATGTCAATGGTTTTGGAGTAACTGTGAGCTGCCTGTATATTGAAGCTCAGGGGTGTGTTCCTATGTTTCTGGAGAATTTCTGTGGTATGTCTTGCTCTGGAACTTGTTGGCCCTTGGGTGGTGCTTGGTTTCAGTGTAGGTATGGAGACATTTGATGAGGTCCTATCGATTAATGTTCCCTGGATTCAGGAGTTCTCTGATGTTCTCAGGATTTGGACTTAAGGCTCCTGCTTCTGGTTTTCAGTTTTATTTTTACAGTAGCCTCAAGACTTCTCCATCTATACAGCACTGATGTTAAAACATGTCGGTTAAAGATGAAAAGTTTCTCCACATTGAAGGACACCCAGAGAGGTTCACTGAGTTACATGGAGAAGAGAAGTGGGAGGGGGTAGTTAGAGGTGACTGGAATGAGATGAGGTGGGATCAAACGAGGAGAGAGCAAGCTAGCCAGTAATCACTTCCTTATGTGCGCTCCACAGTCTGGACTGCTCAGAGGTATTCACGGAGTTATGCAGGGAAGAGGAGAGGGAGGAAGTAGACAGAGGTGGCCAGGAGGATAAAAGAGGGAAATAAAAAGGAGAGAGACAGATCCAGCCAGTAACCAGTTCCTTAAGTGTTCTCCACCATCTCGAACACACAGAGATTCACAGAGTTGGGTAGAGAAGAAAAGGGGGAAGGAAGAGACAGAGGCCACCTGGTGGAGAAAAAAAGAGTCCAAAGGAGGAGAAAATGGTCAAGCCAATAATCTTGCTCTCAGGTAAAATTGGGTAGTGAAGTTTGGGTTTTTAAGTGTAAAAAATTGACAACAAATACCAAAAAGCAAAGATTAAAAATCTAGAGTAGAGGTTGGATTTTCAAAAATACAATATTAAAGAAGAGAAGAAGAAAAAAAAAGCCACTAGAATTATTAAAAAAAAAACAACCGCACAAAGACTATATATGCATTTGCTTTAAAAAATAAGGTCTTTTTTTTTTTGAAAAGTAATAGTAGGTTATAAAAATAAAAATTAAAGGAGAAATAGAGGACTTAACAATTTTAAAAAGTTAAAAAAAAAGAAGAAAAAGAAAAGAAAAAACAACCACACAACAACATCAACAACAACAACAACAAAAAGAAAATAAATGATCGTAAAAATAGTAAAGATATATCTGGCCCTTTCTCTGGTGTTGTGGGCAGTGTGGGGTCACTTCCAAGGTGGTTCCCTCTATTTAGCTTCTGTTTGCTGGTCTCTTCAGTGTCTGATTTCCATCCTGACACAGGGGTGGTGGTGGTGGACACTTTTTTTTTTTTTTTTTTTTTTTTAGGCTCACTTGTTCAGTTGCGCTGTGGGGAGGGAGGGATGCAGCAAACAAATAAAACTGTCCTGTGTATGCAGTGTCTCAGCCCCGCTGGGCCTGCCCCTGCTCGTGGCACACACTGCTCAGGCTCTACATTGCTCCGCTGGGAACCCTCTGAGGCCGGCTCTAGGCTGCGTGCACCTCCCCAGTCTAAGCCGCTCAGGTTTGGTGCTCAGGTAGCCCTCAGAGGTGCAGATTTGGTTGGGACTGCGTTTTGTGCCCTTCCCAGGTCCTAGTAGCTCGAGTTTGACAAGTGTGGTCGCTGCAACTTATCGCCTTTCCCGTCTCTGCTGCTCAGTTTTCTGGGTGTACCACTGGCGCCCCTTGTGAGGCGGATGGTGACTGTCCAGCACCCCCAGAAGTCTTAGCAAAGAAGCCTGCTTGCAGTTTGGTAGGTAAAGTCTCTCCTGGGCTGCGATTGCCCCTTTCCAGCCCTTACGGCTCTGGCTGCCTGTCACCGGTGGGGGATGGTCTGCAGCCAGCTATTTCTGTTCTGTCCTTTGTTCTGTGCATGGTCCTGGCGGTGTCTTATGTTCGAGCTTTTCGCGTGGTAGTTATCCCACAGTCTGGTTTGCTAGCCCAAGTTAGTTCGTCCTGGTTACGTGTGGGGTGTTCCTACCCGATTCTTACAAAGCACTGCAGTCCGCGCCTCCCGCGCCTCCCTGCCTGGCCCCCACTTGCTAGTGGTGGATGCAGGTGTCTGCGCTGCTTTTCCACTGGGGGAGTTACTGTTGGCCTGTAATCCATTGGTTTTAATTATTTATTTATTTTTCCTTCCTGTTATGTTGCCCTCTGTGCTTCCAAGGCTCTCCACAGACTCAGCAGGAAGAGTGTTTCCTGGTGTTTGGAAACCTCTCTTCTTAAGATTTCCTTCCTGGGACGGGATTCTCTTTCTGGGATGGAGCTCCCTCCCTACCTCCTTTGTCTCTTTTTTAGTCTTTTATATTTTTTCCTACCTGTTTTTGAAGACAATGATCTGCTTTTCTGGGTACCTGATGTCCTCTCCCAGCATTCAGAAGTTATTTTGTGGAGTTTGCTCAGCGTTGAAATGTTCTTTTGATGAATTTGTGAGGGAGAAAGTGGTCTCCCTGTCCTATTCCTCTGCCATCTTAGGACCACCCCCCTCATTACTTCATTTTAGCAGAGCAGAAATGTGTTGGTGTTGAATAGATGGTAAAATGTCATTTAAAATGTAAGTTATAAAACAATAGATATCACATTTAAATAGAAAACAAGAGGACAAAAGAACACTAAAATAGAAAAATTAACCACATTGACATTATCAGAAAGTACTACTTTAATATCTAAAAGAATCAGAACAATTAGGTTTGTTTTATTTTATAATGTCTGCTGATTTTCTGTATCCATATGCTTGTGTCTACATTTATAGATATTTCCATGCCTTCATTACTGGGGAAATTGTATCAGTATGTACTTATGAATCATTAAATTTGCTTTACAGGACTGAAAAACTATGTTTTGAGTTCATGAAGTATCAATAGCATAAAGATGGAAAAAGGGTAATCTACAAAAAATATACAGGAAATGATGTTTATTGAGAAACTGACTTTAGGAAACCAGGGAGAAAATTCTGATTAAGGAGCCACTGCTGCTGCTGCTGCTAAGTCGATTCAGTCGTGTCTGACTCTGTGTGACCCCATAGATGGCAGCCCACCAGGCTCCCCCATCCCTGGGATTCTCCAGGCAAGAACACTGGAGTGGGTTGCCATTGCCTTCTCCAAGGAGCCACTAGAAGACACTAAATATACAGTACTTAGAATTGCATAACAAAGAACATCACATGTCCTTGGTCTTTACCAGTGCCTAGAAGGACAAAAACAAAAGTGATAAACAAGTTAGATAACATGGCTAAACATAGGTCAAAAATCAAGACCTCTCTATAGTTTTTAGGTCTTTAGTCCATTTTATTTTTGTATGTGGTGTAAGAAAATGATCCAGTTTCACTCTTTTACATGTACCTGACCAATTTTCATAGCACTACTTATAGAAGATAAGTTCTTTTTTAACCTTATATTCTTACCTGTTGATTGGCCATAAATTTGTGGATTTCTTTCTGGGTCTCACTACTGTTTCCTTGGTCTATGTGTCTCTTTTTGTTCCAGTTCCATGCTGTTTTGATTACTGTAGGTTTGTAGTATAGTCTGAAACCAGGGAGCATGATAATTTGAGTTTTGTACTTTTTCTTCAAGATTGCTTTGGCAACTTGAAGTCTTTTGTGATTCTATATACATTTTAGGATTATTTGGTCTAATTTGTTGAAAAATATGACTATTGCATCAGATATGTAGACTTCTTTGTGCAGTATGGACATTTTAGCAATATTAATTCTTCTAATCCAATAACAGAATATCTTTACATTTCTCTGTATCATCTTCAGTTTCTTTCATCAATGTTTGTCATTTCTGTTTTCAGTTTTACAGGTTTTTCCCCTTGGTTCAGTTTATTCCTAGGTATTTTATTCTTTTTGATCCAACTTTAAACACGATGTTTTGTTTTCTAGTTCTGATACTTCATTATTACTGTGTGAAAAATAATAGATTTCTGCATAGTAATTTGTATTCTGTAATTTTATTGAACTATTTTATTTGTTTGACTAGTTTATAGACAGAGAATTTAGGGTTTTCCACATATAGAATTATGCCATCTGCAAATAATGAGAATTTTACTCCTTTCCTTCCAGTTTGGATGCTTTTTCTTTCTTTTTATTGTCTGATTTCTATGGTTTGGGCTTCCAATACAACATTAAATAGAAGTGGCAAGAGTGAGCATCCTTGTCTCATTCCTGATTTTAGGAGAAAAGCTTTCAACTTTTCACCATTAAATATGATGTTAGTGGTGGGTTTGTAATAAATGGTCTTTATTATGTCGAGACATGTTCCTTCTATGCCTGTTCCTTCTATACCAGTTTTGATGAGTTTATCACAACTGGACGTTGAACTTTCTAAAATGTCTTTTCTTTGTCCATTGAGATGATCATGAGATTTTTTTTCTCTCCTTTTGTTAATGTAGTGTATGCCATTGATTGATTTTCAAGTGTTGAACCATCCTTGTGATCCTGGGCAAGCTCCACTTGATCATGGTTGTAGGTATCCTTTTCATATATCATTGAATTCACTTTTCTAATATTTTGCTGAGATATTTTGTGTTTATATTCATTAGATATGTTTGCCTGTAATTTTCTCTCTTTTGTAGTGCCTTTCTTTGGTTTTAATATCAGAGTAATTATGACCTTATGGAATGATTTTGGAAGTATCCTGTTCTTTTTAATTATTTGTAATAGTTTGAGATCAACTAGTATTGACTTAAGATATCAGTACTGGACTTTTGTTTATGAGGTTTTGTTTTTCTTTAATTACAAATTCAATTTCATTACTGGTGATTGGTCTGTTCAGATTGTCTGTTTCTTCCTGATACAGTTTTGGAAGAGTGTATATTTCTGGAAATTTGTCTACTTCAAGTTTGTAAAATTTGTTGGCATATAACTGCTGATACTATTCTCTTATGATATATTTTTTTGTAGCTCTGTGATATTGGTTGTTCTTTCCCCTCTTTAATTTATTATTTTGTTTATGTGTGTCCTCTTTTTTTCTTTTTTTTTAATGACTCTGGATAAATTTTTCTTAATTTTATCTTTTTAAAAAGAGCTCTTTTACTTTTTTTTTCTATTTTTCTATTCATTTGCTTTCTGATATTTATTTCCTTTTGTCTGCTGATTTTGGACTGTTTTCTTTTCTTCTGAGTCCTTTAGATGGTACTTCATCTTGTTTGTATGACATTTTTCTTGTTTCATGAGCTAGGCCTTTATCACTATAAGCTTCCTTCTTAGAACTACTTTTGCTGTATCATATGGATTTTGGAAAGTTTTATTTCCATTTTCATTTATCTCAATATATTTTCTGGCTTCTTCAATAAATTCTTCATTGACTGATCGGTTTCTTAGTAGCATATTGTTTAGTTTCCATGTGTATGTTTTTTCCCCATTTCTCTGCCTGTAATTGATTTTATTTGATAACATTTTGGTCAGAAAAAAATGCTTGATTTAATTTCTATCTGCTTCAATTTGTTAAGCCTTGTATTTGGTCAACATGTTATCCACCCCATCAACATTTAGTATGTGTTTTTAGCTCTGATGAGCTCTGTAAGCAGCATATAGATAGGTCCTGTTTTCACCCTCCCCCCCCCCCCCCCCGCCCCCAGTAAGCCACATTTTATCCATTGAGAAAAAGTTAAGTCCACCAACATTTAAAGTGATTATTATCACTTTAGGTAATAGGTCTGTACTTATTATCATTATTTTACCTCATTATTTTTTGTAGTTCTCCACTGAAGTGACTTAGCAGCAGCAGCCTCTTTTTAAATTCTTTCTCTAATTTATTCCTTTTGGTTGATAATATTTTATGTAGCATATTTATGTTTCTTACTATAGTATTTGTGTATCTATTGCAGATTTTTGATTTGTGGTTACTATGGGATTAGTATATGTTGATCTACAACTCTGTGTTTAAATCAGGCAGTCTTTAAGTTCAAACACATTTGAAAAGATCTACATTTTTAATTCCCACCCCACACATTTTGTATTCTTAATATCCTCATTAAATCCCTTTACTGATCATTGTTGATATTTGAATTTACAGTTTTTTCTTTTATTCTTTGAGCTATTTCACTAAGGTGATTAATACCCAGTTTTTACTATATATTTATCTTTATTAGTGGGATTTTTAATTTCCTACAGATACTTATAGCCTTTTCATTTCCATTCAGAGAAGACCCTGTAACAGTTCTTTTAGAGTAGATTTATTAATAGTATTTGTGAACTCTTTTAGCTTGTCTCAGAATTTCTTTATCTCTCCTTCAATTCTAAATGATAATCGTGCAGAGGGGGAGTATCCTAAGTTGCAGGTTTTCTCCTTTAAGCACTTTGACTATAACATGCCTCTCCATTCTGGCCTGAGAAGTTTCTGGAGAGAAATCAACCTTTGGGGGATGACCTTGTATATGACTGTTTTTCTCTTGTTGGCTTCCCTGGTGGCTCAGACAGTAAAGAATCCACCTGCAATTGAACCCACCTGGGTTCAGTCCCTGGGTTGGGAAGATCCCCTGGAGGAAGGCATGGCAACCACTCCAGTATTCTTGCCTGGAGAATCCCTGTGGATACAGGAGCCTAGCCGGCTACAGTCCATGGGATCACAAAGAGTCAGACACAACTGAGCACAGCACACAACCTTTAAAATATTCTAACTTTTGCCATTTTAATTATGGTGTTTCTTGATGAGGATCTATTTGGGTTCATCTTGTTTGGAATCACTCTATGTTTCCTGTTTCTAGATATTTGTTTTCTTCTTCAGGTTTGGGAAGTTTTCAGGAGTCATTTCATCAAATACACCTTCTACCCTCTTTTTATCTCTTCTCGGGGTCTGTTCAACTTTTCTTCCTCACAGCTGAGCTCTTCCTGTGGCCACTGTAACCTCACCCTAGTGTGGAACTGTGCTATAGAATAAGTGGGACTGGTGCAGGGGCTTGGCATGGATTATTGAGAATGCTGTGGGCTGTTCCAGCCACAGTCAGACGCTTGGATCACTTCTGATGCACTGCCTGAGTAAGCACCAGTAATGGTTCCCTTGCCTTGCTCCGATTCAGTGTCTCATCTGAGCCGTTTTGACCATCACAGTTGAGCTCTTTCACACAAGCAGCAGCCCTTGCCCCAGGGTGAACCCATGTCATGAAGCAAGTGGACCTGAGCAGACGTTTATCTCAGGCTGGAGTGCATACCAGGGTGGTCTTGGGAAACCAACCTCCATCCTTTGCAGTTTCTGTCCATCCTCTCCACCCAGTTTCAGAAGCAAGCAAGCATGTGTGCACTGTCATGAAGCAGAAACCAGGCTTCCCACAGCTCTCCTCCAACAGCCAGGAGGACTTGTCTTCTAGCTATCAAACACCACTTCTGGGATGTCCAGTATGCGACTTCAGCTGACCACTCTGGAGGGGGAATCTCTACTTGTGTAACCTTCCTATTCTTCTGAGTCCCCTATCAAGGGCAGAGGTCCTAACCTAATCAGTTCTCTTCCCTTCCTCCATGATTCTGTGTCGATCTTTCTTACAGCTTTGGCTATGCAGGAGTTTTTCTACCAGTCTCCAGTTAGTTTTCAGTGAGAATTGTTTTACATGTAGATATTTTTGATGTGGTTGTAGGGGGAAGTTGAGTTTTGCATCCTCCTACTCCACTATATTGATCGCTACAATAATTTCAAATTTCAGTTGGATTGCTCTGACCAATACATTAGTATAATTCAGGATTCCAATTAGCAATTACTAATCATTAACTAATAGCAAATGCTTACATTACATCTACCATGTTTTGGCCACTTATTTTAATCATTACTTGAGTTAACTCATCTAGTTCTCACAGTAAACACAGTTAGAAGAAATTTAATAACAAAAACTTACCCTCCTTGGTTTAAACATTTTTGCTTGACTTTGGCTGCTATCTTTGTTTAATTCTTTGTTGGATGTTATGATTTAACTTGTAAAGGACTCTAGTGACAGTAGAGTTTAAGTCACTAATCAGCTGACCTTAGAGGCTAAGAGTACTTGTACCAGCATTTGTTTTTTCTGTGTCCCTGTAAAAAGGAAAAAAAAAAAAAAAAAGTAATGATGCCTCGAAAAGGAAATTTTCTTTCTTTCCTGTCTAAAAGATGGATTACTTGTGTAATAGTTTGGTAGAGCTGCCATAACAAAGCATCATGAACTGGGTGGCTTGAAAAACTGAAGCTTATTATCTCAAAGATCTAGAGGCTGGAATTTCAAGATCAAGGTATCAACAGAGTTAGTAACTTCTAAATCCTCTCTCCTTACCTTAAACACTGCCATCTTCTTGTGTCTTTTCACATAATTTTCTCTCTATATCTATCTCTCTGTCCAAACTTTTTCCCTTTTTATAAGGACATCACAAATAATGGATTGGGGCTTTGCCCGATTGAGCATGTTTCAACTTAATTACCACTGTAAAAATTCCCTCCAAATAAGGTCACATTCTGAAGACCTGGTGATTAGGGCTCCAATGTTTGGGGAGGGATAAGAGGACAGAATTTAAATGCTAACAACTTTGTATAAAATATGAAAAGTCCCTGGTGGCTCAGATTGTAAGGCGTCTGCCTGCAATGCGGGAGACTCAAGTTCAATCCCTGGGTCGGGAAGATCCCTGGAGAAGGAAATGGCAACCCACTCCAGTATTCTTGGCTAGAAAATTCCATGGATGGAAGGAGCCCGGTGGGCTACAGTCCATGGGGTCACAAAAGTTGAACACAACTAAGCAACTTCACTTCAGTACTGCTTTCACATGAAACATCTGAAATCACACATTCTTGTGTTTCCAACTAGCCTGTTTTATCTTCACCATTTAATATGTTTCTTCTATCTTTTCTCTATCCAAAATTCCTTTAGTTGATATAAAACCAAGAACCCTGGACCTTAAGTGTCTACATTAATCTACTTACTTGCCAGTCCATCATGAGAAGAAAAGTAGTTAAAAAATCTTCCATGGAGAACTCTTTAAAAAAAAAAAAAAAAGTTTAAAGTGAGAATAGCTTTCATCCACAACTAAATAAAGCAAGTAAGACGGAACTTAGATTAGGCTGTATCTTATGCCTTATCTTTAAATTTTGATTAGACTAAAATTGAAAGTTTGGGAAAACAGAGGGATACATTCATAGAATACTTTAGTACTAACTTTATGATTATTTTAAGCAATGATCTCTGGTAGACTTGAAAGCCAATGAAAGTTTCTCTTTGTCTCTCTCTTTCTCTCCCCACCACTCTCCTTCCTTTTTCTCACTCAAATGAAGTAAAACATTAAATAGTAAATTTAGTTGGAAAAATATAGTAATGAATTGAAAATCTGGGAGACATTTAAACTGCAGCTGAATTAATTAGGAATTATTGCTTTGACTTAATGTAACCAGTCACAGTTTTTTGTTTTTTTTTTTTTTTCAAGTAGAGTACGGGGAGCCTGGTGGGCTGCTGCCTCTGAGGTCGCACAGAGTCAGACACAACTGAAGTGACTTAGCAGCAGCAGCAGAGTATGTGTAGCCTCAAGTTCAATCCCTGAGTCGGGAAGATCCCCTGGAGAAGGAAACACCAATCCACTCCAGTATTCTTGCCTCAAAAATCCCATGAATGGAGGAGACTGGCAGAGTACAGTCCATGGGGTCATAGAGTTGACACGACTGATGGAATAATACTATGTTTGTTGTCTATGCTTATTTTAACCGAAATTGAACTCAAACTGTGTTTCATAATGTATTTTTTACTGTTTTCTAATAATTTCCTACAATACTTTACCATTATCATAACTGTGATTTTAAAAACTTTTTTTGGAGTATAGTTTATTTAACATGTTATGTTACTGTATGGTATATAGAAAAGTGAATCAGTTATACCCATTCCTTTTTCAGATTATTTTCCCATATAGGTCATTACAGGGTATTGAGAAGAGTTCTTGAGCTATATAGTAGATCCTTATTAGTTATCCATTTTATACAGAGTTCTGGGTGTATGAATTACAATCTCCCAATACATCCCCACTCCCACCATCTCCTTCCCCCAAAATTTAAGTTTGTTTTCTGCATCTGTGACTCTATTTCTGTTCTGTAAATAAGTTAATATGTACCATTTTTAGATTCAATACCATATATTTGTCATTTTCTGGTTTATATTATTCAGTGAGACAATGTCTAGGTCCATCCATGTCACTCAAATCCTTTTTTATGGCAGAATATATGTACATTGGATATATGTATCACATCTTTATTCATTCCTATTGATGGCCATTTAGATTGTTTCCATAACCTGGCTATTGTAAATAGTGCTGCGGTGAATTTTATGATACATGTATCTTTCTGAATTATCAGAAATAAAAAGGATTATCAGTTCAGTTCAGTTGCTCAGTCGAGTCCAACTCTTTGCAACCCCATAGACCACAGCCTGCCAGGCCTCCCTGTCCATCACCAACTCCCGGAGTTTACCCAAACTCATGTCCACTGAGTCGGTGATGCCATCCAGCCATCTCATCCTCTGTCATCCCCTTCTTCTCCTGCCTTCAATCTTTCCCAGCATCAGGGTCTTTTCAAATGGGTCAGCTCTTTGCATCAGGTGGCCAAAGTATTGGAGTTTTAGCTTCAACATCAGTGCTTCCAATGAATATTCAAGACTGATCTCCTTTAGGATGGACTGGTTGGATCTTCTCGTAGTCCAAGGGAGAGACTACTATAAGAAGCTATATGCCAATAAAATGGGCAGCCTGGAAGAAATGAACAAATTTTTAGAAAGGTACAACCTTCTAAAACTGAACCATGAAAAAATAGAAACTATGAACAGACTGATCACAGGTAATGAAATTGAAACTTTGATTAAAAATTTTCCACCGATCAAAAGTCCAGGACAAGATGGCTTCACAGACCAATTTTATCAAACATTTAGAGAATAGTTAACCCATATTCTTCTCAAACTCTTCCAAAAAGTTGCAGAGGAAGGAATGCTCACAAGCTCATTCTAAAAGGCCACCATCAGCTTGATACCAAAGATATCACAAACAGAAACCTAGACAAATATATCACATACAAAAAATTACAGACTAATATCACTCATGAACATAGATGTAAAAATCCTCAATAAGTTCTGCCAACCACTGCCAAGGTCAGACATTCTAGTCATCTGTTGCAATGCAAGGAGGCCTGTCCACGTGGCAGTCAATACTGAGTTTCTGCTGAGTCAGAGATCTCCATTGTATTCTTGTGCACTGGCTTTTGGAATGCAAATAAAGAACCTTTCTATTTGGGTGAAATTCCTCTTGGTAGAGTGGATCTAGGCTGATTTTTGCAGAGAAATCAAGCCCTGAGTGGGAACACTGACTCTAAGACCCTAGAGAAGTAACCTTAAGGAGTATCAAATAGTGAGGACTCACACAAAGGAAACCACATCAATACAAGACCTGCATCACCCAACCACCAATAGCACCTGGTGCAGCACACCTCATCTAAAACACAAAACAAAAATACAAACCAAATCATCAGACTCAGCCTTGCTCATACACAGAAGTCCAAGTAAATGAAGAGGAAATAGGCAAACTACCTGAAAAAGAATTCAGAATAATGATAGTAAAGATGATCAAAAACCTCAAAAACAAAATGGAGAAAATGCAAGAATCAATTAACAAAGACCTAGAAGAATTAAAGGATAAACATACAGAAACAAACAACACAATTACTGAAATTATACTCTAGATCAATAGCAGAATATCAATAGCAGAATATCTGAAGGAGAAGAATGAATCAGTGAGCAGGAAGATTAAAATGGTGGAAATAACTTTTGAAGTGCAGAATAAAGTAAAAAGAATGAAAAGATCTGAGGATAGTTTCAGAGATCTTTGGAACAATATCAAATGCACTAACATTTGAATTGTAGGGGTCCCAGAAGAAGAAGAGAAAAATAAAGGTATGAGAAAATTTTTGAAGAGATTATAGTTGAAAATTTCCCCAACATGAAAAAGGAAATAGTCAAGTCCAAGAGACACAAAGAGTCCCATAAAGGATAAACCCAAGGAGAAACACCAAGACACATACTAATCAAACTAACAAAGACTAAACATAAAGAAAGAATATTAAAAACAGCAAGGGAGATGCAACAAGTAACATACAAGGGAAACCTTATACGCTTAACACTTGAAACTGCAGGCCAGAAGGGAATGGCAGGATATATTTAAAGTAATGAGAGGGGAAAAAAATCTACAACCAAGATTACAGTATCTGGCAAGAATTTCATTCAAAATTGATGGTGAATTCAAAAGCTTTTTCAAAAAGCAAAAGTTAAGAGAACTTAGTATCACCAAACCAGCTTTACAACAAGTGTTAAAGGAACTTGTATAGTCAAGAAATACAACAGAAGAAAAAAGACCTACAAATTCAACCCCAAACAATTAAGAAAATGACAATAAGAGCATATAAATCAATAATTACTTTAAATGTAAATAGATTAAACATTCCATTCTGTGTCTTACAAAAGACACAGACTGGCTGAATGGATATTAAAACAAGACCCATATATATGCTGTCTACAAGAAACCCATTTCAGACCTCAAGACACATGTAGACTGAAAGCGAGAGGATGGAAAAATATATTCCATGCAAATGGGAAGCAAAAGAAAGCTGGAGTAGCAATCCTTATATCAGACAAAATAAAGCTTAAAATAAAGAAGATTACAAGAGATAAGGAAGGACACTACATAATGATCAAGGAATCAGTTCAAGAGAAAGATATACCAATTGTAAATATCTATGCATCCAACATAGGAGCACCTCAATACATAAGAGAAACACCGACAGACATAAAAGGAGAACTTGACAGTATCATAATTGTAGGAGACTGTAACACCCCACTCACACCAATAGATAGATCATCAAAACAAAAAATTAAGAAGGAAACACAAGCCTTAAATGATACATTAAATGAGATGGGTCTCATTGATATATCTTCAGGACATTCCATCCAAATGCAGAAGACTACACTTTCTTCTCAAGTGCACATGGAACATTCTCCAGGATATACCACATCTTGGGTCACAAATCAAACCTAAGTAAATGTAAGAAAATTGAAATCATATCAAGCATCTTCTCTGACCACAATGCTATGAGACTAGATATCACTTACAACAAAGGAAAAAAGAAAAAAAAAACTGTAAGAAACACAAACACATGGAGATTAAACATCACATTTCTAAATAACCAACATGTTACTGGAGAAATCAAAACTGAAATCAGAATATTTCTAGAAACAAAAGACAATGAAAACACAACAACTCAAAACCTATGGGATGCAGCAAAAGCAGTTCTAAGAGGGAAGTTTCTAGCAATACAATCCTACCTCAAGAAACAGGAAAAACATCAAATAGACAACCTAACTTTACACCTAAAACAACTGAGGGGAAAAAGAACAACAACAACAACAAAAATACCCAAAATTAGTAGAAGGAAAGAAATCAAAGATTTGACCAGAAATAAATGAAAAAGAAATGAAATAAACAATAGTAAAGAGTAATAAAATGAAAAGCTGGTTCTTTGAGAAGAAAAGTAAAATTGACAAATCTTTAGCCAGGCTCATCAAGGAAAAAAAAGAGAGCAGAATCAAATTAACAAAATTAGAAATGAAAAAGGAGAGGTTACAACAGACAGTGCAGAAATAAAAAGGATTATAAGAGACTATTATGAACAACTATATGACAATAAAATGGATAACCTGGAAGAAATGGACAGATTCTTAGAAAAGTTCAATCTTCCAAGACTGAACCAGGAAGAAATAGAAATTATGAAAAACCCAATTATAAGCACTGACATTGAAGCTGTGATCAAAAATCTCCCCCAAAACAAATCTAAGACCAGATGGCTTCACAGGAGAATTATATCAAACATTTAGGGAAGAGATAATGTCTATTCTTCTAAAACTCTCTCAAAAAATTTCAGAGTAAGGAACACTTCCAGATTCATTCTACAAGGCCACTATCACCCTGATACCAAAACCAGACAAAGACAACACACAAAAAAGGAAAACTACAGGCCAATGTCACTGATGAACACAGATGCAAAAATCCTCAACAAAATGTTAGCAAAAAGATTCAGCAACACATCACAAAGCTCATAAAGCATGATCAAGTTGGATTTATTCCAGGAATGCAAGGATTCTTTAATATACACAGATCAATCAATGTGATATACTATATTAAAAAATTGAAAGATTAAAAAACATAATAATCTCAACAGATGCAGAAAAAGCCCTTGACAAAATTCAGCACCCATTTATGATTAAAATTCTTCAAAAAATGTGCACAGAAGGAACCTACCTCAATGGACTAAAGGCCATATATGATAAGCCTACAGAAAACATTCTTAACCTTAAAAAACTGAAAGCATCCCCCCTAAGATCAGGAACAAGACAAGGGTGTTTACTTTTGCCAATATTATTCAAAATAGTTCTGGAAGTCATAGCTACTGCATTCAGAGAAGGAAAAGAAATAAAATGAATCTGGATCGGAAAAGAAGTAGCAAAGCTCTCACTGTTTGTTTGCAGATGACATGATACTGTACATAGAAAACCCTAAAGATAGTATCAGAAAATTACTAGAGCTAATCAGTGAATTAAACAAAGTTGCAGGATACAAAATCAATACACAGAAATCACCTGCATTTCTATATATTAACAATGAAAAATCAGAAAGAGAAATTAAGGAATCAATCCCATTCACCAATGCAACAAAAAGAATTAAGTATCTAGGAATAAAATTACCTAAGGAGACAAAAGAACTTTACACATAAAATTATAAGACACTAATGAAAGAAATCAAAGTGACAGAAATACATGGAGAGATATTCCATCTTCCTGGGTAGGAAAAATCAATATTGTGAAAATGACTATACTACCAAATGCAATCTACAGATTCAGTGTGACCCCTATCAAATTACCAATGGCATTTTTCACAGAATTAGAACAAAAATTTCACACTTCATGAAGAAACACAAAAGACCCTGGCCAGCCAAAGCAGTCTTGAGAAAGAAGAATGGAGCTGGAGGAATCAACCTTCCTGACTTCAGATTATACTACAAAGCTAGAGTCATCAAGACAGTATGGTACTGGCATAAAAACAGAAATATAGACCAATGAAACCAGACAGAAAGCCCAGAAATAAACCCATGTACCTATGAGTACCTTCTTTTCACAAAGGAGGCAAGAATATACAGTGGGGCAAAGAGAGCCTCTTTGATAAATGGTGCTGGGAAAACTGGACAACTACACATAGAAGAATGAAATTAGAGCACTTCCTAACACCATACACAAAGATAAACTCAAAATGGATTAAAAACCTAAATGTAAGACCAGAAACTATAAAACGCTTAGAGGAAAACATAGGCAGAACACACGATGACATAAATCAAAACAAGATCCTCTATGACCCACCTCCTAGAGTAATGGGAATAAAAACAAAAGTAAACAAGTGGGACCTGATTAAACTGAAAAGCTTTGCACAGCAAAGGAAACTATAAGCAAGGTGAAAAGACAACCCTCAGAACGGAGAAAATAATAGCAAATGAAACAACTGACAAAGGATTAATTTCCAAAATATACAAGCAGCTCATGCAACTCAATGACAGAAAAGCAAATAACCCAATCAAAAAGTGGGGAAAAGACTTAAACAGACATTTATCCAAAGAAGACATACAGATGGCTAACAAACACATGAAAAGATGCTCAACATCGCTCATTATTAGAGAAATGCAAATCAAAACTACAATGATGTAAAGCAATTATCCTTCAATAAAAAGTATATTAAAAAAAAAAAAAAAAACTACAGTGAAATATCACCTCACACTGGCCAGAATGGCCATCAACAAAAAGTTTACAAAAAATAAATGCTGGAGAGAGTGTGAAGAAAAGGGAATGCTCTTGCACTGTTGTTGGGAATGTAAATTGATACAGCCACTATGGAAGACAGTATGGAGATTCCTTAAAAAACAGAATAAAACCACCAAAAGACCCAGCAATCCCACTCTAGGCATATGCCCTGAGGAAGCCAACATTGAAAGAAATACATGTATCCCATTGTTTACTGCAGCTCTATTTACAATAGCTAGAACATGGAGCAATCTAGATGTCCATTGACAGATTAATGGACAAAGAAATTATGGTACATATACATGATGGAATATTACTCAGCCACAAAAAGGAATGCTTGAGTCAGTTCTGATGAGATGGATGAACCTAGAACCCATTAACAGAGTGAAGTGAGTCAGAAAGAGAAAGATAAATATCATATTCTAATGCTATGAATGGAATATAGATAAATGGTACTGAAAATTTATTTACAGGATAGCAATGGAGAAACAGAGAGAGTAGATTTATGGATATGAGGAGAGTGGAGGAGAGGTTAAGATGTATGGAAAGAGTAACATGGAAACTTACATTACCATATGTAATATAGATATCCAATGGGAATTTGCTGTATGGCTCAGGAAACTTAAACAGGGGCTCTGTATCAATCTAGGGGTGGGATAGGGTGGGAAATGAAAGGGAGTTTCAAAAGGGAGGGGGTATATGTATATCTATGGCTGATTCATGTTGAGGTTTGACAGAAAACAATTCTGTAAAGAAATTATCCTTCAATTAAAAAAAAAAAAAAAACTAAAAAAATCCTCAACAGAATATTAGCATACAGAATCCAAAAACATATTAAAAAAAATCATACACCATGATCAAGTGGATTTTATCCCCAGGCTGCAAGGGCTCTTTAATATACACAAAATCAATTGTGAATGCACATTAGCAAACTAGAATAAAAATATAGATCATCTCAATGGGCACACAAAAAGCTTTTGACAAAATTCAAAACCCACTTATAAAAATTCTCCAAAAAGGGGTCACATTCTCCAAAATGGTAGATGGGAACATACCACAACATAATAAATTCATCTATGTCAAACCCACAACAAACACTATTAATGGTGAAAAGCTGAAACTTTTGCTCTAAGATTAGGGACAAGACAAGGATGTCCATTCCCACCACTTTTATTCAGCATAGTTTTGGAAGTCCTAGTCTTGGGAATCAGAAAAGAAAAAGAAATTCAAATGAAAAAATAAGTAAAACTGTCACTGTTTACAGATGACATGATACTCCTCTAGAAAATCACTAGAGCTCAGCAATGAATTTTAGTTGCAGGATACAAAATTAGTACACAGAAATCCCTTGCATAACTTTACACTAAAAAGGAAAGGTCAGAAAGAAATTAAGGAATTAAGAAATTAATTCACTATTTTAACATACTAGTCAATAATTTATTTCAACTTTATAAAAAAGGTTTTGTTTCTGTACTTTAGGAATATTATTATTCAATATAGATCTTTTTTAATATCTCCATGCCAAACCCCCAATTGAGTAGTATTGTTAATGGGTCTTATCTTAAAGCAATTAAAAGTAACAATAACAAGCTGATTATGGAGTAACAACTCCACACTCCCTTGTTTGACTCATTGAAATGATCCTATGGGAATTAAAATAATTTGTAGGTATATTGTCAAAAACTCAGAGATAACAGAAGTAAAACCAATGAATCATTGAAGTAGTAATTAATAAAAGTTTGTTGTGCATATGCCAAAATGATAGTTTGCAAACCAGGCACACTCAAAGCAAGACATATAATGAGGGTGAGAGTCATATTGTTATTAAGTAGTTTAAATAGTGAGAAGGTTGTGCCTGTCTGTTCTTCAGTGATTGGTTATGATATTAGAATTTCTTAAGTGATAGGGAATTGGTTAGTTGCTACTACTTATCAAGTTTGAGAAACAGTTATGCCTTGCTTATAATTTGCAGATGCATAAATGAGAAATGGGTTGTTAGTAATTAAGCTTTGTGTGGCTAAACTAGTTTTGTCTGCTCAGGCAATTTTCAAATTTGGTCTTTTTTAAATATTAACAATACTTAGCACATAATAAATTATCTATTTATAAGTCAGTATGCATTGTATATTTAGTAAAGGATTTTGTATAATGAAAATTTAATTTTGGATAAAACTTTTAGTGATTACAATTTTGCAGAAAGAAAAATGTACTACTTAACAATCATAATCTGATATTTTCCATTTTATGTTAAGTATGTTAGTGTAAACCAGATAGAATCATGTTGGAAGCAAAAGTGATCAAAAATATCTCACAAAGCAGTGATGTATGTGATTTTTTAAAGTAGCTTAATAAAGAAGACGCTTCTTGTAAAACTAATTTGTTGTTTACCATACACAAAGGATGAGGGAAGAGAAGGTAGATTAGTTTTTATATTTTACATTTTCCACATCTATTTTACAATAGAATGTTTTTCTCCTATAATGCCCATAACAAAATTTTGTAGCACAGACCTTAACTCAGAAAAGGAGAAAGTAATTACAAAATGTGAATAGAATAACTGTTCCTGAAATAAAACTAGTAAAAGTGAAATAAGCAATTTTAGAAAGATGGAATATTCTTGCATGGGTCTTAGAGTTACTATTGCCAATACCTAGCATATAAAATGGAAATAAGGAATCAGTATTATAGCAAATCTAGACCAAATTTAATTTTTATGAAAATATTTGAGTAGGTAGAGCTACCACTGGCTAGGGTCAAGAGGGTGGGCCAACTGCCCCAGTGGGGTGAGAAGCCTGAGCATTGAGCCACAGAAGCTTAGTCTCTCTCATCATGACACTTAACAGAGATTGCTCTATTGAGCTTTGGACTCTGCTTTAGACCTTTTACCTTTTTTCATTTCTTTTTATCCCTCTTAAGGTAGGAATATATACCGATACATATTTCACAGTGTATTTTGAAAGCAGATAATTTTTATTTTTAGGTTGGCAGGTCCATGAGTAGAAAGCAATTTTTCCCCATAATGGATCATAACAGAACTTCACTCATATCTGACTTAAATTATTTAGAAGATACATGATTTGAGACTTTTGAGTTAATTATATTGAAATGATATTTTGCACTGAGAGATGATACTGGAAGGCATTAAGATATGGTGATGATGGAATACTATGAATATATTTCATATTCAGAAATAATGAAAATTTGGAGAGGGCAGAGTTGAATAATCTCCACCAAAATTCAGATCATCTCAAAGTGCAAATGTGGCATTATTTGGAAATAGAATCTTACAGGTATAATCAAGTTATGATGAGGTCATACTTGATAAGAGAGACGGGAATTTTATTAGTCATCTATCCAATGACTAGTGCATTTGTAAGATAGAAGAGAAGGTTAGGTGAATGTGAAGAACAGAATCATATAAAGGGAAGATTGATCACGTGAAGACTGAGGCAGAAATTCTAATGATGTAGCTATGAGTTAGGAAATGCCAAGGACTTTAAGCAAACTACCAGAAGCTACGAAGAGGCAAAGATGGATTCTTATCGGGAAACTTAAGAAAGAAAACAGTGCTGCTGACACTTTCATTTCAGATTTGTAGCCTCCAGAACTGTAAGAGAACAAACTTGTGTTGTTTGAAGCCATCTAGTTTGTGGCAAACTGTTATGGTAGCTCTAGGAAAATAATCCACTGTTCACCCCCCTGGTTCCATCTGTCATTGAATGTCCTCTTTGAGCCTTCTCTAGTAGTCACAAAGATAAGTGCATCTCCATAGTACTTCTCACTTTGCCCCTTGCATTTAGTGCCCTCATTGCACTAAATATATTAAAGATCTATTAATAAATGTATCTACTTTTCTAGTGTATCTACTTCTTTACTTCTCAAGCTGACAACTATCTCACTGCTCTTTGCAACACTAACTCCTAGAAAATTTCCTGCCACTAGAACAAAGTTAAAAAAAATACAGAAATTGTTTGTTTGGGGTACAATTACCATGCAACAATCTGTAAAGACATGAATTGCACACTTTATTGAGTTTTAACATATGAATATACTTGTCAGAGTGTTACCTGAAAGATACCACACTGGTTGGTTGAGTAAAACATTTTATAGTTTGGTGAAACAAATCTTCATTACTTAGCAGTGAAAGTAGAATGATTTTTTCCACTGTTTTTACTTGTGGAAAGAGTAACATTACCAGTGATATAAAAGTATGTATCTAAATAATATGAAATATTAAAATTAATTTGATAATTAAAATAGTAAAGGTTCTACTAAATGCAATTTAAAACACATTTTGACTAATATTAAGGAAGATTACAAATGAAATGTGTTCAGTATTTTGCTAATAAATTACATCTCAGAAATAATTATGATTGTGAAAGATAAATATAAAAATAAAAGCAAGCTTATTAAAGATAGATTCATCCCATTTCTTAATTATTTTTAATTATATTCAATTTGTAGAAATAAAACTCACTTGAAATTCACAAATATTTAGATGCTCATGTTTTTCAGTTCTAGAAGAGCATCACACAGTGCAATCACACATAAGATGCTTAAAGAGAGCAAACCCATATTTTAATTATACAGTATCAGCTAAGATAGCTCAATAATATCAATAAAGTTACAAAACAATTTCAGAAGAAATTTAAAACTATCAGTTTTAAAATCAAGTAATAGATAACTTTATCAAATGGCAAAAAAGAAAGCAATTTACTAGGCTGAAATTTGATAAAACTTGTAAATTAAATAAGGATGCAACCATAAAGTATGACTTAACAATTTTCACAAAATCATTTCTCAGCTCCATTTGTTTTACTTTAGATTGAATTCATAAATGTTACCATTTTTGCTTTTACCTCATTACTTACTTCATTTACAATTTAAAATGTATATATTTAACAGAACTTCTGGTTTCATCCCTAATGCAAAAAAAATATTGATGTCAAACTTTGAATCTCACAGCAAAAACAAAAGCCTTGAAAACCAATGTGTATCTTTTTGGATTTAATGTGAAACAAAGCATACAGGGCAGATCACAACTCCAAAGTCTAGAAACACAGGTGGACCCACATAGTCACTGCATAGATCTACTTATCTGGAGAAAAAAGTTATAGGAGCCATAAAATGCCGTGTGTGTGTGTGTTAGTTGCTCAGTCATATCTGATTCTTTGTGACCCTACCGACTATAGCCTGCCAGGCTTCTCTGTCCATAGAATTCTCCAAGCAGGAGTACTAGAGTGGGTTGCCATTCCCTTAGTCAGGGGATCTTCCCAACCCAGGGATCGAACCTAGGTCTCCTGTATTGCAGTCAGATCCTTTACTGTCTGAGCTATCAGGGAATAGGACATTTTAGGAGACTGAGTATGGAATTAGTGTCAGTGAGAAAGTCCTGGGTGCTACAGTCTTAAGAGAACCTCCAATTTGGGGGGTTTTACTTATAGATGTACATGCAAATTCTCACACTAAAGAGTCAAGAAAAATTCCCTCCTTATATTAGGACTGGGAAAAGTAACCATATTAAATCCTTAAGGCTGCTGTAACAAATCATTGAAAATATGATGGCTTAAAACAATAGAATATTTTTTTCACTAAGTTTCACAGCACCAAGCATTTTGACATATACACAGAAAACTCTCTATAACAAGGAGATAATCTATAAGAAAAGACTACTATAGTCTTACTTCACCTGGGGAAGTGTATCCCAAACCAGCTCCATTTACTTTTCTCACATAAGAGGGAAGAGAAAAAAAATCCCACTTTTTTTTCCTTATATAAGAAACACTTGTGAAAGTCACAGCTCAGAAACACAGGCCTTTGGAAATACTGAGACTTAATTGTAAGATTATATAATCTGTTTCTTCCCTCATATCATACCACCACATCAACATTGCTGTAGTACAGTAACAATGCATTATAGATGAAACATCCTGAGATGCAGACTCATTGAGGAGGAGTGACTCAGTTCAGTTGCTCAGTCGTGTCCGACTCTTTGTGACCCCATGAATTGCAGCACGCCAGGCCTCCCTGTCCATTATCAGCTCCTGGAGTTCACTCAGACTCATGTCCAAAGCCCAAAACTAAGTTTAAACAAGGACACAAAATAAAGGCCTTGGAACCTTTAGTTACAGAAAACATGAAAGAGTCCAAATTCTACCTAAATTAACAGGTAATTAATTCCTTACTTAAGGAATAAATCCTTAATTTAGTGGCTTATGTAACTCAGTTCCTATTGCTTGACATATGCTTATTTTTCAGTTAAAAAGCTGAAAGACATTCTAAAGTTCCAGCAAAATTAGTCTCCTAGGAGAAGCAAGTGTAAGGACCAGACTTACACATGATATAGATGTTGAAATTATCAGATAGGTAAATTGATGGTAATTAATGAGTTTAAGGCTTCTCTGGTGGCTCACAGACAGTAAAGAGTCTGCCTGCAATGCAGGAGACCCGGGTTTGATCCCTGGGTCAGGAAGATTCCCTGGAGAAGGAAATGGCAACTCACTCCAGTATTCTCGCCTGAACAATTTCATAGACAGAGGAACCTGGTGGGGTACAGTCCATGGGGTCATAAAGAGTCAGACATGGCTGAAGTGACTCAGCACACATACAATGAGTCTAAGGTTCTAATGAAAAAGTAGATCAAATGAAAGAACAGATGCATACTATAAATAGAACCATGAAAATGCTAATAAATGAATCAAAACTAAATGTTAGAAATAAAAAAGCTATGTATCATATCCATGACTTTGAAGGACTCCAGATGGATGGAGTGAAAATGAAAGTGTTAGTCATTCAGTTGTGTTCAACTGTTTGCAACGCCATGGACTGTAGCCTGCCAGGCTCCGCTATCCACGGGATTCTCCAGGCAAGAATACTGGAGTGGGTAACTGTTCCCTTTTCCAGGGGATCTTCCTCACCCAGGAATCAAACCTGGGTTCTCCACATTGCCAGGGCATTCTTACTATCTGAGAAGTAAGTCCTGGGAAGTCCCCATTGGTAGAATGGGCATAGTTTAAAAGAAATAATCAGTGAGCAAGTTCAGCAGAAACTTCCCAACTGAAACTCAAATAGAAAAAAATTAAATAAAAGAATACTCGTCCAAAAAAGTCAACAATTTCAAAGATGTACAGCATATCATAATTGGTATGCTATAGGAAGAAAAAAGAACATAGAATTACTTGAATTAATGCTGATTGAGAATATTACAAAAGCAAGGGCAGTGAGACAGTGAACTTCAGAACAAAAAACAGGATGAGAATTACCAGTAAAAATAAAGTACATCTACCATTATCATATTAAAAGTGTAGGAGACCTAATGTAAAAAGATCCTGAAAGAAATCAGACAAAATAAATACATTTAGAGTGACATGGGTAAGAAACACATGGGACTTCCCCTAAAACAAGCTATTGAAAGAAAATGAAATGAAATATACATATATACGGAATTTAGAAAGATGGTAATGATGACCCTGGATGCGAGATAGCAAAAGAGACACAGATGTATAGAACGGACTTTTGGACTCTGGGGGAGAGGGAGAGGGTGGGATGATTTGGGAGAATGGCATGGAAACATGTATACTATCATGTAAGAAACGAAGTGCCAGTCTATGTTGGATACAGGATACAGGATGCTTGGGGCTGGTGCATGGGGACGATCCAGAGAGATGATACGGGGTGGGAGGTGAGAGGGGGATTCAGGATTGGGAGCTTGTATACACCCATGGTGGATTTATGTCAATGTATGGCAAAACCAATACAGTATTGTAAAGTAAAATAAAGTAAAAAAAAAAAAAAAAAGAAATATACAAGTTGAAAAAAAAAACCTGCTGCTAAGTCGGTCAGTCGTGTCCAACTCTATGCGACCCCATAGATGGCAGCTCACCGGGCTCCCCCATCCCTGGGATTCTCCAGACAAGAACACTGGAGTGGGTTGCCATTTCCTTCTCCAATGTATGAAAGTGAAAAGTGAAAGTGAAGTCGCTTAGTTGTGTCCGACTCTTAGCAACCCCATGGACTGCAGCCTACCAGGCTTCTCCATCCATGGGATTTTCCAGGCAAGAGTACTGGAGTGGGGTGCCATTGCCTTAAACCTAGAATTCTATAAACAGTAAAATTATCATTGATTATTGAAGGAGAAATACTTTATTAGACAATAGCATAAGAAAATAAATTACTGAATAAATTTATTGGCAAGTAGACTTGGATGGAAGAAATATCTTTAAAAATTCTCAAGGGATAAAAATAACTGGGTCAAACTCAAATCTACATTGCAAAGGAATAGTGTACAAGGGATATGAAGAGGAAATGAATTTTTATCATGATAACTTTCTAATGTAGTTATAACAATCATGTATTGGTATAATATAATAACCATGTATTCTTCGGCTGAGCACAAAAGAATTGATGCTTTTGAACTGTGGTTTTGGAGAAGACTCTTGAGAGTTCCTTGGACTGCAAGGAGATCAAACCAGTCAATATTAAAGGAATTCAACCCTGAATATTCACTGGAAAGACTGATGCTGAAACTGAAGTTCCAGTATTTTGACCATCTGATGTGAAGAGCTGACTCATTAGAAAAGACCCTGATGCTGGGAAAGATCAAAGGCAGGAGGAGAAGGAGATGACAGAAGATAAGATGTTTGGATGGCATAACCAACACAATGGACATGAGTTTATGCAAGCTGTGGGAGATGGTGTAGGACAGGGAACCCTGGTGTGCTGAAGTCCATAGGGTTGCAAAGAGTTGGACAGGACTGAAAGCCTGAATAACAATCAGTATTTTAGGGGGTTATATCATAAGAATATGTGAAATGAATGATATCAATGTAATAAAGAAGATACAGGAAAGACAGAATAATCTGCTATCAGTTCAGTTCAATTCAGTTCAGTTCAGTTGCTCAGTCGTGTCCGACTCTTTGCGACCCCATGAATCGCAGCATGCCAGGCCTCGCTGTCCATCACCATCTCCCGGAGTTCACTCAGACTCACGTCCATCGAGTCAGTGATGCCATCCAGCCATCTCATCCTGGGTTGTCCCCTTCTCCTCTTGCCCCCAATCCCTCCCAGCATCAGAGTCTTTTCCAAAGAATCAACTCTTCGCATGAGGTGCCCAAAGTACTGGAGCTTCAGCTTTAGCATCATTCCTTCCAAAGAAATCCCAGGGTTGATCTCCTTCAGAATGGACTGGTTAGATCTCCTTGCAGTCCAAGGGATTCTCAAGAGTTTTCTCCAACACCACAGTTCAAAAGCATCAATTCTTCGGACCTCAGCCTTCTTCACAGTCCGACCCTCACATCCATACATGACCACAGGAAAAACCATAGCCCTGACTAGACGGACCTTAGTAGGCAAAGTAATGTCTCTGCTTTTGGATAATCTGCTATACCTCCACTAAAAGCGAATTTAAAGCATGTCTCAATAAACCTTGACACTTCAAAGTAGAAATCTCAAACTTTTTTTTAAAATGTGAACTAAATTACAATGAAAATAGAACATCAAAATTCTGGGATGTAGCAAAAGTGGTCAAAGATGGAAAAATTTGCCATTAAGTACATATATTAGAAAACAAGGAAGAGCTAAATTAAAAACCTAATTGATTAACTTAGGAAGCTAGGCAAAGAACAGAAATTAAGTCTAAATCAAGTATAAGAAAAGAAATAAAAATTAAAGGAGAAATTAATGAAACTAAAAGAATAAATCAAGGTAACCAAAAATTAGCTCTTCAAAAAGTTCAGTAAAATTAATAGTAACCTCTAGACAGGGTGAGATTGAGGATATAGGGAGTTAGACAGCAGATTACCTATATCAAAATTAAGAAAATGAAATGGAATTACTAATACAAAAGGAGAAATAGATAATCTGAATATGCCAGTAATTATTATATGTAGACCGAATTAGTTCAAAATTGACACTAAAAAGCAAAAGGTATAGAGGTGTCAACATGATACTCAAGAAGAACAAATTTAGAGTTCTCACAATTTCTAGTTTCAGGAGTTATTATAAAACTACACTAACCAACAAATGAATTGACATATAGAACCATGCAACAGACACAAATACAGGGAACTAATCTTTGCAAAGTAGCAAAGGCAATTTCATGGCAGAAGTATAGTTTTTTTTTCAGCAAGTAATGCTAAAAAAATTGGATGTCCATAAAAATAACTAAATCTAGAAACAGATTTTATGTCATTTACGAAAATAAACTCAAGATGAACCATAGACCCAAAAGTAAAATGCAGAACTATAAAATTTCTAGAAAAAATAAATAGAAATATATATGAGACATTGTTTCTTTAAAATAAGTTTTTAAATGAAACACCAAAATTATAAAACATAGAAAAATGAGTAAGTTTTAGTTTATTAGTTTAAAATCTACTACTGTGCAGAACTTCCCTGGTCGGGCAGTGGATAAGAACCATCTCCCAGTACAGGGGACAAGGGTTTGATCCCTGGTCCACAAAGATTCCACGTGCCATGAAGCAGTTAAGTTCAGGTGCCACAACTACTGAGCCACTGCTCTAGGCCCCACAAACCACAGCTACTGAGCCCGTATCCCACAGTGACTTCAGCCCATACACCTAGAGCCTGTGCTCCCCACTAAGAAAAGCCACCACACCGCAATGAAGAGTAGCCCCCGCTTGCTGTAACTAGAAAAACAGCCTGGACAAACACAACAGAGACCTAGCACAACCAAAAATGAATAAATAATTTTTGTTTAAAAAAACCACTACTTTGCAAACATACTATTAAGAGGATTGTAAGATTAGCCACATATCGAGAGAAAACGCTTGCAGAACACATCCGATAGAGAATTTGTATCTATATACAAAGAACTCTTAAAATTCATCAGTAAGAAACCAAAATAAATATGTTTATAGATGCTCTCCAACAAAGATTTTCAGTGATAGATAATCACATAAAATTATGCTCAAAAGTATTTCTTATTAGGGATTTGCAAAACAGAGCAATATACAACACATATACATACCTATAACAATTGCCAAAATCCAAAAACTATTAATATCAGTACCAGTTACTGGTAAGCATGTGGAATAATGAGGACTATTTATTATCCCAATTACATGATATTCTGGAAAAAGTAAAATTATAAAGATGGTAAACAGATCAGTGGATTTAAGGGATCCATGAGCAGGTGGGGATAGGTTGAATATGTGAAACACAGAATTTTACTATGGTGAGACTGCATATGAAATAGCAATGGTGGTTACATGAACAAATTGTCAATACTTAGAATTTTAGAGCATAAACATTGAACTTTATGGTATGAGAAAATGTTAAAAGTCCTTTAGAAGATCAGGGGATTCCAGGATAAAATGCAAAATGTAAAATAATAATGGTATTACACATTAAACAGTTTCACTGGAAAGTGTACAAGAGATTGGCAATCCAGGTAACTTTGGATATGAGTGTAATCTATAAGACTAAAGGTAAAGAAAATTCTCCAAGTCAGGCTTCAACATTACATAAACCATGAACTTCCAAACATTCAAGCTGTGTTTAGAAGAGGCAGAAGAACCAGAGATCAAATTGCCAACATCCGTTAGATCATCGAAAAAGCAAGAGAGTCCTAGAAAAACATCTACTGCTTTATTGACTATGCCAAAGCCTTTGATTGTGTGGAGCACAACAAATTGTGGAAAATTCATCAAGAGATGGGAATACCAGTTTACCTGACCTGCCTCTTGAGAAATCTGTATGCAGGTCAAGAAGCAACAGTTATAACTGGACATGGAACAACAGACTGGTTCCATATCAGGAAAGGAGTACATCAAGAATGTGTATTGTCACCTTGCTTATTTAACTTATATGCAGAGTACATCATGCTAAATGCCAGGCAGGATGAAGCTCAACCTGGAATCAAGATTGCTGGGGGAAATATCAATAAGCTAAGATATGCAGATGGCACAACCCTTATGATAGAAAGGGAAGAAGAACTAAAGAGCCTCTTGATGAAAGTGAAAGAGGAGAGTGAAAAAGTTGACTTAAAATCAACATTCAGAAAACTAAGATCATGGCATCCGGTCCCATCACTTCATGGCAAATAGATGGGGAAACAATGGAAAGAGGGACAGACTATTTTCTTGGGATTAAAAATCACTGCAGATGGTGACTGCAGATGGTGACTGCAGCCATGAAATTAAAAGACATGTTGCTACTTGGAAGAAAAGTTATGACCAACCTAGGAAGCATATTAAAAAGCAGAGACATTCCTTTGCCAACAATGGTCCATCTAGTCAAGGCTATGGTTTTCCCAGTAGTCATGTATGGATTTGAGAGTTGGACTATATAGAAAGCTGAGCACTGAAGAATCGATGCTTTTGGACTGTGGTTTTGGAGAAGACTCTTGAGAGAACTTTAGACTGCAAGGAGATCCAATCAGTCCATCTTAAAGAAAATCAGTCTTGAATATTCATTGGAAGGATTGGTGCTGACGCTCAAACTCCAATACTTTGCCACCTGATGCAAGAAACTGACTCATTTGAAAAGACCCTGATGCTATGAGAGATTGAAGGTGGGAGGAGATGGGGACAACAGAAGATGAGATGATTGGATGGCATAAGCAACTCTATGGATATGAGTTTGAGTAAGCTCTGGGAGTTAGTGATGGACAGGGAAGCCTGGCATGCTTCAGTCCATGCGGTCACAAAGTCAGACACAACTGAGCGACTGAACTGACTGATGAAAGAAAACTGCACATAAGAACTGTATATAGTTGATAGTCATTTCTCACCGGGTATGGGTTAATAACTCTGATACTAAAATACATGTATACCAGCATTCAAGAATTAAGCACCTGGGTGCAGGATGATAGAAGTAAGTTTTTTCACTTTTCAAATTGGGACTTACAGGTAGAGAAGGATGCAAAAATGATTCATGTAATAATGGATTAGAGTCAGAGACACCAGCACTAACTCATGCTTAACTTAATGTGAATACCATTTAGAGATATTTATAGACCTCTGCATACACTGAATTGTATTGTTTGGTACACAGTTGACATGGAGATAAAACTGAGCTGCCAAATGTTGGACTAATTGATTAAAAACCAAAAGCCAAAATGAGAGTTATGGCTTGCATCACTTACTGCCATGATAAAAGCAAGAATCTAAACAGGGGAAAGTACAACACCCCTGTTTTGCTTTCCCCCAATAAATGGTTTGCCAGTCAAGGGTCAGATGGCTCAGTAGAGACATGAAGGAACTCTCCCACTATGGAGGGATCCTTGAATAAAAATTTCCTGCAGATGTATGGGGGTTTGGGGAGATAAGATGATATGAAGAAAAGCGAGGACTACAAGCAGAAAAGTACTGAGAATTGAGTCAGACTCAGGAAACATGTCTTCAAGGTATGTCCTGCCCCACTCCAACCCCCACCCCCAGAAAAGGAGGTGCCCAAGGAAGACCTTGGCTGAGGATCCCCCCGTAAAGAAACCTAGGGATGAATGCGCTAGAGCGTTGAGCATTGTAACATTTTAATTTGCCCCCACTATCACTGTCTCTCTGTGTTCTAGATTAAAAAAAAAAAAAAACCACCTAAAATTACAGTGAAAAGCAGTAGCATAACAGCATTCAAGCTTCAAATGGAAGAGATCTCTTTCAAAGCCTCATTCTCAATTGTCCATATTTGTCCTGTCTGTTAATTCCCTGTAAGATGTACTTAAAAGCTTGGTACTTATTTGGCTTAAATCAGAGGTCACCAATTGTTAGATAGATTTTCTTGGTGGGCATTTGTCGAAAACGATCAGTGGTAGTTGTTTAACACTGCAGATGTCTGAAACAGTTTCTAACAATTGGGACAAATGGTAGACTAACAAATAGACAAATGGAAAAGCTGGGAAAATGAGATGCCCATACAGGACTTTGAATTGACTTGACATATTACTAGTGAAGTTCTGAGTGCTTGATGAGGGTTGTAGACAAGGCACAGTTCACATGCAAAAATCCTTGGCAAAAAATAAAAGACTTGTTAATCACAGCACTTTAGGGAATCTCTATAAAATCATTAGCTGCCCAATAAGCTAACCAAGCAGATGTATGTGGCAATGCAATCATGACAAGAATATATTCTTTACATAATTAATTTAGAAAACTCACTAAACAAACAGCAACAACAACAAATGCTAGAGAAGGAAGCATCTGATTTCTAGAATTGCCATGCTATTTAACAAGTGTATTTTTCAAACATAAAATATAATAAGAAACAAAGTATGACCCATAAAAAGGAAAGTAAACTGTCAATAAAAACCATCCATTGGCATTGAACTTACTAGAACAAGTTAGTAAATCAGTTAAATATGTTCAAAGAACGTGAAAGATATCTAAAATACTAAAGCAAATAATGGTTATTAAATATAAACTATTTGAAAGCGGAAATCATAAAAAAGAACCAGATAGAAGGAACTCATGTACACCTGTGGTGGATTCATGTCAATGTATGGCAAAACCAATACAGTATTGTAAAGTAAAAAAATAAAATTAAAAAAAAAAGAAATTGTATACAGGAAATCCTAGGGATCCTAAAAACAATGCACCTAATAAGTGAATTTATCAAAGCTTCAGAATATAAGATTAATAAACAAAAATAAATTGCATTTATATAACTGGCAAAAAACTATAAGAAAATAAAACTAATTTAACATTTTCATCTATAATAGCATCAAAAACACTTAGAAATAAATTGAATAAAAGTAGCACATGCCTTTCATGTGGAAAACAACAAAACATTGTTAAAGACATTAAAGACTACAGAGAATGCAAGAGCATATTATGTTCATGGCTTGTAAAACAGCATTGTTAAGATGGCAAAACTCTTAATCTACAGAATTAACACAAACTCTAATAAAAGTACTCCAGTTGACTTTTATGTAGAATTTTCTACTCTGATACAAAAATATTGAATTGCAGAACACAGAATAATAGTTAGAATAAACTTAAAAACAAATTTAAAAATCAAACAAAAATATTTAGAAGTCTCATTTTCTGATTTTTCAAACTTAAGTCACAGAAATCAAGACTTCATAGATCAACAGTACAATGGAATAAAATTATATTCCGTATGCATACATGCTGCTGCTGCTGCTAAGTCGGTTCAGTCATGTCTGACTCTGTGCGACCCCATAGATGGCAGCCCACCAGGCTCCGCCGTCCCTGGGATTCTCCAGGCAAGAACACTGGAGTGGGTTGCCATTTCCTTCTCCAATGCATGAAAGTGAAAAGTGAAAGTGAAGTCACTCAGTCGTGTCTGATTCTTAGCAACCCCATGGACTGCAGCCTACCAGGCTCCTCCGTCCATGGAATTTTCCAGGCAAAAGTACCAGAGTGGGTTGCCATTGCCTTTTCCATATGCATACATACATATACATTTTGTAAAAATTAAATGTAAATATATGGGGCTTCCCTGGTAGCTCAACTGGTAAAGAATCTGCCTACAGTACAGAAGGCCCCAGTTCAAATCCTGGGTCAGGAAGATCCCCTGAAGAAAGGATTGGCTACCCACTCCAGTATTCTTGGGCTTCCCTGATGACCCAGATAGTAAAGAATCCACCTACAGTGTGGGAGACCTGGGTTCAATCCCGGGTTGGGAAGATTCCCTGGAGGAGGGCATGGCAACCCACTCCAGTATTCTTGCTTGGAGGATCCCTGTGGACAGAGAAGCCTGGCTGGCTACAGTCCATGGGGTTGCAAAGAGTCAGGCACGACTAAGTAACTAAGCACAATACCTATGTATAAATATACACACAAATATTGACATTGAATCTTTACCTTACATGATATACAAAATAAAACCCTAAATGAATCCAAGACCACGTTACAGGAACTAAACTATTTTCTAATCCTTAGAAAATATACAGCTGAATCTTTTTGTTCTTGAATTATATAATGATTTCTTTTACAGCAACGAAACACAATCAACAAAATAAAAATTAATTTAGCTGCATCAAGAGACAGTATTTCCAGTATTTGCAAATCGATACCTTTGATACACCACATTGAAAACCTGAATATTAAAAGCCATATGATCATCTCAATAGATGAAGAAAAGGCTTTTTGATAAAATTCAACATGCATTTATGGTAAAAATTCACCAGAAAGTGGGAATAGAGGGACGTATTTCAACATAATAAAGATCATATATTCAAGACCACAGCTTGCATAATATTCAAAGGTGAAAAACTGGAAGTATTTCATCTGAAATCAGGAACAAGACAAGGATGTCCAGTCTCACCACTTTTATTCAACATAATATTAGAAAGTTGTAGCCATAGCAATCAGATGAGAATAAATAAAAGGAAACCAAACTGGAAGAAAAGTAAGTAAAACTGTCAATTTTTGCAGCTGACACAGTACTATACAAAAAAAAAACCCCTAAAGATACCACTAAAGTCTAGCAGATTTCATAGCTGAATTTGGTAATTTTGCAGGATATAAAATTAATACATTAGAAATCTATTACCCTTTTATATACACTATAAATCAGCAAATTTGTAAAATTTAGCAGTGGCCACAGGACTGGAGAAGGTCAGTTTTCATATCAATCCCAAAAGGCAATGCCAAAGAATGTTCAAAATATGATACTGTTGTGCTTACTTCACATGGTAGCAAGGTTATGGTCAAAATCTTTCAAGCTAGGCTTCAGTAGTACATGAACTGAAAACTTCTATATGCACAAGCAGGATTTTGAAGAGGCAGAGGAATCAGAGATCAAATTCTCAACATTTGTTGTATCATGAGGAAAGCAAGGGAATTCCAGAAAAATATTTACTTCTGCTTCAAGGACTATGCTAAAACCTTTGACTGTGTGGATCCCAACAAATTGCAAAATTCTTAAAGAGAAAAGAATACCAGACTACCTTACTTGCCTCCTGAGAAACCTGTATGCAGTTCAAGAAACAACAGTTAGAACAAAACATGGAAAAAACTGACTAGTTCAAAACTGGGAAAGGAGTACGACATGGCTGTATATTGCCACCCTGCTTATTTAACTTACATGTAGAGTACATCATGCAGAATGCTGAGTTGGATGAATTACAAGCTGGACTCAAGATTGCCAGGAGAAATATCTACAACCTCAGATATGCAGATGATATGACTTTAATGGCAGTAAAAGAAGAGTAATGAAAGAACCTCCTGATGAAGGTAAAAGAGGAGAATGAAAAAAGCTGACTTGAAACTCAGCATTCAAAAAACTAAGATGATGGCATCCAGTCCTATCACTTCATGACAAATAGAGTGGGAAGAAGTGGAAGAAATGACAGATTTTCTTGAGCTCCAAAGTCACTGGGGATGTTGACTGTAGTCATGAAATTAAAAGGCGTCTGCTCCTTGGAAGGAAAGTTATGACAAACCTAGACAGCATATTAAAAAACAGACACTTTGCTGACAAAGGTCCGAATAGTTAAAGCTATGGCTTTTTCAGTAGTCATGTACGCATGTGATAGTTGGATCATAAAGAAGAATGAGTGCCAAAGAATTGATGCTTTTGAATTGTGATGCTAGAGAAGACTCTTGAGAGTCCCTTGGACTAAAAGAAGATCAAGTCAATGCTGAAGGAAATCAACCCTGAATATTCATTGGCAGGACTGATGCTGAAGTTCCAATATTTTGGCCACCTGATGTGAAGAGCCAACTCACTGGAAAAGACCCTGATGCTGGGGAAAGATTGAAGGCAAAAGGAGAAGGGGGCAGCAGATGATGAGATGGTTAGAAAGCATTGCTGACTCAATGGACTGGAATCTGAGAAAACTCTAGGATATAGTGGAGGATAGACGAGGCTTGAGTGCTGCAGTCCATGGGGTCTCAAAGAGTCAGACATGACTGAGAGACTGGAAAATAACAAATATAAATATCAAGGTTATTTTACATTTAGTTTATAGCTCCTCTTTATTTGATATACAACTGAAAGAGAAATACATACAAGATAATTACAAATTTATATTACTATTCACACATATATAGCATGCAATCTATAAGAATAACAATACAGAAGGTGAAATGGAGATGTATATGAATAAAATGTTTGCAGACTATTACAATTTAGATGGTAGAATTCAAGCTATGTTTTCAATTTTAATGCTAATTGCATTTCTCCAGGTAAATACTACATACACACACATGCACAGACATATATGCAAACATATATATATATATATATACATGTACCTACATAAAAGGAAAATACAGGGATCAACATTTTACATAACAAAAATTTAACTTCAAAAAAAGACAGTGATGAAGACATTGAGGAAGAAAAAAATTACAGCCTATAGGGTAATCAAATAGTTAAGACAGAGGTCCTTTTTTAACAGTACTTAATTTAAAAACTACATGCAAAAGAATGAAATTAGAATACTTCCCAATACCATATGGAAAAATAAACTAAAAATGGATTAAAGACCTAAATGTAAGACCAAAAACACTATAAAACTTAGAGGAAAACATAGGAAGCACACTCTGACAAAAACCACAGAAAGATCTTTTTGACCCATCTCCTAGATTAATGAAAATAAAAACAAAAATAAACAAATGGGACATAATTAAAGGATTTTACACAGCAAAAATGAGACAATTTTTATCTTGTCTCACCAAAAGTGAGACACAAAGACAACACTCAGAATGGGAGAAAATATATGCAAACAGATCAACTGACAAGAGATTAATCTCCAAAATATATAAATAGCTCATGGAACTCAATATCGAAACAATAAACAATCATAAAATGGGTGGAAGAGTAAATATACATTTCTCAAAAACAGACCTAAAGATGGCCAAGAGGCATATTAAAAGATGTTCAACATCACTCATTATTAGAGAAATGCAGAGCAAAATTTACAATGAGATGGGGTATCACCTCACACCAGTCAGAAAGACCATCATAATAAAAAAAAAAATGGCAAATAATAAATGCTAGAGAAGAGTGTGGAGAAATGAGAACTCTTTTGCACTGTTGGTGGGTGCAAATTGATACAGGCACTATGGAGAACTGTATGGAGGTTCCTTAAACATGTAAAAATAGAACTGCCATATGACCCAGTAATCCTACTACTATGCATATGCCCTAAGAAAAGCAAAACACAAAAAGATGCATGTACCTCAGGGTTCATTGCAGCACGATTTGCCATAGCCAGAGCATGAAAGCAACCTAAAAGTTCATCAACAGATGAATGGATAAAGAAGCTATGGTACATGTACACAATGGAAAATCACTCAGCTATAAAAAAGGAATGCAATTGGGTCATTTGTAGAAATGTGAATGGTCCTAGAGTTTGTTTACAGAGTGAAGTAAATCAGAAAGAGAAAATCAAATTTTGTATATTAAATGCATATATGTGAAAGAAAAATGGTACAGATGAACCTATTTCAAGGAATGTATAGAGATGCCAGTGTAGGGAAGGGGCTTGTGGGCATAGGGTGGGGTTGGAAGTGGTGGTGATAGGATGAATGAGAGACTGAGACTGATGTATGTGCACCATCTTGTGTAAGACAGCTAGTGGGAACCTGCTCTGTAGTGCAGGGAGCTCTGCTCGGTGCTCGTGGTGACCTGGATAGATGGGGTGGGGGTGGAGGGAGGTCCAAGAGGGAGGTGATATATGTGTACAGATAGCTAATGAGTTTGCTGTACAACACTGTAAAGCAGCTATACCCCCAGTTAAAAAAAATGTTAATAAAATTTTCAATTAAAAGGAAGAAGTAATGGATTAGAAAATATGGTCCCTCTATATACTGTCTATAATAAACTGTTTTAGATATGAAGACAGACGGAGGCTATAAGACTCACAATCTATGATGAATTTGACATATTAAATTAGCCCTTATTAAGTGGAGCAGAGGATGAACCAAGATTCAGCAAAAGACCACAGGAGAAACTGAGATAGAGAACTGTATTACTCACAAGTCCTGGAAGAAGTATCTGACATATCTTGAGGGGCCTGAGGGGGAGATAAAGACAGAGTACAGACAGAGAGAGGCAGGACCAGGGGCACATGTATTTATTAGGGCTGATGGAAAGAGTGCTTTGGGATTCCTTGGCTAAGGCTGGATTGGTCAATTTGAGCCAAAGGAGCAAGGTTTTGGTAAGTTATATGGAAGCCTTATCTAAGGGAGCATAAAAGAAATGTAGAAGAAGGCAGCAGAGACTGCTGATCATAAGAGCTGTCAGGAAATCACAAAAGGAATGCAGACTGCTGTTTCGGGCATGTGCTTGCATGATGGGGCTAATGTCAGTTTAAGGTCACTGCGTGTTTCTTGGCCAAACAAAATGGACACCAAGGCAGTAATAACATGGAGGAGTTTAGCTAAACACTTGACATAGTCATTAAAAAATGGACAAAGCCCTTGATTAAACAGTCTCCAAAGAAGATATACAAATGGCCAAAAAGCACATAAAAGATGCTCAATATTAGGGAAATGCAAATATAAGCTGCAATGAGATTTGGCAAAAAGTTTTGGCAAGGATGTGGAAACATTGAAATCCTCACTTGTTGCTTGTGAGAATATAAAATGTCACAGTTATTTAGAAAATCAGTTTGAAAATTCCTCAAAATGTTTATGATAAAGTAGCTTAATGGTCCAGCAATTCCCAGAAAGTTCACCCCTGTCCCGCCAAAACCAAACTGAACACATATGTTCACATGAAAATTTGTATATAGATTTTTACTGCAGTATTTTCCATAATAGCCAAAAGGTGGAAACATCCAAATATCTGCCAATGGATATATAAATAAAATATAATAATATTCAGTCATAAAAATGTAGGAAGTATCGACAGATGCTACAGCAAGAATGAATCTTGAAAGCATCATGTTAAGTGAAAGAAACAGGACACAAAAAACCAGACCTTGTAGGACTCCATTTATATAAAATGTCCCGAATAGGTAAATGTATAGGGATAGTAAATTATCAGTTGCCTAGTAGATTAGGGGTATGTAGAAAAATTGCTAGTGGATGCATTGTTTCCTTCTGGGATATTGAAAATGGAGAATTAGACAGTGATGATGATTGCAGAAATTTGTGAATGTACTAAAAATCACTAAATTTTATACTTTATAAAGGTAAATTTTATGCTATGTGAGTTACATCTCACTCTCTCTGTATAAATAATATATGAAACAAAATCTATACATATTTCATATATATGTGTGTATGTGTGTTTGTTAGTCGCAGTTGTGTCTGACTCTTTGTGACCCCAAGGACTGTAGCCTGTCAGGCTCCTCGGCCCATGGAATTCTCCAGGCAAGAATATTGAAATAGGTAACCATTCCCTTCTCCAGGGAATCTTCCCAACCCAGGGATCAAACCTGGGTCTCCTGTATTGCAGGCAAAATCTTTACCATCTGAGTCACCTATATATATGTTGGGACTTCCCTGGTAATAGATTCTTTAGCTTCTGAACCATCAAGGAAGCCCCAGTATATATACATATACACACAGGTATAAGCTAAAACTAACAAGTACTGATATATTTTATTCCTTCATAAAGTTGAGAGCGAGAATGCTTAGTCCTATATTAACAATATGGTCCTAGCCATGAGAATCTTTGTGATCTGTAATCAGTGTTAACTGAATAGATATGAGAATGATTGCTGTTCTGAGATGTCAAGACATGAGGTATGATTGACTTTATACAAAACAGATGTACATGCATTGTAGCTGGTGCTGTTCTTTAGGGATAGGAGGTATAGAAGAGCAATTTCCTTGTTCAGAAATGCACAAATTCCCTAGTCATCTTCTTCTGAGATTTAATTGGATTAGAGGAGGATATCTTTCTTTTAATCCTAAAAACAAATATTCCCTTAGTCTACTAGAGGGATATTAACTTCACTGCATCTCCTAAACATTTTCTTTAAACTTTTCTTTAAGTATTACACCTACACAAATATGTTTTGATTTCATTCCAGAGATAAAATTGATAAAGTTTACAAGCTAACAAAAAATATATAAGTATGCATTTGACAAGTTAATTTTAGAGGGACACTGTATCAATAAACATGTAGCTATGTGGTTTCTAAAAAATAATTTGATCTGAATTTCTTTACACTGTTTAGATTTCCCATGTTAGAGAATCTGTTTTAAAAATAGCATTTAGTATTCTAATTCTCCTAATTTAGTGTCTGGAAGCTGCCCACTTGCAACTATGTAAATACCAAATTATTCCATCTTATTGTCATTGCTTCATTAATTTTCTGCAGGTTAAATGCATTTTAGATCATACTTTCAAGTTTCATATTATATCAGCAATTTTCTAGCTCATATTTAATATAAGCAATTTAATCAAAATGTTGCAAGTGTAATCAGAGTACAGTAAAGGGAATTTTTTATTATTAAATATCTTGCACCTCCCACAGGTTATAGTACATCAAGTGTTCATTAGTTCCTAAACAGTACCTCTGTGTTTGCACATTAATGCAGCTAATGTTTGAATGCAATAGCAGGGGAAATAAAACAAGACCTCATAATTGCCATCACATTTCTAGAATCTTCACAATCCAAGTCTTATTCTGAATATTTTATTTATTTCAGTAACAGCACGCTTTCTCTCAATGGGAAAGTTGCACCAACCTACAAACTGGCTTCCTGCATCCATGTTTGCCTTGCAACTCCCCCCAATCCACCTCAGAATGCTTCTCCATTTAGGATTGTGACTGTCAAGGTAAAGATGTAAATGGGATCATGTCATTCTGCTACTCAAAATTTTCTAGTCATGACCCATTTTTGACTAAAATAAAAATCTTCTGATGGCCTACAAGCATTGATATTACCTGCACCTGCTCGTGATTTTGATTTTATCATCTTTCCACTATTTTAGATATACAGTAACCTTTATTTGGAGAAGGAAATGGCAACCCTCTCCAGAATTCTTGCCTGGAGAATCCCATGGAGAGAGGAGTCTGCCGGGCTACAGTCCATAGGGTCGCAAAGAGTTGGACACAACTGAGCACACACAACCTTTATTATTTAGACATTAGGCCAAATTCGGCATTAAGGCCATTCCCACCTACACTAGTGTTTTTCTGCTTCCTCTGCCTGGAATCATCCTCTCTCAGGTATCTACTTGGAGTTCTACCTGGTTTTACTTAGGGATATGTTCAAGTATCCCATTAACAGTGAGGCCACTCCATTCCTGGGCAGTGTTCCATCTCTTAGCTTGTTTATGTTCTTTTCCTTGTGTCAATCATATTCTGAGCACGTTTCCCCCTTAGTTCTAAGGTAGCTACAGCAATGTCAAGTGTAATGTCACTTTAGCCTCTTGTCTAGCAGGGAAAGTCAGTAGATGTCCTGAGTCTTTTTCTCTTACACTAATGAAAACAGGATGAACTGTGGTTAAAGGGATAGGATGATTTTATTCTTTTAGAAAAAACAATTGCCCCCCTTGTGAAACTGAGGTTGTGGTGAAAGTGTTAGTTTCTCAGTTGTGTCGGACTCTTTGCAACCCCATGGACTGTAGCCACCAGACTCTTCTGTGCATGGAATTCTCTAGGCAAGAATGCTGGTGTGGGTCAGCATTTGAAAGCCCATCCAAACTGAGTGAGCTAAAAATGAGTAATAGTTTCCCACAGAGATGAGTATATTCTTTTACCAGGATGTGAGTAGATTGAAGATAAGAAAAAACAAATACTTTGGTAAAATAGTGGTGTGTAAATATCCTACTAAAATTAAGAAATGTATATTTAAATAAAGGTAGTATTTAGAATTCCAAAGTTTTATAAACTTGTTGGAAAAGTATTGGAAAATCAAGGAAATCAGTGTCTTAACTCAAAAACCTAGAGAAAATTGTTATTAGAATTTTGATGTGTGTATGCAACATCCACACCCTACTGTGCTTATTTGCCATTTGTATAGATTTTGGTTTGTCTGTTTTAAGTAATGTATGCTACCATTTTACTCTTGAAAAGAGTAATTGCAAATAATATCTTAAATTTTGGCATGGCATTTAAAAACAAAGAAAATTGTCTTTGCTTTTGTTCATAATAAAATTATTGTTGTCTTGTTATTCACATTCTCATTTATCACTGTTTTCAGCCTTTTTTCTAAAGAATTACTTTTTCTAATTGTATTCTTATATAGTCAGTCATGAGTTTTCATCTGTCTTAATTTTATTTGTTATTCTATCAGAAATCTAAAGATCCAAGCCCATCAAAATAGAAGAATAGAAATAAACCATTACCAACTTTTACAGGAAAGTTAGTTCATTTGCCTAACTCATCCATTTTTGTGACATGTCTGAGCAAAGATTGCATTAAAAACAGGCCCAGCTTTAGGCAGTAATACTGAAAATGATGGTAGGAAAAGGAAGTATGTTTGTCATGAAGAAAACAATAGCATGGACTACTCTTCTGTTGATAACAGATCTGGCTGTCATGTAGTTGGTGTTCATTTCTGTTTACTTTCTAATTTATTGATTAGCTATCATTTTGAACATAACTTATTTTGTTATATAATAATAACATAGAATTATTATTGGATAAACCTGAAAGTCATTACTTTACCTTTTCTATTTAACCTGTTTTTCCCTGTCAGGAAATATATAAAGGTAAAGATAGGAAAAGGAGAAATTATTTTTAATAACATCCCATACACCAGAGATCAAATTACTAATATCTGTTGGATCATAGTAAAGCAAGAGGATTCCAGAAAAACATCTACTGCTTCATTGATATACTAAAACATTTAACTGTGTGGATCTACATTTGACTATGTGGATCACTGGATCAACTGTGGAAAATTCTGAAACAGATGGGACTACCAGACTACCTTACTTGCCTTCTGAAAACCTCTATACAGGTCAAGAAGCAACAGTTAGAGCAGGATATGGAACAAATGACTGGTTCAAAATTGGAAAAGGAGTACATCAACGCTGTATATTGTCATCCTGCTTATTTAACTTATATGCAGAGTACATCATGCGAAATGCTGGGCTGGATGAAGTTCAAGCAGACATCAAGAAAACCGGGAGAAACATCAATAACCTCACACATGCAGATAATACCACCCTAATGGCAGAAAGCAAAGAGGAACTGAAGAGCCTCTTGATGAAAGTGAAAGAGGAAAGTGAAAAATCTGGCTTAAAACTCAACACTCAAAAAACTAAGATCATGGCCTCAGGTCCCATCACTTCATGGCAATGGAAATAGTGACAAACTTTATGTTCTTGGGTTCCAATATCACTGCAGATGGTAACTGCAGCCATGATATTGAAAGATGCTTTTTTCATTGGAAGAAAAGCTATGACAAACCTAGACAGCATATTAAAAAGCAGACACATCACTTTGCTGACAATGATCCGTATAGTCAAAGCTGTGATTCTATTAGTAGTCATGTATGGATGTGAGAGTTGGACCATAAAGAAGGTTGAATGCCAAAGAATTGATTGTTTTTAACTGTGGAGTTGGAGAAGACTCTTGAGAGTCCCTTGGAAAGCAAGGAGGTCAATCCAGTCAATCCTCAAGGAAATGAGCTTTAAATATTCATTGGAAGAACAGATGCTGAAGCTGAAGCTTCCATCCTTTGCCCAGCTGATATAAAGAGTTGACTCATTAGAAAATACCCTGATGCTGGAAAAGATTGAAGGCAGGAGGAAAGGGGGGAGAAGAGGATGAGATGGTTCAAAATTCACCAATTCAATGGGCATGAGTTTGTGCAACTCCAAGAGAGAGTGAAGGACAGGGAAGCCTGGCATGCGGCAGTCCATGGGGTCAAAAAGAGTCAGACATGACTGAGTGACTGAACAACAACAATAAACACAAGTGACCCTTGCACCTACCTATGATTGTAAGATTTCTCCACTGTAACATAGCCCAAAGCAAGAGGGGGAAAAGAGGAAAGGAAAAAAAAAAAAAAAAGAGTAAGTATTGGTTGGTCTAGGTTTGTTTGGGTTTTTCACTCAATTTTATGGAATATATGAACGAACTTTTTGGCCAACCCAATGCTTTGCTTTTGGAAGAAAACAATAAACATTATGTACTTCCATGCAGCTGTCAAATAACTGACTTAATTAGGATAAACTCAAGGTCAGTTTACAGGGCCAGGCATTGATTACTAAAATGTCACCTATTGACCTCCTCAAATAATTAGAATCTCTATTTAAATATTCACTGAGAATGCATTTTAAGAGGCAGAATAACTGCTGTTAAACAATTCTGTTTTATTCAGGGTCTTAGTTGCTGCTTTGTCACCTCCATAGTGTGCTGTTAGCGATTTAAATAATTAAGCTTTGGAAGATTGGTATGTTAATTTAATTAAAACTTCTCTGCCAATTGTTCTTCTTGTTATTTTGCCATGTCTTATTGCCAGTACTTTCATAAACTGTGGAAGCTGTGAGGAAAGAGCTTATAATTTGCAATGAATTTCTCTTTCTGTTGAAAATGAGAACCATTATAAAATTTTATTTAGCCATTTATCCAAGATGGCAATACACTACACTCAGGATTATAGGCCTGTCAGTTGGAAATCTTTCAGTGATTTAATGCTGACTGCCCTCTTCTTCCAGCTCCGTGGTAACCTGATTACACTGCCTTGAAGTAGAAAACATGCTGCCTGATATTTAAATACATGCAGAACTTTTGCCAAAGGCACAGCATCTCCTTGTGAATTTCAGTGGTGTAGGCCAGGAGAGTGTCAGTAGAGGCCAAGTACAAGGCTTTAACTTCAGTCTTGATATTGATCATCTAAAGAACTAGGTTGGAGACAATGTCTTTAAGCCATAGATTTTGCTGGTGAATTAGCAAACTAAAAGAGACTATATGAATTTTTTAAAAATCTGCATAAAGGCAATGTATAGGCAATAACCTAGCCTAGGAATCAGAAGACCCACTGCTGGGCCAAGTTCTATACTGTGAAACTTTATGGAGAAATATATTTACCTGTCATAATTTATTTACTGAGATTTTCATTTAAGATATGAAATTAGAAAGAGTAGGGCCTATCATAAAATGCAAATATAGTTAGATATTGTTTACAGATGGGAAACAGACTGAAATATTACAGTATTCAGTATGAGTTAGTAATTGTGAGGATGAGGATTTAATACCAAGCTGTTGGATGTTGTACACAGCCCATCACAAACTTAACTTTTCACATAACATTATATTTGCTCCAAACCTATAATGTAGTGGTCAAGTAATGGAGGAAAAGAAAATGCAAAATAAATAAGTTATCTCAAAGATTCCACCTTCTTCCCTTCCTTGAACCGACCTAACCCTCTTTATCTTCTTAACGACCAGGGTCTTTCACTCTGGTCCTCACAATAGACATCAAGAGATTACTCCCTACTCCATCCACAACTGTCAAAGCCATCTTAATCTTCTTTTTCCCTTGACTAAACAAAAAAATTGCGTGGTGAATTAAAATATTATGAATTATTTGACACTCTTACAGTGAATAAACCTATCCCCTTGAATATGGGCAAATTGTGTGACTCCTTTCACCCACTCACTGAATATGAAGAAAATGATGTAGTTCCACCTTCTGGGCCCAGGCTGTTCTCATGTTCTGTCTCTTAAAACACACATTAGACCCAACTATCATGCTTGGAAGAAAAGTTATGACCAACCTAGATAGCATATTCAAAAGCAGAGACATTACTTTGCCAGCAAAGGTCCGTCTAGTCAAGGCTATGGTTTTTCCAGTGGTCATGTATGGGTGTGAGAGTTGGACTGTGAAGAAGGCTGAGCACCCAAGAATTGATACTTTTAACCTGTGGTGTTGGAGAAGACTCTTGTGAGTCCCTTGGACTGCAAGGAGATCCAACCAGTCCATTCTGAAGATCAGCCCTGGGATTTCTTTGGAAGGAATGATGCTAAAACGGAAACTCCAGTACTTTGGCCACCTCACGCAAAGAGTTGACTCATTGGAAAAGACTCTGATCCTGGGAGGGATTGGGGGCAGGAGAAGAAGGGGACGACCCAGGATGAGATGGCTGGATGGCATCACGGACTCAATGGACGTGCGTCTGAGTGAACTCCGGGAGATGGTGATGGACAGGGAGGCCTGGCGTGCTACCATTCATGGGGTCACAAAGAGTTGGACACGACTGAGCGACTGAACTGAACTGATCATGCAATGGAAAGCCAAAGATACATGAGGATCCATGCAGAGGCGGTGCATTCTACAACTCTACCTGAGCTCCCAGTCAACAACAAGAGGTTGTTCTCAGCAGCATGAAAGAAACAGCTTGGAAAAACTTAAAAGACTCAGGGGACTTCCCTGGTGGTCCATTGGTTGAGAATCGACCTTCTCATGCAGGGGAGGAGGATTCAATCCATGGTCAGGGAACAGAGAAACTAAGATCCCACATGCTGCAGGGTAACTAAGCCCACATACCAATTACTGAGCCTGTGTGCCACACATAGTTCCTCAGGTTATTTTTCCAAAAGCAAAATGTAATAATTTCTTTACTGCACTTCGTTAATTCATTGTAGAAAACATTTTTTTTTCCCCCTCAATCTCTAAGATGCTGAGTAGGAGATGCATGGATTGATCCCTGAAGGTTCAGACTTTAGGATTAATTAAGACTAATACAGTATACTAACACATATATATGGAATTTAGGAAAATGGCAATGACGACCCTGTATGCAAGACAGGAAAAGAGACACAGATGTGTATAACGGACTTTTGGACTCAGAGGGAGAGTGAGAGGGTGGGATGATTTGGGAGAATGGGAATTCTAACATGTATACTATCATGTAAGAATTGAATCGCCAGTCCATGTCTGGCGTAGGGTGCAGCATGCTTGGGGCTGGTGCATGGGGATGACCCAGAGAGATGTTGTGGGGAGGGAGGTGGGAGGGGGGGTTCATGTTTGGGAACGCATGTAAGAATTAAAGATTTTAAAATTTAAAAAAATAAAATAAAATAAAGTTCAATAGTTAAGCCACAAAAAAAAAAAAAAATTAAGACTCAGAGAACTAGTACATATTTTTACAGGAATAAAACCACATTAAAAAAAAAACTAAGAATAATAACAGGAAATTTTTAGATAGTACTAACAGTGAAAAGCATTGTTTTAAACATGCTACATATTTTAACTCATAATCATCATAATAATTTTTATTAGGTAAGTATTACTATTATCCCAGAGTAGTTGGATAACGTGGACCTATTGTGAACCTATATCCCTTTAGAATATGAATGCTTGATAAACATTTGTACTCTTTAACAATTTTTGTAGATGTCATGAGATTTATGAAAGACATTAAGTAAAAGCAAAGCATATGAATTAAGAAATCTAGGTCTGTTTCAAAACTGTCATAGTATACAGATATCAAATTAGTTCAACAAAGCATAAGCTAAGTACTATGGCCAAAGTAAAAAGTGAAGCAGACAAAAGGATCTGGAACTGTCTGTAGGAAAGGTAGGATACAATTTAAATAGTGAGCCGGGCTGTGAAAGTGACATTTGAGCAAGGAAGAAATGGAATAAAAGGATCAGACAGGCAAATGCATTGGTCACATCATTCTAGGCATAAAAATGGTAAGCATAAGATCCATTTTGCTTGAACATGTCTAGATTAAATACAGGGCTTTAGCAAAAAGGTTGGTAGTGAATGTGATGAGGGAACAACTAAATGGCTAGCTCATGCATGGTTTTGTGAATTATTGTCAGAATTTTGGATTTTCCTATGAGCAGAATGGTAAACCATTGCAAGATTAAAAGCAGGAAAATGATCAGATTAAAAAAAAATATCAGCCCTGCTGCTGTGTTGAAAAGATGATGTTGGGCAACAGGTGAAGGAGTAGAAACAACAGTTATAAGATCACAGCAAAGAAGAGCTGATGGTTGAACAAACTCAGAGGTGGTAACTGAGATGGTGAGAAGTGCTCAGATCTAGATGCATTTTAAATGTGAGGAAAGAGGATTTTCTAATTTATCAGACATAAAAAAAGTTCAAACATGACATTAATTTTGGTGTTAAACACCTTGAAAGATGAAGTTACCATAAAATGAGTAAAGCGTGACCTCAAGAGGACAGCTGAAGGTGAAAATGATATTAGGAGTTCATTTTTATATATTTTGATTTGAGATGCTGAATAGATAAACTTGAAAGCTGAGGCTAAGACAAAGACCAGTATGACAAATGTAATTTTGGAAGTTAGAATATAGATTAAATGTATGAGACTTGGAGAGAACACCAAGGAAATGAAAATAGAAAGAAAAGGTCTGAGTTTTAAGCCCTAAGAAACTTCAGCATTAAAAACAAAATGGAGAAAGACAGAAGAATCAGCATGTTTGAGAAACAGCTAACATAATACTCAACAGTGAAAGATGAAAGCACTTCTTTTGAGATCAAGAACAAGAAAAGGATGTACACTCTCATCTTTTATTTTATTCAACAAAGGTTTGAAAGTCTTAGCCACAGAAGTAAGAGAAGAAATAAAAGGAATCCAAATTGGAAAATAATAAGTAAAACTGGCAGTGTTTGCAGATGATGCTATATATAGAAAATCCTAAAGATGATAATAAAAAACTACTAGAGCTAATCAATTAATAGTAAAGTTGAAGGATACAAAATTCACACACAGAAATCTGTTTCACTTTTATATGCTAACAATGAAAGATTAAAAGGAGAAATTAAAGAAACAATTCTATTTACCATTGCATCAAAAAGAATAAAATAACTAGGGATAAACCTACCTAAGGAAACAAGATGCCTATACTCCCACAACTATAAGATGCTGATAAAAGAAATGGAAGATGACACAAAAAGATGGAAAGGTATACCATGTTCTTGGATGAAGAATCAGTTCTGTCAAACTATATTACCTATGGCTATCTACACATTCAAAGCAATCACTATCAAATTATCAATGGTAATTTTCACAGAACTAGAAAAAAAATCTTAAAATTTGTATGGAGATAAAAAAGACACCAAAAAGCCAAAGCAATCTTTAGAAAGAATAACAGAGCTAAAGGAATCAGGATCCAGACTTCAGACTATACTACAAAGCTACAGTAATAAAAACAGTATGGTACTGGCACAAAAGTGGAAATAAAGATCAATGAAATAGGATAGAAAGTCCAGACATAAACCCATACACTTATGGTCAATTAATTTGTGACAAAGGAAGCAAGACTATACAGTGGAGGAAAAACAGTCTGGTTAACAAATGATGTTGAGAAAACTGGACAGCTACATATAAAAAAATGAGATTAGAACACTCCCTAACAACATACATGAAGATAAACTCAAAATGGATTCAACTTGAAATGGATCTAAATGTAAAGCTGGATATTATAAAACACTTAGAGGAAAACACAGGAAGAACACTCTTTGACATAAATTGCAGGAATATCTTTATGGATCCATCTCCCAGAATAAAGGAAATAAAACCAAAAATAGACAAATGGGACCTAATTATACTCAAGAGCTTTTGCACAGCAAACAAACCATAAGCAAAACAAAAAGATAACTCAATATGGGAGAAAATATTTGCAAAATATGTGACTGACAAGGGATTAGTCTCCAAAATATATAAACAGCTCATGTGCCTCAATATCAAAATAAACAACCCAATCAAAAAATAGCAGTAGATCTAGAGATTTCTCCAAAGACAACATTCAGATGTTCAAGAGGCATATTAAAAGATGCTCATCACTAATTATTAGAGAAGTGCAAATCAAAACTACAATTACATATTATCTCACACCAGTCAGAATGGCCATCATCAAAAATATCTACAAACAATAAATAGTGGTATGGTATGGATAAAAGGGGAACCCTCCTATACTGTTGCTGGGAATGTAAATCAGTAAAAACACTATGGATAACTATATAGAGATTCCTTAAGAGAGTAAAAATAGAGCAAATCTATGATTCAGCAATTGGACTCCCAGGCATATATTCAGAGAACACCATGGTTCAAAAAGATACATACACTCCAGTGTTTGTGCAACCACAGTTTATACCTAAATGCCCATCAACAGAGGAATGGCTAAAGAAACGTGATATATATATAAATGGAATATTCAGTTCAGTTCAGTCGCTCAGTCCTGTCCCACTCCTTGCAACTCCATGAATTGCAGCACGCCAGGCCTCCTTGTCCATCACCAACTCCCGGAGTTCACTCAGTCTCATGTGCATCAAGTCGGTGATGCCATCCAGTCATCTCATCCTCTGTTGTCCCCTTCTCCTCCTGCCCCCAATGCCTCCCAGCATCAGAGTCTTTTCCAATGAGTCAACACTGCATGAGGTGGCCAAAGTACTGGAGTTTCAGCTTTAGCATCAGTCCTTCCAAAGAACACCCAGGACTGACCTCTTTTAGAAAGGACTGGTTGGATCTCCTTGCAGTCCAAGGGACTGTCACAAGTCTTCTCCAACACTACTGTTCAAAAGCATCAATTCTTCAGTGCTCAGCTTTCTTCACAGTCCAACTCTCACATCCATACATGACCACTTGAAAAACCATAGCCTTGACTAGATGGACCTTTGTTGGTAAAGTAATGTCTCTGCTTTTGAATATGCTGTCTAGGTTGGTCATAACTTTTCTTCCAAGGAGTAAGCGTCTTTTAATTTCATGGCTGCAGTCACCATCTGCAGTGATTTTGGAGCCCCCCAAAATAAAGTCTGACACTGTTTCCACTGTTTCCCCATCTATTTGCCATGAAGTGATGGGACCAGATGCCATGATCTTAGTTTTCTGAATGTTGAGCTTTAAGCCAATTTTTTCACTCTCCTCCTCTTTCACTTTCATCAAGAGGCTTTTTAGTTCCTCTTCACTTTCTGCCATATGGATAGTGTCAAGTGGAATAGTACTCAGTCATTAAAAAGAATGAATTAATGCCATTTGCTGCAATGTGGATGGAATTGGTGATTGTTGTACTAAATAATTGTTAGACAGAGAAGGGCAAATATCATATATCATGTATATGAAGAAAGTAAAAAATGATGTAAATGAAATTATTTACAAAACAGAAACAGCCACAGATATAGAGAACACATGTATGGTTACCTGGAGGGATGAGTGTGAGAGAGGGATACATGGGAGTTTTGGATCGACATGTAACAAATTGCTATATTTAAAACAGATAACCAGCAAAGATCTACTGTATAACACTGGGAAATCTGCTTCAGCATTTTGTAATGAACTAAATGGGAGAAGATTTTGAAAAACAGTAATTCAAATATGTGTGTAACTGAATCACTTAGGTGTATATCTGAATCTTAAATAACAGTGTTGATCAACCAAGCTTCAACATAAAATAAAAAATTTTAAAAAGAGAGACTAAGAATGAGTTTCCAGAGAGAAAGAAAAATTCAAGGAGAGTGAGCTGTCCTGGAAGTAGAGCAGGAACTGCATGGATGAAGAGAGTGATAAAATATCAAATTATGCACCTAAGTTTTCTGAAATATGATGTTGATATGTTTTGCTATAAGTCTCTATTGACTCATTTGTTGGTACTCTAGGCCATTTGCTCTTCCTTCATATGCCTCTGTGAACTCTTCTCAATGTTCTTTCTTCTAAGACTTCTTTTATTTCTGTGTATACTTTACAGATACATTGTCTCATGTTTCATATCTACTTTATTACAGATTTCTTATTCTTTCATTTAACGTTTGTTAGATTATTTTAGTTTTTCTTGTTTGTTTTTAAAGCAACGTAGTAATCTCTGGTTATTTTCTTATCTTTAAAAGTAACAATAAAAATACTGTTTGAAAATTCTTTTTTGTTTGTTTGTTTTTTACTTTATTTTATTTTACAATACTGTATTGGTTTTGCCATACATTGACATGAATCCACCACGGGTGTACATGCGTTACCAAACATGAACCCTCCTCCCACCTCCCTCCCCATAACATCTCTCTGGGTCATCACCGTGCACCAGACCCAAGCATGCTGTATCCTGCGTCGGACATAGACTGGCGATTCAATTCTTACATGATAGTATACATGTTTCAATGCCATTCTCCCAAATCATCCCACCCTCTCCCTCTCCCTCTGAGTTCAAAAGTCCGTTATACACATCTGTGTCTTTTTTCCTGTCTTGCATACAGGGTCGTCATTGCCATCTTTCTAAATTCCATATATATGTGTTAGTATACTGTACTGGTGTTTTTCTTTCTGGCTTAATTCACTCTGTATAATTGGCTCTAGTTTCATCCATCTCATCAGAACTGATTCATATGTATTCTTTTTAATGGCTGAGTAATACTCCATTGTGTATATGTACCACAGCTTTCTTATCCATTCATCTGCTGATGGACATCTGGGTTGTTTCCATGTCCTGGCTATAACAGTGCTGCGATGAACATTGGGGTACATGTGTCTCTTTCAATTCTGGTTTCCTCGGTGTGTATGCCCAGCAGTGGGATTGCTGGGTCATAAGGTAGTTCTATTTGCAATTTTTTAAGGAATCTCCGCACTGTTCTCCAAAGTGGCTGTACTAGTTTGCATTCCCACCAACAGTGTAGGAGGGTTCCCTTTTCTCCACACCCTCTGCAGCATTTATTGCTTGCAGATTTTTGGATCGCAGACATTCTGACTGGTGTGAAGTGGTACCTCATTATGGTTTTGATTTGCATTTCTCTGATAATGAGTGATGTTGAGCATCTTTTCATGTGTTTGTTAGCCATCCATATGTCTTCTTTGGAGAAATGTCTATTTAATTCTTTGGCCCTTTTTTTGATTGGGTCATTTATTTTTCTGGAATTGAGCTGCAGAAGTTGCTTGTATATTTTTGAGATTAGTTGTTTGTCAGATGCTTCATTTGCTATTATTTTCTCCCATTCAGAAGGCTGTCTTTTCACCTTGCTTATATTTTCCTTTGTTGTGCAGAAGCTTTTAATTTTAATTAGATGACATTTGTTTATTTTTGCTTTTATTTCCAGTATTCTGGGAGGTGGATCATAGAGGATCCTGCTGTGATTTATATCGGAGAGTGTTTTGCCTATATTCTCCTCTAGGAGTTTTATAGTTTCTGGTCTTACATTTAGATCTTTAATCCATTTTGAGTTTATTTTTGTGTGCGGTGTTAGAAAGTGATCTAGTTTCATTCTTTTACAAGTGGTTGACCAGTTTTCCCAGCACCACTTGTTAAAGAGATTGTCTTTACTCCATTGTATATTCTTGCCTCCTTTGTCAAAGATAAGGTCTCCATATGTGTGTGGATTTATCTCTGGGCTTTCTATTTTGTTCTATTGATCTATATTTCTGTCTTTGTGCCAGTACCATACTGTCTTGATGACTGTGGCTTTGTAGTAGAGCCTGAAGTCAGGCAAGTTGATTCCTCCAGTTCCATTCTTCTTTCTCAAGATTGCTTTGGCTATTCGAGGCTTTTTGTATTTCCATACAAATCTTGAAATTATTTGTCCTAGTTCTGTGAAAAATACCTTTGGTAGCTTGATAGGGATTGCATTGAATTTGTAAATTGCTTTGGGTAGTATTCTCATTTGCAGTATATTGATTCTTCCGATCCATGAACATGGTATATTTCTCCATCTACTAGTGTCCTCTTTGATTTCTTTCATCAGTGTTTTATAGTTTTCTATATATAGGTCTTTAGTTTCTTTAGGTAGATATATTCCTAAGTATTTTTTTCTTTTCGTTGCAATGGTGAATGGAATTGTTTCCTTAATTTCTTTTTCTACTTTCTCATTATTAGTGTATAGGAATGCAAGGGATTTCTGTGTGTTGATTTTATATCCTGCAACTTTCCTACATTCATTGATTAGCTCTAGTAATTTTCTGGTGGAGTCTTTAGGGTTTTCTATGTAGAGGATCATGTCATCTGCAAACAGTGAAAGTTTTACTTCTTCTTTTCCAATTTGGATTCCTTTTATTTCTTTTTCTGCTCTGATTGCTGTGGCCAAAACTTCCAGAACTATGTTGAATAGTAGTGGTGAAAGTGGGCACCCTTGTCTTGTTCCTGACTTTAGGGGAAATGCTTTCAGTTTTTCACCATTGAGGATAATGTTTGCTGTGGGTTTGTCATATATAGCTTTTATTCTGTTGAGGTATGTTCCTTCTATTCCTGCTTTCTGGAGAGTTTTTATCATAAATGGATGTTGAATTTTGTCAAAGGCCTTCTCTGCATCTATTGAGATAATCATATGGTTTTTAGTTTTCAATTTGTTAATGTGGTAAATTACATTGATTGATTTGTGGATATTGAAGAATCCTTGCATCCCTGGGATAAAGCCCCTGTACTTGCAGATAGGTCTTCATTCTTATGGTCATTACTGAGGTATCATCTGACTGAGTCATTTTAGTAGGGAATCCTCAGTGTCAGAATTTTTACTCATTCTTCTCTGCTAGTAAGGTTTTCCATCTTGGAAGAGCATAAGCCTGGATAACTGCTATCAAAAATTGTAGAATTCTAGCAGAAAGACATTGGTGGGTCCCAAAACTTGTAGTATTGGTACATACACTTTCCTTTAAACCATACATGTTATATGTCAGTCCAGGGTCTTTAATTACCCTCTACCAGGAATAATGTGTAGTCCTCTGCTCTGTAGAAGTGGAATCATCCATCATCCACAGGTTGAATGAAATGAGACAAGTGAACCTTGAGTATAACTTCCTTTTAGATATACTTTCAGTCAATCTAGCTGTTTCATAGCAAGTTCATCTCCACTTCCAGAAATTTTGGGGAGTTAAAACCCACAAACCAGGTTGTTTCTCAGCACACCATACAGTTTTCAAAACATTGTCACTGGTTTTTCCAGCCCTATTTACTTTTTAGTTTAGTCCTTAACTAACTCAATTGCATTGAGGGTTTTGTGAGGTTATGGAGGTTGATGGATACTGTCCTTCATGATACTGTTAAATGTCTCATGTAACATTTTAAACTTCAATATATTTGTCTATTTCCTTTCATTTCTGCCTTATCTTCCATGTTAGTCAAATTTGCAACATTCTTAACACTTATACCAGTGTACTGAAAATATAATACTTTTCACTTTTCTAAAGTATGTCCCCTAAAAACATTAAAAAAACACAAAAGTGATATTGTCAGTCTCTCAGTCATATCCAATTCTTTGTGAGGTTTAGGACTGTAGCCCATCAGGCTCTTCTGCCCACAGAATTCTCCAGGCAAGAATCCTGGAGTGGGTAGCCATTCCCTTCTCCAGGAGATTGTCTTGACCCACAAATTGAATCCAGGTCTCCTGCATTGCAGGCAGCTTCTTTACCATCTGAGCCACAAGAGCCCTTAAAACCATCAGTTCAGTTCAGTTCAGTTCAGTCACTCAGTCGTGTCTGACTCTTTGCAACCTCATGAATCGTAGCACGCCAGGCCTCCCTGTCTATCACTAACTCCCGGAGTTCACTCAGACTCACGTCCATCGAGTCAGTGATGCCATCCAGCCATCTCATCCTCTGTCGTCCCCTTCTCCTCCTGCCCCCAATCCCTCCCAGCATCAGAGTCTTTTCCAATGAGTTGACTCTTCACATGAGGTGGCCAAAGTACTGGAGTTTCAGCTTCAGCATCATTCCCTCCAAAGGAATCCCAGGGCTGATCTGCTTCAGAATGGACTGGTTGGATCTCCTTGCAGTCCAACAGAATCTCAAGAGTCTCCTCCAACATCACAGTTCAAAAGCATCAATTCTTTGGTGCTCAGCTTTCTTCACAGTCTAACTCTCATATCCATACATGACCAAAGGAAAAACCATAGCCTTGACTAGATGGACCTTTGTCGGCAAAGTAATGTCTCTGCTTTTGAATATGCTATCTAGGTTGGTCATAACTTTTCTTCCAAGGAGTAAGCATCTTTTAATTTCATGGCTGCAGTCACCATCTGCAGTGATTTTGGAGCCTCCCCCCCCCCAAATAAAGTCTGACACTGTTTCCACTGTTTCCCCATCTATTTCCCATGAAGTGATGGGACCAGATGCCATGATCTTCGTTTTCTGAATGTTGAGCTTTAAGCCAACTTTTTCACTCTCCTCTTTCACTTTCGTCAAGAGGCTTTTTAGTTCCTCTTCACCTTCTGCCATAAGGGTGGTGTCATCTCCATATCTGAGGTTATTGATATTTCTCCTGGCAATCTTGATTCCAGCTTGCGCTTCTTCCAGTCCAGCATTTCTCATCATGTACTCTGCTTAAAACCATAAAACTAGCTTAATCAGATTTATAGTAATGTCAAATCCTATTGTTTTCTTTCTTTCCTTATGAGTATTTTAAGAGTTCTAAGGTAGTCAAAGTATTATTTTTAGTATCACTAACAAATGGATTTTCTTTTTTATATCCAAAATTAAACTAATTTCTTTAAATCATTACTTTGCCAACAAAGGTCTACTTAGTCAAGGCTATGGTTTTTCCAGTGGTCATGTATGGATGTGAGAGTTGGGCTATAAAGAATGCCAAGCACCAAAGAATTGATGCTTTTGAACTATGGTGTTGGAGAAGACTCTTGAAAGTTCCTTGGACAGAAAGGAGATCCAACCAGTCAATCCTAAAGGAAATCAGTCCTGAATATTCATTGAAAGGACTGATGCTGAAGCTGAAATTCCAATACTTTGGCCACCTAATGCAAAGAACTGACTCAATGGAGAAGACCCTAATGCTTGGAAAGATTGAAGGCAGAGGGAGAAGGGAATGGTGAGGATGAGATGGTTGGATGGCATCACTGACTTGATGGACATGAGTTTGAGAAGTCTTCAGGAGTTGGTGATGGACAGGGAAGCCTGGCGTGCTGCAGTACATGGGGTTGCAAAGACTCAGACATGACTGAGTGACTGAACTAAAGTTATAATGCAGTGATTTTTTTCAGGTTGATTGTTTTTGCGGTTTATGGGGTTTATCTCCTGCCTTCTCCAGTGGAACTATGAACAGTATGCATTTAACACATTCTCATTTCTATAGCAGTTCCATCATTACACGTATTACTTTTTTTCATCATTACACTTATTATGTATAATTTATTTCTGGAACTATCCAACTCTGTATGTATCATGTAGAACTAAAATGCCGTATTCTCCTTATCCTTTTCATTATTAAATATGCATTTCCCTGGGGTTTCCCAGGTGGCGCCCGTGGTAAAAATCCTGCCTGCCAGTGCAGGAGACATAAGAAAAATGGGTTCGATCTCTAGGTCAGGAAGATCCCCTGGAGGAGGGCATGGCAACCCACTCCAGTATCCTTGCCTGGAGAATCACATGGACAGAGGAGCCTGGCAGGCTGTGGTTCATAGGGTACAAAGAGTCAGATATGACTGAAGAAACTTAGCTCAAATATACACATGCATGTCTTTGAACAGAATTCCTTGGTCTATTCATATTATATATTACAGACATTTTTTGTTTTACTTTTGGAATTTCATACCATTTTTTCTACCCCTGGTGGTCTTTCTGCCCTGAATGTTAGTCTGTTATTTTTGTGATCCTACTAAGTAATCCACTAGTTTGGTTCAGTTCAGTTGCTCACTTGTGTCTGACTCTTTGCAACCCCATGAACTGCAGCACACTGGGCTTCCCTGGCCATCACCAACTCCCAGAGCTTGCTCAAAGTCATGTCCATCGAGTTAGTGATGGCATCCAATCATCTCATCCTCTGTCATCTTTTTCTCCTCCTGCCTTCAATCTTTCCAGAATCCAGTAGAGTTTATTCAATTTTATTAACTGTAAATCATTTATCCTTAACTTCTTCAGAAGACTGAAGGGACAGAGATTAGACAACAGATTCTTTCCAGAAATAATCCCATGTTCTGACATTTATTGCTAGGACAGCTGATATGGTCTAGTTCCTTATGTCAGGAATAATTTAGTATTTATGTGGCACTTCACATTTTCACAATGATCTCCAATCATTAATAAAACATTTTCCATGACATTCCTGCCAGAGAGGTCAGTATAACTACCAGTAACTAGGATCACTTAATAACAAAACAGTAAAAGAGTTACCATAATCCTCTTTGTTTCTTGGTGTTAATTTTTAAGCATGTAAAATTTGAGCATTTGTTAAATCTATTGACTGAACTGCATTAGATTCATAAATTTTCAATATGGGTGAGTTACTATAAGTGATATTGTGAAAAGCTTAAGAAGTTATAACTCTGTTTTCAAAAGCAGGCTGCATTTAATAAAGTCTGCTAATAAACATATAATAAATCCTCTCTAGACTAAGGGCTATTTTATTAAGTCAGAGAGGAGAGAATTCTAGAATATTTAGTGTTAGCAATGCCTTACCCAAAATTTAATAATATAACAGAGATTGATTAGAGGTTAAAATCACATTTGAGAAAGATTGTAGTTTTTCAAGTCAGTTAATGAAAATCTAAGTCAGAATTTTGCAAATAAATATTGAAAAATAGTAGGCAGTATACCCAGATGTTGATTAACTAAGACTTCTGGCAAACATTATGTTCTTGTGCTCAGTTACTACACAACAAAACTACTATAAAATTTTTATTTTTTAATCATGCCTTCCTAAAGACCTTGGGAGTAAACACTGTTCTTACTTTCCAAAGCTATCTGGACCTGTTTGGAAGGAATGATGCTGAAGCTGAAACTTCAGTACTTTGGCCACCTCATGTGAAGAGTTGACTCATTGGAAAAGACTCTGATGCTGGGAGGGATTGGGGGCAGGAGGAGAAGGGGACAACAGAGGATGAGATGGCTGGATGGCCTCACTGACTCGATGGACGTGAGTCTGAGTGAACTCCAGGAGATGGTGATGGACAGGGAGGCCTGGCGTGCTGCGATTCATGGGGTCACAAAGAGTCGGACACGACTAAACGATGGAACTGAACTGAACTGAATCAATAATAATATTTAAATAACAATATAAATATTAAAAGATATTTTCCTTCCATAAGAGGTTGGTTTTTTTTTTTTATTTTTGACAGATTTGTTCATCTCTGATGTCAAAATTCTTCTTCTCCAAAATTAATTACCAACATATTATTTCCTAATATTTGTATTTTATAGGTAAGTCCACTTTTTCATTCCTACTATTTTTAGTTTATATTTTATCTGTTGTCAGTCTTGCTAGGGTGTAGTTAATGTATTAATTCTTTCAAATAACCAAATTTTGGCTTTAATTTTGTTTTTTCTATATCAAGAGCTGACTTTCGTTTTTCTGAAAATGGTCAGGCAGGAAATGTTTGAAGCTTTGTTGATCATACAATCTCTATTGCGAATGCTCAAATCTGTCACTGTAGCATGAAAAGCATCATGCAACACATAAATGAATCAGTATGCCTGTGTTCCAGTAAAACTCTGATTTTTAAGAAATTCCATTGTCATCATGAACTAGGTAAACATTTGATAACAGAAATACCAGTGCTTCTTTGAAACATCTCTATGCAATCTGTTATATTATCTACCTGAGTCTTAGAAATAAAGACTGACGGACTTGATTTAGAGAATGACTGCAAAGTTTCTGACATGGTGAAAATCCGAACCTATTTAACTTTCTTTCTTAAAAGTCTCAAATCTTTACTTGCTTCTCATTTTTAGAAAAAATCTACCAGCTCACTATTATCTTCAAAGCTCTACATGATCTAATTTCTTTTGACCTTGAGTCAATCGCCCTCAGTGACCACTTTCCAACCATATGGACATGCTCTTTTGCCTTGATACAGACAGTTTATATTAACTTTGATCCTTCTGTTCTCCTGAGTGAAATTTTATTCCTTCATATCTCTATTTATCTAACTTGGGTAAAGGCTAGGGTCACTGCTCTAGCCAGATCATTATTATATCTGATAAATTTGACACCTAGAGGAGGTCATTTGTAATGTTCTCCTCCATTTGGCTTTTTTAGTTTAATGTTTTTGGTAATAATCATAGAATGGAATAAAAAATTATAGTGACCAGAAAACAAAAGCAGACAGTGAATATTTACTGAAATCCATATGAATAATTATGTAATAAAGTAGAAATTAACATAAAAATAATGATTTCAGTATAAAAAGAAAAATAAGAAATGGATTCATATTTTTAATATTGCAGTTCCTCAAAAAAGGAGAAAAATATGAAGGCATCAGCCAAGCTCATGAAAGGCTGCATCATGACCAATTGCCCTTGGACTGAAACACTAGGCCTGGCTGCTTGCCCATAGATCCTGAGCACCTGTACACCCATGTCTCTGACAACTGGCCCACCCAGAATTCCTGGCCTGGGCTGACTATGACAGGCTTTCTCTGTCAAAGCCAATCTGCAAAGATGTGCATTGGTGACTATCCCTTCAAATGTATAAGCATCAGTAAAATAATACAAAATTAATAATAATCTAGGAAACATGATTCCACTAAAGGAGCAAATTATGTAAAGCACCAAAGGAATTTTATTCAACTACCTGCCTAAAAAAGAACAAAATATCAGAACAACCATCTTAAAGAAGTTCAGTCACCCATTTGATAGACAACTAAATTAAATAAGAAAATAATATATAAATAAATGAAGAGTTCAAAGATATAGAACCCATTAAAAAAACAACCAAACTGAAATTATGTAACTGAAGAATAAAGTGGTTGAAATGAAAAATTCCTCAACAGAAAAGTTAAAGAGCAGACTTGATGAGCTGAAGAAAGAATCAGTGAATTTGATGACAGATTATTAAAAATTATCCAATTAGAGGGAGAAAGGGAAAAAAGAATTTTAAAATAAGGAAGACCGTGGAACTTATTAGACATGATCAAGTGAGCTAGTATATGCATCAGATGAGTTCCAGGAGAAGAGAAAAGAAAGGAGCAGAGAAATTACATAAAGAGATATTGGCTGAAATTTTTCCAAATCTGTGGAGAAATGAGAAACCAGATTCTGAAGCCCAAAGGACAAACCAAAAGTGATGGAACTGGTCACTGGACCTGAATTACAAGAACTGATAAAGGGACTTCTTCAAACTGAAACAAAAGAATACTAAACAGCAACAAAAATGCATTTGAAAACTCCCTCATAAAGGTAAAATTCAGAATGCTCTAATACTGTAATAATGGTGAGTAAATCCCCTTTATCCCTAGTATAAAAGTTAAAAGACAAAAGTATTAAGTATCCAAAAACATTTTAATGAATATACAATATAAAAAGAAGTAAATTGTGACATCAATAATAAAGTGGAAGAGGGGAGTAAAATTGTTGATTTAGACTTTATTTTGGGGGGCTCCAAAATCACTGCAGATGGTGACCGCAGCCATGAAATTAAAAGACACTTACTCCTTGGAAGAAAAGTTATGACCAACCTAGATAGCATATTCAAAAGCAGAGATATTACTTTGCCAGCAAAGGTCCGTCTAGTCAAGGCTATGGTTTTTCCTGTGGTCATGTATGGATGTGAGAGTTGGACTTTGAAGAAGGCTGAGCGCTGAAGAATTGATGCTTTTGAACTGTGGTGTTGGAGAAGACTCTTGAGAGTCCCTTGGACTGCAAGGAGATTCAACCAGTCCATTCTGAAGGAGATCAGCCCTGGGATTTCTTTGGAGAGAATGATGCTAAAGCTGAAACTCCAGTACTTTGGCCACCTCATGTGAAGAATTGACTCATTGGAAAAGACTCTGATGCTGGGAGGGATTGGGGGGCAGGAGGAGAAGGGGACGACAGAGGATGAGATGGCTGGATGGCATCACCGACTCGATGGATGTGAGTCTGAGTGAACTCTGGGAGATGGTGACGGACAGGGAGGCCTGGCGTGCTGTGATTCATGGGGTCGCAAAGAGTCAGACACGACTGAGCGACTGAACTGGACTGATAGTTGTTATTAGGTTAAAATGATAACTATTTCTATAAGAAGTTTCATACAAACTTCATGGTAACCAAAGATAAAATAACTTATGGTAGTTTAAATATATATATGTATAAAATTACCAGAAAAGCCACAAAGGAAGATAATAAGAGAGGAAGAGGGAAACAACAGAATTACAAATCAGATGGACAAAAACAAAATGATTATAGTCAGTGTTTTTAATTGTATTTTAATAATTATTTTAAGCACAACATGATTAACCTCACCAAATAAAAAATAAAGAATGGCTTAAACAATTAAAAGCAAATAAGACCCAACTGTATACTATTTACCAGTTACTAAATTTAGACTCAATGACACAATGGACAGAAAATAAATAGATGGTAAAAGATATTCCATATAAATGGTAATAAAAGAGAGTAGTGGTGACTGTAATAATGTAAAACAAAATACACTCTAAATCTCTTACCAAGAGACAAAAAAAAAAAAAAAAAGATTCATTACATAATGATAAAAAGCCAAATCAGCAGGAAGATAAAAAACAGAAAAATATGCACACACACAACTGGCCTTTGAACAACACAAGTTTGAACTGCATAGGTCCACTTGTATGCAGTTTTTTTCAGTAAATATAGTACTTGCATTTTCATTTTACAGATTTTTAACTGTGTCAGAGAGGTTTGTGTTTGATTAAAAATCACAATATGCTGAATCAAAAGAAACTAGGATTTGAGTCCTGATTATATCCAGAGTGTTTCAGTTTCTAGTCTTTGGGTGGATCATTATTAACCTTTGTTTTTGAGGCAGAGATAGCAGTATGCAGATTTCAACTGTGTCGGGCCTTGGTTCCCCTAATCCTCTAACCATTGTCCAAAGGTTAACTATATAACCAACATCAGAGCCCCTAAATATACAAAGTAAATATTGGAAGATCTGAAGTGAGAAATACAGAATAATACACTAAGAATAGACTTCAGTGCTCCACTTTCAATCATAGATAGATCATCCAGAGAGAAAAGCCAATAAGGAAACTGCAGTCTTGAACAAAACCATAAGTCAAATTGACCTAATAGACATGTGCAGAATATTTCACTCAGAATGTGTGTTCTCAAGCGCACACAAAACATTTGTCAGGGTAAATCACATGCTAGGTCACAAAATGAGTCTTAAATTTGATAAAACTGAAAACATTTCAATATCTTTTTCTAACCAAAATGGAATGAAGCTAGAAATCAAATGGGAGGAAACAGAAAAACTCAGCAATAAATAGAAATCGAACTGTACACTCTTGACAACCACTGGATCAAAGAAGAAATCAAAAGTGAAGTAAATTTTGAGAAAAATGGGCTACAGCAAAAAAGGAATGTTACAGCAATAAATACCCACATTTAAAAAGAATAACTTCAAATAAACAATCTAACTGCACCTAAGTATGTAAAGAAACTAAAAAAAGAGCAAACAATCTCAGAGTTAGTAAAAGGGAGAAAATATTAAAGATTAGAACTTAAACAAATGAAATAGAAAATAGAAAAACAATAGAAACAAACTAGTAAAACTGAGTTGAAGTATTTGAAAGATAAAAATAATAACCATAGCTATACTAAGCATGGAAAAAAGAGAAAAAACTCAAATAGAATCAGAAGTGAAAGAGGGACATTACATCTTTAAAAATTCAAGGCAAATTTCTTTCTTTTAGTTGCTCAGTCATGTCTGACTCTTTGCAACCCTATGGACTATACAGTCCATGAAATTCTCCAGGCCAGAATACTGGAATGAGTAGACTTTTCCTTCCCCAGCGGATCTTCCCAACCCAGGGGTCGAACCCAGGTCTCCCGCATTGCAGGTGGATTCTTTACCAGCTGAGCCACAAGGGAAACCCAATTATGTTTATTACAAATAATTATATGCCAACAAATAGAACAACCTACCAAGAGTAAATCCAGCAGAAATAAAAAGCTTAAAAAGACCAATATCTACATAGGAGATAGAATTAATAATCAAAAACTTTCCAACATAGAAATTCCCAGGACAAGATGAATTCCCAGGTGAATTCTACCAAACATTAAGAGTAAACACCAATTCTTCTTACACTCTTCCAAAATGTAGGAAAGGGGACACTTACCTAAGCTCATTTCATGAGGCCAGTATCACCCTGATACTAATGTACACCGTAAGAAGATAAAAGTATAGACAAGTATCCCAGAAAAATAATGCAGGCAAAAATTCTCAACAGAGTACTAGCAAACTGAGTTCAACACCACATAAAAATACAGGATTATACACTATGACCAAGCAGAATTTTTCCCTAGGATGCAAAGATGATTCAGTATATAGAAAACAATGTGATATACTACATTAATGGAATGAAGGACCATTATTTTGTGTTTATTATGCCACTGAGTAGGAGGCTGGCTCAAGTTTAGGCTCTGTTATTTACAATAGTATGACTGTGGAAGAGATATTCTGTAAATGGGGATTTTTTTTTCCTCATATGATGAGTGTGAGAATTAAATTAGTATATGCCATGCATGTGAAGTCGCTTCGGTCATGTCTGACTCTGCAACACTATGAACCGCAGCCTGCCAGGCTTTCCTGTCTATAGGATTCTCTAGGCAAGAATACTAGACTGGATTGCCATGCCCTCCTCCAGGGAATCTTCCCAATCCAGGGATAGAACCCACGTCTCTTACGTCTCCTGAATGGGCAGGAAGGTTCTTTACCACTAGTGCCACCATCTATTTGTGTATATATACATACATATACAATATATGCATAATAGTGTTCATTTGAGTATTTACATACATAAGAAGATATGTCTATTCACACAGAAATATTTATATACAAACATACTGTCTGTTGTCTGCAATACACTCACTCTTGAGAAACCTATATGCAGGTCAGGAAGCAACAGTTAGAACTGGACATGGAACAACAGACTGGTTCCAAATACGAAAAGGAGTACATCAAGTCTGTATATTGTCACCCTGCTTATTTAACTTATATGCAGAGTACATCATGAGAAACGCTGGACTGGAAGAAACACAAGCTGGAATCGAGACTGCCAGGAAAAATATCAATAACCTCAGATATGCAGATGACACCACACTTATGGCAGAAAGTGAAGAGGAACTCAAAAAACCTCTTGATGAAAGTGAAAGAGGAGAATGAAAAAGTTGGCTTAAAGCTCAACATTCAGAAAACTAAGATCATGGCATCTGGTCCCATCACTTCATGGGAAATACACGGGGAAACAGTGCAAACAGTGTCAGACTTTATTTTTTTGGGCTCCAAAATCACTGCAGATGGTGACTGCAGCCATGAAATTAAAAGACGCTTACTCCTTGAAAGAAAAGTTATGACCAACCTAGATAGCATATTCAAAAGCAGAGATATTACTTTGCCAACAAAGGTCCGTCTAAGGCTCTGGTTTTCCAGTGGTCATTTATGGATGTGAGAGCTGGACTGTGAAGAAGGTTGAGCGCCAAAGAATTGATGCTTTTGAACTGCGGTGTTGGAGAAGACTCTTGAGAGTCCCTTGGACTGCAAGGAGATCCAACCAGTCCTTTCTGAAGGAGATCAGCCCTGGGATTACTTTGGAGAGAATGATGCTAAAGCTGAAACTCCAGTACTTTGGCCACCTCATGTGAAGAGTTGACTCATTGGAAAAGACTCTGATGCTGAGAGGGATTGGGGGCAGGAGGAGAAGGGGACAATAGAGGATGAGATGGCTGGATGGCATCACTGAATTGATGGACATGAGTTTGAGTGAACTCCGGGAGTTGGTGATGGACAAGGAGGCCTGGGGTGCTGCGATTCATGGGGTCACAAAGAGTCGGACACGACTGAGCGACTGAACTGAACTGAACTGAAGAGTTTTGTATTGTTTGTTTGTTTAACTGGTTTGTTAAGTCAGGATTAAGAAGGTATCATTGATGGAGGAATAAAACTAGGCATGAATGCTGGCACGTTATTTAAAGAGAAAGAAGTTATAAGGAGATAAGACATAAATTTTGCAATAAGGTAATGATAATTCTACTTAGAAAAACTTCAATTTGGTTTAGCAACATGGTGATATGAGCAACAGTAGTGATGATGGATTTGCAAGGGTGAAAGCCAGCTGGGAAAGGGTAAAGAGTAATTGATAGATTAGGAAGTAGAAGTTGTTTGTAGAAAATGATTTTTGAGAATAGTAATATAGAGCCAATTTATGTGGGCCTCACTGAAGGAAGCTCTTTTTTTAATATAAATTTATTTATTTTAATTGGAGGTTAATTGCTTTGCAATATTGCATTGGTTTTGCCATACATCAACATGAATCCGCCACAGGTGTACACCTGTTCCCCATCCTGAACCCCCCTCCGTCCTCCCTCCCCATACCATCCCTCTGGGTCATCTCACGGGCTGGTGCACTGAGGAAGCTCTTTTATAATGATGTTTTTAATAGGACAGAACGATTAGTCAGCAAGGTAGAAGTATCCACATGTGCCTGTTGAGAATTGGAAAACCTCCAAATTAAGATGCGCTATAAATGTAAAATGCACACTAGATTTTTCAGACTTGCTTGGAAGAAAATGATGCAAATTGTTTGTTACACATATTTTGAATACCTATCAAGGTCATAATATTTTAATATATTTAATTAAATATATTATGAAAATTAGTTTTACTTCTTAATGTAGGCTTATGCTAGTTTAAGATTTGTTTTTACTTTTTCATGTAATTACATACGTGGCTTCCATGATTGCTTTGTTGCACAGGGCTGATGTAGAATATATTTGAATGCCTGACTCACTTGAAGAAAGAAGAAAGGAAGGGGAAAATAGTTTCTCTCAAATTCTCAAGACAAAAAGAAGATGCGATTATAAACATGGTAGACTGGATTTGATCTTTGAATGAAGATAGAGAATACATATAGATGCATGAAAGCTTCTTGAATTATTGGGGGAAAGTCAAATGTTTATGTATATATGTGATATATACGCCAGTGTTTCAGTAGATTCCTTTTGTGTGATTTGGATTTAAGAAGCAAGCTGTGGTGGACATCCTAGGGTGACCTCTCATGATTTCCACACCCTAGTATTCACACTTTTTGTAACTTCCGTTAGGTGTGGGTTAGTCAGTCAGTCAGTCCAGTTGCTCAGCTGCATCTGACTCTTTGCAACCCCAAGGATGGCAGCATGCTAGGCCTTCCTGTCCATCACCAACTCCAAGAGTTTACTTAAACTCATGTCCATTGAGTCGGTGATGCCATCCAACCATCTCATCCTCTGTCATCCCCTTCTCTTCCCACCTTCAATCTTTCCCACCATCAGAGTCTTTTCTGTTTTTTTTTTTTTGGGGGGGGGAGTGGGAAACAGAATTTAATAATAATTTTTTAAACTAGATGGCAGACATCTCAAGATCCATGATAACTGAAAGTTAAGATAGGCTTATAGTAAGTTATCTTCAAATGAGTCAAATTAAGTGGGTAGGATCTGTAATTTGCTTCTATCTAACCAAGTATGACAAAGGTAAAGAGATTTTGCTAATGTGATTAAATCTCCCAATAAATTATATTAGAATTAATCAGATGAAAGTCTTTAAAAGACTGTTCATTAAAAGCCTAATATTCCTTGAAAGGACCGATGCTGAAGCCTAAGCTTCAATACTTTGGCCACCTGATGCAAAGAGCCAACTCGTTGGAAAAGACCCTGATGCTGGAAAAGATTGAAGGCTAAAGGAGAAGGGGGAGGTGGCAGAGATGGTTGGATGGCATCACTGACTCAATGGACATGAATCTGAGCAAACTCTGGGAGAGAGCAGAGGACAAGGAGCCTGAGGTCCAAGGGGTCACAAAAGCCAGACTCGACTTAGCAACTGAACAACAACAATAATTAAATCTCCAAAAAATTGTATTAGAATTAATTAGATGAAAGCCTTTAAAAGGGCTAGAACCTCCTCGAGGTGAGAGACTGCCCTTCTGGCTTGATGAAGTAGACTGTCACATGGAGAAAGCCCACTTGCCAAAGAACTTTGGGTGACTCTAGGAACATTTAGCTTCTTTGAAGACTTAAGAGTGGCCTCCAGCCTAGGACCAAAAGAAAGCCAATGCCCTCAGTTATACAGTTACAAGTAAATGACTCTTATCAACAACCTGAATGATCTTGGAAATGGAGTCTTCCCTACATGAGCCTCCAGATGAGAATGTTATCTGACCAACAACCTGATTGTAACCTTTCGAAACCCTGAGTGGAGTAGCCAGTGAAGCCATGTTTAGACTCCAGACCTACAAATACTGAGCGATAATAAACCCAGGAAATCACCAAGTTGTTGCTCATCTTCACATAGCAACAGAAAAAACAAATAGGCGTTTCTACTTAAACAATTTGAATGGTGCACGTCAATATTCTACATAGCTGAGTCTGTCTAGTCTGAGATATACTGTAAATCTATGCACTTCACTGTTGTAGATCAGTTCTCTCTTCTGCAAAATGAAAACACTTTGGCCTAAAAAAAAAAAAAAAGTAACTTTGGCCTAAATTAAATCCTTATAATTATTTCCAATCTAGCCTTCTCTTACTGTTTGATTAGTCAGTGTTCAGAGAATGATTCTCAATGGTCATTTTCAACAACTTACGGATCCACATTAAAACTTGACACTTACCTCTTTTCTGCAACTTAATACCATCCACAGAGATTGGCAACAGACAAAAGAGTGTCCACCATAAGAACAATAAATATATAATTGATATAATAAAAGTGTCATACAAATCCATTACTTAATGTGTATTTGGAAGTTTGCCAACAGTGACTTCTGAAGATATTTTGGGAAAAAAAAATCTACCGGTTTTATATTTATTCTTAGATTATTTTTAGTGTCTAAAAGCTTTCAAGTTTTCTTTAAAGAAACATAAAATAGTTTATAAGTTTACAAACTTACTATTCTATGAAAATAGAATATTATAATATGCATACAAACACATTCAACACAAGGCACAAATACTCCTGCCTTTCTAAAATTACCCAGCCAAACTTGTATCACTTAGTAGAGAAAACTGCTGCTCAGCCCAAGAGGTTGAATATGATTATGAAAAAGACTCAGCTACTTTCTTCCCTCCTTATAAATGTTTCAAATTACAGATGAGCTTGAATTTTAATAGTCAACTTAATGGGGGAGTCTTAAGAGTAAAACATATACATACATTTCATAAAAACAACTGGAAGATTTTGAAAATGAATGATGGGGAATAATAAACACCAGATAACATATCTGGTAGGGTGGTGTAGAGCCCTGTATTTATTCCTGTCAGAGTTAATATTCCCATTGGTGATCTAGAAAAATAAGTAAAACAGCCCACTAACCATATTTTCACATGAAGTTACATTCAAGGAATGTGTGGAAGGAAAAAAGAAACAGGGTAAAACAAATAGACTGTGGCAAGATCATAGCCAGCCCCTCTGGTTGTTGACAGTGCAAAACTTCAATCTAAGAGTTCTTCACACAAATCAGAATAGAAATGAATGCCAATGGGGTCAGTGATGATTTCATTATTTGGAGCTGAAAAAAGGAAATGCATGTGAGAAAAAAATATTGGAATGTGTCAAAAAATGATTCATTATCGCACAAAAAGATAACACAAATATATTCGGGAAGAAATAAAAAGGAAACACATCAGTATGTTTTCTAACTTGAAAATGAACTGTGAAATTTGAAACAGTAGATTTCTAAAAATTAAATGGCCAAATGTATGACTTTGGGTGGGAAAAAGAACCTGAGGCCTAAATTAGCCACAAAATCACTCTTTATGTCATATGTTATATATAAACTAAAATAATAACATCATTTTTACATTGTGAATGAGGAACTGTTTCTAATAAGTGTAAAAGCACATTTGGCACAAAATAGGGTTCTTCTGGAAATAGAGTTTTTCTTGTGTTTACTCTTATACTTGAAGAATATTGTACTTTTATCCCTTGGGAAGTTAATATTTGTAATACATAATATCTTCTATCCTTCACAGATCTTTATAAAATAAAGTTATACAACAGCATTTTCCCTCTTCCAACAAAATTCTTCTACAAAACAGTAGCTTTTTAGGTACACACGCATGAACAGTTGAACAGAGAATGATATGTTTGAAAGCCTTCAAAATTAGAGAAAAAGATACCTGGAATGAGGTAAGCTCTACATTTTCCCAGCTATGCTTTCTTGGGTAAATAGCTGAATTTCTCTGAACTTTTGTTTTCACAGCAAGAAAATAGAAACACTGACCTATTAATCAGTGTATGAGGAGATTGAAATTCATTTTATCTGTATAAGTATTGAATGCATATAAGTGATATGTATATAAAATGCTATGGCAACTACATTTCACCCTATCCAGGCAAAAAAGGCATAAAAGTACTAGCCATCTCTGTCTGGGCTGATGGTTAATATCTCTATATCCAATGCATTTACATTTTTCATAACCTGCTTCCATCTGCCTTCTATGGATCATATGAACAAGTTGCTTGTTTCTTCATCCTATCCCCTGCTCTTCCTTCATGCATCTAAAATGTGTATAAACACATGAGAGCCAAGACAGCAGTTCTAGAAGTTCTCCCTTGGGCAAAGGGTTTAAAGTTAAAATCTTAAAAATTAAAAGCAAACTAAAATCATAAAAGCACAAACATAAAACCTTAAGGACATCACATTCTTCCCCTAGACTTCTTATAGAATCATACAATCCAAACTTTCCTATTTTGCAATAATCATCAAAAAACCCTCTTCTTTAGAATTCAAAAAATAGGACATTTGAAGCAAGTTTTATGAAACTATTAGGTATTATTTAAAGTTACTGATTATAGATACAAGAAGAGATGGGGGGAAAGGGAAATAAATGTGCTTCTTTTCTTCTGCCCTTTAGAATTTAAACTTAGAATTTAAATCACTTTAAGGTAAAGTAATAGAAGTCTAAATTGGCTTAACCACAGTGAAGAAACCATACTAATTCTAAGATACCCATGCATTTGAATCCTTTGCAGATTCATTAACCTTATATCTCTCATCTTTCTTTCTTGCAGTAGTTTCTCTTGATTAATACCTATAAATGATTTACTTACAACTGAATAAAAATATTGTCATTTTTGAGACAGATAATCCTAGCCTGGATTGATTTGGTAATTTATTTGTCAGTCACTTAATGTTCCTAAACAGTTGTTTGCTTATTAATAAAATGAATATATTAATAGCTTTTGGTTCAAGATAAACCAAAGGCAGGTAAATGTACAGAGTATGATGAAGGACATTGCAAAAAAAAAAAAAAAGGGGGGGGCTTGTTATAGCCTTTTCTATTTAACTCATCAAATAAACCTTTAAAATCTAAACTAGCAAAACAATGACTTATTTATTAGGAAGTAGTAGTCAATGGGGGAGTACTGAGTCTCAGTCTTAGCACTGAATGGAATAGCCTCCTGGTTGAGTGATAGTGTGACACCAAACTTCATTCCTTATCTTCCAGCAAGAAGGCATTAGAAATAAGTGATCCTAAGCTCACAGGTTAAAGTGTCTGCCTGCAATGCGGGAGACCTGGGTTTGATCCCTGGGTTGGGAAGATCCTCTGGAGAAGGAAATGGCAACCCACTCCAGTATTCTTGCCTGGAGAATCCCATGGACGGAGGAGCCTGGTGGGCTACAGTCCATGGACTCACAAAGAGTCGGACACGACTGACCAAGCGGCTTAACTAACTAAAGGTAACCAAGCCATTGACCAAGTAAAAGAACTGAACTTATCACCAGACACATAACTTATGAAGAAATTCATCTACCATAAGAGAATATGCCCACAGTTTGATATTGTCTATGAAGAGAAAGTTGGAACTTAGGAGATACTGGAAAATCATATGTATTGTCTTGTCCACTGTTTCTCCTTCCTTCATAAAATCCAATGCTAGTCTGAATATCCATTAAATAATTAGGTATTTTTAGAAGGGTTAGGGTTGAGCAACAACGACAAAAAGTTCACTTGAAAATGAGAATAAAATTAAAATGTTATCATATAAAGATAGCCATCCTAGTAATATAGAGAGTAGGAAGCAATAATAAAGTATTTATAAGGCAGTGCAACCTTGAATACTGGCACTTTGACTTTTCATTATTTTACTAAGGTGACCCACTCGGACTAACCTTAATTAAGAACTGTACTCTCATAAAAATAGATATTATCTTGATTACTATGCATGGAATGTCAATACTCATACTCCCACTTGCTATTTGTAAAGGAATAATAGTCAAAACATATTTATTCTATAGCCATAAAGAAGCATAAACCTGGAACGCATGGTAAGGTCATTTTGTCTATCTTCTTTTTTTATGTGATTGCAATTAAAATATCTTAACTGACTAAAGATCTCCATTTAAAAAACTTCAGAGAATATTTTCCACCCTTTTGAAACAATGTCAAAACAATACCACAGGAAAAAATATGAACTTAAAAACATTTTTTAATGGTGTGTTCTAATTTGACTCATTTATCCAGTTGTTCTTAAAAAGAAGTTTTAATAATCTTCCAAAATTATTCTCCATTTTTTATATCCCCCAAATCCTACATATGCTCTGTGAAAGAATTTCAGTCTAAAATGGAAGCAGATAAAAGAAAATAGAAAATCTTATACATATGCCCTCAGGGAAACAAAACTTGAGGACTGAGAGATGGATTTCCCATAAATACCTAATTTACAGAAAACTGATAGTATTGGGATGCTTTTAAATGATAGGAAATTGATCAAGGAATCTTGGGAAGTTTTGCTTATGTTTTCCAGAGGCATAAGTCACTCTGGGTAAGCTGGTCTTGTAAAATAAACTGAATTGAGCTTTGTTTATGGGACTGGTCTGGTTTTGTCTCCTTGGAAATTTTCAAAGTTATTCTTCATTTGTTTTTTTAATAGACTCTAACTGAGCTCTCACTTCTTTACCTTTCCTGTCCATTAATACAGCCTATCCCAAATCCTCAACAGACTTTCCTGAAGCTTGCTACAGTTTGTGTATCCTGAATTGCAATTCTACTGCTACTACCAAATGAGACCATTTTTGACAATTTGAGCTTGCTTCATTTTATCTTTTCATTTACGTAGATATTTTTTTGCATTGAAAGTGGGATCCAAAGGAGATGACCCCCAAGGGATATAACCCTTAAAATTGTGTGCAGTACCCCCACGAGAGCCCTGGAGTTTATTGCATCTGTGCCATTGTCTAGTTTTGGTTTGGTGATTCTCCTCTGACTCTTGTCTCCCTCCATTTGGGTGGACCTTAAGGATCTGTTTAAAAGTTTTATCCTTTTCAGTGAACACTTTGTTTTATTGGAAACAGGCAAGAATTTGGGTATAATTTCTTTGGAATGAATGAGAACAAAAATTAAAAATTCTATAGGTGGGCACGGGTTGAACAAATAAATGGTATTAGAGTACTTGCTACCTCCCTTTAGAGACTTTAGTCTCTAAAGCAAAGACTTATGTGAGAGCATAAATTGATCACAGACAAACCAGACTGACATTAGGTCATCTGTCAACTGCAAGACAATCTACATGAAACAAGGGACAACTGGTCATGGGTCAGACAATAGGGCAAAGGCTGTCTTCCAGGAGAAAAGAGAGGGAATCCCATCAAAGACACACTGTGAAACAAAACTCCCAGCCCTGAAAGCACATCCGTCAGGCTAGGAATTTAGAAATTTTTCTTTTGTTGTCAGAAAAGCCTGTGAGATATGAGGTGCCAGTCATCTCAATATCATAATAGTGATCTTTATTCAGGGATCTTGGCTGATTTTATGTTAAAAAATTATGGTCCATCCTTATGTGCACTTTTAACTAGATGATCCAGTCCTACTAAAAATAATGTACAACTCCAGTGGACATTATGAAAACCTTTCAATCTGTTGAGACATATTTTTCTTCAGACAAAATTAGAAGACCAAGGCAATACAAACTAAACAATCTGAGTGGGATAACTATTTTAATTGGTACCTAGTTCAGCATTTTAACACATTATTGACCAGGGGATTTTTTCAGAGACTAATGCCTGTGGTCAGCAACTTTTTATGTGAGTGAATAATAAAATGTTTCTAGTCGATAATGTTCAGGTAACAAAAAGCATATTAATACGTCTCTGGTCATTAATGTGTTAAAATTACCTCTTTGTAAAATAGCATTTCTAAGTTAGCTTAAGGAAATAAAGGAGATAAACCAGGCAGCTGAGGCCTCTTCTTTGGTGACAGGAGCCAGGGTTTCCTGTAACCTCATTACTTGACCTCCTCTATATTCAACTTTGGCCTTTTCAAATCCTCTTTCTTTATCTAAACTCCCTTTCTTCTCAAGTTCCTAAACTTTACCAACTGAGCCTATTAAAACTTTTCCTTTTAAATTTAGATTTTCTGCTAAATCATTAATTAATTTTGTTCCATGGACCAAAGTTGAACTTGGGGCTATAGTAAACTATTTTCCCAAAGTAATTGAGGGTCCTCAGTTCAGTTCAGTCACTCAGTCGTGTCCGACTCTTTGCGACCCCACTGACAGCAGCACTCCAGGTTTCCCTGTCCATCACCAACTCCCGGAAATTGCTCAAACTCATGTCCATCCAGTTGGTGATGCCGTCCAACCATCTCATCCTCTGTCATCCCCTTCTCCTCCTGCCTTCAATCTTTCCCAGCATCAGGGTCTTTTCCAATGAAACAGTTCTTCACATTGGATAGCCAAAGTATTGGAGTTTCAGCTTCAGCATCAGTCCTTCCAATGAATATTCAGGACTGATTTCCTTTAGGATTGGTTGGATCTTCTTACAGTCCAAGGGATTCTCAAGAGTCTTCTTCAACACCACAGTTCAAAAGCATTAGTTCTGCAGTGCTCAGCTTTCTTTATAGTCCAACTCTCACATCCATACATGACTACTGGAAAAATCATAATTTTGACTGGACAGATCTTTATTGGCAAAGTAATGTCTCTGTTTTTTAGTATGCTGTCTAGGTTGGTCATAGCTTTCCTTTCAAAGGATCTTTTTCCAAAGGATCCTCAAAGATTTGCCAAATAATTCAATATTGTAATTCAAACTGAATCTTTGATCTTTATCAGGTAATCCACATGCTTATTGGAGAAGGTTAGGTCCAGCATTGGATGAAAACTTCTCATTGAGAAAGCCTCAAAAAAACCTTTGGAATTTCAAGCCAGCCAACAAATAGCCCTTTTATATGACCGAGCTCCTGTCATATCCCAAAGGCTACATCTTGCAATCCTGAGGAATTTCTGTAAGCTAGTACATGGGGACAAAATTAATGCATGCATCCATTGAATTTGGTGCCCACATTTGAAAAACCTGTTGAATCTATTCATGATTACTACAGCAGACTCAAAATTGTTTTTAAAGAAAATATAGACTCTCTATATACATTGACTCTATCAATGCGGCCTTTACTTCAATGTTTATAGTTAAAACAGAGATTTTTCTCTGTTAGTCAAGATAACCGAAAGAGAATGAAGAATAATATTCACCTTGACCTTGTCAACATAGCTAATCAGTTAGCACATGCCATGGAAAATGATTCCATAAAAAGGGAGCATGGCTAAAAGTTTTCAACAGATGGAATCTCCCAAGGAAACTGTTCCTAACCTATTTTGTCTTATTGTAAAAAATAAATAAATAAATAAATAAATAAATACTGACCTTGAGAGACTGCTGTCAATTTTTTTTTAAAAGCTAGACAATTATAGTTTTCAAACAAACTCTTCCTAAACTATTTTGTCATTATTGTTAAAATATAAAATAAAAATAAAAACTAGCCATTGGAAGAGATTTTTTTTCAAAGTCTAGACAGTTACAGCTTTCCAAAAGCCAAGGGTCAAGGTCATTCCAGTGATGGGACTCCAAAGGAGCACAGGGGCTATTTCCAGTTTTACCATACAACAGGCTGGAGGAAACTACTTCCCAGATCTGATATAAATCCCTTACATAACAATTGACACAGGAGCTACTCTATCAGTTCACAACCCCACTACAAATAAACAATCCCCCCAAATAGTGAAGAGTTCAAATTAATGACAATATGTCTCTTTCTCAACCTATATCCATTTTCCTTGGGACCTTTACAAGATAAACACTTATTTTTCCTCAGTATCATGCTCTTCTTCAATTATTAGGATGAGATTTCCTAGAAAAATAGCATGCTGACATTTCTTTCTCTTGAATGAAACATAAATTCAAGAGACTGTAACTCAAGTTTTAAGTCCCTTAATGCCCAAGAGAATCCAAACTTTTACTCTTTCATATGACCAATACGTTATGAACCATGTTGTTCAGTCGCTAAGTTGTGTCCGACTCTTTGCGACCCCATGGACTGCGGCATGCCAGGCCTCCCTGTCTCTCACCATCTCCTGGAGTTTGGCCAAGTTCATGTGCATTGAAACGGCGGTGTCATTCAGCTATCTCATCCTCTTACCCACTTCTCCTATAGCTCTTAGAAGGACCATAGAAGGACAAATTTCAGACACATCTGCATTATTTAGTGTCCCTTAGCCTATGAGCAACATCTTCCACAGACATAGACAGAATTCATATTGTCCCTCTCTTGGTTCAGATCCAAACGGATCCCTCCAAATCTCTCTCAAGAATTAATCAATACCCTATAAACAAAGACTTTAAGTTTACAGAGCATAAGACTTATCATGTATGTTCGTGATCAGTTGTGTCCTACTCTTTGTGACTCAATGGACTATAACCACCAGGCTCCTCTAACCATGGAATTGTTCAGGCAAGAATACTGGAGTGGGTTGCCATTTCCTTCTCCAGAGGATCTTCCCAACATAGGGATCGAAGCTGCATCTCTTGCATCTCCTGCATTGACAGGCAGGTTCTTTACCACTGTGCACTCGGAAAGTCCAAGACGCACCATAGAAGACTATAAAGCACAGGAACTTATTATCCCTTGCAGTACTCCTTGTAATACCCCTATTTTACCTATAAGAAAACCTAATGATTGAAGATAAAGATTTGTTCAGGATCTCTAAGAAATGAGTAACATTGTCATTCCTCATCATATTGTTGTTCCTAATCCCCATACATTGTTAGCATTAATCCCTACTGAAAGCAAGTTTTTCATCATGATCAACTTATTCAATACACTGTTTAGTATTCTGGTTGGTAAGGCTGGCCAATATATTCTTGCTTTTACCTTAGAAGGACAACAATATACCTGAACAGAATTGGCCCATGGTTCTTCCAAAAGTCCTTCTTCTCACAAAATTTAAAAGCTGATTTTTATGATACAAAATCACCTGGAGGCTCTACTATTCGACAATATATAGACAGTTTACTTCTGTGCTCACCCTGTCAAATCTCTTCCTGACAAGAAGGCAAATTTCATCTGTTACATCTCTGAGCTACTAAGGGACACAAGTTCTCAAAGGAAAAATTGCATATTGTTCAAAATCAAGTCCAATATTTAAGATATTTTATCTCAGAACAAGGAGTACACCTAGATAGATCCCAAAAGCCTTCATGGCATCTTGTATTTCCCCAAACCTAAAACTAAATGTAAACTATAAATTATTCTTGTAGTAGCTGCTTATTATCACAATTGATTCCAAACTTATCTTTCATGGTCCAGGCTTTGCTTATCTTAATAAAAGCCACTAAACTCCCATTATCTTGAAAAGCCAAGATGATCTAGCTTTTAAAATCTTGAAGGAAACCATAATAAATCATTTTGCCCTCAGATACATGAACTATGTAGAAGGAAATGGCAACCCACTCCCGTATTCTTGCCTAGAGAATCCAGTGGACAGAGGAGCCTGGTGGGCTGCTATCCATGGGGTTGCAGAGAGTCGGATATGACTGAAGCGACTTAGCATGCATGCATGCATTGGAGAAGGAAATGGCAACCCACTACAGTCTTCTTGCCTGGAGAATCCCAGGGAGAGAGGAGTCTGGTGGATTGCCATCTATGGGATCTCACAGAGTCGGACACAACTGAAGTGACTTAGCAGCAGCAGCAGCATATGAACTATAAACTCCTGTGTTTCCTTTTTGTTTATGAAAAAGAGGATAATACCCTCAGAGTACTTATTCAAAAGCATAGGGGCTACCACAACCTCTAGGTTATGACAGTCAACAACAAGATCCCATGACCCAGTGTTACCCCTCATGCCTTGGGACTATCCTTGCCACTCTCTTCTGGCAAAGTCCACTGAAGAAATGGTCATAGGATCCTCTGACCATCTTTGTACCTCATGCTGTCAAAGCTCTCTTGAACTCATATCATTCCCAACATTTTTCAGCAAGCTCTTACTTTTTATAAAATTCTTTCACTAATCAACCTGCATATCAGTCTCATTCATTGTAACAATCCAGTTACTCTTTTTCCTTCTTCCATAGACAAACCTTCCTATATCTATATAACTTGAATGAATCACCTATCAACCCCTTGTAATAACTTAAAAGAAACCTCCTTGACAAAGGTTGACTGTTCATGGTTTACTAATGGCTTTTACTGGGGAAATGAAAATGGAAAATATCGCACTGGATATTCAATAGCAACTCCTTTTGAAGTCCTTGAGGCTGTACCCCTACTTTTGGCCACTTCAGCCCAACAAGTTGAATGATATGCTGAATGATATTCAAGCATGTAATCTACCAGAAAGTAAAACTTCAAACACAAATAATGATAGCTATCATGCCTTTAGAGTACCCCATGATTTTGGAATGTTATAGAAACCAGATTTTTTGACTTCCAATAGACACAAAATTTAAAATGGTTGTTATGTTCAAAACTTAGGATGCTATTCTCTGGCCAGCAGCTTTGGCTATTATTAAAGTCCCTGGGCATTCTAAGTTCAACTCTCTGGAAGGCAAAGGAAACCACCTCATTGATTATTTCTTCAAAAAATGCTGCTCTTATGGGATCCACAGTCCAGAAAACTACTTTTGCTGGTGACAACCTAAGTGAATTTTCCAGGAAAAAAAAAATGGCCCCTGAAGAACAAAAAGAAAATTGAAGATCTAAAGGCTACTGGTATCATGAAGAAAAGAAACTCTAGTTGTGACCCAATAAGAAGCCAGGCCTTTTAGGAAATTTAAAATTTCTATTACTACCATACCTAAATTAAATTAGTTGGCATTTGATAAAATGATAATATTCATGAATCAATATTAGTAGAGAAACATTGACAAGACTGCAAAAGGTGCTTACTTGTCACTTTGTTATTGTTGCTTAGTCATTAAACCATGTCTGACTCTTTTGTGACCTCAGGCTCCTCTTTCTATGGGATTTCCCAGGCAAAATACTGGAGTGGGCTGCTATTTCCTTCTCCAGGGCATCTTCCCAGTCCAGGGATTGAACCTACATCTCTTGTGTCTCCTGCTTGGCAGGCAGATTCTTTACTGACGAGCCACCAGGGAAGCCCGCTACCTTGACACTTGGCTACTGATAAAATGATGCTCATGAATCAGTATTGGTGGGGAACCTTTGACAAGGCTTCAGAGAGTACTTACCTTGCTTGTCCCATCTGTTCTAAATGCTGGAAAAACTACCCAAACTATCTCTGGACATTTTCATTTATCCTATGAACCACCTGAATGGATTTCATACAATCACTCCCACTCATGAATGTTTTTATAGTGGTTTGTATATTTTCACATTGGACTGAAGTTTTTCATGAAAACATGTGACTGCTTCTTCTGTAGCTCAAAACCCATTAGAAAAGATTATTTTCACTTGGGAAACCCTCCCTGAACTTCATAGTGATTGGGGAATCCACTTTACTGGTCAGATGTTTTGATGAGTCTGTCTGATCTGGCCATTTCTGCAGCACCTTCATTGTAATTATCATGTGTAGTCTTCAGCATTGCTCAAACATAAAAATCTAATTATTAAGACTCAGATGAATGAGTTGAAACCCTCTAAACACCCTAGCCAAGAGTATTATTCTTGGTTCTTCCAAATTTTAGATTTACTCCCTCCAGGATACAAAAACTTTTATCTTTAAAAATAATTACAGGAAAACTGATGCACTTAGCCACAATTTCTTTTGACCCATAGCTAACAAAGAAAGATATCCTTTAATTTTGGAAAGGCATAATCAAGCCCATATACATTTTGATAGAGCAGGCTTTCCACAGTGCTCTTCCAGGAAACAGATGTCAAACATCACACCTTACAGCCCAGAGAACTCATCTATCAGAAGAGACATTTCCAAAAAGATATCTTTAATCTTGCTGGCAAGAACCCTATTTCACATGATATTAAACAACAATGATGCAGCCAAACTTCAAGGATTCATGTGTCACATCTGAAGAAATCCCCCAAATCTGTAGAGATATATGTATTAAATGGTGACCTAAAGCTGAAAAATTCTAAGGGCTAAAGTAGATGGCATCTAAAGAGGATAGCTTACCTAAGATATATGAACCAGACCTTTATAACTTTCTTTTTTCTTTTTTTCAATCCTCACTGTGTATCATGTTAAATCATGTCATTCACATCTTTGCTTGTTCTTTCCCTGATTTTCCTATTGCCCTTTACTTTAGATTTAGCTTGTATACCCACCTTACAAAAATTCTCTGATTCTGTTAAACTTACTGATTGTTATATTTATGCCATGGTTCAATGGCATCATCAATTCAATGGACATGAGTTTGAGCAGACTCTGAGAGACAGTGAAGGACAGGGAAGTCTGGCATGCTGCAGTCCATAGGGTCACAAAGTCAGACATGACTGAGCAACAAAACAGCAACAACATATTTAATGCCAGAGCTAACAATAACCATGACTAATCAGGACTGGCAGCCTAGATACTATATTTAGAAAGATGGCAAAATATAAGTAGGAAAGATGTAAGATTTTCCTTTGGTAGATTTGAAATCACTAGTCTCTTCCCTTCTAGAAAATTGGCACCAGATATTATTGGTTTCCATTGGGTACCGTCAACTCAGGCCTGAACTCTTATCTCAAATTTTTCTGTTTCATGAACAATGATGAGCATGACAAAACCATAATGTATCTCCCACTGAATATTTGTAACTTTGCTATTCCATTTAACCTTGTGAACATGAATTCACTCCCTATTGGGATATACACAAGCTTACATCATCTTCTCCCTTAATGTATCTCTGTAATGGAAATAAAAACAGTAACAGTACTGTTAAAAGAGAAGCTGATGTGCTCCCAATCAATGGCATGTTATTGGAAATTGACCAAAAATCTAGTGGATGGTTAAAACTTAGTTCAACTTTCTTTTCCCCTCAAGATGTTCCAGACCTCCACCAAAATCTTATTTATACTATATCAGTTCACTTGTTACTTCAGATCTGTAGAAATTTAAGATGCTCAAACAAATATTCCCATAATGTGAATGGACCAGATTACCATATGTTCTATATACTAAGTGTGTGTGTGTGTGTGTGTGTATGTATACATTTATATAATCACAAGATACCATCTTTCATTCAAAGAAAGGAAATCTAAGCAAAAGGACAGAATTATGTCTATCCTTAAAAAAAATCAGGTATTTATTTTCATGTGGAAAAAATGTATATTCTATTCTTGCTTTAATTAGAAGGTACATTATAGGATCACTGCCCTTACTCCTGATGCCAAAATGAGAAAAATTCTTTCTTCTACTGCTTATATACCTAATTTTGTTTTTTTCTCATACCAGTTAAAAATGACATTAGAGTGGGGAAGCTTATAGTTTGGAGAAGTGACTACAAAAAACACTATAGTGGATAGAAAGGGATCAGGGTTTGCAATCACCAAACACTTTTTCTTTGGGTTGGAATAGCAGAGTTCGAAGAGCTAATTGACAATCTTTTCATAGTTATGTCTACCACTTTCAGTGCTTCTGTCCAAGCTTTGAAATATCAAGAAACCCAAATAAAATAAGTATCCAAAAGTAGTGCTGAAAAAAATTCAAAACTCTAAACCTCCTCACTTCTCAGCAAGGGGAACTTGTGTCCTAGTGAAGAAAGTATTTTTATGTCAATAGGTCAGGGAAAATAACTTAACACAAGAACTAAAAATAACATAGGACATTACCAAGCAGAAGTTGTCCAAGCTCCTGAACCTTGGGACATATGGCATCACCGACTCAATAGACATGAGTTTGACCAAGCTCTGAGAGATGATGAAGGACAGGGAAGCCTGGCATTCTGAAGTCCATGGGGTTTCTAAGAGTCAGACATGACTGAGCGACTTAACAACAAACATAAACAGTTGGGGAAACTGGTTGAGAAGCATATTTCAATCAATAACTGTCATTGAGTTTCTGGTTTCCAGTTTATTTCTACTGTTTTGTAATAGTATACATATATCTTCCACAAAAATATATGTGCAAAACAAACTTCTTTTCCTTTCAAAGTCTTTTCTTGAAACTTGACTGACCATGAAAACTAAATCATCCACCACAGACGAACATAACTGAGATTCTTTCACCAATCCTCTCACTCAGATGAAGCAGCGACACTCCCTATTACTTTCCTCATCTGTGGGACAAGACACTTGAGCATGATCCTCCTCAGCTTCATGGGAAAGAGACCTGAGGACAACCCTCTTCAGATCCAAGGGACATACAATGAAATCCATCTATAAAAAATCGTATAGCAGAAAAAATTAACAACACCTGAATGATAATTTCTCAGCAATGCTTTTTGTGAAAGATCTTGAACAAAAGGGGTACATGTGAAGGAATGGAACCAGAGAATATAAAATGGAGGGTCTCACACATGTACTCTCAAGGGGTGGGGGTGGGGTGGGGTGGGGTGGTGGGGAACAATGACAAAGAGACTGACTTCCTATAAATACTTGATTCGTAGAATTTTGATAACATTGGAACTTTCTTGAATGATAGGAATTTGGTTAGGGATTACCTTCTATCAGTCTTGAGAAACTTTGCATATGGTTACCAGAGGCCTGAACTAGAAGCTCCCAATCAGATTGGTCTCAGAAAATAAGCTGAATTGAGTTTTGTTTATGAAACAAGACTGGTTTTGTCTACTTGGGGAATTTTCAAAGCTGTTCTCCATTTGATTTTTATTTCATCCAACTCTCATTTAATTTTCCCCCTCTTTACATTTTCTACACATAATTACAGCCAAATCCACAACAGACACACCTGTAGCTTGCTATTTGCATGTCCTGAATAAAAATTCCTCTGCTATTCCCAAATAAACACATTTTCTTTGACAAATGACATTCTGTGTATAGGAGTATGTGTTTTTGATCTTCTAACAGGTGAATAGTTGCATTTCATATTTTTATTTGCTTTTCCTCAAGAGTAATGATGTAGATAACTTTCCATGTATTTTCATAATTAAAGCTTAAGGTAAATGGATTTATTTTAAAATTATTTATTTTAAAGATGGCTAACAAACACATGAAAAGATGCTCAAAATCACTCATTATCAGAGAAATGCAAATCAAAACCACAATGAGGTACCATTTCATGCCAGTCAAAATGGCTGTGATCCAAAAGTCTACAAGCAATAAATGCTGGAGAGGGTGTGGAGAAAAGGGAACCCTCTTACACTGTTGGTGGGAATGCAAACCAGTACAGCCACTATGGAGAACAGCATGGTGATTCCTTAAAAAACTGGAAATAGAACTGCCTTATGACCCAGCAATCCCACTGCAGTGCATACACACTGAGGAAACCAGAATTAAAAGAGACATTTGTACCCCAATGTTCAGCGCAGCACTGTTTATAATAGCCAGGACATGGAAGCAACCTAGATGTTCAACAGCAGATGAATGGATAAGAAAGCTGTGGTACATATACACAATGGAGTATTACTTAGCCATTAAAAAGAATACATTTGAATCATTTCTAATGAGGTGGATGAAACTGGAGCCTACTATACAGAGTGAAGTAAGCCAGAAAGAAAAACACCAATACAGTATACTAATGCGTATATATGGAATTTAGAAAAATGGTAATGGTAACCCAGTATGTGAGACAGCTAAAGAGACACAGATATATAGAACAGTCTTTTGGACTCTGTGGGAGAGGGAGAGGGTGGGATGATTTGGGAGAATGGCATTGAAACATGTATAATATCATATACGAAACGAGTCGCCAGCCTAGGTTCAAAGCATGATACTGGATGCTTGGGGCTGGTGCACTGGGATAACCCAGAGGGATGGTACGGGGAGGGAGGTGGGAGGGGGGTTCAGGATGGGGAACACGTGTATACCTGTGGCGGATTCATGTTGATGTATGGCAAAACCAACACAATATTGTAAAGTAATTAACCTCCAATTAAATAAATTTACATTAAAAAATAAAAAAAATAAAATTATTTTGGGTTACAAATTTTCTTGAAATAAGTTTTAACAAAGTATATTTTATGCTCAGTAATTCTTTCAGTTTGACAAGTGTCCACTGAAATTTTTGACAAAATTACATATATAATGCTTCTCTACTTTGTAGACCATCTCTGCTACACTCCGTGCCTAAAACAACCACTGACCTGCTTTTGAAGAGATTAATTTGTATTTCCTAGAATTTTATATAAATTGAATTATACAATATGAATAATTAAAAAACAATGACAAAGAGATCGACTTCCAATGCCCAGTTGTGTCAAATGCTGTAAAGAACAATAATTCCTAGGAACCTAGAATGTTGGGTCCATGAATCAAGGTAAATTGGAAGTGATCAAACAGGAGATGGCAAAAGTAAATATCAACATTTTAGGAATCAGTAAACTAAAATGAATGAGAATGGGTGAATTAAATTCAGGTGACCATTATATCTACTTCATAGGCAAGAATCCCTTAGAGGAAATGGAGTAGCCCTCATGGTCAACATAAGACTTGGAAATGTGGTACTTGTTTGCAACCTGTAAAATGACAGAATGTTGTCAGTTTGTTTCCAAGGCAAACTATTCAGTTTCACAGTAATCCAAGTCTGTGCCTCAATCACTAATGCAGAAGAAGCTGAAGTTGAATGGTTCTGTGAACACCTACAAGAACTTTTAGAACTAATACCCCCCAAAAGATGTCCTTTTCATCATAGAGGACTGGAATGCAAAAGTAGGAAGTCAAGAGATACCTGTAGTAACAGGCAAATTTGGTCTTTGACTACGAAATTAAACAGGGCAAAGGCTAACAGAGTTTTGCCAAAAGAACACATTGGTCATAGAAAACACCCTCTTCCAACAACATAAGAGACGACTCTACACATGGACATGACCAGATAGTCAACACCAAATTTCAGATTAATTATATTTTTTGCAACCAAAAATGGAGAAGCTGTTTACAGTCAGCAAAAACAAGACGGAGCTGACTGTAGCTCAGATCATGAACTCCTTATTGCCAAAATCAGACTTAAACTAAAAAAAAAAACTAAAGAAAAAAAAAACATGATGCCATTCAGGTATGATCTAAAAGAAGCCTCTAATGATTGTAAAGTGCATGGGATTAGTCGATGGAGTTACCTGAAGTACTATGTAAAGAGGTTCATAACACTGTACTAGAGGCAGTGATCAAGATCATCCCCAAGAAAAAGAAAGGCAAAAAGGCAAAATGGTTGTCTGAGGAGGCCTTACAAACAAATGGAAAAAAAGAGAAGCAAAAGGCAAAGGAGAAAAAGAAAGACATACACATCTGAATACAGAATTCAAAAGAATAGCAAGGAGAGATAAGAAAGCCTTCCTAAGTGCACAATGTAAAGAAATAGAGGAAAACGATAGAATGAGAAAGATGAGAGATCTCTTTGAGAAAATTAGAGACACCAAGAGAAAATTTCATGCAAAGATTGGCACAGTAAAGAACAGAAATGGACCTAACAGAAGCAGAAGATATTAAGAAGAGGTGGCAAGAATACTCAGAAGAACTATACGAAAAAGACCTTCATGACCCAGATAATCACGATGGTGTGATCACTCACCTAAAGCCTGATATTCTGGAGTGTGAAGTCAAATGGGCCTTAGGAAACATCACTATGAACAAAACTAGTGGAGGTTATAGAATTCCAGTTGAGCTATTTCAAATCCTTAAAGACGATGCTGTGAAAGTGCTGCACTCAACATGCGAGCAAATTTGGAAAACTCAGCAGTTGCCACAGGACTCAAAAAGGTCAGTTTTCATTCCAATATCAAAGCAGAGCAATGCCAAAGAATGTTCACACTACTGCACAATTGCACTTTTTTAACATGCTAGCAAAGTAACGCTCAAAATCCTACAAGCTAGGTTCTAACAGTATGTGAACTATGAAATTCCAGATGTATAATCTGGATTAAAAAAGAAAGAGGGACAGACATCAAATTGCCAACATCTGTTGAATCATAGAACAAGCAAGGGGATTCCAGAAAAATGTCTTATGATTCATTGACTATGCAAAAGGCTTTGTGGATCACAACAAACTGTGAAAAATTCTTAGAGAGATGGGAGTATCACACCTGTATGATATTCCCATACCTGCCTCCTGAGAAACCTGTATGCAGGTCAAGAAGCAGTAGTAAGAACTGAACATGGAACACCAGACTGGTTCAAAATTGGGAAAGGAGTATATAAAAGCTGTATATTGTCATCCTGCTTATTAATTTATGTTCAGAGTACATCATGCAAAATGACAGGATGGATGAAACAGAAGCTGGAATCAAGGTTGCCAGGAGAAATATCAATAACCTCAGATACGCAGATAACACCATCCTTATGGCAGAAAGTGAAGAGGAACTAAGGGGCCTCTTGATGAAGGTGAAAGAAGAGAGTGAAAAAGCTGACTTAAAGCTCAACATTCAAAATACTAAAATGATGCCTACTGGTCTCATCACTTCATGGCAAACAGATGGGGAAACAATGGAAACAGTGGCAGACTTTATTTTCTTGCGCTCCAGAATCATTGAGGACAGTGACTGCAGCGATACAATTACCTAAATTCTATAGGGTAAGTAAATAAGCAAATGTTAGGAAACAAAACCCTATTTAAGATTAGGTAGGACGTTACCTTTTATCAACAGTCTCTCATAGCTTGTTTCCTTGTACAAATAATAGGAAAATAAGACCAAGTTATCCTGCAACTATTATTTTTCTTGTGAAAAACACTTGCTTCTAGATTTGAGACCTTACATTAATTGTGGTTTTGATTTCCTTCTGCCCATTTAAGGATCAAATATAAGGACGTTTTTATGTTTAAAATACTTTATTTCAAGTTTTATTGGCCAGAAAATGAAATTTCTTTCACCAAGGATAATTTCGCATTGGTCAAGTAGTATTAAAACGTTCAGTTCATGTTCTTAACACATCTTTGTATACTTACAAAGGTCATTGTCAAGTCATATGTTGTTAAATTCACAGTATAAATAAAGAAATATTTATAAGTAAAGTTAATATTAAAGTAAAATTCATAGATAACAGTAAGGCATACTTTCTTCTATAGTATTCCTTTTACTTACTCTACAGAATTTAAACTTTGCCTTTCTTTAAAGTGTTTCACATACCAGAACCAACTTACAGCAGCATACACTGATAAACAAGTTAAAAAACTTCTGACATGCCAAAGAATATCCACGGAGCACTTTAAAATTATAAAACATTGGATTAGTTCAACCTGAAGCAAAGTGGACATATTCCAGGCTCATTTTTTTTTCCAGGAAAATAATTATATCCATTTGAATCTGGCAGAGTTATGTTTTTGGATGGACTTTGATGGCAGATGTAGTAATGAAGCTCAATTAAAAAAAAATCATAGTAAAAACATCAAGTAAAAAAATGCAGTTAAATTACTATGGGTGAAAAATATTTTATTTTAATAGCACTGAAGGCAGATATAAAGTATAATCTATAGTCTGTACTATATATATACATATATGTATGCATATGATATATAATAATTAGTCTCAAAAAGTGTACTGTAGAATATGGAATATATTAAGACAACTGAGCTATCATTTTCTAAATTTATTAAAGGTTTTCAAAATTCGGATTCTTGATCTATGAGGTCCATTTATGTTTTATGGAAAGTCCAAATTTTTTTTGTTGTTAGTAGTAATGGGTATGTAACCTTTATTTTTAAAAGAATTAGAGTCACTAAAATGAGTAAAGGTAATAAGAAAATCCAAAACATGAACCAGTAAAACATGATTTAGAAGATAGGAAAGACAAGAATGTTCAAGAAATTATGCAAAAGTAATTATAAACATAGTCCTAAATTAGACAAGCACACATTACTCTAAAAATATTTTGTACCTATTTTTGTAAAATTAATTATATTTAGTACCATTTAATTAGCACCAATTTCACTTGTGTTTTAAAACTTAAATTCAGATACAACTTTCCAAGAGTATAGCTACATGTGCATGTTCCTAAAGTCATATGATAAAGGGGCTTCCTGTGACCACTAAACTACAGCCAGTCTGCTTAAAGACAGCTTGGAAGCCTCATATAACAGTGTTAGGTTTCTGCATGTTTTCACTCTTTTTTCTAAATACTTTAAAATGAGTAGCATCATTTCAGTTATTATCACATTAACTCATCAAGTGCCAGTGGTATATCTTTCCTTTTTTAATGTGTCAGTGATGTTGATATCACTTTCCAGAGGAGATTGAGGAAAGCTCAGTGATCACAGCATAATTTTATGTAGGATGACTATGAGAGCCATGATTTATTTAATACCATTTATCTTAAATCAGAAATTGCAAATATTTCCATTGTGTCCTTTTTAGGAATTTTCATAATCTTATCCTGAACCATCACTTTAGTTTACAGATTTGTCACAGTTGGTTAAAACTCTCTATTAACAGTGACCTTTCCCTCCAACTCCTAAATAAAAATATATCAAAAAGCATTTCAAAGTAAGACATTTTTCTTATAGATTAAATCAATTGATGAGGGTTTTATTGCTGAATATGTTCTTTATGATTCCCAATATCTAAAAAAAACTAAAATTTCAAGTGATGAACATAAGCCTTTTTTAACCATCAGAGTCTATGACAAAACTAACTAAAATAATGAAACTAATTGCCGGAAGAAACTAAAAATTGGACCTGCTTCTCTAAATGTAAAGTGGCAGAAGCTTTTGCATGTTTAAAACAGTCTTATTTCTATGGAATATCAAAACTCACAGAAGAAAATCTAGTCCTAGAGTAATAGAATCAGAAGAGCAGAATACTTCAAGCACACACAAACAAATGCATATATATACACATACATTCACACACACACACGGTGCAAGAATAAGAAAAAATGTTTCTTAGGCATAACGTGAGGAAGAAAGAAAAAGCTAAAACAACACATTATTCTCTTTAGTGAATTTATACAATACTCACAAATAAACATTATATCTAAACCTTCTTAGAATGAAACAGTTGGAAATCAAATCAGAATCATATCACCAGATCAGATACTGTGTTTAATTCTGGTGAATATAATAATTCTGATTTTTTTTGTTGTTTATTTCTTACGAAGTTTATATATTTCCTAAGAGAAATTCACAGTGGTTAAAAGCCAGACCCTCAATAAACAAGCAGCTTGACCTGGAACCCAAGACTGCTTTGAAAGTAATTCTGACTTGATACCTTACATAATTTTTATCTGCTTAAACCTAATATTATTAATTTTAATATCAAAATAAAGGTATAATAAATTACCACGTGCCCACCATTTATTTATTATGATCTCTGGCTTTAAGTCAAGTCTGAAAATCAAAATTAATAATGAAAGTTTATACATAAGGAAACAGGTCTGCATGGTTCAAATAATTTTCCCCAAATAATAAAACTATGGCCCAGGAAAACTAGGCTGTAAACTAAGAAATGTCTTTGTTCCAAATTTTGGAATCTTTCCCATTAACTCATAATAACAGGTTAAATTATTATTTATTTTTCTAAAGTGTATATATAAATTAGATAACCATTAGATATAAATGACTACTAAATAATGGCACTATTTCAAAGCTTTTTTAATTGTCAGTGGCAGAAAGGAAATTACATACTATTTTCAGTTAATATGGTTTTCACTCTAGGTGATTATGGGCCATTTCTGTCTGGTTCAAAATTTTATCTCCAGTGTTAAACACAATGCTTCAGTTCAGTTCAGTTGCCCAGTCGTGTCCGACTTTTTGCGACCCCCATGAATCGCAGCACGCCAGCCCTCCCTGTCCATCACCATCTCCCGGAGTTCACTCAGACTCACGTCCATCCAGTCAGTGATGCCATCCAGCCATCTCATCCTCTGTCGTCCCCTTCTCCTCCTGCCCCCAATCCCTCTCAGCATCAGAGTCTTTTCCAATGAGTCAACTCTTCACATGAGGTGGCCAAAGTACTGGAGTTTCAGCTTTAGCATCATTCCTTCAAAAGAACACCCATTAGTATCTAATAATTGCTGAGTCTTTTTGAAAAAAATGAATGAATGACAAAATGAAGGAATTCTGGTGGATTTTAACAGTAAAGTTAATTTTGTTTTATTAGAAATTAATTCTAGTTCCTATCTTATTGTGGTATTTTAAAGAATTAGTAAACAAAACAGAAAACAAATTGTTCAAATGAGGAAACAAACTCATTTTATGTGTAGGGGGCAGGGTTTCTGTTTGCCATACAATTACTAAAGTAAAACTATATATATACATATATATATAGAGAGAGAAGGATTTTTTAATATTTTTTTTCACTGATTGATATAATCAAATTTTGAAATATAAATTCAGGATGTACAAAAGGAGTAGACTAGCAATGCTACTAATCATGTTGCAAATACACATTTTTATAATATTTAACTGGAGGAAACTCAAAGTACATGATCAAATGTGAACCATGCACTGGTCCTTTGTCTCCATGTGACTGGACCTTGAGGTATCAATAATATTTAATTATTGTGACTCTTGTGCAAAATAATACTTTCTTATGGTATCCTCAGAAGACAAATGTGCTATGTGATTGAAAAACTACTTTTCATGTGAGCATTGACAAGTAAAATGCTTAAAGTATTAGTCAGTCTTCCAAAATGTTAAGGTTAAAGTTCACTATTTGTGTTCATTTGCAAGGGCTGTGATAACAGCATACCACTGACTAGGTGGCTTAAACAAGAAAAAAAAAAAAATGTTTTCAGAGCCCTGGAAGCTAGATGTCCATGATCAATATATGGGCATGTCTTATTTCTTCTGAGTTCTCTCCCTGGTGTGTCTTTCTGTGTTGTAATCTCCTCTTCTTATAAAGGCACCAGTCAGGATAGGTTCAGTTCAGTTCAGTTCAGTTCAGTTGCTCAGTCGTGTCTGATTCTTTGTGACCCCATGACTTGCAGCACGCCAGGCCTCCCTGTCCATCACCAACTCCCAGAGTTCACTCAAACTCATGTCCATCGAGTCAGTGATGCCATCCAGCCATCTCATCCTCTGTCGGCCCCTTCTCCTCCTGCCCCAATCCCTCCCAGCATCCAAGTCTTTTCCAATGAGTCAACTCTTCGCATGAGGTGGCCAAAGTACTGGAGTTTCAGATTCAGCATCATTCTTTCCAAAGAACACCCAGGGCTGATCTCCTTCAGAATGGACTGGTTGGATCTCCTTGCAGTCCAAGGGACTCTCAAGAGTCTTCTCCAACACCACAGTTCAAAAGCATCAATTCTTCGGCGCTTAGCTTTCTTCACAGTCCAACTCTCACATCCATACATGACTACTGGAAAAATGATAGCCTTGACTAGATGGACATTAGTCGGCAAAGTAATGTCTCTGCTTTTGAACATGCTATTTAGGTTGGTCATAACTTTTCTCCCAAGGAGTAAGCATCTTTTAATTTCATGGCTGCAGTCACCATCTGCAGTGATTTTGGAGCCCAAAAAAATAAAGTCTGACACTGTTTCCACTGTTTCCCCATCTATTTCCCATGAAGTGATAGGGCCCACCAAAACAGCCTCATTTTAACTTGTCTACCTGTTTAAAGACTTTATCTCTAAATACAATCATGTTCTGAAGTACTGGAGGTCAGGACTTGAAAATATAAGTTTAAGGCAAGAGAATTAAGCTTATAACACTAATACAAGCTTTGCAATTGAATAATTAAGTATAATTTGTTTAGATAATCAAGACTGGTTCATTTAGGAGAGATGACAGTGGAAGCCAAGGTGAAAAAATGTCAGAAGTAGGCAAGAGGCATAAAGCAGTAAAGACTAAAACCCAAAGTTTATGAAAAAAGAAAACAACAACAACAAAAAAAAAAAACAAAAAAACAAAAAACAAAGCTTCTTTATTCTAAACAATGTGTTATTTTCTAAGCAGTTCTATCAGTAAAATTTTGCTTTTCTGCATTGCCTGTTTCATGAAATAGCATTTTCAACCATCATTATTCTCTTTTAGAGAAAATCATTTAAGAAAAGTAAGTTGTGTGATGATGGTATTCAAAAGTAGTTTATATATTTTTTTTAACTCCAATCCTATTTTAATCTCAGATTTATTTTTAGAGCCCATAATTGTACAGTTTAGATATAATGTAATATATGATGATCTTAAGATTCCTGAATACTGGATTGTTACTAGATAAGACAACACTTCTCCTGAAATTCTCAAAAAAGAAAAACATCAAAAACATCAAAAATAAAAGCATTTAGTTATTAACTAGTCTTACTCTCCTACTTCTCAGTTTAGCCAGTTTAGGAAGCAACTAGTGGCTTATAGCTTCCCTGGTGACTCAGAGGTTAAAGCGTCTGCCTACAATGTGGGAGACCTGGGTTCAATCCCTGGGTCAAGAAGATCCCCTGGAGAAGGAAATGGCAACCCACTCCAGTATTCTTGCCTGGAAAATCCCATGGACTGAGGAGCCTGGTGAGCTACAGTCCCCAGGATCGCAAAAAGTCAGTGGCTTATAGGGCTTCCCAGGTGGCTAGTGGTAAAGAACTGCCTGCTAATGCAGGAAACATGAGAGACACTGATTTGATCCCTGGGCCGGAAATATCCCCTGGAGGAGGGCATGGCAACCCACTCCAGTACTCTTGCCTGGAGAACCCCATGGACAGAGACGCTGCAGTCCACTGGGTTGCACAAAGTCAGACACGACTGAAGGGACTTAGTGCGCGGGCACGCATGCATGCACACACGCACGCACACGCACGCACACGCACACCCACGCACACACACACAGGCTTAAAAGTGTTACCTAAATCTTTTCTGCATGGCACTAAGTATAAAGCCAATTGAAGAATAAGAATGACAACAGAGTGGGTAAAATTTGGTGACAATATTCAGGAAATGCTTTGCCCACGTGTTTGATGTAGGATACTGCTGTTAAGTTTGTCCCTTAGAAATTCACACCTTTGTAAAAAAAGAACTGACTTACTATTATTTTTAGTTAACTTTTAGGATGGTGAGTGTAGCTTAGAAACTAATGGAACTAATTTGTATGTGTGTGTATATATGCACAGGAAATCCTATTAGAGTAATTTTTTAATCACTATATGCTTCTGCCTTTTCATAGCTATTAGGGGCAGTTAGTTCATGGTCATACATATTTTTATTTCTTTACAAAATAGTTTTTTCATGTTTAATCAAAATTTTCAATTATTTGCATTTGTCTAATAATCTCCTGATATGTGATATATTACCAGGAGAACAATGCAGAAGATGGATGAAGAGCTGTGAAGTAGTCAGTGCTTTTTAGGATATCCTTTTGACACTGAAACCTGAAATCATGGCAAAGATAATAACTGCAATAAGAAAAACCTTCTGTATAATATCACATATTAAATATTATGACCCCGATATTTTTCATTAGTCAAAGAAAGAAATAACCTTGTAAAAATAGAAAGTAACATATATAAATTTAAAAAATAATCATATATTAATCTTTCCATACATCTCACCCTCTCCTCCCTTCTCTTCATGACATGGAAACTTACATTCAGTTCAGTTGTTTAGTTGAGTCCGACTCTTTGCGACCCCATGAACTGCAGCACGCTAGGCCTCCCTATCCACCACCAACTCCCAGAGCCCAACCAAACTCATGTCCATTGAGTCGGTGGTGCCAACTAACCATCCCATGCTCTGTCATCCCCTTCTCCTCTTGCCCTCAATCTTTCCCAGCATGAGGGTCTTTTCAAATGAGTCAGCTCTTCGCATCAGGTGGCCAAAGTATTGGAGTTTCAGCGTCAATATCAGTCCTTCCAATGAACACCCAGGACTGGTCTCCTTTAGGATGGACTGGTTGGATCTCCTTGTAGTCCAAGGGACTCTCAAGAGTCTTTTCCAACACCACAGTTCAAAAGCATCAGTTTTTCAGTGCTCAGCTTTCTTTATAGTCCAACTCTCACATCCATACATGACCACTGGAAGAACCATAGCCTTGACTAGATGGACCTTTGTTGGCAAAGTAATGTCTCTGCTTTTTAATACACTGTCTAGGTTGGTCATAACTTTCCTATCAAGTAGTAAGAGTCTTTTAATTTCATGGCTGCAATTATCACCTGCAGTGATTTTGGAGCCCCCAGAAATAAAGTCTGACACGGTTTCCACTGTTTCCCCATCTATTTCTCATGAAGTGATGGGACCAGATGCTGTAATCTTAGTTTTCTGAATGTTGAGCTTAAAGCCAACTTTTTCACTCTCCACTTTCACTTTCATCAAGAGGCTCTTTAGTGCCTCTGCACTTTCTGCCATAAGAGTGGTGTCATCTGCATATCTGAGATTGTTAATATTTTTCCTGGCAATCTTGATTCCAGCTTATGCTTCAATCAGCCCGGCGTTACCTTATGCAAAATAGATAGCCAAGGGGAATTTGCTATATGGCTCAGGAAACTCAAACAGAGCCTCTGTATCAACCTAGAGGGGTGGGATGGGGAGGGCAGTGGGAGGGAGCTTCAAAAGGGAAGGGATATATGTATACCTATAGCTGATTCATGTTGAGGTTTAACAGAAAACAGCAAAACAATTATCACTCAATAAAAAGTTAATTAAAAAGAAACGTATACCTATATTGCCAAAAATGGAAACATATTGTTGATAGTTTGGTATTTAACTATATAAATTCTTACAAAAAATGTTGCAAATATAAGGATCATAACAGAAACGTACTCTGCTAAAGCATTTTTCTTTATTATCAGAGGTATTTTTGTGACAGATTATATTTCATGTATTTACAATTAAATTTTATTCAATAAGAGAAAAATAATAGTTAATGTATTACATACAGACTATTGTTGCTATACTTTCTGAAGAACTAAATGGGGTCATAATCTATGGATCCTAAAGTAAAATTACATCTTTATGTGCTATATCGCCATCTAGCTCACTGCCTAGGTATTAACTCATTTATGTATTTTGAGGGGCTGTGTACATTAGATTGTTTTATATCTATATGTGTGGCATATGCATGATGTTGTGTATGTACAAAATATATCATAAATATGCACCATTTATTTAAAATATCAAATCAATACATATGCATATATTCAAGTATACTACACTTACTGCTGATGGTTGAAGTCGCTTAGTCGTGTCTGACCCTCAGCAACGCCATGGACTACAGCCTACCAGGCTTCTCCATCCATGAGATTTTCCAGGCAAGAGTACTGGAGTGGGGTGTCATTGCCTTCTCCATCTTTTTAAATAATTACTCCGTCTTTTTAAATGATTACTTAATATCAGCAAAATTTGTCAGAAATAGCAATAGTCACAAAAAGAGAAAGCTCTAATACATGAGCCCATTCCAATGTTAATAATTCATTGGATTATAAATTAAAAGATGGTTACTCCTTGGAAGGAAAGCTATGACCAACCTAGATAGCATATTCAAAAGCAGAGACATTACTTTGCCAACAAAGTCCATCTAGTCAAGGCTATGGTTTTTCCACTGGTCATGTATGGATGTGCAAGTTGGACTGTGAAGAAAGCTGAGCGCTGAAGAATTGACGCTTTTGAACTGTGGTGTTGGAGAAGACTCTTGAGAGTCCCTTGGACTGCAAGGAGATCCAACCAGTCCATTCTGAAGGAGATCAGTCCTAGGTGTTCTTTGGAAGGAATGATGCTGAAGCTGAAACTCCAATACTTTCACCACCTCATGAGAAGAGTTGACTTATTGGAAAATACTCATGCTGGGAGGGATTGGGGCAGGAGGAGAAGGGGACGACAGAGGATGAGATGGCTGGATGACATCACCGACTAGATGGACATGAGTTTGAGTGAACTCTGGGAGATGGTGATGGACAGGAAGGCCTGGTGTGCTGCAATTCATGGGGTTGCAAAGAGTCGGACACGACCGAGCGACTGAACTGAACTGATTCCATTTTACAAATGATATGACCATCAAACTGGACTGGGTCTACATTACAAAATCATGGGGGAAAAATGTAATTGTGATGGACTAAAATTATTTCCTAAATAATAGCTTATAAGCAAAATATGTCTGTTACATTATAAGCAAAGTTTGTCAGTTACATGTGGTTTTACTGACTTCCTGAATACTAGTTAAAATAGTATTACATTTAGCTGGCTATTTTCCAATAGAACTCTTTTTTTTTAAGAAATTTGAGTTATGGACATATGGAATACACACACACACACAATTAATAAGTAGGGATGGGCATACTTTACAGCAAAAGGCAATGGTCATCTACATGAAGATTTGAGTTACTAAATTTTTCTGCTACTGTTGCAATAAACAAATCATCAAAAAATTCAGTGATCTATCTAGCAAACATTTATTTTTCTCATTTGTGATCTGTTTAACAACTGGGTGAACTTGCATTATAGTTCATGGAGCTCAACTTGACTCTGGACTTTGAGGAGAGTTCAGATACATTGTACATGTATTCATATTCACCAAGGGCAAGCACTACCCAGGGCATATTACTTTCATGGTTGACACAGGAGTAAAAAAGTGCAATCCTCTGTCCATAGGATTCCCCAGGCAAGAACCACACAAGAACCAAAACTACTCAGAGCTCATTGAACAAACTAAGTCAAAGTTATATCCACGATCTGTGTGGAGGAAATGTGTACTATACCCCAAGAGATATGGAGAAATGGGTGAATGAAAAAAATAGTATCAACTAATACAAATACATGAACACAAAAAGATGTTCTAAGGATTTATTATATATATATTTCTAGTAAATTGTGTCATTTGTGTTAATAAACTTAATTTAGAACAATTTTAGATTAATAGAATTATTGTGAAGACATACAATAATTCTACATACACACTAATTTACAGTCTTATCTAGGACAGTTTCTCAGATATTCCTTGTTTTTGATGATCTTAACAGCTTTGGCTACTGTTCACCATTTTATAGAATCTTTCTCAGTTAGAATTTGTCTGATTTTTGTCCTACGATTAGAATAGTGTTATGTGTTTTTCTGTGGAAGACCTCAGTGGTAAAATGCCATTCTTAGCACATTGCATCATGGATATGCACTGTCAATATGACATCATGTAGGATGCTAACCTTGATCATGCAACTTGAGGTAGTGTTTGTCAGGTTTCTCCACTGTCAAATAATTATCTTCCCTTTCTATACCATACTCCTGAAGAAAGTCACTCTGCATAGTTCATACATAAGATGTGGGCATTGATCTTTACTTACTGAAGGGTTGAATATCTATCTGTGTGTGCATGCTAAGTCGCTTCAGTCATGTCCGACTCCATGCAATCTTATGGACTGTAGTCTGACAGGCTCCTCTGTCCACAGGATTCCCCAGGCAAGAATACGTGAGTGGGTTGCCATGCCCTCTTCCAGGGGATCTTCCTGACCCAGGGATAGAACCTGCATTTCTTGAGTCTCCTGTATTGGCAGGCAGGTTCTTTACTACTCCCACCACCTGGGAAGTCCTAGCATATCTATATAGATGGTTTTAAATTCTTCTGCACAGGAAATCAGCCTACTATTCCTCATGTATTTGATCACTTCTTTATATCAATAAATGAACGTGTATTTTATACTTACAATGTAACACTGTCCTATCTTGTTTCTCAAATTATGCCAGCTCTTTCAGCTAGCTCCTGAATCAATCTTTTATTTCTTCATCTCTGTGTATGTGCAGGTGGAGGGGCGTGTGAGACATCCTTAGTTTCCAGCACTACAAAATACTTAAGGCTCAGGACACACATTTTCTGTCCCAGTCCGAGAATCAACCATTTCTCCAAAGAGCCCTGCTTCCATTTTGGAGAATGGTATTACAAACCAAGACTGGCTACCATGTATGATTGTCACTACTGGGGTTTGTTGAAGTGTTTTTAATTATAAAAACACGAGTATCTATAGGAAATTAGATAAAACCAAAATGTAATATTAAAGCAATATCTTCTGTTTCAACAGACTATACTCTTCTCAGAGTGAAAAAAAACTAACTGGGGTGCTCCACACTTAGGAAAAGCACACAAATTGAAAATTTGTGATATATTTCTAGAAAACATGTATATTTGTATATGTGTGCACTTGCACTATAGATATATTTGATATATATAAATGTATATAAATATATACACAGCAAAATGAATTGATATACATACATGTATATTAATATATGAGAATGTTAAAGATAAAAGTTAAAAATCTTCCTAAATTCAACCCTAATCAGTCCTTCACATAACAAAAATGTTTATCATTTTAATATGTAAATAATTGTTATAGAAGAGGGGGTAATCATAAACATAAATTTAAATATTTATTCTGATATCTTTATTTGGAATTTGTTAATAATTTCCAACAGACAGTAATATAAATGATTCTGATGATTATATATGACCTTGTATTTCAGCAAACCACTTTCTGGTTTCTCTTTGTCTTCCTTAGCTAACCTCTGATTCTTAGCCAGTCTGAGAGTAAAAGCACACTGCTGCTGCTGCTAAGTCGCTTCAGTCGTGTCCGACTCTGCAACCCCATAGACGGCAGCCCACCAGGCTCCGCCGTCCCTGGGATTCTCCAGGCAAGAACACTGGAGTGGGTTGCCATTTCCTTCTCCAATGCATGAAAGTGAAAAGTGAAAGTGAAGTTGCTCAGTCGTGTCCGAATCTTTGCAACCCCATGGACTGCAGCCTACCAGGCTCCTCCACCCATGGGATTTTCCAGGCAAGAGTACTAGAGTGGGGTGCCATTGCCTTCTCCAAAGCACACTGCTGCTGCTGCTAAGTCACTTCAGTCGTGTCTGACTGTGTGACCCCATAGATGGCAGCCCACCAGGCTCCCCTGTCCCTGGGATTCTCCAGGCAAGAACACTGGAGTGGGTTGCCATTTCCTTCTCCAATGTATGAAAGTGAAAAGTGAAAGGGAAGTCGTTCAGTCATGTCTGACTCTTCGCGACCCCATGGACTGCAGTCTACCAGGCTCCTCTGTCCATGGGATTTTCCAGGCAAGAGTACTGGAGTGGGGTGATCGCCTTCTCCGCCAAAGCACACTAGTTATTGTGAATTTACTTCTGAATAATGCTTTCCAATCTGAAAATTTATTCTGATGAATGTTCTTTATTCCTTTAGTTCTCTGTGGCTATTAAACATGATTTTTGTAACTCCCTATGATTTCCCCTTTCTGTCAGTATAAGCAATAGCCTGTTGAATTTAGTACTAGCAGAAACTGTAAAATGCATAGTACTATTGAACCATTGCTAGAGTATGTCACACTCTAATTTACCAAGTAAATTCAATATGCCAACATGTAGGATATACATTAGGATTATCTAAAATGGCACCCAATGTGATTGTCAGTGCTATCAAAGGGATTTGATATGGGTGTCACATTCTAGTCTTTCTTGAAGAAATATATGGATACCATCTGTATATAGTCACAACCTTATTAGAAAAGAGTGATTCACTGAGGCTGGAGTACAAAATTGTTTTCTACTCTTGATCCCACCATTAACTTGCCACTCTACTTTGAGAAAATCAACCATATTTCAATGAACTTCAGTTTTCTTATTTCCTAAAACTAGGATAATGCTTATTTGGCATGAAGTTTGATGGTGTTCAGGATGACTGCATAGGGAATACCTTGAAAAAGGAGCAAGCCTCATGGTATTCATTATGTGGATTGCCTCCATACCATATTGGAGCAAACAATCCAAGAACTTTTAATGCCTGGCTTTTCTAGTATTTTAAAGTATGTCTCTTATTAATATTTGAAACTACTTATGAGCAGAACTAATAATGTCTCAATTAACATTCATTACCACCAGGGAGAAATAGTTAAGAGAATAAGAAAATGGTTTAATAAGTAAAGGGAAATTGTTTTATTTTATTTTTATTTCTAATAATGTATCTTATAAAACTCAGAGAAAACATGACAAATTTATAGGCATAAAATTGTTTAAAACCAATAGCCTGTGGTTTAATTTCTAACATAGAGCTAGTAACTTCGTAGTCAAATCAATGCCAAGAGTTTTACTCAGGCCTTCTAAAATTATATAAATTGCTGTACTTAATAATGCCTTTCATACTGTGAGTTTGCACTAAATGAATAATGTAATAATTATAAATACAATGTGGAGACAGAAGTTTTTTAAAAAAATTACAAAGGGTAGAAAAGTTCTGAGGATAAGTTTCTGATATTTTCTGATTTGAAGACAAAAATACACAAACCAGTTATATATTGTGTTAGAGGAAATACTATTAAGAATTCATTAGGCTCAAGCTTTATTAAATGTGATAATATGAGATTATTTCAAGATGATTATTCTGGGTGCAATATAGATACAGTATAACTAGTCAAATTTCCAACATCTGCTGGGTCATCGAAAAAGCAAGAGTTCCAGAAAAAACATCTATTTCTGCTTTATTGACTATGCCAAAGCCTTTGACTGTGTGGATCACAATAAACTGTGGAAAGTTCTTAAAGAGATGGGAATAACAGACCCCCTGACCTGCCTAATGAGAAATCTGTATCCAGGTCAGGAATCAATAGTTAGAAATGGACATGGAACAACAGATTTGTTCCAAATAGGAAAAGGAGTACGTCAAGGCTGTATATTGTCATCTGCTTATTTAACTTCTATGCAGAGTACATCATGAGAAGCACTGGGCTGGATGAAGCACAAGCTGGAATCAAGATTGCCAGGGAAAAAAGTCAATAACCTCAGATATGCATATGGTACCAACCTTATGGCAGAAAGTAAAGAAGAACTAAAGATCCTCTTGATGAAAGTGAAAGAGGAGAGTGAAAAAGTTGGCTTAAAGCTCAACATTCAGAAAATGAAGATCATGGCATCTGGTCCCATCACTTCATGGGAAATAGATGGGAAACAGTGGAAACAGTGTCAGACTTTATATTTTTGGGCTCTGAAATCACTGCAGATGGTGACTGTAGCCATGAAATTAAAAGATGCCTACTCCTTGGAAGGAAAGTTATGACCAAACTAGACAGTGTATTAAAAAGCAGAGACATTACTTTGCCAACCAAGGTCCATCTAGTCAGGCTATGGTTTTTCCATTAGTCATATATGGTTGTGAGAGTTGGACTATAAAGAAAGAGTGCCAAAGAATTGATGCTTTAGAACTGTGGTGTTCGAAAGACTCTTGAGAGTTCCTTGGACTGCAAGGAGATCCAACCAGTCCATCCTGAAGGAAATCAGTCATGAGTGTTCATTGGAAGGACTGATGTTGAAGCTGAAATTCTAATACTTGGCCACTTGATGCTAAGAGCTGACTCATTTGAAAAGTCCCTGATGCTGGGGAAGATTGAAGGTGGGAGGAGAAGGGGACAACAGAGGATGGAATGGTTTTATGGCATCACCAACTCAATGGACATGAATTTGAGTAATCTCTGGGAGTTGGTGTTGGACAGGGAAGCCTGGTGTGAGGCAGTCCATGGGGTCACAAAGAGTCAAACATGACTGAGTGACTGAACTGAAATGAGCTGATAATATATAGATACTAGACTATATTATAATATAGTCTACAGTACAAGAGCATATGGCTTAGATTGATGATGATCAGTCAGATTTGTTTGTTCTGAGTATTTATATATGGTTATGACAAACCTAGACAGTATATTAAAAAGCACAGACATCACCTTGTCAAAGTCTGCATAGTCAAAGCTATGCTTTTTCCAGTAATGCACAGATGTGAGAGTTGAACTGTAAATACGGCTGAGCACTGAAGAATTGATGCTTTCAAACTGTGGTCCTGGAAAAGACTCTTGAGAGTCCGTCAGACATCAAGGAGATCAAACTAGTCAATCCTAAAGGAAATCAACCCTGAATATTCATTGGAAGGACTAATGCTGAAGCTCTAATACTTTGGCCACCTGATGTGAAGAGCCAGCTCATTGGAAAAGACTCTGGGGACAACTGAGGGCAGGAGAAGGAGACAACAGAATATGAGATGGTTGAATGGCATCACTGAGTCAGTGGACATGAACTGGAGCAAACTCTGAAAGATAGTGAAGGACAGAGAAGCCTGGTGTGATGCAATCCATGGGATCACAAACAGTCAGACGCAACTTAGTTACTGAACAACAATAATAACAATGCCAAATAAAATACAGGGTCATATATAAAGGCAGAATATCTGGGGCCTGACTAGCCTCCATTGGTGAGCTAATTTGGATATAAAAAGAGTGGTGAATTCAAAACTACTATGGGTTATCACCTCACACAGGTGAGAATCAGTTCACTTCAGTTCAGTTGCTCAGTCATGGCCAACTCTTTGCGACCGCATGGACTGCAGCATGCTAGGCCTCCTTGTCCATAACCAACTCCCAGAGTTTACTCAGACCCAAGTCCATTCAGTCAGTGATGTCATCCAACCATCTCATTCTCTTGTCATCCCCTTCTCCTCCTACCTTCTCTTTCCCAGCACCAGGGCCTTTTCAAGTGAGTCAGTTCTTCACATCAGGTGGCCAAAGTATTGGAGTTTCAGGTTCAACATCAGTCCTTTCAATGAATGTTCAGGACTGATTCCCTTCAGGATGGACTGGTTGGATTTCCTTGCTGTCCAAGGGACTCTCAAGAGTTTTCTCCAACACCACACTTCAAAAGCATCAATTCTTCGGTGCTCAGCTTTCTTTATAGTCCAACTCTCACATTCATACATGGCTACGGGGAAAACCATAGCTTTGACTAGATGGACCTTTGTAGGCAAAGTGATGTCTCTGCTTTTTAATATGTTGTCTAAGTTGGTCTGTCCATCATAAAAAAAAGCCTACAGTCAATAAATTTTGACAAGGGTGTGGAGAAAAGGGAACCCTCCTACACTGTTCATTAGAATGTAAACTGGTACAGCCACTATGGAGAAGAGTATGGAGGTTCCCTTAAAATCTAAAAGCAGAACTATCATATGATCGGCAATCTTGCTTCTGGGCACCTGTCTGGAGAAAACTATACTTTGAAAAGAAACGTACACCCATCCCATTGTTCACTGCCGCACTGCTTACAATAGCCAAGACGTGAAAATGACCTAAATGTCCATGGACAGAAGAATGAGAAAGAATAGGTGGTATACATATTCAATGGATTATTACTTAGCCATAAAAATAAATGAAATAGTTCCACTTGCAGCAACACAGATGAACAATGAAATTATACCAACTGAAGGCAGACAGAGAAAGACAGATATATCACTTAAATGATACAAATGAACTTATTTACAATACATAAACAGATCACAGAATTCTACTATATACAAAATATATAACCAACAAGTACCTACTGTATAACACAGGGAACTCTACTCAATATTCTGTAATAACTTCTATGGGAAAATAATCTAGAAAAGAATAGATACATGTATATTGTAACTGAATTATTTTGCTGTACACCTTTAACTTGGAGAAGGCAATGGCACCCCACTCCAGTGCTCTTGCCTGGAAAATCCCATGGATGGAGGAGCCTGGTAGGCTGCAGTCCATGGGGTCACCAAGAGTCCAACATGACTGAGTGACTTAACTTTCACTTTTCACTTTCATGCATTGGAGAAGGAAATGACAACTCACTCCAGTGTTCCTGCCTGGAGAATCCCAGGGATGGGGGAGCCTGGTGGGCTGCCGTCTATGGGTTCGCACAAAGTCAGACACGACTGAATGAATTAGCAGCAGCAGCAGCACACCTTTAACTAACACAACATTGTACATCAACTATACCCTGACATTAAAAAATTAAATTAAAAAGGAGAGGTGGCGAGGAATAGTTGGGGCTAGTATTTAACAACATTCAGTGGGAAATACTCAATTCTTCAACATCTATTATGCTGTAATTATATTTGAGCTAAGTGGAGAAAAAGATGAATTTATTTTAGAGACATAGATGTTTATTCCTCAATAACATGAATAGTTATTGAATAGTAAAAGCATAACCCCAGACTGGGGGCAGCCTCGCATTCAGTAACAGCAGAGTGAGCCATCACTAGGAAAGTCTGAGACCAATGAAAGTAGCATCAGTGAATTTTATCTATTAAGTTTCAGGTTATTTTTGGGGGGGGAAGTATTAGAATATTATATTTCATATTTTAATAAATAATAAGTACCTAGAGATGGTAGATTAAGGAAAACATGATCTTTTCACAGAAAAATGTCTAATCCCACATACATAGTATTTAAATATGATCGATGCCTTTTATATGTATTATGCTCCCCTGTGTGTTACATTTGGTGTTATACTATAAATCGTTAGTGAGAATTTTTCCTAAGTGCATGGACAAATTAGAAAAAATACTGATTTTCCACTTGTCACCTCATTCAGGTATTATTTATTAAACCCTATATCTATGTAAAGGAATAGTTATTTATAAAGCAATCTGAGGGGGATACAAGGGAAAATAAGATATGGCTCCTCTTTGGTGAATTTGAAGCCTATAATTTTAATACTCAAGTTCATTTTGGACATACTTATAAATCACAAATCTACAGTCATAACATATCAAAAAGTGAAATCTTGACATACAAAAATAAGAGAGAAACCTAAATATGATGTTGCTAACCTAAGAAACCTTAAAATCTAAAGTCAGAACTTAGCAAAGATAGATTTGATACAATAATTGTTTTCCAATAATTCTTTACTACCTTGCCTTTAACTTTACATTCTTTTTACAATATTAAATATATTTTCTTTCCTAGGTATTGATTGGCTTCTGCTAGAGACAAAGGACATTTTTTATCATATAATATAAAAATACGTCAACTTCATGGGAAAAGGAATTGAAGCTTAATATCTTACACAGCACATGATGTATCCAAAACTGCCTACATTTTTTAATCTAACAGACTTGGCAATCAAGTCTGAGAAGTAACACCCATCAGATTGTTAGTCTCGTCCCTTCATCCCAGTGCAGGTCTGTGTTGATAATCATCACTGTTAGCAAGAAAGTCTAGTGTTCCCACCTAGTGTCAATGTATTTAGGCTTTGCATTTATTTAGCGTTTTGTTGCCAAGCTGTCTACAATATGAAACCTACAGTTATCATCCATATGAAAGTACTCGTCACAAGTTTAGTATTCAGAGTTCAATGGATATGTACTTTCTTAATGGCACCAGGCAAACTGGGGCGGGGAAAGACTGAAATTCTTTCTGGAGATGATATCTAATATGCATACCAAAATCCTTATGTGTTCTGTTTTCATAATTCTGTGGGTAATGAGGTACTACATATCGCAGCCCTCCTCTGTATTCAGTTGTAGAGCTCCATCACCTAGTAGGCGTCTAGTTACTTTCTTTACCATAGTAACTGCACCTCATTTATCTTTATTTGCCAACATCTAGCATGCAGCATGACAGGAAGTGATAGGTTCCTGAAAGTTATTTTTTTTTTCAAAAATAACTGAAATATGAGTGTCTTCAATTTTAAAAAACATATCTAAAAGCAACAAAACACAGATATAAAGAACAGATTTTGAATTCTATGGGAGAAAGTAAGCGTGGGATAATTTGAGAGAATAGCATGGAAACATATATTACCATATGTAAAATAGATGACCAGTGCAAGTTTGATGTATGAAGCAGCACTCAAAGCTGGTGCTCTGGGACAACCCAGAGGGATGTGTTGGGGAGCGAGGGGAGTGAGGGGTTCAGGATGGGGGGACACATATGTACCCGTGGCTAATTCATGTCAATGTATGCAAAAACCATCACAATATTGTAAAGTAATTATCCTCCAATTAAAATAAGTTAAATAAATAACAATGGTAACAGATTATAACTCATTAAATAACATGAGTCTATTTGACTATACTGATATAAATAAATGAATGGAAAGAAAAAACATAAAAGAAAACAAAAAGAAAAAAACAAATCTAAAGATAACTTTAAATATATATAAATTTTAGTGAACGTATTCTTAGAATAGTGCTTTAAATTCTGTAGATGACAGGTTGCTTATTTTATTTCAAAGGCAGTGAAACTAGTTTGGTTGGCTTTCAGAGGTTTTCAGATCCAGCTCATGAATTTGAAGAACTCTGTGTGTGTCTGTACATGTATATGTGACAGAAAGGGAAAAGGAGGCATTTTATCACAAAGAAAAAGAAAATAATTAGGAAGCACAGAGTCACACAATTTAAAATGGTAGAATGGTAAAATCAGTTAACTGAGAGATCACAATTCAACTTCAATTGTAAAATGCTCACAAGTTTTCTTGAATGTGGCTTTTCTCTCTGCTAAGAAAACACCCTTTCCTCAGATGTTGCACTGCCTTTGGATAACAGATTTGTTTCTTTATCTCTTAAATGATCTGTTCTGAAATCCTTTATTGTTACTTTGGCTAAGTAAATAGCTATTATGTCACAGTGACCTAACATCTGACTGAGTATTCTAAAACTTTTTGATATTTGTTGACCCAAATTTCCTAAATTATTCTAATGATGCACTTTTCACTTTTAGGTAACTTTGGGATGCTTCAGAGGGCCTCTGAAACATCCCAAAGAGAGATATTGCACTAATTAACTAGGCTCATTTTGAATGCAGAATTATATAGGAATTATTGGCAAGTCAGTAATAAGTCTCAGGTTATATTGAATCTGCCTGCAATGCAGGAGACATGGATTTGCTCCCTGGATTTGGAAGATCCCCTGGAGAAGGGAATGGCAGCCCACTCCAGTATTCTTGCCTGGAGAATCCTATGGACAGAGGAGCCTGGTGAGTCTATGGGTTGGCAAAGAATTGAACATGACTGAGTGACTAACACTACTACTGTACAAGTTTTCTGGGAGGAAGCTAAGCTAGCCCTTAAAAAGTCCTTAGATTGTTCTTATTAGTGTTAGATACAAAAAATGTTTAAATGTTTTTGATTCATTTTCCTGATAAGTTAACTTTTCTTTTATAAAGCAGTATATTCTACAATGTATATAAGCAAGAATATAATTTCCCATGGATCTAAGAATTTGAAAAGTAAACAGATTTGTAATACAGTGGTTTTATGCATAATTCTGTAAAAGTTAAAATTAAGTGGTGTTTGCTTCAGTGGAGGCTTCACTTGATTTCTAAAATATGGGACATATCAAATTTGGGACATGGTTTAAGAATTGTAAGAGTAGATTGAAGATGTGTTTTAATAGATATAGTCTCTGAAAAATAAGAAGATGCAAATTTCATAAGATTGACAAGTGAAGTGGGTCAAGTAATTTGAGGAATAATGTTGAAAAGAGTAAGAGAAAATATGAGAGTAAATGTCTACATCATTCAAGCATAAAATCATTTGTAACATTTCGTTGCCCTCAACTCACTTCAAGAATCATAAACTTGCAAGTGCCCTAAAGGCTTCTGATTTTTGAGGATTTCAAGAACAATAACAACAACTACAAAAAAACTGTATATGATAAAACCCCTCAGAGTGTATCACAACTGAACCAGCAAAAGATTCAAACAGCTCCAGTCAGCAGCCCCTGGAGGTTCTGGAAGAGGAGTTAATGTTACAAACAAGATCAGTGCCCTGTGGTTTCGCTTGAAGTATAACTTCTGTCTTTCATTTGAGTCGAGCAAGGGACCCAAAGTTCTTTAAAAAAAAAAAAAAAGTGGCTACAGTTAGGTTTAGAGACAGAGACAATGGGGAAAGAGATAACAAAGCAGAGGAGAGAGAATGAGAAAAAATAAGCGGCATAACGCTGTATTGTCCTGGATGGGAAACACTAGCCATGTGAAGTTATTCAAATTTCAATTAATGAAAATTAAATAAAATGCAAAACTCACTCCGCAGAATTGCTAACCTCATTTCAAGTGCTCGGTAGTTACACGTGGCTAGTTATTACCATATGGAACTGTACACATGGAGGATGTTTCCATTTTGTCAGAAATTTCTGGTACAAAGGGCTAATATGGAAAGAGGGAGAAAAAAAAGAGCAGACATTAAGAGGCTTCAAAGAGAGAGTGTTTTAGAGGGTCAGTGGTAGACATGGGAAGGAGAATATAAAAAATGATACAAAGAAATCCTTTTATAACTTGAGGGGAAAAAATTAAGATAGAATAGGATATAGGATTAATAGATGCAGAAAAAGTACAAAAGCCAATAATCATCTTGAGTAGTTTATAATTAAAAAAAAAAAACCAAAAAAAACATGACTACCAACTCAGGATACATGATATTCAGACTTTAAGAAACTAACTACCAAAAAGACCAAAAATAAGATTGCAGAATTTATAATCTAAACACCAAGATCATTTAACAGTTTTTGTTTGACTTTTTAAAGCACATAAAATTAAAATGTCAGATTTGCTCATCCTTCCTCTCTTCATTTGTATATGAAATGGAATACCTGTGTTAGTGGGTCAGGAAATGAGTGGGGGCATGTAAAGAAAAAAAAATAGAATATGAATTAAAAAATCAGAGCAAAGATAGAGGTTTTAAAATAATAATGCAAATTTTTAAAATTTGAAGTCCCTAACATTCAGAAAATGGAGATCATGGCATCTGGTCCCATCACTTCATGGGAAATAGATGGGGAAATGGTGGAAACAGTGTCAGACTTTATTTATTTATTTATTTATTTATTTATTTATTTGTGCTCCAAAATCACTGCAGATGGTGATTGGAGCCACAAAATTAAAAGACGCTTACTCCTTGGAAGAAAATTTATGACCAACCTAGATAGCATATTGAAAAGCAGAGACATTACTTTGCCAAAAAAGGTGCATCTAGTCAAGGCTATGGTTTTCCCAGTGGTTATTATGGATGTGAGAACTGGACTGTGAAGAAAGCTGAGCACTGAAGAATTGATGCTTTTGAACTGTGGTGTTGGAGAAGACTCTTGAGAGTCCCTGGACTGCAAGGAGATCCAACCAGTCCATTCTGAAGGAGATCAGCCCTGGGGTTTCTTTGGAGGGAATGATGCTGAAGCTGAAACTCCAGCACTTTGGCCATCTTGTGCAAAGTGTTGACTCATTGGAAAAGACTCTGATGCTGGGAGGGATTGTGGGCAGGAGGAGAAGGGGACGACAGAGGATGAGATGGCTGGATGGCATACTGACTTGATGGACGTGAGTCTGGGTGAACTCCGGGAGTTGGTGATGGACAGGGAGGCCTGGCGTGCTGCGATTCATGGGGTCACAAAGAGTCGGACACAACTGAGCGACTGAACTGAACTGGACTGAACTGAACTGAATACTCTTCAACTTTTTCTTTATTCTGAAAAATTGAGTATGAATTTTACATAGAGGGTAGGTTTTTAGTTTTAAATGAAAAACTTTTCAAAGATGATGTTAATACAAGAATGAAAGATAATGATCTGAATTTTATATAGGAGAAAAGCAAAATTTGAAAGAAAAATTCAGTTAAAACCCAACTGGAGAGTTTATCAAATAGAGTTTGAGCAAGAATCTAAACTGAAGGGAATATCTTCACTTTTCAGAAAATATTTAATTAAATTACTTGATAACAATTTTTAAATTTACATTTACAATCCATATTTATACATTTCTATATTTAGAAAAATTAAATAGATATAATAATAGAAATAGGCTCTTAAATTACATAAAGTCAATATTTAGTGGATGGAAAAATTTACCTGTATGTTCTCCAAGGATTATAATGGAAGCATATTTGTTTTCTATATTTTAAAGTCTCTGTAAAAGGGATTACACAAGGAAAAACACATTCCATGATGATAAAAATAAATTTATCAAATTTATTTGGAAAAAAAAAAAAAGAAGAAGTGTAGAGACTGTGAATAGCCTGTGTAGTGGAAAACACAAATCAATACAGGCCAGTGCAAGATATGGCATTTAGAAAAAACTGATCTAATTATATCATAGAAGGATGGGGTATTATTGCCAAGGAAAGGACCTGACAGTTATCAATTATCATTTTATCTTTTGTTTCAAGAGAGTAGTTTACATTCGTGTGTCAGTCACTCAATCATGTCTGACTCTTTGTGACCCTATGGACTGTAGCCCTTTGTCCATGGAATTCTCCAGGCAAGAATACTGGAGTGGGTTGGCATTCTCTTCTCCAGGGGATCTTCCCAACCAAGGGCCTGAAACTCAGGTCTCCCTCATTGCAGGCAGATTCTTTACCATCTGAGCCACCAGGGAATCTGCTGAAATAATATATAAAGTAATCTTATTGAAATCATCTACTGAAAGTTTCTATTTTCAAAGTTTCTGGGGTATTTCTAATTCTAAATCCAAAAAGGTTTTTCAGTCCTTCTATAAATGGACTGAGGTTGCAATATTTTTCATTCCTCAGTTCTTATGTGTCTGGAAACTTTTTTTCCTTTTTCCTTTCTTTAAAATATAAATTTCTTCATTTAACTTTTCACACTTTATAGTTTTGAGACAGGTCTGGCTGCTGCTTCTCACTCTTCAAGTGCTCCTCTCCACTCCTTAAAGGCTGGGTCGAAGCTTCCCTAGCAGTCCCTCTCTGTAGCTGCTAACTGGTTGTTTCAATCTATTTGTCCTCCTCCCTGATGCTATTACTGTACATTTTGATTGTATCTCCAAGTGTATATCATGGTTAGAACAATCCTCTAGATTCTGACATGTATCTCAACTGCCTAGATTTGTCTACTTACATCAGTGATTTTAGTGGTCACCACATTTTAACTCTCCACAACCTGCTTTTTTGTCCCTTCCTGCCAATCCCAATTCCTCTCCCTCCTTTGCCTCTAGTTCTCTTTCTAACTAGAATCTATGATTTATCTATACATACATCTTCTTTATCTGTTCACATACATGGAGCTTGTGGAATTATCTGCAATCCTATTCTGACATTCAACATATTGTGCCATCATCTTAAATGCCTATGATACCTAGGAAGCACCCTGAAGTAGAGAATCTTTTATTAAATCGTTTTCATTTTTTAAATTTCTAATCATTATGCAGTTCTTCGTATGAAAATTATCTTTTTGATTTCAAGAATGAATGAATGAAATCACAATATGAAAATAAAACTAGATTTAATAAGTACTGAACTGCATGTAAAACATGATACTACATACACTTGACTGTTTAATATTATGACTAAATTTCCATAACATTTTGGGTCAAGTACTATAGTATTGTCTCTATATTAGAGGTGGTAGTAGGGAATAAGCCACTAAAATATTAAGTAAAAGGCCTCAAATTAAGTACATGAGTAAAGGTAAGTCTTTCAAACACACTAGAAATCATGCAGAAAAAATTAAAAAGAAAGAAAATACAAGGTCACACAGAAACTATATCAACTCTAAGTAAATTTAGACAAATAATTTGGCTTGTAGTATGTAGCACTATTGCTATAGAACATAAAATTACAAAGCACAGAAAAATTAAAATAAAGCATCTTTTAAAATGTTTTTTATAAATAAATTAGCAAATTTTTACATATATACTAGTGATGTTAAATGTAGTAAACTCTGAAATTATCTATTCAGAGATGATAAGTATTTCCTTTGGTAAATACATATATTTTAAAAATAGTGGTGGTTTTTGTGATGAGTTGAATCACACAAGGGTACTGAGGAGGTAATACCATAATATTTCAATGAATCAGTTGGCTCCCTTCTGAGAGGTAAATTTACTTCTGTAAAAAACTACAATATTGACCAGGATGATTTCTGATTCCTTACCTTCAAATAGGTTTGACTGTGCAGAGAATTTTTTTTTAACTAATTTAGTCTATGATTGACTTGAAATAGTCAGAGACTAGGTGCTTATAAAGAGTGGAAACGGAATATAGACCAAAATATATAAGCAGAATATAAAAGACCAATAAAATAGATCAGCAGAGGAATCTTATTTAATGTCGGATTAAAAAAAAAAGAAAAAAGTAAGTAAATACAGAAATGAGTCTACTTAAAGCCTAATTAAACTGGATAAAGACTTATTGTGGGATCATTTTGACAAGTTCAGTTCAAAGTGTTAGACTTTGTAAAAAATTAAATGGACTGACATTTGCATCATTTGAAAATAGTAAATATTGTCTACTTCAACCTCAGTCACTAGGAAACAACTAATTTGAAAAGAGATTTAGTCTTTTTCAGGATCATATGAAAGTGTTTAAGACCTTTGGAACAATTATAATCTCCATGGCAACATAATATTTTGCTAGTTTTTTGTTTAATGCTGCTTTCATGGTTTCTCGATCATGCCCAGCACATAGCAGATGTTCAATAAAATTTGATAATGTGTTCATCCTATCATTTATTATTCAACCATAGTTTATTGAGTAGTAATTCTTACCTAAGCATGTGTTTAGGCTGTGCAGTGTAAATAAGACCAAGGAATTCAGCATGGTCCAGCCAGGCAATAGGCAATACAACACATCTTTATGTAAGTTAGAGGATATTGCTGAGTTTTGAGGCGGCATTGAGGAATCTCATTTCAACCAGCTTATAAGACAAGTTCGAGAGCAGCAGATTTGGGAGCTGGTAGTGGAAGTGCAGGTGAATGTGAAGGTTGAGAGGAAAGGAATAGGGGCCAGACAGCCTAGGTTTGCTTCTAGCCTTGTCCTCCCTAGCTAGATGACCTTGAACAGATTATTTCCTTTCCTCCCAACTCTGATTCCTTACCTCTAGGGGATGGAAACCAATCAATAATACCTTTCTACTTTTCTCTTTTTCTTTTAGTATTAGATCATCTAATGTTTATAAAACAAAGTAAATATTCTGGCACATAGTAGGCACTCAATAAAACATTGCCATTGATACTTTGCTATCACATTATTCTCATAATAACAATCAGTATATATTACATTGGCTTCATGTTTTATATTTTGTTTGCTGATAATGCACATAATATTAGGGCTAAGTGTTGAGATAATGGCCTATTTCTCTTTGATTAAATAAGATAATACTCTGGAAAAAAATAATTCTGTGGAAAATAGTTGGAACATAAGAATACACAAAAACAGTCTTGCATATTTTCAACTGTAGCCTACAAAAAACAAATTAAATGACAATACCAATATATGAAATTAGAAGTATAGAGTTTACAAACTGCACACATATTTCATAAAAAAAAAATAAAAAGTTCTCATTTTATTCCTAAGACAGAGAGGCAGCAGTAGAAAGTTACCTAGAAATGACTGCAACTTCTACAGTCCCATTTTCTTTCTTTCATGAGGACAAGCTATTAAAACCTCTCTAGTTTCTGGTTTCTTTATATTTAAAACATGGCTAGTGATATCAACTCACAGTTTACCTCAGAGCATTGAGTAAGAATCAAATGAGATAAAGGGCATTTTTTTTAGATTTTATATTTTATTTGATGGGAATTTTTAGGACTTTAAGCCTGGGAGACAGTTTTTCAAGTGACCCTGAGAGAAGGGTTCTGAGGAGGTGGGGGGAGCTGTCAGGTTATATAGAAATTTGCAGCAAGGGGCAAGTAGTCTTAATATTAAAAAATTATTGTCAGTTAAGGAAAACCACATATCTCAAGTTAAGGAATTTAGGGTTTTTCTATGTATGGGAAAATGCAAGAGTCTGGGCTTACTGAAATCATTCCTTTCGTATGCATCTCGGCTATCTAGAGCCAGGGCTCACTGGGCAGTGGCTGATAGCTACCACCTACCTTAAAAGCATGTTTTAAACACACTTGAAAATGATAAATCAGGACATACAAAGGCACAGATATAATACAAACTGAATCAGTTGTATGGAATACCTTAAAGTCAAATACTATGTTCTAAAAATAACTTCCTGAAGAAATCTTATTATGCACTTTATCTCCTGAAGAATTCTCTGAAACTGCTGGGCTTTGTGCACATATAGTATTTCCACATCTAGAATCAGACTTTTCCAAGTGTGTAACTACTCCATAAAACACTAACTATAAAGGTTACTGCAGCGGCTTCAGAAAATACAACTTAAACTACTCAACCTGAAAATGTACACATACATCAGACAAGTCCATTTTGGCAGAAGGAGTTACGATTATGTGCCATATTTACATGTACTTGAATGCCAGCAATTGTGTTATCTTGCCACCAGCTTTTGTATCATACTGTAATGTTTGCTCCCTGAGGAGACACAGGGGAGAGCTAATACCACCCACAGTCTAATGTACTTTGTTTTATGCAATCAACTTCACTTTGATGATACAAGATATACAACTCCACATTATCTTGTAAAAGATTCAAGCCTGAAGGAGTGTGATGAAAACAAATAATATGCTTTTATTCTAAAAAGTAACCTATGCTTTGTATTCACCTTTCATCTTTTTTTGTTTTCTAACATGGGCATAAATATTTGAACATACCCGACACAAAATTATTTTTCTGAGATTTGTACTAGTTCCAGGATCAACACTTTGGCATTTTAGTAAAGACCAAATAAATTGTGTTACTATGATATATTTCAATGCCATCAAAATAAATAATATTTAAAGAAGCAAATATAAAGCTTTTTTTTTAAATCATAGGAGATTGGAATGCAAAAGTAGGAAGTCAAGAGATACCTGAAATAACAGGCAAGTTTGGCCTTGGGAGTACAAAATGAAGCAGAGCAAAGGCCAAAAGTGTTTTATCAAGAGAACACACTAGTCATAGCAAATACCCTTTCCCAACAACACAGGAGATGACTCTACACATGGACATCACCAAATACAAAAATAAGATTGATGATGTTCTTAACAGCCCATGGCAAAGCTCTACACAGTCAATAAAACAAGACCTGGAGCTGACTGTGGAATCATATCATGAGGTCCTTATTGCAAAATTCAGGCTTAAATTGAAGAAAGTAAGTAAAGCCAATAGGCCATTCAGATACATGTATTAAGCTGCTTCAATTATGTGTGACTCTTTGTGACCCCATGGACTGTGGCCCACCAGGTTCCTCTGTTTATGGATTCTCCATGCAAGAATACTGGAGTGAGTTGCCATGCCCTTCTTCAGTGAATCTTCTCAATGCAAGGACTGAAACTTCATTTCTTATGTCTCCTGCATTGGCAGACAGGTTCTTTAGCACTAGCACTACCTGAATCAAATCTTTTCTGATTATACAGTGGAGGTGACCAATAGATTCAAGGGATTTGACCTGGTAGACAGTGCTTGAGGACCTAAGGACTGAGACTGATAACACTGTACAGGAGGCAGTGACCAAAACTATCTCTGAGAAAGAGAAATGCAAGAAGGCAAAGTGGCTGTCTGAGGAGGCGTTACCAACAGCCGAGGAAAGAAGTGAAAGGCAAAGGAGAAAAGAAAAGATATTCAACTGAATTCAGAGTTCCAGAGAACAGCAGGAGAGAGAATGTCTATTTAAATGAACAATGCAAAGAAATAGAGAAAAACAACAGAAAGGAAAAAACTAGAGAGCTCTTCAAGAAAACTGGAGATATAAAGGCAACATTTCATGTAAGGATGGGCACGATAAAGGACAGAAATGGTAAGGACCTAAGAGAAGTAGGAGAGATTAAAAAGAGGTTGCAAGAATACATAGAAGAACTATATGAAAAAGGTCTTAATAATCCAGATAACCTGGATAGTGTAGTCACTCATCTAAATTCAGACATCCTGGAGTGTGAAGTCAAGTAGGTCTGAGGAAGCCTTACAAACAAAGTGGAGGTGATGGAATTCCAGCTGAGCTATTTCAAATCCTAAAAGATGATGTGAAAATGCTGCACTCAATATTTCAGCTAATTTGGAAAACTCTGTAGTAGTCACAGGACAGGAAAAGGTCAGTTTTCATTTCAATCCCAAAGAAGGGCAATGACAAAGAATGTTCAAACTATTGCACAATTACATTCATTCCACATACTAGCAAGGTAATGCTTAAAATCCTTCAACCTAGTCTTCAGCAGAATGTGAACTGAGAACTTCCAGATGTAAAAATGGATTTAGGTCTCTTTCTGGCAGAGAGACCAGAGATCAAACTGCCAACATCGATTGTATCATAGAGAAGGCAAAGGAATTCTAGAAAACCATCTAGTTTTGCTTCATTGACTATGCTAAAACCTTTAACTGTGTGAGTCATAACAAACTGTGGAAAATTCTTAAAGGGATAGGAATACCAGATCACCTTACCTGTCTCCTGAGAAACCTGTATTTGCATCAAAAAATAATACTTAGAACTAGATATGAAACAACAGACTCATTGAAAATTGGGAAAGGAGTGTGACAAAGTTGGATATTGTAACCCTACTTATTAACTCTTATGAAGAGTACATCATGCTAAATGCCAAGCTGGATGAATCCAAGATTACCTGGAGAAATATCAATGACCTCAGATATGCAGATGACACCACCCTTACAGCAGAAAGTGAAGAGGAACTAAAGAGCCTCTGATGAAGGTAATAGAGGAGAGTGGAAAAGCTCTCTTAAAACTCAACATTCAGAAACTGAGATCATGGCATCCAGCCCCATTACCTCATGATAGTGATAGCTTACAGTGAACGATCTCAGATTCATGATCTTTGAAGAAGATTTAGCTTTGGGACCAGGGACCAGGCTTGATCACTCAAGAGCTTTTGTGTAGCAGAGTTTTATTAAAGTGAAAAAGGGACAGAGAAAGCTTCTGAGGTAGATAGACATCAGAAAGGTGATGGTGAGTGCCACCCCGCCCCCCCCCCACCACTGGTCTTATCAAGGTCTTTTACCAGACTCACTCCCACAAGATACATTTTAAATTAACAAGATTAGAACTAACAATAGAAAGGTCTTACTAGACCCACTCCCACAACATACATTTTAAGATAACAAGATTAGTCAGAAAACTTTCTTATTAAGGAGAAACATGTCCTGGAGCAAGATACATTGTTATTATATTGACGGCTGCTGCTGCTGCTGCTGCTGCTGCTGCTGCTAAGTCGCTTCAGTCATGTCCGACTCTGTGCGACCCCATAGACTGCAGCCCACTAGGCTCCTCTGTCCTTGGGATTCTCTAGGCAAGAACACTGGACTGGGTTGCCATTTCCTTCTCCAATGCATGAAAGTGAAAAGGTAGGAGGGGGGTTCATGTTTGGGATCACATGTACACCCATGGTGGATTCATGTCAATGTATGGCAAAACCAATACAGTATCGTAAAGTAAAATAAAGTAAAAATAAAAATTTAAAAATAAATAAATAAATAAAAAAGTGAAAGTGAAGTCGCTCAGTCGTGCCCGACTCTTAGAGACCCCATGGACTAAGTTCTGTCTGAGTCTTTATGATTTCATAGGCTGCAGCACAGCAGGCTCCCCTGTCCCTCACTATCTCTCAGAGTTTGCTGAAATTCATGCCAATTGAGTTGGTAATGCTATCTAACCATCTCATCTTCTGTCTTTCCCTTCTCCTTTTCCCTTCACTTTTCCAAGACCAGGGTCTTTTCCAATGAGCTCTTCACATCAAATGGTCAAAATATTGGAGCCTACTAGGCTCCTCTGTCCATGGGATTTTCCAGGCTAAAACAAAGCAATATGTCCTTTTCTTCTTGAGAGCCCCAGATCCATTTCTCCTTCTCCAGGGCTCCAGATCCCTTTCTCCTCCTCAGGGACCCTGGACTTATCAACCTACCTAGGAACTGACTCTCTCAATAGATAGAAGGGGGAAAAGTGGAAGCAATGACATATATCCTTTTCTTAGGCTCCAAAATTACTGCCGATGGTGACTGAAGTCATGAATTAAAAGATACTTGCTCCTTGGAAGGGAAGTTATGATAAATCTAGATAACATATTAAAAAGCAGAGACATCACTTTGTTAATCAAAGTCCTTATGGTCAAAGTCATGATTTTTCCAGTAATCATGTATAAATATGAGAGTTGGACCATAAAGAAGGCTAAGAGCTGAAGAACTGATGCTTTTGAATTGTGGTGCTGGAGAAGACTTGAGAGTCCTTTTGACAGCAAGGATATCAACCTAGTCAATCCTAAAGGAAATCAACCCTGAATGTCCATTGGAAGGACTGATACTGTAACTGAAGCTCTAATATTTTGACCACCTGATGTGAAGAGTTCATTAGAAAAGACCCTGGTCTTGGGAAAGATTGAAGTGAAAAGGAGAAGGGAAAGACAGGAGATGAGATGGTTAGATAGCATTACCAACACAATTGGCATGAATTTTAGCAAACTCTGAGAGATAGTGAAGGACAGGGGAGCCTGCTGTGCTGTAGCCTATGGAATCATAAAGAATCAGACAGAACTTAGTGACTGAACTGAAACAGAGTTTGATGGAGAAGGACAAAGGAATAATATATATATAAAATGCATCTCCATGCTATAGATACATTACTAGAATTAATAAATACTTTTATATATGTTCTCTTTAACTTTCATATGAAAATGATGTAACATTTAAACAAAGATAAATTTTCAAGCTTTTTATAAACAAGCATTTTCTCACTTATTTCTTTCCATCATCTGTTTAGTATTCTTCTAAGGAAAATAGAAAACAATTTAATTCTACTAGTATATCTAATTTGTAAAATTCAAATTACTAGTCAGCCATTATTCTAACTTTTTATTCAAAAGGTCTAAGGAAACATGGGAAAAATCTCATAATATGAATAAAAATTATAAATATGGAAGAGTCAACATTATCTCTAGATATTTAAATTTTTATTTTCCTATGAATTCCCTTTTCCCAGACTATTCTAATTTCATGTTTAAGGTGAGACTCTCCAGGTTAGAATGGGGTGAAACTGGCTTTGATTCCTAAATTATTGATCCAGAATTCCCTATCAAGATACTGTATAGGCATAACATATGAATATTTCAGGATAACTGAATGAACACTGTAAGATCCCACTCTGCTCTCTAGTTCCATGTTCCCTAGTACAGTGTAGTTGACAGTTTAGGAGCTACTGATGCTGGTTGTTTTTTCGATATATCAACTTGAAAGTGGTGGAGACTGATATCAGGTGGGCAAGATGAAGTTATGTGAAAAAAAATAGAGGCACACAGAAACAGACTGAAAAGATTTATATCTCTGGTTTTAGTTCAACACTTTGAGTTTTCTGAGTTATTTCAGAATGCTTATTATATCTGTCTTACTTTTTTTCTTCCTGGCTTGAGTTGGCATTTTACTATGTAAAATAAGAACAGTTCCTAGTAAAAAATATTAAATACTTTTTCAAGCTTTCATAGATAAATTACATTATATAGGCAATGTTTTACACAATAGATTAATCAATCTATATAGACATTTTTCTATTGCAGAAAAGGAAAACTTTTCCACTGATTTCAAGCTGGTTACAAACCCAAATAGCCACAGCTTTCTTGCAGTTGCTGCTGTGTGGCTGTCACTTTTGTTCAGAAATGGATTTTGTACAAAAATGAACTTTCCATCATTAGTAGATTTTTCACTGTATGTCCCTGCGTAGTAGCACTTTAAGAAACAAAACAGGATGTAAGTGAGAGGGACTAATAATATAACACTGCATTCTGCGAGGTTGATCCTCCTGAGAAATACAGAATGTAGATATGAGATAAATGCAGTCAAATCTATCATAAGAATAATGATGATTTTATATTGTCAAGTAGATCAGCTGGTAGTTATGGAGAGTATAATTAAGTAGGGGTGGACAATAGTAGTGTCACATTTCAACAGAATCCAATAAAAGGACACTAATGGACGTGAGAAAGCAAACTTGAAATTTTGAGACCTATATCTCATTTTGGATATGAGTATATCAGAAAGTACCAAACCAGACATATTTTGAAGTAAATTTGCAAAACACTATGATAGTTCTGCTTTTATTTTGCTGTTGTGCTTCCCTTTCCCTTGTTTCATTGTCAACTATGCAAAATATATTTTAATTAAATAAAGAACCAAAAAAGTAAGATTGGTTTCAACCTGCTTCACTTTTTATTAAGTTTCCCTGGAACAAAATCCTGACAGGTTGGACACTGATACTCAACCTTTCACTCTCCTGAAAACTAATGGTCCCTTTCAATTCACATAATCTCATCACTTTTAAAGTCAGGATATTTAAAAATATAATGTGGTAGTATAATTGTTTCTATTCCCTTCAAAGGGCTGTCTTCTTTGTATTATATATTAGTTCTCTGTTAATTTATTTTGTCTAATTTAAATTCATTTTATCAACCCATTCATCTACTTGGCATATTAATTTAAAAATTTCAAATTTGTCTACCCTGACATTCAATTCCTTGTCAAGTATACTCTTTTCCTTAATCCCTTTATGTGACTGGGATCATTTTTCCTTCACTCTACAGAATTGTGTTGTCATATGCCAATGCTGGTGAAATATTACTTTTATTTTTGTTTGCTTTAAGAGATTATAAAATATCTTAATTTTTGAAGTTTACTATTTATATGTTTTTATATTTATTGTACTGCTTTAATGATATAATTCCATTGTCTTCTGGATTCCATTGCTTCTGCTGAGAAGTCAGATGTTAGTTTTGTTTTTTCTTAATTTAAAAGTCTTTTACAAATTGATTTTTAAAAATAATTACCATTTTTCCCAAAATATTTTATTATGATGTTTATGGATGTCATTTAATTTTCATTTATACTGCATGGTAGTTTACGCACTTTATGAATCTGTTTTTGGTATCAGCAACTTTAGAGAATTCAGGATGAATATATATTCAGATATTATAATAATTCTACTCCATCTTTATATCCCCTTTTCCTCTATAAATCAAATTGCATGCATGCTAAATTTTTCATCTGTATTACTCTTATCTATAATGTTCTTTTTTATTGTCTTATTCTTTCTTTTCTGTGTTCCAATTGAAATACTTTCCACTAGAAAGGCTTAAAGTTAAGCTGGATTCAGAATAGGAATGTCAGTAAACTTGAAGGCAGGTTGAAAACAATTAGTCAAAATGGAACATAAAAGACTAAGAAAAAAATAGACTAAGAAACAAAAAAACAGAGCATGGTTGATATTTACTACATTAGCAAATGAAAAATTTGCAACTAGCATCCAAGAAGGAAAGAAAAGATAGAATAAATCAGAACTATTTGAAGAAATAAAGAATTGTGAATTTCTAAATTGATGACAGATATTACTGTATATTTGCAAGAAATTCCACAAAACTCTAAGCAATTAATACACACATAAAACCACTTAGCATGTTATAAATTAATTATTTAAAACTAAAAAAAGGATAGGGCTTCCTTGGTGGATCAGTGGTAAGGAATTCACCCTCCAATGCAGGAAACATGGGTTCAGTCCTTAGTCTGGGAAGATCCCACATGCCATGAAACAACTAAGCCCGTGTGCCATTACTGTTGAGCCTGTGTTTAAGACCCAGGAACCACAATTACTGAGACCTTGCACAGGAACTGCTGCTAAGTCACTTCAGTCGTGTCCGACTCTGTGCGACCCCAGAAACGGCAGCCCACCAGGCTCCCCTGTCCCTGGGATCCTCCAGGCAAGAACTCTGGAGTTGCCATTTCTTTCTCCAATGCATGAAAGTGAAAAGTGAAAGTGAAGTCACTCAGTCATGTCCAACTCTTAGTGACCCCGTGGACTGCAGCCTACCAGGCTCCTCTGTACATGGGATTTTCCAGGCAAGAATACTGCAGTGGGGTGCCATTGCCTTCTCCTACTGAAGCCTACATGCCCTAGATCCCAGGCTCAACATCAAGAGAAGCCACTGCAATGAGAAGCCCATGCACCACAACCAGAGAATAGTCGCTACTCACCACTAGAGAAAAGACCACCTAGCAATGAAGACCCAGCACAGCCAAAAAATAAATTTAAAAGAATATTAAAACAGTAAAAAGGATAAATCTTATGAGATAAGGAGAAAATACAAATGAATGATTAATAACTTCCCATCAGGGAAAACAGAATGTCAAATGACAGAAAATACTTATTTTTAGCTACAATTTTGTATTCAGTAAAAATATTGTTTAAATTTTAATAGACTTTAAAGGACACCTTCAGACAATCCCTACAAGTATTTGTATCTAGTACATACACTACAATAAATGGTTAAAAGAAATTCAAGTGGAAGGGAAAAACAAATAAAAGGCCAGATTTATAATACAAAATTAAAACACCAGGAAAACACTCTCTAGGGAAATGCATAAGATTATTGTTTTAGTAATTATATTGCTGTATTTAGAGTTCAAAATTGTTCAAAACGTAGTCATTCTTTAAAATGAAATAAAATAAGTTGCTGTTTAGTCCTATGTCATGGCTGACTCTTTTCTGATCCCATGAACAGAAGCCTGCCAGGCTCCTCTGTCCATGAGATTTCCCAGGTAAGAATACTGCAGTAGGTTGCCATTTCCTTCTCCAGGGGATCTTCCCAATGCAGGGTTCAAACCTGTGTCCTGCACTGGTAGGTGGATTCTTTACTGCTGAACCACTAGAAGCCCTAAATATGTTAGAGAGCTTATAATACAGAAGGATGTAAAATATAAGTACACAAGTGTTTGAAGAGAGTAAATATATTTTATGGTGAGATGATTTGATGGTTCATAAAGTGATTATGAAATATTCTAATTGCATATGAATATCTTTAGCATGGAAACTCAAAGATATATGTAGATAGTAAGTTAATATATGGTACAGTTCAGTTCAGTCACTCACTCATGTCCCATGAATCACAGCACGCCAGGCCTCCCTGTCCATCACCAAGTCCTGGAGTTCACTCGAACTCATGTCCATCGAGTCAGTGATGCCATCCAGCCATCTCATCCTCTGTCATCCCCTTCTCCTCCTGCCCCCAGTCCCTCCCAGCATCAGAGTCCTTTCCAATGAGTCAACTCTTCGCATGAGGTGGCCAAAGTACTGAAAGCATCAATTCTTCAGCACTCAGCCTTCTTCACAGTCCAACACTCACAGCCATACATGACCACAGGAAAAAACATGGCCTTGACTAGATGGATCTTTGCTGGCAAAGTAATGTCTTTGCTTTTCAATATGCTATCTAGGTTGGTCATAACTTTCCTTCCAAGGAGTAAGCGTCTTTTAATTTCATGGCTACAATCACCATCTGCAGTGATTTTGGAGCCCAAAAAAATAAAGCCTGACACTGTTTCTACTGTTTCCCCATCTATTTCCCATGAAGTGATGGGACCAGTTGCCATGATCTTAATTTTCTGAATGTTGAGCTTTAAGCCAACTTTTTCACTCTCCTCTTTCACTTTCATCAAGAGGCTTTTTAGTTCCTCTTCACTTTCTGCCATAAAGGTGGTGTCATCTCCATATCTGAGGTTATTGATATTTCTTCCAGGAATCTTGATTCCAGCTTGTGTTTCTTCCAGTCCAGCGTTTCTCATGATGTACTCTGCATAGAAGTTAAATAAGCAGGGTGACAAGATACAGCCTTGACATATTCCTTTTCCTATTTGGAACCAGTCTGTTGTTCCATGTCCAGTTCTAACTGTTGCTTCCTGGCCTGCATACAGAGTTCTCAAGAGGCAGGTCAGGTGGTCTAGTATTCCCATTTCTTTCAGAATTTTCCACAGTTTCTTGTGATCCACACAGTCAAAGGCTTTGGCATAGTCAATAAAGCAGAAATAAATGTTTTTCTGGAACTCTCTTGCTTTTTCCTTGATCCAGTGTACACACACCACAAAAAGGCAGGGCAAAATCCAAGGAAATAAAAACAGAAATGCTAATTTGAAAAGACATATATATCTCAATATCCATAGCAGCACTATTTACAATTGCTAAGATACAGAAGTAACCTAAGTGTACATGAACAGATGAAGAAGATGTGATATATATAAGCACACATACATACACAATGGAATACTGCAAAGCCATAACAATAACAGTTTTTTCTTTGCAGCACCAAAGATGGACTTTAGAGGGCATTATGCTAAGTTAAATAAGACAGAGAGAGAGAGAGACAAATACTGTATGATATGACTTATATGTGAAAATGAAAAAATATAATAAGCAAGTGAATATAACAAAAAAGAAGCAGATCCACACAGAGAACAAGCTGGGAATTACAAGTGGAGGAGAAAAAGGGCAATGTAGGAGTGAGGGAGTGAGATGTACAAACTATCTAGAGTAAGATAGGCTCAAAGATGTATTGCACAAATGAGGAATATAGGCAATATTTTGTAATAACTGCAAATGGAAAGTAACTTCTGAAATTTTCATAAAATTTATAAAAAGGTATTGCTGAGAAAATAAGAGAAAAGATTACTAATGAAAATAGAAACTTGAATAAAATTATCAATAGGATGAACATTTTTGTTTTCAAAAGCCAATGGGATAAATCAAAACTAAATATCAAGATAGGAGTCTTAACCCAGACATACCAATTATTAATTTGTATGTTTAAATTGAAATTCTCAATGAAAAGGTACAGATTGTCAGACTAGATGATTAATAAGACCACATTATATGCTGCTTCTAAAAAACACATTAAGAAATGTAGGCTGAAACTAAAATGTTAAAATATAGAATTCTAAACTGGGGAGCAGAGAAATAGGAAACAGTAGTGAGGAGATGCTCAAACCACAATGAATTGGAAGAATTGGATAGAAAGAGCTTCAGCCTGCAATACAGCTGTGATATCTGCCAAGATAATGGGAAACCTCATAACAAAGATACCACAATTTTAAAAGGCACATATTAGGCAGGAATATGGATCATCACTCAAGTACCCAAACCATGTTCAGTCATTAACTGGGAGTAGTCTGGGAAGAGCGGAGTTTGATAAAATGTTCTGGTGGATCCAGAAGTTGTGGCAAATGGAAGATCTCAATTAATTTTATTCTATCCAACACAGTTTCTCTCCTGAAAAGAGTTCTGAGTGGGGCGCTCCCATGGCTGGCTCAGAGACTTCCTCATCTTGATAGAATCTTTGAAAAGGCCGCAACTGACATCTTCCTCTTGACAGAAGATTGAATCTGTTCCCCTTGAGCTCAGAAGACTGTCTGCTATCACCTTTTCTATTCAACATTGTACTAGAGGTATGTGTATATATGTGTGTAAATATGAAAGTGAAGGTGAAGTCACTAAGTCATGTCCAACTCTTTGCAACTCCATGGACCTTAGCTCGCCAGGCTCCATCGTCCATGGGATTTTCCAGGCATGAATACTGGAGTGGGTTGCCATTTCCTTCTCCAGAGGATCTTCCCGACCCAGGCTCTCCCACATTATAGGCAGATGCTTTACCTGAGTCACAAGGGAAGTCTCTGTGTGTGTGTGTGTGTGTATATATACACACACACATACATATATACACACAAAAATGTATATATTTATGCCATAATATGTATTGTATATTAATATAAAGGATATTGCATCTGACTTTTGCTGAATGCAGTGTTCTCTCATATCTTTAAGGATAATAGTAGTAATATAACAGAATCTCTCAAGTTGCTTCGGTTTGTTTTCATGTTACTTTCTTTCCTAGCGATCTTAATCTATCATCTTACATATAAAATTGTTGTTTAGTCACTAAGTTGTGTCTGACATTTTTGCAATTCCATGGACTATAGCCCACTAGGCTCCTCTGTCCGTGGTATTTCCCAGGCAAGAATACTGGGGTCGGTAGCCATTTCTTTCTCCAGGGTATCTTTCCAACCCAGGGATTGAACCCATATTTCCTCCACTGGCAGGCAGATCCTTTACTACTGAGCCATCAGGGAAACCTAAGTATAATATAGTGATACCAAAAAGCAAGTTCAACTAACAGGGTTGTGGGAATACTTGTCCTTCACTATAGATAGATCTTACTGGCACTATTTGTGGAAATCATTGGTAATAATATTTTTTAGTTATTTTTTCTTTCTTTTTGTTGGACTTCCTTCCCATGCATTGTATAATAGATAATTCTCATCTCCTGCCTTACGCATGAACACCATTCTCCAAGTTAGAATACCAAATAGCAGAGAAGAAACCCTTGAGTATTCCTTAATCCTCATGAGATCAATCTCCCAAATCTTCAATTTTTCCTCCCAGGAAAGATAATTAGTATTTTACATGCTAGAGCATAATTGGGAATCTTCTCTTAAGTAGGGAAGCTACTATTTCCTACATATTTGGAGTGGGGAGAGGACAATTGGATATAATTTCTTCTCAATTAGACTTTCAACCAATCTGCTTGTAAAGGTTGCCTTCTTTTCCCTTTCAGAGTTCACTGCCACCAATTATTATGGTTTCCAGAAACTCTATGGGAATAGTTTAACTTCTTCTTAACTTTTCCAACTGCTAAATTAAGAGTCTGTCTTCTCAAGCTTACTGCATGTAACAGGAAGGCACTGCTATCTCTTTAATCCTTTTAAACACACTTAAGTGGTATCTATGCATGCATGTGTGTGTAGTTTCTCTGTAATTCCAGGATCTCTTGCTCTTAGGTTTTACTTTGAGGTTTTAAATTCAATAGCTTGAGTTCTCCTGGTGCTTGTGACTGCTGACTTTCACTTACCATGAACTTTGTTATTTCTGATTTTGAGTTTGTGAGCTCATCTTAATCTGGCCTCTTTTGATTTTCCCCTTTATAAACTTTACATGGAACAATGTTTCCCTCCAGAACAATTTTGCATTTGATTTCTAGACTCCCTAGAGTTTTCACTGCACCAGGATCATTTTTTAATTGATACATTCTCAGCCTGGGCTATACATATATTGCTAGCATAGTGTAAATTCATGTTCAAATACATCAAAGTTGCAGGGAAATTCTTTTGATTTCTTGTGAGAATTTTTGCCCCACAGGCAGAGTCATGAAAAAGGCAAACTATTTTCTATGGCGACAGATTTAGTTAGTTCTCTCACCAGTAATACTAAAGGTCTTTGATAGTATCTACTCTATGGGAATTTTCTAGGCTTGAAAGCATAGTATCAAATCATGACTGCTTTTAATAACGTCACTCAAGTGTTGTTGTATCATCTTAGTTACCTCTGTCTAGTTCTCAATGTATTATTCACTTCTGTCATCTAGAATGGCTTCATTTTTTATCTGTAAACTACTGCATTAATTTTTAAAATTGTCTTAATTTATCTAAAATCTAGTTTTTCAAGAGAAAATAAACAATAGCAATTGCATTAACCCAAATCCACTACACAATTTAATGTTACAAAGAAACCATAATTTGTGTTTCTTAATAGTGATGTATGTTCAAGATAAAGGACTTACTAAATAGGAATTAGTGTGTGTATATTTCCTTTTTCAGTATCCTTTATGAAAATCTCAAAGATTTTAGAGCTATTGTACATGATCATGTCTGTCAATCCTTTAGACCTATATTTACATTGGTTATTGGTTTGCTGCACTAGGCAATAATTTTCTCAGTTCTCAAAATAAATGCTTTTTGCTTTTTTCTGTCCACTCATCTGTCGACCAAGTGGAAATATTCCAATGTGTCTCAGGTTATATCTTTTTGCTTGGCATTGGGCTCCCAGCTTATTCTTAAGCAGATTCTCTGTAATAAAACAAGGAGCAATTGCTAGCATTTCCTACATTCATGCATCTTTTTGGAATTCAGAATTAGAGATCTGGTTGATTTGTGAGGCTGTCTTTTTCTGCTGATGGTGAGGATGGCTCCCAGTGACACTCTGAAGCTACTTGAGAAGCTGAACGTGACATCCATGGCATGTCTGTGTTCACAGCAGGAGAGACCCTGCACTCAGCTCTGCTCTATTGACCCCTTGCTCAATTTGTCCTTTCATGCCATCAGCCATGATTCAGAAATAGATGCTGCCTTTCTCTGGTTTTCAAGTATCTACAACTTGTCAAATAATATACACATGACAAGGTTGCCCAAGAAGAAACCTGTGTAATTTCATAACATTTCTGCTTCTTAACAGAAATCACTATATTGTGAATGGCTTTCTTCCAGATGTATACTATAAAATATATCAGTTCATCAATTATGCTCAAGTATTGATACCTGTGTACTTTTGTGTATACATGTTTCCTTGGTGGGGGGCAGAATATATAAAATAAAAAATGTGTGAGTGTGTGTGTATCTCTCTCTCTCTCTCTCTCTCTCTCTCTCTCTATATATATATATATATATATATATATATATATATGTATATATATATATGGGAGATGGTGAGAACAGGGGAAGGATGGCATGCTGCAGTCCAAGGGGTTGCAAAGAGGCAAACAGAGCTTAGTGACTGAAGAACAACAACAATAAATATAAATAAATATTTAGTTTCCTCGTGTCTCACACAGTAAAGAATCTGCATGCAATCCCTTGGTCAAGAAGATCCTGGAGAATGGATGGAATGGCTAACCACGCCAGTATTCTTGCCTAGAGAATTCCATAGAGAGAGGAGCCTGGTGGGGTATAGACCATGGGATCGCAAAGAGTCAGACACGACTGAGTGACTAAAGCTTGTTTATTTATTTGTGTGTGTGTGTGTGCGCATACGTTAAAGTTAACTTACTTCTTTGGTGAACTTATCTGGTTTCATGGGTTAAACAGCATCTATATTCAGACAGTTAAAAATTTAAACTTCAAGCCTTATTCCCTTTCCACTCATATAAATCCAACTGTCTATTCAACATTTATATCTAACTTTCCAATCAATATGTGATAGTAAGGTCAAATTTTCCACTTGTAAAATGTACTGGCTTTATTTCTCATTTTTTGTTCTATACCAGTATTTCCCATTCTAAGAGATTCCATCGTTTGGTTGCTCAAGTGAAAAATACTGAATTATTCATTGAATCTTATTTACTATGGCCCCATACCATATCAGTCAATATCTCCTGTTTATATTTCTTCAAAATATGTCTAAAATCTAAAATTCTTGATGCACCCATTATCAGAATATTTAATTGTCTCTCACCTGAATTACTGTAATAGCTCCCAAGGGGTTCTTAGATTTCCTTTCTCATGCTTTCCTCCAACTGCATATTATCAATATTCTAACCAAAGAAAAATTGTAATATGTTGGATTATATTGCTGTTCTGCTCAAAAATCCATTGTTCTCTATGTTGCCAGTATCAAATGATACATAAGAACAGTCTTATACTATTGGCAGTTTTATCATCACAGTTTTACAAATGGAGTAACAAGGCAGGCAAGGATCCGTTTCTTGACCCATGCTATCTGGGTAAGAGTAGTAATATACAAGGAGGTCAGGGAGTCTTTTTGGAGAATCTATGCTTTCAACCTCTCGCAATAGGTATTGCCAGAGGGCATCACAGGGCAGACACACTGAAACCATAATCACAGAAAACTAGTCAGTCTAATCACACAGACCACAGCCTTGTCTAACTCAGTGAAACTAAGCCATGCCATGTGGGGTCACCCAAGATGCGCGGTTCATGGTGGAGAGGTCTGACAGAATGTGGTCCACTGGAGAAGGGAATGGTAAACCACTTCAGTATTCTTGCCTTGAGAACCCCATGAACAGTATGAAAAGGCAAAATGATAGGATACTGAAAGATGCCCTCCCCAGGTCAGTAGGTGCCCAATAGGCTACTGGAGATCAGTGGAGAAATAACTCCAGAAAGAAAGAAGGGATGGAGCCAAAGGAAAAGCAATATCCAGTTGTGGATGTGACTGGTGATAGAAGCAAGTTCCTATGCTGTAAAGACAATATTATATAGGAACCTGGAATGTCAGGTCCATGAATCAAGGCAAATTGGAAGTGGTCAAACAGGTGATGGCAAGAGAGAACGTTGACATTCTAGGAATCAGCAAACTAAAATGGACTGGAATGGGTGAATTTAACTCAGATGACCATTATATCTACTACTGCAGGCAGGAATCCCTCAGAAGAAATGGAGCAGCCATCACGGTCAACAAAAGAGTCCTAAATGCAGTTCTTGGATGCAATCTCAAAAACGACAGAATGACCTTTGTTCGTTTCCAAGGCAAACCATTCAATATCATGGTAATCCAAGTCTGCCCCCAACCAGTAACACTGAAGAAGTTGAAGTTGAAAGGTCCTATGAAACCTACAAGACCTTTTAGAACTAACACCCAAAAAAGCTCAACATTCAGAAAACTAAGATCATGGCATTTGGTCCCATCACTTTATGGGAAATAGATGAGGAAACAGTGGAAACAGTGTCAGACTTTGTTTTTTTGGGCTCCAAAATCACTGCAGATGGTGATTGCAGCCATGAAATTAAAAAACCCTTATTCCTTAGAAGGAAAGTTATGACCAATCTAGATAGCATATTGAAAAGCAGAGACATTACTTTGCCAACAAAGGTCTGTCTAGACAAGGCTATGGTTTTTCCAGTAGTCATGTATGGATGTGAGAGTTGGACTGAGAAGAAAGCTGAGCAGCAAAGAATTGATGCTTTTGGACTGTGGTATTGGAGAAGACTCTTGAGAGTCCCTTGGACTGCAAGGAAATCCAACCAGTTCATTCTAAATGAGATCAGTCCTGGGTGTTCTTTGGAAGGACTGATGCTAAAGCTGAAACTCCAATACTTTGACCACCTGATGCTAAGAGTTGACTCAGTGGAAAAAACTCTAATACTGGGAGGGATTGGGGGTAGAAGGAGAAGGGGACAACAGAGGATGAGAATGCTGGATGGCATCACTGACTCGTTGGCTATGAGTTTGAGTGAACTCCGGGAGTTGGTGTTGGACAGGGAGGCCTGGCATGCTGCAATTCATGAGATTGCAAAGAGTCAGAATGACTGAGTGACTGAACTGAACTGAACTGATGCTTTCAACCATGAGGTACTATCTTTCAGTGGTAGGTATCTAAGAAGCCTTAAGTGTGCTGCACCTCTTCTCTTCCTACATCCCTCTGACTTTTCTTCCTTCATTTCCTTTTAGTCTCTCATTTGTTCAGTCCGCTGAACTTGATATTCCTCAAAGATTTCAGGAGTCAATCTGTATCAAATTATCTTCACTGATTCTTCCCTGCAGCTAGATGCTGGGGTCCAGCCCCAGTGGATCCAGGGTAATTCGAAAGGGGGATGGAGTAGGCGTCCTAGGAAAGAACTTATTTAATTAGAAGTATAAAGAGAGATTAGAAAGGAATAGTGTAGTAGGAAAATTAGAGGAGAAAAAGTGGCTGAATAATTTGGTTTATGTGGCACACCAATCACCACCTATGTAGGCCACAGGTGTCTTTCCGTTCTCCCAAAGGAGAGGAGGCACTGAGGTCTCCCCAGTCCAATCTTAGAAGCCCAGGCAAAATTAGCAGGCTTGGTGAGTACCCACATTCCAGATGGGAATTCAGCCAGAAGAACGGAGAGCAAGAAAGAAACGACACGGGGGAATCAGTCTTTCCATAAACTGATCCCATTTCTTTATTTTTCAGGTTTGCTTATATACTTTTTGTTATACATAGGGATGAATACAGAGTCACACGGGGGTCAGCAGTCCTGACCTTTATCAAAATCAGGTGCTTCACATAAATGTATAAAAAGAGGTCTTAGGGCCTTACATCATCTTATGGCCATGAGGCCTACTGACATTTTATGACCCTTTTTTTCTGATAACGGTTAGTTAACCAGAAAACTTATTTTTTCCAAGGGTGTTTTTTCTTAAACCAGGCACCACCCTCTGAAGGTACCAGATAAAGTTGCATTCCTATAGAGTGAAGGTGTAGTGGGTTACAACTAAGAAAGGAATTTATTTAACATAAGGTTAACATGATTAATCTTTAAAGTTAATACTTATTTCTCCTATATGCTAGTTATATTCATTATAAGGGCAGGAAATATGGAGATTTAGCAGTAAAACATCAGCCCAACAAATCAAAATGCTTTCACCAAGGTTCCCCTTAAGATCTATTTAGTATTAAGATAATGATAAAGTTACATTTTTGCATAGCAAGGACACAGTGATTTATAACAGAGTACAGTGATCTATTACAAAAGAGAAAATTAATTAACTCAAAAAGTCTAGTATTGCTAACATCAAAAACTACTATCTTTCCTTTTCTATATTCCAAATACATTGATTAATATATTTCCAAGTGCCTAAGGATATAGAGGCCTGGTGGCAATCATTGACTCAACAATGAGAAAAGCCCTATGCTAATTAAGACTTTCAAAATACTCCAAGCTCTCTGCGCTGTTTATGGTTGAGAGGTAGTAAACAATCATGTGCTTGGCAGGAGTATGGATAATCTTGTCACACAAGCTAGTCTGCCAGCAGAGAGGTTTGACCTGAGACACCCTTGTCACACCCAGGGCAGGGAATTAGCAGCAATTATTGGCATAACAAATGAAAAACCTTTCACCAATACAATTCCTAACCAGCCCACTATACTAATAATTTCTAACTTCCCCAAAGAATGTGCCTTTAGTAAGTCTAAAACATCTCATGCCTCTCATGGTTGGGAGCCTGTAAACAATCACATGTGGTCAGAGGAACCTGTACAGGAAGGCTAGATAACCTTCAGAGGAGTTCGTAAGTTGAAACACTCTTGTCATGCCCAGGAATGTTTATTGACTTGGAGCTGTAAGCTAACCCCTTCTCTGAGAGAGGTAATGGGGGTCAGTCCCCCGTAAAGTCAGAGGTATAGATCAGAGCATGAAACAGTAAAGTAGGTAGACTCTGGTTTTGGGGGTAGATGCTTAGGAACAGGGGGTTTCCTGAGGCTTGATCACGCCTTTGCTTATGCCGAAGCCTGCTTCCTCATGACCTTTGCCATGGGCGGAGCTCCTCACGCTGGCTCCGGGCAACTAGATTTCTCCTCTACCAAAAATTAACTTGGCTCACACTCTTATTGCGTTCCTCCACTCTGATGTTGCATTCTCACTCAGGCCTATCTTGTCTTAATTGAATATTTCAACATTCCTGCTCCTGGCCTTACACTATTTTAGATCCAGTCAATGTTTGTCCATAAACTTAACAGCCTCTAACCTACTATTACATTTATTTCCTTATAAATTACATTTAGTTTATTTTGGCATCATATAGAAAAAGCAAAGAGGAAAACAAAATTACCAATTTAGTAAATAATAAAAGTTACATTTTATAATAATAATCAATCTTTAATTTATGTGTAGCTTTTCCTCTGAATTTATTATGAAATATTTACTAACAATTCTCAACTGTGATAAGTGAATTTATAGTGCAGGTTTAAGGATAGACTGAGGTAGAAATGATTAAGGCTGACTTTAAAAACAAACTAAACTAAATATAACAAACATTAACTGACATTTTTATTACTATTATCAGGCTCACTGTCATTTCTCCTCCAAGCAATTTTCACTATATATAACTCCTTTTATAAAAGGTAAAAGCACTTTGAAAACATGCTATTAACACATTTTACCAAGCACTTCGTAAATCTTAATATTTATGTTAAATAAGATCTAAGTCATCACAAATGCTTATGAGGTTTTTATATTCCATATTTTTATAAGTAATTCCATGTACAGAGTTTAAATGTTTCATTGACGTTCATTCAGTAGGCAACTTATCCAAAGTTTAGATTCAGTATTTTCTTTCACTAGAGAATAGGTTTATTGCTTACTGATATCCCCAAATTTCTTCTCACTATTGTCATTATTGAAAAAAGAAACCTCTTGTGAAAATTATCAGTTACCCTAAGAATATTTATTACTGTAGCTAATGTCATTTCACAGTACCCCTTTTCTTAAATGGTTTAAAATATTATCATTAGTCTAATATAAATTTTACCTTTTCTATTAGTTTAATTTTACCTGGGAATTCAAATATATTTTTATATACACTGACATAAATTATAAAGAAGAGGTCAAATGCAGGGCAGTCTGCAATGGCAGTCATACACACAGTTACAGAAATGTAATTAATTCCTGCTCATTCTTATATGCTTCTTATTCTCTGAAATTCTTTTGATGTTGATTTCTCCCCAGATATATATTTCATGGTCTGTGATTATCAAGAATATTCTTTGTTCAACGTCTAATATAAGTTTATGTATGGTGGATTAAAATTTGTAAGGTAGAATAACTTTCAGCTTTTACAACATCTCTTGAACACTATCGTAAGTTAATTTGGAATAGGGCTATTTCTTGAACAGACTAATATCTAGATATTCATTATTAGCATAAAAGATTCTTCATTGTTCCCTTGTATATTCAATTGATATTTTGAATTTGAATGTATATCATATGTGTAAGATTTTCTAAATAAAATTTGAGGAAAACATAGAGAATTGAGTTTTAAGATGAACATGTTTCAGCTACTTTTTAAAGTAGTTAAATAAATAAGCTGTAATATCTTCTTAAAAATAATATTTAGAAAAATAACTGCACTAAAACATGTCAGGTATTATAGGAAACTATATTCGGAACCAAATAAATATAAGACAGTTGTAATGCCTCAAAATATGTTTTTGCAAATTTTTTCAAAAATTGTAAAAAAAAAAGAGAGAAATTCTAAATCTCAAATATTAAATTAGGAGATATAACGATCTGACTTCAACTGATCTGTAATTTGCCTATTTGTAACACTTTGAATTGTGTTACTGGAGAAAACTCTCAAGAGTACCTTGGACAGCAAGAATATCCAACCAGTCAATCCTAAAGGAAATCAACCCTGAATATTCACTGGAAGGACTGATGCTGAAGCTGAAGCTTCAGCACTTTGGCCACCTGATGTGAAAAACTGACTCATTGCAAAAGACCCTGATGCTGAGAAAGATTGAAGGCAGGAGGGAGGAGATGACAGAGGAGGAGATGACAGAGGATGAGATGGTTGAGTGGCATCACCGACTCAACAGACATGAGTTTGAGCAAACTCCTGGAGATGGTGAAGAACAAAGAAACCTGGCATGCTACAGTTCATGGGGTCACAAAGTGTCAGACATGACTGAGCAACTGAACAGCAGCAACATGGAAACAATAACGCCTGCATTTCCTTCCTCACAAAGATTTTGTAACATGAAGTTGAAACTTATATAAGCTTCTTGAAGAAATTAAACCTCCGTAATCTATTTGTGCTACCATTTTTTTTCTAGCCTACACCTCTGTTAGGGGCTTCCCAGGTGGCGCTAGTGCTAAAGAACCAGCCTTCCAGTGCAGGAGACTTAAGAGATGAGGATTCAATCCCTGGATTGGGAAGATCCCCTGGAACAGGGCATAGCAACCCACTCCAATATTCTTGCCTGGAGAATCCCACAGACAGAGGAGTCTGCTGGGCTACAGTTCATAAGGTTGCAAGGAGTCAGACACGATTTAGTGACTTCGCACACATGCACGCCTCTATTACAGTCCTCATCTCCAAACATTCTATTCAACAAAACAGGCTATTGCAATTATATTATGTAGTGTTACCACAACCAATTGAAAACTTTCACACCTCTTAGCCTGTATTCCCATATCCCCCTCAAAGATGTTTCTTCATCTTAATTTGTCTCTATTTTACTCATTTGGGGACCTATTCTGCTTCAGGAGGAGAAAGCAGGAATGTAAGGGGACGTCAGAGGATGAGATGGTTGAATGATATCACCAAATCAATGGACATGAGTTTGAGCAAACTCTGGGAGATGGTAAAGGACAGGAAAGCCTGACATGCTGCAGTACGTGGAGTTGCACTATAAAGCCTTAAACAACAGGAATTTAGCTTCTTACCATTCTGGAAGCCTAAAGTTCAAAACCAAGGTGTCAGCAGGGTTAGTTCCATCTGAAGGCTGAGAGGAAAGGTTGTGCACTAGAGCTCCCTTGTTGACCTCAAGACGGCTGTCTTCTCCCTCTGTCTCTTTATATTCTCTTCCGTGTGTGTGTGTGTCTGAGGTTTCCCTTCTATACTGGATTAGGGCTCATCCTAATGACCTCATTTTAATTTTATTATGTCTGTAAAGATACTATCTCCAAATCAAGTCACTTTCTGAGATACTGGAGATTAGGATTTCAACATACGAATTTTAGGCAAGCACAATTCAATTCATAAGAGTGTCCTAAAGTGTCAAGTACTGAGGAAGCAAAAGGCAGAGAAAAAAGGAAAGATATACCATCTGAATGCACAGTTCCAAAGAATAGCAAGGAGAAGGAAGAAAGCCTTCCTAAGTGATCAATGCAAAGAAATAGAGAGAAACAATAGAATGGGAAAGACTAGAGATCTCTTCAAGAAAATTAGAAATATCAAGGGAAAATTTCATGCAAAAATGGGCACATAAAGGACAGAGACAGTATGGACCTAACAAAAGCAGAAGATATTAAGAAGAGGTGACAAGAATACACAGAAGAACTACACAAAAAAGATCTTTACTCAGATAAAGATAATCACAATAAAGATTATCACTCAGATAATCACAATGGTGTGACCACACTCCTAGAGCCAGACATCCTGGAATGTGAAGTCAAGTGGGCCTTAGGAAGCATCACTATGAACAAAGCTAGTGGAGGTGATGGAATTCCAGTTGAACTATTTCAAATCCTAAAAGATGATGCTGTGAAAGTGCTGCACTCAATATTTCAGCTAATTTGTAAAACTCAGCAGCAGCCACAGGACTGGAAAAAGTCAGTTTTCATTACAATCCCAAAGAAAGGCAATGGCAAAGAATGTTCAAACTACTGCAAAATTTCACTCACCTCACATGCTAGCAAAGTAATCTTCAAAATTCTACCAGAGAGGCTTCAAAAGTACATGAACCGAGAACTTCCAGATGTTCAAGCTGGATTTAGAAAAGGCAGAGGAACCAAAGATCAAATTGCCAACATGCATTGGATCATAGAAAAAGCAAGAGAATTCCAGAAAAAACTTTTATTTCTGCTTCATTGACTACACTAAAAAGCCTTTTGCTGTGCGGATTAGAACAAATTGTGGAAAATTCTTCAAGAGATGGGAATTCCAGACCACCTGACCTGCCTTCTGAGAAATCTGTATGCAGGTCAAGAAGCAACAACATTTAGCACTGGACATGGAACAATGGACTCGTTACAAATTGAGAAAGGAATACAAAGCTGTATATTGTCACCCTGCTTATTTAAATTATATGCAGAGTACATCATTTGATATTCTGGGCTGGATGAAGCACAAGCTAGAATCAACATCACTGGGAGAAATATCAATAACCTCAGATAAGCAGATGACACCACCCTTATGGGAGAAAACGAAGAAAAACTAAAGAGCCTCTTGATGAAAGTGAAAGGGGAGAGTAAAAAAGCTGACTTACAACTCAACATTCAAAAAACAAAGATCATGGCATCTGGCCCCATCACTTCATGGCAAATAGATAGGGAAACAATGGAAACAGTGAAAGACTTTATTTTTGGGGTCTCCAAAATCACTGGAAATGGTGACTGTAGCCATGAAATTTAAAAATGCTTGCTCCTTGGAAGAAAGCTATGACCAATCTAGACAGCATGTTAAAAAGCAGAGATGTTACCTTGTTGACAAAGGTCCATCTAGTCATAGCTATGGTTTTTCTAGCAGTCATGTATGGATGTGAAAGTTGGACCATAAAGAAAGCTCAGCACCAAAGAACTGATGCTTTTGAACTGTGGTGTTGGAGAAGACTCTCGAGTGTCCCTTGGACTATAAGGAGATCAAACCAGTCAAGCCTAAAGGAAATCAGTCCTGAATATTCATTGGAAGGGCTTATGCTGAAGTTCCAATACCTTGGCCATCTGATATGAACAACTGACTCACTGAAAAAGACCCTGATGGTGGGAAAGATTGAAAACAGAAGGAGAAGGGGATGACAGAGGTTGAGTTGGTTGGATGGCATCACTGACTCAATGGACATTAATTTGAGTAAGCTCCGGGACTTGGTGATTAATTTTTTAAGGTATGAATGTCAATTTTAAAATTCTATGATATATATATATATATATATATATATATCCATTAAATTAAATTAAATTGTATTGTTCTGAAATACACCTTTCGTACATATTTGAGGAAAAAAAAAAAAAAAGATTTCTGGTCACAAGTCTTTCCTTCCCGCTGCTGCTGCTGCTAAGTTGCTTCAGTAGTGTAAGCTATCTAAAATGCACAGGGCTCATATTATTCTGTTGTTGTTTAGTCACTAATCTATGTCTAACTCTTTTTTGACCCCATGGATTGTAGCTTGCCAAGCTCCTCTCTCCATGGGATTTCCAAGGCAAAAATATTGGAGTGGGTTGTCTTTTCCTTCCCCAGAGCAAATTTCTTACCCAGGGATTGAACCTATGTCTCCCACTTGGCTGGCACATTCTTTACCACTGATCCACCAAAGAAACCCATTAAGGTGCTATTATTTTTATATATGCATGCTCAATAGATCTGAAAACAATCAAAGTATGGATAAATTGAGAAAAATTATGTTTGTTAAGATAATTGGCATTCATAAGTGCTGTCATCTCCATCTCAATGGCATCTCCAACTATAACTGTATCACTGTTATAGTTATTCAGACAGAATCCACCTAAGATTTGAAAATATACAAGACAGAGAAGATATCATAGATCCCAATACCTTTGTGAAACACTGGAATGGGTATCTAGATATTATAAAGCATTCCCTTTAATTTACACCAATGGGAACAAAAATATTCTAATATAGACAACTTTTGAAAATGTTCCAGCCTACATATAAAAATAAGTGAATAGTTTATTACTAAAGAAAAAATGAGATACTGAAGGACATAAAATAACACATAAAATCATATCAAAGGAAACGACAAATAAGGTGAAAAGACAACCCTCAGAATGGGATAAAATAATAGCAAAGGAAACAACAAAAGAATTAATTTTCAAAATATACAAGCAGCTCATACAACTCAATACCAGAAAAACAAACAACCCAATCAAAAAGTGGGGAAAAGAACCAAAAAGACATTTCTCCAAAGAAGACATACAGATGGCTAACAATCACATGAAAAGATGCTCAACGTTACTTATTATTAGTGAAAGTGAAGTCACTCAGTTGTATCTGACTCTGCGACCCCATGGACTATAGCCTGCCAGTCTCCTCCATCCATGGGATTTTCCAGGCAAGAGTACTGGAGTGGGTTGCCGTCAGGGAAATGCAAATAAAAACTACAATGTGGTGCCACCTCATACCACTCAGAATGGCCTTCATGAAAAAGTCTACAAACAATAAATGCTGGAGAGGGTGTGGATAAAAGTGAACAATCTTGCATTGCTGTTGGGAATGTAAACTGATACAACCACTATGGAAGATGGTATGGAGATTCCTTAACAAGCTAGGAATAAAACTACCATATGACCCAGCAATCCCATTGCTAGACATATACCCTGAGGTAACCAAAATTGAAAAATACACATGTACCCCAATGTTCATTGCAGCACTATTTACAATAGCTAGAACATGGAAGCAACCTAGATGTCCATAGACAGATGAATGGATAAAGAAGCTGTAGTGTATATATACAACACAATACTAAGCCATAAAAAGGAATGCATTTGAATCTGTTCTAATGAGGTGGATGAACCTAAAGCCTATTACACAGAGTGAAGTAAGTCAGAAAGAGAAATATAAATATCGTACACTGACACATATATATGGAATCTAAAAAGATGGTACTGATGAATTTATTTTCAGGGCAGCAGTGGAGAAAATAGACATAGAGAACAAACCTATGGACACAGGGGGAGGGGAGGAGGGAGAAGGTGAGATACATGGACAGAACAACATGGAAATTTACAATACCATATGTAAAATAGATAGTCAATGGGAATTTGCTGTGTGACTCAGGGAACTTGAACAGTGGCTTTGTGACAGGTTGGAAAGGCGAAATGGAGAGGGAGATCGGAGGGAACTTCCAGAGGGAGGGGACATGGGTGTACCTATGGCTAATTCTTATTGATGTATGACAGAAAAATCACAAAATTCTGTAAAGCAATTAGCTTTCTATTATAAAAAATAAAGATGAACAAAAAAATTCCATTAATACATAAAGATAGTAGTATGTTGTCTTTGAGATATACAGATAGCTATAGATGACTAATACCAAGACTAAATGTAAATGCATATGATCTTTTGAATATAATATAATACTGAAAAATGGAGAAGGAAATGGCAGCGCATCTCAGTATTCTTGCTTGGGAAATCTCATGGATAGAGGAGCTTGGCAAGCTACTGTCCATGAGATTGCAAGAGTCTGACATGACTGAGTGACTAAGCAACAAGAACAATATTAAAAATAATAATAATATTATTTAAATAATATAACTCTGAACTCAATATGAAGAAATATTTAACTAAATTATTGTGAAATCTGGAATGCCAATTGCTGAATTATTTTCTTGTGCCATGTGTTTATACTGCCTATGAGAGGGCTTTTAATTTAGATAATGAAAAAAATGATTTGAAAAATTCCCATTAATATATTGTACTTAGGTCCCTGTGCACGATTCTGTGTATAGGTCTGTGTATGTGTGTGCATGCCCCCAAACACTTACACACTTGTCTGACACTTCCTTTTAGCTAACAACCTTCCTTTTATTTATTTATTTTCTTTCTTTCTTCTTTTTTTTTTAATTTTAAAATCTTTAATTTACCTTCCTTTTAGATAGTAACCCAAACATCTAATAGAATAGAACTCTTTGTCTTAGTAGAAAAGCAAAGGGTTAATGCTCATTTTTAGCTTTTTTGATTGTTTTATTGATTATTCTGAATATTTTAACTTTTATAGAATTTTTCTACTCTTTAAATGGCTAAAATATATACCAATTGATACTTTTCACAGAATGAAAAATTTATAATACTTAGTATAGTCTAGTATTGTTTCCCTGTTTTTATTTTATAGACATTATTTTCTTACTTTTTTCAAATCTTATTTTGATTCATATTTGTTCCTAAAATTTGAAAGCAATATTCAATTATATTTGTTAAAACATACACTTTTCAAAATGTTTAAAATTTTGACTAATTTTGAGTTCTTTCAAAGCTAAGAAAGATTTTTTATTATGCAGTCCTGGGACTCTAGTTTCTGTTCAGTAATTAGAATTCTCTAGATTTAAAATCAATTCAATACATAACAAAGATGTTCTGTTGGTAAAATACATTTTTGCTTGTTGCCTACTGATCATTCCTATTTTCTTTGGCATCCTAAGGGATTATACTTCTGTATCCTCTAACTATTTCTCCTCAAAGATTTTACACACACTTGGGTGCCATTGACATAAAATTTATCATAAATTCTACATCATGGTAGAATTTTGTAAATTTCGTACTCAAATAAATATTTTTATAATGAAAAATCACTGTTAGATATGTGATACATTCAATACATAAACTAGCCTATCTTTTTCTTAAAAGAAGTGCTTGTAATATCTAATTATGCTATAAAGTGAGACGAATCAATCTGCCCCAGGTAGTACAGCTGCAAGGCTTAGTAATTTTTTTATAGTACTGACTTCTTAAAAACATTAATGTAAAATAACATAATTCTTTCAAACTGAGCTTTTCTTACTTTTACCAGCATGCTACACAGAATGATTTCTTACTTTTAGCAGCATGTTAGGCAAATTTAACAAGTGAATGACACTTTAAAGCAAAAAGAAGAAATGTATTGGTTTAAATATTTTAAATTATGTTTATAAAACCACCAGAACAAATAAATTATACACTCACTTGAAATTATTTTAGAGATTAAGAACTTAAATATGTTATTAAGAAATAAACTAATATTTTAACTATAAAGAATAATGTGGTTTGCCTCTCTGTGTATTGTTCTGAGTTATTCTGACATTTCAAAATATATATATGACTTCTATTAAATCTATGAACTTTCATGTAGATTTTTGAAAAGAATAACTTTTTAATTAATGTTTTGCTTATCTTTTCTTTATTAAAATACACTACACAATAGGAAATGATATAGTTTCTCTTCACCGGAAGATCACATAAAAATATAATGAGTATTTCATTAAAAAAAATTTACCACCACATTACTCATAGGTTTGTTGTTAGTTACAATAAAAGCCATAAAACACTAATATATCAGGTGTTATTTATTAAGGTGATGTATCAATTGCTAAATTCTACATATCGACTTTTAGAAGAATGTTTATGTTGAGAATAATGACTGCATTACCCTTACAAAGTATAAAATATTGTGAAACCATACTTTTAATTCTCACTTTGTCTACATTTTGAGATAATTTATTTATCCAATTCTAATTATGATTAAGTAACAAGAACAAGACATACTTATGTACTAAAATTAACTATAACATAAACAAACAGAAAAAAATACAAAAAATGCTTGACAAAAGTGAACAAATGTTTCAGACATTAGACTCTGCAAGGTATGACTTTGAAGAAAACAAGTGAGTTATTCTTAATGTTAGCTCAGATCTCCTGTTATAAATTTTTAATTCTAAAATAAGGTATGGAAAATCAAACAGAGTTCAAAAGCCTTACTGCAATGAGAAGGTAGAGACTGGAATCTGGAAAGGCTGAGATGGCTGAAACTTATAAAGCAAAGTTCTAGAAGAAAACTACAAAGAAAAAACTCCAGAAATGTGCTTATGGTCCAATTGATATGCTCAACATGAAACTATTCAAGTGTGAAGAATAATTCTAAAAGCCCAGGAAAAGAAAAACTGAAAGACTGTAAACTTAAAACTTTTCATTAATCATGCAGGACAAGAAGCTATTTGAGATACATACAAGCAAAATGACTAGTTTTCAGTGACCACCTGCGCCATTTAGGGGAGATACTGGAAGTCTCATGTTTTAATAGGACTGAACCATCTTGGATTAAATGTTCCAGTTTATATTCTCTAAAAAAGCTATCTTATTGACTCGCAAATAATTTAACAGTCAGCCCAAACACTCTTCAAGAAAGAAATCAAAATCCAGTCATTCAACAAGAAAATACAATGAAGAGCATCTTACTAAAACATGACAAGCAGCAGAAAATTTCGAATAAATGTATCAATAAACTTGAAAGCAAAGTTAGATCATTTAATGAAATAAAAAGCACCAGAGGCTTAGTAATCTATGAGGAAATTTCATTTTGTTTAACATATGTGTGATCACAGACCTTCATTTTCTATATTGTTTTATGTTATTTGCTTACTAGATATTTGACACAATTCACCCTTAAATAATTTTAAAAATTTTGGTCTGAAATTATATATGTGTGTGAGTGTGCATACATGCACATGTGTGCATTAAATTTATTTGTTGGTTTATTTCCGGATTTTTAATTTTACTTAAGTTGATTGACTTACAGTTATTTATTATTCCTTATTGTTTTAGTCTCAGTAGAGTCTGGAGGAATAGAATGTGCATTCCTGAGGCTGACATTTTGATAATCTTTTTTAGTTTAATTTTTAATTCCAATTTCAAATTTGTTGATAATTTTTAAACAATTTCTAATGCTTTTGAACTGACTCATTGGAAAAGACCTTGATGGTGGGGAAGATTGAAGGCAGGAGAAGGGGACAACAGAGGATGAGATGGTTGGATGGCATGACCAACTCAACTGACATGAGTTTGAGCAAGCTCTGGGAGTTGGTGATAGATAGGGAAGCCTGGCATGTCTCAGTTCATGGGGTCGCAAATAGTCGGACAGGACTGAGCAACTGAACTGAACACTTTTGATTGCTTTCTCTATTACTTCTTTTTTCAATTTTTTAAAATTTTTAGTTGCATAATTATTTTCTTTTTATTTTCTCCTTCTTTGGGATTTAAATTTGCTTATCATTTATCCAAATTCATAAACTTTAGTTAACAACTGATTTCAATTGCTACCTTGTTTTGAATATGTTTTTAATACTAAGCCTGTGGAAAATTACAGCAATAGGTCTTAAAGGTGATGTATCAGGATCTAAGGAATGCAGTGTTGGATCAGCTTGATTTATGTAGAACAAGGAGAGATTCTGCTTTCATTGTGTTAACTCAAGTGCCTGGAAATGACTAAGACTTTGCCTGGTTGGCTGATGTGATCATCAATCCAAAAGTGATTTAACAAAACAGAGTTGAATTGCCTGAACTTTTTTCTTGTTCTGTAGAAAAAAGTATTGGGAGGGAGAGAGAAAGGTCAGAAATTTAGAAAGATCAGAAATTTAGAGAGCATCTATCATATAAAACTTGTTTACTCATTCTCTACCAATGTTCTCTTGAGGAAAAAAGAGTTCTTCATAAAGGCTGTGATTGAGATGGTCTTAGTATTTTCAAACATGAAGGCTACTATCCACAAGCAGAGCGTGCCAGTGGAAGTGATGTCATGAAGTGAGCTCAGGCTCACTGAAATACCTAGAGATGACAGGATCTGTGATGGCTGTGGTCAAGTGGCAAGACTTAAATGCCATTTATGAGATGCGTATGGTTATCATAATGGGCAGCAGAGTCAAACAATTAGAATTGCTTGGGTCATAGATGTTTTTGATGTGGCTGGTTGACTAAACTCCCAACAATGGAAACAGATAGGCAACCTACTGAAGTTATATTTGTTTTGCATAGGCAGGAAATATCCATCTTTGTTGAACAGAAATGACTAGAATCACCATAATGGTTAAAAATACAGGCCTTATCAATTCCAGACTTGACCCAGTTTATACAAAGAACTTCAAATATAGGTAAAATTATATCTGCTTACAGAAGTACCTTCCTGCTTAACCAAATTGTGTTCTGTAATTTTCCCTTTAACAAATCTGAAAATCTAGCCATAGGTAACAACACAGATGAACCCTGAGAATATTATGCTAAGTGAAATTAGCCAATTGCAGAAGAGAAAATACTACATAATTCATTTATATGATGTATCTAAAGTAATCAAAATCGTAGAAGTGGAGAGTAGAATGGTTGTTGTCAAGGGCTAAGGGGAATAAAAATCAAGAGCTATTCAACACGTAAAAAATTCCAGTTAAGCAAGATGAGAGTTATAGAGATCTGTGTAAATCTGTGCCTATAATTAAAAATACTGCATCAAACACTTAATTTTTTTTAGTAGGGTAGATATAATGCCCAATATTCTTACCACAATAACAAGAGTGGGACATGGGACTATTTACCAGGGTAGTTGTTCATTAACAAAGGCAGAATAAACCAAGTTCATCAAATAACGGCTGCAAACTGAAACTGGTATCTGGAGACCAAAAATGTCATTGTATTCAACCAATCAGAGAATAGCTTTATGACTATCTGGTAATCGATAGCATTTCAACTTAGGTTCATTGTGTAGGCCTACATCTTCATCAAACCTCTCTGTGGTTATTTCCCCAGTTCCAGAATGTGTAGTTTCAACAAACATACACAACAAGTGGCACTCAACAATTTCTTATGGGTTTTTATAATCCATGGAAGGATGATTTATACTCTAGAGAAAGCCAAATGCCTTTATCTACAAAAGTAGTAAGTTAAAGGCAATACCATATAGAGGGACACCAAAGATTAATGCCACCATCAAGAACCTGAAAGAGGCTGCCATCAAGGACTTGAAAGATGCAAGAGTAGTGATTTCCACCATAATCATATCCAATTTGACTATTGTCCTATACACAAACTGTAATTTGAAAAATGATGGCTTTACATTAACTTAAAAAAAAAAAACCCTTAATTATCTAATGCTACATAATGAAACAGCCCAAAACTTTGGTATAAACCAATTTTGTAGATTTTTCTCCTCAGTAGTCATTTTTAAGCATCTAAACATCTAAGAGTGTCTATTATTGAATTATTTAATAGAAATTTTGAGTTATTATAAATTATCATCAAATTAAACCACTTTGAAATTTTAAACTGGGGAAGCATCTTGACAAATTTTATATTCTTGGTGGTATTTTCTCCTGAAATGTTTGCATTTATTTAATGAAGTACTAAACCCTTACTACAACTTAAAATATTCTAACAGAGCCCAGAGTACCGGAAAACAAAGGCACTTTTTGTAAGTGGGTCATTAGATGTAATCTTGAGAGATTCCACCTCTCCATTTTTGCTTCTTTGTTCTATATCTAAATATTCTGAAAATGGAAGAAAATAAATCATATTATTTATTAGTTCAGAGCATAGCATACATTTGTATATCTGAACTTCATGAAACACTATCTTCAATCTTCCAATTAATGGATTTTTTAATTGGACACTTTACATTATCTTTATCAGGGAAATGTTATATACAAAAATTTATTTTGTATTAGTGATGTTTAGTATGTTCACAGATGGTACAATTAATGGACAGATGGAAAACATACATTCATTCAGAATAAGTGTCTATTTCAATGAGAGCAAATAATACCCCATTGTACAATGGGAACAGTTTGATACTGTCAATTTGCTAGTAGGTAAATGGTTCAGAATACTATGCATGGAATAAGTACATTTAACTTACAGTAAATTTTACTGCTAAATACTTCATTTGCCAGCAGAAGGACCATTCGTAAATATAGAAATCAACAAATGGTCCTTCTGCTGGCAAATGAAGTATTTAGCAGTAAAATTTAGTATAAGCTAAATGTACTTACTCCATGCATAGTATTCAGTTTTCATTTTTACCAAGACAATTTGATCATGAGCTCACTTGAAAGACTATCTAGAATTGGCATAATAACTTACAAGCATTCAGACAGTAACTCATTTTTCCAACCTTTCTATTCAAGCTATCTTCACTACCAAAGCTGAGAGTTAAAACCTTATTCTGAAATGTCACCCAAGCCCCATTATCCTGTGAATTAGTTCTTATACATAAATGCATTCTGAGCAAAGTAGAGATGTACTATTTAAACATAACCCTTTGTATTTGACATCTTGGTGGTGCTTCAGAGATTCTAATGAGCTGGGAAATAAATCTGTAACAGGTAGCTCCAGCTGATGGAAATAAATTAAACTCTGTTTAACAAGGTTCAATTATTTTTTACCCTCAGCAGTCAACTAGGTAAAAATAACCCCCACTGCAGGCCATGTGTAGGATATTTCAGCAGGAGAGGTTAGTGTGGGAAGGTGAAGAATCTGCTTATGCAGCATACATATGACTTCAGTTTATGCTTGGGTTCAATCTCTTTTGTACACTTTAGTTGGTACTGTAATTACATTTATTTAAATGGCTAGGTGGATCAGACTAAGTTTGGAATAGGCAGCTTGGACTTCATGTTCACTTGGGCTTCATGTTATATTAGGGCCAGTGGGAAGTCAGGTACTAAAAATAAATGTGAAGATTTATTGACCAAAAACAGTAAAGCACAATTTTATGGGCTTCCATGGATTCCATGCTGCAACAGAATTTGCCCCACAACTAGTCCATATAGCACACATAGTCAAATGTTTTATCACTGTGGGAATGCAATCAGAACCTAAAGAACTGGAAGCTTCTTTAGCTGTTACTGAATTGGTAAAAAATAGCATACCAAAATAGAATATCTTTCCTCAAAAGTCAGTCTCAGTAAAATTTAGTCCTCTTAATGACAGAAAAGACAGAGTACGCCTTTTCCCTTCAGTTGTAAGGTAACATTCTACCCTGTTTACATCACTGGTTGAACAACAAACTTTGAACAAGTGTCAGACCGCTCAACTATCCCTAAAACATCTATCTCTTTCATAACAATGACTTAACCAAGCCTCTCTTAGAAGGTCCCGGTACTTGCTCTTCAGGTTCTAAGAGGCATGATGCCAACACATGTTAAACAGAATATATGGGAAAAGCAATTAGAAATTCAACTTTTGTACAAAAATGGAAGGATAATTCATTCCTTAAGAGTAAAATGAAATATGCACTTTTGTCACTGTCTTTTGAAAACATTTCCTTCTCTTATTAATTCTTATCCCAAGGGAGGAAAATAACTAATGTCATCAGTAGATATACAAGTAGCTTTATTAATTTGCTCAAGTAGGGAGACTACATCTGGACAGCATCTGTAACCAGATTCATCACCCAATTAAACTGATGATTATCTGTCATTCTCTAATTCCCATCTGTCTATTGAGCCAATTGAAGTGGATAATTTAATGAGAATGTGTTAGTAATCACTTTCATGTATTTAAAGGCTTTAATGTGGACAAATCTCTGCATTTCTACCAAGAGCAATATATTTGTAGAGGGTTGTGTGTGTGTGTGTTATTTGCTTTGATTTGTTATTTAAAAAAATGGATTGTAAACTCTAGGGATTTCTATCTGAATCTTCTTCTAAAATTCAGATTCCAACATAAGCTGTATATTTATATGTTTACACTTATAAAGCCCCAGAAGTCACAGTAGGGATATATGTGGAGATCCACCTGGACATACTAAAGTATTTCTTTATTAAAAAAAAAAGAATAAAAAATTAGTTAACTTTTAGCAAGTGATTTATTGTATATAAGTAAAATAAAGAGCTGATAATTTCCACTTGAATCAGATGAAATACTATCATAAAAATAAAAAATCTGAATAGTTTTATATGGATAAGGATACAGTTCTTTCTTTTAAAAAATTGTTATTGGAGTAAGTTGATTTATAATATATCAAGGCCTTTCTATCAAAATTGTAGTTATCACCTAACTGCCTTATGCTCTCAAACTCAGTTATGAACTACAAATTTTCTTTAGTTCATAAGAATTTATAATAGCTCAAATTCAAATCTAATATTTCTTAAAGTGTTGATTTTTTTCATATACAATGATTTTGATAGTGGTCTAGAGTCACTTGGTAGTGATTAAGAGAAATAAATTTAGTATCTATTAATAGTGTTATTGTGTGGTCTCCTTCTGATGTGTCTAAACTTCCATTTCTCAGATGATTTTAGGTCTATTAATTTATATGGATCTAGGGATTAGCTTTTAGGGGTCAAGCATATATTGTGGTGGCTCAGGATATATCTAGCAAACATGGAAATTTTGAGGTTATATAACTCAAGTTGAAAATTAATTGGCCATTTATAATTCCACAATTAATTAATACTCAGAATATTTCTAGCTCAGACTATTGTGACCCTACTGGCTCTTTGGTATCTACTTTCACTTAATCTACAAAAGTTAGTTTTTACTAATGGATGTCTGTGTGTTGTAGTCCATGGGGTTGCAAAGAGCTGGACATGACTTAGTGATTGAACAACTACAAAAACAGAATAGTCCATCCAAAAGCAGAAAAATACTGAACAGACATTGTATAGGAGACAGGGATCAAGACCATCCCCAAGAAAAAGAAATGCAAAAAAGCAAAATGGCTGTCAAAGGAGGCCTTACAAATAGCTGTGAAAAGAAGAGAACTGAAAAGCAAAGGAGAAAAGGAAAGATATGAGTATCTGAATGGAGAGTTCCAAAGAATAGCAAGGAGAGATAAGAAAGCCTTCCTCATAAATCAATGCAAAGATATAGAGGAAAACAACAGAATGAGAAAGACTAGAAATCTCTTCAAGAAAATCAGAGATACCAAGGGAACATTTCATGCAAAGATGGGCTCAAAAAAGGACAGAAATGATAGGGACCTAACAGAAGCAGAAGAAAGTGAAAGGGGAGAGTGAAAAAGTTGGCTTAAAGCTCAACATTCAGAAAACTAAGATCATGGCATTTGGTCCCATCACTTTATGGGAAATAGATGGGGAAACAGTGGAAACAGTGGCTGACTTTATTTTGGGGGGCTCCAAAATCACTGCAGATGGTGATTGCAGCCATGAAATTACAAGACGTTTACTCCTTGGAAGGAAAGTTATGACCAACCTAGACAGCATATTGAAAAGCAAAGACATTACTTTGCCAAGAAAGGTCCATCTTGGCAAGGCTATGGTTTTTCCAGTAGTCATGTACGGATGTGAGAGTTTGACTATAAAGAAAGCTGAACACTGAAGAATTGATGCTTTTGAACTGTGGTGTTGGAGAAGAGTTCCTTGGACTGCAAAGAGATCCAACCTAATGGAAATCAGTCCTGAATATTCACTGGAAGGACTGATGTTGAAGCTGAAACTAATACTTTGGCTACCTGATGCAAAGAGCTGACTCATTTGAAAAGACCCTAATGCTAGGAAAGACTGAAGGCAGGAGAAGAAGGGGGCGGCAGAGGATGAGATGGTTGGATGGCATCACTGACTCAATGGACATGGGTTTGAGTAAATTCCCAGGAGTTGGTGTTGAATAGGGAGTCCTGGCGTGCTGCAGTCCATGGGGTCACAAAGATTCAGACATGACTGAGTGACTGAACCGAACTGAACTGAAGGGTACATTTCAGCAAAAATGACAGCAAACACCAAGAGCTAAAAAAGGGGGGAAAAAGTATAATTCCAAATTTCAAATAAAAACATATCTTAAAAGGGAATGATTATTTCTGAAAAAAATAAATTTATTTTTAAGTATATAAACTGCATAAAACATTTCATAATTTAGAATTATGTCAGAAATATGAGAAATCATTTGTAAAAAATCATAGAAATCAAAGAAACATGGTATGCAACAAAATCAGTATTTAATGGGAAATTTAAAGCACTGAATGCCCATACTAGAAAAGAATAACTGAAATTAATAACCTAAACTTCTACGTATGGGGACTGGAAAATGAAGTGCAAACTAGCTCCAAAGTAAGCAGAAGAAAGAAAAATAGAGCAGAAATGAACAAAATTAAAAATAGGAAACCAGTTGAGAAAGATCAGTGAAACCGAAACATGATTCTCAGAAAAGATGAATAAAATCAAGAAGCCTCCAGCCAGGTAACTATGAAAAAAAAGGGAGAGGAAAATTACTTATATCAGAAATGAAAGAGGGGGCATCACTATAGATTCTATGGATGTTAAAAGATAATAAAGCAATATTATGAACAATTCAATGCCAAAACATTTAATAACTTAAAGTGGATTAATTTCTTGAAAGACAATCTGGCAAACTCACATAAAAATAGACACTATGAAGAGGCCTATAAGATTAAAAAAAAAGAATTAAGTAAATAATAAACTTCCAAAACAGAAAGCATCCTGAGTTCACTGATGAATTCCACCATAATTTAATGAAGAAATTATACCAATTATCTTACCTCTTTAACAAGAGAAAAGCAAAGAAAATACTCTGACTTATTTGATGAGCATTACCCTAATACCCAAGCAGACAAAGATATAATGAAATCAACATAGATACAAAAATTCTCAACAAAATTTTAGCAAACTGAATCCAACCATAGATAGAAAGGATTATACACTACAAACAATTAGGGTTTATTCCAGGTATGCAAGGCTGATTTAATATTTGAAAGTGAATTAATGTAATCTATCATATCAACACACTAATGATGATAAATCCCATGATCAGTAAAAGGAGAAACAGAATTTTACAAAATTCAACATTCATTCATAAAAATAAACTCTAAATAAACCTCTTTAACTTGACAAAACATCTGCCAAAATCTCACAGTTGAAATCATACTTAAAGAAAAAATACAAGCTTCCTCTCTAAAACTGAGGCTCCAACCCAGGTGGTGCAGTGGTAAAGAATCTTCCTGCAATGCAGAAGACCCAGGTTCTATCCTTGGGTCAGGAAGATTCCCTAGAGAAGGAAATGGCAACCCCCTTCACTATTCTTGCCGGAGAATTCCATGGACAGAGGAGCCTGGTGGGCTATAGTCCATGACATCGCAAAGACAGACATGACTGAGCAACTGAGCACAGACTAATACTGGGAACAGGACAAGAATATCCCCTGTCATGGAAAAAGTGAAAGTATTAGTCCCTCAAGTCACGTCCAACTCTTTGCAACCTCATGGACTGTAGCCTGCCAGGCCCCTCTGTCCATGGAATTCTTCAGGCAAGAATCTTGGAGTAGGTAACCATAACATTCTCCAAGGGATATTCTCACCCAGGGATGGAACCTGGGTTTTCTGCATTGCAGACTAATTCTTTACCATATGAGACACCAGGGAAGCCCAGTCCCCTCCCATCACTGCCCTTCAACCTTGTAATGGAATAACAAGTTAATGCAGAAAGACAAGAAGCGGGGGGGGGGGGGGGGGGGGGGGGGGGGGGGGGGGGGGGGGGGGGACGGAAGATATACATATTGGGAAGGAAAAGGTTGTCTTCCTTTACAAATGACTTGATTATCTATGTAGAAAATTTGAGAGAATCAACAATTTCTGGACAAATAAGCAATTATAGCAAGGTTGCAAAACATGTTTCATTTATAAAATTCAATCACTTACCTATACATGAGACATGAACAAATAGAGTTTGAAGTTAAAAATATACCATTTATATTACTCCTCTCTCAGATGAAATACACAAAAATCTAACAAAATGGATATAAGATACATTTGAGGAAAACCACAAAACTATTGAAATAAATGAAAAGAATTAAATAAATGGAGAGATAGTCTATGCTTGTGAACACAAAGGCTCAATAGTGTTAGGATGTCAGTTCTTCTGAGTTTGGTCTAGAGCTTCAATGCATCTCTATCAAAATGCCATCAAGCTATTTTGTGAATACTGACAAATTGGTTCTAAAGTTTATATGGAGAAGAAAGAACCTGAATAGACAAAGAAAAACAAAAATTTTAAATTCTTTTAAAATTTTACTTTACATTATTATGTGGCATTTTAGAAATTGAGAGGACTTTTCTCACTTTTCCTTTTTCCATCCTCAATTTTCAGCAAGTCTAACACACTTGCACCACAAAGCAGTTCTCTTGTATTCTTCTAAGCTAGTAGATAATGGTTGCTTGTTATTAATGAAGTCTCATGGTGAGACAGGAGTAGTTTCTTGGTTTCATTTTTCCAGCCTCAGGCAGGCTCATTATCCAACAAAGTGAAACAGCTTATGTGCCTTATCATTGAAGGGGGTCTCAACACCTTCTGAAATTTATTTTAATTGTTTGCCTTCCAATATCAGTTCTCTTAAAGTTTCAAGGACACATGATTGTACAGATTTACTGGTTTCCCTCACTGGGGAGAAGGCGATGTTTGAATTTGAAGAATTTTTCTTCTGGATTCTTTCACCTTCAATAGGATGAGATTCTCATTGTTAACTAAGAACGCTTAATAACTGGTAAATTCAAAGTATGCATCACTAAATCATGGACGCATGTTGGCAAATTCAAATACTTTTGTGGCAAAATAGTAAATGTATACTGATTTTCATTTTATGACAATAAATACTCTGCCTTGCTGGACTCTGAGGCTGAGATAATAAAGAAGGCATTAGCCAGGCTATAAAGAGTAGATTACCAGTTCCTCCTCAGTTGTTGCATTTCCTGAGAAAGCTTTTTACATAAAAGGTTAATTGAAGCAATCAAGTAATCTATATTAATTTTTCAGGTCATTTTGCCAGGAACACTGGTCATACAGTGTACTTGAAATGTCTATTATTGGAAATCAAAACTTTTTTCCAGTATTTATTTAAATTATATGTGTTGCTCTGCAATTCTTTGTTGAGTTGTGTTTCAAAGTAGAAATGCAAGGTGGTAGTGTAAGCCTTGACAGGTTGTTTTGGGGTTTTTTGGTTTGGGTAATGCAAGTGTCTGACATGTTTTGATTGCTAAGGCATCCATTTCAAAGAGGCATCTACTTCAAGGATGGCTATCTCAAATAAACACATTGCCAACCACATGACTAGATAAAATGTTAGGATGCAATAGCTTAAAGGCTGTCTGGTAGGAAAAGACATTTATAAAGCATTTAAAGAGTTTAAAGAAGGGAAAAGAATTCAAAGGGGTCACAGATTATATGTCAAGATTGACAACCCATTCTAGTTTGTAGATGTACTGAAGGATGATATCTGAGCTATGTCTTGAAAGATAAGTAAGATTTCATAAAATATAAGGTGGCATCAGCTTGGAAGAAAAGTTTGTATAGGGCTTTACAGGGCAGGGAATCCACATAAAAGACATGACAACTTACATGGATTCAAATAATTTAAATACCTTTAAGAAGAATTATAAAATGCATATATTCATATTCACTGAAGTGTTTCTTTATGTAAATATTTTCTCTCCAGTGATATTGTAACAGAAAAACCCTAATATAAACTCTCTTGTACACTATGGTCCAATAGTTCTGATTTTTCAAACTAGTGGATCAAACATCTATTATCTTTTTGATGTATGCTTATATGGTGATTGCTAAGACAGTCTTTCAGTAAAATTAGGTATTTTGTTTTACTGCCTTGACCTACTCATTCACTAAATTGAAATGAAGCCAACCTGGGAACCTGAAATAAAATAAATTCAAGTTGCTTTCATTTTGTTTACTTGTTTCATTAGCAGAGAAATGTATAAAATAAAATAAAATAAAATAAAAGTGAAAATAAAAGACAAAGAAGCAAATAACTGCAGACGCGGAGTATACAATCATTGCCTAAATCTTACAAGAGAGGAATTTGAATTGATATTGAAAAATCAGCTTCTGGAAAGTTTTTACTTACAGGTTTCCTATACTGTATTACCTACATAACTCTAGTCAACCCATAGGAAAAGTAGGAAAAGACAATCGGGTGAATCAAGTCAATTTGACAAATCCCTGGCTTTCCTTTCTTCCTCACCAGAGCAGGGAATACACAGGCTGCAAACAAAACAGAAATCGCTATGTGTGTGGTTTCCCAAAGTATACCCAGTATCCAAACCCTGCATATTCTAAAAGAGAGAAAGTGAGAAAGAAAAGTTTCAAAATTGTTGAAGAAATGAATGAAGCAGGATCCTATGGGGCCATCCTGGGTACAAATTCTTTCCATGTCCCCCATTTCTTGTGTAGGAAAAAAGCTTCACCCTGTTTGAACTTTCCTGAGTTCCAAAGGGTAGATTCAAGGAGCTGCTTATCAGGGAAGAGAAAGAATATGGAAACAAAGGAGGAGCCATTAACAAACAAACAACTATACAGTGATTGGCAGGGTCTAGTACTTCCTCAAAAAATATGTATACATACACTAGTATCTTAGAATTGTTCTGTGGGAAATGAGGCCCCCATCCAGGTTCTTGTTGTTCAGTTGCTAAGTTGTGTCTGACTCTTTCTAACTCCATGGGCTTTTCCTGGTGGCTCAGATGGTAAAGAATCCATTTGCAACGTGGGAGTCCTGGGTTTGATCCCTGGATTGGGAAGATACCCTGGAGGAGGAAATGGCAACTCCACTCCAGTATTCTTGCCTGGAGAATCCTCGTGAACAAAGGAGCCTGGCAGGCTACAGTCCATGGGGTCACAAAGAGTCAGACATGACTGAATGACTAAGCACAAACAAGCATGTTTTGCAGCTCCACGAACTGCAGCCTATCTGACTTCTCTGTCCTCCACTGTCTCCTAGAGTTTGCTCAAATTCATGCCCATTGAGTCAGTGGTGCTGTCTAACGGTATTATTCTCTGCCATCCCATTCTCCTTTTGCTTTCGATCTTTCCCTGTATTAGGGTCTTTTTCAATGAGTCACCTCAAGGGTATATAAAGAATTATTGGCAAATATTAGACTTAAGCTATATGCAAAAAGTAGTGTTTGTTCTTACATCAACTGAAAAATATGTATTAATTGCTGCTGCTGCTAAGTTGCTTCAGTCGTGTCCAGCTCTGTGCAGCCCCATAGCCAGCAGCCTACCAGGCTCCCTCGTCCCTGGGATTCTCTAGGCAAGAACACTGGAGTGGGTTGCCATTTCCTTCTCCAATGCATGAAAGTGAAAAGTGAAAGTGAAGTTACTCAGTCGTGTCTGACTCTTAGCGACCCCATGGACCACAGCCTACCAGGCTCCTCCGTCCATGGGATTTCCCAGACAAGTGTACTGGAGTGGGGTGCCATTGCCTTCTCCCATGTATTAACTAATTAGGATTAAATATGAAATAATAATGAAATAATAAAAAATAAAAAATATTAGCTAAAATGACAAAATAAAATGAAATTCTACCTGAACTAAGTCGCTTCAGTTGTGTCTGACTCTGTGAGACCCCATAGACAGCAGCCCACCAGGCTCCCCGATCCCTGGGATTCTCCAGGCAAGAACACTGGAGTGGGTTGCCATTTCCTTCCCCAATGCATGAAAAGTGAAAAATGAAAGTGAAGTCACTCAGTTGTGTCCAACTCTTAGCGACCCCATGGGCTGCAGCCTATCAGGCTCCTCCGTCCATGGGATTTTCCAGGCAAGAGTACTAAAGTGGGTTGTCATTGCCTTCTCCGATCTGAAGACATACACATACATATATAATTATTTCATGATTCAAGTATCATTATATTAGAATTACATCTATAAATTATATTCAGTTTGTTCTATTACTATAAGAATATTATATTAACACATAAATTGTATTGCAATAATATTATTTGTTGATTCTGAGATTCAGATGTATTAATTTCTTAAAACATTTGCAAACATTTTAATAAAACAGGTTATAGAGAAAATTAGCTGTAATTAAACTTCAGGTAGTATAACAGTTACTGAGATTTTTAACAGGTAGTCTCCTAATGTCCCTGAAAAATGAATAATGATGAAAATAAAGCTAATAATATAATCAGTAAAAGGAATTTTCATACCTATATTAAAACATAACTGATTAAAATACAACAAAATGATGTTCATTTCAGACCTCACAGCTTTAGGTTAAAAATTGGAAACATTTAGTGCAGGATGACAGTTTTCTGATTCCTCTTGTGGACAGGGATTTTTGCTTGCTATTCTAGTAAAGAAAGAATGTTGCCCACTATGCTCTTCTACAAGGATCAAGCTGTTAGTCACTATAGCCAGCCTCCTTTACCTGTGGTATGCCCTGAGGGGAATTCAGGATGGAGACAAACAGGAAGCATTTCATATTTTGGATACTGGCCCTAATAGTTAAGCTGCATATCTAAAAAGTAATTTCAATGAGTCTAGACTCTTGCATCTACATCTACATAGAAAAGCACTAAAATTATCAACTTGAGAGGTCTGTTCTTTTTGGTTAGCAGGAATCTTTTGCTTTTTTCCCCCACAAAAAACTCCTGGCTCCTCCCTTAACTCTAAGGAACTGCTCCAAAGAGGTATCTAAAAGGTGTTATGAACTGACTTAGGAAACTGGCAGATTAGACAATATAGTCATTGCATATTTGTGGTAATGTGGCCACTCACAAAGCCATATTGCCTAACGCTATCACCAAGAGCTCTGATCATATCACTGAGGGGGAGCTATGATTTCATTAATATTATACTTGGTTTTAAGGACTGACCTCCAAAGGGAGGATTTTAATGCTTCAAAATAGTTTTGATGTATAATTCTCATTTCCCATAATCTGGCTAATGATATCTAAATTATTTGGCAAAATTAAAAAGCATATTCTGTTACTCAGTCCTAATTGTGAAATATTTTATGATGAGTAAATGTATCAAAATGGGTTAAAATTAAAGTTTCACTCCTGTCATCTCATAATGAAGTCACTTTTTCACTGCCCACACCATTGTTTTCTATTGTGTTCAACTCACAATCAGCAATTGAAGAATCTACTCTGAAGAATTTTTGTGTCAGTTATGGAGATGGAAAATACATTGGTGGGGGCCTGTGTGTATTTGTGTGGTGGCCATAGGAAAGGAAGATACAATTGGAAAATGTTTTGTCTGGGCAGCATGAACCTCATTTTACAGGTAATGAATTTTGCAAGTAAATGCAAACCAAATAGCAAATTATTGGTGTTTAGTTTTAAAATCAAATATCAGTAATTCTGGTTAAAAATAATCTGTTGTTCCATTGTTAAAAAGTATCATAACTGTTAAAGTACAACATATATACATATGTAATTATGTATGTACACATATGTTTACTTTTTTCTGCTGTGATATGGCATTAGTTCTACCAAGGAGATCAGAGCTTTTATGTAAGATGCTTTATTGTTAAAGCCAGTGGTTTCTAAAACCTGACTTCTGCTCACATATCAACTCTGGGAAAAAGTATCATTGGTATTATCCAGGAGTATTTAAGAACTTATTCTCTGAATTCATAGATTTCCTAGAACACCTTTAAATTCTCAATATAATATTGTATTTAGAAAACTCTTAGAAGGTTGCAGGGGTTCCCTGGTGGCTCAGCTGGTACAGAATGCACCTGTAATGCATGAGACCTGGGCTCAATCCCTGGATTGGGAAGATCCCCTGGAAAAGAAAATGGCAACCCACTCTAGTATACTTGCCTGGAAAATCCCATGAACAGAGTAGCCTGGCAAGATACCGGGGCAGCCCATGGGGTCACAAAGAGTCAGGCATGACTGAGCGACTTCATTTAGAAGGTCGCATGAGGTCAGATTTAATGGTTTGCTCTATTATATAGGAGGAAACTAAATGAGTACAATTTGGACACATTGGCTTCTAAGTTTAATTTTCTCTCTTAAAATTCCGTGAGATCTGTGCTCATTACTCAACATTCTCATTGCTCTAAAGAAGCTGTCATTTCAAGAGGAAACCTGTTATAAAAAGATGTCCTAACATTTCCACAGAATTTCTCTGCACCTGAAGCAATATATCACATTTCTTGATTAGTGTGCACCAGAATAATAACCTGGGATGGTCTCTTGCAGCTTGCATTAATATTATCTGGCCTACATACCTAGAGGTTACTGATCTATTGACTAGCAGTTAATAGCGAGCTGTAGAATGCTTATTTAATTTCTCAATTTAAATGCCTGGATAATGCTGAGGGCACTGCAGATATATAAACAACATGTTCTTGGCCTTAAGAGGTGTGATTATTGCTTAGGATGAGCAATTATTCAAGATATCCTCAGGGGATGTGAGAGGTGACAGATGACACACTGACACTATTTAGATGGAGTCTGCCAGATGGTCAGAACCTGCAGTGGTGGAATGAGGACAGTATGAAGGGACCTGGGGCAAAACAGTTTTTCTTTAGCAATCTGGTAGCAGCAACATTTGGAATCTGAAAGACCAGGTCCCAAGGTATAGGAAAAGAACACTGCAAAAGTACATGAGTTAAATATGAGCTGATATTAGACTAATTTCACAATTCAGACTTTCTGATTAAATCATCATCTACGGCCGGAGAGATTGTCTGTTTTTACTTCATCCTGATATATTAATAGCAATCAAGTTACAGGTAAATTTTACTTTAAAAAGTGAATTGTTTCTCTGTGGCTACAGGCAAAAAAAAGAGAGAGAGAGAGAGATAGCTATTGCTCTGGCCACAGTTTCAGCAGTTCTTTAAGGTGTCCTGTCATGAAAATATTTTGCTCTCTTCACCATCTCTGTATGCTGTTTGCAGCTTGTAGTGCTCAGGACCATTAATTTTTGGTCCAAACAGAACCATTGGTGGATGAGTATACAGGGAAGGTAAACTACTAATGAGTGTTTGGAGGATAGGAAAGCAAGATTCCCTGCTGGGCTCATTTTTAGTATTTTTTTGGAGAAGCACAACATAATGGTGGGAAAACAGTTATTCAAGGGAACTATTAAAAGTTTCCTATCCCAGAAAGATTATGCATCTCAGTTGAAACATAATATTTCTGACATGTTTTAATAGTCAAAAATGTTAACTTGCTAGATTATAGGAGAGAGAAGCTGTCACTATAATTATGCATCACTATTCTTGAAATTTTTAATTAAATATTTTAATATAATTCAAATATAATGGAATCCCCTCATGCCAATGCCACGATTACTACAGTTTCATAGTAGTCTTGGAATAGGTAAGTGTCTGACCACCTTTAAATTATTTTTCAAATTGTGTTTCACTGTTCTAAGTAAATGACATTGCCAATGAATTTTAAAGTTTACCTGTCAAGTTTGTAAAATTTCTTTTTTTTAATTATTTTTATTTTTACTTTATTTTACTTTACAATACTGTATTGGTTTTGTCATACATTGACAGGAATCCACCATGGGTGTACATGAGTTCCCAAACATGAACCCCCCTCCCACCTCCCACCCCATATCATCTGTCTGGATCATCCCCGTGCACCAGCCCCAAGCATCCTGTATCCGGCATCGAACATAGACTGGTGATTCATTTCTTACATGATAGTATACGTGTTTCAATGCCATTCTCCCAAATCATCCTACCCTCTACCTCTCAGTCCAAAAGTCCGCTCTGCACATCTGTGTCTCTTTTGCTGTCTCACATACAGGGTCATCATTACCATCTTTCTAAATTCCATATATATGCGTTAGTATACTGTATTGGTGTTTTTCTTTCTGGCTTACTTCACTCTGTATAATCGGCTCCAGTTTCATCCACCTCATTAGAAGTGATTCACATGTATTCTTTTTAATGGCTGAGTAATACTCCATTGTGTATATGTACCACAGCTTTCTTATCCATTCATCTGCTGATGGACATCTAGGTTGCTTCCATGTCCTGGCTATTATAAACAGTGCTGCGATGAACATTGAGGTACATGTGTCTCTTTCAATTCTGGTTTCCTCGGTGTGTATGCCCAGCAATGGGATTGCTGAGTCATAAGGCAGCTCTACTTGCAATTTTTTAAGGAATCTCCACACTGTTCTCCATAGTGGCTGTACTAGTTTGCATTCCCACCAACAGTGTAAGAGGGTTCCCTTTTCTCCACACCCTCTCCAGCATTTATTGCTTGTAGACTTTTGGATCGCAGCCATTCTGACTGGTGTGAAATGGTACCTCATTGTGGTCTTGATTTGCATTTCTCTGATAATGAGTGATGTTGAGCATCTTTTCATGTGTTTGTTAGCCATCCATATGTCTTCTTTGGAGAAATATCTATTTAGTTCTTTGGCCCATTTTTTGATTGGGTCATATATTTTTCAGGAATTGAGCTGCATAAGTTGCTTGTATATTTTTGAGATTAGTTGTTTATCAGATGCTTCATTTGCTATTATTTTCTCCCATTCAGAAGGCTGTCTTTTCACCGTGCTTATATGTTCCTTTGTTGTGCAGAAGCTTTTAATTTTAATTAGATCCCATTTGTTTATTTTTGCTTTTATTTCCAGTATTCTGGGAGGTGGGTCATAGAGGATCCTGCTGTGATTTATGTCAGAGAGTGTTTTGCCTATGTTCTCCTCTAGAAGTTTTATAGTTTCTGGTCTTATATTTAGATCTTTAATCCATTTTGAGTTCATTTTTGTGTGTGGTGTTAAAGAGTGATCTAGTTTCATTCTTTTACAAGTGGTTGACCAGTTTTCCCAGTGCCACTTGTTAAAGATATGAGGCAAGATATATTCTTGCCTCATTTGCATTAAGATTAGATCTCAATTACAGGAGAAAAACTATAAAATTTCTTAATGGAGTTCTGATTGGGGTTGAAATGAAGATATAAAGTCTTCTAATCTATGTAGTTGGTTCAATGATATGTTCAAATTTTAACTTTAAAAGCAATATTATAATTTATAGTTTGTTTTGTCAAATTCATTCCTTAGTATTTTGGTTTTGATACTACTATAAATGATATCTTTAGTTTAATTCTATATTGAAATATTTTGTCCCATGGTGTCTAAAGTGCAATGTAAATCTATTATTCTTGTATTTTGAACCTTGACATGATTGGTTTATTTTATCATATATTAGATTTCTTTTCATTTTTATTTTAATAAAGATTATTATCATGGTTTGGAGACAGTTTTAGAGTGAGGCATGTTTGTTCTGTTTCAAAACTTAGAGTTAAAGTGTTTAGTCCTTCAACATTTAGTATTTACTAATTCTGGGTTTATCCATAAGTGACTTACTAAATTGAAAAGAAGTGGCTCCACTCCAGATAGTGGAGTAGTAGGACATGGTACATACCTCCTCCCACAAATCATAAAAGAATACACCTACAAATGGAACAGCTCTCACAGAACAACTACTGAACACCAGGAGAATACCTCGAACATGTGAAAGGACAGGAAAGATCACCATAATTAGGTAGGATGACAGGAAAGCAAAAAAGAGGAAACCAGACTGGATGCGCACCCCTGGAGGGAGCTTTAAAAAAGTGGGAAAGTTCCCACACTCTGAGAATCTCCCTCACTGGCAGGGAGATCAGCTGGGACAGAAAAGAAGCTTCAGAGGCTCAGAGAAGGCAGCATACCATCTGCGTCAGGCAGAACAGACAGAGACCTACACAGATGCACATGCCACTGCCATGTGTACTCCAGCTGCCTCCTGGGGAGGGCTCCCGTGCCAACTGCCACCTTAGCAGGCCCTAGGAGTAGGCATCACTGGGCTGCCCACTCACAGAGATGGGGCTGAAACCACAGCTGAGACCCAGGGGCTGTGTGACTCAGGGCTGAAATCTCTCAATGTAGCTACATGAGCCATGGATTTATTTACACCTCTGCATCTGGCTTTGTCAATTCAGTACTTACTGGACATCGAAATGGACAAAGGATGCTCCTCCTGCAGCTTGGATGCATCTGACCTTAGCAACTATGGGCTTTGTGGGTGCACGCCCATGGGGACTAGCCCAGGCCAGGGTTTGAGCTGCCTTCATAGCTCCCAGAATGGGTCCAAGTTCATAAATACTGCAGTCCTGGGACCTGATTTCGTGGATTTGCACTGGTAGCCTTGTGAAAACAAGCCCTGAGAGGCACCAGGGCCAACTGCCAGCATTCCCATGATTGAGATGGTGCTGCAGGCTGTGCCAACAAAAATATCTCTTGTGAGTTTGCAAAGTGGCTGAAAGGTAACACAACAGAGCACACTCACTGGTGAAATCTCTGGTGAAGAAATATCCATTTGCTCCTCACCCAGTGAGACAGCTTCCATTCCCACCTACTTTGCACCACAGCTCAGAAATGCAGCTCAGACAGATCTGGGGGCTTATGCTCCAACAACTAGGGAGAAAACCCTGTCCCTGAGATGACAGTGACAACCACAGAGCTCAGAGGAAGACACACTCAACATTCAGTGCAAGATCTGGTCACCACAACACCAAGGGGGTAAACAACCAGCTTACACTAAGGAAAGAGGTGGCAGGCATTCATATTAAAACAACTCTTGCACCAAAAAATATTAAACTCACATAGGTTACAGAGTGAAATTTGCACATAGAAATAGCTCTCCAAGACAACTCTAGATAATTGTCTCTCCTAAACTAATAGAACAAGAGAAATAATATAATGAAGAATTAGAGGAGCCACTCTCAATTAAAACATCAAGATAATTCCCCTAAAGTAATAAACAATGAAATAGATCTCTTCAGTCTAATAGACGCTGAGTTCAAAAAGGAGATAACGGAAATACTAAAATAATTTACTCGGACTCCAAAATCACTGTGAATGGCGACTGCAGCCATGGAATTCAAAGACGCTTGCTCCTCGGAAGAAAAGCTATGACAAACCTAGACAGCATATTTAAAATCAGAGACACCACTTTGCTGATAAAGGTCCATATAGTCAAAGCTGTGGTTTTTCCAGTAGTATGTATAGATGTGAAAGCTGGACCACAAAGAAGGCTGAGGGCCAAAGAATTGATGCTTTTGAACTATGGTACTGGGGAAGACTCTGGAGAGTCCCTTGGACAGCAAGGAGATCAAACCAGTCAATCCTAAAGGAAACTGACAGGAATACAATAATAATAATAGGATACTTTAACACTCCACTCACATCAATGGACAGATCTTCAAGACAGAAAATCAATAAGGCAACAGAGATCCTAAATGATACAATAGAAGATTTAGACTTAGTTGATATTTTCAAGACATTACATCAAAAAAACTAGAATACATGTCAAGTGCACAGGGAATATTATCTGAGATTAACAACATACTAGAGCACAAAATCTAGCCTCTACAAATTTAAGAGTATAGAAATTATTTCAAGTGTTTTTTCTGTCCACTATGGTGTGAAACTAGAAATCAACCATGGGGTGGGAGGATGAAAAAAAAAAAAATTGCATGTAGATTAAACAACAGGATAGTAAAAAAGATATAAAAAAGGTTAATGATTATATAAAACAGAAACAAAAACCCACTTTATCGCAAGTGACAATGAAAACACAACAATACAAAAATCTATGGGATACAACAAAAGCATTCTAAGAAGAAAGCTTTAGTGACACATGTCTTCTTTAAGAAGCAAGAAAAATCTCAAACAGTCTAACCTACCACCTAAAATAATTAGAAAAATAAGAGCAAAAATATATATATATACTTATCAGAAGGAAGGAAATAACATATCAATGAGGAAAAAATAAGAGATTAAAAAATAGGGAAAAAAAAACAATAAAAGCAAGAAGTGATTCTTTGAAAGGGTAAATGAAATTGACAAACCTCTGTTAAGGATCAGCAAAAAGAGAGAAGGACCAAATAAATAAAGTTAAAAAATTAAAGAGAAAAGTCACAACTGGTATTACAGAAATAGCAAAAATTATAAAAGTATATATGAACAGTTATATGCCAACAAATCTGACAAGGTAGAAGAAATGGACGATGTTTGAGAAACAAAGAGCCCGCCAAACTGAATCAAGAATATATGACTTGAACAGACAGATCATAAAGTCTAGGGTCAGATGGCTTCACAGGCAAATTCTACAACATACTTACAAAGAACTTACTCTAGTCCTTTTCAAACTCTTCCAAAAGATTAAAGAGGAAGAAATACTCCCAAAGACATTCTATAAAGCCCCCATTACCCTGATACCAAAATCAGACAAAGACACTACCAAAAAATAAACTTAGAGGCCAATATGTTTGATAAATATAGATGCAAATATTCAAGAAAATATTGGCAAACTGAATCTAATAACATAATAAAGATCATATACCATGACCAAGTTGGATTTATTCCTGGTCACAAGGATTGATCAACATATGAATATCAAACAATGTGATACACCATATCAACAGAAGAAAAAAGCACATGATCACCTCTATAGATGAGAGAAAGTAAAAAGTATTTCATAAAATTCACCATGAATTCATGATAAAAATCCTTAAGAAAGTGGGTAGAGAAGGAACATATCTCAACATAATAAAAGCTACCTATGACAAATCTATAGTCAATATAATCCTCAATGCTGAAAAGCTTAAAGCCTTCCTGCTAAAATCTGGAACAAGATAAGTATGTCCACTCCACCACTTCTTTTTGACATAGTATTAGAAGTCCTAGCCATATCAATCAGATAAGAGAAAGAAAAGATATTCAGATTGGTAGGGCAAGGTTAAAATTGTCATTATATACAGATGACATGATACTCTAGACAGAAAACCCTAAAGACTCCACATACAAACTACTAGAACTGATAAATAAATTCAGCAAAGTAGTAGATATAACAATAACATACAGAAATAAATTGCATTTCTTTATACTAACAATGAAATATCAAAATGGAATGTAAAATCATATAAAAATACTTAGAAATAAACCTCATCAAGGAGGTGAAAAGCTTATATGCTTAGAAATACCTAACATTAATGAAGGAAACTGGATATAACTCAAATGAAAAGAGAGCACAAGCTCTTGGATTGGAAGAATTAATATTGTTAAAACTGTCAATGTACCCAAAGCAATCTACAGTTTTAATGTAATACCTATCAAAATGCTCATGGAAATTTTCACAGAACTAGAAAACTCAATCTTAACATTTATATAGAATCAAAAAGACACAGAATTGTCAAAACAATACTGAGAAAAAGAACAAAGCAGGAGACATAATGCTCCCAGACTTCAGACAATACTACAGAGCTTCAGTAATCAAAACAGATCGTTACTGGCACAAAAACAGACACACATCAACAGAACAGAATACAGAGTTCAGAAGTACACCCAACAGCTGTGAACAATTAATCTTTGACAGAGGAGGCCGGAATATACCATGGTGAAAAGATAGTCTCTTCAGCAAAAGCTATTGGGAATGTTTGACAGCAGCATGTAAATCAATGAAGCTAGAACACACTCTTACACCATACACAAAAATTCACTCAAAATGGTTTAAAGATTCCATCTATAGGACATGACATCATAAATCTCTTAGACGAGATCATAGACAAACCTCCTCTGATGTAAATTGTACCAGTGTTTTCTTTTGTCAGTCTCCTAAAGCAATAGAAATAAAAGCAAAAATAAACAAATGTGACAAATTTATAAACGTTTGCACAGCAAAGAAAACTACAAACAAAATGAAAAGAACCTGTGGACTGGGAGAAAATATTTGCAAATGATGTGATCAACTAGGAATTAATCCAAAGTATGAACAAACAATTCCTACAATTCAGAACATAAAAAAGCAAACGAGCTAATCAAAAAAATGGGCAGAAGACTCAAACAGACATTTCTCCAAAGAATATATCCATATGGATAGTAAATGCATGAAAAAATTCTCAACATTGCTTATTATTAGAGAAATGTAAATCAAAACTATGATGAAGTAAAACTTCACATAAGTCAGAATGACCATCACCATAAAAGAAAACTTCTACAAACAATAAATGCTAGACAGGATGTGGAGAAAAGGGAACCCTCTTACACTGTTGGTGAGAATGTAAATTGATTGATACAGGCACTAGGGAGAAAAGTATAGAGATTTCTTGAAAAACTAGGAATAAAACTACCATGTGACCTAGCAATATCACTGCTGTGCATGTACCCTGAGAAAACCATAATTGAAAAAGACACATGTACCCCAGTGTTCATTCCAACACTATTTACAATAGCCAGAACATGGAAGCAAGCTAGATGTCCACTGACAGATGAATGGATAAAGTTGTGGTACATATATACAATGGAATATTAATTACTCAGCCATAAAAAGGAACACATTTGAGTCAGTTCTAGTGATGTGGACGAATCTGGAGCTTGTCATACAGAATGAAATAAGTCAAAAAGAGAAAAACAAATATCGTATATTAAGGCATATATATATGGAATCTAGAAAAATGGTACTGATAAATCTATTTGCAAGGCAGGAATACAGACTCAGACATAGAGAGCAGACTCGTGGATACAGCGGGAGAAGGAGAGGGTGGGGCGAATTGGGAGAGTAGCACTGAAACATATACATTACTATGTGTAAAATATATAACTAATGGGAAGTTGCTGTATAACATAGGGAGCTCTGCCTGGTGTTCTGTGACAACCTAGAGGGAAGGGACATTTGTACTCCTATGGCTGATTCATGTTTGATGTATGGCAGAAACAAACATAACATTGTAAAGCAACTATCATCCAATTAAAATAAATTTTAAAAATGGGCAGAAGACCTAAATTGGCATTTCTCCAAAGAAGACATGCAGATGACCAAAAAGCACATGAAAATATATTCATCATCACTAGTTAATATAGAAATGCAAATCAAAACTACCACAGCAGCTAGAACAGCCATTTTTAAAAGGTCTATAAATAACAAATGGTGGAGATGGTGTGGAGAAAAGGGGAATCTCGTAGAGTGTTGTTGGGAATGTAAATTGGGGTAGCCGCTATTGGAAACAGTATAGAGGTTCCTCAAAAAGTAAAAATAAAGTGCCATATGATCCCGCAATCCTACTCCTGGGCATATGCCCAGACAAAACTATAATTCGAAAAGATACATGTATCCCTTATGTTCATAGCAGCACTATTTACAATAGCCAAGACATGAAAGCAAGCTAGATGTCTATCAACAGATGACTGGATAAAGATTATGTGGTATATACCTACAATTTTCAGCCATCAAAAAGAATGAAATAATTGCTATTTGCAGTAATATGGATGGAGGTATAATAATATAGTAATAGCATATATAGTAATATAATAATATATATAATATTTATAATAATAATATAGAGATTATTATACTTAGCAAAGTAAGCCAGAAAGAGAAAGACAAATGCCATATCTTATCAAATATAAGTGGAAACTAAAATCTGACACAAATGAACATATCTAGAACACAAACACAGACTCACAGATACAGACAAGAGATTTGTGGTTGCCAAGGTAGGGTTAGGGGATGGAAGGACTGGGAGTTTGTAATTAGCAGATGCAAACTATTGTACATAGGATGGATAAACAAGGTCCTATTGTATAGCACAGGAAACTATTGTTAATATACTGTGATAAACCATATTGGAAAAGTATGTGTGTGTGTGTGTGTGTGTGTGAACAACTGAGTCATTTTTCTATACAGCAGAAATGAAATACAACATTGTAAATCAGCTATATTTCAATATTTTGTTAAATGGCTATTCTATTCCTAGTTGACTGATTTTTAAAAGCCATGAATAGGTTTTTAGTATTGTGAATGTTTTCTTTGGACTTACTGAGATGATTTTGTGAGTTACTTTTCTTCTATTAATATAGTGAATCATATTGCTCCTCAAATATTGACAAAATATTGCAATCCTGTGCACAAATCCAGCTTAATGATATATTGTCATATATACTGCTCTTTTGTGGAGGATCTTCAGACTTAACATGTCTTAAGTTGTTTATAACATCTATATAGTCTTGGATGTCAGAGATATACTGGTCTCAAAAAATGAGCAAGTATTCTCTCATTTAGGATTAAATCTATGAAGTCATCTTTACATACTCTTTATAGAAAGCTTTATAGATAGAAATTAAATGCTTAAAATGCATGAGGTTAATCAACAATTCTAATTTTTTTGAATCAGTTTTGGGACATTCTTTCCCTTTAGTTTTTGAAATTTATTTTAGAAATTCATCTATTAAATATATTAGCTATTTGTTGACAATGATGCTCAGAGATCACCATTATTCTTTTAATATCTGAATTATCTGTAATGATTTTCTCTCATTTGTTCCTCCTAATTAGTAACTTGTGCTTGTGTGATTACCTATCGATCTAGTCAAGAATTTACCAGATTTATTTTCCTTTCCAAATAGCTACCATTTGCCTTTGTTTTCACTTAAAATATTTTCTCTTCCATTCAATTTATAAGTGCTTTTATTATTACCCACCATTTCTTTCCTCGCATTTACTATGGGTAAATTGCTCTTTTTAAAACTTACTTAATGTAGAAACATCTATCATTGTTTTTAAATATTTATTTATTTACAATATGGAAATTTTGTGGTAAAAATTTTCTTCTAAGCAATGCTTAATCTGGTCTCACAAATTCAGATGGGCTGTATTTTCATTACTCTATTTGAAATGCTTTATAATTTCTCAGGTATTTTATTTTTTGATACACTGTTGCTATATGTGTGTTAATTCAAAAATTTATTGATATACTAGAAATATTTATCATCATTGGTAGGCAATTTTACTAAGAAATAATCAGAGCACATACTGTTATATTTCAATCTTTTAATTTTTTTGGATTGAATTACTGATTTGTTATTTGATTGACTTTTTATTTGGTCCAGCAGCTGGTCTATCTTGGTAAATGCAGGCCTGTTGAAAAACAAATGTACTCTTTAACAGTTCTCTTTTTGCGGGCGGAGGGGGATGTAATTTTTACTCTATATTAAGAGGATAGTCCCTTTGTTTCTTTTTAAAAATTAGTTTATTTATTATAATTGGAGGCTAGTTGCTTTACAATATTTAGTGGTTTTAGCCATACACTGACATGAATCAGCCACAGGTGAACATGTGTCCCTCCCATCGTGAAATACCTTCTCACATCCCTCTCCATTCCATCCCTCTGGATTGTCCCTGTGCACCAGCTTTGAATGCCCTGTTTCATGCATTGAATTTGGACTGGTCATCTATTTCACATGTGGTAATACACGTTTCAATGCTATTCTCTCGAATCATCCCACCCTTGCCTTCTCCCCCAGAGTCCAAAAGTCTGTTCTTTACACCTGGGTCTCTTTTGCTGTCTTGCATATAGGGTCATCATTACTATCTTTGTAAATTCCATATATATGTGTTAATATACTATATTGGTGTTTTTCTTTCTGACTTACTTCACTGTATATAATAGGATTCAGTTTCATCCACCTCATTAGAACTGATTCAAATGTGTTCTTTTTAATATTTGATTAACATTCCATTGTACCACAACATTCTTATCCATTCGTCTGCTGATGGGCATCTAGGTTGCTTCCATGTCCTGGCTATTATAAATAGTACTGTGATGAACATTGGGGTGCACATGTCTCAGTTCTGGTTTCCTCATTGTGTATGGCCAGCAGTAGGATTGCTGGGTCATATGGCAGTTCTATTTCCAGTTTTTAAAGGAATTTCTACACTGTTCTCCATAGTGGCTGTACTAGTTTGCATTCCCATGAACAATGTAAAAGCGTTTCCTTTTCTCCACACTCTCTTCAGCATTTATTGTTTGTAGACTTTTTGATGGCAGTCATTCTGACTGATGTAAGGTGGTACCTCATTGTTTTGATTTGCATTTCTCTGAAAATGAGTGATGTTGAGCATCTTTTCATGTGTTTGTTAGCCATCTGTATGTTTTCTTTGGAGAAATGTCTGTTTAGTAAAGCAACTAGCCTCCATTCTGAAGGCTGTCTTTTCATCTTTCTTATAGTTTCCTTCTTTGTGCAAAAGCTTTTAAGTTTAATTAGGGCCTATTTGTTTGTTTTTGCTTTTATTTCCATTACTCTGGGAGGTGGGTCATAGAGGATATTGCTGTGATTTATGTCAGAGTGTCCTGTCTATGTTTTCCTCTAGAAGTTTATAGTTTCTGGCCTTACATTTAGATCTTTAATCCATTTTGAGCTTTTCTTTGTGTTTGGTGTTATAAAGTGTTCTAGTATTCATTCTTTTACAGGTGATTGACCAGTTTTCCCAGGACCACTTGTTAAAGAGATTGTCTTTTCTCCATTGTATATTTTTGCCTCCTTTGTCAAATATAAGGTCCATAGGTACATGAATTTATCTCTGGGCTTTCTATTTTGTTTCATTGATCTACATTTCTGTCTTTGTGCCAGTATCATACTGTCTTGATGACTGTGGCTTTGTAGTAGAGCCTGAAGTGAGGCAGGTTGATTCCTCCAGTTCCATTCTTCTTTCTCAAGATTGCTTTGGCTATTCGAGATGTTTTGTATTTCTATACAAATCATGAAATTATTTTTCTAGTTCTGTGAAAAATATTGTTGGTAGCTTGATAGGGATTGCATTGAATCTATAGACTGCTTTGTACAGTATATTCATTTTCACTATATTGATTCTTCTAATCCACAAACATGGTATATTTCTCCACCTATTTGTGCCCTTTTTGATTTCTTTCACCAGTGTTTTATAGTTTTCTATATATAGTTCTTTTGTTTCTTTAGGTAAATTTATTCCTAAGTATTTTATTCTTTTCATTGCAATGGTGAATGGGATTTTTTCCTTAATTTCTCTTTCAGTTTTCTCATCATTAGTGTATAGGAATGCAAGGGATTGCTGTTCATTAATTTTGTATCTTACAACTTTACTATACTCATTGATTAGCTCTAGTAATTTTGTCTAGAGCAGTGTAGACCCTGCTCTACACTGGTGTCTTTAGGGTTTTCTATGTAGAGGATCATGTCATCTGCAAACAGTGAGAGCTTACTTCTTTTCCTATCTGGATTCCTTTTCTTTCTTTTCCTTCTCTGATTGCTGTGGATAAAACTTCCAAAACTATGTTGAATAGTAGTGAGAGTGGGCACCCTTGCCTTTTTCTTAACTTTAGGGGAAATGCTTTCAATTTTTCACTATTGAGGATAATGTTTGCTGTGGGTTTATCATATATGGCTTTAATTATGTTGAGGTATGTTCCTTCTATGCCTGCTTTCTGGAAAGTTTTTAACATAAATGGGTGTTGAATTTTGTCAAAGGCTTTCTCTGCATTTATTGAGTTAATCGTAAGGTTTTTATCTTTCAATGTGTTAATGTGGTGTATCACACTGATTGATTTGTAAATATTGAAGAATCCTTGCATCCCTGGGATAAGGCCCACTTGATCATGATGTATGATCTTTTTAATATGTTGTTGAATTCTGTTTGCTTTCCGCCATGACACAAGGGGGTGAAAAGTGGTCACTTATTTAGGCTCACTTGTTCAGTTGTGTTGTGAGGAGGGAGGGACACTGCTAACAAATATCACTGGTGTGTGTGGGGAGTGCTCACAGTGTATAGACCACACTGGGTTTGCCACAGCTCAAGGTTGTGTGTGCTTCTGGGTCTACACTGCTCGGGCTCCAGGGTACTCTGCAAGGGCAGTGTCCAAAGCAGGTCCTGCATTTCATACACTTCCCAGGTCTAAGTGGCTCAGGTTTCCAGGTACCCCACAAGGGCATAGACTTAGCTGTGTGTGTGTTTTGTGCCATACCCAGGTCCAAACAGCTCAGTCAACCAGGTGTTTTGGTGAACACACTCTCCCAGGTGGGCCGTGCATCTTAATCACCTCCCCAGTCCTGGTGGCTCAGTTTCCTGGGTGTGCCACAACCGTCTCAGGTGTGCCATGTGTCTCCTCTAGGGAGCTGATCTCAGGGTGTGACCCTTTTGGTCGATGTTGACCCATCCAGGATCCCAGGAAGACATAGTTAGCAACTGGGAGCCTGTTCACAGTTTGCTATAAGATGCTGTCTCTGGGGCTGAGATTGCAGCAGCCGCTTGCCTTCTGACTATGGCTGTCACATGCCTGCCTCTCTCTTTTGGTATTCACTCAATCTTTTGTTCTGAGTGGGCCAGGCTATGCATTACAGCCTTTCATGTGAAAGTTCTCTTCTTTTTTTTTTCTCTCTCTCTCTGGTGATCCCACAGTTTGAGTTGCTATCTCACATTAGCTTTCCTCAGATTGTCCTCAGGTCATTCAGGCCCTCCCTGTCCTTGCCCTCAGAACCGAATATGCAGTCCATGCTTCCCTGTCCAGCCTCTGCTCACCGGTGGCAGACACCTGGGCTACTTGTCTGCTGGCAGTTGCTGTTAGGGACATATTCTGTGGGATTTTTTTTTTTCCCCCTCCCAGTTATGTTGCCCTCTGAGATTCCAAAACTCCCCACAGACCCGCCTGTGAGAGGCTTCCTACTGTGTGGAAACTTCTCCTTCACGACTCCCTCCCCAGAGCAAGTCTCCATCCCTAACTCTTTTGCCCCTCTTTTTGTCTTTTATATTTGTCCTACCTCCTTTTGAAGAGAATGGGTTGACTTTCTGGGTGCCTGGTATCCTCCACCAGTGTTCAGAAATTGTTTTGTGGAAGTTGCTCAGCATTCAAATGATCTTTTGATGAACTTATGGGGGAGAAAGTTGGGCTCCCATCCTATTTCTCCACCATCTTTGGATTGCCCTACTCTTTAACAGTTCTTATAGTGTTCCATGAATGTCAATTTGTCTAGCTTGGTTGATAGCTTTGCTCACATTGTCCATATTGTTATTGATATTCATTTATCAGTTTTTTCAGTTACTGTAAGAAGTATTTTTCAAAATTTCAATCATGTTGGTCTGTTTTATTTCTTAATTCTGCCAATTTTTCTTTCAAAAATGTTGAAACACTTACTAGGCACATAAATATTTTGTATTTTCATATTAAAACTGAGGGGGGAAAAAAAAGATGCACACGTTGTTCCATAAAATGTTGACTTCTAATGTGTGTAAAGCACTTCAGATTTGTTGAATCTATTTGCCCTATGTCAGATGTCTTGTGCATGCTCACTAAACTAATAAAACTTGGATCATACTTATTTTGAAAACACTACAGTAAAAACATTTTCATATTCAACTTTTTGCTGATTAATTAAGACTTTCTTGATAGTAGTAAACTGTCAATTAAAATATTTTAATGAAGAAAAACGGTTTATTCTTCTTGGGTTCTCTAAATTAATAGCAACAATTTTGCCTTGGAAAGTAACTTGTTGGGATTAATCAGTTCCAACTCTATGACTTTATGTGTGTATGACCTCATTTATTTGTGCTTAGATTCCTGATTTATAAATTTGGCTTGTGATAATTGAATGAGTTCATACATGTAAATATATATACATATATCTACATATATATATATACACATACACACACACATATAATACATACTTTAAATGGCAGCTACACATTAAGATCCCAAGTGTTATCTGATGGAATGATCAGTAACTTTATAACTGTAATGATTATCTCACACATTTATTTCAAGTCATATAGATACAGTTAAATAGATGGAAGTGGTTTTTAAAGATGATATTAAGAAAAAGCTTTCCATGCCAAATATGAATAATCTAACTGACACATATTTATAATAAAGTACATATTATTTGATATAAGGATAATAATAAGGCTAATATTTTCTATGATAAAAGATGCTTTTAAATTGGATCTAATTACTAAAAATAAAAAAATATATCTAGTAATACTATGTACATAAAACAGCAGTAGGTGAAGATTTTTAAATATACTTTGATATTTTAGCAACAAATTTCTCTTTGGATACTATGTATATATAAGAATTTATAGGCTCTTAATTATTGATAGTATGTTTAAAAATAGTATGTTTGCAAATAGGGTCTGTATAATTTTATCTCCTCATATATCCATTAACACCAATACCACTAATGACAGTACTATCTCTATCTACCTACATAGATAAGTAGATAAATATATCCATACATCGATGTATATACAGAGATCAAGGTATCAAGATTATCTGTATGGATGAATAGAGAGATATTTACAGATCTCTATTTTTAGAGAGGGATAGCTATCTATTTACTGGGGTGGAGGACACAGTAAAAGAGACAATGCATTATAGTTCCTAAACTTTCTTTTCTCAGTATCTTGATCAGATGGAGAAAATAAATTGTTATATCTACTCTGTAGAATAAACACTATTCATCTGGTTGCAGTGACCCAACTTACAATCCAAATGTCATGACAAATATAATCTCTCTTGAACTTTGTAGGAAATCTCATCTTTGTCAGTTAGAGCAAATAAAAGAAAATATAACCTTTAATATATTATTTGAGAGCACTATTTAATTCTGTTACTGGCAAATTATTTCCAGTAACAATTATAAATAAGTCAAAATAAATAAAATTAGCTATCTTAAAGCTTTGAGAGTCGTTTCCTCCTCTACCCATTTTTTGTGATCATGGTAATAATCAAAAAAAGATAAAAAAAATATAAAAAAAAGTTGAATTTGGACGATATTACAAAAACTTTTAAATCAAACTTTAAGAAAACTAATGTTCCCTTTATTTAAGCATATCCCATAAAGAAACTATGAAAAGAACTTTAAGAAAATAGAATTTTAAAATCTTAGCTGTGTAGAAGGTCATGTAGACTGAATTCAATATGCCAGTATTTGTGGAAAACTCAACATGGGACTGGAAAAGATCAGTTTTCATTCTGGTCCCACAGAAGGGCAGTGCCAAAGAATGCTCAAACTACCACTCAGTTGCACTCATTTCACATGCTAGCAGAATAAAGCTCACAATTCTCCAAGCGAGGCTTCAACAGTACATGAACCAAGGACTCCCATATGTTCAAGGAAGACTTAGAAAAGACAGAAGAACCAGAGATCAAATTTCCAACATCCACTGGATTATAGAAAAAGCAAGAGAATTCCAGAAATACATCTTTTTCTGCATCATTGACTATGTTAAAGCCTCTGACTGTGTGGATCGCAAAAAATCTGTGGAAATCTTCAAGAGATGGGAATACCGGACCACCAGACCTGCCTCCTGAAAAATCTGTGTGCAGGTCAAGGAGCAATAGTTAGAACTGGACATGGAACAACAGACTGGTTCCAAATAGGAAAAGGAGTACATCAAGGCTGTATATTGTCACCTGGCTTATTTGATGCAAAGTACAGAAAGCGAAGAACTAAAGAGTCTCTTGATGAAGGTGAAAGAAGAGAGTGAAGAGGCTGGCTGAAAACTCAGCTTTCAGAAAACTACGATCATGGCATCTGGTCCCATCAATTCATGGCAAATAGATGGGGAAACAATGGAAACAGTGACAGATTTTATTTTCTTGGCCTCCAAAATCACTGCAGACGGTGACTGCAGCCATGAAGTTAAATGACTCTTGTGCCTTGGAAGAAAAGCTGTTTGACAATCCTAGACAACATATTAAAAAGCAGAGAGATTACTTTACCAACAAAGGTCCTTATAGTCAAAGCTATGGCTTTTCCTGTAGTCATGTATGAATGTGAGAATTGGACCATAAAGAATACTGAACGCCAAAGAATTGAATCTTTTTGAAATGTGTTGTTGGCGAAAACTCTTGAGAGTCCCTTGGACTGTAAGAAGATCCAACCAGTCAATCCTAAAGGAAATCAACTCTGAATATTCACTGGAATAACTGAAGCTGAAACTCCAATAGTTTGGCCACCTGATGCAAAGAGATGATTCATTAGAAAAGACCTTGATACTGGGAAAGACTGAAGGAAGGAAGAGAAGGGGATGACAGAGGATGAGAAGGTTGGATGGCATCAACAACTCAATGGACATGAGTTTGAGCAAGCTCTGGGAGATGGTCAAGGACATGGAAGACTGGAGTGCTACAGTGCATGGGGCTGCAAAGAACTGGACACAACTGAGCAACTGAACAACAACAGACTGAATTCAAGATTCATTTAAGTAGTATGACTGTAATAAGGCAAATATGCCTTAAAGTCTGGTCTAAAAATATTCTTCCCATGTGATTTTAAGATTGACCACATTTTTCTGGACAATATAAGATTTACTGAATTATAACAATGTTAATACCATCCATGTCCCTAATTAGAATGCTTCAGTTTTGTTAATGCTTAAATATCAAAGTCATGCTCATTACTCATTACCAGGACTAAGCTAATTACAAATGAATGATATCAAGATGTCAAAAATCACTAGAACTCCTGAGAATAATTGTACATAAAATGGATCAAATATATTCATAATGGTCCTCTATGGCACAGTTGGGGGCTTCCCTGTGGCTCAGATGGTAAAGAATCCAGTTGCAATGCAGAAGATACAGGTTAAACCCCTGGGTTGGGGAGATCCCTTGGAAAAGGGAAGAGCAACCCACTCCAGTATTCTTGCCTGCAGAATTCCAGGGACAGAGGAGCCTGGAGAGCTACAGTCCATGTGTTTGCAAAGAGTCAACCATGACTGAGCAACTAACACATACACAAGGCACAGTTAGGTCCATATGTCTGTTTTTTTCCAATAGTATATTGCCAGTTTCAGACCCGAAACCTAGGACCCTGATCAAATAGTAAGCACTTAAGTATTAGTGCATATACGAATGATTGAATGTAGTAGGAAGTTTCACTTACACAAAAAAGGGAAAAAGTCAGAGGATCAGTGAATAGGACAGATGAGAGATTACAGAGCACTGAGATGAAACAATTGACATTTCAGAGCCATTTTACCCCTGCTCTTAAGTTTTCTGTGATTTGTTGGAAAAAGCAGACCCATTGAATCTAGCATAGAGACTGAAAGCAGTGAGTGACCCTTATGCATCTGAGTGATGCCTAGGTCTACTTCAGCTTAGTTACACTAGTACTTCCCGATCACCTACAGAGAAGTAGAAATGAAAACATCAATACCAGTGCTTCATCTCTCAACAGTTTGGTCCCAAGAATGAGCATTTTTAGAAGTACCTCACCTCAGATACTTGGTTAGAAATAAAAATTACCCAGATAAAGGAATTGAGAATTTCTCATCAGATTCATGAAATAGTATGAAAATGATTCAAACATGATACTTTGCGATGTAAGTATTATAGACTCTGGTGGTGGAGAAAAGTGGAGAGTTCCTAGAGATGAAACTGAGAAAGAAGAGCACAGAGGAATTTATATTAAATATTTAGAGGCTAGGCTTTTACTGCAGACAGCAGAAAGGAATGTAAGAATTTCCAGTGAAAGAATGGCAGAATTCTTAGGTTGAAGTTTCTTAGATATTGTGACTGCATTTGGAGAGTCAGCACCTCATCTGAGATATTTATACTACTGTAAATAAGAGACAATATAACCTGAATTAAGAATAAATATGAAGACAATGATAAAGGCATAAAACTACACATGCATGTGTATATATTTTATGGTAAATTAGTAAATTCAGTTTATTTGGAGAAGCTAGTTTCTCACTTGATTAATGAGCATATAATATCACAATTAATTGATGGTATTACTACTAACATTAATGCTAATTTACTGATACCAAGTCTCAGAAGCTATAGATGTTTAAGTTTCAGGCTTTGTAAATCTGAAGTGTATGTGGCTAACCATTATCTTATTTACTTTAAAAAATTATCTTCTTTTGTCAGAGACAGTAAAGGGGAATAATATAGATGAGCACAGGAATGGCACATGTATTAGTTTTTTATTGCTGCACAGAAATTTAAACAGTGGCTTAAAACAATTCTATTAATTTCCAGCTAACCTGTGGAATAACAGGGGTTTCAACTGAGCTGGTCCACACTTAAATGCTATTGTTTTTTAATAGTAAATACTGCATGTCTACATAATTCCTAGTCAATTAAGTCTACAAATACAGAACTGTAGCTAGGAAGGGACTACATATCAACATTTTTTAATATAAATTTATTTATTTTATTTCATTATTTTTTTAAAAATTTTTATTTTTACTTTATTTTACTTTACAATACTGTATTGATTTTGCCATACATTGACATGAATCCACCACGGGTGTACATGCGTTCCCAAACATGAACACCCCTCCCACCTCCCTCCCCACAACATCCCTCTGGGTCAAATTGGAGGCTAATTACAATATTGTATTGGTTTTGCCATACGTCAACATGAATCTGCCACGGGCATACACATGTTCCCCATCCTGAACCCCCTCTTTCCTCCCTCCCCGTACCATCCCTCTGGGTTATTTAACTTAAGAGTAGACCCTGTCTACACCTTGCTAATTCCTACGTTGTTCTAAGGTCAACATTAAGTAGTTCAGAAGTCTAGGTTTCAAGCGGCTGGATTAGGTCTTACATACCTCCAAATTAAGGTATATGTATCTGGGCTCTTTACTGAAAGATCTGAGAAAAACTCTATGAGTACAAGCTCATTCTTCCTGTTGATTTAATTCTGTTTCTTGTGGCTGTAGGTCTTAGGCCCCTGTTTCCTTGCTAGCAGCTGGGAGCTTCTCTCTGCTCAGATACTGCCTGCATTCCTTTCCATGTTTCGTCCCCATAGTCAAAGAATGCAATATGTACCAAGTCCTTCTCATGTTTCAGATAATTTAAGTTCTGCAGCAGCTGCTGCATCTGCCTTCCTTTTCTGCTCCAAAGCAAAGCAAAGTCTCTGCTTTTATAGGCTCATGTGATTAGACCAGACCAATTCAGTTAATTTGTAATTTAAGGGTGACTTAAGAATTTATTTATATCTGTAAAATCCCTTCACAACAGTACCTTGGTTAACTGAATAATCAAGGGATAGAAATATGGAAAGGGTAGGGACCATTTAGTGAATTATTTCTACAAGATATAATTATATATGCAGTGTATTAAAAAGCAGACATACCCTTGACAACAAAGGTCCATATAGGCAAAGCTATGGTTTTTCCAGCAGCCATGTATGGATTTGAGAGTTAGACCACAGAGAAGGCTGAGTGCCATAGAATTGATGCATTCTCATTGTGGTGCTGAAGAAGACTCTTGAGACCCCCTTGGACAGCAAGGCAATCAAACCAGTCAATCCTAAAGGAAATCAACCTTCAATATTCAATGGAAGGACTGATGCTGAAGCTGTAAAACTTGGGGCACCCGATACTAGGAGCTTACTCATTGGAAAAGACCCAGCTGCTGGGCAAGACTGAGGGCAGAAGGAGAAGGGGGTGACAGAAGATGAGATGGTTGGATGGCATCATTGACTCAATGGATGTGAATTTGGGCAAACTGCAGGAGATAGTAAAGGACAGAGGAGCCCAGCGTGCTGCATTCCATGGCATCACAGAAAGTCAGACATGACTTAGCAACTGAGCAACAACAATACAGAGAGTTAAGATTCATCAGATTCTGGTAAGCAATATAAATTTTGGGAGTATATAAATTTGTACAAGGTGACTATTCAGAAGATCAAAGGAAAGAGAACTGTTCCAACCCAAGGAACACTAATTATAGATATGAGTAACAGAGTTAGGAAAAAGTCCAAATAAAGATAGCTGATCAGGGAAAGCATGTTTATCTTCACCTTAGAAGGTAAGATGGAGAGTATTTTTTAAAAGTTAGATCAATATACTATGTCAAATACTGAAAAAAGAAATAAGAATTCATAAGCAAATGTTGAATTTGGTCATTAATTATTCCAGTGACAGCTGAGTAAAAGGCATAATGAAATTCAGAAGCTGAACATCAGGAGGTCAAGAATATAGATTTTATAAGATTTGAAGTGGACTAAGTTTTAAGAAACTTAAATAAGATGGGGAAGTATTAGAGCAGTATCTAGAAAGCATTTAGGACAAATGAAAAATTCTATTTTAAAGTTTTGATATAAAAGGGACTTGAATATATTTGTAGGGTAGATTATTAAAGCCAGAAAGAAAAAATTCAGGATATTAAGAATTACTGACAAAGTTCTTAGATTAAATAAGAGGAAAGACATTCAAGACCAATGCTGAATCTAATTCCAAGTAAGGGTCTGATAATAGATCTGATGTATCTCTCTTTCAAAATAAAAGGTTTATTAAAAAGTCTAAAGAATCTGCCATCTACCTATCTATCCAATCACTTATCCACTCACTCACTACCCTTTAGTCTATACTTTAGTCATGCATGCATCAAGCTCTAGGAAATAGATTCCTGTATTGCATTAAATATTTTTAAAAAATACAGTAACTGGTACCAAATTATGAAAATTCTTCATGATTTATAATGGTAAATGATGGATATAATCTAAGTAAGATATTTAAGCAATTTTATGCAGACAGATTTTATACAGTTAAAAACTATACTTTCCAAAAGCACTAGGAAGGGATTTGAAGGTGGTTATTTCTCACTAATGGTATAAAGGGTATAAGAGAAAAGTTATCATTCATATTTTGCTTTCATGTCATTCTTTTATTAAATATGTTTAGATTCATTGTTTCTATAAATTTGGAAAACAATCCACAAACGGTAAAGTTGGGGAGAAAAGCATTAAATGATATGCATCCCACTGAGTTGTCTTAATTTTCTTTGAAATGTTATTTTTACTATTTTCTTACATTATAGCTAACAATGCCCAGGTGGTGTAGTGGTAAAAGAACCTGCCTGCCAAGGCAGGAGACATAAGAAATAGGGGTTTGATCCTGGGTTGGGAAGATCCCCTGGAGAAGGAAATGGCAACTCATTCCAGTATTCTGGCCTGGAAAATCCCATGGATGTGGAGCCTGGTGGGCTACAGTCTACAGAGGTGCAAAGAGTTGGACACGACCGAGTGACTTAGCATGCATCCATGGTAAATTTGAGTTACCTGTTCTTGCTAGGTCATGGTTGCAAATATCCTTTTATGGTATTAATGTTATTAGGCATGAACTACGATGAGACAACCCAGTAAATATCTGGGTTTTCCTGTAACTCTACCTACTCTAAAGCAAGTTAGTATCAATCAGCACAAATATTTTCTCACAATAAATAATGAGATTGTATTTTCTAATGATAATTAGAGTGAATAACCATCACATCTACTGCTATGAGTACTCAAATTATGACCAGAATGTAGAGGTAGTTATAAGATTAGAAGTAACCATATCCTGCTAGCAGCATTCATTCTTGAAAACCATAATCTCTAGTTCAGTTCAGTTGCTCAGTCATGTCTGAATCTTTGCTGCCCCATGGACTGCAACAACCTAGTCTTCCCTGTCCCTCACCAACTCCTGGAGCTTGTCAAAGTCATACACATCAAGTCAGTGATGCCATCCAACCATCTCATCCTCTGTTGTCCCCTTCTCCTCCTGCCTTCAATCTTTCCCAGCATTAGGGTGTTTTCAAATGAGTCAGTTTGCCAAAGTATTGAAGTTTCAGCTTCAGCGTCAGTTCTTCCAACGAATATTCAGGACTGATTTCCTTTAGGATTGACTGGTTTGACCTCCTTGAAGTTCAAAGGACTCTCAAGAGTCTTTTCCAACAACACAGTTCAAAAGCAACAATTCTTTGGTGCTCCGCTTTCTTTATAGTTCAACTGTCACATCCATACATGACTACTGGAAAAACCATAGCTTTGACTAGATGGATCTTTGTTGGCAAATAATGTCTCTGCTTTTTAATACGCTGTCTGGGTTAGTCATAACTTTTCTTTCAAGGAGCAAGCATCTTTTAATTTCATGGTTGCAGTCACCATCTGCAGTGATTTTGGAGGCCAGAAATTAAGGTCTGCTACCATTTCCCTTGTTTCTCCATCTATTTGCCATGGATTAATGGGACTGAATACCATGATCTTGGTTTTCTAAATGTTGAGATTTAATCCAACTTTTTCACTCTGCACTTTCACTTTCATCGAGAGGCTCTTTAGTTCTTCTTTGCTTTCTGCCATAAGGGTGGTGTCATCTGTGTATCTGAAGGTATTGATATTTCTCCCAGCAATCTTGATCCCGGCAATCTCTAGCCCACTAGCAACTACAGTAACAAGGTTGGAAGCACAAATTTCACATGTTACTCAGAGGAGTGATGGTGCGATCAGCTACTACTTCAGACTTTACTTCCCTAGCTCATTTTTTAAAAACTATTGTCGTCGCAGAACTATGTGATGGCCAACAGTTAAAAGTTTATAACTCGTCTTGAAGATAGTCAAACGTTTCAGGGTGTCTTGATAATATCTTGGTTGTGTTTTAAGGTCATGTTCTATTTATCTGTCAGTTTCTAGACAAGACAGTATACAATAGGACCAGAGTATCTCATGGACATATGCCACTTTTCTATATCTCATGTACCCTTAGTCTGAGGTAATATTATGCAGAATGTCATGATATTAGTTGGAGGCTTTCCGAGTCCTCAGCTGGAAGTATTGTCTAAGGCTCTGGTGAGTCTCTGATGCTATCAGGGCCAATATACTGGAGTACAAGCCCCATATATTGCTTCCATGTTTCATTTATTTGAATTGTTAATTGTGCATCCACTGGGGTGGCTGAAGACAGCAAATGGCCGACCTCCACTGAAGAAGACAGTCCATATGCTTGTTTTGTTTAGTAGCCCATCTGACTCTAGTTAATGCTCTTCAGAACAATAACTTATACTCCCCAGACCTTTCTCATACCTATCCCAAACACTATTTCCTTTTTACAATGGGTTAGTATTATTTTTAATCAATCTCATTACTTGGGTCTGATTACACAGTTCCTAAAGGCATATCTGGTTGTATAGTATTTTCAGCCATACTGCCAAGTCTTTGGTTTTAAACTATGGCTTTGTGGCAGTCTCAAAGCTGCTTCACAGATAGTGAATAATCATAGATTGTAGATTATATAGTATTACTCCAGAACCCTATGTAGCTAGAGCTGTCACTAAAACTCTATTAAGATTATGAGAGACTCTATACCCTCTAAATGTTTTACAGATAAAATGTTTTAATCTACCTTAGATACCTCCAACACCATGGGATCTAATGACTTAAGTGATCAAACAGAGAGGGTCATGTTAACATGCTGCACATTCCTTTGTTCTGGCTCCCTTTAAAACTGAGAAGTAAACAAATCACTTGCTGAATGAGTTCAATATGCATCCCAAAATTTGCTATGAGCTCTCTTCAAAACTTAAAAAGCCTACTAAGTGCTGTTTTTTGTAGATAATACAAAGCATAATGACTTTACCTTGAATGTTTCAGCATGCCCCAGACCAATAAACCTCTCCCCCAAATAATGCAAAATGATAGCCCTTTGAATCTTTGTAATATTATTTCCCATCTTCTCACGCACATGTCCTCACACGAGGATGCCGAGATTACTTGTCACTCTTGGCTTACCAGATCTCATTCTTTCATATTGTCAGTAGAGTGCACTAACGTGTGGGATATGTATAATGAAGGCCTACTTCATTATACACTAAACCACTATGGTAGTTTAGTTGCTAAGTCATTTCTGACTCTTGTGACCTCATGGACTGTAGCCTACCAGGCTCCCCTGTCCAGGGGATTCTCCAGGCAAGAATACTGGAGTGTGTTGCCATTCCCTTCTCCAGGGGATCCTCCTGACCCAGCAATCAAACCTGGGTATCCTGCATTGCAGGCAGATTATTTACTGACTGAGCTACGAGTAAAGCCTATTTGTACTATAGAGAGTGAATATGTCCATGGGGGAACTATCAAAGATAAGCTACTGTCCATGTCAGATGAATGTGAAATACTCCTGCTTCTTCTACTCAATAGGAATTGGAAGGAATGCATTTGCATATCGATAACAATGTGCCATGTGTGAGAAGTTGTGCTGAACATTTCTAATCATACTACCTGCAGCAGAAAGCAAACCTTGTGCCTAAGGTTTGACTGCTCTTATGGTAACCAGACAACACCATGATTCATCTAATAGCATTCCCTACATCTCATATGTACTGATATTTATGAAGCTGGTTGATACCTTTCTAGCAGTATCATGATTCATATCGCTTATAAAGTCTTAGGAACTGAAGTACTTCAGCAAGCCAGGGATTTTCAGTACCCTACTTAACTATCAGTAATGCAGTCTCCACTATCATCTGGTCAGCAAGTGATTGGATTTTCCCTAACTCCATCCTCAGGGTTTACTTCTAAGACCTCTTTTTTTTCAACTCACTTCATTTGAGTTCTCCTGCAAGGAGGCCTGAGTATTGTTTCTTTATAAAGTGATACAGTAAAACATTGGTAGGGGAGTAGGAAACAACAACAGGAAGAGGAAAAAGTGGAGAAATAAAGTATGCATTGTCAAGCCAGGTACAATCAAGTACTCTAGAAGCTCAGCTTCTCTGGGGGTAGTCTGAGTAAAATTAACATATGCCTTGGTTCTCCCAACCAGGGAACAAGAATTATGTGGTATTTATTTATATACCAAATCACTAATATCACTGGATGAGGGTCTCCTCTGGGGCACTTGCACTTTGTCTGGTTTGCCCTGAATTTGGACCAGTGGACTTCTTGGGCCAGGGGAAAAAAAATAAAAATAAATAAATAAAGCATCTTCAGACAAAGATCACAGGTATTTTCAACATACTGCCTTTATTCTGTAAAGCATGGACCTGATACTAATAGTTTATACCAGTACTAGAGATTCTAGAAATTTGTTCCGGGATAGTACACAGATTAATCAGGTTTAGGGTTTGCTAGAAATAAAATAATTGACTAACCTGTATCACAAAAGGAAATGAAGGCAAGAAAGAATTTTAAAATCAGGAGAAGAAGACAACACATGACTAGATGCTATGATATGAATAAAAAGACAGGTACAATAGGAGGAACCAAATGTTATAAAAAGAAGATTATTGTCACCCTCAAAGTCACATAGAAAAAATTAAATTTTTATTTTATTTATTTTAGATCAACATTCCAGAAAGCTCAATTAAATCCAGGAAGGGCAGTGGTCAGATTTGGATTAATAGATACAAATCTATCATAGAAATGTATGAAATTACCTAAGAAGAGCTAAGTGTATCAAATGGCACATGGCTATTCTTTGACTCTAAATACCCTGGTAAGAGACGATGTTATCATTCTTCCTTAGCTGTTCCATCAAATATCTCTTCTCTTCTTACATATTTCCAGTGAAAGGGAAAAAGTGACCTACACATCACTGTAAGAATTTGATGCATATCCCCATGGCAAAACCTATATAAAAGTAGACTATATGAAATTGAAGACATTGAATGTTCAGGTGAGTTTAAAAAGCTCATATAGGCCATTACAGATGACATGGGCGTGGCATAGTAAACAACATTTAATGTTACAGATTTAGTGAGTGCAGTGAATGCCATTAGGGAGGGAAAGAGAACTCTGGACCCAGAAAAGCATAGATTGGGTAAAACAATAGCTGTTTGTTTAGTGCCAATGAGCAGAAGATATTAAGAAGAGGTGGCAAGAATATACAGAAGAACTGTACAAAAAAGATCTTCACGACCTGGATAATCAAGATGGTGTGATCACTCATCTAGAGCCAGACATCCTGGAATGTGAAGTCAAGTGGGCCTTAGAAAACATCACTAGGAACAAAGCTAGTGGAGGTGATGGAATTCCAGTGGAGCTGTTTCAAATCCTGAAAGATGATGCTGTGAAAGTGCTGCACTCAATATGCCAGCAAATTTGGAAAACTCAGCAGTGGCCACAGGACTGGAAAAGGTCCGTTTTCATTCCAATCCCAAAGAAAGGCAATGCCAAAGAATGCTCAAACTACTGCACAATTGCACTCATCTCACAGACTAGTAAAGTAATGCTCAAAATTCTCCAAGCCAGGCTTCAGCAATATGTGAACCGTGAACTTCCGGATGTTCAAGCTGGTTTTAGAAAAGGCAGAGGAACCAGAGATCAACTTGCCAACATCCAATGGATCATGGAAAAAGCAAGAGAGTTCCAGAGAAACATCTATTTCTGCTTTATTGACTATGCCAAAGCTTTTGACTGTGTAGATCACAATAAACTGTGGACAATTTTGAGAGAGATAGGAATACCAGACCACCTGACCTGCCTCTTGAGAAATCTGTATGCAGGTCAGGAAGCAACAGTTAGAACTGGACATGGAACAACAGACTGGTTCCAAATAGGAAAAGGAGTATGTCAAGGCTGTATATTTTCCCCCTGCTTATTTAACTTATATGCAGAGTATATCATGAGAAATGCTGGACTGGAAGAAACACAGCTGGAATCAGGATTGCCAGGAGAAATATCAATAACTTCAGATATGCAAATGACACCACCCTTATGGCAGAAAGTGAAGAGGAACTCAAAAGCCTCTTGATGACAGTGAAAGAGGAGAGTGAAAAAGTTGGCTTAAAGCTCAACATTCAGAAAACGAAGATCATGGCATCCGGTCCCATCACTTCATGGGAAAGAGATGGGGAAACAGTGGAAACAGTGTCAGACTTTATTTTTGGAGGGCTCCATAATCACTGCAGATGGTGACTGCAGCCATGAAATTAAAAGACGCTTACTCCTTGGAAGAAAAGTTATGACCAACCTAGATAGCATATTCAAAAGCAGAGACATTACTTTGCCGACTAAGGTCTGTCTAGTCAAGGCTATTTTTTTTCCTGTGGTCATGTATGGATGTGAGAGTTGGACGGTAAAGAAAGCTGAGTGCCGAAGAACTGATGCTTTTGAACTGTGGTGTTGGAGAAGAGTCTTGAGAGTCCCCTGGACTGCAAGGAGATCCAACCAGCCCACTCTGAGGGAGATCAGCCCTGGGATTTCTTTGGAAGGACTGATGCTGAAGCTGAAACTCCAGTACTTTGGCCACCTCATGCAAAGAGTTGATTCATTGGAAAATACTCTGATGCTGGGAGGGATTGGGGGCAGGAGGAGAAGGGGACGACAGAGGATGAGATGGCTAGATGGCATCACTGACTCGATGGATGTGAGTCTGAGTGAACTCCGGGTGTTGGTGATGGACAGGGAGTCCTGGCTTGCTGCGATTCATGGGATCACAAAGAGTTGGACACAACTGAGAGACTGAACTGAACTGAACTGATTGAGGACAAGAGCTTCTATAGGCTGTCTGGGGTCAGAATGCAAATAGTTTTGAAAATCTGAGTGGTTTAAATTTTGTTCTGTAGGAAATGAGTAGCCACTGATGGTTTTTAAACACAGGAGTGCCATGGATAGAAGTACAAGGGATGTTTAGGTTTAAGAGAAAGGAGAGAGAAGATGCAATGAGATTATGTAACTCCAAGATTATTTAGCAGTAGAATAAACTGAGGAGAAGCAGTCAGAATGAGATAAGGTAGAGTATTTTGGAATAACTGATTTGAACTTGTTTTTGCATTATGGTTTTTAAAATTATAGAATAAAGCTAACAAGGAACATTATTAAGAATGTTAGCCCATCTCTAGTTTATATGCCATCTCTGGCCTATGAAGATGGGATGATGAATGGTGGGGGTTGGCAGAGTAACTGAAAATTCCTTTCCCTCAAATCCATCCCTGTACTCTACCTCTGAAAATTCCCAAGCTTGGTCATCATCTCTGCTTTTTAGTCGGAAAATAAAAGAGATATTTTTAGATATGTATGAAGAGAATATTTTAAATAGAATGTTTTTATTTCCCATGAATATTTTCCTCAGTCCAAGCGTATTTCAATGCAGTTACCTCAAAAAGAAGGATAAGAAGATTACAAAAAAGAGTAAGTGACTAACTAGAGTTAAACTACTAAAGGAAAGAAAATTTTAATTTAGAAAGTGCTCTTTGTAAGACTCTTTAATACAGCCTTTTAAAAAGCCTTTGACTGTGTGGATCACAATAAACTGTGTAAAATTCTTAAAGAGATGGGAATATCAGATCACCTTACCCATTTCCTGAGAAACCCATATGCAGGTCAAGAAGCAACAGTTAGAACTGGAAATAGAACAATGAACTAGTGCAAAATTAGGAAAGGAGTATGTTAAGGCTGTATAGTGTCACCCTGCTTATTTAACTTATATGCAGAGTGCATCATGCAGAATGCCAAGCTGGATGACTCACAAGATGGAATAAAAATTTCTGGGAGAAATATCACCAACCTCAGATATGCAGATTATACCACTCTAGTGGCAGAAAGCGAAGAGGAACTTAAGAGCCTCTTGATGAAGGTTAAAGAGGAGACTGAAAAAGTTAGTTTAAAAAAAAATCCAAAAAAAAATTAAGATCATAGCATCAGCCCCACCACTTCATGGCAACTGGATGGGGAAAGATGGAAACAGTGTCAGATCTCATTTTCTTGGGCTCCAAAAACACTGTGGACAATGATTGCAGCCATGAAATTAAAAGACACTTGTTCCTTGAAAAGAAAGATATGACAAACCGAAATAGCATATTAAAAGGCAGAGACATCACTTTGCCAACAAAGGTCTGGTATAGTCAAACCTGTGGTTTTTCCAGGAGCCATGTACAGATGTGAGAAGGAGATCATAAAGAAGGCTAAATGCCAAAGAACCGATGCTTTTAAACTGTGGTGTTAGAGAAGACTCTTGAGAGTCCTTTGAACAGCAAGGCAATCAAACCAGTCAATCCTAAAGGAAACCAATCCAGAGTATTCATTTGAAAGACTGGTGATGAAACTAAAGTTCCAGTACTTTGACCACCTAATGCAAAGAGCCAACCCACAGATGCTGGGAACGTGGATGGCAGGAGAATAAGGGGGCAACAGAGGATAAAATGGTTGGATGGCATCACTGAGTCAATGGACATGAGTTTTAGCAAATTCCAGGAGATAGTAAAGGACAGGGAAGCCTGGCATGCTATTGTCAGTCCATGGGTTGCAAAGAGCAGGACACAACTTAACAACTGAACAACAAGAGTAATGTCAGCATCATGACAATGTGAGGTGTTTCCTTTGTCTCTTCCCTTCAATCTATCAACAGTAACATTTCTATAACTCAAAGGTGTGTCAGTCCAACACACTGGACAGCAGATAATTCCTCACATTGATAAGTCTAAAAAGTGAGTGGAATAAAAGAGGCGGCAACTTGAAGGAAACAACAGATATGGTACTTGCAATCTTGGACCCCCAGTTGCAGCAGATCAGCCTACAGCTCCAGAGAACCAGAAAATATGGATGTGAGCATATAAGAATGCAGAGGTGTTTATGGTCACAGGGAACCAGATGGCAGTAGAACTTGAAATCTTATCTAGGAGTTGTGACCTGACAACCCTGGTCACAGCAGAGACACCCTTATCCTGGCTTATCCTCTGGGTCCCCCTTTTCCTGCAGTGTTGGAGCCTGTGATCCAAGAGACTCTGAACGCAAAGTGTCCAACATGCTGGCGCCCCAGGTGGCAACACTAGCAGTAGCAGGATATTATGATTTCAGAAGTGTAAGCACTGACAAGGATTCCAGATAACACCTCTGACAAAGGTGCTGTGCTAGGTGCTCAGTCGAGTCTGACTCTTTGTGACCCCATGGACTGTAGCCCGCCAGGTTCCTCTGTTCATGAGGATTTTCTGACAAAGGTAGGTGAGGGTAAAACTATCCATTCTGAAATATGGCCAGAGGCAGCTCAGCTAAGAGAAACTTAAAATTTGTGCTATACTGTTACTTACTGAAAAACAAAAGAAAAACCTCTAATAATTCAGTAATAGCATGATGGACTTTTAGGATTAAAAAAAAAAAAAAAGATTTTATCTTAAGACGAAAGGTGCTTGTTACTTCAAATGTGCCAGCAGAGAAATAACTCATGCATGAAAAGCCACAATAAGAAGGTACAAATTATGATTCTCCAGTAACCAACAAATTTGTGGAATACTATGACCTAACTGACAGAGAATTCAAGGTAATTGTCATAATGAAACTGAAAAAGCTATAAGAAAACTCAGAAAGGCAGTTCATTGAGCTCAGAAATAAAATTAATCAGCAGAAGAAACACTCTACTACAGGTATTAAAATTCTAAAAAAAATCAAATTCTGAAGCCAAAACTTCAAAGAGATGAAGAATGCATTAAAAGCAAGGGAAATAGAACAGATCACATGGAAGAGAGAATTAGTGTGCTAGATGATGGGAATTTTGAAATGATACAGGTAGAGGAGAAGGGAGAATTTCAGTGAAAAATTTCTTTGGAAACTATCCAATTCTATTAGAAGAGCAATATTAAAATAATGAAGATGCAGAGGGAAAAGAGAGGGAGAAGAGAACATAGAGTACGTTTAAGGAAATAGGAGCTGAGAATGTCCCAAACGTGGTGTGGAAACTAGGTATACAAGGCCATGAGGCTAAGAGAACTCCTAACTACCTCCATTCAAACCTTCTCTGAGACACATTATATCTAAACTGTAAAAGTCAGTGACAAAGAATTTTAAAGACATCCAGGGAAAAGAAGGATGGTAACCTACAGATATACCCCCATTTGGCTAGCAGCAAATTTCGTAGCAAAAATTATACATGCAAGGAGAGCTCAGATGACATTCAAAATCCTGGAAGATAAAACCTTTCACCTAAGAATACTCTATTCAGCAAAGCTTTCATTCATATATGAAGGAGAAATAAAGGGTTTTCCAGACAAACAAAAGCTTAGGAATTCCATGAACACTGGGCCTGGCTTACAAGAAATGTTGGAAGGAGTGCTTCTACCTGGAACAAAAAAGGCAAATGTAAAGAAAAATTTGAGTAAGCTACTAGAATCAGAAAACTGCAACTCTATATCAGACTAGGTTGTTAAATAATTATATCATAAAGGTCAAGGGAAATAAAAGTAGTAAAATAACTAACCACTTCAAATTAGTAAAGAATTCTCAATGTTAAAAGGCATAATTTGGTAATTTGATAAAACTAAAAGGAAAGAGAAAAACATGGGACTTGTATAGACAAATGAAGATGGTATCATCAGAAAATGACTATTTTATCTATGAGATGTTTTACACAAACCTCGTGGTAACCCCAAAACACAAATCTAAGAGAAGAGGCATGATACATAAAAGGAAACTGAGAAAATCATACAAAACTATCAAACTAAAAAAATCACAGAAAAACACAAGGAAAAAGGAATAATACAGATATAGAGAAACCAGAAAACAGAAGATAAAATGAAGTACTAAGACCTCATCTATTAATAATCACCCTAAATATAAATGGGTTGAATTAGTCAATCAAAAGACACAGAGTGACTGAATGAATTAAAAAAAAAATAAAAGACCCAACTATATAGTACATAAGCAGTACACTAACACTGACCTTAGAAATATCATTCTGAGTATGTCTTCTCTGGGAAGGGAAACGAAAGCAAAAATAAATAAATGTGGCTACAAGCTGGATTTTCATAGCAAAGAAAACCATCAACCTAATTAAAACATATTTTGGAAAAGATATCTGCAAATCATAACTGAAAGCGGTTAACATCTTAAATATATAACTAACTCATACAAAAAAAATAATAATGGGGACAAAAGCTGAATAATTTTTCCAAAGAAGACATATGGATAGCCAACCATACAGATGGTTGAACATCACTATTAGGGAAATTGAAATCACAGCCACAATGAATGATCACTTTACCCCTTTTAGACTGCCTGTTAGAAAGCAAGGCAAGAAATGAAAAGGGTTAGAGAGGATGGAAAAAAGTGAATCCTCATACACTTCTGGTGGGAATATAAGCTTGTGCAGCAACAGTGGAAAACACTGTGGAGTTTCCTCACTAAATTAAGAATAGAACTACCATATCATCCAGCTATTTCACTTCTGAGCATTTATCCAAAGAAAACAAGAACACAAGTCTGAGAAAATATATGCACTCCTATGTTCACTGCAGCACTATTTACAATAGCCAAGATGTGGAAAAAAAATCTAAGTACCCACAGACAGATAAATGGATAAAATAGATATACACAATGTAACACCACTTAGTCATAAAAAAAAGAAACTTGTCATTGTGACAACGTGGATGGGGCTCAGGCTGAATGAAATGTCAGATGAAGAAAGGCAAATATCATAGGATTTCACACACAGGTGAATTTTTTTTTTTTAATATTAACGAATCAAAATAAAAACAGATACAGAGAAAAAAGAAGTGATTACTGGAGGGAAAGAGGGTGGGGGAAAGGTGAAAAGGATAAAGGGGGTCAACTGTATGGGGAGAGATGGAGACAAAGTCTTTGGTGGTGAGCACATTGAACTTTATACAGAAGTCAAGATATAATATGATACACATGAAATGTATAATGTTATAAATAAAAAGTCTGAAAACAAAAATAAATTAATGCTTTTGAAAATGTCAGACTGCTGTTATTGAGTATTTAGGCACATGATTAAGTCAATTAGTCAGTCAACTCATGGACTAGGCCATGAGTATGCAGTAAGCTATTTTATCTGAGAATGATATTTTTACCCATTTATTATAACAATAATCACACATACAATTTCAATATCCTAATGATTCTAATTTATGTATAAATGTAATGTTCCATGTGTGGGCTACGTTGCTTTAGTTGTGTTTGACTGTATGCCATCCTATGGACCAGAGCTCACCAGGCTCCTCTGTCCATGCAATTCTTCAGGCAAGAATACTGGGATGGGTTGCTATGCTTTCCTCCAGGGGATCCTCCTGAGACAGGGATTGAAGCTGCATCTCTTTCCTCTCCTGCTTTGGCAGGTGGGTTCTTTACCACTAGTGAAATCTGGGAAGCCCCATGATATTATATATATGTACTATACAATATACTATATATTATACTACTATTGTTCAGTTGCTCAGTAGAGTCTGATTCTTTGAGATCCCATGGACTACAGCATACCAGACTTCCCTGTTCTTCACTATCCCCTGGAGTTTGCTCAAACTCATGTCCATTGAGTTGGTGATGCCTTCCAACCATCTCATCCTCTATCGTCCCCTTCTTCTCCTGCCTTCAATCTTTCTCAGCATCAGGGTCTTTTCCTATGAGTTGGAGCACTATATATACTATACTAATTGCTTTGATTTGTGATCAAATATAATCCCATGTGGAGAAGGCAATGGCACCCCACTCCAGTACTCCTGCCTGGAAAATCCCATGGACAGAGGAGCCTGGAAGGCTGCAGTCCATGGGGTCGCTGAGGGTGGGACACGACTGAGTGACTTCACTTTTACTTTTCACTTTCATGCACTAGAGAAGGAAATGGCAACCCACTCCAGTGTTCTTGCCTGGAGAATCCCAGGGACGGGGAGCCTGGTGGGCTGCCGTCTGTAGGGTCACAGAGAGTCAGACACGACTGAATTGACTTAGCAGCAGCAGCAGCAGCAACTTTACCACTGAGCCACCAGGGAAACCCAATGATGATGATATTTGATTATCATTCCATGCAAGTAAAAGCATGACTCCTGAATCCTCCAGGTCACACATGTTTTGGAAATTGTCTGATGGCATAGTATAATGTAAAAAAAAAAAAACTTATTTACATTTTTCCCCAGGAACTAAAATAGGAGTATATGACCAATAACAAAATGCAAATGAAATATAATACAAATTTTCAAGAAATATAACTTTTACTTGGTAGTATAACCATAAGCTGCTGAAAGATCATAACTTCTATGCTTGTAACAAAGAAGTAACAGTTTATCATCATCACTGTTTTGAAACATTTTGTTTATGCCAGTAAACACTGCCAACTCTTTCACCAATGCCAAAAGGTTAAAAAAAAGAAAAAACTGTAGCTTTAAACATAATTTAAGTGAGGAAACTGTGAGAATCCTCTGGTGAGATCCCTGGTTGATTTGTCCTCCATACAAGATGCAGTTCCAGTGCTGTTGTTATTCAGTTTCTAAGTCATATCTCTTTGCAACCCCATGGGCTGTAGCACACCAGGTACCTTTGTTGTCCATTATCTCCAGGAGTTTGCTCAAATTATTGTCCATCAAGTTGGTGATGCTACCTAACTATCTCATCCTCTGCTTCCCCCTTGTCCTATAGCCTTAAGTCTTTCCCAGCATCATGGTCTGTTCTAATAAGTTTGCTCTCTGCATCAGCTGGCCAAAGTACTGAACTTAAGCTTTAGCATCAGTCCTTCCAATGAATATTCAGGGTTGATTTACTTTAGGACTGACTGGTTTGATCTCCCTGCTGTCCAAGGGACTCTCAAGAGCCTTCTCCAGCACCACAATTTGAAAGCATCAGTTCTTTAGCACTCATTCTTCTTTATGATCCAATCGTCACATGCAAACATGGCTATTGGAAAAACCATAGCTTTACCTATATGAACCTTTGTCAGCAAAGTGATTCTGGTTTTAGTTCCTCTTCCTGTCCACACTTTTAAGATAAAGATATTGCAAATATGGAAGAGTGAAACTAGTTATTAAATTTTCCATCTACTAAGCATGCTAAGGTTATATAGAAGGGTATATTTTTAGGTGAGTTGATAAGGGAAGATATCTCTGCAGAAGTGAGTTTAAGAGACATGCAACTAAAGGTGAGGAACCCTGGAAATGTCTTGGAAAATACTGTTTTTGGTAGTCTGAAAAATGAATACAAAAACTATTGACAGAGCCGGTCTTGACTGTTTAAGGAGCTGCAAGTTGACCTGCGAGTCTGAAGCAAAGTAACCCCAGTGGGAGAGTTAAGGGATGAGTAGCTAGATTATGTAGGATGCAATAGTCAATAGGAAGAAACTTAGGTTTTATTCCCAGTGTGCTGAAAGTTCAGAAGACTATGCTAATGAGGATAATAACATGATCTAACTGGCATTTGAAAAGATGCATTCTGGTTGTTGTGTGGAAAACTGATATAAAGAACAGGGTATGTGGGAGCCTGGAGATCAATTAAAAAGGTTGTTGTTCAAGCAGGCATTAGATGCTCTGAGTAGTTATGGTGGTGGAATATGATATGTGGAGAAAGAATTAAATCTAAAATATGCTGTAATTTAAAATTTAATCAAACAAGATTTACTAATAGATCATGCAAAGATATGAGAACAAGATGATAATTATAGCTCCAAGTTTTCAGGAGGGAGGGGGTATATGTATACCTATGGCTGATTCATGTTGAGGTTTGACAGAAAACAGCAAAATTCTGTAAAGCAATTATTCTTTAATTAAAAAATTAATTAATTACAAAATACGAGGGGGAGGCTGTATTTCCTTCTCCAGGGGATCTTCCCAACCCAGGGATTGAAAAATGACAGTGCCACTTACTGAGTTAGAAAATACTGGGAAATAAGTACATACAGGTTAAGTCCATGATGTCTCTCAAACATCCAAGACAGATGTATGATTCTGCAGTACAGGGAGGATACTTGAGGGACAGCAACACACTGGAGGTAGACTAAGGGGATTTGGCAACACAGGACTTAATGGAGAAAAGAGAAATGAGATGAGGACTAAATTCTAGGAGATGCCAAACTTAACAAGTGGAGGGGGTCTTAAAAGATGGGAAGGGTATATCAGATAAGGATGAGACTTAAACCTCAATGAGATATGAAAAACCAGGAACATTTTGTATCACAGGGAATGAAGTGTTTCAATATCCATTTCACCCTTGCAACCACTCTGGATGAGAGAATAGATAGCTATTTTATTTTTACCTACTGGGTCAATGAGGGCTTCCCTTTTTGCTCAGTGGTAAAGAATCTGCCTGCCAATGCAGGAAGCACAGGTTTGATTCCTGGATCAGGGAGATCTCCTGGAGAAGGAAATGGCAATCCACTCCAATATTCTTACCTGGAGAATACCATGGACTGTGGAGCCTAGCAGGCTACAGTCCACGATGTTGCAAAAGAATCAGACTTGACTTAGAGACTAAACAACAAATGGGTAAACACTTGGGGTTCAGAAAGATTAGTGTGTAATAGTGTGTGTGTGCACTCAACTGTGTCTGACTTTTTGTGACCCCATGGACTATAGCCTGCCAGGCTGTCTATGGAAATTTCCAGGCAAGAATACTGGAGGGTTGACACAGAGCCCCTGTTTGAGATTCCTGAGCCATACAGCAAATTCCCATCAGTCATCTATTTTACACATGGTAATGTAAGTTTCCATGTTACTCTTTCCATACATCTCACCCTCTCCTCCCCTCTCCCCAGTCCATAAGTCTATTCTCTGTTTCTCCATAGCTGCTCTGTGAATAAATTCTTCAGTACCATTTTTCTAGATTCCATTTATATGCATTAGAATATGATGTTTATCTTTCTCTTTCTGACTTACTTCTCTCTGTTTAATAGGTTCTAGTTTCATCCACCTCATTGGAACTGACTCAAAGGTGTTCCTCTTTATGGCTGAGTAATATTCCAGAGGGGTGGGATGGGGAGGGAGATGGGGGGGGGGATTCAGGAGGGAGGGGGTATATGTATCCCTATGGCTGATTCATTTTGAGGCTTGACAGAAAACAGCAAAATTCTGTAAAGCAATTATCCTTCAGTTAAAAAATTCATTAATTAAAAAATACGGGGGGAGGCTGTATTTCCTTCTCCAGGGGATCTTCCCAACCCAGGGATTGAACCCATGTCTCCTATGTCTCCTGCATTGGCAGTGGATTATTAGACATATCCACTATTATAAAGTTAGTAAATAGTAAGAAATACCTAGAACAATGTGTCTTCTGAGGACTAGACCAAAAGTTTCAACTGAAAGAAAAAATAAAATTGAAAATCATGAGTAGTTTTTTTAAACAGAGAAAAATATTTTATCTCTGTGTAGAATTCAGTAAAAGCTTAAATTTATAGACTTTGACCAAAGTACTTAAACACTATTGATAGATGTCTTTCTCAGAAGTGAGAAGGAAGCCTATAGCTCATTTTTAGGTTTGCTTAACTCAGGCTGGGTTTGGAGTCACCTCCTTGAGTTCCATTAATGCCCGTTGTAAAGCTGAGAGCTGGGTTACATAATTAGTTCATTCCAAGGACATGGAACAACAGACTGGTTCCAAATAGGAAAAGGAGTACATCAAGGCTGTATATTGCCACCCTGCTTATTTAACTTATATACAGAGTACATCATGAGAAACGCTGGGCTGGAAGAAGCACAAGCTGGAATCAAGCTTGCTGGGAGAAATATAAATAACCTCAGATATGCAGATGATACCACCCTTATGGCAGAAAGTGAAGAGGAACTAAAAAGCCTCTTGATGAAAGTGAAAGAGGAGAGTGAAAAAGTTGTCTTAAAACTCAACATTCAGAAAACGAAGATCATGGCATCTGGTCCCATCACTTCATGGGAAATTAATGGGGAAACAGTAGAAACAGTGTCAGACTTTATTTTTTGGGGCTCCAAAATCACTGCAGATGGTGATTGCAGGCATGAAATTAAAAGACACTTACTCCTTGGAAGAAGTTATGACCAACCTAAATAGCATATTGAAAAGCAGAGACATTACTTAGCCAACAAATGTCCGTCTAGTCAAGGCTATGGTTTTTCCAGTAGTCATGTATGGATGTGAGAGTTGGACTGTGAAGAAAGCTGAGCACCGAAGAATCGATGCTTTTGAACTGTGGTGTTGGAGAAGACTCTTGAGTCCCCTGGACTGCAAGGAGATCCAACCAGTCCATTCTGAAGGACATCAGCCCTGGGATTTCTTTGGAGGGATGATGCTGAAGCTCAAACTCCAGTACTTTGGCCACCTCATGTGAAGAGTTGACTCACTGGAAAAGACCCTGTTGCTGGGAGGGATTGGGGGCAGGAGGAGAAGGGGACGACAGATGATGAGATGGCTGGATGGCATCACTGGCTCGATGGACGTGAGTCTGAGTGGACTCTGGGAGTTGGTGATGGACAGGGAGGCCTGGTGTCATGGGGTCGCAAAGAATTGGACACTACTGAGCGACTGAACTGAAAGTATAAAAGAGATAGAGAAAACTTCTGACATAGACTTCAGAAGGGGGCAGAAAGAATGCCCCCTTGCTAGTGTTAGCAAAGGAGTTATATACTTTTAATTAGTTATTCCACTGAATCAAAAGAATGTCTGGAGGTTGTAAAGACCTCACTAGACCCACTCCCATAATTTACATTTTAAGACAAAACAAGATTAGCCAGAAAGTTTTTTTTTTTTTTTCCCAGAGACTGTCCTCAAGCAGGATAATTTGTTACATAATCCTAAGGAATGCAGAGGAAAACAAACAAACAAACACATTTGTCCTTTCTTCCTCCTTGAGAATTTCAGACCTCTCTCTCCTTGGGAACCCCTGGACTTATCAACCTGCCTAGAAACTGACTCTCTCAGTGTGATTGAACGGGGGTCTGTGAATAGACCCTGAGATCCAGTAAGACTGCTGGTCGCAAGGAAGGGGGTCATATAGTGCAGGTGCTCACAAGACTGGCTGGTGTGAATTCAAGGACCTGCAGGCTGCCTGATCCCCAGACAGATGCTGAGGAAGCAACATCATGGAGCAGTTTAGGGAAACTGTCAACAATACTCTGTATAATCTTTCTTATCAGAACCATCCCAGTGTCTAAGTAGTTACAAAATGGGAGAGGAGATACAACACAGAAATGATGGAATGTACATGAAGTTATGAGAAATTTAAATCCAGTGAGTAGACTAATTTCACCATATGCCATCTTTGTGTGGTACTGAAGAGTTAATTGCAGTCTCTTCACTACAACCTTAAATAAGGTGGGCGAGGTTGCTGTTGGTGGTGGGTTAACATTTCATCCATTATAATCAACCAAAACAATAAAAGTCATTCACTTTTATGAATAACCATGTATTAAATTTCACACATAGTTGAAATAAAACCTTTTAAAATCTGTGGTATGATCCATGATTAAATACAGCTCAAAAGTAAAAAAATAAATTAATAAAAATTTCAGTTAATATATTGAAACATTCTAGTATGAAAAGTGACTGTCCTTTGATAAACACTAGCATAACAGAGGAGACAAAAGTCAGGGTCACTTCTTTCATAGAAAAAGTTCCACAGAGGCCTAGAAGATATAATAATGTTAAATACTTTTAAAGCATGTATAGGTCGATAGATTTCCCAATATATATGTTCAGATTTCATAAAGATCAAAGGAGAATTTAACAACAAACTATAATATAGAATATAATTAAGTAACCTTTTTCTTGCCATTATTAGTCTCTTAAAATATCAAAATATGAAAAATAGAGTTCTCTTTTATCATGGTTTTTAATTAAAATTTAATCAGATTCTTAATTCTTTAGTATAAAAAGAGGGGACAATTAGAAATATAGTAATTCATTAGCACTTATTCCATCTACAAATCTGTTAGCATTGTTTCATATTTTATGTTATCATGCCTATAATGTTCATAGTTTTTAAATATAATTGTGATTATTTTTCATAATTAAGTGAATATGATAGTTATACCCCTATCATTTCAAAGTTTATTTATTTCTGGGATATTTTTGTTGTTGTTGTTGTTTTCTTTTTTGGCCTCAGGATTTTAGTTTTCCAACCAGAGATTGAACCTGAACCCTCAGAAGTGAGAGCTCAGAGTCCTAACCACTGGATTGCCAGGGAATTACCTGAGTTCCTTAGACTGTCTTCATTTTGTTAATGGGAACAAAAAAAAGAAAAAAAAGAAAAAAAAAAAGTGCTGCACGTACTTAGCTTCTGCAGTTTTAGAATTTGTATTTATTTCCTCTGTATTTGAACAAAAATGACATGTTTTTATTAGGCAACACATTTATTCTTTCAACAGTTGTAGAACTGGGTTCATTTTCTCTGTGCATTGAACTGTATATATGAGAGGCCCAAATATCATGTATAAGGTTTTTTTATTTTTCTTCTTCTCCAGGTAAGATGTCTCTACAATTTTTATTTGAAGATTAAAAAGTTAGCTCTGTACCTTAAGAGTTTTTAGATCCCAATTTTGTTGCTGTTGTTGCTATGGCAAGTGTCATTTTCCCCTGGAAATGAAAATGTTCCCTCAGAGGAAAATATTTCTAGAAGCATAGGTTTTAATGCTTCCTGGTTCCTAATATTACTATAAGTAATTATTAATTACTTCTACAATTTGTCAGTACCCCCAAATACTTATATTGTATTGATATTTTCTGTCTTTTCTAACGATCTTATTTAAATTGTGTTCCTCTATTCTAAATTCTTTGTAATATTTTTTAATTAAGATGTCCTGGGTACAACTAGAAGTTTTTTCCAAGTATACAGTTCAGAGTGAATTAGGTTACAGCATACCCTTCTAAAATTAGATATTAGAAAGTCAGTATGGTCACCACTGAACAAAGTGTTTCCATGTGTTCTAAGTCACTTCATACCGGAGGTCAATCAATAACGTTAAATGTCAAAGTTAATGAGAGATGGAAAAACAGAAATTTTTCCTGGTTATTCTTGCAGTAGTTTCCAAGAATAACTAATTTTCCCATATGCATGTGAGGTATGTAAATAAGTCAAGAATTGTGAACTTCAAGAAAACCAGGATTCAACTTTTTATCATTGTTTCATGTAAACTGTAGGTTTATAATAGGTTTCCTTTTTATTGTGTTTAAGGAGTTTATTGCTAGTTTTCACATGGTGAGAATGTTCAAACTTAATGGGTTTGGATTTTCTCAATTTCTTTTGTTACACTAATTGAAACAAATTGATTATTTTGTTACACTAATTGATCATGTGGTTTTATTATTTATCCTATTAATGTGAAGTACTGTATTAATTTTCAGATGTTAAACCAAACGATCCAAACTCTATTGCAGACAGCAAAAGCAGTTCTAAGATTAAAGTTTATAGTGATGCAAGTATACCTCAGGAAACAAATCTGAAATAACTATTTTAGCTCTAAAGAAACTAGAAGAGGGACAAACAAAACTCAATGTTAGTACAAGGAAAGAAAGATCAGAGTGGAAACAAAGTAGAGAATAGGGGAAAAAAAGACACAAAACTTTAGAACTGTTACTTAGAACACAAAAGTAATAAAGCCTTAACAAAACGCATCAAGGAATAAATAGGTTCAAATAAAATAAGAAATAAATTACAACCAACATCACAGGAAAACAATGTTCAGAAGAGAGTACTGAACACAATTACATGCTAATTAAACAGATAACCTAGAAGAAATAGATAAATTCCTAGACATGTAAATTCCCCCTACTGAATAAGGAATAATAAATATAAACAAACTGATTACCAGTTAAATTGAATTATAAAAGAAAATTCCATGCCAACAGAAGTCCAGGACCAGAAAACTTCACAGGTAAAGTCAACAAAACATTTAAAGAAAAGTTAACACCTGTCTCTCTCAATCCAAGATGAAGGAATGCCTCCAAAATCATTATACTAGCATAGCATCATATGCTGATCCCAAAACCAGACACCATGCACACACACATACACACAAAAATTACAGGTCAATATTCCTGATGAACATAGATGCAGAAATCTTCAACAAAATATTAGTAAACTGAACTCAAAAATACATCAAAAGGATCATCCTTAAAATGTTCAAGTAAAATTAACCGCAGGGATAATAGGAAGGTTCAATATCTGCAAATCAACCTAATATACCACAATAAACTGAGTAAAATTTATATGATCAATAGATGCAGGAAAAGTCTGACACAGTAATTCATTTATGATAATTACTTTCAACAACGTACATATAGAGGAAACATACCTCAACCTTTTAAAAGCCATATGTCAAACACACATCTCACATAACATTCCACAGTAACAACCTGAAAGTATTTTCTCTAAGATCAGGAACAAAACAAGGATGCCCACTCTTGCCCCTTTTATTCAACACAGTATTGTAAGTTTTAGCCAGAGCAATTAGACAAGGAAAATAAATAAAATGCATTCAAAGAAAAATAAAAATTGGAAAAGGAAGTAAAACTGCCAGTTCTCTGTGAACAATATGATTACATGTAAAATCTTAACATCTCCATCCCAAAACAGACCTCAAATAAATTCAATAAATTTGCAAGAGTACACAGTCAATATGCAAAAATCTGGTGCATTTTTATATACTATTTTCCCAGGTGGCACTAGTGGTAAAGAACACTCCTGCCAATGCAGGAGACATAAGAGACTCGGAGTTCGACCCCTGGGGCTAAGAGCCCCTGGAGGAGGGCATGGCAACCCACTCCTCTATTCTTGCCCAGAGAATCCCATAGAGGAGTCCGGCAGGCTATAGTCCATAGGACCTCACAGAGTCAGACATGACTGAAGTGACTTAGCAGAGCACACACAACAAACTATCAAAAAGATATTAACAATCCCACTTATAATCCCTTTTACAACTGTAGCAAAAAGAAGAAAATTCCTAGGAATAAATTTCACCACATAAATATAAGACTTGTGCTTGGAAGACTATTATACTAATGAAAGAAACTGAAGATGAAACAGACAAATGGAGAGATATGCTGTGGATTAAAATCCTTATGCATTTTCATGGATTAAAAGAAAATTTTTAAGATAACCAGACTCCAAGGCAATCTACAGATTCAATCCAATCCCTATAAAAATGCCAAACGCTTTTCTTAAAGAACTAGAATAATTCTAAGGTTTTATATGCAATCACAGTACAGTTCAGTCACTGAGTTGTGTCTACTCTGCGACCCCATGAATCACAGCACGCCAGGCCTCCCTGTCCATCACCAACTCCCAGAGTTTACTCAAACTGATGTCCATAGAGTCGGTGATGCCATGCAGCCATCTCATCCTCTGTCGTCCCCTTCTCCTCCTGCCCCCAATCTCTCCCAGCAACAGGGTCTTTTCCAATGAGTCAACTCTTTGCATGAGGTGGTCAAAGTATTAGAGTTTCAGCTTCAGCCTGAGTCCTTCCAAAGAACACCCAGGACTGATCTCCTTTAAAATGGGCTGGTTGGATCTCCTTGCAGTCCAAGGGACTCTCAAGAGTCTTCTCCAACACCACAGTTCAAAAGTATCAATTCTTCGGTGCTCAGCTTTCTCCACAGTCCAACTCTCACATCCATACATGACTACTGGAAAAACCATAGCCTTGACTACACAGACCTTTGTTGGCAAAGTAATGTCTCTGCTTTTGACTATGCTATCTAGGTTGGTCATAACTTTTCTTCCAAAGAGTAAGCATCTTTTAATTTCATGCCTGCAGTCACCATCTGCAGTGATTTGGGAGCCCCCCAAAAATAAAGTCTGACACTGTTTCCTCATCTATTTCCCATGAAGTGATGGGACCAGATGCCATGATCTTGGTTTTCTGAACGTTGAGCTTTAAGCCAACTTTTTCACTCTCCTCTTTCACTTTCATCAAGAGGCTTTTGAGTTCCTCTTCACTTTCTGCCATAAGGGTGGTGTCATCTGCATATCTGAGGTTATTGATATTTCTACTGGAAATCTTGATTCCAGCTTGTGCTTCTTCCAGCCCAGCGTTTCTCATGATGTGCTCTGCTTATAAGCAGGGTGACAATATACAGTCTTGTCGCACTCCTTTTCCTATTTGGAACCAGTCTGTTGTTCCATGTCCAGTTCTAACTGTTGCTTCCTGACCTGCATATAGGTTTCTCAAGAGGCAGGGTAGGTGGTGTGGTATTCCCATCTCTTTCAGAATGTTCCACAGTTTATTGTGATCACAAAAGACCCTAACTAGCCAAAATGATCTTAAGAACAAATCTGGAAGTATCATGTTCCCCAGTTCCAAACTATCCTAATATCCTCCACTAATCAAAACAATAGAGTACTGACATAAAACCAGACACACAGGTCAAAGGAATAGAACAGAGGGTCTAGAAATAAACCCATACTTATTTGGTCAATTAATCTACAACAAAGGAGGCAAGATTATACAATGGGGAAAAGGGATACTTCAATTAATGGTGCTGAGAAAATGTTAACAGCTACAGGCAAATGATTTAAACTGGACTATTTTCTTAAAGCATATACAGAAACTTAAAATAGATTAAAGATTTAAATTTAAGGCCTGAAACCATAAAACTCCTACTAGAAAACTTAGGCAATATGCTTTTTGACATTTATCTTTGAAGTAATTTTTTTTGTATGTCTCCTCTGGCAAGGGAAACAAAAGCAAAAATAAATACATGGGACTATGTTAAACTAAGAAGCTTTTGCACAGTGAAGTAAACTGAACATAAAGGCCTCTTACTTAATAAAAGATATTTGCAAATGATACGTTGAATAAGTGGTTAATATCCAAAATATATTAGTACGAATAACTTGTACAAACAATATGTGTATACAATTATAACTCAATTAGAAATTTTAAAAATTAAAATAGAAAAAAAGGGTGAGTTTCAGGGGAGTTCTTATTTCTGATTGCCTATCTTCTTAAACATACTGAATCACTTTTTATACATGACACATAGCCAATTCAATTTACTTCTATATATGCTCTGGCTTCATTTTTTAGCATTTCTATAAATGTAACATACCAGTATTGGTTCACCTCCCTGAAGAATTTTAAAGGGATCTGTGATCACTTAATACCTAGGAAGGGTTGATTCTAGGACTCTTGTAGATGTAAAAATGTGCAGGTACTCCAACCCCTTGTATAAAACAGTCTAGTATTTGCATATAGACTCCACACATCCTTCTGTGTAGTTTAAATAATCTTTACTGCTGCTGCTGCTAAGTCTCTTCAGTCGTGTCTGACTCTGTGTGACCCCATAGATGGCAGCCCATCAGGCTCCACCGTCCCTGGGATTCTCCAGGCAAGAACACTGGAGTGGGTTGCCATTTACTTCTCCATAATCTCTAGGTTACTTATAATATCTGATACAATGTAAATGCTATGTAAATGGGCCAGGGTATGGCAAGTTCAAATTTTGCTTTTTGGAACGTTCAGAAATTTTAAATATGTCCAGCCTGCAGTTGAATTAACAGATGCAGAGCCCCCAGATATGGACAGCTGACTGTATTCTGTATTTGACCACTTCCTTTGGCCAGCACTTATCCTCAGTCGGTTGATATTACCTTCCTCAAGGGAAATAAGATTTACCTTACCCTCAAATGCTCAATTTCATTCCCTACTAATAAAAAAGTAATTTTCTTCTTCATTTTTCTTGAGGTGCAACAGGCATAATTTTCACTGGAATACTAAATTAAAGTGAAAGGGAAAGTTGCTCAGTCAGGTCACACTCTTTAGGATCCCACACACTATACAGTCCATGGAATTCTCCAGGTCAGAATACTGGAGTGGGTAGCCTTTCTCTTCCCGAGGGATCTTCCCAACCCAAGGATCAAATCTAGGTCTCCCGCATTGCAGGCAGATTCTTTACCAGCTGAGCCACAAGGGAAGCCCAAGAAATACTAAGGTTAATGTTATTTCCAAACAAAAATATCAGTTTAGAGGTATTTAAAAATATTCTTAATAGGTATATTGGGAAAAAAAAAAGAAAAACCTAATCATTGTATGAAAAAATCACTATCTTTTGAGAGCTTACTCTTTGCCACACTCTAACAGGTGTGATTTGCATACACTTTTAAATTTCCATTCACAGATTAAACATTAATTCTTTTCTTATGAATCGCCAGTCCAGGTTTGATGCAGGATACAGGATGCTTGGGGCTGGTGCACTGGGATGACCCAGAGGGATTGTACAGGGAGGGAGGCAGGAGGGGGGTTCAGGGTGGGGAACATGTGTTCACCCGTGGTAGATTCATGTTGGTGTATGGCAAAATCAATACAATATTGTAAAGTAAAAAATAATAATAATAAATAAATGATAAATGGTTAAAAAAAAGAAAAATCTAAAAAAAAAGATTTCACATGTTACCAGTCAAGTGATAATAAACTCTAGGATGAGAAAATTAAAATTGAAAAAAAATAATTCTTAAAAATTCTTAATATATTTGTAGTTATGCTATTATGGTATATAAAACCAAAGTTTATGTACCTATTCACTATTAAGGATAAAAGTGACTGTGGTACAAAGCACACACATCCACCCCATAAGCAAGAACTGTTTTCCAGGAGTTAGTGGTTTTAAAGGATAGTGATAGTTAAAAGTAGACCTCAAAAGGAAGATATTATTTCAAAAAATGTTCTAAATATTTTCCAAAGGGTAACACACTTTTTCTTTAAGTCCCTGCTTTCCTACTATACTTTTTCAAATAACTTCATTTTCAATATAATTTAGAGCCGATATGAGTTGTTATAAAAACTTTGATATACTTTGATTTGTTGAGATTTCTTGAGTTAGAAATGAAATGAAAAGATTGAATTACATTTAGCACATGGGAATTTATCTGTAATCTAAATCCTAAAGATACAGGGCTCACTGACAGAAAAATCACAGGGCACAATCACTTCAGTAAGAGTGATTTCCAGAGAATGTTGGAGGAAAACCAGAAGTTCAGTGTATTAGGTGTTGAAGGTGATCAGAGAATTAGCAAGTCTGATAGTGATCTGAAGGGAAACAGGAGATAGGAAAGTAAATAAAGTATCATTTGTCTCTTTTTCTTTGAGGTAAATGAATGGTTTGCTTAGGACATACACTTAGAACACATTTGTATAATGAAGAAATGGAACCATATATATAGTGAAGATCGAATAAATAAATGTGAAAAGTAAACTGGTAAAAAATATCTGGAAATTCTCACAATCAAAAGACTATTATATTTTTATGTTGGTTTCCTCTGCTAGAATATAGACTATATTTTATCTGTCTTGTAAACTTTATATACTTATTGTCTAGAGTGATAATGCTAATAAATTCTTGCTGAAGAAATTTACATAAGATTTGTAAAGAAATATAAAGGGCTAAGAACCCTAGACAAGGGAGAATACACTTCTTTCATTAAAAGTCAAGACCAGGATGGGGAGAGTTTGAATAATTAGTGATTGTGATTGACCTACTTATATATATTAGGCATTTCAAAGCTGACTGTGTTGTTTCCTTGTAACTTAGAATACATAAAGTTATTGAGGAAGATTGAGAAGCTGCAAAGATAGTGTAATTTTTAAAGCAGGCCTAAGCAATGCAAAGCTGAGCCCAAAAAGAATAGGTGTCATTCAAATCAGATTAATACTGTGCCAATATTAAGGGTTTCATGCACTGTTTTATGCTTTTATAATCTACATTCACTTACTAAATCTGTTAAACTGAATTATAACTACCTACTATGCAACACTTTTCTAGAATGAACTGATGTCTCTCCAAAACATACCATTTTTTAGTCTTCTTTATAGATAAAAAATCTAGCATACTAATAAATATTCTTTTAGGAAACACACACTTAGCAAACATTTTGTTACTAAACCAATTTGACAGGTACAGGACAGTATTGCAATTACCTTAATTTTTTTTTTTTTTAGAAATGCAAAGACTCTTCATGCAGAGCTTACTATAGACAGGTGGTCACACTCATGTTTTGGCAGACTCAAGGGCAGGTGGAAGATTGAGAAAAGGGTACATGTGATTATCAGAGGCTGTTGATTTAAGCATTCAAGGTAAAATATGAATATGCCATCTTCAGTTTTTTAATTATTCATTTCAGCTTGAATAGTCAAACATAAACTCTTTAAGTAATTAATGTATCTCTCCTCGTGACATCCTTGAGGCAGAGGCAAAAATCTCAGTAATATCAATATATTTGTGTGTTATGCTGATTCCACCTCCCCTACCAAATAAAAACCACAGGCTATCCTTGTAGAAACTTAGATTCAAATGTGACTTTGAAACTGGCTTTTATCACAACCAAATGGAGAAAATTTGGTAAAAATATATTTATAGAAGTGCATGTTCAAATCAGGTGGTAAGAGCTACAACTAGCACTGAGTCTTTGTTAAAGACACTATGCTAATCCCATCATATGCCTTACTGTGTATAACTATCTTGAGACTCTGTGAATTGGGTCCAAGTATTGCGACCCTATGAACTGCAGTATGCCAGCCTCCCTGTCCATCACCAACTCCTGGAGTTCACTCAAACTTATCCGTCAAGTTGGTGATGCCATCCAACCATCTCATTCTCTGTTGTCCCCTTCTCCTCCTGCCCCCAATCCCTCCCAGCATCAGGGTCTTTTCCAATGAGTCAAGTCTTCGCATGACATGGCAAAAGTATTGGAGTTTCAGCTCCAACATCCGTCCTTCCAAAGAACACCCAGGACTGATCTCCTTTAGGATGGACTGGTTGGATCTCCTTACAGTCCAAGGGACTCTCAAGAGTCTTCTCCAACTGGTGTGCTGTGATTCATGGGGTCGCAAAGAGCTGGACATGACTGAGCAACTGAACTGAACTGATGATCCATGTATCTCCTTGTTCCCCTGGAAGTAGCATCAATCCAAGATATTTTCTTAGCATAATAGATAATAGAAGCACAGGTGAGTGAGTAAATCCAGTAGAATATTTAAAAGCTCTGATTTCCTAACACTTGCTGATCCTTTCTTGACTGAATCTCATGACATGATTAAACCCAAACAGTAGACTGTACACTATGCCTGGAGGTTTACATTGTCCAAAAGAGTATTACTCTGGTAGGGCAGAAGAGAGATAAATTACTGCATAATAATCTAATCTATTATGCATTGGAATACATGAAAGTATATAGTGATGGATAATACTGGAATAAAATAGGGGTTATTTAAATGTTTAGCTGAAGGAAAAATCAAAGTGATTCCATAATTAAGTTATTTTCAATTATAGTGAAGGTACCAGGCAGGGTTCCTACAGGAAACAGATGGCACATGGAAATTTTGTAATTTGGAAGAGCTTAATAAAATAAAAAAAATTACAAGATAAAGCCAGGGTATAGAAAACTCACAAAATTATTCCAAATACTTTGGAGCTGGCAAAAGCGGGACTCTTAACACCCCTGGCTCTCAAGAGACACTTAGAGGGCTATGATGTGGAAAACAGTCATGAACTGTGTCCAAACAACTGACTACCAGAGGCTGTGCTCTTGGATCCAGTCAGTAATCAGCCTGTGGTAACACCAAAGATGGTAAGCCGATAAATATCCACATTTACTACTCATATTTCCGCCTACAGCCATCTGCTGCTCCCCATTGGACAAGACTAGAACTACAAGAGGATACCAGAATCAGTCTCACGGATGACTTCCATATAGGGTGGGTAATTGTTTTTAGGGGCACTGAAAATATATCCTGCATAGAACAGCAAATAATTTATATTTCAATGTAACTTTTAGGGACTGTAAATCTCCATAGTACTGCCTCTTTCACGTACCTCTAGTATACTGTTATACTATTCCTTAGTGAGGGAGAGATACAGAGTTGCAAGTAGTAAACTCATTATTACACTTAGGATAGCTTAGAGGCTGTTTTGTCACAACTTGTAATGATAGAATATTAGGAATCATAAAGATTTAAAAAAAAAAAAACTTGTACTATTGACCTACCTGCTTGAAATTTGGGGTGTTTTTCAAAATATTTATATAATATATGTAAGTGTGTTATACTTGTGAACATTAAACATTTAAGGTTCTCTAACATAACAAAACATAGACATGGGCTGTGAATCTTATGACATCAAGTATTGTGTATTTGACCTTGAGAAAGACATTCAAATTCTCCATGTATCTAGTTCTCCATGTTTCATTTTATTCATTTGTGAGGATCTATACAAACTGTAGGAGTTAGGCAAATACAGGGAAACTCCTCAGAGTGATGACTTTTACATAATAAGCATTCAGTAAGGTATACTAGTGAATGTTATGTAAGCCCACAACTTTTGATAATATATCTAACAATTTTTGGAATAAAACTAAGGGAAATACACAACAAAGACATTATAAGCACTAGCTGTTAAGAATTCAGCATGTTAAACAAAAATGTAAATATGTGGAGGTTAAATCATGTATACATTTGCTTTAAATATGTTAAACATGATTTTATGAGACTTTCACCAACATTAATGTAACTGTAAGACAGAGCCAAAACAAAACCAAAACACCCAGTTGTGGATGTCACTGGTGATAGAAGCGAGGTCTGATGCTGTACAGAGTAATATTGCATAGGAACCTGGAATGTTAGGTCCATGAATTAAGGCAAATTGAAAGTGGTCAAACAGGAGATGGTGAGTGAATGTCAACATTCTAGGAATCAGAGAACTAGAATGGAATGGAATTGGTGAATTTAACTCAGATGACCATTATATCTACCACTGTGGGCAGGAATCCTTTAGAAGAAATGGAGTAGCCATCATAGTCAACAAGAGTCTGAAATGCAGTACCTGGATGCCAACCTCAAAAATGACAGTATGATCTCTGTTGGTTTCCAAGGCAAACCATTCAGGATCACGGTAATCCAAGTCTATGCCCCGACCCGTAACAGTGAAGAAGCTGAAGTTGAACAGTTTTATGAAGACCTATAAGACCTTCTAAAACTAACACCCAAAAAAGATGCTCTTTTCATTATAGGGGACTGGAATGCATAAGCAGCAAGTCCACACACACCTGGAGTAACAGGCAAATTTGTCCTTGGAGTAGAGAATGAAGTAGGGCAAAGGCTAATAGAGTTCTGCCAAGAGAATGCACTGGTCATAGCAAACACCATCTTCCAACACCACAAGAGAAGATGGTACACATGGACATCACCAGATGGTCAACACCGAAATCAGATTGATTATATTATTTGCAGCCAAAGATGGAGAAGCTCTATACAGTAAGTAAAACCAAGACCAGGAGCTGACTATGGCTCAAATCATGAACTCCTTAGTGCCAAATTCAGACTTAAATTGAAGAAAGTAGGGGGAACCACTAGACCATTCAGGTATGTCCTAAATCAAATCCCTTACGGTTATACAGTGGAAGTGAGAAACAGATTTAAGGGACTAGATCTGATAGACAGAGTTCCTGATGAACTATGGACAGAGGTTTGTAACATTGTGCAAGAGACAGGGATCAAGACCATCTCCAAGAAAAAGAAAAGCAAAAAAAAAAAAAAAAAAAAAAAAACCTGTCTGAGGAGGTCTTACAAATAGCTGTGAAAAGAACAGAAGCAAAAAGCAAAGGAGAAAAGGAAAGATATACCCATGGGTATAAAAGATATACCCATTTGAATGCAGAGTTCCAGAGAATAGCAAGGAGAGATAAGAAAGCCTTCCCCAGTGATCAATGCAAAGAAATAGAGGAAAATAACAATGGGAAAGACTAGAGATCTCTTCAAGAAGATGGGCTCGATAAAGGACAGAAATTTTATGGGCCTAACAGAACCAGAAGATATTAAGATGGTGGCAATAATATACAGAGGAACTGTAGAAAAATGATCTTCATGACCCAGATAACCATGATGGTGTGATGAGTCACCTAGAGCCAAACATCCTTGGAAGGTGAGTCAAGTGGGTCTTAGGAAGCATCATTACCAACAAAACCTGTGGAGGTGATGGAATGCCAGTGGAGCTATTTCAAATCCTGAAAGATGATGCTGTGAAAGTGCTGCACTCAATATGCCAGCAAATTTGGAAAACTCAGCAGTGGCCACAGGACTGGAAAAGGTCTGTTTTCATTCCAATCCCAAAGAAAGGTAATGACAAAGAATGATCAAACTACCACACAACTGCGCTCATCTCACACACTAGTAAAGTAATGCTCAAAATTCTCCAAGCCAGGCTTCAGCAATATGTGAACCATGAATTTCCAGATATTCAAGCTGGTTTTAGAAAAGGCAGAGGAACCAGAGATCAAATTGCCAATGTCCGCTGGATCATGGAAAAAGCAAGAGAGTTCCAGAAAAACAGTTAGTTCTGTTTTGTTGACTATGCCAAAGCCTTTGACTGTGTAGATCACCATAAACAGTGGAAAGTTCTGAAAGAGATGAGAATACCATACCACCTAACCTGCCTCTTGAGAAACCTATATGCAGGTGAGGAAGCAACAGTTAGAACTGGACATGGAACAACAGACTGGTTTCAAATAGGAAAAGGAGTACGTCAAGGCTGTATCTTGTCACCCTGCTTATTTAACTTATATGCAGAGTACATCAAGAGAAATGCTGGGCTGCAAGAAGCACAAGCTGGAATCAAGATTGCCGGAAGGAATATTAATAACCTCAGATATGTAGGTGATACCACCCTTATGGCAGAAAGTGAAGAAGCACTAAAGAGCCTCTTTATGAAAGTGAAAGAAGAGAGTGAAAAAGTTGGCTCAAAGCTCAACATTCAGAAAACGAAGATCATGGCATCTGCTCCCATCACTTCATGGCAAATAGATGGGGAAACAGTGGAAACAGTGAGGGGCTCCAAAATCACTGCAGATGGTGACAGAAGCCATGAAATTAAAAGACTCTTGCTCCTTGGAAGTAAAGTTATGAGAAACCTAGACAGCATATTAAAAAGCAGACATTACTTTGCCAACAAATGTGTGTCTAGTCAAGGCTATGGCTTTTCCAGTAGTCATGTATGGATGTGAGAGTTATAAAGAAAGCTGAATGTTGAAGAATTGGTGCTTTGAACTGTGGTGTTGGAGAAGACTCGTGAGAGTCCCTTGGTCTGCAAGGAGATCCAACCAGTCCATCCTAAAGGAGATCACCCTGGGTGTTCATTGGAAGGACTGATGTTGAAGCTGACACTGTAATACTTTGGCTACCTAATTCGAAGAGCTGGATCATTTGAAAAGACCCTGATGCTGGGAAAGATTGAAGGCAGGAAAATGAGATGACATTGGATGAGATGATTGGATGGCATCACCAACTCAATGTACATGAGTTTGGGTAAACTCTGGGAGTTGATGATGGAAAGGGCGGCCTGGTGTGTTGTGTTCCATGGTGTAGCAAAGAGTCAGACACAACTGAGCGGCTGAACTAAACTTAAGGTAACTTTTTCTCAGTTTCTTTTTCTTGTTTCATGGATTTCACTACAGAATGATCAAGTTATGGTAACATGCCTTCAACTTAAAGTGATAGGCTTACAACTTGAATTGTGTCTGCAATGCTATTTTATGCTTCGCAAATCCAGGAAAAAAAAAACAAAAAAAAAAACAAAACCATGAATAACTTCTTGAGGTCTTTGGGGTAGTACAACTTTGCCACCTTTTTGTTTATTTTCTAGCTTTGATTATATCTCCACATGTCTATCTCCATCTTTTTACCTTCACTTTGAAACTAGCCTCCAAGAAATAAAACCAATTTCAAGATATCATCTTACACTGTTTCCAAGCTAGGGACCACCAACTCAAATTCATTTCTGAGCTAAGAGATAGGCAACGCCCTTTGGATTGGAGCCACGTAATGATCAACTTCAGAAGATAGCCCTGTTATTCTACATACAGGCTTGTTATTCTATACACAGGCTCCAAAATTAGTCCACAAATATGTCCTATCATGAATAATTATTCATGATGGTTGTTTTTTAGGCACTAAGTCATGTCTGATTCTTTTATAATACCGGGGACTGTAGCCCACCTGGCTTCTCATTCATGGGATTTCCCATGCAAGAATATTGGAGTGGGTTGTCGTCATTTCCTTCTCCAGGGGTTCATTCCTGACCCAAGGCTTGATCTGATGTCTCCTGCATTACCAGGCAGTTTTTACCACTGAGCCACCAGGGAAGACCAATATAATTTTAACAGTTATTGAAGCAGAATTACATACAGATATGTAACATAAATATCACCCATACCTTCTGTTTCTATATAGAGAAAAGCTGTGAGTTTCTAAATATCTACCAAACAATGAAGAAGATCATTTAAAGGAAGAGATGACAGTATTTCAGTTTTAATGTTTAACATATTTTAAGTACTTAATACATCCATTGGAAGAAAAGGATTAGTCAGAAGCTGTATATTCAGTCCTAAAGACCATTATTATTCAGAAAAAAAAAAAAAAAACCACTTAATTTCCTATGGCATGAAATAGCCATTTTTTTAAGTTTTCAAGCTAGATTTAACCATATTTGATATGAACAAGTTCATGGTGTACTTTTGCAGAAATAATCTCCCAAAGTTGATCAAATTTCTTACCTTTAAAAAAAAATTTCCTTTCTCACTTTTTAAAAAAGACTTTAAATCTTATTTCATCAAAAATCCCATAACAACAATCACATAAGATTAAAACAAACTGTGTATGTATATCACAATGAACTGGAAAATTCTTAACAATATGGGAATACCAGACCACTTTGCCTGTCTTCTGAGAAACCTGTATGCAGGTCAAGGAGCAACTGTTGGAACTGGACATGAAGCAACTGACTGATTCCAAATTGGGAAAGAGATACATCAAGGCTGTATATTGCCACCCTTCTTATTTAACTTATATGCAGAGTACATCATAAGAAATGCCAGGCTGGATGACTCACAAGCTGGAATCAAGATTGCAGGGAAAAATATCAATAACCTCAGATATGTAGATGGCACCACCCTAACGGCAGAAAGTGAAGAGGAACTGAAGAGACTCTTGATAAAAGTAAAAGAAGAGAGTGAAAAAAGCTGGCTTAAAGCTCAACATTGAAAAACCTAAGATCAGGGCATCGGGTCCCATCATTTCATGGCAAATAGGGAAAAAATGGAAACAGTGAGAGACTTTATTTTCTTGGGTTCCAAAATCACTGTGGATGTTTAACTGCAGCTATGAAATTAAAAGCTGCTTGCTCCTTGGAACCATGACAAACCTTGACAGCAAGTTAAAAAGCAGAGACATCACTTTGCCAACAAAGGTCCATATAAACAAAGCTATGGTTTCTACAGTAGTCATAAATGGGTCTGAGAGTTGGACCATAAAGAATGCTGAGCACCAAAGAACTGATGCTTTCAAATTGTAGTGCTGGAGAATACTCTTGAAAGTCCCCTGGTAAACAAGGAGTTCAAACCAGTCAATCCTAAAGGAAAGCAACCCTGAATATTCACTGGAAGGACTGATGCTGAAGCTGTAATACTTTGGCCACCTGATGTAAAGAGCTGACTCACTGGAAAAGACCCTGATGCTAGGAAGGGCTGTTCAGTTCAGTCATTCAGTTGTGTCTGACTCTTTGTGACCCCATGAATCGCAGCATGCCAGGCCTCCCTGTCCATCACTAACTCCCGGAGTCTACCCAAACTCTCGTCCACCGAGTCGGTGATGCCATCCAACCGTCTCATCCTCTGTCCTCCCCTTCTCCTCCTGCCCCCAATCTCTCCCAGCATCGGGGCTTTCCCAATGAGTCAACTCTTCGCATGAGGTGGCCAAAGTATTGGAGTTTCAGCTTCAACACCAGTCCTTCCAATGAACACCCAGGACTGATCTCCTTTAGGCTGGACTGGCTGGATCTTCCTGCAGTTCAAGGGACTCTCAAGAGTCTTCTCCAACACCACAGTTCAAAAGTATCAATTCTTTGGCGTTTAGCTTTATTCACCATCCAACTCTCACATCCATACATGACTACTGGAAAAATCATAGCCTTGACTAGACAGACCTTTGTTGGCAAAGTAATGTCTCTGCTTTTAAATATGCTATCTAGGTTGGTCATAACTTTCCTTTCAAGGCTGAGAGAGGTGGAAAAGGGGGCAACAGAGAATGAGATGGTTTGGGTCATCACTGAACTGACTCAATGGACATGAGTTTGAGCAAATTTGGAGAAAAACTCAAAGACAGGGAAGCATATGATGCTTCAGTCCCAGGATCACAGAGTCAGACACAACTTTGTTACTGAAAAACCATCACCACATGGGATATCAGTTCAGTTCAGTTGCTCAGTCCTGTCCGACTCTTTGTAACCCCATGAATCACAGCACGCCAGACCTCCCTGTCCGTCACCAACTCCTGGAGTTCACTCAGACTCACGTCCATCGAGTCAGTGATGCCATCCAGCCATCTCATCCTCTGTCCTCCCCTTCTCCTCCTGCCCCCAATCCCTCCCAGCATCAGAGTCTTTTCCAGTGAGTCAACTCTTTGCATGGGATATGGTTACATATAAATTACACATCTTACACATATAACATCTGAATTAGAATTTTTTTAATCTTAAATTTATTTATTTTAAATGGAGGCTAATTACTTTATAATATTGTATTGGTTTTGCCATACATCAACATGAATCTTCCAAGGTTGTACACGTGTTCCCCATTCTGAACCCCCATCCCACCTTCCTCCCTGTACCATCCCTCAGTGTCATCCCATTGCACCAGCCCCAAGTATCCTATATCCTGCATTGAACCTGGACAGGTGATTTGTTTCTTATATGATATTATACATGTTTCAATGCCTTTCTCCCAAATCATTCCACCCTCTCTCTCTACCACAGAGTCCAAAAGACTGTTCTATACATCTGTGTCTCTTTTGCTATCTTGCCTACAGGGTTATTGTTACCATCTTTCTAAATTCCATATATACATGTTAGTATACTGTATTGGTGTTTTTCTTTCTGGCTTACTTCACTCTGTATAATAGGTTCCAGTTTCATCCACCTCATTAGAACTGATTCAAATGTATTCTTTCTAATGGCTGAGTAATATTCCATTGTGTGCACGCACCAGAGCTTTCTTATCCATTCATCTGCTGATGGACATCCAGGTTATTTCCATGTCCTGGCTATTATAAACACTGCTGCGACACATATACCCCAATGTGGGGTACTTGTGTCTCTTTCAATTCTGGTTTCCTCAGTGTGTATGCCCATCAGTGGGGTTGCTGGGTCATAGAATTTTTAAGAGTCCTGGAAATCTGATGTCTTTAAAATTTAATTTTTTCCAAGCATAATTATACAAGTATATGAAATAATGTTTGTTTGGCTTATATTTGTTCATCTTGAGAGGTTTAGCTAAATTTATTTTAGGATTTTCTATATTACCTTAATAAATCTAACATTTGATTTTTCATTGTTTTCATTGTTTATTTTTGTTATCCACATTATAATGGATAAAACACTTTACTCACTTGTCATTATTGTACATTTATTACTCCTTTCATAAAATTCTGCTATGCATTAGAAGGCATCAAAGTAACATTCAATATGACACTGGAATTTATACTTTTCTATTATAAAACTTTTCTAGTTTGACCTATTAAAATATTTCAAGAATCAAAAATATTTTAGAAATATTTCTTTTCCTTTTCAGTGATTAGTGAGTTATATATCCATGTGTTTTGAGCTTAATTCTCCTACCCCCACCACCATTTCAAATATGTTGAAGTGCTAACCTTAAACACAGAAAGTGAGGGTATTTGGAAGACTGTCTTTATTCAGGGAACAAATTCAATGTTGTCATTAGTGTGGGCTCTCTCTTCCTAAAAGGACCTTGATAGTTCTGCTTAGGTTGACTAAGCTTTAGATAGATTTCTTCCTAACTCTGGGCCCTGACCTCTCTTTTTAGACATTAAAGAAAGCTTGCAATTGTAAATTATTTCTGCTCCATTAAGATGTAAATCCTCTCTCAGCCTCTTGCCAGGCTTTTTAACCTTGAAATAACCTTGATTTAGAACTAAGAATGTCTTTCCCAAAGATCTGGGAGTCATCCTTTGAAATATAATCATTAAGACAGAGGCCCTATCTCCTAGTCTCCGTGGGAGTGTAGGGACCTGACTTCAATAGGCCCCAATTAGCAGATACAGACTGCCTAATCACAGTAGCCAGTGCATCCCCCCCTCCACTAATATCCCTGCCACTGCTTTTTCACTAGCTCACCCCAGAGCTTAAAAATTCTCTTGCCATTTGTCTCAACAGAGTTGAGTTCAATTTCTCTATTGTAAGAGTCTAGACAACATCTGCAATATCTGTGAATACAATCTTCTTTGGCCATTCATCCTGTCTGGTGCGGTTTTTACTTAACAGCTCTACTCCAATTTAATTAGACTCTTTCAAATGGGGGGAAGAAAAGCAATGACAAACCTAGAAAGTATATTAAAAAGCAGAGACATTATTTTGCCTCCAAATTCCCTATACTGAAAGCTATGGTTTTTCCAGTAGTCTTGTACAGATGTGAGAAATGGACAATGAAAAAAGCTGAGTGCTGAAGAATTGATGCCTTTGAACTGTGGCTCTGGAGAAGACTCTTGAGAGTCCCTTGGACTGCAAGGAGATCAAACCAATTAATCATAAAGGCAGTCAATCCTGAATATTCATTGGAAGAACTGATTCTGAAGCTCCAATACTTTGGCCACCAGATGGGAAGGGCCAACTCATTTAAAAAAAACCCTGATGCTGGGCAAAATTGAAGGCGGGAGGATAGGGGATGACAGAGGATGAAATGGTTTGATGGCTTCACCAAATTAATGGACACTAACTTAAACAACCTTCAGGAGAGGGTGAAGGACAGGGAAGCCTGGCGTGCTGCAGTTCATGGGATCTCAAAGAGTCGGACACAACTGAGCAACTGAACAACAACATGAAGAGGGGAAAGGCAGGCACAGAGAGGCAGACATGTACACTGGGAGAATGCCACATGATGATGAAGGCAGAGATCTGAGAGGTGCAGCAGAAGCCAAGAAATGTGAAAAATTCCTGCCAAACTACCTGAAGTTAGGAGAGAGGCATTGAACAGACTTCCCATAACAGCCCTCAGAGGGAACTAACCCTGTTGACACCCTGATCTTGGACTTCTAACCTCCAGAACTGTGAAAGAAAACATTTCTTTTGTTGAAGCCACACAGTTCATAGTATTTTGTTTCGACAGCCCTAAGAAACTAATAGGCTTCCCTGGTGGCTCATTGGTAAAAGAATCTGCCTGCCAATTCAAGAGATGCAGGTTCGATCTCTGATTCAGGAAGAACCCCTGGAGAAGGAAATGACCCCTATTCTAGATTCTTGCCTGTGAAATCCCATAGACAGAGGAGCTGGGTGGGTTACAGTCCATGGAGTTGCAAAAGAGTTGGACATAACTTTGCAATTAAGCAACAAAAACAAGGAAACTAATACATTGTATTATGTAGCAATAAGACTTGTAGTTGACAAAGCTAGTCTTGGAGACCTACTGTGCTGCTTCCTGGTTTGGGAGCTGGGATAAATCTGTAAACTTTCTAAATTTCTATATCTTCAGGGCAATTGAATGACCTAACATTTTGAGAGGGGTTTACTCATGACAGGGATAAATAAAATGAAGCATTGTTTTTCATTTGAAAGATTATTTTCTAACGTTAAAGACAGAAATAGCAAAGTTTCTTAAAAAACAAAAAAAATGCAACCAGGATTAAGTACTCAGCAGTTTTCTTTAAGAAAGGAAAAATCTGGAATTTGAAACATTTCTCCTTTGAATTTTCTACTTTATTAGCGTTTTCCATGGAATTTGTATTGTGTTAAGTTTTATCCAATGTACAAAATCTTAAAAGAGCCTATATATTTTCACTCCAAACTAGTTCATTTCACTGATATATAACTCCGTCCCAGTCTCAGCATAGACGTATAGGTCATTTGTCATCTTTACAACCCTCTCACAAGGAGGGTAGAATCTCCAAATTCTCTTAAGTAGAAACACTTGTCTCTTTATTTATTTATTTTAAAAAGAGAGCATACACAGAGTGACCTAGAAAACTTATATTTCTATTATAAATCTCAGCCTTTTTATCATCAGTTATGTGCCTTTTTAATACTTTTTATTAACATTGTGCTTGGTAAAGTAATATGAAAGATAGTATTCAGTTCAAGACTTCTTAAAACAGTATAATTTATAAATGGAGAGGTTTTATAACAAGGTAATAATTTTATAATAACTTTTTGCTTTTCTATTCCTCAGGAAGAGCTCAGGGAAAATAAACAAGGATCCATTTAAAGTCTGGGTTAGTGCCAGTTTGACTAGGTTCCATGCTAGGCAGGGTACCATAATTAAAAGTTACACTAATCAACCATGAAATAAATGGTAATATCAGCAAGTGAAAAAAAGTAAACTTAGAGAATTAAAAACAATGGCCTGTTAGGAATAATCAGGTGTGGACCAATGGTTAAGGATGGTAACAAACGGTGAACTGCTTTGTTGTACTTTTCCTATTTTTTAATCCCAGGAAACACCTTTTTAAAGGTGAGTTAACATCAGTTTAAGAGTTTTGATAACTTTATGAACAGTAGATCATATCAATATCAATAAACTGAGTGATTGATTTCAATAATAATGCTAAAAATTATTCATTGAACAAAAGATACAGAGAAGTCACTGGACTGAAGGTGTATTCTTTGATGTACTAATTTCAGTCTCCTTGGTCCTTGGTTGGCATCTGGTCCCATCACTTCATGGGAAATAGATGGGGAAACAGTAGAAACAGTGTCAGACTTTATTTTTTTGGGCTCCAGAATCACTGCAGATGGTGACTGAAACCATGAAATTAAAAGATGCTTACTCCTTGGAAGGAAAGTTATGACCAACCTAGATAGCATTTTCAAAAGCAGAGACATTACTTTGCCAACTAAGGTGCCTTTAGTCAAGGCTATGGTTTTTCCAGTAGTCATGTGTGGATGTGAGAGTTGGACTGTGAAGAAGGCTGAGCGCCGAAGAATTGATGCTTTTGAACTGTGCTGTTGGAGAAGACTCTTGAGAGTCCCTTGGACTGCAAGGAGATCCAACCAGTCCATTCTGAAGGAGATCAACCCTGGGATTTCTTTGGAAGGAATGATGCTAAAGCTGAAACTCCATTACTTTGGGCCACCTCATGAGAAGAGTTGACTCACTGGAAAAAAACTCTGATGCTGAGAGGTATTGGGGGCAGGAGGAGAAGGGGATGACCGAGGATGAGATGATTGGATGGCATCACCGACTCAATGGAAATGGGTTTGGGTGAACTGTGGGAGTTGGTGATGGACAGGGAGGCCTGGCGTGCTGCGATTCATGGGGTTGCAAAGAGTCGGACATGACTGAGTGACTAAACTGAACTGAACTGGTCCTCGGTTAATTAACAACAGCCTCTTAAAATAGCTATATCAGTCTCTTACTGCACAGATCAAGTTTTAGTTTGTCAAAAATGAATATAATCGAGTGTTGATTGTGATTAATGCAACTTCAGCTGCAGGAGATGAAAAAGATTCCTTTTCTTCCTCTGTCAGTGGAATACCAGCAAAGATCAAAATAATCTCTGATCCATTACTGTGTAAAGTATTGGTTTTAACTATTTTGAAATATTTATTTACACATACTATTTGGTATATTAAGTTTTCCAAGCTTTTTATTAGACATTACAGTAGAAAAGAGGGCTTCCTAGGTGGTGCTAATGATAAAGAATCTGCCTGCCAATGCAGGTTCATCCCTGGGCTCAGAAGATCCTCTATAGAAGGAAATGGCAACCTGCTCCAGTATTTTTGCCTGGAAAATTCCACGCACAGAGGAATTTGGTGGACTACAGTCACTGGGCCGCAAAGAGTTGGACATGACTGGGCACAGAGCATGAACAGATCACACTTATGTATCTTGCAGAGAAGGAGTGGTGATGGCTAGGGCCTGTAGGGAGCAGAGATACAGTGATGACTTCCAAAAAACTGATATCAAAAGCAGGATTTTGAAAGTGAAGCGTCACAGGAGCATGCCTGTATCTAGAAGGGAAATAGAATGGCAACAGAGAGACCAACTATATGTTGTTGCCATAGTCCAGATGAGAAATGGTGAGAATAATCTGAGATTGTGGCAAAGAATAATGCCAGGTTCAAGAGGCCTGAGACCAGGTGGACATGAAAGAAGAAAGTTATTAGTAAAGGATAGCCCAAGGATTTAATTTCAATGGCTATATAAGTAGCAAAGTCTTAACAAAGCACACATAGTGTGCTCTTGCCAAAACAGGTTGGAAGTGAATGCAATTAACTTGCTATGAGAGATAATGAGTTTCAGAAACCAGTTCATTATCCAAGATCTACATGAAACTGCTTTTCAGCTTTTTTTTTTTTTTTTAATGAAGCCTAGACATTAAGATTCTAGGAGAAATTATACTGGGTAGATTTTGAGGGGAATAGATGAAAAATATCTTTAAGTTGTAAGAAGAAAACTCAAATTTCATTAGGCACTTGAAAAGATTTATCAGGAAATGTAAATTTGGTCATTTCTCCATCTTTGAGAGCTGTTTGTCAGAGTTACAAGTATATTCACATTTCTTTCTACTATCGTGTAACCAAGTTAATTTTTTCCCCATAAATACCCCATCATTGAATACAGAGAAAAATAAACAAATAAACAAAAACATAAAACAACTTTGGTTTAATCTCACTGTTTTTGTTTTCTAGAGCTGCTGTAACAAATTACCACATAGTGAGTGGATTAAAACACAAACTTTCCTAGTATGGGAACCAAGATCCCACATGCTGCCTGGCACAGCCAAAACAAAACAAAAATCCCCCACAAACTTACTTTCTTTACTGTAGCTTGGGTGTTCCTTTCTGGTGACTCTTGGGGTGAAGACTTTTTAAGATTGGTGGAGCTCTCAGCTCACATCACTCTGTTTCTTCTGCCGTCACATCCACTTTTAAAGATGCTTGTGATTACATGAGGCACACCTGGCTCCTTCAAGCCATCCTCCCTAGTTTAAGGTCAGATGATGAATAACCTTAATTCCAGCTACAATTTACTTTCCTCTTTACTATGCAAGGTAACATTGCCCCCTGTTCTGGGAATTGGGACATGGACATCTTTGGGGGGGCATTAATCTGTTTTTGACGTTGATAAATTTACCTTGATACAATTATTTTTTCTTTCTAATTAGATAAATATCTTCTATAACAATGTACCAAATATAAGTGGGATTGAGGCTCTGTGGCTTCTGAGCCTTAACATTTTGTGGGTGGAGGGCAGCGGGCCTGAGATTTCACAGCTATAACTACAAAATTCTGCCCCCTTTCTATCTGGAATCTCCGTCTCCCCTTGACTGGAGAGCATCCTGGTATAAGTAATTGCACCTGGCTTAAACTGTGCCTTGTTGTCACCAAAAAATAGAGCTCGCTGTGCTAAAGACTTCATTGCTAGTGACTGTTTGGTCATGATATTTTAGCCTTTGCTACTCCATGGTCCTCTGGTACTTTGGCCACAAACAGAAGATAAAGGAAATACTGACCTACTAAACAGTGTGCAGTTCAAATGGATGTAACAGCGCTGCTGCGAGGCCCACTGGCTATTCTTTCCCTTTGCCAAGCCTACCCTCGCTCTTCACTGAATCTATCCACCTGGACAATCTGTTTTTCAGGCTCCTGAATCTGCAGCTGCAGGTGTCTCCACTGGTTTGAGGCCTCTCCTAGAACTCCAAACTCCACCTTGAGGTTACATTGTGAAGAAGCAGATATATGAGCAATGGGCTCTCGTACACTACTCACTTTCTCCTTCAGTTTCTTTAGATAAGGACAATCGTCTATCTCACTTTTCTCCTTGCTATATCCTCCCTCTACCTTAATGCAGCAAACATATTACAGGGTTATTGGAAACATTATATAAGGGGTATTAAACAATTCTGCATTATGTACAAAATTTTATGATCATAGTTTCTCCATGGTAAGATTTTTACTGGGGGGTCAAGGAACAATTTTTAACTAAGGATTGCAGGTGATAAAATATTGAATACCCCCAAATAGTCACCCCATTGTATATGAATGTCAAATAGCTCTTTCTACCATTTCAAAGCAATTTAATGTTTGCTTTTTCATCACTATTCAACTAATATTCAAAAACTTTTCAAGACATTCATACTGAAAAAGCAAATGACTTCCTGAATCCATTAAAACACCATAGCATGTTACTTATTATCATTTAGCAATACTTTCCTGCAAGTATACATATAAAATTGTATTTCTGCAAGATGGAAACCATATGCCTTTTCCTTCTTCAAAAGGGATTCAAAATTTTATTATAAGGTGGATAATATAAAAGAATTATCCTTATATGTTCTGGTGCAATATGTATGACTCTTAAATTTAGGAATAAATTGCCTGTTTTATAATAAGCATAGCATTTTCCATTTGTAAACATTACATTTTCTGTCACCATGATGAGTTTCTACTGCTTGAAGGACTGGCTCATTCATGAGTATCCTGCTTTTATCATAATATCTTAGAGAAATAAGAGTAGGCCTTTAGATGGAGATACTACTCTAAAACAAAACCACATGATGATACTTTTAACTACAATAGAAACAGCATTCATTATTTTAAAGTAAATCTTTAATTTTTCTGTATATTTTTATCTCAATTTTTAGAAGGATGAACTTTTTGTTTATGAAATTATATCATTCATAAAAGGAAACCAAAGTTTATAATTACTTATTTTTTGCTTAAATATGAAACTGGGATCAAATAAATATTAATTTTGTAGATTTATTCTTATTGTATCCATTGATTTGAGTAATTTTAAATATCTTAGGCTTTTAATTATTTTAAAATGATATATTTACTTAGGAGTGGTTGGATTATGTTTGAGACAAATAGACCAAATTTGGCAAGATAATGATAAAAAGAGAATATACAAATGTACTATGATAGGAATAAAGGAGAAAATAAAAGTACGAAAGTAGGATATCAAAATTTAAATATATTACATGCTAAAATTGAATGTTTGTAGGCTAGTAGTTTTGAAAACTTATGTGGATAAATTCCCTGAATAATATAATTTTACTAAGATGTAAAGAACTAGAAAATTGAAATGGAAATTTAACTCTAGAGAATCTAAATCAGTAACCTCTTAATATTCCATGCAATAATCAAATAGCATTAGAATTATTTTTTTCTAAGCATTTATCAAGAGTTATTTAAGTCCAGTCTCACACATGTACTTTCAGAGAGTTGAAGAAACAAAAGAAAATGTTAAGCTTCTAAAAATGAAAAGTATTAAGAGCAAAAAATACCAAGACAATTCAAGACTACATATTAAAAGATAATATATAATGAACTATTTGTTTGTTTCCCAAAAATTCTAGATTAATTTACCAACAGAAAATTGATCAATATGTTTTTAAACATTAACAAATTAAAGAAAGAAAGCCATATGATTGTGACAATACTTGGTGGGTCGGTTGGTAAAGAATTTGCCTACAATGAGGGAGACCCCAGTTCTATCCCTGGGTCTAGATGATCACCTAGAGAAAGAAAACGAAACCTGCTCCAGTATTTTTTTTTTCTTTACAATAAAAATCTTTATTTAATTTTGGTCACTACAGGTAAGATATACTGGAGTCACAGGGCAATATGCATTAACAGGATAAAACAATTCATAAAAACTGAGTAACTATGCACACAAATTTCTTAAACATTCAATCACCTGAAGATAAAAATGCACAGATGTATGGTGGGAAAAACTGTATCTAACACTGAAACTACTATAGGACTCCTTTAACAAGTCCAACTTTTAGTGATAAAACTACTGTTCTGGGCAAACGGCAGTCATAAACCCATATCTACTCAGACAAGTCTGAATGGTGCAGAAGCATAGTAACAGCATGAGTAAGAATGCCCTCACACAGCACAGGTTCTAGGGTAGACAGAGATTCACACAGACATCACTGTGTTATACTTTAAGGAAAGAGTTCCATTTACAACTCACATTAACTCATAGAAAAATAACCTGACCCTACACAAAATGTCCTTTTAGCAACATTCAAAGTAATTAACTGTTACAATTTCCAAAGTGGCAGAGGTATTGAAGCAAAGAAAAAAGAAAAAGAAAAACCACCCACAAAAAAGGCAAATTATGACAAAAGTATGCGTTAATCAACTGGACAGTATCCTCTTCCAAATTAAATGACACTGTACAAAAATTTGCTGGAATTTTTTTTTTTTTTTTTTTTTTTACAAAACTGAACTCTGTACATTTATACTTGAGTCCAAGCCATTCTGCACGTGGCGGGAAGCCACAGTTCGGTTACCTTTCCCACTCACAATTTTCTCCTCTTGTGGGTCTTGCTTGGAGTCTGTGTCATTTGAGTGGTGTGTGAGAAAGTTTTCACTGCCCATGAGAGAGTCTATACTTTCATACCCTGCACTGAGTTGGTTTACGTAACTACTACCTCCTCCGAGCTGCTGGAGGCCTTATTCCCATTCCCTGAAGAAGAAGGAAAGTCATCTTCGGCTGTATAACCCTCCCTGTGAAATCCAGACCCAGACGTCCTCTGCCAGGAGGAACTGCCATTACTTGGTCCACTGGCCAGATGACTGCAGTCTTTACATGTGGCCTCTGCCTGTCCTACAGGCGCAGAAGATGTAGTCCTGCTGGTACTCGGGCCTGGGGCTTGAGACTGCTGCTGTTGGTACTGAGCCAGCTGCTGGCGCGGCTCCTTCAGTTACTGCTGAAGAACTAGAATGGTACTCTGCATACCCTCTACTTCTTCTTCAAGTTGAATGATGAAGTCATTCAGTTCATCCTGACTGCTTTTAAGCCCTCACTATATTTCTTCTGTAAAGCCAACTCTGCTTCAAGTTGTGCAACAACATCCCTGGGACAGCTGCCTTCCAAGCTCTTGATTCTCCTGGATAAGCATTTGACACTTCGCCATTAACTTTTTGCCTGTTTGGCTCATTTGAGTGTGACCCAGCAGTTCAACAACAATCACGAAGTCCACGGTCTTATTGGCAAAACTGATATACAGTGTCTCCAAGTCACTATGCTCAAGGTTAAGAGCGATGCATATTCCATTTTTACATTTACTGGAATTTTACATGTTCAATTCATGGTTTTAAATCTCTAGGTTTTCATTCCCCCAAACTGTCTGAAGACACAGTGTGCCACAGACTTAAGACTTCTGTTTCTCCCTCTATTTTCTTCAAACAGAAACATTTCTCAAGTGTCTACATGTTCTAGAAGGGGAATTTTTCGGAGGTGGCCACTTCTTTGGAATAGTCCTACGCCATCAGGCCTCTGAAGCAAGGGGAGGGGGAAGAGAAAAAAGCTGAAACACAAGGTTCATCTGGTAAGTTTTACATTAACCTTTACAAGTTGGATAGTATAAGAATGTGGCTTTTTAGCTCAAAAAGTCTGAGTCTTGGTGTGGAAACGAGTACGTGGCTGTCCCACCACAGCTTTCTCACAGTAGGACTGTCAGGGAAGTCTTGACTGGGGAGTATGATTTGTTTACCTATCAGGCATAAACCTCCAGGCACTCAGTTAATTTTGGGCTTGTTCCAGTTTGTCTTTAGTCTGTTCCAGTTCACTTTTCATTTTTAGGAATAACAAGTTGATCGTTGGGTCCACTGTTGATCTCAGTTGTGCAACGCTAGGCTGCTGGACTTGCTTGAGGTACTGGATCTGAGTAGCACACTCTTGCATTTCTTGCTCCGTGGTTGTTAGTCTCTTTACAAGAATGTTTTCCCTGCGTGCAGATTCTTGCTGCTGCTGCTTTAGTTTTTCTTCAGATTCCCTTAAGCCAGTTACATCATTAGAGTTGAGATGTATGTACTTTCCCTTCAAAGCCTGCACATATGCTTCCTACTGTTTCCACCTTAGAATTAATTCATCTCGTGCCATAACTTTGAAGTCTGTTTCACTCAGTCGAACCTTTTTGGGAAGAGGTTCTTCGTTGGTCATCTTGAAGCCTCTCCAGACAGAGGCTGCGCCGGTGCCCGCTCAGTCACATAGGCCGACCCCGCGCTGTCCTCTCGCCGCCTGACCGCGCCGCCGCCACGACCCCGGTGCTGTCCTTTATTTGCGGGTCTCACTGCCACAAATGGCCCACTCCAGTATTCTTGCTGGGAAAATCCCATGGAAGAGGGGCCTGGAGGGCTACAGTCCAGGCAGTGCCAAGAGTTGGACATGACTTAGCGGCTAAACCACTACCCATATAGTTGATGAGCATATTTTATGAGCTAGCAATCCCACTACTCGGTGTATATCCTAGAGACAATCTTGCACATGTGCTTTTGTAGACATGAAATCATAATTTTCCTTCCAGTCCTGTTCATAATAGTAAAACACTGGAAACCACTCAATTTTCATCAACAATGGAAAAAACAGCAGCTGTGTGCAGTGCTACATCTTTTCAGTGGTGTTCAACTCTTTGCAACTCTATTGACTGTAACCCACCGGGCTCTGTCTGTCCATGGGATTCTCCAAGCAAGAACACTGGAGTAGGTAGCCATGCTCTCCTCCAGGGGGTCTTTCCCACCCAGGAATTGAACCCATGTCTCTTATGTCTCCTGCATTGGCAGGTGGGTTCTTTATCCTTAGTGCCACCTGGGAAGCCCAAGACTGCAGGTACATGTGTCAAATTGGATGAATCTTAAAAGTATAACATTAACTGAGAATAGAAAGCTTCAAAAGAAGAAAACTAATTTCATTTATGTAAGCTGGGAATGCCCTGGAAATGAAAAAAAAAATGAACTAAGTAACTATACATAGGTAACATAGATAGTAAAACTCTAAAGAAAAGAGAGATGCTTAATAACACATAATTTGGAAAAAGTGGCTATTACTCCCAAGAGAATGAATTTGACAGGGAACAAACAAGGATATTTTAGGGCATGAAGCTGACTTCTAAATATATTGTTTGGCTTATCATCAAATTTAGTTGTATATCTAAGTTATATAAAGCAGCAGTTGTATGCGTACTTGTATGTATGTGTATGTCTATATATTTCATGGTTTAAAAAATGAAAAGAATACAATGCTAATAATACATTATAGAAAACAATGCTAATAATACATTATGTGCACAAAAACTAGAGACACAGCCCATTGAAAGGGCAGAGTTTGGAATCAGAGAAAATCAAAGTTGAATAGTTACTGCACTACTTAACTAGGTTTGTAACAGATATTTTTTATGAAAAAATAATAATATCCATTATATTATGAAAGTAATAGTATCCATTCCATAGGGCTGACATGAGAACTAAATGAAATAATGAAGCAAAATGCAGGCAGAATGCCTGGCACATAGATGCTCAAATCGAGAATCAGCAAGAAGGAAATTAACTCTCCTTTGCTGACAGCAGTTACTACAGAAGAGAAGTATGTTTGCTGCAGCAACTACACTGTTGGAGGAATTGTCAAATTGTGAGTGAAAAATGCAATGGAGTACAGCTTCCAATAAATAATATTGTAAGAAAGCAAGAGTTTCCTCCTGCTCAGGCATGCATATAGATAGGCAGAGGGGAGGTCTGATAGAAGCGGCTCTCTTCTCACTGAGACTCTTTCGCCCTTTAGATGATCTGTCACTGTATGCAGAACACAGTGGCAGATTTATCCTCATGATTCAGGTTGCTCAGTAATGGTTCAGGTGAAAGCATTTCAGGAGTGCCATAAAGTGGGAACTCATAAATGACGAAGTCTATTATTGGGTGACAAGCTCCAGCCCAGTGACTTTGTTTGTGACTTTGTATAGAATCTGCAGAAATGCTTTCATTGTCACAAGCTTCAGAAGGAAAGGAAAATGAAATGGTAACACCAGTCAGCACATTTAATGGCCTGATACTGTTCAAAAAACAAAACCCTCATATAACTGAAGGCGAAGCAGTTTAAAGTAATTGCTATGGTACAGAGCAATTACATTTACTGATGTAACTTGTAATTGTGGTGAGACTGAGATGTACTTTATAGTCTCCTTAATATTACAAGGAATATTGTTATTTCATGCTCTAAATAAATAAACTGAATTTTCATTTTGCTTTCATTTTATAATCAGAATGATGATTAATGGTGTACTTCTCTACAATTAAATGATAGGTCACAAGAAAAAAATGTATATTGTTAGCTTATGCATGTGACTAGTATTTTCTGTAAGAATTACTTTGAGGGAAGCAGCAGGAATAAGCTAGCACTTGGGCTCCTGTAAATCTACATTTATAGATTTATAATGAGACTGGTTGCTTCCTGTTACTATATTTAAATTTTGAATCATTTAAATTTGTACTTGTGCAAAATGGAAATCATATGGGAAAATAATAATCCTGACATTTATCCAATTACAGGCTATATAGACTCTGCAAAAATGCTTTGTAGAATCTTTAGAAATTACTTATACATACTTTAATCCTGTTCCCATTAATATTTCATGGGATTCCTCTTTGATGTTAACCTAAATTGATATAAATGGCATCCTTCATCTCATGTTTTCTGTGATATGCAAAGAGCTGTATCATCACACCAACTAACCAAAAATTTAATTTTAAATATTATTTCATATTTTTGCAGTAAAACATCATTATTTTGGGCTTCCCCAATGGCTCAGAAGTAAAGAATCTGCCCTCAGTGCAGAAGCTGCAGAAGATGTGGGTTCAATTCTTGGGTCATGAAGATCCCCTGGAGGCAACCCAGTATTCTTGCCTGGAGACAGAGGAGACTGGAGGGCTACAGTTCATAGGGTTGTACAGAGTCAGACATAATTGAAGATCTTGGCATACATGCACATCATTATTTTACTTTTTATTCATGTCAAAGAGTTAATCAGATTAGGTGAAAGCAGGAGTCAGAAACATAGGTCCAAGTACCTGCATATTACTAGTGATTTACCTTGATAACCTAGAAATAACGATCACTGCCTATACAGAAATTTTTATATGCATTAAATCATATTTAAATGATGAGACATAAATACAACCACACAGAAAGAAAACTAATTGTGGAGAATTTTAAAGGAATTAGATAAAAAAGAATTACTTAGGATTAATAGATATAGCTCTACTTTATCTCTCCTTCAATTTTGTTACAACCTGATCTAAACAAGATAAAGAGTTTTTCAGTTGGGTATCTTAGTACATCAAAAAACCTTATTAAAGCAACATACAACTCATTAAAGTAATAAAAAAAGAAAGACGATTTTATATAGTTCTATAACCAGTGAATAACTTGAGTATCTGATTAAATTTCCACAAGAAGGCCAATGTATTTTTCTGACGAATTCTTTGAAACTTATAGTAAAAAAAAGTGTAAATCTTCTAAAACTCTGCCAAGATCAGACAAAGAAGAAGTGCTTTCTAAATTCAGGTCAATCTCTCACTCAGAAGTGAGTGTGCCTAAATACTAAATAAAATATATATAAACTATATATATGAATGACTATTCTTTATGAACACTTTGGGTTTATTAGTCTATGAATGAAGCATCCTTTGAAATTCAAACTTTGTCAGTATAATCCCATCATAACTGAATCAAGAGAAAATATTATACCATTAAGGGAACATTTCATGCAAAGATGGGCTTGATAAAGGACAGGAATGGTATGGACCTAACAGAAGTGGATGATATTAAGAAGAGATGGCAAGAATACACAGAAGAACTGTACAAAAAAGATCTTCATGACCCGGATAATCACGATGGTGTGATCACTCATCTAGAACCAGATATCTTGGAATGTGAAGTCAAGTGGACCTTAGAAAGCATCACTATGAATAAAGCTAGTGGAGGTGACGGAATTCCAGTAGAGCTATTTCAAATCCTGAAAGATGATGCTGCGAAAGTGCTGCACTCAATATGCCAGCAAATTTGGAAAACTCAGCAGTGGCCACAGGACTGGAAAAGGTCTGTTTTCATTCCAATCCCAAAGAAAGGCAATGACAAAGAATGATCAAACTACCACACAATTGCACTCATCTCACATGCTAGTAAAGTAATGCTCAAAATTCTCCAAGCTAGGCTTCAGCAATACGTGAACTGTGAACTTCCTGATGTTCAAGCTTGTTTTAGAAAAGGCAGAGGAACCAGAGATCAAATTGTCAACATCCGCTGGATCATAGAGATAGCAAGAGAGTTCCAGAAAAACATCTATTTATGCTTTATTGAGTATGACAAAGGCTTTGACTGTGTGGATCACAATAAACTGTGGAAAATTCTGAGAGAGATGGGAATACCAGACCACCTGACTTGCCTCTTGAGAAATCTGTATGCAGGCCAGGAAGCAACAGTTAGATCTGGACATGGAACAACAGACTGGTTCCAAATAGGAAAAGGAGTACCTCAAGGCTGTATATTGTCACCCTGCTTATTTAACTTCTATGCAGAGTACATCACGAGAAACGCTGGACTGGAGAAAAACAAGCTGGGATGAAGATTGCCAGGAGAAATATCAACAACCTCAGATATGGAGATGACACCACGCTTATGGCAGAAAGTGAAGAGGAACTAAAACGCCTCTTGATGAAAGTAAAAGAGGAGAGTGAAAAAGTTGGCTTAAAGCTCAACTTTCAGAAAACAAAGATCATGGCATCCAGCCCCATCATTCCATGGGAAATAGATGGGGAAACAGTAGAAACAGTGTCAGATTTTATTTTGGGGGGCTCCAAAATCACTGCAGATGGTGATTGCAGCCATGAAATTAAAAGACGCTTACTCCTTGGAAGGAAAGTTATGACCAACCTAGATAGCATATTCAAAAGCAGAGATATTACTTTGCCGACTAAGGTCTGTCTAGTCAAGGCTATGGTTTTTCCTGTGGTCATGTATGGGTGTGAGAGTTGGACTGTGAAGAAGGCTGAGCATCAAAGAATTGATGCTTTTGAACTGTGGTGTTGGAGAAGACTCTTGAGAGTCCTTTAGACTCCAAGGAGATCCAACCAGTCCATTCTGAAGGAGATCAGCCCTGGGATTTCTTTGGAAGGAATGATGCTAAAGCTGAAACTCCAATACTTTGGTCACCTCATGCAAAGAGATGACTCATTGGAAAAGACTCTGATGCTGGGAGGGATTGGGGGCAGGAGAAGAAGGGGACGACTGAACATGAGATGGCTTGATGGCATCACTGACTCGATGGACATGAGTCTGAGTGAACCCTGGGAGTTGGTAATGGACAGGGAGGCCTGGAGTTCTGTGATTCATGGGGTTGCAAAGAGTCGGACACGACTGAGCGACTGAATTCAACTGAACTGAAGCACCAATTAAAGCATTAGGTAAAATTCACTTATCAATCTTAATAAAAATTAAGCTAGTAATGGAGAATTTCCATAAGGGATAAAAGATATTTATCCCTTAAAGAAGAACATTTACAAAAAGAATAAGGATGTTTACAAAATCCACAAAAAGATTTGAAATGCAACTGAAAAGAAAAATTTAAAGTTTTCTCTGTGAACTAAGGAAGAAGACACATTAGAGGAAGGTATAAAACTATTATCATTCTCAAATATAATATTGAATAATAACATATCAGTATGTTACTAATATGTCATTAGAATATGACTACTGTGAAACAATTGATTGAATTTATATACCTGATATAAGACTTATGGAAAGAAAATGATACAGCTGACAGCAAAATCAAAAGGCGAGAAATATATTCATATTAAATGAAAAAGTCCTTTGAACTAAAGACCATGAAGCTTATTGATGTACATTTTAAAAGATATAAATAAATGCAGGATGATATCCTATTCCTCAACCAGTGTTTCTAAATTGATAAACATTAATCTGCTCAGATTGTTCTAAACATGCTGCACAATCACAAACATTACAATGAGTTTCTTTTGTGGATATTGTAAAATAGATATTAAAATATGAAGTATAAGTAATGCAAAAGTAATTAATTAAAAATAAAGAGTTCATGGATTATTCTAATGATTACTACATATACTGGAAAATAAACTAGAGAGGAATACTTTGGATTAAGGTTAAGCCAAAAAAAAAAAAAATCAATGTAAAGATTTGGGAGTCCAGAAACACTCACATATATAGACATGATATATGACAATAAATAAAGGATGGTCTATTCAACAGATACTGTTTTGTCAATTTTTGAAACACCACAAAATATATAATAATATACTAGTTAATATAATACCATATATATCAGATTAAATATTCAAGTCACAAACTAAGGAACAATATTTGTAAAACATATAACTGACAAAAGTTTATGTCCAGAACAATACATAAGGTCCTACCAATCAATAAGAAAATAGAGAAAATCTCATAAGCAATGGACAGGATGGTTGATGAGGCACTTAAATAAAAAGAACATCCAAATGGTCAATTACTGTATGAAAATATTCCCATTAATCATGAGGGCAATAAAAGACATAGTTATCATGAGGAAAACTAAATAAAACAAGGTAACACTATAAACCCACTAGGTTGGTGCAGTTAATAGGATTGAGAATAACCCATATATCACTGATGGAGCTATAATGGGGTAGATAAAAATGGAAAATTGGCACTATCTATTGTTGATACCCATGCACTAACATTTTTCTTCAATTGTATGTATCAAACCTAAATGCATAATATGTTCATTAAAAGACAAAACAAAAATAAACATGGAAGCTTTGACTATACTTGCTCTAAACTGGAAGCAAACCAAATATTTATCAACAATGCACTGAATAAATCAATTGCTATATATTTCTATAAGATGAAATTATAAATCAACATAAATGAATTAACTATTGCTACAAGCAACATCTCTGATGAATCTCATCAACCCAAAATTAGACTAAAGAAGACATATATTCATACACAAGTATACATTCATAAACAAGCAGCCACACCCTTACCATGCACAATGCACACACACACACACACACACAGACCAAGTACAACTAGACAAAATTATCTAAGCTGTTGGAAATAAAGACAATGGTTATTTGGAGGGAGAAGCAGGAGAAGTATAATAAGGTACTGCTCTGTGAACTGTGTAGGTGTTAAATGTCCTCACGATGTGCAAATTGACTGAACTATACACATAATTTGTGCATTTATATATATACATTATATTTTAATTTAACACCTTTCAAGATAGTGGTATATGAAAGACAGGGCTTCCCAGGTGGTGCTCAGTTCAGTTCAGTTCAGTCGCTCAGTCGTGTCCGACTCTTTGCGACCCCATGAATGGCAGCACGCCAGGTCTCCCTGTCCATCACCATTTCCCGGAGTTCACCCAGACTCACGTCCATCGAGTCCGTGATGCCATCCAGCCATCTCATCCTCTGTTGTCCCCTTCTCCTCCTGCCCCCAATCCCTCCAAGCATCAGAGTCTTTTCCAATGAGTCAACTCTTCGCATGAGGTGGCCAAAGTATTGGAGTTTCAGCTTTAGCATCATTCCTTCCAAAGAAATCTCAGGGTTGATCTCCTTCAGAATGGACTGGTTGGATCTCCTTGGAGTCTAAAGGACTCTCAAGAGTCTTCTCCAACACCACAGTTCAAAAGCATCAATTCTTCGGTGCTCAGCCTTCTTCACAGTCCAACTCTCACACCCATACATGACTACAGGAAAAACCATAACCTTGATTAGACGGACCTTAGTCGGCAGAGTAATGTTTCTGCTTTTGAATATACAGTCTAAGTTGATCATAACTTTTCTTCCAAGGAGAAAGCGTCTTTTAATTTCATGGCTGCAATCACCATCTGCAGTGATTTTGGAGCCCCCCAAAATAAAATCTGACACTGTTTCTACTGTTTCCCCATCTATTTCCCATGAAGTGATGGGGCTGGATGCCATGATCTTCATTTTCTGAAAGTTGAGCTTTAAGCCAACTTTTTCACTCTCCTCTTTACTTTCATCAAGAGGCTTTTTAGCTCCTCTTCACTTTCTGCCATAAGGGTGGTGTCATCTGTATATCTGAGGTTATTGATATTTCTCCTTGCAGTCTTGATTCCAGCTTGTGTTTCTTCCAGGCCAGCATTTCTCATGATGTACTCTGCATAGAAGTTAAATAAGCAGGGTGACAATATACAGCCTTGACGTACTCCTTTTCCTATTTGGAACCAGTCTATTGTTCCATGTCCAGTTCTAACTGTTGCTTCCTGGCCTGCATATAGGTTTCTCAAGAGGCAGGTCAGGTGGTCTGGTATTCCCATCTCTTTCAGAATTTTCCACAGTTTATTGTGATCCACACAGTCAAAGGCTTTGGAATAGTCAATAAAGCAGAAATAGATATTTTTCTGGAACTCTCTTGCTATTTCCATGATCCAGCAGATGTTGGCAATTTGATCTCTGGTTCCTCTGCCTTTTCTAAAGCCAGCTTGAACATCAGGGAGTTCACGGTTCACGTATTACTGAAGCCTGGCTTGGAGAATTTTGAATATTACTTTATTAGCATGTGAGATGAGTGCAATTGTGTGGTAGTTTGATCATTCTTTGGCATTGCCTTTCTTTGGGATTGGAATGAAAACAGACCTTTTCCAGTCCTGTGGCCACGCTGTGTTTTCCAAATTTGCTGGCATATTGAGTGCAGCACTTTCACAGCATCATCTTTCAGGATTTGAAACAGCTCCACTGGAATTCCATCACCTCCACTAGCTTTGTTCGTAGTGATGCTTTCTAAGGCCCACTTGACTTCACATTCCAAGATGTCTGGCTCTAGATTAGTGATCACATCATCATGATTATCTGGGTCATGAAGATCTTTTTTGTACAGTTCTTCTGTGTATTCTTGCCACCTCTTCTTAATATCTTCTGCTTCTGTTAGGTCCAGACCATTTCTGTCCTTTATCGAGCCCACCTTTGCATGAAATGTTCCCTTGGTATCTCTGACTTCTTGAAGAGATCTCTAGTCTTTCCCATGTGTTCTTTTCCTCTATTTCTTTGCACTGATTGCTGAAGAAGGCTTTCTTATCTCTTCTTGCTATTCTTTGGAACTCTGCATTTAGATGCCTTTATCTTTCCTTTTCTCCTATGCTTTTGGCCTCTCTTCTTTTCACAGCTATATGTAAGGCCTCCCCAGACAGCCATTTTGCTGTAAGAACTCACCTGTAAGAGACATAAGAGACGTGGGTTCCATCCCATGGAGGAGGGCATGGCAATCCACTCCATTATTTTTACCTGAAGAAGCCCATGGACAGAGGAGCCTGGTGGGTTACAGTCCATAGGGTCGCAAAGGATTGGACACGACTGAATCAATTTAGCACACACACACATACGGAGGATGTATACATTGTGCATGGATATTTTTTTGCTAATTTAAAATGATTTTATATATTACCTAGCAACAAAGATAAAGCTAGCCAAGAATCTTTGCATACAAAGAAAGAAAGGTTTGGTGTGTATGTATCTAGGACTATCTATTGCTAATCTGAGTTGGTATAAAATCAGTTTCACCCTGAAAAATCATTGCTATAGTCCTTAAAATTCAATCTGATCTGGAAAATTAAAAAAAAAAAAACAACAACAACTTTGAAATACAAAATCATCATTTTTAAAACAATGCAATCATCCAGTATTATGCATCGAACCTGGACTGGCAATTCATTTCATATATGGTATTATACATGTTTCAATGCCATTCTCCCAAATCATCCCACCCTCTCCCTCTCTCACAGAGTCCAAAAGACTGTTCTATACATCTGTGTCTCTTTTGCTGTCTTGCATATAGGCTTATCATTACCATCTTTCTAAATTCCATATATATGCATTAGTATACTGTACTGGTGTTTTTCTTTCTGGCTTACTTCACTCCTCCAATTAAAAAATAATTTTATATTAAAAATAAAAAGTAAAACAATGCAATCATATAATATTTCAAACATGCATAAACGTACATAAAATATAAAGCACCATTTGTCTAGATTTGTCAGGAATCAATCCTTCACAATGTTTGCTACAAAGGATCAAATGAAGATATTGGGGAGGGTCGTTTTGTACAAAAGTTCACTCAAGAAAAACCAAGAGTTCAATGTTGTTTTGGTTTCTTATTGGTGGTTTATGCATTGTTGCCAGGACAGGGAGGGATCTTCCTTCCTTTTCTTAAAAGTACGTGGTTAAATTCCTATGTAAAAAATGTCCCTCCTTGTACCAGAAGAACAGGAATGTTTGTAACATCATGGATAAATAGCTGAAGCCCAGAGAATGTCACACAAAGAATTCTTTACAAACAGACCTCATTATAGTCACTTCTGGACCTCCTTCTGCTGGCTCAGTCTGGTATGTGCAAGAGAGTGCTTCCTGCAGACCTTCCTGATACAATTTCACATGAAGTTTTCTTTTATTTATTTTCACATTTTATAACATGTGGTATAGCATAGTACAGAATCGATTAAAATGTTAGAATAAAGGAATGTAAAATAAATAATTATTTTTCCTATTTCTGTCACAATATCTATTGTAGACTGTCTCTAGTCTAGTCTTGCTTTTATTTAAAATGGAGTCAGCTCCAGATAATTCCACTGACATACCACTTATTTGTTTTCATCTTAAAAATAGAAGAAAGCATATTTTAGAAGAAAGCATATTTTGCTTAAACATACCACATATAAAATAAAAAAGAAATTCTCAACTAAGTCTTAAGATTTTTGTTTTAACTTTGTTTCTATTTAAAGATCTGCTATAACTCTGAGAGAATTGTAAAAGTCTGCTCAGAAACATTATAATGTAAAATGGACGGAGAAAGACAATGAGATATTTAATTTCTCACTGCAAAGCCATTGCTGTGAAGAATGCATAATATATATCAATGGTAATATATAGAGAAATAACACAGGTGAGTAGCACAGACGATAAATTTGTTTCTACTGCAGGACTTGTCTGAGCCATTCCTTTTAGTAATAAATAAAATAATTTTAGACCACATGGAACCAGCTTGAAAAAATCCCTTATTTATGGCAATACAGATCAGTGTTGATTCAAACAATATAGCCCATTGCTCCAGAAAACTTCCACAAAGGAATAAATCCTCAGGTGAATATTTAGATCATTA